>NC_139220.1:184353503-185801003 GCF_055691185.1 Crinia signifera
CAAATGTGTCTGTTTTAATTATCACTGCTGCCATCTTATGACTGTCCTGTTCCAGAGTAGTAAACGACATGCTGCCCCTTTCTTGCGGTCCTTAAGTTGACATTCAATAGGTCGACTACTGTTTGTTGACAGGCAGTAGGTTAACACATGAAAAAGGTCGACATGAGTTTTTCACGTGTTTTATTTCCCCCTAAATAAAAAAAAATAAAGACATGTTCATACTTTACCATCCCAATGGACATGGAGGGGGAATATAATAGTGTCTGAAGCATGGCGATCAGACACTGTACACTTTTATAGGGTGTCCATGTTGACCTTGTGATGATGTCAACCTAAAGTATGTCCACCTTTATTTTTTGACCTACTGCCTGTTGACCAATAGTAGTCGACCTGATGACTGTCGCCCTAACGATTCCTATCACTTTCTTGCACACAATACTTGCCTAATGCTTTTGCATGAGCTAAGTAGTTTTCAAGTAGTGTAAATTGATTTAAAACCTAGAACAATTTTATTTAAAAAATAATCCACCAATATTTTAGAATGTCATGGTAACTCTAATGGAACTTCCTCCTGGGTAGTGTGATATTTGGAGAACATTGTACCAGATTATGTTTGGAGCAGAGCTATCATTTCCACATAAAACCAAACTAATACACAGTCATGGCACATTATTATGACCACCAGCTAATAGCCAGAGTAACGGCCATGTGCAGCATGGACAGCAGCTAGATGTGTTTGGGAGTGACTCAATATGATGCTGGTAGGTTGGCAATGGTATCTGCAGCCATGCTGACTGAAGTGCATCAGACAGGTGCATGGCGGTGGATACATAGAGCGAACACAATGATTGAGGTGGTCCCACAGATGCTCAAATGGATTCAAGTCTAGGAAATAAGGTGGCCAGGGAACTACTTTTAAGTCTTAGTCATGTTTGTCCAACTACTGTCGGATATTTCTAGCCATGTGACATGTCGCATTGTCTTTCTGGAAGATCCCATCCACCCCAGGGTAGACAATCTGCATGTATGGGTGTACGGGATCTGCAAGAATGGATTCATAACCAAATCATTTGAGAATGCCTTCCATATGGATAAGTGGGCCCAGAGACACAAAAACATTCCACAGGCCATAATGCTGCAGCCACCAGCTTGTGTTTTTCCATCAAGGTTGCAGAGTGTTTCTTGCCTGACTGTTCGATGAAGCGGAAAATGAGACTCATCTGAGAAGAAAACCCTTCACCAATCAGCGGGAGCTCCAATTCCGATACTGGAATGTAAATTGAAGCCTTTTGCACCAATGTTAGCATAGGTTCAGTGACCATTGCTTTGCATTGGCACTCCATACGCAGCAAGGTTCACTAAACTGTCCTTTTAAGACGCACGTCTGATAGACCCTAGGCTTATTTTGATGGCGAGCTGCTCCACTTTAGCATTTCAGTTATCAACTTTTGTTGTTGATGTCCAATTGGAAGTCAGTCATGATACACCTTCACCACAGCAGCACATGACCACTTCACAAATCTTTTAGAAATATTTGGACTGAAAGCCGATAATCCTCTTTCTTTGCAACTCTGATAAATTGCCTCTTTTGCCCATGACTGCAACTAATGATGTGTACGAACAGCCTATTGCACCTCTTTATATACGCACCAAGCCAGTGCAAGGCACGTGACAGAATTGACTAGACTGTATATTAAAAAAATATTTTGACTTCTAATGTCTTGAGTTCTAATATTAACCTTCATATTCACCCTTCCAGTTGGTGCCTCTCGTGCAGCTGTAGATGCTGGATTTGTCCCCAATGATATGCAGGTTGGACAAACGGGAAAAATTGTTGCACCTGTAAGTATGTTACTATTACCTATCTTACCTTATTAGGAAAGGGTTCTTTTTCTTGGGCTGATATTATGGAACCTGCAATAGTACTAGTCTTTCCCCATGAAGCAGCAGTAACGAATGTTTGATCCATTTGTTTAGAGGTTTGGAGACTCCACTAAGGGATGTAAAATGAATTTTGTGCTTGGCTGCATAATGGTACGGTAACAATGATGGATGAACTTTGGGTTCCAGTTTTCTCTCTTCAATAGCTGATGCCTCAGACAGCTCTACCAGATATGCAGTAAAACACAGTAAAACACACCCGTTAGGGCTGCTTATTAGTTGGAAGCAAAGCCAAAACCAGTAATTGTATCTAGAAGAAGCCATGTTGAAAATAGTTATATTGTGCAGAGTAAACACTGGCTGCTTTTGCATGTAGTCCAACAATGCTGGACAGCTTTTATTGTCATAGTCTGCAATTCTTCTAGTTTAGAAAGATGTGATGGTGTTTAACTTGTAACACATCAAAAGTTCATACCACTCAGAATCAAAGCATTAAATGTTAGAATACAAATAACCACTTAAAAAAATGATGGTTCTTATTAGATTAAGACATGTCCTTTTCAAGGGTATGGATCATTGGATAGACAGCAACTAGGTTGACATGCATGAAGGTCAACATTGGGTTAGGTCGACATGGTCATTTGATAAAAATGGGGAAGGTCGACAGTCAAAATGAGTTTTTTCGTTTTTTCGCTGTGCTCGCCATGCTTTGGGCCATGCCTTGAGACGCTCGGCAAACTATTTTATTCTCCCGCCATGCCCTAGTGGATGGTAAGGCATGAAATACTGCCTGTCCACACAGGTGTGCTCCCAAAAAAGTGGAAAACCCCATGTCGACCTTCATGCATGTTACATAGTTACATAGTAGGTAAGGCTGAAAAAAGACTTGCGTCCATCTAGTTCAACCTGGTATAGATATCCATTGCTGATTTGGTAGGTTCTGATATTTTACAGACAGATTCTATTTCTTATTTGTACCCATGGATGTTTTTCTCCAGTAAATGACCTCGTTGTTGTAGACCTAGTGACCATATCCCTTTTCCAAAATTACCTTCAGTTGGGTATGGAGGATCTTTTTGTGGAGGTGTATACAAAGCACATTCAAACCATCCATGCCATTAAAGGTGCCTTTTCATGCATTTGTCAGGGACTTAATGTCTGATATATTGGACTTCAATAAAATGGTTCACATGAACAGATTACATTTGCTTCATGAGAGCTGAAATCCTTTGTCTATTATGTAGTAGGATATAGGCCTGGGTAAGCTAACCAGTCTTTACTAGTGGTTTTCGTAAAAAAAAGAAACAATGGGGGGAAATTCAGCTGCGGTAAATTACTGTGGTTAATTGGTCCTCGGGTAATTCATTTGATGCTGATAGCTGTCCTTATCGGGCATTTTGTTTCTCTTTGTAGGAGTAACCAAATCCCTGATAAGTTTCTTTTTGGGGGTTTTCTCCCCTTCGGCTGTGATTAGGAAAACACAGACCTCCAATAAGTTCTTGATCCCTGTGTGTTCGCACAAAAACTGGTACATTTGTGCCAAGCATTAAGCTCCAGAAAAAACATTGAGAATTTTTTTTTTTTTTTGGTGGTAAAAGTTTAATTCTTAGTCTTTTTTTTTTTTTTAATTGGGGTAACTGTGCCACCATGGAAGCAAATAGGTCATATCTGTGGAATATATTTTCATACCATATTAACAGGAAGCCACAAATGAGGGGGATTCAGAACATGCAGGTTTTGTCTTTCTTTTGAATGAGGCTGAACTGTGAATGTATATATTTGCAATATAGTGCATGTATCGTGCACTAATCTGTCAGCAAAAGAGTTAATAAACAGGATTAAAGGGGGATCCAGAACATGCTGGCCAAATTGCTTTTATGTTTAATCCCCAGGGAACAGAACATCAACTGCTTTCAGCCAAATGCACTGACATATGAATATTTTACAGCAATTTAATGTTTTTTTCCGGCTGCCCCAGAGGACTTGCGAATCAATTTGCGAATGTTGTTCTCTTGCTGTTAAAGGCTGAGCTGGATAATTCAGGATGAAAGAGGCTGTCAGCCCAGAGCTCTTTAAGGGGCTTAATAAGAAAGTAAAAATCACTCCCAACCGATATCCTTCCCCCGCCTCGCATCTGCTTAAACTTTTATGGTCAGAAGTGTTCTCCAGCTACCGCTACTCCTTAATGTGTGACTTGTATGTATTTTATTCCCTCATTCCGGGCCCACACAATTACAGAGGGTTATAGGTTTTCATTTGTTTTGTAGTTTTACATACCTAATTATTATGGAGAACATATCCATTAGGACTATTACATATGATCTCCCAGAGAGGTGTGTGTACACATGCAGTCTTATGATCCTCAGATTATCCAGTACCTATGAATGACAAGCCGTACACACACACTGGCTTCTTTAATGTATAAAGTACACCTTTTTCTTTAATGCAAATATCTAATAGCTGATCATGGGGCATGAAAACCTGGTCAAGCGGTTCAACTGAAATTTGGACTTGTGGCTCTCTAGGACATATGTATTAAGCCTGGTGAAATGATGAAGTGGCCGGTGATGATGGAGCAGCTCCTAACTGCCAGTTTCAGACCCAGTCCGTACCTTTTCAGTTAGGTGCTTTATTGGCTGGTGCGTTACCACCATTCCACTTTATCTCTCCAAAACTTAGTACATAATGTCAGATGTATTAAGCCTGGAGAAGTGATAAACAGGGATAAAGTACCAACCAGACAGCTCCTGTCATATTTTAATCGCAACCTGTAAAATGGCAGTTAGGAGCCATCTGGATAGTACTTTGTCCACTTTATTTGTCTCCAAAGCTTATTACATATGGCATTTAATACCAGAACAGAAGACTGAATATGCAAAGAATGTTGATTACTTTGATATTTCATAAAATGCTCATGTTTTGGGATTTTGAAGCACCATAATAGTCTGCACAGAATTTACAAAGATTGCTGATAAATGTCAAGTTCTGACAAATCTCAAGTGCTGCTGTTACATGGGGATGTTAGGGCCAGAATTTGGTGTAAACCATATAAATGCATGGCTCTATCCTGCAGTTCATGGTAGTGGTAAGTTAATTGGGTGGGGAATGTTTTGCTGGCACTCATTAGTTGCTTTAGTTTCAAATAATAAAGTATTGGGGCCTTATTCTGGTTCCTCCTTCTGGCAAATTCCTTCTTAGATGGAAAAAACCATGTGCACTGCAGGTGGGGCAGATGTAACATGTGCAGAGAGAATTAGATTTGGGTGAGTTATTTTGTTTCTGTGCAGGGAAAATACTGAATGCTTTATCTTTGCACTGCAATATAGTTTTCACTTTGAAGTAAAATCCCCACCCAAATCTAACACTCTCTGCACAAGTAACATCTGCCCCACCTGCAGTGCACATGGTTTTGTCCATCTAAGAAGGAATGAACAAGAATAAGGCCCATAATGGCGCCTATTTTTGTTTTGCTGACCAGACTTCTAATTGCTGCTTCCGTCAAGTTAAAACACCATATCCCTAAGCAAATGTCCTCACCGGTTGGTTTCAGAAAAAAATATTGGTACTTGTTTAGTTTCACGGTAACAGCTCTACGCTACTTTTTCAACGTAGCTTACGCCGTGAAACTACACTGGGAGCAGGGTGGTGGGTGGCAGAGGGAGAAGGGTGGTGGGTGCTTTGTTTTATACTTACCGTCCTCCAGTCGGCAATCCCCGCGGGCGACAGTCACTCCCCGGCGCCAGCAATGTACGTAATTCAGCGTATTGCCGCTGGGGGAGCATCACATGGTTTCCCTGCTCCCCCAGCGGCACAACACTAATTGAGTACATTGTCCGCTGCCAGTGCCGGAGGAGGTGGATTGACTGCTGGAGGAGGGGGACTGAACGCTGCCCATATTCCCACTATCCACGTCCTAGTCCCACTATCCACGTCGGTTTGGAGTCGATTTTATAAAGTGTGGCGAGCCCAGCGAGGGGACACGCAACGCTTTGGGCTCGCTGCGCTCGCCACACTTTATAAGATCAACTCCACGCCGACGTGGATAATGAGGATATTAACCATTGTGTATTTTCAGGGCTCCAGAACGTAGTTTACGTAGGCAGCATAGTGCTTTATTGGTATTCTCAATACAGCAGTACGTAAACGACATAAATGCCACCGTGAAACTAAACAAGTACCAAAATATTTACCATTCCTCCACTACAACCAGACTAATCCCATGGTGGAATAAGATATTGGCAGTATAAATGTTCTGCCGACAAATCTGCGGTTTACTGTGATGTAATGTCAACATGGAACAGAACGTCTAAGGGAGAGTTGTTATACATCCGAGCAAGCCCTACCCAAGTTTCAGCATGCCCTCCTAGCAGCTGGAGGGCCATATGCTAAATAACCCTGATCTAGGCACAGTTTCCAACTCCATATTAAATCCACATAACAAAGAATTCGGGATGATCTGTGGACAAAGGGGGCCCAATTAAGTGGCAGCGGAAGATGGTCAGCACAGCTTCTGTGTGGAAATAACGAACAGAATCCATTACCATGCCTGTTAGTCACCCTCAGCGTCGTATAGCACTTGGGTGGAGGCTTCTTCCATTATAGCCACATTTGAACTGTATCCCTGAGGTTCAACCAAGATGGTGTCGTCACTCACTCTAATACATAGACTAGATACAACTGCGAAGCATAGGGATTGTCATAGGCGATAAGAAAATACTAAAACTCTAATATACAATAAATTATATATGATATACCCTTTGGAGGCAAGAAAGTGTTGATAGGAAGAACTATATTTCACTCAATCACAAAGTTACATATTGTATATTATAGTTTATTTCATATTTACTAGCACCTAGGACTATCCCTATGCTTCATTTTTTTATTTTTTTTTGTATCTAGATAATGTATCCCTGTGTTGAGGACTTACAAAGTATTTATTTGGTAACACCTGCACTTTGATGTGGGCTATCAGTGGATGTCTTTTCACTAGTCATCTTCTATAGGGCAAATAAAAGGCGATATTCAGTGGTGAATTATTACTTAAACTATAGTATGTAACTTTTCGCTAGAATGATTTAAACAATTCCTTAATTAGCAAACCTTGATTTAATAAAAGCCTTACAATGCTTCTCACCACTGGTGCACAATACACATACGCAGCATGACAGCGCTGATAGTCTCACCCTACATTGTGCTGTGGTGCCGGCCTCCTCTACACCCGCCCCCACATCCCCATGGGTGGGTTCACATTTCCAAGCAGGTCCTAGCAGTCTAGGTCTCTCCGAGTCTTCACTAATTCATTATGGAGAATCAGTAAAGAGACAGATGCAGCTAGGACTGCATATGGAACACAGAAGAGTGTTTGGAGAGGTCAAACCACTCCTGCATTCCCCTGCACCTTGCCAATTTTGGGAGAGGAGGTGCCTACTTGCTCCACCCTGTTCCAACGCCTCTAGGCTTTTAACTTGTTATAATAAGATGTATTCCTGATCTGGGACTAGTCTGTTTTGGAAATATTTTAGACTGCAGGGAAAGTGCAGATTTAACTATGACTTTACTGCATGCGATCCATGATAGCAAGGTTTTCTTTTTTTTTTTTTTTTTTGAGACATTTCCCCTCATATTTATGTTGGAAAATAATGATGGCCTGTGCTATGTTTCTGTCTTGTGCAGCGAAGTTCTGTGTAATTCACTCTGTCTTGCTGCTTGCAGGAGCTGTACATTGCAGTAGGGATCTCTGGGGCCATCCAGCACCTAGCTGGAATGAAAGATAGCAAGGTAATGTATAGTTTTAGATTTGTGACTTGAATCACACATTAAATAGCTAATGTCTTAAAAATCATAAAATGATTAAACAAATGAATGATCTGGATGTTTAAGGGAACAATGATTCTAGTCACCTTCCTGGTTACATACAGACACTTAGGGAGGTATTGCCTCTTAAGTTTCTTGTTGATATTTCCCGATGGGAAATATCAGCACTCTCCTATTCAATGCTGCTGAAGACTGTCAGATCCAACTTTTAAAAAAAGTCTGATCTGTTTTGTCAGCCAGCGGATTGACAAATTCACAGCCTTTTTTTTTTAACAATCCGTGGCCGTTTTTGGTGATCCATGGACTTTCTGATACTTGGAACATTGAATCCTGACTGTCGAGCTCCTGTCGGATCAGACAAAATGGGCCAGGATCCCCACTGTCAGTCAGAATGCCAGATTGAATACCCCCCTAGACTGTAAGGGATCATTTTAATAAAGCTTGTAAAAGTGAAAAGTGGGGATGTTGGCCATATGCTATGGGCAACATCCCCACTTTTTAATAAGCTTTAGTACACTTACACTTGAGCCATCTTTCCTATTTGTCTACTCCAAGCACTATCCTTGCAGCCAGTGTGGCTCTGTTCTGTCCGACATCACCCACCAGCACCACTGATTTTCTGTACTGGTAATCCCGGATGGTGCTGTGAACACCTTGTGGTATTATATCAAAATAAAGATGAATAAAAATGTATAAGATTTTACTTATAGTGCGGTTACTTGCCAATATATACAAATACATTACAAATGTCCTTTCATTGAGTTACTAAGGCATATTATGTGGCTGGAGTTTTTTTTGTTTTATTTATTTGCATGCAGCGAGGAGCTGCTTTGGCTACACTGTTTAACTAAAGCAACAAAGGCTGAACATTTTGCTTCTTAACATGCTGTAGCTTACAGTATATGTAAATTATCAAATTTTCCCTTCAGAAAGCGAATGTCCTGTGTAAAGGCCCCCATACACTATGCAACTTCTCAAAAGGGAGAAGTAGTATGCGATCACATATGATATATTGTACACAGTCCTTTTGCATACACCATATCACATGCGTTCCCATTCCCCTGCCGGGAAGTTGTTCGACTTGGAGTTCTCCAACTCTGAGCCGATGTGCAACACATGCAGTTTGGCCACTTTTCACCCGATTTCTCAGCCCGATCTGTCTGAATCAGGTAAAAAGTGGCTAAATCGCACAAGTGTATGGCCAGCTTTACACTTTGTGTCCTGCTTAACTCTATATTGATCTGTTCGCAGACCATCGTTGCCATTAACAAGGATCCTGAGGCTCCTATCTTCCAGGTATCAGATTATGGTTTGGTGGCCGATTTGTTTAAGGCAAGTATCTATTTTATAGTCTTATCTGTGAGGATGAAAAGCTGTACAGTATTGGTAGTGTGAGTTCCATATAGCAGAGGTTACAGTTATGACCCTAGAAAATTGTATATGTTTAACAAATTATACAATCTCATGTACTGTAGTAACTTTTTTTTATTTGGATGTTTCCAGTTTAGTTTTTTTTCCAGCTAAAATTTGACTTTGTTTATGTATAAAATACCTTTACCTTGCTGTCTTAGGGAAATACAAATACAAGTTCTACTATTTTTTTTTTCCACTGTGCAATTTTAATTAACAAATTTTTGTTTTGTCAACCTCAGAAATTTTATTCAATAATTGAACTTCTCTAAAGCTCTAGACCAGGCATGTCCAACCTGCGGCCCTCCAGATATGCTAAAACTACACATCCCAGCATGCATTTCCATCATTCTAGCATTCCCTAACAGCCGAACTGTGGCAAGGCATGCTGGGATGTGTAGTTTTAGCACATCTGGAGGGCCGCAGGTTGGACAAGCCTGCTCTAGACCTAATGGTGTTGCTTTTACACATTAAAGAATATGCATTTCTCATGGAGGAGAGTATGTACATATTGAAAAAAAAAAAATACAGTCGTGCCCTCTCTACAGCTGCACTATTTGCTTTTTGGAATGGGTACTTA
Source organism: Crinia signifera (assembly GCF_055691185.1). NCBI lineage: Eukaryota > Metazoa > Chordata > Amphibia > Anura > Myobatrachidae > Crinia > Crinia signifera. The sequence goes on from NC_139220.1 coordinate 184,363,189, forward strand.
AGTTACAAATCCAGTCAAGCTTAATGGGGCATTCATAATATTTAAGTGATAAAATATGCACATGATTTTTTTACTTTCTGCTTTTTTCACAATGTTTGTGGTAAGCACATGTCCGTGCTGGCCTTAGGCCTGGCTTACAGGTAGATATACTACCCGCCTTATTTGGCCTTTCCTGGTCTACTGGGGAAAGGAGATGGTAACGCCAGTACTTAATGGTGTTCCTGAACCCCTGCCTGCTGGCAACAGCATAGTCAGAGCCACTTACAGTGTACACCATGTAGACCATTTCCTCAATAAATTTTGTAGAAGCAAATTAATTCCACCTGATGGAAACGTAGATATTATGAATAATTGAAGCTCTGTTTTCATCAGAGGATTTTCAGTGTGAGCAGTAGGACTCCTCTTTCCCATTGATATGCACCCATTTATCACAAATTATACATTGGGTAATTGTTAATATATTGCATTTTACTTTATTGGCAGGCACTCTGATAGGATAAAAAAATCTCTTAATATAGATACATATCAAACCAAACAAGGATTTGTTAATAATGGGCTTCCTACAGTTGGCATGCAATGCACATTATCCGTGGAAATGGCTATGGAAAGCTGTAAAGGATTCTTTAGTATCCTTTACCTTTCGTATCCTGTAGTTGAATTGTCTACATTGTTTATAGAACACATTTAAAAGTTATAGTTCCATGAACAATCTTTTGGTGTGACTTTAAGTGGCAAATTATACATGTCCAAATTAGTAACCTGCTGCCTAAATACTTTATTATATATTAAGTTTCTTATATAGCACAGCATATTCCATTGTGCTTTACAAAGGAGACAGTGATACAACAAACTGGGTATTTACAGAGTCCAAGGTATGAGGGCCCTGCTCGCAAGCTTACAATCTATAGATTGTTAATGGTTGCACCATGGTTCATCCACCTTCATAGACAATCATGTTAGACAACTGGGCGGAACTCACGGCACAGATACAAATTCTATTTCTTTGAATGATCCTATTCAGGACCTTTTTTAATGTGTGTCCTTCCATACTTTTTTGTATGTAATATTTTGCTTTCTTTCACTCCGTGTTTGGCTGCCCAACATAAGCAGGGTTATTCTAGTTCAATTAGCTGTAGAGTCAATTAAGTTAATGCTTGTTTATAAGTTTCATTATTAACTTAATGTATTTTCTGTTTGCAGGCAGTACCAGAAATGACTGAACTACTTAAGAAAAAATAAAGGAAGAGTCCGTGGAAAACAGCTGCTTTTTGATAATTGTAACAATAAAACTAAATATGAATACCTCCTTCAGAACTGTATATTAAGCTCACTGAAGAAACTATCTATTTTGGGTTTTTTTTACGAGCGGTGTTTAAATGTATATCACCATTTTATTAAAAGCCAATAATAAAATTCAGATGCTGTAAATTTAATAAAGAAAAATATTGTATTTATTGTGGGTAATTATGGTCTGTAAAAATGTTTTGTATAATGATGATAAAAAAACCAACCATGAAATACAATTATAATGGAATGATGATACTTCCATCCTCCCAATAACAGCAGAGATCTGACATAACCCCACCTAAGAAACCAAGCACTCAATTTAAATTCATCCTAAAAATAAATGGGAGGGGGGGCTTTTTCAACCTTGTTGTCCGTAACTCCCAATACATCTGCCCCAGGACCACTGATTGGTCATACATTTGCTGGCAGGTGAAGATAGGAGCGCTGATGACGATAGGATAAACGGCATTGATACATGGGGAGAAGCAGTAACTGCAGCAAATATTGTTATTAGCTATATGGCCTTTAAATATGTCAATAATACATAACTTAAAACAAATGGGACACCTGTCAGTTTTAACACCTTTCTAACAGAGAGCCTTTGGAATTAATGCCCCAAACACTGCAGCATAATTGATAGCAAAGGAGCAATACAATAAGCAGGGTGTGTTTGCCCTATTTTCTGGGAGTTTCTAAACTTGAGTAGAATAGGTTGTTGTTGTTGGGCCTTGTGGGTATGTGGTTTTGGTGATGTCGTCTGAATATGTTTGTGTATCACATTGTTGAGGTGAGGGATATATACTGCAAGTCAGAGATGGGTTAGATACTCATTTGCCTGTTGGTACTGTTGTCTTGACACAGGTCCAATATAGAGATTGAAACGTCCACTTGTAAAGCCACAAAAGTAGTTAAATACAAAAACTTTATCTGCAAGACTGAATGCCTTTTAAATAATACTATATAGAGCAGGGCTTGACAAATCTTTCTAAAATCTAGGAGCCAGGACAAAAGTTTAGGAGCCAAAGTAAATTTATCTCAATACTGTCCTAGACCCAGGGGGACGATGTATACTAATGGATGCCCAAATTTATGATGATAAATTTACTTTATATATGCACCAAATACTAAACAGGCTTTTTATCAATCTGTCTTCCAACTCATATATGGTAGGAATAATTATGACTTAATACTTGGTGGAGACTTTAACACAGTTTCAGACCCTTCAAAGGACAAAACCAATGTTCCTTCAAATTTGCATTGCCCTCACTGCCAATAAATCTCTAATATATTGCCTGATCACTCATTGGTAAATCCATGGCGACTCTTAAATCCTACCTGCAATTTCCATGGGCCCTTCTCCGGTATAGACTATTTGTTACTTTCAAGTTCATTAATCTCTGAAGTATGACAACCTCCCTGGGAGACATGATAGTCTCTGATCATGCCCCTGTGTCCATTACACTCTTGTTCACTCAGCAAGATCGCGTCCGCTTTTCTGGCGGTTCCCATCACACCTCTACCTCTTGAGCAATTTCAGAAATTCCTAAAGCAAAAATGGGCAGAATACTTGGATGATAACTTAGAGCATTGGGACAACCCTGTCTTGTTTTGGAAAATGTCAAAAGTAGTGATGAGAGGCCACATATTGTCTTATGTAGCAAGTTGCAACAAAGAGATTAATTCCCAATACACAAAATTACAAGGCACTATGCAAACTCACCTAGCAGACTACGTCTCAAACACTAATGATACCATGCATACCACATACATAGTCTAGACATTTGTTGGATAGTTTACTGGGGCCCAAGCTCAAATGAAACTGGATTATACACAACAAAAATACTTCCGATGGGCAAACAAGACCGGGACACTTCTGGCCAATATGACCAAAAGTTTCAAAAGACGACACCATACAGTATAGTCGCTAATGTTCATTCACCTAGACTACAAACTAAGACTACAGACATTGCCAAACATTTTTAAGACTATTTTTGTCATTTATACACCGCTGCATGATCCTATTTTAATGGCAAAACTATTGGATGAAGCCAATCTTCCATGTATTACACCTTCACAAAGAGAAATGTTAGCAAATGTAAAATCTGAAGAAGAAATTGCTAAGGCAATTATTTCAATGCATCTAAACAAAGCGCCCAGCCCAGATGGCTACTCTATTGAATACTACAAAATTTGACACCTTGATATTGTCCTGGCAATTCAGTCTCTCTATATTCAGTTAGACTCCCTTATGTTTCCTAATTTCAGTCGGGCATTTGCAACTCTTATTCCAAAGCCCAACAAGGACCTTATTCAAACACATCCTCATATCACCCTATTACACTGTTCCATTTAAAATCTTGGCCAAAGTGATTGCAGACAGACTTCAGACTCTTTCAGTCTTTACAAGAGACAGGGGTGTCCCCTCTCACCGTTGCTCTTCAATTTAGCTTTGGAGTACTACAAAATTTGACACAATTCCACAGGATTAAAGTGGGAGACCGGGAGCTCAAGATATCTGCTTTCGCAGATGTTGTCCCTTTTATTGATATCAAAACCTGAAGGAACCTTGGACCGTTGATGGATTGTATCAAGTAATTCTGATTGATTTTTCGATTTGAGGTTAATTTTTAAAAAGTCCACAGGACTTTACTTAAAGCCAGGTTATAAACGTTTTATATGCCATGCGGAAACTCCTATCAAATGGCCATTATATATTTAGGGATACAACCTCCCCAAAAATGTAACTACTCTATAGGCCCTTAACTTAAAGAACATTATATAAAGAATGTGGGATGACACAGAACGCTGGCGACACTTAAGCCTTTCCTAATTAATTCCCCAGAATTCTATATCTCCTCCACTCCCTCCCACTCCTGCTGACAAAGACAGATACTTTGGAAATTAATAGAATTATATGCATCTTTATCTGGAATGGCAAAAGAGCTAGAATTAGCTTGATCAAACTTCAACAGAGATTTAATGGTGGAATATATTTTTCAAATATTACAGAATACAGTTATGCTTCCCACTTATGTTTTTTGAGAGATTGGATACATGACGATTACCTATATGCTATCGCTACCACAGAGACAGAGTTTTTAAATAATAACAATTTAATCTAATTTTTACATTTACTAGAGCAGTGGTTCCCAACCCTGGTCCTCAAGTACCCCCAACAGTGCACATTTTCCAGGTCACCCAGAAGGTGCACTCATTATTCAAGGAAGACCAATGTTGCCAGGCAACAAAACCGGGCGCTGGCTAGGGGTGCGTATGCGAAGCAGCTACTAAAAGGGGTGAGTAATCCCTTAAAAAGATAGGTAAAAGAAAAGTAGCGCTGATACACCAATGAATATTCACAATATTTAAGATCAAGAAATAAAAACATGTAAAACACTATTGATAAGACAGCAGGATCCGTTCCTATGTGTGCTACCACTGTTAATGACTGACTCCAATAATGTCCAAAGGAAAACACATAGTAGGTACCAGTTGGTGGTATGATGGTAGTGGGTGGAATTTGATAGTTACCACAGTTGAATCACCAGGAGGAATTGTTCCATTCGGAATGCATAACAGCACTGTCTCTCCAAAATGGGTGAAGGTACCAGAGTCCAGTGGAGTGGCATAAATGGAGTGCGCGGTTGTAGCGCTGGGGGTGGCTGGTCCGGATCCAAGGGAAATGAAAGTGCTGGGGGAAATGTCAGGGCCTCCTGACGCGTTTCCCTGCAACTAGGTGCAGCTTTGACAAAGCTGCACCTAGTTGCAGGAAAACGTGTCAGAAAGCCCTGGACATTACCCCCAGCACTTTCATTTCCCCTGGATCCAGACCAGCCACCCCCAGCGCTACAACCGCTCAGGTGGTGGAATGGTTCCCAATATTGGGATCCTTTCCTTTGGCATACCTACAGGCCCGTCACTATTTGACTGGTTTCTCCGAAAGATTATGATATGTTAGATAATTTGGTACTAAAGGAAGATTCTTAATACAAGGCGATCTCGGTGCCCTATTCATTCCTTTGTAAACAGGATTGGCCAATGGGTCCAGTTTCCAACCATTTAAAAAAAAAAAATACAAAAAAATACAAAAAAAAAGGCAATTATCAGTTAAACTTGTACCCGCAACGTCTTATACTGAACTATTTTTAAATATACTTCACAAAACGTATTTGTCACCACATCGCTGTTATCTTATGAATATGTTACCAACTCATTTATGTCTTAGGTGTGGATCTCCGAGAGCAGAATTGTTACACTGCTTATGGGGTTGCCCAATAATAAGACAGTTGTTGGTTCATATCTGTCCCTATGTTACCCAACATTTGGTTAATTATTTACCCCTGAAACCAGAATGGGCAATATTTGGTATTACCCCAAAGGGGCTCAAATTGCACAGGGGGGTGGGGGGGGGGGGTTTAAGAAGTAATAATAATAATAATATCTGCAGCTGCAAAAAAAAGTGTATTCTTTAAATGTGGATACAGCCCACCCAATATTGCTCTTTTTTGCTAAATTATTTTATAATTTTAGAATGGAGTGAGCTTCAATAGCTTAGTTGCAAAAAAAAATATTTATGGAAAAAAAATTTGAGATGTGGGAGAGCTATATGAACACCTTGTCGGACTCTAGAAAAGAGCGGATACAGCACTGCTTCAAGAATACACTGGGGTATGAAACAAGATTATGTATAGGAGAGCCCCCGATATTGATTGCTACCACATGTCCATATATATACACTGAGTCGGCTGACAGTGTGACCATCTTTAGGGCCTTAGGGGTTGGTGTAGGCACGGAACCAGGTACTTATTGGTCTTTAGTTTTACTTTATTATTTCGCAATGAATGATGGTAATGTAGGACACTTTAACATGTACAACATAATTTTTTTCTTTGTTGCACTCCCCCGCCCTGCTCGCCCACTCGCTGCTGTGCCTGGCTTGAGATGGAGTCCACCACTATATTCAATTAAAGTCTCCCACTGGACCGCTAGCCAATAGGCACTTGCGGTCCAGCAGCCTATCAGGCTGCTGGACTGCAAGCACCTATTGGCTAGCGGTCCAGCGGGAGACTTGTGCTCTGGCAGCTGAGCACAGCAGGGAGCAGGACAGCTGGGGGAGAGGGCTATATTCCCCCTTGGCAGCGAACTAATTAAGTCCCCCTTGGCATCGAGCATGAAGGAAAGTGGCACTTATGTGTCAAATGTGTAATGGGCATTACGGTTTGTTATATAGTATGTAATGATTTTGGAAATGGATTTTGTGATACCAGTAAGCGCAGTTCAATGAAAAAGATGGTGCTGCCAGCTCCTGCAACAGTAGAAGGTACACCACCTTCAGATGTACAATTGGAAGAAAATGGATGTGTTACTGGAGCTCGGCGCAACCCCTTTCATTAAGATGTTTCAAGACAACTTGTAATTAAACAAGAATTTATTGTTGACAAAATGATGGGGAATAAAAGACAATGGGGAAATAAACAAAGAAATATGGTGAGGACTCCACCTGAATACCATACAATTTCATGCAAAAAAACACAATTGAGCATGGGGGTCTTGATCTCACCAGAATCAGGGGGTGCGGTGGGCTATACTTCTAGTCGAAGGTCTGCGGCACCACCGCAGATGGCTTGCCTGGATCAAGATCCACAATGGTAAAAGTGCTGGTGCGTCCTTGGTAAAGTGTCCTGTGCCTTCTTGAAAAGTGCAGAAGTATCCTTATTGCACTGGTGAAGGTATAAGTGTCCGTGAAGCTGCTACGCGTTTCGGAGAAACTACAGTCTCCTTTTTCAAGCTGGATGTGACACTTACTAGAGCTGAGCCGGTTTTTGTACCCTATACCGGATATCAGCTGATCTGCGTTCTCCCAATGTAATGGCCATTACGGTTTGTTATATAGTATGTAATGGGCATCATGTGTGGCCTTATGTCTAAATGGCATTACGGCATGTGGCTTTATGTGTAATGAGTATTACAAAGTTTGCTAAAATGTGCAATGGGCATTACGGTGTGTGGGGCAAGAGCCCTGCCTACTACAAATTGGGGGGGATTGAAACATGCCCTTGCTCCGGGCACCAGACTACACCACTGCACATAGTTGGATTCATAGCATTGTCCAAAATTCTTTTGGTATACTAAAGCATTAAGTTTGGCCTTCTCTGGAGAAAAGGGGCTTAGCCCAAACCCTGAAAAACAGTCCCATACCATAATCCAGGCATGTCCAAACTATGGCCCTCCAGCTGTTGTGAAACTACAATTCCCATCATGTTTTGCCACAGTTTTGCTATTAGGGAATGCTAAAATGATGGCAAGGCATACTGGGATGTGTAGTTTCACAACAGCTGGAGGGCCACAGTTTGGACATGCCTGCCATAATCTCTCCTCCAAGAAACCTTACAGTTTGCATAATGCAGTTATGCACGTAATGTGCCAAACCCAAATAGAGAAGCATGATTCGTCACTGCACAAGATGTTTCCACTGCTCCACAGTCCAGTGCCTGTGTGCTTTACACCATTCCATCTGACATTAGTGATTTGAGGCTTGCATGCAGCTTCTCGGCCTTGGAAACTCATTCCATTAAGCTTCCGCCACACAGTTAAACTGCTTAAATTAATATCCGCAGAATTTTGGAACTCTTCAGTTATGGAATCAGCAGAACCTTGTGGACTTTTGTGCACCTTAGCACTCGTTGACCCAACTCTGATTTTACATTGCTTTCCACTTGGTTGCTGAAGTTCCTAAATGCTTTTGAATATTCAGCAGAAATAAAAATTCACAAACCATCTTATTGCAAAGGTGGCATCCTATCACAGTACCATGCTTGCAGTCAATTAGCTCTTTAGAATGACCCTTATTTAACTTTTATCACAAATGTTTGAATATAGAGACTGCATGGCTAGGTGTTTGATTTTATACACCTATGGCAACAGGTCTGATTAAAACACAAGAATTCAATAATTAACAGGTATATATTGAGTGGGTAAATTATAGCCACAAGTTGATTTCATGCAAAATAACTTCCACAGTTAATGCTGATGTTGGATGTCTAAATTGTATGAATGGAATGAAGAAGGTAAGTAGAGACTAATGAAGTACAGTATATGCCTCATGAAAAAAATGGTTAACAATGTGATCCAATGGACTTTGTATGTGTAATGATTGTTGCCATTTTCAGTAGTGCAGGAATTCGCAAGACTCCAGCTGTTGTTAAAGTGTAAAAGAGCTGACCAGCAAACAAAAAGCTGAGTCTGAGCTCAAGGCTTGCAGCTGTAAAGAGCTGGTGTATGCCCAAGTAGGTCAATTTAGTCCATTCCAAAGAAGAGCAAAAGTGCATTAAATTATGTGTGTGGAACTATGCTGGCTATTGTTGACACATGGGGATATGGTCGCTGAGAAGGGATTATTGCTGAAATTACCCCGTGTGTATGGGGCTTTAGGAGATCCAATGGTGGGGGAGAGAACCAGGGAACCGGATGATGTGGCTGGTTGGTAGCTCTCCTTGACCCGAACGCATTTCACTGTCCTTCCCATAGCTCTTTCATGGTCTTCACCAGTAAAACGCTGGTGAGGATTTATGTGTGAAATTTCTTCTCAGCCAAGGGAGTGGGCGGACGCACAATTTTACCTAAGAACACAGCCATGAATAACGAATGGTAACAAAACATCAATCAAGGACAGTGTAGTGTCAAACAATACCTTTTCGAGCATGCTGCAGCACTTTGCCATAAGACAAAAGTAATAACTATATGGCTTGGGGAACATTTTGGGTTCATGGTAAGGAAACTCCTAAAACCTTAATCCCATTGAGAATGTGGACAAACAAAAACCTATAAATTCCAACAAACTCCAAGCATTTACAAGGAAAGAGTGGACAGCCATCAGTCAGTATGTGGCCCAGAAGTTGATTGAGAGCATGCCAGGGCCAATTGCAGAGGTCTGAAAAAGAAGGGTCAACACTGCAAATATTGACTCTGTACACAAGTACCACATTAAGTTTATGCAATCACGGCTCCCATCGCATGCCATATGTAGTGGCATGCAATTTTACCGTGTTTTTAGGCATTTTTGTTAAAAATCCCACGCGATCGCATGCGATGTCATTTTTCACTGAAATTATGGACATGAGTTGAAATCATGTAAAATGCACCCCAAATGTCATTTTTCACACTGTACCACCCCCACTATCAACGCCAACCCGAAACGTGGCGAGCGCAGCGAGCCCGCGAGGGGCGGCGGTACGCGTCCTACGACCTTTTCATACCCCCACTATCCACGTCGGCGTGGAGTTGAGAATAGAAAGTGTGGCGAGCGAAGCGAGCCACCGAGCCCGAAGCGTGGCGAGCCCCGCGAGGGGACGCGGATACCTTCACAGGTATCCGTGTTCCCTCGCGGGCTTCACAGGTATCTGCGTCCGCTCGCCACGCTTCAGGCTCGCTGCGCTCGCCACACTTTCTATTCTCAGTTGGCGTGGAGTTGAGAATAGAAAGTGTGGCAAGCGCAGCGAGCCACCGAGCCCGAAGCGTGGCGAGCGCTGTGAGCCCCGCGGATACCGTCACAGGTATCCGTGTCCCCTCGCGGGCTTCACAGGTATCTGCGTGCGCTCGCCACGCTTCGGGCTCGGTGGCTCGCTGCGCTCGCCACACTTTCTATTCTCAACTCCACGCCGACGTGGATAGTGGGGGTATGAAAAGGTCGTAGGACGCGTACCGCTGCGCTCGCCACGCTTCGGGTTGGCGTTGATAGTGGGGGTGGTAGTGTGAAAAATTACATTTGGGGTGCATTTTACATGATTTCAACTCATGTCCATAGTTTCAGTGATAAATGACATTGCATCGCATCAGATCGCATGCGATCTGATGCGATGCAATTTTTCCGTATACGATGCCCATCGTTGGAGCCGTGATTCTACACAAGTACCCTTAATGTAATTGTCAATAAAAGGCTATAGAACTTGCTTGTAATTTTACTTCAGTATACCATAGTAACATCTGACAAACGGGTCTAAAAACATTGAAGCAGCAAAATTTGTGGAAACCAATACTTTGCAAATTATAGGTGAAAGATTGGACCCTGAAGCAACAGAACTGGACACAAAAGTAGATATCATAGTTGCTCCTAAAGCATCTCCTAAGCCAGTACAAATTATGGACTCAGTAGCCAAAATAAAACCATTGCTATTACATTGGGTTTCATCAGCAGGTGAAAGAAATGAAGGTAAGGAGGGAGGACATGGACCAGCTTAAACCTCCATGGGCTTAAACCTTTACCATTTGTATCCCTAGAATGTTGTAATTGTAATTTTTTTGCCAAAGGCATCAGATTTGCTGCATCCATCAGCACAGTTTTGCTTTTGGCACAATCCTGGTGAATAATACAAGGTCTCCGCTATTCTGTGGTGATCTTACAAAGCTTTGTGGGTACCCAACAGAGCTACTGTTCTAGCTAAAGACTATGCATAAACCATCTTGCTTAAGAGGACTACCTACAGCAGAGGAAAACATTCCAAAAAGTTCAAGAATTCTCCTCGCTGCAACTATCAAAGTTGCACTCGCTGTACGTGATATGCAAAGTGATATTTTGAAATACCTCTTCTGGAACACCACTCTTGTTTCTACTACTAGAACCAACATGTCCTCTAGATTATGGCCATATATTGACCCATGCTTTAATATCTCTGCTAATAATAGCACCATTTTGTAAAGGTTCTAGTAGATATTGCCAGGCTAAAGGGTAGGTTTAATAGAAGAGCTGACCCATGATGAAGAACCTTGGTAATTTCCTGTGTGAAATGAAACAGGAACACAAAACTATGTATCTTTAAATATCCATGGAAGGGAGATCACTCCCTTTGCGTATTCTATATAAGAAGATACAATTCAGGGACTTTATTCAAAATAATCTGGTATTTACAAATTTGTTTAGGTTTCCTCCGTAAATTAATAATGCATACGGATGTCTTATATTTTAATATCTAACTCTACATCAAGATGATCCTACCATGGGACAGATGATGATAGGGGCAGATTTATCATTTTGATAGGCTCTTCTAATTAGAGATAGTATTTTCAATTATGATAGGTAGGTCAAGGTGCAAAATAATGGCTCTACCGCATTGTTTGATAGACAAACTTGTTTACAAGCAATAGAGGGTTTTTGGGGGTAGGTGGATGGGTTTCTTGCAGCATAATGAAGGTTACGTCTGGTAAAAAGTTCTGTATAGCCATGGCTCATTTTGTGGGGGAATTAAGGCCATTGACATTAAGTGGAGGATCATGAATCAAAAAGGATAGATTGATAGGGAAGGCAGACATCGGCCACTCTAGAAACATGGAAAAGGTAAGAGAGTGGAGGAACAGAAGTAGAGACAGACTTAGGAGAAGAGTGTAGGGAACTCTTCTGAGAATTACAAGCTCAAGGATGAAAGGGAAAGTTATAGAGATGCACCCCATATTGGAAAGCATGGACAAGGGTAAGAAGGAAAAGTATAAATATACACATGTGGATACCTACTAGGGGGTGAGCGGTAATTGCAGAAAAATTAGGGACTTATCTAGAGCGGATTACGGTGCAAGAACATTTGTAACTCTGGCAGAGCATCAATAATTCCAAATGTCTAGGGCAGTTCATAGCCTTGAAGAGGGGATTATACAGAATGTGTAACGGTCTTTAGTAACAACCAGTTGGAAAGGAAAGCACCATCTGTATTTAATGGGGTGCTGCTGGGAGCAAAGGCCACAGACCTACCTGTGAACCTGCTTTCCTGCAGAGCACCCCTTGAGATGCAGCCCACAGGTGGAGATGAGAGGGAAGGAAAATAAATGGCTGCCAGTAATGTGTAGGAGACTCAGGCTGAGAGTCTTCCATGTGTCCAGCTGGGCTACTGTAGGAGGTCCAGTCAGAACTGAATGCAGGGGCATCAATAGCGGTGTTCTGCAAGCCCCGGATATTGAAGACTCACAATCCACCTTCACTGGAACACCTTCCATTGGCGGGCATGGAGGAAAACAAGACCCAGCTTCAGGTGGACGGGTAGGCCACAACCTACAGAAACGCTCCCAGCTCCGCTGACCTGGCCTGTAAGCAGTAGGAGGAGAAGCAAAGGGGTGATGGATGTGAGGTCCCACCTGCATTGCAACATGGTTTTGTCCATTTGCTTAAAAATGTGATTTGTGATCAGGTCTAAATAACCCTATGGTTCCCTCTATCTGTAACACAAACTGTAGTAGTGATAACTACAAGTCTATGGTCCCTCTTTCATCTGCACCAGTCTTCTATTTTAGGCACAATTATTTGAAAGCTTCCACAACCAGGCAGCACACTAGTGTATCCAGGATAGCCTGCCTGCCAACCATCAGCTCCTGCTGGCGAAATTCTATGGAGTTTATTTTTCTGCAGTGCAGTGCAGTGCAGGGGTTTACAAACTGCTAATAAAAACTTAGCACTGCAACAAGAAAAGAAAAGGAATAGTATCAGTGTGTATGTTTGTTTGTACACCCGTCTATTAACTTAGAAATGAATTAACTCATTTCAAGGGTACAGAGTATTTAAGCGATACTGTATTCTTTATTGGGGATAGATTTCCTAAGTGGTGGCTTTTAAAGCCATCTTTTGTTTGCAGTTCTGGTCATTTACAAGGGCAATAATTCTAAATGTAAAAACACTCATGCATTTAATATTATTGCCTTTATAAAGTCTTCATCCAGATCTGTCGCCAAGTGTTGGCTTTCCAAATAAATTTAGTTTGTGAGTTTATCTAATAGTTCCGCTCAGTGGATAGTTATACAAGTAAACACATGATTATACACACATTATATAGATATATCTAGATCTTTATACACATACACATTCTTGTATGGGTTATTTTATTACTTGCATTTTTCAAGTAATGCCAAAATGTCATTGTGCATTCAAAAATATTGCAGTATTTGTACAAAATCTGTAGTTATGAGTAAAGGAAACATACAGTACGAAAGCAATACTATTGTAGTAATGCAGAAATACCGGTTCATCTGATAATTATATGCAGGGTACCATTAATCCAAACTTCATTATACATAAATGCATGCATTTAATTGATCAGTCTTGAAAACTATAGTGTAAGGTCCAGCAGAATAGGGATTTTGGAACTGGTTCATCTCCTGAGAATAAAGAACATAGGCTTCTAATGAAAGGGAATCCTTTTTGGCTTTGTTTCAATATCACAGTGGTTGAAGTACCATTCTACTTTAGGTAAACTCTGGAGGAGATGCTTTTGTTTTTAGGTCTGAACAATGTTATTCGTATAGACCTGTAGAAATGTGAATTTAGAGACATCTACTGATATGTGTTCGCTGATAAAGTGCAGTAGACTTCTAAATATCGGATTTATTTTAACTCTGTATCTATCTGTTTATTCTCTAGAAGAGGGAGATTGAGCGGAATCACTGACCTGTCATGGAACATTCCAAAACCCTCACAGTTCACCCTATTATAAAGGTTTAGTTTGTGTCTGGGACTACCTGTATGTAAACCACCTGGATTATTCAAGTGCAAACTGGCTGGATCCAGCCCTTTCTGAATAAAAGATGCATCATCTGAAAATGATGATAACAGTTCTTGTACCACTGCTTTATTCACAGTGTTTCTTATAGTCTGGGCCAAAGGACAGTAGTCTGTAGATTCATCCCTGGTGCTGTAGTCTGTGGAGGAGCAGAAGACCTGGCTGCTGATACTCTGTGCTAGAGTTTCCGAGCTCTCTGGTGATCTGGACACACTCACTGAGGTCATACTGCTGGAGCTGCTGGTCTGCTCAGGGTTTAGTGGAACTTCGGCTGAGTATAGGTCAGATGATATGTTAGGGTGGTGGTGGATATCAATAGCCGTTGTGGTGATGATGCAGGTCCCAGGGACTCCACTTTCTGTAGGCAAGAAATGGGATGAAGTCCGAAACATTCATTAAACATCATCCTCCAACATGGAAATACCGTCAGCATCCATAAAGAATATAGCTGCCCCTCCCTTGAGATATTTCAATATAAGTGAACTGATTAGACAGAGTTCAGTTCCAGGGCTGTACTCAGGAGCCTGCGCCATATATACACTGCATGTAATGCTAATGCTATTTATCCCCAACAGATCACATAATAGGCATCCTTCTACTTAGCAGAATTATCTAGTTACATTTTGTGTTACATTTCCAGTGTTTTACTTAAGAGAAAGGGAAGGTCCCAGTCTCTCAAGAGCCCCGGTGCTAATAGATAAAAGGGTTTGCAGATATAAAATATTTTCACATAAAAGAAGGCCCTGAATGGCTGCTGCAAGAGTAAGAAGTCTGCCGGACTTCTAATGGAAGAAAAATAATTTTCTTCACACAATTTTATGTAAGGGATACACACTGCGCTGTCATTCAGGATAGTAGTTTCTATAGGTAAATATAATAATATTATATTAATAATATATAAAACGCCAAGCACAATGAAGGAGGACACGCTGTGATTAAATCTAAAAATAAAAAGATTTTATATAGACACAAATGATAAGTTAAAGATCAAGGTGGGTAATAAACAGAAATTGGAGTATAATTAACACATATACATAAAATATATAGCACTATAAATCTGGACCAGTGAACACTGTAGGTTAAAAGGCAGACTTGACACAATTCCTTTGTCGAAATTTGCTGGCGTCCCAGCTGGAATAATAATGCGGTATCAATAGATGATAATGATCCCCTCAGAGAAAAGCCGATAGGTGTACACACGGTTAAAAAGCCTTATAGCAGCAGGTAGATTAGTAAGCCAAAGTAGACCTGGGTTAGCGAGTAGGCTGACACGCACAAAAGTTCATGTAGGTATTGGCATAAATAACAGATAGCTGATGCCTGCGTGTTAGTGTAAGCAGGTAGACACAGTTAGTGATAAGCCCAAGCTGCAGGAGTCCCGGTTAAGCGCTCATAGTTGCGGGTATATTAACACTCACTGAGTTTGAGGATTGGAGAGGCACCTCTGTGGGCTGTTTGGAGACCGTGTGCTGGAGGGTATGCACACTGACAGCGGCTTCCCGTGTGGTGATGAGCGCCAAACTGCACGCTGATGGTAGCGGCGGACGTCCAGTCAGATGTAGAAACGGCAAAGATCTCTGGGGGTATGGGCGGAAGTCTGTAGCAAGTCTGTTTATTACCCACCTTGATCTTTAACTTATCATTTGTGTCCATATAAAATCTTTTTATTTTTATATTTAATCACAGCATGTCCTCCTTCATTGTGCTTGGCGTGTTATATATTATTATATTTACCTATAGAAACTACTATCCTGAATGACAGCGCAGTGTGTATCCCTTACATTTCCAGTGTTGCAGTAATTGCTTAAAATAAAACGGTTTAGGCAAAAAACCAGGACAACATATTTTCTGCAATGGTATACTTAGAAAGGATTTTCACAAATACTTTGAGGAGGATTAGCACTGGCTTGGTAGTGTTAAGACAGAATCAAATGAAAAACATCGACATCATAAGCGGAGTGAATGGTTGTTGGTGCTCCCAAAATATACAGTATGGGTAACTGTAAATAGATGATTGCGGAGAAGCAAAGAGAGTAAACAAAATAGCCTTTTGGGGCATCCTTTTACATATATGGTTAAAATATGCCAAAAATGAACACATAACTTTTATTTAGATCACTTAGACTGGCGAGAAGAAGGAAATAGAGAATAGTACTTTTTTATACACATGAAAAAGCTACAATAGCTACCGGTGCCTAAAACATACAATGATTGCTACCAATACCTTTCTAAGCATATTACGTTATTATTCACGCACAGAACACGTTACAACTGCCCCATTCCAATAGCAATGATTTAGGGCCATCAGTTGTTAGATTGTTTTATTTGCCGCTGTACAATGTATATACACATTATCCCCAACATTGGTGTATGCCAATTTAGCATTACTAGCAGAAACTATTGTTATTGGGTAGAAAAACATCTTACCTAATTTCTATCAATTTTAGTAGGATAGTTTTCACGTATATACACACACATACATACATACATACATACATACATACATATACACATACACACACACACACATATATATATATACACATACACACATATTCTATTGAAGTGTATTTACTTTTTTGACAATTTTAAGTGATATAAATAAGTTATGTATTAATATTTGCCATATTACAACCACTTATGTAATAGGTTGCCCGAAAACTATTTTGGTCTTTCTTTGCTTCTAAAAAATAAAAAAAAAATAAAAAGAAGAAAGGAATGAAATGCTTAAAGAGTACTCAAGCCAGGTTTACAATTACGAATGAAATAATAGTCATCTATGGAAACTATTGACAAAAGTGTTGACTATTGCATTAATGCACATGTTCACATGTTGGGATAAGAGAGTTTATGGCATGCAGACACATACACAATATACACTTACCACTGCTGGGCTCATTATAATACTGTGTAATATAATTGTTCATGTCATCTTTCATAATTACTTCTGCAAAACAAATTGCAACATGTCACGTATGGAAACTTGTGAGCAATTCATTGGCAAATAATGAATCTGCAATTTATGAGGAAATTATTTTATTAAATCTTATGTAAGAATTTAAGCAATAACCTACATTTCATAAGACATGGGAACATACAGATTGTATAAATCACAGCCAATGTAACAGAGAAGAGTGATGCCAATAACCCAGTAAAAGTATTCATGTATTCTGGAAACACAAATTGTAACTACATCAGAAAACAATACACACAATAACACAATTGTTCTCATTAATGAATGTCTCCCTACTGGTCCCTTACACTTCTCCGTTATATTACAGCAAGGTCCCCGTCCTGTCTGGACTTTTTCCAACTGCCAATAATAATGCAATGACCCTTATAAATGATATATTCGTAGCCTAGCGAGCAAGTTGCCGCTTCATAGCATGTGGCCAAACGGAAGAGAAATCCTTCAATGGTCACTAACCACTGAATGATTTCTCCACTGTTCGCAAAGAAAACTCAGCCTGGACTGACATTTTTAAAGTGTCCGCAACCCGACGAATTCAGGATAGGCACTGACATCATGTGACATCAGCCATCCACCCCAAGCAGGCATTTGCATGCCTGCGATTGCAGGGGTACGACCAGCAATTCTATGCACAAGCCCATGCTTCCACCCCATGCCCGCCCATACTGGAGCGAACGCCTCAGCCTCACACCGGGCAAACATCGGCCTGGGGACTTAATTCAGCCCACTACGAGCGTGACTGAATCAACTCCTATGCGTGGTCTTCTTGGACCCTGAGCCAGGTTTGTTCACCTATGCTTCTGTAACAATGGTCAAATAAAGCTGCCGGTAGAATGTAGAAAAAATGCTCTCTTTCGGTTTATTGATCAATGCGGTCCCTGGGCTGACAATGTCTAGGCCAACCACTACTGGTCGACAGTGACTATGTCAGCACCTAAGAATAGTTGACATACCCTAGGTCAACACTGACAGAAGGTCGACGTGTACATGGTTGTGGGGAATAATGTGAAGTAAGCATTACAGTATGGGACAATGTGTAATGGGCATTACCGCGTGGGGCATAATGTGTAAGATTCCTTATGGTGTGTGGCATAATGTGGCCATTCCCCTATTGTCATGTAAACACTCATCTAGTTTCATATGACCACACCCCCTCATGACACATGACCATACGCACTTATAGTACCACTAAGAAATAATTTCTACTTGCGCCACTGATCTTCTTTGTACGGATGACACAGTAAGCATGGAGTGAAACTTTAAAGGCTACAAATGCAAAGTATTTCAGACTTATCTATGGACTATTGGCAACCTTCACTGTTATGTGCAGCCCTCCTGGTCAGAGCACATTCTTTTCTTTGGTCATCTACCTAGTAATATGGATGTCTCCCATTATATGCTGCAGTTCAGCCTATGATTGGCTACTGATGATTCTCACCAGCACAACTATTCAGTCATGCACTTGCTCTGATAAAATAGTATTTAATGAATCACACCCATTATGAGACATTGAATCACCTCCAAGGCCATAGAACTCATGTTGCCTCCCAATGACCTGGTACATAATGTTATTGATATGCACTTTGCATGTGTGTGGCTCACTGCAATATATTCGTAAACCATGCTTGTATAGGATGGCAAAATAAATTCATGGGTGTGCCACGATTACAGCCCAATCTATTACCTGACAGTCTGCCACTTTAAATTTTTCCTTGATCCAACAAGTGACAAGTCACTACTCCTTCCAAGAATTTCTGTGTCAGAAATTGTGTTGGTCAAAATCATCAACTGCGCTTGTGGTTTATCAGCTTTAAGTGTCTCAATGCTTCAAGAGTTGGGTACTGGTAATAGAGTGTTACCCACAGCGTGTGTGGTTTATCGGCTGTAAAAGCTGTAATGTTTCAGGAATGTTCCCATTTCCCAGAGAGCTGTATATCCCACAGTCCTCTGGGAACGTGAGTGGCTCTCTACAGCACTCTGTGGCTAACAGGTGAAACAAACAGATGTTTTCCGTTCAACATTTTCTCCACTTTATATGACCCACACCGCCGCTCCTGACTTCTCTGCATCCTGAAGACAATCAAAGTTGACAATGAGATGGAACGAGTCTGCTCTCCTAGTCTGAGCCGAGGTTTAAAAGCTTTTTTGGCTGTGTTGAGGTTGAATAGCCTGCAGTCAAGGGAGAGCTGCGAGCTAATGTGAGAGTTTAGAATGAGCATGAGTATAGCTGTGGGCTGTTCGGCTATAAGAACCATGCACAGCAGCAAGCTATCTGATGTTCAGTCTTTCCATTGTTCTCATCTATAATTCATAGTCGCTGCCACATGACCACACAGTGCATGCAATGCATTCCCCTACCCTTTCAGCACCACAGCAGGGCAATGACAATCAGTGACCTGTGGCTGATCAACACGTTTTGCTTTGAACTTTATATGAATTAAAGGCATTATTATAATAAAAACTAAAATTAAATATTGTGTGTGTCACACACTTCTAAAATAATACATAAAAGCAATGAAACAATGTCTGCCTTATATCTGGGATAGAAATACTTTAGCTCTGTAAATGCTCTGTATGTGGCTATAGCAGTCTGTTTCACTAAATAAAAGGAAATGGGTTAGAAATTAGGAAAAATAATTATTTCAAAAGTAATATGTTAAGACAATAAGAAGTACTTTTTCAATTTATCAATGCTGAAGCAAGAGGACAAATGGTTTTTGGAAGACACTAACTGACCGGTACCCTTTTTCCGGAAACTGGCTACGTTTTGCACAGTATGAATGTGACTGATGAGATTTTCATTGATTTAGGTTGGTAATTCTGATGGCCATGCAGGACTTCGCTTGATCACCCAGTGAATCAGTTGTTCAACAAAAGGCTGTATGATAGGCCATGTGAGGTCCAGTCCATCATGGGAGACCAAGTTGGTCAGAGGTTACAGGGGCTGTTTTCATACAATGAAAGTATATTTACTAAGTGGTAGTGCCACCCAGACAATCTGTTAGCCAAGCAGGTTTCCTGTTATGCCAGTGCAATATTGGAGGATCCAGTTATAACAGGACAACCACAAAACAATGAATGTTACATTAATAGTTAAATGGTAATTAGAGCAGGATGGTCTTATACAGTATGTCAATTTTTGGATCGTCAATCCGGCTTTAATTACCATTTAACTATTAATGTAACATTCATTGTTGTGAATTGTACAATTAGAATTAGCGCTGCTTCCACGCATCTTTCATTTACATTGTATTACCCAGGGGTGCCTGACTATACACCCCACCTAAGCAGCAGCTCATTAGAGAAGCCACTCTTTCATGCGCCTGAATACACCATTTGCTAAATTTGTTCCGTCTTTCCCTCCATAACCTCAGGACCTTACACAGTTCACTGTTTCCAGGTCACCCAGCAGGTGCACTCATTAATCAGACGCGTTGAAGCTAAATATTTCAATTGCAATTCTGTAAGGAGATCTCCAAAAATGCACTGTGTGGGGTCTTGAGGACCAAGTTTGAGAACCTGCGATCTAAAGTATAGTAGCTTGCAGCTTTAATTCAATGCATTTAGATTGCAAACCTCACGACAGCACTTTTCCAGCTTTCTACAAACACAACCCACTTTTCTGCTGATCTGTGCAGAGCATGTTATCACCCACAATGAAACAAATTTTGTGAAATGATGGTGATTGTAAATTTGGAGTATGTATTTAGTTGTACATTATGTGTTTATTACACAGCTTTTGTGAACAAAACCGTAACCTGTGTACTCACCATGTGAGAGCTCGGTGATGTTTTCTGTCGCCTCCTCATCAGAATCTCGGTTTGCCATTACCTTGAACCGGTCATTTTTATTCTGTAGGACATGTGGGAGTTTTAAGGCTCGTTCTCGCTCTGCAACCAAATCCAAATCTTGCTGTGCAAGGTGAGCTCTCAACTGCCTGATTTCAAACTGAGAAATAACAGCGATATCAACTTTAGGTTCAATGAACACTGATGCAACACCTTATGAAGAGCTTCCAAATATGAAGTCAAATGACAAGGCTTCAGGATTTCTTAGTTTTGTAGGGAATGAAAGCAAAATTACCTCTTTATATGAATCTACATATCCAGGAGTGTTTTGTACACCACAGGAAAGCAGTGAAAGTACAGTAATACGACTTGTGAGAACACTTCATAAAAACAGTAACTGGAGATTTAATGGCCACATTTGATTAACAAATCAAATGACTGCCATCTAGTGTTAGAAAAAAAAGATGACATCAAATTACTTTTGGTCTCATCCACAATGAAGGATTGTGTACAACAAAGCCATAACCTTAAAACATGTGATACCAGCATAGGTTATCAAGTGTATATCTATTAAATAATAAAGCAATTATACTTCATGTACATTAGAAGAGGAAACAAAAGTCAGGTAGGAAGTCCAATTAATGTACGGTCAACCGCTCACTCTGGGTCAGATGCACTAAGCTTCAAAAGTGATAAAATGGAGAGTGATAAAAAGTCAGCCAATCAGCTCCTAGCTGCCATGTCACGGTGTTTGAAAAATGTCAGGCAGGAGCTGATTGGTTGGTTGTTCATCACTCTCCATTTGATCACTTTTGAAGCATAGTGCATCTGGCCCTCTGAAACATGTACACCAAACCCAGCATTGGAGTTTGTGGAAAAAAAAATATACCATCCATTCAAATGCGACAGAAGATAGACATGATAATTTAACTGATCATAACCATTCTAATTACGTGTATGAAATGTTGGAAAATGCTTTAAAATATTAACCAATCACAATACTGTATTCATTGAATGGCAGAATACTACGGCCTAATATGTATTACTTCTACTACCTGATCAGTACCTCTTATAAAAGGAGACACTTGTTGCCAATCTTATGAGTAAAATGTATAGAAGGGATACAACACAGCATATCCAGAACACAGGCCATTTGATCCCATATAATCATTAATGAGGGCTCAGGTATATAGAATAAGCTGCACACTTTTTGACAGCGTGCTGGGCAACTAAATTTAACACAGGGTAGTTCTAAAGAGCTTCTAACTTAATGCTCTGGTGCTGGTCGATCTGCATCTCCTCATATGTGCAAGACAGATTAGACCAAAATGGGCGATAACGCCTCTTAAGGGGCACTGAAACAATCCAGGGGATGGTGATTGATTTGTATGCAACTGTGGGGAATTCAAGATAAAGGGGAGAGTACTAGGTCTTGCAGTGAGATCAGATGTGCTGCCTGTGGGAAACTTCCTCATCTGCTCTCTCACACTGTATGGTGCAGGGGGTACTAGCACGCACAGGCACACCATAATATCGGCACGCACTGCTGTGGTGCCGCACCGTTCTACTCCACTACTCCCTCTATTGCAGGGTTGGGTTTTGGTCAAGACGTATCGACAACCTGGGCTGGCAGCATATTGAGCCACCTTAGAGTGCCGTCATGCAGCTGCACAGTGCGGCTAATCCAAGGGTTGTACTCCACACTGCTTTCTGAAGAATAAGGGTTATCAATGCAATGCCGCCATTGGATAGGAACCAGGAATTGGAGCTACCAAGAAGGAGGTATATACTATGTGACTATGGTTGATGTACAAAAAAAAAAAAAAAGTTTTAAAGTTGGAATTGCTTTACCAAGTTGTTGGGCATAGGTAGAATAATATAGATAAATAAGACAATAAAATTGGTCACTGCATCTTTCTGTTTGTTCGATTAAAAATAAAAGTCAGAATTCCAGAGGGGGTGCAGAGTCATTTTTTTCCTGAAAAGAAGGCGGTAGCCTAAATAAGTTTGGGAATCTAGACAGGGTTTAGACAGAACTTTATCTCAAATGTTTAAGAAGCTAGGGCAGTGGTAGCCAACCCTAGCCCTCGAGAGCTACCAACAGTTCACATTTCCAGACAACCTAGCTGCTGCACAGCTGCACTCATTAATCACCGACACATTTTAAAAGATCCACAGATGGAGCTAATTAGCTCATTTGTGATTCTGTGAGGAGACCTGCAAAACATGCACTGTTGGTAGCTCTCGAGGACTAGGGTTGGCTACCCCAGAACTAGGGTAATCCAAAGTACTTTCTAGCGCTGGATTTATAAAGCAAGAGGTATACAGGACTGGTATTTCAGGTTGCCTACCTCTGAGGCAGATCAAACCTACATTTTAGCCAAGTGACCATGAAGGCTCATTTGTTTGTAAACTTGAAATACATATTCTCTGTACTATTTTAACAATAAATAGGATTGCTGCTTTCCAAATTGCACATTTAGTGGTTTGTAAAAAGAGCACATTTAAACGAATAATTTAATGCAACAAAACCAGACACTCTTATAGATACATTTGTCATGTTGAGCTTTGTCAGGTTACTCTGTGCACACTTCCATATTACTGTAATGTAGTATTTCTGATATAACAAAGACACGCTACTGACTGCTTGCTCTTGGCACATCTGCGTCAGCCTTTCCAATTGCTCCTCCTGGATCAGTTTGGCTTTCTCATATTGCTGCACCACAATATCCATCTCCACTTTTACAGGTAAGACATAGGCTGCAGGGACAGGAGAGAGCAGGTGAACAGCTTTACTCAACTAGTAAGAGTATATACACACAGATCTGTCTACTATATGCTTGTATAAGATTTGCATACACAATTTGTATTAAAACCA
This sequence comes from Crinia signifera, assembly GCF_055691185.1. Classification (NCBI taxonomy): domain Eukaryota; kingdom Metazoa; phylum Chordata; class Amphibia; order Anura; family Myobatrachidae; genus Crinia; species Crinia signifera. The sequence goes on from NC_139220.1 coordinate 184,386,646, forward strand.
TTATTTGGACTTTCTATTGGGGTCCCTTACAACACAGGTTTGTAGGTAGTCTGTATAATGTGATAACCTAAATCTCTGCAGGGCATAGTGTTCAGAAACTGTCTATTCGCTGCATGCTTTTTATTTCTTGGCACATGGACAGATGGGTAGGTGACAAACTGCAGTTTGCAATGCACTATAACACGTATGTTTCTGCTATGAGAAAATAGGTGACAGAGTGAAGCGATGCTGACATTTCAACAGACAGCTGGGGGGAAAAATAAGTCGGTACTTGTTTCCTAGCACGGCGCCCCCGATTTTGATCGTATATAAATCGAAACGCATGCAATACATAGTGTGGCGAGCGCAGCGAGCCCGAAGCGTGGCGAGCATAGCGAGCCCCGCAAGGGGACACGGATTACTTTACATGTATTCAGCGTCCGCTCGCCACTCTTTGGGCTCGTATTCCGCATCGGCTCGCCACACTATCTAAAATCAACTCCACGCCGACGTGGATAGTGGGGGTATGAAAAGGTCGGAGGACGCGTATCGCCGCCGCTCGCCACGCTTCGGGTTGGCGTTGATAGTGGGGGTGCAATTAACATAGTAAGCACACATCAGGGTGCTTGTACAATTAAAAATCACATTGCATGCCATTTGCTAGCATACAATGCTATGCGATATTTCATTGTACAAGCACACCTGTTAATTTACCGGGAATATCGCAACAAGTACCAAAAAGTCATGCTATTTAAGCAAGTGCCACCCATAGGTAAATAAACATTTCCAGGTTTATAAACGCTGAAATGATCAGTATTTTATACCTACATTAGTTATTTTATCAACAGAATTACAGAAATAGAAAAACAAATGACAAATACCCTTAGTGTTTACAACCTTCAGTACAGATGTCCTTCAGAATAGGAATCCTATCCATGCTAAGCCATCACAAATCGCTGCACAGAACTACACACTTATGTTCACATGTATTCATGCATAGGATACTGGAACTACAGTACTAGGAATACAATCTCAGTAAAAAGGAAAGTAGTCAACCCATGAAGGACATATGCTTAACAAATGGAAATAGGAAGTATGAAGGTAAAAAAGGAACAAGAAAATGGTGCTGTATTAAAGGAAGGAGGGGAAAAATAGATTATAACATGATACGAGGAAGAAAATTAGTCTTTGTAATAGTAAAGTAAACAGAGAATGGAGAATAGTAACATGCAAAGTTAAGAAGGGTAAATTAAGTGGTGGTTGGATTTTATTTTAAGCATATTATATATGTGTTCAAAACATTCCAGAGACCAGATCACCCCTCAAAAGTATACATTATTATACAGAATGGTAGGTGAACCTCACTTACCATCAATAATTCTCTTCACTCTCCATATCCGCAGGGAAATGAAGAGACTGATGGCGTCCCATGGACTACTTGGTCCATTGGCCACAGTAGAAGCCACCATGGGAGCTAGTGACAATATAATGACAGCTCCATCCAGTACCTGACAGACACATAAAAAAAAATACAGCAGCCATAAGCGAAATAGACATGCAATAAGAAAAGTGATATTTATAGGGATAAAAGGTTCCCCTTAAGCTGGCTACAAATGATACTGTGAACTGGTTCTGCTGTGTTTTTCTGGGTTTAATTCCCAGTCAAGGAGGTGTTTTTTCCTTTCAATGTCCTTTTCAGGGGTTTAAATTCCTGCTCTGAATGGACTTATGTGTGTATGATTGTCAGCACTTCATGACATCTTTTATGGATGTTGTTGTGTGGTTACATGCACTATTTTAGTTAAGTGGCTTCTGGGTATATAGGTATCCGCAATTTGAATCCCAGACTTAATTTGCGCAGTCTCTATTTCTGCGTGCCACTTATGGGTTAATTGATGGCTATCTTGGCTCTCTCTCACAGAGCTACTTATCGTGCTAGAAAGGTGTTTTAGCAATTTTTATTCCCATATCATACATGGACCACCTCACATTATGTTATCCGATACTAGGATTAATAAATACCAGATAGTTTATTATTTACTGGTTTCCTAGTATCCCTTATTCATTGTATGCCTGGGTGGCTATTACCATCTCGTGATGTTTTTGAGAAAGTGCACTCTATTTGGGATGGATCCTGTTTTTTGCTCTATATCCAATATAATATTTGGGAATTGTATCCGTTATTTGGATATATAGCAACTGATCACACCCAATATAGTTGGTTACCCTTATACTATATTACTGGCTTTGATATTCAAAATTTCGATCCTTTTTTTATAAGCATTGAGGTATTGCCCATATCGGGTCAGCCAGAACAGGGTTAATAAATGATGACAGGTTGTCCGGGCTTAATAATATCAGATACTGACAGGTTTCAGAAGATATTGTAACTGAAACTAATAGTATCTAGTGCTGACAGATTTCAAATGATATTATAGCTGACTATCCTGTATATGACTATGTCTCTATAATCAGCATTAAAGTATTGCTGATGATGGTTCAGCTACGGCAGCGTTAATAGGTAGTGCCTGACTGTCCAAATTTAGACAGGTATCGGATGGTATTAAAGCTGACTCCCTTATGCAGGGCTGTGTATCTGAACACTTTCACTAATTATCCCTTTGTAGGGCTTCAAAAACTACACACACATTTCACAGTAACATTGTTTCGTTATTTAGACATTTCAATATGATTGGAAACATTTGTAGCCAGCTAGAGGCTGACACGTGTTTCACAAGCTTAGCTTCCTCAGAGCCACAAGCCGAGTCTCTCCTGCGTGTCATAATTATTGATACACCTCAGCCAATCGTTTGGCTTTTTGAAAGTCATGTGTTTTCTTTCTCCAATGGGCTTCTATTGTGTCTGCCCTTACTGGAGAGGCTGCTTCCGCCCTGTTTCTCGGCGTAGAGAAACGACAATCATACACACAAGTCCATTCAGAGCGGGAATTAAAACCCCTAAAAAGGACATTGAAAGGAAAAAACACCTCCTTGACTGGGAATTAAACCCAGAAAAACACAGCAGAACCAGTTCACAGTATCATCTGTAGCCAGCTTAAGGGGAACCTTTTATCCCTATAAATATCACTTTTCTTTCTTTCGTGCTATTGCACGTCACTAATGTATGTTGCATGTATGTACGTCTAAAGTCTTTTTAAATTCTTTAAAATTTCACAAGTCCCAGAAGGAGATCACCCTGTGAGATTCTATATATTAAAAAATCGACACAGGATGTTGGCCTCTCTTCTTTTTAGTCCTAAATACAAATAAGTTACATTTTATATATAACATTTTTTTTTTGGGGGGGGGGGGGGGGAAATTACCCTCCCCCAACAACTCTCTTCTCTTTTGGTGTGCATCCATAGTGCAATTCTTTCTCTTTCCAGTCCCTATGTTCATTATATTGCCCGGATAGCACCCATCGCCAAAACGCATGTATAAGGTGATTTATGAATTCCCAAAATGTTTTTGGGGATATTTGTCCAATTACAAACATAGTGTGTGCGGACCCTGAACTTCCCTTTCCCCCCATTCCCCCAAACTTAACGGTTTGCAAAATACACCAGATGTCTCTTTTACAAGACATTAATAAAAAAAAAAAAAGGTAGACATTACTCAAATGTAAATCTAAAACTACAACATATAAAATATGTAAACTGGAGTGAAAACAAGTGGTGGCTTTTATCCCTCCACCCACCCCCCCTCCCAACATGTATTTGCTTCAAAACATGTGACAGCTGGATAGCCAATAAGATCCCGTTTTGAGATCCGGGTATTTCTCTAAAAAAAAAAAAAAAAGTACTACAAACATTTGAAGTTTGCAATAGGTTTACATTAAAAAAAAAAAATAGAAAAAAGTGAAATATTTACCTCAACTTTATTTTCAATATAATTCCAAATGCCAAGAATAACGATCCTCAACACGGTCTGATAAAAAAAATAGAAAAAAAAAAAAAAAAACATTTTTCAATTGTGTTCTAAAACACAGCCATATCTATGTTTTTTTTGTAATAACAGAATTTACGCAAACCTGCCAATTTATAATTAACTTTGACAAAAAAGGAGTTTATGTTATAGAACACTTTTAAGAAGAAGACGGGCACTTATTTCAGCAGTATTTTGAATAACTTACAAAAGGAACAAAGAGGAAATCTGTAGTAAAAACCTAGGTGTGAATAAATACCCACCATTAGTGGCATATCAGTAAAATCAGACACTTATGGTGTGTACACACTGTAGATGTGCCTTAAGATCCTATCCACGATCCAATCAGATAGGATCGTGGATAGGATCTTATGGCACATCCGATTTGCATCCAATCTTGACTATATAGTGCAGATCTGCACTATATAGACAAGGCAGCCAAGACTTTCTGGCTTCCGATACGTGAACGCGCATCGGGATCTGCATCAGATTCTGATCCAATGCCGATCCGATGTTGACTATATCGTCAACATCGGAAAGGAAATCGGACCGCGTGTACACACTATTAGACATTTATATATTATATACACATATGAATTACAGAATGATATAGATAGCACTTCCAGACAGTCTACAGGGACTGGAGCACCCAGTGAATTGGTAGAGCTCTGGCTTCACTGTAGGTTAGACACTGTAAAATCAGCGGTCAATGGTCACAATCCAGCAGCAGGCTCTCTGTCACTTGCTGCAGTGGAGGCGGAGCAGTGGCAGTCTTGTCCCCTATTGTAGGTGTTAGCAGGTATCCTGGGTCAAAGCCAATTAACCTTGCAGTCGATGTGTTAGAAGAACATCGGCCATACTTTGATCCTGCTGTGAACCCCACTGGCAATGCTGTACATAAAGGTGCCCTTTTAAGAAATGATGAACAGAGGCAGCGGTCTCTATTTCCTCTTAGTGTTCAGCTCCTGGCATTGAGTTTACATTTGAAGTGCTCCCTGCTAATGTTGTCCCATGGGAAGGAGTTTACTCTCCCTGGAACTGCCAGTGAAGACTAAAATAAGCAGAGAAATTGCTTTCGGAAGTTCCCCTGGGAATTAGAGGTAGAAGCTATCGTTGCCCACTACGGTAAACAGGCCAAACAAGATGAAGACTAACTGAACCAAAAGGGCACAACTAGGGAGATCACTGATGACTGAAACCACTATCTATTGTCTCATTATACCAACATACTGTCTTATCTTGTCACAATGTGGCTTTGTCATGTCAATGTAGGTTGACCTGAAGGAGCCATATCTTAACTTCCCGCAAGCATCGCATTGCACAGTACAAAAAGTATGTGCTGCACATACTTTTTGTACTGCCCGTGGATAGCATCACATGCAAATCACATGCGAAACGCACGCGTGCAATCCGTTGCGATGCAGTGCTATCGCATTGTGTATGGGCACCTTTAGAAATATAGAGTATAATAAAATGTCTAATGATATAAACCAGCTCGATACAAAAAAAATATCTTAAGACGGTACAAGGTGCACCTTGAAGCAATATCCTATTAGCCCCAATGTTTATCTGGCCAATTAAAACAACCGTATATCGCAAGAAATGAACAATGCTCATGATCGAAAAATGGACCTGTGATCAGGCGAAAACACATGGGATTGGAGTCCAAGTCCCTATTATCAAGGGTCCCGGTGGCTGCTTATCAGGGTTCTGCTTCACAAGCCATGAATAGTTACATAGTTACATAGTAGGTAAGGCTGAAAAAAGACTTGCGTCCATCTAGTTCAACCTGGTATAGATATCCATTGCTGATTTGGTAGGTTCTGGTATTTTACAGACAAATTATATTTCTTATTTGTACCCATGGATGTTTTTCTCCAGTAAATGTTTGTCCAACTTTGCCTTGAACGCATTTAAAGAGCCAGCCGTTACCACCTCTCTGGGAAGAGAGTTACAGAGTTTGACTGTTCTGACCGTAAAGAAATTCTTTCTACTAGCTGAATGAAATCTTTTTTCTTCTAATCTATACTCATGCCCTCGCGTCCTAGATTCCTTTCTAGTAGAAAAGAGGGTGCGTGACAGTTCCTTATATTGGCCCTTGATATACCTTGTACACGTTGAGCATGTCCCCCCTTAAACGTCTCTTTTCTAATGTAAATAGTCCCAAATTGCTTAATCTCTCCCCGTAGCTTAAATTCTCCATTCCCCTAATAAGCTTTGTTGCTCGCCTTTGGACTTTTTCTAATTCTATGATGTCCTTTTTATAGTGTGGGGCCTAGAACTGTACTCCGTACTCTAGGTGAGGTCTCACCAATGCTTTATATAGTGGCATAATTACCCTCGAGTCCCTAGTTTCCATTCCCCTCTTAATACATGCCAGAATTTTGTTGGCCTTTTTTGTAGCTACATTACAATGGGCACTACATCCTAGTTTGCTGTCTATTTGGACTCCTAGATCCTTTTCAAGTCTGGAATTACCCAGTTCCTCTCCGCTAAGGTTGTAACTTGCACACTGGTTGTGTCTCCCAAGGTGCATAACCTTACATTTATCTACATTGAACCTCATCTTCCATTTTTTTGCCCACTCATCTAGAATTGCAAGATCATTTTGAAGCATGGTGACATCTTCTGATGATTTGATAATAATAACCTGATAACAGCGGGTATCAGGGAGAAAGGTTCGGCCCGGGCTTTCTTATTAGCCCTGATGCCAGCATCCCATTAGCAGTGGCGAAGCACCATTGCTAATAAGATATCTACTCTGTAGTGTTACCCCACAGATATAAAAAAAGAAATGTAATGAAAAAAGGCAAATAGATATTCATTAAACAATCATGCCAACATATGTTGCGGAGTAAAATGTTCCGGCGCAGCAATGAATCCGCACATATTATTTCCTGTTAGAAATGAGTCTGCACATGAAACAATGTATCTTCATAATGGGGGATAAGTAGCCAAATAAAAAGATAAATAGTTTAGGGTCAATGAATGTGAAGCAGAGCATACATGCTATAATGATTTGGTTGATCCGTTCAATAATGGCGTATTGCCTAAGCTATTGTACAGCGTATGGGGGTATTTAATTGTGTGCAAAGTTTTCTCTGCAAAAAAAACCCAAAAGAAAACCTTGTGCCCATCACACCCAATTTTGGATTACTGCAGGTATGCGTGATTCGGATATCCCATCGGTGGGTTCCCGCCTTCCAGCTTCCCATTTGGGAGGGGGGCTGCTGGGAGGATTGATGGCTGCTGAGAGATGTACAGTAGGTCTCCCAGCTGCTGCCTCACAGTTCCTTCATATGGGAAGAAAGATGGAAAGGTCACCTCCCAGGGGAGAAGTGCTAATATTGTGGCATATACACTGAGATATCTTACAATGTATTGCCACAACAACTGCAAGGCTACTAGCTGCCAGATAAAATGCATGACGGTCTGAAATGCATATTATTTGCATGTGTATGCCCAGCTTTAGTTATACCAATCCTCTTGATTGCAGTTGTTTCTTTTTGCTCTGGGTCATTGACTAGTTTTAACTACAGTATGCACATCAGAATAAGTATCTTCTCTACCTACTGCCTGTATACAACATGAGTTCAGAAAACAGTTTGGGGCATGCTCAGGTAATATCTGCAAATTTTAGGTATCCACTGGATGGTCTAGGCCAGGGTAGATAGTGTATGAGATATTTGCTGTTATCCCCCCAGCATTTTAATCACACCGTTTCTATTAGTGCTGCCATTTGTGACATTTACCAAGGCTGGATATGCATTTTTGCCCATATATGGACTACTTTCTGGCCAATTTACCTATGGATCCCTACCTGGCTATGGGCACATGCATGGTCTGATAATGCGCACACACAGTGAAGTAGGAATTAAAGTTAGGACTTTGCTTTCACACACGCTGCAGGGACAGGAACCTATTGGAGCTACTGTCCAGATTTTTTTTTTTTTTTTTTAATACATTCTGGAGGTACATACTTTCTTATTTTCCACATAAATTATAACTTCAGGTCTAAAACCCAATATGCACATTTGCCATGCCGATGAGAAATGATTGGCATGGAACTAGGAGGTGGCAAACTATTATTTGGCACCATAAGAAATGTGTTGTGCTGAATCTCCTATACCAAAATACAGAATATTCTGAAATAAGAGATTTTTGGAGAATGACAGATCGTGTCACCTTTGTTTTTTCGATGGCTTATTGTACACAAACTTTGTCTAATGCACAAAATATTTTAAAAATGTTCTATAAATTACCTCCAGGCTTTGTCTACAAGGTATATATGAAACAAATGTATAATGTTTCAATGAATCCCTTCCCCAAGAAAACGCACAATGGTAGGCAAATATTTTAAAACAGGGATTTTGTACTTACCGTAAATCCTTTTCTCCGAGTCCACAGGTGTCACTGGAGTTACACTGGGGAATAGAAGGCGACCACAGGGAGCATGGGCACTTTAAAATAATTAATCAGTGTGACCAACTCCTCCCCTTCTACTTCCCCTCCCAGGCAGTCATAAAGATCGTGCCCGAAAGGGAGCAGAAAGATATAACACACATCCGAGAGGAGGTTCATCACAACATAACATCATTCAATACGTATAGTAGAAAAAGATATATATATATGAAAAAACAAACACACACACAGAGTCAAACCAGACGAGACAGGTGTGTAATAACCATGTTTAAATAACCCTGACAAGGGAAAACTCCAGAGGTTACCCAATAGGAACCTAACACTGAACGTAACAGGTGGAGAACCGCGCTGAGGTGGGCGTCCAGTGACACCTGTGGACTCGGAGAAAAGGATTTACGGTAAGTACAAAATCCCTGTTTCTCCTTCATCCACTAGGTGTCACTGGAGTTACACTGGGGACGTCCCAGAGCTTTCAACCCGGGTGGGTGAGCGCTGAGATCCCCTTAAAACAGAGCGGCCAAACTGAGAAGCTGGTGCCGCAAAGGTATCAAACCTATAAAAGCGCACAAAGGTGTGCCGACCTGACCATGTCGCAGCACGACAGAGCTGTTGCAAAGAGACCCCACGGGCAGCCGCCCATGAAGGACCCACCGATCTGGTGGAGTGCGCACCTATGTTAGTAGGAGGCGTCTGAGCCTCAGCAAGGTATGCCTGACGAATTGTCAGACGGATCCATCTGGCCAGCGTTTGCTTTGAAGCTGGCCATCCACGACGCACTGGGTCGTAGGTAACAAACAAGACATCCGTCTTGCGAAGAGAGGCCGTGCGAGAGACATAAATCCGCAGGGCCCTCACCACATCCAAAGACTTATCCTCAGGTGAAGCCTCTGTGAATGCTGGAACCACTATGGGTTGGTTCACGTGGAACGCTGAGACCACCTTTGGAAGGAAAGAGAGACTGGTACGGAGCTCTGCTCTGTCCGGGTGAAACTGGAGGAACGGTGAGCGACAAGAAAGCGCCCCCAGTTCCGAAACGCGCCTGGCCGAGGCCAGAGCCAAAAGAAGAACCACCTTCCAAGTGAGATATCGAAGATCCACCTCTTCTAACGGCTCAAAAATCGATGACCTCAAATACCTGAGGACCAACTCTAGGTCCCAGGGAGCCGTAGGCGGACGAATAGGGGGCTGAAGCCTCAGTACCCCCTGGAAAAACGTGTGGACTTCCGGAATGAGAGCTATACGTTTCTGGAAAAAAACTGAAAGTGCTGAAACCTGCACCTTAAGTGTATTCAGTCTAAGTCCAGAGTTTAACCCCTCCTGTAAAAACAGGAGCAACCGAGCCTTCTTGAACAGAGTAGAGGACACTCTGCGTCTTTCGCACCACGCCACATAGGATCTCCAAATACGATGATAGTGTCTGGAGGTGACTTCCTTCCTGGCCCTCATCATTGTAGGTATCACCGCCCTAGGGATACCTGCATGTCTCAAGATGGACCTCTCAGCAGCCACGCCGTCAAATGTAGACGTCCTAAATCTGGGTAGATGAAGGGACCCTGACTGAGGAGGTCCTCTTGAAGAGGTAGCGGACACGGCTCGTCGATTAGAAGATCCGTCTGGTTGGTGTACCACGAGCGCCGGGGCCAATCCGGCGCTATCAGAAGCGCTGTTACCCCCTCCCTGCGAATGCGCTGTAATACCCGAGGTATCAGCGGAAAGGGAGGAAAGAGGTAAATGAACTGGAACGGCCAAGGGGCGACCAGAGCGTCCACCCCTGCGGCCTGAGGATCTCGAGTCCGCGCGAAGTATGTTGGGAGCTGGAAGTTGTGGCGGGACGCCATCAGATCCGCCTGCGGACACCCCCAACGATGTACTAGGGACTGAAATACCTGAGGGTTGAGGCACCACTCCCCCTGGTGGGCATGTTGCCGACTTAGAAAGTCGGCCTCCCAATTTTCCACTCCGGGGATGAACACCGCTGACAAGGCCTGAGCATGATTCTGAGCCCAGAGGATGATCCTGCTTACTTCCTTCATCGCCGCCTTGCTCCGAGTGCCGCCCTGTTTGTTTATGTAGGCGACGGCTGTGGCGTTGTCGGACTGAACTCTGATTGCTCTGCTCCGCAGCAGGTGTCCCGCCTGCAGAAGAGCATAGTAGACTGCTCTGAGTTCCAGCACATTGATGGAGAGTAAGCTCTCCTGCCTCGTCCATAAACCCTGGAACTGGTGTTCCAGCGTTACCGCCCCCCAGCCTCGAAGGCTGGCGTCTGTGGTGAGGAGAGTCCACTCCCATATGCCGGACCTCCTGCCCCTTTGCAGGTTTTCGGAGTTGAGCCACCATAGCAGAGACAGACGGGCTCGAGGAGACAGGGTCACCCGCTGATGAAGATGCAGGTGGGACCCTGACCACTGGTGAAGGAGAGACAACTGGAATTGGCGCGAGTGGAAGCGGCCATATTGTACCGCCTCGAAGGAGGACACCATCTTCCCCAAGAGTCTGGTGCAAAGGTGCATCGTTACCTGTGGCCGTCGCAAGACCGACCTGACCAGGACCTGCAGGGACTGAACTTTGTCGGGCGGTAGAAAAACCTTCATCTGCTGGGTGTCCAGAATCATCCCCAAAAAGAGAAGACGTTGGGACGGCTGTAGCGGAGACTTTGCAAAGTTCAGAATCCACCCATGACTGATGAGAGTCTCCTGGGTGAGTCGTATGTTGGACAACAGGGCCTCCCTCGAACGATTCTTCAGAAGAAGATCGTCCAAGTAGGGGATGATGGTAATCCCCTGTGCCCTGAGGACCTCCATCATCACCGCCATCACCTTGGTGAAGACCCTGGGGGCCGATGAGAGACCGAACGGCAGGGCCTGGAACTGCCAGTGTTGTTCCTGTATAGCGAACCGGAGGAAGGCCTGGTGAGGAGGCCAGATGGGGATGTGCAGGTATGCGTCCCTGATATCCAAGGATACCAGGAACTCTCCCTGTTCCAGTCCCTGAATCACCGACTGCAGGGACTCCATCTTGAATTTGACCGCTTGTAGAAACGGATTCAAATCCTTTAGATTTAGTATAGGCCTTACCGAGCCATCCGGCTTCGGCACAAGAAACAGACTGGAGTAGTATCCCTGAGTACGCTGATCCTCGGGTACTGGTATCACAACTCCCGTTGTCCGCAGCTTGTTGATTGCTGACAACAGAAGTTGCGCCTTGTCTCCTGAGACTGGGAGACCGGTCTTGAAAAACCTGTTTGGAGGGACTAACCTGAAATGGATTTTGTAACCCTGGGTCACGAGATCCCTTACCCAGGAGTCCTGACAAGACTGCAGCCAGATGTGACAGAAGGACAGCAGTCGGGCCCCGACTCTGGGATCCCCCAGATGGGACCGTGGACAGTCATGCGGCTGGCTTTGAGGACTTGGGCTCCTGGACAGCTGCCGAGGAGCCTCTGCCTCGTCCTCTGGAGCCTCTAGATGGAGCTCCGCCTCTGGAACGACCTCTGAATCTGGTCGTAGGCCGAAAGGACCGAAAGGAGGGCCTTTGAGGGGTCCTGCGTGTAGCTGGAGGAGCCGCTGAGGGAAGGAAGTGGGACTTACCCCCCGTTGCTTGGGAGATCCACTTGTCGAGCTCTGGCCCGAAAAGAACCTCCCCATTGAACGCCAGGGCCTCCACAGCACGCTTGGACTCTGCGTCAGCCTGCCATTGGCGTAACCAGAGAGCTCTGCGAGCTGATATAGATAAGGCCGAAACCTTGGCTGCAACCATGCAGACGTCAGAAGAGGCGTCTATTAGATAATTGGATGCCTCCTGGATCTGTTCAGCCAGCTGAACAATAGAAGCAGGGTCAGAGCCCTCACGGACCTCTGTTAGGATCTGAGAAGCCCATACCCCCATGGCTTTATTTACCCAGCACCCGACCTGGGCCGGACGCTGAATAATTCCAGCTGCTGAAAAAATGTTCTTAAGGGTTACCTCCAACTTACGGTCAGAAGTATCCTTAAGAGTGGTTGCACCCGGCACCGGGAGAACCGTCTTTTTGGACAGTCGTGAGACTGAAGAGTCCACTACTGGAGGAATCTCGACCCTCTTTCTACCCTCTGGTGGAAGAGGATAAGCAGCCAGAAACCTCTGAGGTACCTGGAATTTTTTATCAGGATGATTCCAAGCCTGCAATATATGTTCATCCAACTGCTCCGCTGGGGGGAAGGTGGGTGACTGCCTTTGTCTCTTTCCAAAGAAAGAAGGACGAGCAGGAATGTCTGTGTCATCTGACACCTTGCAGGCAACCTTTACCATATGTATAAGGTCCTCCAGACCTGGAGTGGCTGGGGCCGGCTCTTGCGCAACTAACGCCTGAGCCTCAGGTTCCACCTCATCATCATCATCATCATAATTATCTGGAAGGGCAAATTCGCCCTCCTCCAGATCAGGCATATCGTCATACTCCCCAGAATCCCCAGAGGGCTGTAATACCCTTTTCCTGAGTAAGGTAGGGGGATTTTGCCTAGAAGATGAAGCAATGGCGCCCTCTGCTGGTGTCAAGGCCTTTGTTAAGCTCTGCACAGCAGAAGTCAAGGAAGCCTGTTGAGTTCTGGAAGTTTCTCTGTCCTTTTGAGCTGCAGAGAGCTCGCAAGCTAAATGAGACATCACATCAGCTAATTGTGATGCCCAAACAGGGGTATGAACGGGGGACTCTGGAGCTGGGGGTAAAGCAGCGCATTTATCACATACAGAGTCTCCCTCCTTAGAAGGTGTAAATTTAACAGCACACTTCTTGCAAGTAACCCTCTTGGAGCTACCCCCTGCCATGGCTCAACAGAACACCCAGCAATCACCACACACTACCAGACTGATCACAGATAGTAGGTATAGGATAGGCAGCAATATATTATGCTGGAAGGGAGAGACAGTGAAAGTAAAAGAGCTGTCACAGAGCTTTGTACAACGCTATGGCATATACCTAGGAGCGCTATAGCTCTAAGTTTGAGACACAGCCCAAACTGTCTCCACCTAGCTCTAATCCCCACTGTAACTCACAGACCGGATAGAGCGTTCAGCAGGACGGTCACCAGGGGACAGGAATCGCCCAACTGCAGTCAGGATAGATCTGCAGCGCAACTGTGGAGCCTCCATCAGCGTGTTCAAACGGCGCCAAATGTCCAAGATGGCCGCCGCGACTTGCAGGAACGCTGGGGTATGCCAAGGCCTGCTGGGAAGTACCACGCGGTAACTCTGCCCCCCGCCTGGCAGCTCCGTCACCCATAATGGCGCCAGGTTTAAAAAAACCCTCTGCTGCACCGCCGTTTGTGTCCCTGACCTTCCTCTAATAGGAAGGCAGGGTAATACTCACAGTGCTGCGGCCATGCCGTCGGCGGTGGGGCTGGGGGAGGATCGGGTGCACGCTGCGTGAGAGCGGCGCCCGTTACAGCTCCAGAGACGGTGGTCTCTGTCAGCCAGGGAGCCGGGCGCAAACCCTGAAGCAGCAGCCGGCTCCCTCCGGCAGGCTCCCACGTCGCAGGCAGATAGTAGCAGCAACTATCTGCCTGTCCTCAAAGGCAAAACTTGCTGCTTTATGCCCTAATTATCAAAAAGCCCAGGAGATGAGCCAAATGTGACCTGCTCCCTTTTGGGCACGATCTAAGATTGGCTGGGAGGGGAAGTAGAAGGGGAGGAGTTGGTCACACTGATTAATTATTTTAAAGTGCCCATGCTCCCTGTGGTCGCCTTCTATTCCCCAGTGTAACTCCAGTGACACCTAGTGGATGAAGGAGAAATACTTCTGGTCCCAAGCATTTTGGATATGGAAGACTCAACCTATATTCTGAAACAATAAGAAGTTTTGCAGAATTCCAGCTGATGCAATGTCCTGGGGCAACAATAAATGCAATATACTGTAGAAGCATACGATTTGGAAGAGTATGCTGCAAGTAAGGACAATGATTTAGAACCCACCTTGTGGGATAGCAATGACTGTTTCACAAGGAAACACACATTCTTATGTAACATCCCAGGGGTTGCAGTTACGAAGCCTTGGACAGAGATAAAGTGGATGGCAATAAAGTCCAAGCCAATCATGTTTGGAAAAGGATCGTAACTGGATGCTTAGTACTTTAGCTCCATCTAAAGCTTAGTAAAGAGAGCACCACATTACTTAAAAATTGCAGAATAGAAGAAAAAACAAACTCTTCATGAAAAAAATATTTATTTATTTATTTAGTAATTAAAGGAAGTTTCTTACCTCCACAAAGAACATCGACAGAATGGAAATGCTGACCCAGTGGATGATCCCTGAACATTGTGATGCATTTGAAACTAAAAGAACAAAAGTAAAATAAATCAAATGCAATATATAAAGTATTCTGTACATAATTTAAAACAGCTTCTGCCTTAGGGATGGATGTAGAGTTGTATGGGTATGGAGAACTGTACTGTTACTCCCACATTACATGCATAGGAAAACAAATGTGGATCTACTGTACTTATAGGAACATTTGCTTACATCCAGCATGTGCGGCCACCTAATTTCCACATGTTTTGATACTAGTCATTATCTGTGCACACTTGCACCAGCCCTCACAAAGGAGACTGAAAACTTGCAAATTAATGCTGACTTCCAGTATTGCATACCTCCCAACATCTGACCAGTGTGAAGAGGGACACCTTGTGCGACAAACCCATGTTCCTGACATTTGGGGGCATGGCCTAGCGACCGGGTGTGGCCGATCCCCATGAGGCCACGCCCTCATTTTCACCACTGTGGGGGCATGTCTAGCGGCTTTCTGAGCTGTTGGCTATGTCCCCAGCCCCTCAGGCTACAGAATAGACGCTGAATGGCTGGGGACACAGCCGGCTCCAGGCAGGACGTTGGAACGTCCAAAAAAATAAAAACAAAATTGACGTTCCCGCGAAAAGCGGGACAGTTAGGAGGTATGGTACTGCACAGCCTTAAGTTTGTGTGTTCTGTCTATCGCTCAAC
This sequence comes from Crinia signifera, assembly GCF_055691185.1. Lineage (NCBI taxonomy): Eukaryota > Metazoa > Chordata > Amphibia > Anura > Myobatrachidae > Crinia > Crinia signifera. The sequence continues at coordinate 184,401,937 of NC_139220.1, forward strand.
ATGCAGGCTAGCAGAGTTAGCAAGGGAAAATGGAAGGAGAAAATAAATGGAGGGAGCTACATGTCATTTAGATTGTAAGCTTGCGAAAAGGGCCCTACCATCTCTGTGACTGTCTGTAACTACCCAATTTGTTTTATCGCCGTTTCCAATTGTAAAGTGCAAAGAGATTTGCAGAGCAATATAAGAAACTTAATAAATAAAATGTTGGAGAGCTCAGTCTGTCTGCAGACAGATCTGATCCGCTCTGTCTGTCTTTACTATTCCTTTTAGGTCACCAGAGATGAAGGAAACTAAATATAAGCTACGCTACACACAAGGAAGGTCTAATAAACACAAGCTAAATATTTTACAGCAGTAGTTCTTATGCAGCTATTAACAAGTAGTCACAGAGTATTGTAAACTGTGAAGTAAACATCAGTCAAAAAGATGGATTTTAGATTGAAATTTTACATGAAAATCAACTAATGGTAAATGTGTTGAAAAAAAGTTCATGACACAGCCTAAATTGGTGGTGGGTTAAATAATAGGGACATCGTTTATACATATAATATACACCGCTTGTAGTAACGTTTACTTTTACAACAAATTGTTTCTATTATAATGTGTACATAAGAGAACTTAGGAGACCATTCACAAAACAGAACAGCTTCCATATACCTCCAGCTGATCTGCTGTAGAGCAGCATGCCATGTGCAATAATACCATCTGCTCTGCAGCAGTGCGAGTATACGCAGTAACTACATAGAGTACATCCACTCATGCTATATAAAAATAGTCAAATCAGCACTATAAATTTGTGTATTTTCTATGAAATACTCCATGGAAGCCATTCACTTACCTCTTGCAAAATGCCAGCATCGCTCACAGAGACTGTTCTCTTAGTATATATAAATACAAATACAGCCAAGCGGTCTAATTGAAGTTTAGTTAAATATTGCCCCCCCCCCCCCCCCCAAAAAAAAAAAAAAAAAGAACAGTCGCTGTGAGTGGCACTATAATTTTAAACGGATATTTTGAGGATCTCTCACAGCAACACTGGAACTCAAAGGGTTAGTTTAAAAGAAAAAAACGTTTGCTTGGCAATGTTCACACCTATTTTAACAAATTTCCTTCGAACTCAAGGGGTTACCATATTGTCCCATTAGTTTCCACAGATTATAATTTTGTGCTTCTCAGAACCGTTGGTGAGAAGATAAAGAAGTAATGTCCTTTTATCTTGCAGTAAATGACGTGTTTACCTATGAATCACTGTGCCCAGCTTTTCTCCAAATAGAAAAATCAACATATAAAATTGTGATTATAAGAGTTCTTTAAGCGAGGTCTACTCCATAATTGCAAGCAAATACTGCTAGAGATATACTTTTGTACAAAAACGACATTTCTTTCTAGAGAAACTTCACACAGAAAATAGATAGAGATAGCACCATAGTATTTTTATTACGTCAATTTTACAGTAGAACACACGCATAGCGTTGTAAATACATAAAATACAGCAATATTTTTTTATTAAGATTTATCTATATTCTCTTGTGTATACTTATGAAGGTTCTCTGGCCAAAAATGAGCAATCTCTGCCCAAGCTTTAGCCACATTTGTATTTGAGGAATGTTCTTAAAGAATAGTTAAAGCATCACACTGTTTTTCTATCCTTGGTGAACCTTGGTCCTCTGGCAAGGGGACAAGGCCTACATATCGAGTCATTCCATGAGGCCACACCCCCATTTTCCACCGCCGTGGGGGCATAGCTAGCAGCTGGGTAAGCTGAGCGGGATGCAGGAACGTCCCCAAAAATGTGAAACGGAAAGCGGGACAGTTGGGAGGTATGGTGTAGTGATAACCCAATAGCTGCCATGGAGTTTGAAAAGAAAGGAGCTCAGACACTGCAACACACACACACACACACACACACACCTACTTCCAGCATCTTAGCTATGAAGCAATCAGTCATCATGCTATGAAGAGCATATACTGTATCTAAATGCTTTGCAATTAAATGCTACATGCATGAATTGCAGAAAAGATTTACAGTATATACAGTATTATAACAAAGGTTGGTCTCCAGTTTGGACTGTAACTTACATTGAAGCAGTTTTGTGTCTATCAGCAGTTCCACGGTCATTAGGATTACCACTAGTACCACGCAGGCCACGAGGAAGCTATTCACACCAGCACTAAGCAGAAATACATGCCACACAGTGGCCCTTCTGCCACAACATGGCTTCAGCCAACTCGACCTAGAGAAAAATTAACAAAAGCTTTAACTTTATCTGCATATCTTAGTAGCAGCTTTTTATTCTTTGGTACAATAATGTATGTATATGTATGTATATTGAAGTTAAGAATAATTATATCATTATCTAAAGCCATAGGATAACATTTTTGACATTTTAGCCCCATACACAAAGAAAGGGAATTTTGAGCGACATTGTCCACAATATCGCCTAGTGTGTACACTCAATATAGTGAATGATGCGTGCTCCCGCACATCAATAACTTCCTCCTGCCTTCACTCCCTTCTGAGCCGGCATCGACAAAGGTGTATGCACTTGCCGATGCCAGAACCCTGCCGGGTCCCCGTTGCCACCAATAGTGATATCTGCGGGAATCAGCTAGTGTTTAGGGGGCTTTACACAAGGAGGAGAGGTCATAACAGCAGATAAAGCTGATAACTGAAAACTGTTTCTCATCCAGTGGCCTTACTGCCAAAGCAGAGAGATTTCAGAAATGCTTTTTATAATCATCTATATAAAATATTATTTTTGCAAACATTTCAGTTTATAAAAGTTTATCTTACAAAGTCATATCAACTAATACAGGTGGTAACTAACAACTGTATACTTTCCAGGGACCATACTGCTATGCTTAACATGCCTACATTTCACCGCTGATCTTTCTGTACATTTATAATCTTCTTTATACTCAATGGATATAGATCGATGAAAGAGGATTATAAATAGATTATATTTATATAATATAATTAATTAGTTGATAATTAATAATAATAATTAAAAGTTGGACATAAATGCTGAATAGAAGGTTAGATGCAAAAATAGATGCTAAATCTATAAAAGATAGTCAAGAAATTGAGATTTATCATCTTCGTAGACTGACATCGTAAACAGCATTTATGACAGTGTAAGGAAACCGTTTAATAACCTTAATGTTATATGCCTAGAAAGATATACACACACTTAAATATCAGTACTGAAGTGCAGGTACATTCAGTTTGAGGATTCAGTAAGCTGCTTATGTGACTGTCAAACCTGAGCAGTCTTTGTGGGGTCATGAAGCTTTGGCAGCAAGGTCACCAATTGGAAAACAATTCCACATCTTAGTGCAAGGTAAGCTTGTTTTAATATAAATGTTATGTAAAAATAATTATAAATGGTACATAACATTTAAGTATTAGGTGGCTTCAACATTTAAGCTGGGCATAGACTACAATTATCTGACAGATCTGCAAGATCTGTCTGGTTGCAATGAAAATCTGGTAATGGATGAGAGCAAATGACAATTGACCATATGCACCCAATCACTGGTAAAATGGACAAAAACTGTAATTCATACAAAGCTGGAAATCTGAGATTTAACCAATTTGTCTTAACGAAAAGTTTTGCCCATTTTCCAGCATTTTGGAGAGGGCTGGATTTTTATTCCAACCAGCCAGATCTAAAAGGCGATCTGCCAGAAAACAATAGTGTATGCCAGTGGTTCCCAAACCATTTTGAACCTGGAGTATCAGAATATTTTTCACAGCACCTCTAGGTCAACAGTTTCTGGTTGATACATTTAGACAAAAATATTAAAATTAAGTTAATTGTTAGGAGAACCTCATCGGCCAATCCTCCACTAATCCTGGTTCACAGAGCTGCACCTGCCTTTGAACGCAGGCCTCCTTTCCTGGCACACTGAATCTCTATATCTCATACCTTTCTGGTGGCGTGCTAGCCGCTGCCAGCTTGCAGCTATTGTACTTCAGTGTTTTAGTCTACCTGCTGTGCTGTCACTCTTGCACAGGGTCACATTACTTGGGCCATGGGGAGCCCTCTCCAACAGATTCTCTGTGCCATATCCGCCTCGACTCAGAGGCTCCTCAAAATATTTGATGATCCACCGATGCATGCTGCTTCTTCAGGTTGACACTGTGGTCGGTGCAGTGAGGGAGACCTGCAGGTTATACACCCGAAATCTGCCTCTGTAGACCTGAAAACACCAGCTTCTGACCATGCTCCTTTGATGCCTATGCCTATGTTTGAAGCTAAATCCTTTTGTTACTACACTCCTGGATGTTATGCTATTACAGTTCTTTTCAAAAATACCACACTGAGCTTATTGATTGCACCAAACCTGCACAATGTGCTCAATACAAGTGTCGGATGCTCCCTTGCTTATACCTGTGCAAATTGGGCCATTACTGACTTTATGACATCCTCCTTTAGTGATGCGGACCATAACTTTCAGCTCCTTTTTGACTACTTTTGGGTGTATGACGGAGGGACTACTATTTTTGGGACTATTTGTCTTTGCCTGGCCATACATGCTCTAATGCTTCTAATGCTTTTTCTGTAATATGTGACCGTTATATACTACATGTTGCAGAGGGTACTTGTTTAAGCCTAACTATGGTGATTGCCATGTTACTCCTGTTTGTTGGAGCAACTAACATGCATCTGATGGTAAACTCGGTATAGTTTTAAATAACCTGTTCAAATTATCCTTTTACAACAATATGTTTTTCGCACTATATTTCTATAACTCCTTTGCCCCTGGCGGTCCATACGGCAATTATTCTTCAGTTAGGCGTGTGGGGGGGGGGGGGGGGGGGGAGATGGGTTGGGAGGAATAAACTAGGTTTTGGTATAGGTTAGCTAGAAATGTGTTATTGATATCCTGTCTTTGAGATTTTATTAGATTTTGGCTAAAACCACTAGTTTATCTCCTTCTAGAGTTTAATAGGTTCTCCCTCCGATACGACTCAAAAAGTTAATAATCTAGAAGGGGGGGGGAGCCTGCTTAGGTTAGCATAGTTTCGGGGGAATAAGATTTGAGGGATCCAAGTACGCCTGAGTTGGGGGTGGGGGGGTTATGTGGGGGTTTATTTTGGGCAATTTTTTGGGATGGTTTGTTTTGGGGGTTATTTTCTCATGGTAGACCTCACTATTTTCTTTGTCCTATGACTCGATGTGTTGCTATCTTATTCGTTTTTACCTATACTTGCTTAGTATGCTTTGATACACAGATGATATCTGCTTCTGTACCTATTGTTTATAAGATCCATCCGGTCTGAATGGCGCCTTCTACTGGGTGGATTGTTGAAATAACCGTAATTGTACCAATTGTCATCTCAGTTTGTGTATTATTACAACGTGCTGGAAGGTTTTGCATCGATTGTTTTTGACAAGTCTACCTTACTGTTTTTTTTTTTTATTGTAAAACCCAATAAAAATTACTGAATTAAAAAAAAAAAAAAATTAAGTTAATTGTGTTTATATATCTTCTTTAGGATCAATTATGTAGTGAGGAACCAGATTTCATTTGTTTGCCCACATATTTCATGATTGGCGGCCACCAACTCTGGTTTTGCCTATTGCTTTGCCCATAACTATTATGATTTTGTCCTAGACACCAAACCAAGGCACCCCAGGTTGCCTAGGCACAGAGTTTGGGAACCACAGGTGTATGCCCATTTTAAGCTTAATTTAACTTTAAGTTTTTCTGTAAATAATGAAATGTAGGCATATTACCTAAGAAAGCGGATGTGACGGGTGAATACCATTTATAGCATTTACTAGTAAGCCCGCTCGAAGCAAATGCTTAAAAAATGAGTCTGCTACCTCTGTGTTTGTGAATGTGTGAGCGAATGCCCTAGCAAAAAGGTTATTTTTTCTTTTGGTCTTCACTTGACACTTGGGAGCTTTATCAACAATGTGATATGGTGGGTTGAACCCCAACCATAAATTGTTTTGTATGTTGGTCAATAACATTTTGTAAATGTACTATATGCTGTAGATCCTTCTAGATCAGTGCAGAAGTTTCATTTTACTGTAAAATCATCTATAAAAATTTTTTTTAGGTAAATCGATTATACACAGTGCTAACAGTGGTGAAATGTAAGCAGGAGGACGTTGAGGTCACAAAACTTTTAAAAGCATTGCTTAATATAGCATAATCAGTTATTAAATATACCTGATGATCTCAGTGTATGGAAAGCCTATTTTAACTAAAAAAAAAAAATATATAAATGCAATTTTATATATTTGTAATTAAAAACCTAGGTAGAGGCATCAATTGTAGAAGGAAAATAAATGCGATTAAAGGAAAGTTTAATGTAAAGGCCTCCATACACTAGTATGATTTTGCACGATGTTTCCAGTCCCTCTAGCCCTCTAATCCAACCGATCATATATATTTTTTGGTACAATTTTATATCTTGATCAATCGCATGAGATATATCTTATGCAAAAAAAAACCACACCAAAGTACCAAATTGGATGGAATCACTACTGGAAAGGTCCAGGGGGAATTCAAGGGAAATTGCATCAAAGTTCAGCGTCAGATTTATCTTTGTAGTGTATGGATGCCTTTAATGCTAAAAAGGGATTAAATAAATCTGTAGGTAACATGCCTTTCTTGTTTTTAAAGGTACCTTCTAAGCATATAAAATGAACAGGGAAAGGTTTTATTGTTCAGGGGAGTGGTGTAATAGAACATTAAAGATTATAGGAGTGTACAAAGAATTGAGGAAAAGTGAGGGTGAAAATATAACAAAAAAAATAAAAATGTTTATCACAATCCTATTTTAATAAATGTAACAATTAAGGAGCATTTATCAAAAGGTTAAGGGTTTGATTATAAAAGATCATTCTTGCCTAATTTTTGTTTACATAAATGAGATCTCACAGAGTAATGGTGTGAAAACATGGTCGATTAGTGTTGTTATTCGATCCTGATAAAATCAGATCGCATCGGGGTCAAATCGCACGCAAAGCCACCTGACATGCGATTTGAACTATATAGGGCAGATTAGCACTATATAGTCATTGTCGCCCTGTCTATCTGAGTTTCGATTTGTGCTGTCCCGGGAGCGTGCATCGGGATCGCAAGGTTAAAAACCTGTGCGATCTAAAGATTGTTTATATGGAACTTATATTTACAAGCCATGACTGATTTATTGTATATCTAGACAACTTATTTCGGTACTTATTTGTTAGTTGGGCGAACCACTAAGCTATTTGCTTAGTTTGACGTGTCCGCTCGCCATGCTTCGTGCTCGGTGACTCGCCACACTATATAAAGTCAACTCCATGCCGACATGCCTAGTGGGGGTATGAGCGTACTTACTATAGTGGGCGCCCAACTAACATATAAGTACCCTTATTTCTTGTATGTACATTACAAAATCCTTTATTATATAAATGGTAACTCCATAGACGTACTCATTGCTGAGTTTAGGGAAAGAGAAAATTGAAAATGTATGCATTATATAATGTTGTTCAATGATAAATTTCATTGTTATACTCCATTTTATGCAATAAAAAATATTTTCTTTAAAAAAAAAACCTGTGCGATCTGCATGCGATTTTGACTATATAGTCAAAATCTCATGCTGATTGTACACAACATAACTTAAAATAAATGGTTTGTTTGGTATACAACGGTCAGTAATCAGCTACACACGGGGGCGATCTTTACTAATATCGATGAGCGACCATATTGCCCGCGATGGGAGTGTGCACCGGCGATATATTGCCGGGTGCACCCTACCGTTTTCTCCCCCGTAGTGATCGCTGGTCACAGGAACATGCTCCTGCGATCAACTGATTTCCACTGCCGGGCTCCCCCGGCAGTTTATTTTTCATCAGCGATATATCGCCGACCAATATATCGCTCGTCGATATATCGCTGCCGTGTGTACACAGCTTAAGGTAATTTTATTTGAAACTAAATGTTAGATAGTGGGGGTTATTCTAGTTCACCCGCACAAGACACAATCACTCTCTAATGGACAAAGCCATATGCACTGCAGGTGGGGCTGATGTAACATGTGCAGAGAGAGTTAGATTTGGGTGTTTTATAGATTCTGTGCATGGTAAATACTGGCTGCTTTATTTTTACTCTGCAATATAGATATCAGTTTGAGGTACAAACCCCACCCAAATCTAACTCTTCCTGCACATGTTACATCAGCCCCACTTGCAGTGCACATGGTTTTGTCCATTAGAGCGAGTTTGTGCCTTTGTGAGTGAACTAGAATAACCCTCAGTGTGTGGTTTAAAACCTAAGGCAGTGGTTCCCAAAATCGATCCTCAAGGAGCCCCAACAGTTCAGGTTTTCTAGGTCACCAGGCAGGTGCCCAGGTGTATTCACTGACACATTTTAAAAGATAAAAAAAAAATAAGCTAATTTCATTAATTGTTATTCTGTGAGGAGACCTGGAAAATGTGCACTGTTGGGGTTATTTGAGGGCAGAGTTTGGGAAGTATTGACCTAAAGTAAAACTGGTTTATCCATTTGTTACATCCGTGGAAGAGCAGCTGTTTTCTGTAATATGTCCGACAACCAAAAAAACACACAAAAAAACAGATTTAGATGAAATAGTGCAATACATACTGCGGATTAGCCATGGCAATATCCAGAAAGACACCAGATACATTGTTCAGATGCTATTTAATCCTGACATTAGAGAAAACATATTTAAATTCCATCTGCAAGATAAAAAGAAAAGTAAGTTACTATAGTATTCTAATTACTTCAACAATAGGCTTGTAACATACTTGCCTATCTGACCCTCTCCTTCAGGGAGAAAATGCTCTGTTCCTGGGCTTCCCTGTTAATGTATGATTTCCATCACCTGTGGTGAAACACATGTAATGGCAATCAAATTACCAGGGAAGCCCAGGAACAGAGCATTTTCTCCCTGAAGGAAAGGGTCAGGTAGAAAAATATTGTTGAGTGTGGAAGTTAAGAAACAAAACTAAATAAATTACGCATTCATCAATATGAAACTGACCCTTTTCAAAACACAACCTGTAAAATGACAGAACCGGATTAGATCGTACATTATCTCTTTCCAAGCTTTGATAAATAACCTCGTTAAAATTTTTAAAAAGGCACCATTTCTCATGTATTTACACACGTGGTGTAGAAAGGGGTGGTGTTGCCTAGGCAACTGAAATGGGCGCTGGCACTGGGGTGTGACGCAAAACAGCTACTAGTTAGGAGGGAAGAGCAATTCCTCAGAAATATAGGGGAAAAAAGCAGCGCTGATTACACCAATGAACAATTATAAAGGTAAATTTAATAAACACAAATTAAAAAACACCTCAAAAGAATTGATAAGGATCCAATCATATATGTACCACCAATAATGTATCCACATAAAGCTCCAATAAACAATTTCTGAGTGAATGGAGTTCCCACAGTGCAGCCACCAATAAAGCAGTCTCTGTGTTGCAGATTGTATATAGTTACCACAGTACTTGTTGCCAAACTTTGAATTCAGGCAACCAATGAATACATTAGGCTAGTGAGAGTCACAGAACAGTGATATTAGTTTCAGAAACAAGGAAAGTTTTCATTAAAACGTGTGAAAAAGTTGCACTCCTTGACATCTTAAAGCAATACTTTACATGGAGGACCTATTTAATTGTACACTAATTTTTTCTCACTTAACCAGGTACAACCATTTCTGTGTTTCACCTTCATGTTACAGAATTAGTTATTGCATTTTGTTGTGCAATAAAATAGAGGAATAAGTACTTCCTCATCTTTGCGGCCACCGATTACGCTACGTAACATATGTACTGTGGTCCACGCCACCATCAATTAACTTTAGTAAAGCCTGAAGCGTGGAGAGTAATGTGAGACCGCAAGGGGACAATGGTGCTGCAAAATCCTTACAAAGCGGTTAAGTATCGGCTAACTTAACTGGCGCAGCGGTGGCCGCAAAGATGAGGAAGTACTGAGGAATATAACTGCTTGATCATTTGTTTCTGAAGAAACATGGGGAGGATTCTTTTTATTATCCTCCATGAAAAAACTCTTTGATCCTAATCCACATCATGTAGTGTGTACCCTGCTTTAGATTTTGTTTCCGTTGATCATAAAACCAACATAAAAAAACTAAAAGCATAATATTTATCTTAAGCTTACCATAGAATGGTGCACATTTCTCACTGTGAAAATACAATAATTAGCCATTATCAGCATTTTTAAATGCATGAAGCTGCTACTACATTGATTTCATAGAAGTAAACCGGACAGTTTTCAAGTATGTTCGCTTTCCACAATTCCCATCTTTATAACGGGAACTGCAATCTTATCAAATGTATCAAGATTCAAAAGTATTTTACTTGTTCATCAAAGCTAACACAATGTTAAAACTTTATTTGAACAACCATTTTGCCCATTTTCTGGGTTATGGGAGCAAATGGTTGATTGCCATTTGCTCCTATACAGTACTAGCTATATTAAGCTGGGTACACACCTAAAGATTTAGGTGTGTCTGATGTGAACAGAAATCTGGCAAACAAATTCTAAAAAATTACCCAAAATAATTATTTGGACAAATCTGTTAAATCAAATGGATTTAACCAATTTATCTAAAGGTTTTCCAGCGTTTGGAAGATTTGCTCCCATATATTACCAGATATTTGTTTCCAGCTCTTCATTCGAACCAGAAATATTGGACAGGCTATGGGGGGCAGCATGGGCAGTAAAAACTGGTAGATTAATTGGCTCTTAATAGAATTAAGGTGTGTGCGTGTACATGTGGTAGGGAATAAAGACTGTAAGCTCCATTGGGGCAGGGACTTATGTGAGTGTTCAAATATTCCCTGTACAGCGTTGCAGAATATGTGTGCGCTATAATATATATATACTCTGTGTAAAGAGCATTCTTATTCTAAATCCTACATACCAAGCCTTATAATCATCTTGTTGGTGTATTTATTGTCTGTGCAAAAAAGTGTAATGCAGTGCTATGGCTAGGTTACGGTCTCAAAGCATAAGTAAGTAAGGCGCCCAAATACTTAGGGGGGGAATTTACTAAGATGTCTATTCTACTTCACATGTGATGTTGCTATGGGCAACCAATCAATCTACTTATTATTTTAGCACCCTCTAGAGCAGTGGTCAGGGAACTCGGTCCTCATTACCCCACACAGTGCATGTTTTGCTGGTAACCCAGCAGGTGCACAGGTGTACTAATTACTCAGACACATATTAAAAGGTCCGCAGGTGGAGTTAATTATTTCACTCCTGTGAGGAGACCTGCAAAACATGCACTGCGTGGGGTAATGAGGACTGAGTTCCCTGACCACTGCTCTAGAACAGTGGTAGCCAACCCTAGCCCTCGAGAGCTACCAACAGTTCACATTTCCCAGACAACCTAGCTGCTGCACAGCTGCACTCATTAATCACTGACACATTTTAAAAGATCCACAGATGGAGCTAATTAGCTCACTTGTGATTCTGTGAGGAGACCTGCAAAACATGCACTGTTGGTAGCTCTCGAGGACTAGGGTTGGCTACCCCAGCTCTAGAAGATAGTAGACAGGATCTGATTGGTTGCCCATAGCAACATCACATTTGAAGTAGAATATACATCTTAGTAAATTCCCCCCTTAGGCTTATTATGAACAATAGAAGATAAATGTGATGCACTTCAATTATCTAATTATTGAATAAGACACTAAAATTGGGTAAACACCAAAAGATTTATCGGTACTTGTTTCCTAGAACGGCCACAACGATTTAGATCGTTGTGGTCGTAAGATAAAAAATCGGATCGATCGCATCGCATGCGATTTGGTCGCATACGATGCGACCGATCCGATCGACCGATTTTTCACCCGATTTTTTTTTTTTTTCACCAGATTTGTTTTAATTGCCCCCCCAAATGTTAATAAGTGTGCTAGACCCCACGATAGACGTGAACCCGAAGCGTGGCGAGCGCAGCGAGCCCGCGAGGGGCGGCGGTGCGCGTCCTCCGACCTTTTCATTCCCCTACTATCCACTAGGGCGTGGAGTGAGAATATAATAGTGTGGCGAGCGCAGCGAGCCACCGAGCCCGAAGCGTGGCGAGCGCAGCGAGCCCCGCGAGGGGACGCGTCTAACTTCACAGGTATACGCGTGCGCTCGCCACGCTTCGGGCTCGGTGGCTCGCTGCGCTCGCCACACTATTATATTCTCACTCCACGCCCTAGTGGATAGTAGGGGAATGAAAAGGTCGGAGGACGCGCACCGCCGCCCCTCGCGGGCTCGCTGCGCTCGCCACGCTTCGGGTTCACGTCTATCGTGGGGTCATGGCGGGCACATAAAAAATGTGAAATGGGTCATATTGGCCCATTTCACCTTTTTTATCATTTTTCCCTATGTGAGATGGACTTAATCAAGTCCATCTCATCTTGTGCCATTATAATGGCACAAGACCGACCGATTTCAATGTTAAAAGATTTTTTAACATTGAAGTCTATGGAAAAATCGGGTCAATCGGTCGGTCGCATCGCGGCCGATTTTAATTGGTCGCGACCGACCGATTGACCCGATTTCTGTCAATCAAAGTGAAAAAATTGTAAAAAATCGGCCACATCGTGAGGATCGTGTCCCTTAATTAAGAGCCACGATCACTCACGATTGTGGCCGTTCTAGGAAACAAGTACCGATTTATCTTTCAAATCTATCTGGTAAGAACAAAAATCTAGTAATGTATGGAAGCATATGAGAATCAACCATTTGCTCCTAAATACTGGGGGGGAACCAATAGTAATAGAGACAAATCGGTTAAAGACGTTTGATTTATCAAACTAATCTGAACATTTTTATTTGTTTTCCAGTGTCTGGGAGCAAACGACCGCTTGTCATTTTCACCAGGTTTCGTTCCCACCAAACAGATTGGACAAAAATCTTTGTGTGTGTACCCAGCTTAATACAATTACGGTACTTATGTAGTATCTGGGCTGCCGATTTCTAAATCGGGTACATCGCATCGCATGCGACCATCGGATGCGATGCGATGACCCGATTTTTCAATAGGAATCAATGTTAAAATGGACTGAGTCCATTTTAACATGGAATTCAATGGGAAAAAGGGGTCCTTTTCATACCCCTACTATCCAAGTGGGCATGGAGTTGGATATAAACCTGTGGCGAGCGTAGCGAGCCACCGAGCCCGAAGCGTGGCGAGCGGACACAGAATACCGTCCGCTCGCCACGCTTCGGGCTCGGTGGCTCGCTACGCTCGCCACAGGTTTATATCCAACTCCATGCCCACTTGGATAGTAGGGGTATGAAAAGGACCCCTTTTTCCCATTGAATTCAATGTTAAAATGGACTCAGTCCATTTTAACATTGATTCCTATGGAAAAATCGGGTCATCGCATCCGATGGTCGCATGCGATGCGATGCCGCATCGCATCTGATTGTATGCCTTAACTTAAGGCATACAATCAAAAAATCGGCAGCCCAGATACTACATAAGTACCACAATTACTGCCGTGCACCAAAACCAACCCTGGTAAAACAGTTTAGAAAGCCCCCATTACTCCAGACCCAGGGACACCTCCACATTTCCAGAAATAATGACCCGCGCAGCAGTATTTTATCCAGGATATTAGATATACTTTTTATACTATTTAACACTTTCTAGACAAATTAACTGGGGCTAATTAGGCAATTAATGTAAATGGGGTGTTTTACAACAATTCATTGACTGAGCCTAAATAAAAACAAAAAAGGGTTAATACAAAGCCATGCAGAAGTCTCGGATGGAATGGGGGTGATGCGTATACCTGTCTACTTCTACAAAGCAGGTTAGCAATTACCTGTGCTTCACCTTTCACATATCCCCTGTCTGCTTATAGGTGATTATTCAAATGCCCTTAATCTCCCAGGCCACAATCTCTCTCCATCTACACAGCACTTGCCCCCTCAGCAGTACAGCGTATTCCACAGCAGGCCACTGCCCCAGCAGCCTAGCTCTACTACAGCCCAGCACAGCATTGCCTTTGGCTTGTCATTCTCCCCACAATAAAACGGAGCCGCTCCTCCTCCACTTTCTCTTCAAATGTCTCCTTGGAAACCACGACTCCGCCACAGAGCATCAGCAAAGTCTACACCATGTGATTGCTTTCCTACCAATGAATAGACACGCAGGGCAACGTGATCAGCGTATACCATGGTGACATGCAACGTGCCGCTTAGTTCAGCTCAGGTCATTGTAGTTTGGATCGTGTGATATGTGCGGGTGCCGCCATCTTGGATGTGGGCTAACGATATGTATAGTTGCGATTATTAGCTGGATATCACGTGTAACAGATGAGATTAATCGTGGTGCAGCACATACTCTACGTGGCGTTAATAACACTGTCGCAAAAGTGGATTATGTAGAAATATTAATAAGTACCTAGGAGACAGTTAAAATTCCCTTTATATTAATATGGACACTGACAGGTGCTAATAGTAATAATACTTAATGGAAACTTTGTCATTATGTTTCAGTATTGACTAAAGTAAAGACAAATGTTTGCGTTTTATTACATACTTGCCTACCTGACCCTCTCTATGTGGGAGAAAATGATTTCCATCCCCTGTGGTGAGATGGTTAACTAGTGATAAGAAATTTGGGTACTTGTTTCCTAGCACGGCACCCATCGCGTACCATACTTAGTGGTGTGCGATGCGATGCTATGCGATATTCATGTTTAATTAACAGGAATGCTTGTACAATGAAATAGCGCATAGCATTGAATGCCAGCAAATGGAGATGCGATTTTAAATTGTACAAGCACCCTGATGGGTGCTTTCAATGTTAAATGCACCCCCATTGGCAACGGCGAACGCCACCCCCACTATCACTGGCAACCCGAAGCGTGGCGAGCGGTGGCGGGACGCATCCTCCGACCTTTTCATACCCCCACTATCCACGTCGGCGTGGAGTTGATTTTAGATAGTGTGGAGAGCGCAAAGCGTGGCGAGCGGACGCGGAATGCGAGCCTGAAGCGTGTAAAGTAATCTGTGTCCGCTCATCACGCTTCAGGCTGCGCCACACTATCTAAAATCAACTCCACGCCGACGTGGATAGTGGGGGTATGAAAAGGTCAGAGGACGCGTACCGCTGCCCCTGGTGGGCTCACTGCGCTCACCATGCTTCGGGTTGGCCTTGATAGTAGGGGTGGCGTTGGCGTTGAAAGCACCCATCAGGTGCTTGTACAATTAAAAATCGCATCACATCGCATTCCACTATATTGCATGCGATGTGATGCAATTGTATAAGATGTACTACAATCAAAATATTGGGCGCCGTGCTACGTACCGAAATTTGTTTCACCACAGGTGATGGCAATCATACATTACCAGGGAAGTCCAGGAACAGAGCATTTTCTATCTCATGGAGAGGGTCAGGTAGGCAAGTATGGTTTTATTTATTTATGTATCCGAAACAGGATGCGGTCATTTGGTCTACAGCATGATGGTCAACAGTCATTAGGTCGACATGGGAAAAGGTCAACATGGTTCTAGGTCGAAAGGTCATTAGTTCGACATTGTCTAGGTTGACAGTAAAACTGTCGACATGGGAATTTTCACTGTTTTTTTGAGCCGACATGTGCTGACAGGCGGTACTTCATGCCCTACCATCCGCTAGGGCGTGGTGGGAGAATAAAATAGTATGCCGAGCACAGCGGGGCACCGTGCCCGATGCATTGCGAGCGATGCAAGGAGATGCGGTGCACTTTAAACTGTGTCCATGTCAACTGTGTTGACAATCAGGTAAAAAACAGTGAAAAACCCCATGTTGACCTTTTGACTGTCGACCTAAACATTGTCGAACTAATGACCTTTCGACCTAGAACCAGGTCGACCTTTTCCCATGTCGACCTAGACCCATGTCGACCTAATGACCACCATGTGTGGAGAGCGCAAAGCGTGGCGAGCGGACGCGGAATGCGAGCCTGAAGCGTGTAAAGTAATCTGTGTCCGCTCATCACGCTTCAGGCTGCGCCACACTATCTAAAATCAACTCCACGCCGACGTGGATAGTGGGGGTATGAAAAGGTCAGAGGACGCGTACCGCTGCCCCTGGTGGGCTCACTGCGCTCACCATGCTTCGGGTTGGCCTTGATAGTAGGGGTGGCGTTGGCGTTGAAAGCACCCATCAGGTGCTTGTACAATTAAAAATCGCATCACATCGCATTCCACTATATTGCATGCGATGTGATGCAATTGTATAAGATGTACTACAATCAAAATATTGGGCGCCGTGCTACGTACCGAAATTTGTTTCACCACAGGTGATGGCAATCATACATTACCAGGGAAGTCCAGGAACAGAGCATTTTCTATCTCATGGAGAGGGTCAGGTAGGCAAGTATGGTTTTATTTATTTATGTATCCGAAACAGGATGCGGTCATTTGGTCTACAGCATGATGGTCAACAGTCATTAGGTCGACATGGGAAAAGGTCAACATGGTTCTAGGTCGAAAGGTCATTAGTTCGACATTGTCTAGGTTGACAGTAAAACTGTCGACATGGGAATTTTCACTGTTTTTTTGAGCCGACATGTGCTGACAGGCGGTACTTCATGCCCTACCATCCGCTAGGGCGTGGTGGGAGAATAAAATAGTATGCCGAGCACAGCGGGGCACCGTGCCCGATGCATTGCGAGCGATGCAAGGAGATGCGGTGCACTTTAAACTGTGTCCATGTCAACTGTGTTGACAATCAGGTAAAAAACAGTGAAAAACACCATGTTGACCTTTTGACTGTCGACCTAAACATTGTCGAACTAATGACCTTTCGACCTAGAACCAGGTCGACCTTTTCCCATGTCGACCTAGACCCATGTCGACCTAATGACCACCATGCTGTAGACCAAATGATCCCATCCCATCAGAAACCTAAGGATAAAAACTATTAATATTTACAGTAGCCTGCTTACTCTTCCAACGTTAATTTTATTTATTTCTAAAATAGGTGTACCTATAATTTAAACTGCAATTTCGGCCCCATCTCGATGCTTGTGGGCCTATTATGCGCATGTGCAGCTCCCCTTTGTGAATGGCATCAGCGACTTGCATAGTTGCCGATCCATTAGCAAGGATCGGGGTGGGGGCAGACAGCTGCGGGGATGGGGATCACCCATGGAAACGCCCAGCGTTTGATGGGCGTTCCCATGGGAGTGTGGGCAGGACGGGTGACTGAAGTCACAGGACGACTGCCCCGTCTTTGTCCCGACACTCGCAAATAAAAGCCACTGACTTTTTTTTTAGTAAAGCCAGGAGAAATCATTTGATGGTCAGCGACCATCAAATGATTTCTCCTGCAGCGAAGGCATGCAAGGTGATGTTTCCTCATTACACATCCCCTCGCAGGGTTGCGGAAGGGGGGGGGTGCATTTGGCGGAGCGGTGTCTCAGACACTCGGTAAGCTGCGATTCTCACAGCTTGCCAAACAAACCAAAATGAGGGCCTATGTAGTGTACCATTGACTGGGTACCATTGACTGGCGATTATCAGTATTTTCATTTGTGATAGGTAATTTAAACTGCAATACTGGTTGAAAAGAATAACAGGAAAAGAGAGAGAGACCCCAGAATGCTTACCGGCCCAACAGACCCTCAGCAACCCATCCCCTCCTTACCCATCCTTCCTACCAACCCTGACTTCCTTTTCCCATGTACCCAGAGAGGAAGTCATATCCCTTCCCACCTCTGCTACCTCTCTCTGGGCCTTATTTTGGTTCACTCTTTCTGACAAAATCCTTCTTAGATGGACAAAACCATGTGCACTGCAGGGGGGCAAATGTAAAATGTGCAGACAGAATTAGATTTGGGTGAGTTATTTTGTTTCTGTGCAGGGTAAATACAGACTGCTTTATTTTTACACTGCAATATAGATCTCACTTTGAAGTAAAACCCCACCCAAATCTAACTCTCTCTGCACAAGTAACATGTGCCCCCTGCAGTGCACATGGTTTTGTCCATCTAAGAAGGATTTTGTCAGAAAGAGTGAACCAAAATAAGGCCCTCTGTCTTTCTGTTCCCATATTACCCATCTGCTATGGCCACATAGGTTATTTTATAGAAATAATTAGTCGCTTATAATTTGGTAGCTTTAGCCACAATAGTTGTTACGATATGCCTTTAAAAAGTATCTAAAATATTTTGCCATATACGTACAGGTATTTTGTAGCCCAATGATATATTCATAGTCTGCTTCAACTGGAGTTGTCTCACAGTAAGAGCAAAAAATAAAATATATGCCAATCTCAATGATTAAATGATTAAACATGTCCAGCCGGAGAGGTTGATGTTGGGAAATGTCATTCTGGGAAGTGCTGAGTCACAGCTATTTGTCTCCTTGAACTTATGTGTCTTATGTACTTTGTAGAGGTATTGGTGGGTAAAACCAAGTATTATTTTATAAAAAAAATTAACACATGACTTTATGTTTGGTAATAACAATACCAGTACTGCCCAAATCAAAGGCGCAAAAGGTCAATTAAAATATATTAAAGATAGCATTGTGTAACTAATTTAACATTTCTCATGTGTGACTTTCCATCTGATTTGCATGTCTGCGCATTTGCATATATGACTGGATAAACCTGGTCTCTCCAATCAGTTCAACCAGAAGGTGAGAGCCGCATTGTAAATCTACTCCAATAGTCTATTTGCTCATTTATCTTGTCTGTTTATGTATATTAGAAAACGGTACTTGTGTAGTTTCATGGCGCCCGATATATCGGATGCAATATCGGCCGATATATCAATGCGATCCGATGCAATTTTTGACCTGTTCATAACCCCACTATCCACTACGCGTGGAGTTGATTTTATATAGTGTGGCGAGCACAGTAATCCGCGTCCCCTCGCCACGCTTCGGGCTCGGTGGCTTGCTGCGCTCGCCACACTATATAAAATAAACTCCGCGCATAGTGGATAGTGGGGTTATGAACAGGTAAAAAAATCGCATCGGATCGCATCGATATATCGAGCACCGTGAAACGACACAAGTACCTAGAAAACAATTGCCCAGGAATGATTTTGTAAATATGGGGTAAGTCAGCTATGGGTGCACCGGAGCCCATTGTTGCAAAGTACCAATTTTGGTCCTGCGGCATAGGATGAGAGAGAGTCTGATATGGTTTTAGGGGAGGGAAAAGGGTGGCATCAGGCTCCATTTTGATAAATGTAGGCATGTCTCTGCCATTTAGAGGGTGGGAGCCTGGGGGCATATTTATTAGATATAGAAGATGAGCACTGTGGGCCTGTATCTCATGAGTGCTTCACTGCTGATCGCCGAATAAGGCAGCCAGCACATATATTAGATGTAACGTTACATGTATGTTTATATGTTCTGACCAGCTCCCCTCTCAAACCTATGTTTTTCTGATGTAAATAGAAGCCTCCTGTCTGCTTCAGTAATCCACTGTTGCATCTGAGCATACTGCCTGACCACGTGGTACACAGCCGAGGTTAGTAAATCTGCTTCGCCAGACACAGAGGGGGGAATTTACTAAGATGTGTATTCTACTTCACATGTGATGTTGCTAAGGGCAACCAATCAGAATCTACTTCTTATATATTTAGCACCTTCTAGAAGATAGTAGACAGGATCTGATTGGTTGCCCATAGCAACATCACATGTGAAGTAGAATACACATCTTAGTAAATTTCCCCCAGACATTGACTTCGATTGGAAATATAGAAAAAGCCACAAATCTTGGCACTTGTAAGCATACATTCAATTAATTTATAAGGCCAGGATTAAGATAATTTTTTTAAGTTCAGAACAGACTTACATTTTGTTTGACATGTAACCAGGTGTAGGGAAATCAACACTTCAAGGTCACAGGCTCAACATTTCAAAATATATTACATAACAAAATATGGTTTAACCGTACTTTCCAACTTTCTACAGCCCCAATAGGGACTCCCCATGTGGTCCTGAAAGGGGGCGTGACCTCAGACAAATGGGGTGTGGCTTAGCGAGAATGTCCTTGGTCACGCAGCCATGCCCCATTTTCACCACTGTGAGGGCATGGCCAGCAGCTCGGAGCCCCAGCCCCTCTGTCTCCCTAAATAGATGCTGTGCGCAGACAGAGTTTCAATTTATAGGAGGGAATCCAAACTTCCCCCATGCTGGACAGTCCCAAAAAAACAAGGACTGTCCTGCAAAAATCGGCAAAGTTGGTTTAATTTTTAATAAATAAAATGTAATGTTCATAATCATCAATATACCAGTACCAGGAGATGATACAGGGGGGACATTTACTAAGATACATTTACTAAAATGTGTATTCGGTACTTATGTATTATCACGGCGCCCGGTTGGATTGGCGAGCGGCGGCGGTACGCGTCCTCCGACCTTTTCATACCCCCACTATCCACGTCGGCATGGAGTTGATATTATATAGTGTGGCGAGCGCAGCGTGCCCCACGAGGGGACGAGGAATATTATTACTCCAGATCTGGTTCTGTTTCCAGTATGTGATGAAGAGATTGACATACGATGGGGCAAAGTGCCTGTAATTTGGAGATAGAACTCACCTTTGTACCAGAAGTAATTGTTTGTAAGTATGAATTCTATCTTCTCCTTGAAAAAGTTAATCTGCTTATTGTGAAGCATGGATTGGGTTGATAGCATGGATCTCACATGGGTACATCCAAGATTATGGTCAATGCAGGTATACAAAGATTTTACATCACTCGTACAGTGTGAGTAGGAATCATCTCATTTGACCTATTCTAGATTTGTAATATGTGTAACGTGAATTTGAGATAGCTCTTCTGTTTCTGTACAATCAATCGATGGAATTAATCAATGTATTGGGATATATTTGCAGTCAATGAGCCGATTCCAGAAATTATGGGTCTGCCAGGTGGGTTCTGGAGATTCTTATGAACCCTCAGTATATGGTAGAAGTTGGGTATCTTGGTATAGGTGACTGTGATGAAGTGATGCTCTTTTCAGTGAGTATGCCTAGTTCTCATCCTTCATCTACTTGTGTGACTAGTTTTGATTTAAATATCTTCATAGGGGCATCCTTGACTGACAGGAAGTTCCTTATTCATGATGACTAATCCCCCACCTCCCTTGTCAGCAGTTTTGTCTTCTTTGAGTTGTGTCAGGGCCCTCTTTTTTTCCTTAGAAAGATTGTATTTAATGTTTGTTTTCTCCAGGAGGGACCTCAGGTCTTCTTCCACCAATTTTTTAAATGTCTCCTTTTTTTATGAGCAGGGTACTTGTGTGTACTGTATGTGGGGTACTTGTGTATTATCATGGCGCCCACTATTACATTTGCGTAGAG
Organism: Crinia signifera; assembly: GCF_055691185.1. Classification (NCBI taxonomy): domain Eukaryota; kingdom Metazoa; phylum Chordata; class Amphibia; order Anura; family Myobatrachidae; genus Crinia; species Crinia signifera. The sequence goes on from NC_139220.1 coordinate 184,423,247, forward strand.
GGCTATTCAGGGTAGTGAAATCGCTTTGCATGCCATATTGTATTGCATGCGATTTTCCTATGTAATGTATTCACTGCTCTGTGTCAGTGAATCCATTAAATAGATAGGATGCGATAAAAAAATCGCATTGCATCGCATGCCATTATTGTATGGCATGCAATGCCATGAGATATCGGTTCTGATGGACCCTAGAATAATGCCATTTAATGGTAAAATGACATATAATGTCATTTATTTTGGCCCCCCATCCCCATACACCCCCCCCCCCCCCCACACACTATACACATCATCCCGAAGCGTGTCGAGTGGCGGCGGTACGCGTCCGACCCACCTTTCCATACCCCCACTATCCACGTCGGCGTGGAGTTGATTTTATATAGTATATAGTGTGGTGAGCGCAGCGAGTCACCGAGCCCGAAGCCGCCGCTCGCCACGCTTCGGGTTCACGTCGATACTGGGGGGCTGCATTAATAAATTACATTATATGTCATTTAATGCTATAGTACATTAAATGCCATTATAAGCATCAAAATCGCATCGCATGCCATACCATAAGGGCATGCAATGCGATGCGATTTCACTACGTACCAAATGTGGAGTTGGTTTTAAGATTGGTATATTGATGTTCCTGCTGTAATATAGTTTATTTTTGGGCTTGACATGCAAAGAATTTCTTGATAATAGCTCTGAACATTGAAGCTCTAGGCCAGGCCTAGCCTTCCTGTGGCTGTCCAGCTGTTGTAAAACTACACATCCCAACATTCCCTGCAGAGGTTTGCCAGGCCTGCTCAAGGCTGTCCTCTCATGGCTAATTGAGTTTGCCCCTTGGAGGGAGAGATAAAGTACCAACCAGTCAGACTGTAAATTGATAGGCAGGAGCTGGTTCATTGGTACTATATATCTCTCCAAGCCTTGATATATCCTCCACTTGGTAGCATACTTAAGTAAGAGCAAAATGAGAGATCAAGAAAAATCCTGCTGCAAGATGTATAACTCATGCTGTTTCAGGAAAGACAGCAATGTGGTGTTTTGCAGGTGGATGAGAAGTCCAATAGTTCAGGTATACACAATTATCACAGGGTTGCCGACCCTCACGGAATTACCGGGAGTCTCCCGGAAATCGGGTCCCCCTCCCGGCCCCCCGGAAGGGTGGGCAACCCTCCCAGAATCAGGGGGACCCCCAATGAGCCCCCCGTACGCGGCATTTAAATGCCGCAATCCACGGGTCTCACACTCGTGTCATTTTAGCCCCGCCCCCTCCATGGAGATCAGTGATTTAGACTATTTCCCGCCCCCCGAACGGGTAATGAAAGTCTCCTCTCTGGGCTTCTCCCGTAGAGGAGCATTTGAAAGTCGGCAACCCTGAATTATCATTATTAGTGAATGCATGTAAAATACAGAAATAACTTTGTAATTATCATATGTATAGATTCAACTGCCCAGGCTGCAGTACATCACATCTAATTTTATTATGCACCAGCACAAGTAAGGTAATAAAAACCGGATTACCCAAGACATCTCTAGAACTGAAATAAGTAGTATAAGATTGTTGGTGAAATTATACATTGCAGACTTTGTATATAATCTACAACTGCTCCTAATTAGCCAAGTGACCTTTCCTACAATGCAACATATGAAGTTTTGTTTTCCCAAGAAACCAGATAGAATAGAATTGATAGCACAGAATATTCCACTGAAGAATGTGGCTGTACTGGCAAAGATAAATATTCCAGGAAAGTCAGATAGCTTAGTACAGGATGCTTAGTAGTGAAAGCAGCTATATACAGTATATAACGTATATAAACAGCTCTGACAACAAAAAAGTCCGTAAATGACTAATGCAACATAATTTATGGGCCTATTGATCACAACTTAATTATGGATTTTTATAAACCTTTTTCGGCTCTACCATTTGGCAGTTTTTGTCAGCTGTCTAGGGTGCCAGGATCTGAGCAGGAAAGAGGAGAGGGAAGGGTCACCTAGTCTGCCTATCACAAAACTAAGGATGTGTATGAGGAAGACATCATTGTTGTACTTAAGGTGGTGGTTTTGACATTTCTAAGATGCCACCACCATACATTCACTTGAGGGGCTGGAAAGTGAGTATTTGTGGCAGTGTGTGGTTGGGATGGGGACAGTAGACTGAAGTTTTGCTTAGAGTGCCGAGAAGCCTCCTGCTGGCCCTGGCGGGAAGCTTGTGGCTGCACTGGTTATGTCCTCTTAATACTCTCCTTTGCACAATGCACTGATAAGCTGAGGTACCATGAAAACATTTGAAACTGTCTTTTTTTGGCCACACTTGCATTTCATTTGACAGTATCAGAAATTTTATCCTGCTTTTATTGATTTCATTTAGGGCAGGGGTGGGGAACCTTTTTTGTGCCAAGGACCGTTTGTATGGGGAAAAAATTCTTCGGGGGGCCATATGTAAATATTTCTCATCCAAATTGTCGTGCTGCAGCCGTCCTACGCTCCGGCGGCTTCCGCTGTATATGTCTGACAGTCTCGCGAGAACTACTGACCTCTCTTGAGAATTCCCCTGTACTTGACTCCCGGCAAAGCCGCGAGGTGGGTGGGCGGGCCACTCAGAATGGCTACGGGGGCCGCATACAGTGTAAATGATTGCCGCTTTAAAAAAAAATGGAGATTTCTTATCTCTCACTTTCTGAATCTCTCATCCTATTAAATCTCACCCCATATATTATCTTCTAGAAGGTGCTAAATAAATAAGAAGTAGATTCTGATTGGTTGCCCATAGCAACATCCCATGTGAAAAATAACTTACAATCTATATTCCCTACTATGTATACATGCACACCCAGACATTCTAGGGTTAATTTTTTTCAGAGCCTATTAACTTACCAGTCTATTTTTGCTCCAAGGAGTACTCGGAGGAAATCCACGCAAGCACAAATAGAATATACAAACTCTACACAGTTAGGGGCAAGGTGAGAATGGAACCCATGACCTCATTGCTGTGAGGCAGTAATGCTAATTATTACACCATCTGTACTTTTCTTTACCATTGTAGACAATTTTTAAGGACCGGCCAGGCTCAGGACAGGTATGTACTACCCCCTGCCCCCTTCCCACACACTACACTTCCTCTCTCCTTGCACCTCTCTCCCCTCACACATTACACTACCGACACTATCCAGCAACCCCTTCCCAACACACTCTACGCCAGGGACAGACTGGACCTCTGAATGAGCCCTGGCATTTATGCCCCAGTTACATACTCGAGTGCGCTGCTGATCTTGTCATTCATAAGTGGGGGGCATGGCTGTGTGTTACACCCCCATCTCTCCAGAACACGATTGTCCCACAGAGAGAGCTGCTGGACTTGTGGCGAGTCCAGCAGCTCTCACTGTGCGACAATCGGGTGGTGGTGCTACCAATGCCAGTCTCAAAAAAAAATCGTCCCTGGATGGACAAATCGGCCCTTCTGGCATTTGCCATAAGAGCCAGATGACCAGTCCGGCCCTGCACTACTCTACGCTTACCCTCTCTGTCTAGCTTGTTTCTTCATGCAGGGGAGTGCAGAAGCCTATCCAGCAGTTGGGCACAGAAGCAGGTGAGTATTTATTTCTATTGTTTCTTGAACCACAGGGTATTCAGAGCAGAAAAACCTACATGCATTTTTTTCAAATAGGATACCGCAGGTATCAGGAGTGCACATAACCATAGTAATATAAAATGAGGTGTGAGGTCCATGAGATTTTTTTGTAGGCAAAAAACAGTACTTGTGTAGTTTCACGGCGGCAGGTTACACTATGTTTGAAACTACGTTATTTGCATAGCCCAACGGCTGCCTTACTTGTGTAGTTTCACGGCTGCAGCCTAAGCTACATTATCAGCCTAGCTCAAAGGCTGCCTTACTTGTGTAGTTACACAGCGGCAGCGTAAGCTACGTTATCAGCGTAGCCCAACAGCTGCCTTACTTGTGTAGTTACACAGCGGCAGCGTAAGCTACGTTATCAGCGTAGCCCAACAGCTGCCTTTCTTGTGTAGTTTCACAGCGGTAGCGTAAGCTACGTTATCAGCGTAGCCCAACAGCTGCCTTTCTTGTGTAGTTTCACAGCGGCAGCGTAAGCTACGTTATCAGCGTAGCCCAACGGCTGCCTTACTTGTGTAGTTTCACAGCGGCAGCGTAAGCTACGTTATCAGCGTAGCCCAACGGCTGCCTTACTTGTGTAGTTTCACAGCGGCAGCGTAAGCTACGTTATCAGCGTAGCCCAACGGCTGCCTTACTTGTGTAGTTTCACAGCGGCAGCGTAAGCTACGTTATCAGCGTAGCCCAACGGCTGCCTTACTTGTGTAGTTTCACAGCGGCAGCGTAAGCTACGTTATCAGCGTAGCCCAACAGCTGCCTTTCTTGTGTAGTTTCACAGCGGCAGCGTAAGCTACGTTATCAGCGTAGCCCAACGGCTGCCTTACTTGTGTAGTTTCACAGCGGCAGCGTAAGCTACGTTATCAGCGTAGCCCAACGGCTGCCTTTCTTGTGTAGTTTCACAGCGGCAGCGTAAGCTACGTTATCAGCGTAGCCCAACGGCTGCCTTTCTTGTGTAGTTTCACAGCGGCAGCGTAAGCTACGTTATCAGCGTAGCCCAACGGCTGCCTTTCTTGTGTAGTTTCACAGCGGCAGCGTAAGCTACGTTATCAGCGTAGCCCAACGGCTGCCTTACTTGTGTAGTTTCACAGCGGCAGCGTAATCTACGTTATCAGCGTAGCCCAACGGCTGCCTTACTTGTGTAGTTTCACAGCGGCAGCGTAAGCTACGTTATCAGCGTAGCCCAACAGCTGCCTTACTTGTGTAGTTTCACAGCGGCATCGTAAGCTACGTTATCAGCGTAGCCCAACGGCTGCCTTTCTTGTGTAGTTACACAGCGGCAGCGTAAGCTACATTATCAGCGTAGCCCAACGGCTGCCTTACTTGTGTAGTTTCACAGCGGCAGCGTAAGCTACGTTATCAGCGTAGCCCAACGGCTGCCTTACTTGTGTAGTTTCACAGCGGCAGAGTAAGCTACGTTATCAGCGTAGCCAACAGCTGCCTTACTTGTGTAGTTTCACAGCGGCAGCGTAAGCTACGTTATCAGCGTAGCCCAACGGCTGCCTTTCTTGTGTAGTTTCACAGCGGCAGCGTAAGCTACGTTATCAGCGTAGCCCAACGGCTGCCTTTCTTGTGTAGTTTCACAGCGGCAGCGTAAGCTACGTTATCAGCGTAGCCCAACGGCTGCCTTACTTGTGTAGTTTCACAGCGGCAGCGTAAGCTACGTTATCAGCGTAGCCCAACGGCTGCCTTTCTTGTGTAGTTTCACAGCGGCAGCGTAAGCTACGTTATCAGCGTAGCCCAACGGCTGCCTTACTTGTGTAGTTTCACAGCGGCAGCGTAAGCTACGTTATCAGCGTAGCCCAACGGCTGCCTTACTTGTGTAGTTTCACAGCGGCAGCGTAAGCTACGTTATCAGCGTAGCCCAACAGCTGCCTTACTTGTGTAGTTTCACAGCGGCAGCGTAAGCTACGTTATCAGCGTAGCCCAACAGCTGCCTTACTTGTGTAGTTTCACAGCGGCAGCGTAAGCTACGTTATCAGGGTAGCCCAACGGCTGCCTTTCTTGTGTAGTTACACAGGGGCAGCGTAAGCTACGTTATCAGCGTAGCCCAACGGCTGCCTTTCTTGTGTAGTTACACAGGGGCAGCGTAAGCTACGTTATCAGCGTAGCCCAACGGCTGCCTTACTTGTGTAGTTTCACAGCGGCAGCGTAAGCTACGTTATCAGCGTAGCCCAACGGCTGCCTTACTTGTGTAGTTTCACAGCGGCAGCGTAAGCTACGTTATCAGCGTAGCCCAACGGCTGCCTTACTTGTGTAGTTTCACAGCGGCAGCGTAAGCTACGTTATCAGCGTAGCCCAACGGCTGCCTTACTTGTGTAGTTTCACAGCGGCAGCGTAAGCTACGTTATCAGCGTAGCCCAACGGCTGCCTTACTTGTGTAGTTTCACAGCGGCAGCGTAAGCTACGTTATCAGCGTAGCCCAACCGCTGCCTTACTTGTGTAGTTTCACAGCGGCAGCGTAACCTACGTTATCAGCGTAGCTTAGGCTGCAGACGTGAAACTACACATGTAACTACCGTACTGTTGCCAGGAACTGCAGGCGTCCCTGGCAAGCCTAGTGAGCGCCTCTCACACAGCGCTGGCGCCCACATTATCCCATCTCCGGCAGAGAGGGGATCATGCGGGCACTGGCTGAGAGGCGCTCCATCTGTATGATGGATAATAGAATTCAGAGATATTGGTTACATATACCTGCGAAAGGTATATGTAACCAATATCTCTGAATTCTATTATCATGTAGTGCTCAAGATTGGTTACTAATACCATTCAGTGTGCTGGGGGAACCAATGTCTTGTTTTACTTACTCGGTATTAACCCTTCCCTTGCACGCACCTGGTATGGTATTACTGAACTAATTTGAGCATCTACCACTATCTGTATGTATATCATACATCTGAGACAGTAATGACGACATGTATTAACTGGTAACTGTTTTTTAGTTAATAATAATAATAATAATAATAATAATAATAATAAGAAGAAGAACGCAACTTAACAAAGTAGTATAATATTGCGTACTGCTGGCTGACTACGGTGGCCGCGGGTACAATACGCTATGCTGTTTCTGACAGGGACACTGGCTACATTAAGCGGCTGTGGGAACACTACGCTGTGCTGATTCTGACAGGGATGCTCACGGAAACACTACGCTACTTTTAACTACGCTGGCTGCGAGAACACTATGCTCATTTTGACAGGGACGCTACGCTGTCTACGTAGCTGCCGCCGTGAAACTACACAAGTACCGCAAAAACTTGCCCCCTATTGTATATCCCCCTAAATGTCATCTGACTAATAATCCTAATAATAGATGGATTACGGGAATCTGATTTAACACATAGTCATACAAATAGAAAAGACTGTCATGTGACAATATCCTGTACCTGTTCCTGTTGAATAACCTTATAGTTGTTACAGAACTATTCCAACTCATTGTGGGCAGCCTTGCTTAAACTGCTTAATCTCGGTCATGCCACATTTCACTTGTTAACGTGATGATTATGTCACCATTCTAAAATGAGAAATTCTGCTTGGGGCATTGTTACATATTTACTTGTTTTATTAGAATCAATGTCATGCTGTACAACATACATTCTGCTAATTTGCCCTCCAGACTCAATGATTCCAGATCATCAAATTACAGCAACTGTTCCTTTTGGGTGCAATATTTAACTAAACTTTATTTAAGTGACTTGGCTGTATTTATTTATTTATACTAATAGAACAGTTGCTGTGAGCGACCCTGGCAATTTTAGTGGATCTCTTACAGCATACATACAGCGACTCCTCTCCGGGAGAGGGCAGCCAGCTCTGCTAGGCAGGGGGGCCATCTCTGGGAGTGAAAAAGAGGCGGTTCGGGGGGTGCTGTCCTGTTGGGGGGGGTGGTGTCTACAGCGTTGCATCATTTTAGACCCGACCCCCGCCGTACAATGCCAGTATTTCAGGCATTGCACTGTGTGGGGCGGGGTAAAATGCAGCGATCACAGCATTTTAACCCCCCCCCCCCCCCCCGCCGAGGGACAGATTGTGGGAGATGGGGGGATATGCGGGAGGATTGCCACCCTTTCCGGGGGGGGGCTGGGAGGGGGACCCGATTTCCGGGACCCTCCCGGCCATTCCTGGAGGGTAGGCAACCTTGTCTCACAGCAACATTTGCACTGAAAGGGTTAGAGATGTAAAGCTGTCCTGAACTGTAACATTCCTGTGTATTATTTCACATTTTTATGTATGTTCCTTTTCGAAAAAAGCATACTGTACTTTGTGGCCTTCTCTGCAATGTGTTTTTTTTTTGGTGAACAATGCAGGGGAAAAACGCATGATTTGCAGGAGGGGGTTTCCAAAGAGGGGTTGTGCATTGACGTTACTATAGAGCAGGGGTGGGCAATTATTTCGGCTAGGGGGGGACCACTTACCACTTTTAGTAAATTTCTGAGGGACGCACACAAACATCTTGTACTAGTTAAAAGCCCATGAAAGTGACGATGTCCCTATTTACTTTTACCTCCAACCTCCAATCTCTGTCATCACAGCTCCCTCTCTCTAAATTGATTTGATTATTATATATATATATATATATATATATATATATATATATATATATATATATATATATATATATATATATATATATATATATATATATATATATATATATATATATATATACACACACACACACACACACACACACACACGCACATACGCATCTAAAACATATTAAAAAACAGGGCCCCTTTAACTCCATGGGCTCCGGTGCACTGCGCCAGCGGTAGTTCCGCCTCCGGATCAGCTGGATGAGCATTCCCGGCAGGGATTTCCTTTTATGACTTTAGATGCTGGGGAGTGGAGCCAAAACATCTGTTAAAACGAGTGGGGCTGTGATGCACTCTTGCGGCTGTAATGTACTGGCTCCGCCCCCATGTCACCCAGCATCTGACTTCACAAAAGGAAATCCTGTCTGGCATCCCATGTAATGCAACCAAGCTCTCATGAGCGGTGGCGCTTGTCATTGCGCATAGGTGGGGGGCAGCGGGCCAGTCTGTTCGCGGGCTGCATCACTAGAAAGGGTCAGGTGTCCAGAGGGGGGTTTAAGAGGAATTAGAACACTCTGCTGTTTATGTGATCTGTAAACTGTCACATATAACTAAATACACATAATTGTGCAGCAAGGACGGTGTAATGTTAGCATTACTGCCTCACGGCACTGAGGTCCTAACTGTGCGGAGTTTGTATATTCTTCCCGTGCTTATGTAGGTTTCCTCCAGGTACTCCTGTTTCCTCCCACAATCCAAATATATTGGTAATCTAATTGGCCCCTAAAAATTAACCCTATAATGTCTGTGTGTGCGAGTACATGTGGTAGGGACTATAGATTGTAAGCTCCACTGGGGCAGGAACTGATGTGAATGGTCAAATATTCTCTGTAAAGCGCTGCAGAATCTGTATGCGCTATATAAATAACTAGTAATAATAAATAATTGCCATTGACATTGATGCACTGATCAATGCATAGGAAGGAAATGGTTAGCTCCAGTGTAGAAACTCCTGGGTTGCTGACTGATCCATTTCCACGGTGTCCTGCACAAAAAAAACTTTCCATGAATGAAGAAACTGAGGCGAAGCCGTTCATTACACATGCGCAACTGGGAAAAACGCCACTTCATCTATCGGCAAACACATTGCGAATAGATACAACGCCACTACAGCAAAAGTCTCCTTTTCATTTGGGCACACCTTATATAACTTGTTAGCAGTGAGTGCTGGCATCCCTGATATATAAAATTATTTGTTCTAATCTTGCTCCTCACATATGGACTTTACCATAGAAAATGCTTTGATGCCCCCCTTTTCCTTAGTACAGTGGTTCCCATACCTTTTTGAGCCACAGCGCCCTACAATATCAGAATATTTTTCACGGCACCCCTAGGTAAAAAGTTGTGGTTAAGTAAATTGTGTTTCTATGTCATCCTTGGGATCAGTTTTATAGTGCGACTCTGCCTGGTATGGGAGAAGCCGGGCAGCATCTGAGCGTGTGCTCAGACGCTGCCCGGCATTAGACTGCGCATGCGCAGTCTAAATCCCGAATTCCCTGGATTGGAAACTCCAATCCCGGGGTTTTGGGGGCCAAATCCTGGGATCCCGCCGATCCCGGGATTGCCCACCATAACTCAGACCCTATTGCGCATGTGCGAATCTCTGGAACAATGGAGCAGCAGACTTTTTTCTGGTGATTTTTGTGCTGCTGCCAGCAGCAGGGCAGCATTGTGGAGTCTAAAGGGCACAGACTCTTTTGTTTATGTGCAGAGTACCGTAAAAATGGCTGCTGCGCCATTTTTCTAGTGATTGTGGCATTACTCCTGCCACCATTGCTGGACTCCGGAGAGTGAGTATTCAAAAAATGGGTGCAGCATGCGTGGTGTGGCCCCCTGGGACTCAGGGGCCCATGTGCTACGTGTACACTGTATCCATTATAGATGCTGCCACTGCAGCAGATGCATATTGTTGGTGGAATCTGGTGAAAGCCCAAAGTGCATAACAATGCCTGAATTGCTTTTTTATGTATGAACTTTACCAGTTCTGTTTCATCACATAATGTGATCAATTTGATCACATTCATCACAGTTATCATGATAACAAGAAGACAATATTGCCTAAATGGAATATTCCTTCCTCCTTGCCTGCTTCTGGAGACCGTTATGGCACCCATACACTAGGGTGATATTGCATACAATCATTCGATTTTGACTGCATTGGTGTAATAAATCACATGATTGTATGCACATCGAATGTGTCCCCTGATGCGATGCGCGGCCACGCTGGTCGCATCTCGCATCTCATATATTATGTGCTACGCATATTTATCCCATTGAATGTGCGATCACATGTGGTTTTGAAATAAATGAGTTTTGTGATCTGTCAGTTTATATACCCCCCAGATAGTCCAGCCCTTATTATAATCACTCGATTTCAGGTCACACGGGGTATGCGATTTATCACATGATTGTATGCACATTGAATGAGGGGAAAAAGCACTTTAGATGCGATTTATCGCACGGGAAGCTTTAAGGGAAATTGAAGCGTGATATCGCATTGTATCCGATCGCCCTAGTGTATGTGCACCATTAAGCTAATATACACTTCCAGACATTGAGAAGGGGGAAATACATTTCTCTTAATCAAAAATAAACGAGGCCCCTATAGTGAGACCTTGAACTCAATTTCTTAGCAGCTACTTATGCATAATTTTGAATCCATGGATTGGTACAGACTCACAGATTCCTCCGGATCAGACACTATATTACCTAACAGGGTACTGTCCCCACATTTGTTCTGTCACTTATTTTCCTTGTGCTCTTGCCCTTGTCGTCCATGTGTGCATTTGTTTTTTTGTTAGTTTGTGTTATTTAACTTGTTTTTCTACTTGTGATTCATTTCAGTGAAATGTACTCCTGAAACATATGATACAGGTATGTTAGAATTTTACATTCTTTACATGTTATTATGCTCTAATTTTTATATCTGTATTGAAAACTCAAATCAAGACAAGTACCAATCTGTTCTCATTGGTCATTAAATCCTGTTTGTATGATTAAAGTCAATGAAGACACAAAGGTTCACAAGTGTTGCCAAGTAGGCAGATGGTATAGGTCAGCCAGCCCTCAGACAGAACAAGGTGCATGCAGCTCCTCAGCACAATATGAAGTATCACCAAGCGCTACACTAGGCAGCAGAGATTCATCTACTTCATCTCCATCCAGGTATAATGTACACATTTCTGTTCTGCATTTGCCACATGTGCAAGTGTCTCATGTTTATAGGTTCATCTGAAGCTAAATACTTTCAATATTCCAATTTAATTATATAGGAACAACATTTAGCAATAAAACATTATTGCAAGTTTAAATGCCAACACTCATATACTGTATGTTCATTTGGATATGGCTGTGTGTATTGATGAAAATGGCTATTTATTAGCATTGTTACTAGAGATACTTTTTACAGCAAATCCAGTTAGAAATGATCATATTTCTAGATCAATATTTTGACATGAATTCTGTCCTTTCATTCACTGTCTTATGAAAAAGTAATTGTAATCATTCCAAAACTATTTTATTTTGTAGCTTTACTCCATTATATAGACATGTAGTTGTCTGATAGAAGTACACTGCACTGAGCTTATAAATGCAACTGGTTGTTCTATTCTGGTTGCCAAGTGATCTCTACCCATCACCTGATCTTATTCCAGTAGTTGTGTGAAAGCAAGATCTCACCGATAAGGTTTGTCAGTCACATAATCACTGTGATCTTATGAAGCAGCACGGACAAAACCATGCTAAAAATATCACATGCAAAATTATGCAATCAGCAACATTCCAATGAAGCAACATGACTGTAACAACTGTAACTGACAGGTATACTAGTACTGTGATGGGGCATAGACACACGAATATATAAGGAGCTCAGTACAACCATAATATTGTGATACTTTAGAAAGGATAGGAAAATCTGTGTAAAGCAAGAGGAGCAGGGAGAGACTCAGCCCAGGGGAGGAGCAGTGCGGATCTCAGGAAGTGCCATATCCATGCTAGGATTGCATGGGGTTTCACAGACAGGACACAAGCCAGTGACATGCAACAACTATCTTTCCCGTAGATGACAGCATACTGTAAGTAACAAAGCACTTGTGTTGTTGCATTGCCCAGTTGTATGTGTCACAGTATATGCCTGTGAGTAGTAATAGAATCCACGTGCATGTCAAACATGTGCAAATGCATAACAGTTTGCATACTTTGTGTGGGCCTATTGCATTTGTAAATTACATTTAGTGAAAACCTGTGTGTCAATATTAATATAGCACTAAACACTAGTGTGTTATTACATTGTCATGTATTAGAATAATTATGAACTGTGTATTTGTGTTAGGAATATATAGTGTATTGCATGTAATATTCATATCTCTACTAGAATGTATAAACAACAAGTGTAGGTTACCAAATGTCAATGATTTATTCTTGCCCCTCTTAAAACTCGTACTACTTACGGGCAGTACCACTTCTGTGATTAATGGCATCCTACTACAGTATCTGTTATTATTGAAAATTATATATATATTCTATATATGTTTATAATAATTGAAGGTTATGGTACCATATGTCCCACGATCCCTGAGACTGTGCCAGTGTATCTACAGTAGGTACTCAGACTGTCCTGTAACAATGTAATATACATGTTGCTTCTACTGTACATTAACTGCTAAATAATGACTATATGGTGCAGCTTTTAGAGATATACCATATATCTTATACAGGTTAAAGCATATCGTACCATAAACTGCTACCACAGTGTCCTTAAAACAGAGTCTGGCATTGTTGTGTGCTATGACATAACCCTGCCATTTACTTCTATCAAATCCCATTTTATTCATCTTAAGCGCTCGATGATGCTGTTTAATAAATGGGTTTACACCTCCTATAATGTGGTATTGTTTGGTGCACATACTGCCTTAGGGCTGCACTGACATGTTGGCAGAGGTGCTATCATCTATAGGAGTGTTACAATGGAAATGGTGACTAAGGATTTGTTCATGAATTGCTCCACCAAGACACATCATACAAATAAATATAACTTGGTTGTCATTTAATAAGGATATGGACTACTAAAATGCATTATTTCTATTTGCCAGATTCCATTTCCCAGCATATTGACTTTAAGCGAGGATCAAGTTATCTGTCTGCATAATATGACAACAGGTACCGTATATGATTTAAATTAAAATGTTCGGATTTGGGTGAATGATGTTATTCTGCAGATGGTGATTGTGCAGGTGTAAATGAAAGGTTGCAGCACTTTTTTAAAATGTTACTCATTGGCTGATAAAACATTGTATATACTGTGGGCCTCTTCACAGCGACTGGCACCGGTGCAATGCATCTGCTCCAATGACGCTAGTTTCACCTCTGTGCCCGACACAGGGGTGTGGTATATCTGACACATTTCATAATGTCGGCATAACCACTGCTACACCGCTATAAAGTCTACCTACCGTTCCATCCCTGGGACTTTCTGACCACTGCTTGGTCCACCTCCTCCTAACGTATACTCAGAAGCTAAAGTCAGCAAAGGCCACTGTCAGGTCAGTTAAAAGCTGGTCAAGTGAGACAAAACTAAAGATTCAGGCTTGTTTCGATTGCACGGACTGGAGGGTTTTTGAAGCCTCTGCGACTGACCTGAACGAACTAGCAGACGTTGTGACATCCTACGTCAGTTTCTGCGAGGATCTGTGTGTACCATCCAAAACAGTTTGATCCTTTAATAACAATTACGCCATGGTTTGGCAGTCAGCTAAGGAACTCTCCGCCGGGCCAAGGAGGAGGCCTACAGTGGTGGGGATAGGGCACGGTACAAAGAGGCCAGAAACACCCTGACACGTGAAATCAGGCTGGCAAAAAAGCGCTACACCAGCAAGCTGACAAACAACCTCTCAGCCAATGACCCTGCAGCAGTCTGGAAAAGTATGCATGCTATAACCAGCTACAAGAAAGCCCCAAGCCCAACTCCAATGTTTCAGGAACTGGCTGAGGAGCTGAACGAGTTTTACTGCAGATTCGAAAAAGGAGCCCAGTGCCTCATACCCCCCCCCCCTCCTCTCGACCATAGTAAGGTGGCTCCACCGCCACACCACCCTGACCGACACTACAAGGTCTTGCAGGTGGACCAGGGGGAGGTAGAAGTTTTGTTCAAAAGGGTCAGACTTAGGAAGGCTGCGGGTCCTGATGGAGTGTCGCCATCTACCCTTAAGACCTGTGCAATGCAGCTTGCACCCATCTTCACTATCATCTCTGACACCTCACTGGAAATGAGTAGGGTCCCCGTCTGCTTCAAACGCTCAATTATTATTCCTGTTCCCAAGAAGTTGGCTGGGAAGGATCTAAATGACTACAGGCCAGTTGCACTAACATCAGTGGTCATGAAGGCATTCGAAAGACTGGTATTGAACCATCTGAGGGAGGTGACAAACACCCATCTCGACCCCCTGCAGTTCGCCTGCAGAGCAAATAGAAGCGTTGAGGATGCAGGTAACCTAGGGCTGCATTATATCCTGGAACACCTGGATCATCCAGGCACCTACGCGAGGGTCCTATTCATTGACTTCAGCTCTGCATTTAACACAATTGCCCCCGCTATCCTAAAGCCCAAACTTCTCCCCCTAGGAGTTCCAGAATCTACCTGCTCCTGGATTGTGGACTTCCTGACGGCACGGAAATAGGTGGTGAAAGCCGGAGTCTTCACATCCGCCATTCGTACGATCAGCACTGGTGCTCCCCAGGGATGTGTCCTTTCCCCCCTGCTCTTCTTCCTGTACACTAACAACTGCATCTCGAGTGACCAGTCAGTAAAAATCATAACATTTGCTGATGACACCACCATCATCGGCCTAATCAAGGAGGCAGATGAGTCTGCATACAGACGGGAAGTGGACAGACTTTCACAGTGGTGCGGCAGAAACTACCTGGACCTAAACCCCATCAAAACAGTCAATGATAGTAGACTTCAGGAGAAAACTAAATGTCAAGGTCCCACTGGTAATTTCCAACAGAGTGGTGTCATGGGTAGAGACCTTCAAATTCCTTGGGACAAAAATCTCTCGCAACCTCAGATGGGAGCCCAACATAACTTCCATTGTCAAAAAGGCCCAACAGCGGCTGTTCTTCCTGAGGCAACTGAAAAAAATTCAACATGCCGCAGGAGCTGCTGCAGCTCTTTTACACTGCTATTGTGGAGTTTGTTCTATGCTCCTCTATTAAAATCTGGTATGGAGGGGCCATTGAATCTGACAAACGAAGCCTGCAAAGAGTGGTGAGGACAGCAGAGAGGATTATTGGGACGGACCTCCCCCCTGTAAGGGAACAATACTTAAGTAGGGTCAATAAGTGAGCTGGAAAGATCGTGGCAGACAAACTCCACCCTGGCCATAACTTGTTTGATATTCTCCCAGGTAGTCGCTTCAGGTCCATCCCTGCCAAGTCATCAAGAACCGCAAAGCCTCTTCCCGACAGCTATTGAACAATGTACTCTAAGATACTGCTAATCTAAACACCTGACTGCTCTATCTAACCTTGCAAATCATAACATGTGAATTGTCATTTGTATGCGCAACTGATGTATGTATGTCCTGTTATCCCTCTTGTATCATGCTTGAAGCTGCACTGTATCCACAAAAAAATCCTAGTATACGAGAGTATACATGGCCAATAAAGGGATTCTGATTCTGATTCCTAATGGGATGTCAACATAATTAGAATGTTTACAAAACGTCCCAGGCAATTTAGTGACCTAGGGGATTAGCTGCTCTTGCAGAGGCTTCTGGGTCCAGCAAGGATATCAGGATGATTGCCAGAGGTTCCTGGATCACTTGGGAAGAATAGCTAACCTCTGTCCATAACCTCCCTTCCCAAAAAAGAACGACATTTATCAATTCTGAACATGTTGGCATTCTGCAGATGTCAACATGGTGAATGTCGGCAATTCAAAACTGCCCCCAGACCCACCACCCCACTTCTGCGGAGGTGGATGGGTGGCAGGCAGCAGGGTCTGGCAGAGCAGGGTCAGGCAGCGCTGGTGGGCAGGGGGTCCCTGCGGCGTATGTGAAGTCAGCGGCGGGGTCCCTGCGGCAGATGGGAACCCCTGCCCGCCAGCGCTACATGGACCCACAGTGAGGGGGGGCACCCTAGAATACCAGCATTTGTTTAAGGCATACCTAGTCAAAAAGTTTCTTATAGATAAATAAAAAATAAAGTAAATTGTGCGGAACTGTCACCCTCAAGTTCAGTTATGTGATGGGAACATAGCTGCGGTTCTAATTGTCCATACATTTTATGATTGGCAGCCACCAGCACTGGTTTTGCCTATCACTTTGAGCATAAATGATTTGTTTTGGTTGTGGACTTCCAACCCGTGGCAACCTTGCAAACATCCAGAGGCAGGGCCGGCGCCACCACTAGGCAAACCTAGGCATTTGCCTAGGGCGCCGGCCACTGGAGGGCGGAAAATGCCGCCCGGGTACCTGTCCTACCGGCGCTGTCTATTTCAATCTGGCGGCGGAGGCAGCGGGGGTCCCTGCAGTCTATTAAAAATCACGAGCGCTATCCGCCGGGCTATGCGGAAGCGCTTCTAGTGTGAAAACTCTGGCAGCACGGCGCACGCTGTTCTCAGCCAATCAGCGTGCTGCCAGAGTTTTCACACTAGAAGCGCTTCCGCATAGCCCGGCGGATAGCGCTCGTGATTTTTAATAGACTGCAGGGACCCCCGCTGCCTCCGCCGCCAGATTGAAATAGACAGCGCCGGTAGGACAGGTACCACCCCACACCTCACACACACCACCCCCCCCCCCCCCCCGCACCGGGGCGCCCCCAGCCCGACTCGCCTGGGGCGCTCCGGTGCCTTGCACCGGCCCTGTCCAGAGGTACTCCAAGATAGGTATCATAATCGCGCCCATGTCTACATCTTGAAGGCTATTACATGAAGCAAAACACGGCTGGTGTAACATAAACATAAATCCAAAGTTATAGTTAAATTGGTACTCTTTACCTAGAACGGCGCCCACGATTGAAATCGCGGGCATCGCGGGTAAAATCGCGGTAATCGCGGGCATCGCGGGTAAATCGCGGGTACATCAAAATCGGGTACCCGCGATTACCGCGATTTTCCCATAGGGAACAATGTTAAAAAGGCAGATTGACCGCGATTTTAGCGTTAAATGCCTCAATGCCCGCGATTTTTACATAGGAAACAATGTTAAATGGGCCACAGAGCCCTAATAGTCCCCCTGAAGTCTTAAATGGCCCCCAAAATTTTTAACGCCACCCCACGATCAACGCGAACCCGAAGCGTGGCGAGCGCAGCGAGCCCGCGAGGGGCGGCGGTACGCGTCCTACGACCTTTTCATGCCCTACTATCCACGTCGGCGTGGAGTTGAGAATAGAATAGTGTGGCGAGCGCAGCGAGCCACCGAGCCCGAAGCGTGGCGAGCGCAGCGAGCCCCGCGAGGGGACGCGGATACCTTCACAGTTATACGCGTCCCCTCGCGGGCTTCACAGGTGTCCGCGTGGCCACGGACACCTGTGAAGCCCGCGAGGGGACGCGTTTACCTGTGAAGGTATCCGCGTCCCCTCGCGGGGCTCGCTGCGCTCGCCACACTATTCTATTCTCAACTCCACGCCGACGTGGATAGTAGGGCATGAAAAGGTCGGAGGACGCGTACCGCCGCCCCTCGCGGGCTCGCTGCGCTCGCCACGCTTCGGGTTGGCGTGGATAGTGTGGTGGCGTAAAAAATTTTGGGGGACATTTAAGGGTTAATGGGCTCTGTGGCCCATTTAACATTGATTTCTATGGCCAAATCGGGTGGATTGAGGCATTTAACACAAAAATCGGGTCCATCGCGGCTTTTAACATTGCTTCCTATGGGAAATCGGGAGCATCGCGTCGCGGGCATCGCGGGTACATTTATGGCCGGCCGCGACGCGACCGACGCGATTTTTCAGGTTTAACATGGTTTTCAATGGGAAAATCGCGGGCATCGCGTCGGTCGCGTCGCGGGCAGGCATAAATGTACCCGCGATGCCCGCGACGGGCGCCGTTCTAGGTAAAGAGTACCGTTAAATTATACTCACATTAATAATAGCTGATTTTCAGCAGTCAATAATATATCTAGAAGCAAATGTTCCTACACTGAAATATTAGGAAAAACTTTCAGAAATGATCTCAATTGGTAACCCAGTTACTTACACCAGTATTTCTCAGTGCTGGTCATATAAATTTAGCAGGTTATCCGATTACTTCAATCCCAGTAAATAATAGGCAATAATGAAATAGTCCCTTGGGTCTGTATGTTTAGCAACCAGTTAATAGTAGTAACTTGTGGCTCCTTCTAGCTGCTGGTGGCTGCCAATAATACAGCTTAGCAGACTAATCCCAAATATCCACACGGAGTCCGCGTTCACCACATGAGGAACCAAAGATGCAGGTAAAAGCATCAAGGAGCTGCAGCAACAAGGAGACAGTGGTTCTATCTTGTCCTAAGTGGGTCACTATGAGCAACAATGAAACTTTTGTAAGAATACACTTTAGTAAATGTGCCCCTAAATCTTACAACCTAAAGAATGAACCACAAGGTACAAGTACATGTTTTGTACACTGAAGCAGATAAAATGTCTAGCTTTTTATGAAATGTTCCCTATTTCTGTTTGGAACCCACAAAAGTTTTTATGCAAGTACAGTGTTTGAGGCTAACAACTGTCCCTCTTTCTGCGGGAGCATCCCGGTTTTCGGGGACAGTCCCATGTCCCACACGGGGCCGCCAGTGTCCCGCTGCTGGAGGGGGCAGTTGGGAGTCCCCCCAGCCTGCGTACAGCGTCTATTCAGCGCTGTTGAGGGAAAGGAAAATAGGGGCATGGCCTTAGGAAGCATCAGCGTGTGAGGCCACATCCCTTTCCATAGGCCACTCCCCAGTTTTGGGCGTGGTCGCAGCTCCGCCGCACGAGTGTCCCGTGTGACAGAGGCTACAAGTTTGGAGGTATGCTATGGGTATTGGTTATTAATGTAGCAGACACAAAAGGGTGTAGAAAATTATATTATTATCTGCCATGTTAAGGAAAATGAGAAGAATGTTTTATGAGGTTATGTAATATAATGTGATATTCATTTCCATTTAATTAGCCTTGAATATGCAATACCTTTTTATGTTTGCGTGAATTATATAATTTGCAAATGTTTAGCAAGAAGTAGCTGGTGTTTTCCATGGTGTAGCAATGTGTAGTAGCTGATGCTGTTTCCTCATAAGTAAAATGATTAGTAGGGTGAGGACTTGACTCAGTTGTAGACCTCAGGGTCAGAATAAATTGAAACTTGTAATGTAACAAGAATGTGTGGTTTGTGAAACATAACATAATATATACTAAATTATCACTAAATAATCAACTGACGTTAGAGCTTTGTTATGTATCACCTTATTTATATAATATACACATTAGCTAGAACATGTCAGTCATTAATGTCAGCCCCTGCCCCAGTGGTAGTTTTCACCACTAGGTGATTTTATGCAAAGTAGTACAGGTTGAGTATCTCTTATCCAAAATGCTCGGGAGCAGAAGAATTTTGCATAACGGATTAATCCGTATTTCAGAATATTTTTATATTTCCTGTATGTATCTTGATGTATCCTTGCATTTATGTTGTTTAAAACATCAAACACATGAAATAAACACAAATATATTTTATTTGTACATAAAAGAAGGTTTCAAAACATGAAACAAAGTTTGTGTACTATCTCAGATACTGAATATAAATGCCAAGCAATTATTTTCTTGCACATATTTAGTGCCAGTTACATATCATGCACCCAGTAGAGCTGTTACAGATGTACCCAGTTGTGCTTTTAGCAACAACATTTTTTTTTTTTCACTTTCTGGAATGTATGGTTTTCAGAATAATTTGGATAATGGATATTTGGATAAGGGATACTCAACCTGTATTCTGCAAATAATGTTAATGTATGATGTCTAATGGTGTGTACACACGGTAGATGTGCCTTAAGATCCTATCCACGATCCGATCAGATAGGATTGTGGATAGGATCTTAAGGCACATCCGATTTGCATCCTATCTTGACTATATAGTGCAGATCTGCACTATATAGACAAGGCAGCCAAGACTTTCTGGCTTCCGATACGTGAACGCGCATCGGGATCGGATCGGGTTTGCAAGGGTTAAAACCCTTGCGATCTGCATTCGATGCCGATCCGATGTTGACTATATCGTCAACATCGGAAAGGAAATCGGACCGTGTGTACACAGCATAACTCTGTAAAATAATTGAAAGGTGAAGTTATGAAAAGACTAAATGAAGTGCATCAGTCTTGAAATAATGTGTAAACAAAGCACTGTTAAATTGTTTAAGGGTGACAGTTCTTAAAATGTACATAGAGTGGAGTGTGAACATAAGGAGTGTGGTTGTAAATGGCTACTGGATGCTCAAGTGTAATAAAGAGTGGGCAGACTTGTTCAGGCCCCCAGACAGTGCATTAAAATATTGTGCTGACAGGCAGTATTTCACACCCCTACCATAGCGAAGCACCATGCCCGAAGCATGGTGAGCGCAGCAAGCCATGCAAGGGGACGCGGTGCACCGATATATGTCCATGATGATATTGTCGACATTCATGACCAAAAAAAAAAAAAAAAAAACAGTGAAAAACCCATGTGGATTTGTTGACTGTCTACCTTGCCCATGTCAACCTAATGCTTGTGTGGACCCAATGACCCTGTTGACCTAACCGCATGTCGACCATCAGAGGTGTTGACCTAAGCCCATGTTGACCTTAAGTGGTGGATCCAATGCATGTCGACCTCAGTTGTGTTGAGCTTATGACCCATACCCATCAGATCTGTTTACTTTCATTTTACTAGTGTTAAAAATGCTAAATAAAATGTATGTACAAATACCAGTGTATATGAGCTCTAATATGCAATAGCTCTAATATGATATGATAGTATTCAAAGCACAAATTGCATGTTTAAAAATCTCACAAGCAAAGTTAAAAGACGTAACTGGTTTTAATTATACATGCATCTTTCGTCAATTTTTAACAGAATGGTTTATTTATAGTGTCAGGTTATAGGTGCTAAACTGTATCCGTCCGGAAAAGTGTTATGGGCTAAAGGACAATCTAGTTAGATAAGTAACAGTAATACGTAATATTTGACCAAAACAGGAAAGCATTAGCTGAACACTTCCACCCACTGAACTACTGTATTCTAATAAACAATAAGAGCACTTCATTATAAGTATCTATTTCTACAGGTAAATAGATGCTTTATACCAACTTACATAACTTTTACAATCCCCACGTTTCTTTACCGAGCGCTGTAATGATGATGGTACAGTAATAGAAATCGTTTGCTCTGAATTCCTTTAAAATGTGTCTACAAACAGACAAAAGGAATTAAAATCTACGAACAGGCATTTAGTTTTCATTGATTAGTCAGTGACTTCCATAAACAGGTGCCAGCCTGTAGTTAGCAACTGATTTGTTTTCTGAATAACTATAGTTGTTCTTATCAGGGAGGTCAACATCCGACAAAGGCCGAGTATGCGGGATGGCCTGTAGCCAAATTTGGGAGGCGTGGCCTGACCTCAACAACCAACAAAAACGTACTGCAGCTGCCTGGGCCACCATGTGTAACAGCATTGCAAAGGGAGATAATTTCCCCTCGGCAACTGACCCAGGACCCTCCAAGTCAGCATAAAAATAAGTCCCCTCATCCCTCGTGACACCCCTGTTTATGACATATAAAGCAAAGAAAGATAAAACAGTATAGTATTAATATTTTTGGGGCTTTTATTCCCTCAAAGTCCTTTTTTTATGTTACTGTATGATCTTAGTAAACTTGCTGTAAAAAATTGGACAACCCAGAAACGTAAGAATGCAGGTAATATTCCAGTATAAATATGTGATTTACATGGGATCCAACTGTTTTCTAGGTCATGGAGCACCCTGCGCAGAAAAAGAGCAGAAAGGTTTCTGTATGAATGGAGGCACATGTTATAGCATAGGTCCTAAGCAACTCTGCAGGTGAGCGAACATGGAACGGTCTCCATTGCTTTTCTGTGATCAGCTTGCTTTAGATGCCTAAAAGTAAAGCTGGCCATACATTAGAAGGACCTGCTTTCGATGCTATAAAACACATACAATTTTCTTACGACTGCAAGCCATCCTGACTGATCATACATGCAGCATGTATGATCAGTTGAGCAAACTCTTGACCCACTGGACCGTACATTGCACCGACATACCTCACGGTGTGCACACAATTGATTGCACAACCCGTCAAAATTGTGCATTCGGGCCTGATATCATAGTAATGTTTGGCCAGCTTAATTTATTGCATTTTTTAAGGCTGCGTACACACCTAGAGATTTATCTGTCCAATCTGTCTGGTGGGAACAGAAATCTATCTTCTAGAACAGGGATGGGGAACCTTTGGCCCTCCAGCTGTTGTGGAACTACACACCCCAGCATGCCTTGTTACAGTTTTGCTATGTATGCTGGGATGTGTAGTTCAACAACAGCTGGAGGGCCGAAGGTTCCCCATCTCTGTTCTAGAATGTGCTAAATAAGATATAGATTCTGATTGGTTGCTATGGGCAACATCCCATCTTAAATAAAACTCCCATCTGAGTAAGTTTACCCCTTAGGGTTCTTTACTGATGTACTGTTGTTTTTAGAAGTCTGTACAAAGAAACAAAGAGGTTAGTATAGCAGTTAAGAGCACACACCTGATTCCTTGTGATGCTTGTAAGCAGCACAGTCTTTATTTTTCAAGAAAAAGCCTCACCAGGGTATATGCAGGGCCAGCGCCACCACTAGGCAGCTTCAGGCATTTGCCTATGGGTGCCAGCCATTGGAGGGCAGTACTGAGCTGCAGGATTCAAGTAAGAAAGCAGTGAGCCAATGCCACCGATCGCCTGAGGAGCAGGAAGAAAGCGACCTCAGCAAAAAAAAGCAGATGAGCCGTAGGGAGCCTGTCAGTGATAACCGCTGGCACCCCCCGCCCCCTGGTCAACGTCATCGGCGGGGGGTAGTGCCCGCAGCCCCTCCCCCACGGATCTTGTTGGCAGCAACCGGCGCGGGGTAGCGCCCGCTCACACCCCACCCCTCCTGGATCTGGTCAGCTGCAATCGGCGGGGGCACCTGCACCACCCACCCCCCATGAGCCGCCTAGTGCGTCTAGGTGCCTTGCACCTGCCCTGGGTATATGCACATATACACAGTGGCATTGAGAGGTGGGGCAGGTACTTTTTACCCGGCCCCAGGTCTTCTGGAGGGTCCCACTAACCCTCCCTCATTGCAGGGAGCAGGGCAGTGGGGAGAGAAATGACAGGCTGCTGCCACAGGGAGTGACGTAACTATAAATTTGCTCCCCCAGCCAAATAATTTCTGCCCCCCCCCAAACGCCCCTTAAACTATACACTACACACTGTAATTCAACTTAGGTTAGGCTGCAGGAAGCGGGGGTCATTAGGGTTATGCATAAGGGGGAAGGTAAAGCTGTAGGGGGATAAGGAATCATTAGGGTCAAATTTACCAGGAGGAGGGTAAGGGGTTGTGCAGGGGGGGTTGCTAGGGTTATGCACTAGGGGCAGAATTAAGGTATCGCTCTAAATATTATTATATTAATATAGAGATGTGTGAGAATTGAAAAGACACAACAGACCTGTTTGCAGCATTCTATTTCAGGCATAGCAGGTGGTGTGCCCCCCCCCCCCTCTTGTTTTGCTGTCTGACTTTCATCTGTCTCCTCCTTGGGGCTGGACACCACATGCTATCGCTGTCCCAGTCCTCCTCGTAGTCAAGATCCCAATGCCTTAGCGCTACTTCAATTTTTTTAACAAAGCGCTGTATGAACTGCCTCTCTAGACACCCTCAGACAGCTCCCTCTGCCTCCGTACCTCCGCGCCATTAGACAGCACAGCTCCCACTCCTCACCCGAGACACCCCCGCATATTACTCTGGCCACAGTGTGAGATACTCAGCAGCCAGAGTGGGTGTAAATCCCTTATCACCTTGCGCTGGCACCGTGTAGGGGCAGTTACAGAGGAGATGTCCCCCGCAAGCCATGAAGCATGGCCTCCCTTGGCTGCAAGTTCAGTCTGTCCCTGCGGCAGCACCTGTTAATTAATGGTGATCCCCACTGCCCCCCCCCCCCCCCAAGCCACTGCGAGGTCTGCAGCACGATAGTTTTGTCACTGGCCACAGCACAGCCTCTCTCCACAGCTCAGTACACACTGCTCAGTGCTGTGTGCTGAGCTGGGGAGACACACAGCTGCAGGGACAACATGTCCTCTCTCCCTCTTGTGTATATTTTAACCGGGGCATGTCCCCACCCCCTCCCAGAGGCCACATCCCCTCCATTTTATGGGGACCCGGCTGACCTTTCAGTGCCCCTGTATATACATACAAGAGCTCAGCATATCTTGCTGTAGCTGCTCTGGGCTGCTGGCACTCCTCAATGTCTGAGGCCTTGTCTGAAACTTGCATGCCTGGGAAAATGGTGTGCTCCTTATAATGAGCGTAAGAACTGGTTTATAGTCTCCAAATGCCATTGCATCCCTTCTAGGCCAGTTCAATAGAGGATTGGTGCTAGTAAAATGAGATGGTTCCCCACTTTACTTTGATTCAAGAAAACATTGTAGAATATTTATTCAGTGTCTTATACCCCTTTTAGACCAAAACGCCGGGTCGCACGCGGCTTTTTGGACCCTGGTTGAAGCCGGGTGCGACCCGGCGTTTAGGGGCATTTACACCGGACGGGCTTAAACGCCCGCACCCCCCTCCCGCCCCTTCCCGGCGCTTGAAGATGACAGCGCGATGTCATCTTCAAACGCCGATCGACGCCGCCGTACCCGGAACGCTGCTGGGGGCAGCCCAGCACTAAGGTAAGCTGCTAGGCTGCCCCCAGTCCCCGCGTGCACCCCCCCGCCATTGGACAGGAGGTGAATGGATGCCGCACACAGGCACCTCCCTCCCCCGCCGCCGCCGCTGCTGTCTGCAGAGTATAGCAGACAGCAGCGCCGGCTGTCAGTGTCAGACTGACTATCCGTCCAACCTGCGGACGCTGCGGTCCACAGGTTGGACGTTCCCCATTCATGTAAATGGGAGCCGGCGTTCCCATTTACACCGCCCTCTACCCAGGTCCTAGCCGTGTTCTACCCAGGTCAGGACCTGGGTAGAAGTCCCGTGTAAAGGGACACGGCGTTAGGGATTTACACCGCCGAAGATCCGGGTCTGACCCGCCGCTGACCCGGATTTTTCGGCGGTGTAAAAGGGGTATTAAATGCAAAAGAGAGCTTCTAAATGTTTATTAGTTCCATGCTGTTCTCTGTATCTAGATGTGCTAATTATCATTTGTTTGTTTGTTTGTGTTCTAGATGTGTTAATAGCTACACAGGTGAACGCTGTGAAGAAATCCTTTTGGCCAGTGTGGAAAGTGAACCAAGAAGTGACTTTTTAATACATTTTCTGGTTATATCCATTTTCTTGGGCCTAATATCCTTAGGTTTAATCTACTTTTGCTGCAGGTAAATAAAATAAATATTGTTTTTATTTATTTAGTTTTTTTTTAATTGTAATTATGAGTTCCATAAGAGACTTGTGGTTCTCAAACTCGGTCCTCAGGGCCACACACAGTTCACATTTTCCAGGTCACCCGACAGGTGCACTCACTACTGACTAACACATTTAAAAGATCCACAGGTGGAGATAATTGTTTCACTTGATTCTGTGAGGAGACCTGAAAAACATGCACTGTGTGGGGTCCTGAGGACCGACTTTGAGAACCTGTGCTCTAGGTCATTTATACTGTAGCTAAGCCTAGGGCCTTCATTTTAGTAAGTCCCTTTCTTTTCCACAATTCCAAAAATAGTTTTAGAAGGAGCGGGTTCACTTATACAAAAATAAAATCTGTTACTGTTCGGTTCATGTGATAGTTGTGTTATTTGTGTCTCTTAGTGATAGTAACTGTTACAAAACAAAGTTCAAGAAAAACATAATTTCACATAGATCGCATTAGCAGACATGAGTATATCACTCAATTTCCAGACACTTTAGTTTGGGCCATGGACCTTTGCCCAGGGCTGTGTAAGTTCAACTGTACAATGACAGCAATTTGAGCACAGATTAAAATAAGGATCTCTATTATAAACACATTAATCACAGCCCAGTGGTTCTTAAATCCAGTTAAATTAAGTCCAGGTTTTACGGTATCCATTGTTGAACACAGATGGTTAGATAAAATTGAATGAGGCACTAATTAAACCACCTGTACTAAAGACTACATATCATACTTGCCTACTTTTGAAAAGTAGTTTCAGGGAGATTATAGTTGGTAGTAGAATTTTGCACAGTGCCCCATTGAGGGGGCGTGTCATGTTCCATATATAGAGAGATTGTGAAAAGAGATTGTGAACGTGGCACCTAGAAGCATGGGTGTGTACTGTTACATCTGAGTGGAATCTTTTAAAATTAGATCCAAATGTAGATGAGCCCCAAAGCAGTTAGTAAGAGATGTGAGGATACGAGTTCTTCAATCACTCAGACACCGAGCAGATGAAACCAAAATATGGTTTATTTTTATTACAGCACACACATGTAGATGAAGACAGGAAAAAGATTCAAATGGTAGCATAAAAACATCCGGGTAGCAAAGTCCTTTTAGCATCACAGTCCAAATAACGAAATGATCACTTATTCCACACAGCAGTGACAGCAGAAACCTGTGCGAATCCACACAGCACCGGACGCTCCACACCAGAGCTTATGTAGGATGCCCCCCCCCCGGCAAACGATGCGCTCACAAGGTCCAGTGGCAGAGTATCACCTCTAGCCAGGATTGCGACTAACATACTGAGCTGGCAGGTGTACAAGTCATTTTAAAAACTTCCAAATTCCCACGGTTCACAAACCAAAAGTGGGCTTGCAGTGGATCTTGATTGGTGGATTCAAGAGTCAGGTATCATCCCCTCCCAGCTACTGCTGCTGCCCCCCCCCCCCTGCTGGGGTCGGTTCCAGTAAGTCTGGAAGTGACCACAGATATGCAAGGGAGTATCAATACAAGATACAATACAACACAAGATTACATTGTGTGGTGGTCACCCCCTGTGGACAACCTTCCTGTTGATAGCAGGGGAATTGGATCACCCCCTGTGAAGATTGTCCCTCAGCTGACACCCTCCTGTGATAGCAGGAACAAAAGTATGGTAATGGGACATAACCTTTTGGTGAATTATTTCCTGGGTATTTCCTGGCAGACCATATTTGGGCAAGAGCGATCTGATCTGGAAATACACACAGATTTGGGGGATAGAAACATCTATGGAGAATAAGAGGGTACCGACGGACTAAAATAGTACATTAATTACTACACCTAATAAAATATAGTAATTACAGATTTACAGTGAGTCTGATAACCTCACATTCCTTCCCCTACTATTGTAGTCCCGGTACCAAGCTGTTCTGGAACCAATACCAACCTGTAGTGTGATTCAGAGCAGAGAATCTGGGCTAGAGGCGCACCACCTGAGTCCCACAGAGTGACATCATACCAAACCCATCTTGGAAGAGGCGGCTGGTTTGCAGAATCAGCAAGGGCAATATCACAATATAAGTTATGCATGTTAACTAACAAGTGAGTTAGCAATTCCTCCTCTTCAGATGCTGGGTACCCCCCCTTTGCAAAATTGTAACCTTTTACACTGGGTACACCTATAGGGTGTACTAATACTTTTGCCCCTGGCATAATGGGGCAGGGAGCACTTTCCAACTCCCCCTCTTGCACAAGGAACAGCTGCCCAACAGCTGGCCAATATAGGGACTCTGGCCCTGGCACTTCCGCCACTCTGTCACATCCTTCCTCCCTCAAACCCAAACTAGGGGCATGGCAAATTTCACTACAGCATTTGGTCTCAAGGCCCAGGGCTGAGAAGGGACCCTCCATCAGGAACAATTCCGCTGGTGGCTGCAGGGCAGGCTGGTCCAAGGCCAGTCCTACCCCCTCAAAAGCCTGGGTCTCACCTGCCGCTTCCTCTGCGCAGTCCTCAGTCTCCAGGATAACCTCCTTCCCCAGCTGAATATGCTGGGCAGCCTGAAGCACGACATCATCTGCGACTGGTATGCTTGTGGCCTGGATGTTGTCGAACACTCCTCTAACCACGGCGATCTCTTCTTGGACGCAGTCCTCATAGATCCCCTGGCAGCAGGATAATAGCTCTTCATCTTCCATCTCAGCAAAAGGGAAGCTGTAGTGCAGCTCCTCCTGAATAACCTCCTTCACTTTGGGGATAACCTCCCCCTGTATAGAACACGGAGCAGCTTCCTCCCTAGGATGGGGGAGAAGCAGTTGCAAACGGTGCCTTTCATCACGCCCCCTGCGACACTGATCTTGCCATGCTGGGGTATCCAGGAGCCCCCGATCAATCGCCTCTTCCTCTGCCACCACGAAGCACTCCTCCAGACACTGCAATTGTTCCCACACACTCAACTGTGCACCGAAATGGAGGATACATGCCCGATAATCAGCAAATGCATTAGTAGGATCTCCCTGATCGTGAAGGATCTGCTGAAGGATTTCCCCGCGAGTGCAGGCTTGGATGGGTATACCTCGCAGCTGACATTCTGCTATCAGCTCCTCCATACTCATTTCTTCAAGGGCAGTTAAGGGCCCCCCTGACAACGACCCTTCTCTTGCGGTAACAATTAATTTTGTGGCAGACCCCTCGGTTGTCTGCCCAGATTGCAGTAGCCCCCTTCTAGACCTTTCCTCTGGTTCTATCTGGGGCATCAATTTATTCTGGACTTGTCCTTCAGCCTCAGAATATTGTCCTCTTTGGAGCATCTGGGTAACTGTAGCAATCGCTTCCTCTGTAAATTCTACAAACTCTGGCTCCCCCAGCAGATTCCAAGAAGTGGCCTCACCTTTACAGTGCAGGAATGCATCCCCCAGGTAACACAACTTGTCCTGAATGCTGGATACTCTCCACCCGCTGATCATCTGCTGAGCTTCTTCCCAGTACTTCCAGATATACTGCATTTTACTGACAATAAATAACAGATTCGGCTTCCCAGCCTGCCGATACACTGAAGAACCTCCATCCCTGAGCTCCTCTGCTCCTGGGGTCTTGAGGCATCCATTTTCTTTCCTTGTAAACATTTTCCCTTTCACAGGACTGACACCTGCTCACTTGCTGAACATCACCTTATTGCATTTTCCGTTTCCTTACATATGGTCTGATCCTCTGTTCTCTGTCCTTTCTGTGCTCGATGGTTGGTGTCTGAATGATCCCACTGTCGCTGCCGCCAAATGTGAGGATACGAGTTCTTCAATCACTCAGACACCGAGCAGATGAAACCAAAATATGGTTTATTTTTATCACAGCACACACATGTAGATGAAGACAGTAAAAAGATTCAAATGGTAGCATAAAAACATCCGGGTAGCAAAGTCCTTTTAGCATCACAGTCCAAATAACGAAATGATCACTTATTCCACACAGCAGTGACAGCAGAAACCTGTGCGAATCCACACAGCACCGGACGCTCCACACCAGAGCTTATGTAGGATGCCCCCCCCCCGGGCAAACGATGCGCTCACAAGGTCCAGTGGCAGAGTATCACCTCTAGCCAGGATTGCGACTAACATACTGAGCTGGCAGGTGTACAAGTCATTTTAAAAACTTCCAAATTCCCACGGTTCACAAACCAAAAGTGGGCTTGCAGTGGATCTTGATTGGTGGATTCAAGAGTCAGGTATCATCCCCTCCCAGCTACTGCTGCTGCCCCCCCCCCCCCCCCCTGCTGGGGTTGGTTCCAGTAAGTCTGGAAGTGACCACAGATATGCAAGGGAGTATCAATACAAGATACAATACAACACAAGATTACATTGTGTGGTGGTCACCCCCTGTGGACAACCTTCCTGTTGATAGCAGGGGAATTGGATCACCCCCTGTGAAGATTGTCCCTCAGCTGACACCCTCCTGTGATAGCAGGAACAAAAGTATGGTAATGGGACATAACCTTTTGGTGAATTATTTCCTGGGTATTTCCTGGCAGACCATATTTGGGCAAGAGCGATCTGATCTGGAAATACACACAGATTTGGGGGATAGAAACATCTATGGAGAATAAGAGGGTACCGACGGACTAAAATAGTACATTAATTACTACACCTAATAAAATATAGTAATTACAGATTTACAGTGAGTCTGATAACCTCACAAGAGATACTATTCTAAAGTGCTAAGAAATGGTGCTGATGATTCATTGTAAATGTATCTGTCTTTCATTCCTTTTTCTGTACACACGAAGCGATCCTTCTAAGTGATTTCGACTACATAGTCAAAATTGCTTAGAAGGTTAGTAAAGAACGGTGTCAAGTTAAGACTAATCACCCTATAATATCGCTTAGTAAGAAAGAGTTGCCAGGCAAGAATAGTTTGACTAGATCACTGGCTATTCAAAAATCGCTGATATTCACTGCTGAGGGAGATATTCAGTAGGCGATTAAATACCAACCAAGTATGTAAATGCTAGTATAATCAAAATCGCCCATAGACAAATCGCTGGTGCATTTAGTCAAATCGCTTAGTCAAAATCGCTCGCTAGCAAAAATCGCTGTGTGTACACCCTTTAACAGTGTAATATGGACTAGGTGACATGAGGGAGATTTCTTGACTAAGCAGGGAGAGAGGGATATTGCTGTTATTTCAGGGAGTTTCCTGCAGAATGCAGGAGGGTAGGCAACTATGCTAGATATCCTTAAAACCTGGTCTGTTAGGGTGCCTTGAGGGCAGAGTTTGGATATTTCTGGCTTAGCCTGTTGTCAGTTAAAAATCCAGAATTACCTATATTTGCTTTCAAGTTGCATTGGTCAGTTTGCAAGAATAATTGACATTCCTCTTTAAAAAAAACCTCTGAGTTTAGGAAATCATTTCTAACA
Organism: Crinia signifera; assembly: GCF_055691185.1. Taxonomy (NCBI): domain Eukaryota; kingdom Metazoa; phylum Chordata; class Amphibia; order Anura; family Myobatrachidae; genus Crinia; species Crinia signifera. The sequence goes on from NC_139220.1 coordinate 184,454,406, forward strand.
TGTAAATGTGATGTTTCTTTTTAAAACCCTCCAGAAGAAAATTAAACAATCGTAGTGAAGGAGAGCCATAGATATCATAGAGATGACACCTCACTGGAATTCCAAATAACTTCAGGTAGAGTCTATTCCTTGTACTATCTTAATTTCTTAATTCACTCACTATTGTAATAGATTTGGGGGAAAGTGGACAAAAAATAATAATCAATATAGAGCTATTTAAAAAAATAAATAAAATCACTCACTACTTTTCATATTAAAAGTGTTACAATATATATTTTTTTCCATAGGTGGAAGAAGGCATTTGGTGAAGACTGGCCCTATTAACTGCATCTTATTAGAAGAGATATGATGATTTGCATTATGTCAAGCGCTCTTACTGCTCCTGGGGATGTAGGATACAATGTCACCCATAGACTCTGTTCTCATGCTCTTTGGGAAACTGTCCTGAAACACTTACTGCACAATCTGGATCTCATTACATGAATGTAACAGCACTCTATGATCTAGTAACAGCTTTCTGTACAATAGATGCAGGATAAAACCTGCTTTGGTTTTACAATTATCCAAGCCACACCTTGAAATGAAGGCCGAAACTGACGTGCTGATGTCAACCGAGTGTAAGACTACATGCAACAACGTAGATGAGTGTCATTTCTATGTACAAGATGATTTCTCCTTCAAAGAAAATAATGATGATGTCATTGCTATCAATTAATAGAAAATACATCAATATCTAGCAAGTCTTAGCAAACCATCAAATATATGCATCAGAAATGACTGTGGGTTCAGTAGGTGCAATAAAAAACAAGGACAGTGGCTAAAGAAATTATTTACCCCCCACTGGCATTTTTAACATTTTATATTTCATAAAGCAGACCACCGCACAACACTCTAATGCCAAACAAAACCAGAACCATGGAAACTTTGTTTTTGCATTCCACACACGCAGTCATCCCATTCTCTATCACCTAAATAATAGCATTCACTCCACAATAATGTATTAAACATTTTCAAAATACCTTTCTATTAGAGGTTCCATAAATCGCCAGTGTATTTCTAGACAAAGTAAATCCCATTATAGGTTATATTTAAAAATATCAATAAAGGTCAGTCATAACATCTTAAAGACTTAAACCCACAATGGACGGTTTAGTTCAGCATGAAAACATAGAGACAATTAATGTAAATTCATGCAAGATGGGTATATGGTAGGGGGGCACCAAAAAGGTCAATGCTGAACTGATAGTTACAATAGTCTATGGCAGAGATGGAAAAAAATGATCCAGTGGGGAAAAAAGTGCATGCATGAGTTCCTAATACCAAATTAAGGAAGGGTCTCTGGTCTGATGAGGCCAATTGGCATGTGGAAGACCCTTTTACCAGGTCTGATGACAATTTGCATGTGGGAGAACCCAATACCAAATTAAGGAAGTGTGTGTTGATGAGGCTAATAGTGAAATGTTGAGCTCAATGTAAATGATGTGTGTGGTGCAAATGTCACACTACACATCATCCCAAAAACACGGACACACCATATAGCTTGGAGGCTGGAGCATAATGCTGTTTGGAAAGTTCTCTTCTTTTGGGACTGGACTTGTTAAAAATACGCTGCAAAATGGATGGAACAGAATCTAGACAATTCTTGGAGAAAACCCTGCTTCAGTCTGCAAAATGCCTAGTATTCCATAGACTACATAAATTGGAGAACTACAGCATGTGATAAAATACAAAAATAAAATCAATCTTGCAGAAAACAATGGTAAAATTTGAATCTAGACGTGCAATGCTAATAGACACATTGCTAGATGTAACTGCACCTAATGGTGCTTCTACTAAGTGGTATACACTTATTAAATCAAGATGAACTGTTTTTATGATTTGTAATGAACAAGTAAATATACGGTACTTATGAGTTATCTGGGCGCCCGATTTTTTGATTGTATGCCTTAAGTTAAGGCATACAATCAGATGCGATGCGATGCGATATCGCATCGCATCGCATGCGACCATCGGATGCGATGACCCGATTTTTCCATAGGAATCAATGTTAAAATGGACAGAGTCCATTTTAACATGGAATTCAATGGGAAAAAGGGGTCCTCTTCATACCCCTACTATCCAAGTGGGCATGGAGTTGGATATAAACCTGTGGCGAGCGTAGCGAGCCACCGAGCCCGAAGCGTGGCGAGCGAAGCGAGCCCCGCGAGGGGACGGTATTCTATGTCCCCTCGCGGGGCTCGCTACGCTCGCCACGCTTCGGGCTCGGTGGCTCGCTACAGGTTTATATCCAACTCCATGCCCACTTGGATAGTAGGGGTATGAAGAGGACCCCTTTTTCCCATTGAATTCCATGTTAAAATGGACTCTGTCCATTTTAACATTGATTCCTATGGAAAAATCGGGTCATCGCATCGCATCGCATCCGATGGTCGCATGCGATGCGATGCGATGTGCCCGATCCGACCCGATTTAGAAATCGGGCGCCCGGATAACTCATAAGTACCAAATATACTAGTATGGTTATTTTTACCATTACAGAATGTTTGTGTTGGTAAGATTCCTATATACATTTTGATTCTATGATGTCAGAAAACAAAGGGTGTAAAATCCCAAACAAGGGTGAATACATTTTACAGCCACTTAATACACTAGTTGCCTTAAAATAAAACAATATGAAATCAATATGACAATAATAGCAACAAAATATTCAACAATGGGTTTATGTTTTGTTTGTGTGATTGGAATCTATGGACACTGAGCATTATAATCTGATTGGTTTGTTACATTACATCTGTACAATTGAACTGTATATCTGCCTTCACAAGGAGGTTCAGTGTGCCAGTTGTAAAACCTCTATGGTATGTGAGCGTGGCTTGGGTGTTTGTACTGTTATAGAGCATATAGTTTAGCATTGTAAAGAAATGTTCAGTTAATTTAAATATACAAATATTCTGCACTTCAGATGATTAACATATACTGGGATGTAGCATTATGTAGAAATTACTTTGAGGTACAGAAATAGATGTGTGCTGTGAAAGGAAAATCTTTAAAGCTTGATACATTTGGTGCAAAAAACAACAACCCATAAGGTTGCTTAGAACTAAAGTATGTGTAATATTTAACTTTATTAAATATATTTAACATTTCAGTGGCTCAATATATTTCATTTTGCTAACACATAGTCTCACTACTGTGACCGGAGATGATTCTCAAAGAAGTCTCTAAAACTTGATATGTTTAGTTCAAAATATGTCTCTATACCACAGGTTCTCAAACTCGGTCCTCAGTACCCCACGCAGTGCATGTGTTGCAGGTCTCACAGGATCACAAGTGAAATAATTAGCTCCACCTGTGGATCTTTTAAAATGTGTCAGTGAGTAATGATTGTACCTGTCGGGTGACCTGGAAAATGTGAAATGTGTGGGGACAGAGTTTGAGAACCCCTGCTGTTTGGTAGTCTATCAAACTCTAGTATATCACTTTTTCAAGCTTAGTATATCTGGACATTGGGAATCTCATTAGCCCCTTGGACTTCCAATATCATCTATATGCTGATGATCCTCAGATCTACTTCTCCTCCCCTGTCTTTTCCTCACTCGTATCTCCAACATTCTGCTATCTCTTCCTGAATGTACCAGCACTTTCTTAAACTTAACATATCTAAAATTGAGCTGTTCATTTTTCTGACGTGCCGCACAACCTCACCTCCAACTGTTTCATTAGCTATTGCCAGCGCAACCATCTCCTCTAGCTCCCAAATGTGTGGTTCTTGAGTTATTTTCGACTCCCTCTCTTTCAAACCACACATTCAGCACCTCATGCAGACCTGCAGTTTCCATCTCAAAATATTTCGGTACTTATGTAGTATCTGGGCTGCCGATTTCTAAATCGGGTCGGATCGGGAGATCGCATCGCATGCGACCATGCGATTCGATGCGATGCGATGACCCGATTTTTCCATAGGAATCAATGTTAAAATGGACTGAGTCCATTTTAACATGGAATTCAATGGGAAAAATGGGTCCTTTTCATACCCCTACTATCCAAGTGGGCATGGAGTTGGATATAAACCTGTGGCGAGCGTAGCGAGCCACCGAGCCCGAAGCGTGGCGAGCGAAGCGAGCCCCGCGAGGGGACGAATACCGTTCGCTCGCCACGCTTCGGGCTCGGTGGCTCGCTACGCTCGCCACAGGTTTATATCCAACTCCATGCCCACTTGGATAGTAGGGGTATGAAAAGGACCCATTTTTCCATAGGAATCATTTTAACATTGATTCCTATGGAAAAATCGGGTCATCGCATCCGATATCGGATGCGATGCGATGCGATATCGCATCGCATCGCATCTGATTGTATGCCTTAACTTAAGGCATACAATCAAAAAATCGGCAGCCCAGATACTACATAAGTACCAATATTTCTGACATCAGACCCGATCTCACCCAGAATGCTATCAAGACCCTCCTTTTATTTTTGCTCAACTCAACTCTACACTGGACTACTGTAACCTTTTCATCTCTCAAATACAATCAGCCATCAATCCTGCCGCTCAGCTTCCATGCCCTACACTGGCTCCCCTTCCTATTTAGATCCTAATTCATTCTTCACACACTTACAAAGCCCTCACCCATACCACTCCCTTTTACATCTCTGACCCTTACCTCCCTTCACACTCCTGCCTGCTCTCAATGCTCCACAAAAGAATGCAGCCTCTCCTGCCAACTAATTACTTCCTCTCACTTCGGGTTTTAAAGATTTTGCCCATGCTGCTCCCGACCTCTGGAATTCTCTCCATCCGATTCTTAACCTCTCTACATGACTTCAAATAGGCTCACAAGACCCACTTTTTCAGCAAAGCATCTAGCTCCAATACTAACACGCTACGCCCTGCTCACATTCTATCTAATATCTGTCTTTATGCCCCTCCCCTTTAAAACTTAAGCTCTCACGAGCAGGACTTTCTTCCCTTATGTGCTTTTTCTTTCCCTTACTTATACTATCATCTACTCCATTATTCCTACAATGGCACCTAAACCATACTTGCCAACCCTCCCTTAATGGCAGTTAATTACAGGTAACGAGAGATATCATGGTCCAGACATCACTTTTTAGTTCGCATTATTGGAATATACTCTGAAGAACAATTATTTCCTTTACAATGGGCAATTTTTCAGGCAAACTACTGGGTATGCCAGCGTTCATGTGGGAAGTCTTCTGCCCTATCAATACATTCTTTAATTATTTTGTTGCTCTGTAAAATGTCAGATTTGGTTAAAATTATAGGTAAAGATTGTATGTGATATAGTAAGCGTGGATCACCATTTTCAGCAAATTAGCTCTACATAAAAGGGACAATGGGAGGCATTCCCAAGATTTGACGTTTTCAGTGAATATGGCAATTGCTCTCCCAACAGTCAACCGATAAAGATCATGTAGGTTGCATGGTAGTAAAATTCCCAATTTCAGAATATATATCGACGCCTCACTGTTGCTTAAAGCAAAATAGCCATAGACTTTTCTAAATTGAGGTGTAATCCAGATTTTGAACTAAAAAGATATACATTCTGTAACACACTAGGGAGGGAGTATTCTGGGTCTCGGGACAAACCACACGTCATTGCTACTGCCATTAATGCTATTCTTATGGCTTTTATAGAATACCTTCCCTGGACAAAGCCTACCTGGTGATCTGACAATATGTTTGAAGTCATGTTGCTATAATTTTGTCCAAAAGCTTAAAATACATGTTAACAGGCTTATGGGTCTATAGGAAGTCATTAAGTCGGGATCCTGGTAAGAATTACATAAGCTTCATTTAATGATGGATAATGGGCTTTGTTTTCCTGAATTACTTTATATACTGTATTTCCAAAAGTCTTGGGGTTAAATATGATTGCAGTATTCTATAATATTTTCCTGAGAACCCATCAGGACCTGCTGATATGCCCATGGGGAAACCAGAGATGGCCAGGTTAATCTCTTCCATAGTAATAGCTCCTATAAAGGCTTTCCTTTGGACCGACGTCCGTCTAGGCAGAGTAAAGTCATTAAAAAAGTTAAGTTGTATTTCTGTATCAACCGGGACAGAGCGAAATAATATTTCAAAGTGTTCCTGAAATTGATTTGCTATATCCCTTGATTTTGCTAATATAGACCCGTTACATAGAATTTGACAGCAGATAAGAACCACTTGGACCATCTGGTCTGCCCCTTTTTTAAACATGTTACTTCAAACCATATTTGATCCTTATTGCTTTGTAAGGATATCAATATGCCTATCCCAAGCATGTTTTAATTGTACTACTGTATTTGCGTCTACCACCTCTGATGGGAGGCTATTCCACTTATCCACTTCCTCAAATTTCCAGAATCTTCCTCCCTCAAGTTTCAGTGCATGTTCTCATGTTCTGTTGCTCCTCTTCCTGTGAAGGATGTCTCCCACCTGTACCTTGTTAACACCCTTGATATATTTGAAAGTTTCTATCATGTCCCCCCTTTCCCTTCTCTGCTCTAAACTATACATAGATAAGAGTCTCAAGCTAGTAATCACGTGACATGTTCTTGGTGGTTTAGATTAAGAGCCTACCTGCCTTATTTCCCCACTTGTAATATTTATTTCTAGTGTAGGTCAGAGAGTGTTTTGCTTGTGTAGCTAAGTAATTTTCTAAGAGCTGACGGTCTTGTTTGTATATGCTTTTGGCATCCTCTGTGGGGTTAGTAGAACATTTCTGAAAAGCATCCAACATTGTGGCACTTAAGTCATCGTATCCTGCCTTAGCCTCTCTTTTCTTACAGGTCAGGTAACTAATTATATGCCCCCTCACTACCGCTTTCGATGCTTCTCAGAAAAGAACCGGGCAGTTCCAGAATTCCAAGTTGTCATCAACATAGTTATTCCAGTGGTAAACAAGATAAGATTTAAAATCATCAGAGTGAGTTAAACAATCGAATGGGATCATTCGTCAGACTGCATTTAGGTCTACAAGCATTAGGTCTACAATATTAGGTCGACTTGCATTTGGGTCGACCTGACTGAAGGTCGACATGGGTTAGGTCGACAGGGTCATTAGGTCGACAGTGAAAAAGTCGGATTTTTTTTTTCAAGCGTCGACAGAGTCAACATAGCACCGCTGCGCTCGCCATGCTTCAGGCGCGGTGCCTCGCTATGCTCGGCACACTATTTTATTCTCCCACCACACCCTAGTGGATGGTAGGGCATGAAATACCGCCTGTCGGCACATGTCGGCTCAAAAAACAGTCAAATGACCCCATATCGACCTTTTGCCTGTCGACCTTCCCCATGTCGACCTAATAAAGGTCGACCTAAGTCATGTCGACCTAAATGCAGGTCGACCTAGTGGTGTAGACCTAATGCTGTAGACAATATGACTGTATTCCTAAATAATACGGGAAACACCATATATGATCCGTACAAAGCATTTGTGAGCGGGTAAAGGCCAATGATACAGGGGCATGATCGGATATAAAAATATCATGACAAACCACCCTCTGCATTGCAGTCATTAGTTCAACCGAGATCAAAATCTTTTCTATATGGGAGAAAGTCCCGTGCACCAAAGAGAGGTATGTATGAAATTTATCTGTAGGGTTCAATATCCGCCAGGGGTCTGACATAGTAAGATTAATTCTAAAAGTGAAAAAAAAAAAAAAAATGGATTTGTGAATCCTGAGGGGCATTGAAGATCTATCCAGAAGCACAACAAAAAAATTGGTCTAATAAATTTTATTTGTGTCACAATAGAAAAAAAATTAGGTACTTGTGTATTATCTGGGCGCCCGATTTTGTTAATTTCATGCCTTAACTTAAGGCATGCAATGCGATGCGATCAATGCGATTTCCCGCGATAAAATCGCATCGCACGCAACCAAATCGCATGCGATGCAATGGACGTTATTTTCCATAGGAATCAATGTTAAATGGTCCCTGAGACCATAAGGGTCATTGTGAAATGCCCCCCAGGCCCCCCCATTGATTGTATGCCCCCTCATTGTTAATGCCACCCCACCATCAACGCCAACCCGAAGCGTGGCGAGCCCGCGGGGGGCGGCGGTACGCGTCCTCCGACCTTTTCATACCCCCACTATCCACGTCGGCGTGGAGGACGCGTACCGCTGCGCTCGCCACGCTTCGGGTTGCCGTTGATGGTGGGGTGGTGTTAACAATGAGGGGGCATGTGAGGTTACCGGTTCGTCAATCACTCAGACACTGAGCAGATCAAACCAAAATATGGTTTATTTTTTCACAGCACACACAAGTAGATAAAGACAGGAACACGAGGCAAAATGTAGCATAGAAACATCCAGGTAGCAGTTCAAGTCCTTGTAGCCTCACAGTTCCAAATCACAAAACAATCACTCTCCACACAGCAGTGATAGCAGAAACCTGTATAAGTCCACACAATAGCGTAGTAGGATGCCCACCCCGGGCAAATGACGTGTTCCACAAGATCCAGTGGAGGGTATGACCCCTTAGCCAGGATTGCGACTAACATAAAAAACTGGCATGTGTACCAGTCATTTTAAAACCTTCTAAATTCCCACGGCGCTTGAACTATCAGTGGGGTTGCACTTGGTCCGGATTGGTGGATTCAAGAGTCAGGTATATCCCACCTCCCAGCTACAGCTGTCCATCTGCTGCTGTCCCCCCTGCTGGGTCAGGCCCCATAATGTCTGCTTCAGTTCAGAGATGCACAAAGAAGTCCAAATAAGGAGGAAGGTAATTTGGTTATGTCCTGATTACCCTCTGTGGACATAACCTTCCTGTAAATAGCAGGGGAATTGGATCACCCCCTGTGGACATTTCCTGTCTGACCATATTTGGGCAACATCCTCTGATATACAGTCTAATACTATGGTTCTGGAAATACACACAGATTTGGGGGATAGAAACATCTAAGGAGAACATGAGGGTACAGACAGACTAAAAAGTACATTAATCACTACACATAATAATTACAGTCTTACAGTGAGTCTGATAACTTCACAGGGCATACAAACAATGGGGGGGGGCTGGGGGGCATTTCACATTGACCCTAATGGTCTCAGGGACCATTTAATATTGATTCCTATGGAAAAATCGCAATGCATGCGATCTGGTTGCATGCGATGGACGCGATTTTATCGGCCCGATGAAAAAAATCGGCCGCCCAGATAATACACAAGTACCAAAAATTTAAATCAGCATCTTTGTTTTGTATTTTGAGCTGTAAACGGCTAATGCAAGCTCTTTGAGTCCTATTAGGAGAAAAGTGCTATATAAATAACATTATTATTATCTTGACAAAATTCAAGTTTTCATAAAACATTTGGTATTTAGGATCAATGCCAGAAACATTCATCAGGGTGATGAAGATGATTATAGTCTCTATTTCTACCACACAGGGAATAATTAGACACCATTATAGATGAAATATTATCACATGTGCAATATTTTTTTCCCCAACACGTTTTTATTATGTAAAGCACCATTTAAGTCATTGATGATATCTTTATTGTCTGATGAATGGTATGTTACATATCCACAACAGCAGGTATACACATAACTAATTACATTAGAGACATAACTAATTACATTAGACAAAATGTAAGTAATTAAAAGTTGACAAATCAAAAATAATCAATCTCGCATATAGCCATAGAAAAACCAATGTAGATGAGAACAATATTACAAGGTATGACCATGAACATGTGCAACATTTTAAACAGAACCATTTTATGTTGAAAAGTTAAACACCCCTTATAAAAAGAAGACACATGGCCAAGTATATTAATATAGATCAGGACAGCATGCCTTGCCACAGTTTTAACACTCCATCTATAGCACAACTGTGGCAAGGCATGATGGGATTTGTAGTTTGACAACATCTGGAGAGCCACAGGTTGGCCAGGCCTGATCTAGATCGTAAAAATTGTGTATTGACAATTTTTACACCAAAATTCCATAGGTGGATGTGCAGTTAGTGGTGCTTGACAAAGCCTCTGACATGGTTCCTCAAAGATCTTCATCCACAGTTGCCCACAAGTTATCATCTTTCCCACAGATTACCTTCTTAGTCACTATTTCCCACACAAGCAGAGTAGTCTTTATTACTGTTGCTCATAGCAAACATGATCCAAAACCCACCTCTGGTCTTTTCTGTGAGCCACAGCAGACAGGATATATCTGTCTATGTAACTAAACATAGTGAAACTGTTAAATTACCGCAGGAACAACACCTAAAGGAGACACCCAAGGTCAATGCTTTATTTTGGTAGTTACATTTTGGAGACGGAGTAAATAATTGCAAGCGAATCAAATTTCATTCAGAGATGATACAACAGTGAGATATATTAAAAGACAAAATTAGATGTATTATACTGGGATGTGACAGTATAATCACAGCTAGCGGCCACAAGACCGATGTCGGAATCCTGGCACTTAAATCCCAACTTCTGGCATGTACATATGTAAAGGGGATTAGGGTTTGGTCTAAGGCAGCACTAGTGGTAAAATTAGGGTTAGGGTGCGGGGGGGGAGATGTTAGACTGCAGAGAGGGAGGATTAGGCACTAGCAGGGAGTGTTAGGCTGTGTGTGTGGGGGGGGGGGAGGGGGAAGAGAGATTGGGTTAGGTTGTGGGGAGGGAGAGGGTGAGGCAGGGGGAGGGTCAGTATACTGATCAGACCCCTGTCAGGATTCCATGCATCTGTCTTTTGATAATTGGCACCCCTGCCACCGGTCATCTGTATATATTACATTACACAGATTTTTTTGTTGCTACAACAGATGTCGTCGTCGTCCCCCCCCCCCTAGCAGGTCTAAAAAACAGTATTAGCTTGCTAAAGCTTTAATAGCATGGTATATATCCACAAATGCCTCTCTTTCTTCCACCTTCATTCTGCTTTCTTTTCACCTTGTGCCTGTTGTTGGTCTGATGAAAATATGTTTAAATAAACAATCCCAGAGACTCCCAAAAGAGAGTACCTTAATGTTCAAATGATTGAAAGTCACACACGGTCTCTGAATGAGAGTTGAACACAAAAACATAATCAAAAAAGCTACATATGGCAGCCTAGCTGGAGTTTCCTGCAGATACAAAGTGCGATCAACTTTGCATAGTAGCAAATAAAACTATAAAGGCCCCCCATACACTGGGTCCGACTTGTCCTTAGGACCAGTTTGCCCTTGAAAGACCCCCGGCAGCTCCACAGGAGGCTGCTTACGATCTGGCACTTGATGTGCAAGATTATACATGCAATAAATCACATGCGATTTATTGCATGTATATGCCTTGGCAGCTGGCATCGGTGGGGGGTAGGCAGCGGGGTCCCTGCGGTGCTGGCCATTAAGTCAGCGGGTCTGTGCGGCAGATGGGAACTGAGTAGCGCTATTTGCCGGGCGGCGACGCGGGAAGCTTGTCTGTGAGTACAAAATATGTTTAAAATTGCAATGCACACACATTAAAGAAAGAGGACAGAATTTGCAGATAAGTACCCAAATTAAAATAGGAGTATTTGAGATGCTAATATTTTTATTAATAAAATCTTATTAAAATATGTACAGCCCTCCCTTTCCCCCCAAAAAGGAGAAGGAAATATAATTTATTTTTGTCAAATCGAATTCAATACAATGTCATCTTGTTTTTAAGTCACATTTTTGTACTTTGGCAGCACATATGCAACCCCACACAGTGCCCTAGTCATATAGAATACAAGCGAAAGTTGTATGAATAAAAAAAAAAAAAAACCAAGCACAGCGTCAAGTGCACTATAGAAATATAGCAAATTGTAGCTACAAAATAAAAGTCTATGAATGAACTGTAAAAGGTCCACTGTCATTTGTTACAGTATACAGGTCGCTCCGTGATGCTAGCAGGGGAATGCAAGCTAACTTTCATTTACATTTATATTTAGAAGTACGCTGTAATGCAGGGCTGGGCAACACCGGCCCTCCAGATGTTAATGAACTACACATCCCAGGATGCTTTGCATTAGTTTTGCTATGTGGCCATGCTGAAACTGATGCAAGACATGCTGGGATGTGTAGTTCATTAACATCTGGAGGGCCGGTGTTGCCCAGCCCTGCTGTAATGTGTAATTACCGCTCATTGGTTAGGAAAAGTGTTTGGAGAAAAGAATAACACCTAAATTACAGAGTAAATTATGAAAATTGAACAGTAATTTTTATGAATGATTTTAACTATGTCCTAATCAAACAAAATGCATAAATGTAAGATTCTAAATGATATCTATATTGGCCGCAAATACAAACACAATAAAATGGTGCATGACAAGGCAGTGGATTACCACCAATTACATAAAGCTTTCCATTTTTACAAAAAAAGGGTTATTTCTATCAGAAGGGCAAAGGCTCCCAGAAAAAGCCTCTTCTGTAATCTACAGTACAGTATGTAGTCATTTTCCTTCAGTACGTATATGAAACATTGCACCAATAGTTGTAACCTGAAATGGTGTGCAGTCATAAGATCTACAGTGTCTAGTTCGACAGTCAAAAGGTCGACAACTATGGGTCGGCATTGTCAAAGGGTCGACAAGGTCAAAAGGTCGAAATGGGTTTTTAATATTTATTTTACGGCATGGTGGGAGAATATAATAGTGCGCCGAGCGCAGCGAGCCATGCGAGGGGACGCGGTGCTCTTAGGCATTGTCCATTCCAACCTACTGTATGTTGACCTAGACACCATAAAAACATGAGAAACTTTTGAATGTTGACCTTCTGACCAATGTCAACATTTTGATCCTGTCGACCAATAGTGGTCTACCTTTTCACTGTAGACTTAGACATTGTAGATCTAATATACTGTAACCCCCTGAAACAACAATGCATTTTCCTTAAAGAAATTCATTAGAGCAAAACATTGCATGCTGTAATGGGGCCTGAATACGGTCCCATGTGTATGGGCCATAGTAATAGCGATGCGCTGCCCTGTGCATCGCTATTGCCCGGTGATTAATATCCAGCACGTGGGGCCAGTGATCTCGCCGGAGAACACTGGTCCAGAAAGATCGCTCAGCACACAGCGCTGTATGTGGAGCGATCTAGCATCACTCAGAACAAATCTCCCCATGTGTAGGCCACATAACATATCAGCCTGGAAAAGGACACTGAACACGTGTGCACAGGTTATTAAACACTTTAGAAAGATTGTTAAACAACCAAAATCGGAACTACCCATAAGGAATTCCAGTGCATGTAGTTTAATGTAACCCTTAATCATCAATATTACCATCTGCAATTTTGTTTATTTTAAAAGAATAAAAAGGTGATGGATTAAGTTAATTTACCTCCCCTCCTTAGCTCACTGGTAACCCTCACTAAATCCTGGCTTGCGTTTGACATATCTTGGATGGGACGCATGGCTGCCTTTAAAATGTCTCTCCTACCCAAACTCATGTATCTCTTCCGCACGATTCCCTATACCTTCCCCAAGAAAGAGCTCGCCGCATGCAACTCAATTATGCTCAAATACATTTGGTCCTCAGGTCCCCCCAAACTAGCTCGTCTAGAATGACTCTCCCTAGAGCCAAAGGTGGAATGACCCTCCCAGACCTGACACTATACCATGAAGCCTGTAAACTAGCCCAGCTAAAATCTTTCTTCGAACCGCAATCAGAATCTCGGTGGGTAGACCTTGAGAAATCGCATGCCCCGACTTCAATAGATGATCTACTTAGATTGCCCAAACAACTCCGCCCCGATCTCTCCTCGCTTCTCCCAACTACTAAGGCCTCCATCTCAACTTGGGACTCCCTGAACTCTAGACTTCCACACCCCATATCTCAACTCCCACTAATTTCATTAAAATCAATCTCAAAACTAATACCCAATCTACACCTGGATAGATGGATTACTTTAGGTATAACTAAATTGGGAGATATTTTGGAAGGCCAGTGCGTTTTCCCCTTCTCTACTATCCAGCAGAGATTCTCTCTTCCTAAAGCCGAACTACTGCATTACTTTCAAATCTGCCATTGGTGGAATACTGCCCCTACTCTCACTACTACACCGGGTAACTTTGACTCGCGTATATACTCCCGCCTCAACCTACCAAACACCAAAGGGGATGTTACATTTTGGTACAAATTATTGCAAGACATTCCGAATTCCCCTAAATCAAATGCACAGACTAAGTGGGAAGCTGACCTGGGTATAGCCCTGTCAGATGCTCAATGGAGCAAAATCTTTCTCTCTTCCTATACCATGTCAAAGTGTATAAACCATACCGAGATGCACATTAAGCTAATACACAGATTATACTTAACCCCAGCTAGACTAAACTCCTTCTGGCCCTCATGTTCCAAATACTGCTGGAGACAATGTGGTAACATAGGCCATATATATCACATAATCTGGTCCTGCCCCCTCCTTACCGTGTTCTGGAAGGAAGTATTTGACTTAGCAAATCAGGTCCTAGATACAGCACTAATGCCCGATCCTCAAATAGCTTTATTCAATATCTTCCCTGACATGGTCGCACCCAACAAACGCTATGTTCTAGGCCACATATTTATCGCGGCTCGCGCAGCCCTAGCCCAGTGTTGGAAACAACCCACCCCTCCCCCACTTTCAAAAGTGATTCAGAAACTCAACTTTAACTACACCATGGAAACGCAATATTCCTCTGACTCCAGCTCTACACCCTCTTCCATAGCTCGCTGGTTGCCATGGCATGTATACATCACTGTTGGAGTGGGTACATCGCACGCTCCCAAATCACCCCAAAGCGACCCCCCTCAATTTAGCCTTAACGAGACGCAGGGCGCCTCTACAAACTCTCCATGATCCCTTACCCCCTTTACTGGGATCTACTTGTGTTTATTGCAATAGTATTATTTGCCTAGACCCGATAGATTTAACCTACATCATTACTATGGTCGATATTTTACCTGTTGTACCTGTTTAGGTTTACTAAATTCTCAATATGTGCTGTTGACGATAATTACTGTCTATGTATGTACAGAGTCTATGTACCCTGCACCCCCCTGTATCCCCCCCCCTCCTTTCCCCCCCTTTTTTCTGTATTGTGTCACCCCCCACCTAAAATTTAAATATTTCTCAATAAAATATTGATGTTAAAAAAAAAAAAGGTGATGGATTTAACATATTTTTCGTCTCCAGTTTATGTTATGCACAGGTTAAAGAAATGGAGGTTACAACCGCTTCTACCTTTTAATTCTAGTTGCAGCCAAATTAAAGCATTGTGTGTTTTAAATGTACAGAAAAAAACCCTAAAAGACTTCACAATTTACAACTAACAAATTTGTTTTGTTACTTTGAGACTGTATCATACAATAACACACAATGTACTCTCAAATACCACTGTTACACACAGTGGGGTCTACTTGCTGACTCCAAAATGAATAATTGTCATCACTGTAGTGTATCCATGTAAAAGATTGTCCTTTTCCCCATTACACTCACGCAGTGTAAAATTACCGCTAACAACTCGGTCGCAGCCAATCTCCCCATTGCCAAAAAACCCAAGCAGAGGCACAGATGGAAAGTGTTTACGGAAAGAGTCTGCCTCAACGTTTTTCTTCTTGTAGTGCTGCTCTCCTCGACCAATACATGCAAACATCAGACCCACGCTATTCTCTTCAGGGATGTTGGCTGCTTTCAGACGCTGCATGGCGGAGTCTGCAGTCTTTTCATCAAATACATCTTGGTCTAAAAGAACTGTGGCTCCTTGGATTTGAGGGCCACTTAGCGCCAGCCCAACAACCCCAATGCAGTCTTTCTTTCTGAAAGGTAATTAGAAGAATTTTTTTAGTTCTATAAAGAAACTTAAGGCCCTTAAACACTGGGCGACTGAGCTGAAAGACACTCAAAACAGCAAGTTTGAGCGGCTTTCAGCAATGGACTTCTCAGAGGCTTGTTGATAACCTATCTGATCATCCATTTTGTTGTTCCTCGGAGAGCAAGTCCTCAAAGCCTTAATCACATTCAGTAAATGGAAAGGCTTCTTCTTCTGTAGACCTACAAAAGTCCAATGCCGAAATGACAATACTTTGATTCATTTTGAAATCAGACCACTTATGGTTGAGACAGTCTACAGGACACAGTGCCAAACTCTTAAATTCTTGTAACCAATTAAACAGACACTGTTATACGTGATAAAAAGTAACTCCACTGAATCCAAAGGTATAAATGGAGGATGCTGTAAGACACTTAACATGAAGATTCCACTAAGACTTAAGAGGAGGCAAAATTGCAGGATGTACATGTAATTTGCACATGTTAAAATGTAAAAACCTCAGAATAATAGGGCTATATTTTGTCTAAAAGAAAAACCAATGACCCTAAATCTGATGCTACAGGGTCTAGGTTTCAGCCGACAATACAAACCATTCTTGAAGAACCAGAACAACCAAAAAAAAAGAAAGTGAAAAAACCTGACTAAGATTAATGACTTTTGATCATTTCCTGGCCTTTAGCCTAGTCTGAATGCTTTCTCAGACAACCTTTTACTCTAAGGCCATTGGTTCAGCAGCCGTGCCATTAATGCCAGCAGCTGTAAACTCAGGTCTCTGAGGAAAGTCACCAAGATGGACTTTATGCCATGTTGAGAATGTCCATGTACTGAAATGCCTTTTAAGGAGAAATCAAGTAAATGAGTCTAAAGTCCCATGCCATTGACAATACATCTTTCATCGCACAGATGGTGGCCCAGAAAAACTGGCTAGGTAGCAGTGGATTTTGGCTACTTTTGTATTGACAATTCACTTGTGGATCCCAGATTCAGCACTTTAGGGCATGGGTCTAGAAAAAAACAATCCTTGATCAAAACAGCATCCAGACAGGGAATGACTAAACAACTAGACTGCATAAGAGCTACGACTTTTGCAGTAAACTTGTGGACCTGTCGCCAAAGCAAACGAAAGTGCTTCTACTAATGGAAGTGTCCTCTGCTGTGGATGTTGGATCTGAACTGCAGATCAGAGAAGTTTTTAATGTCCAACCCACTTGGTGATGTAATCCCTGGTACACACACACAGACACCACTACCTCACCCTTTACCATACTGTGTAGGACAGATCTCGGAGACTCAATCTTGAATCTGACCACTATAATCTCCTACACTGTGGAAAACAAGTCAGACCTATCATCTGCTTATACCTTAAAACTATGGTCTACATCATTTTTCAAATGCATATACAGTAACATGGCAGTTAGGAACTGATTGGATGATACTTTATCTCTCTCCATTTTAATACTCTCCAATGCATAGTACAACTATGTGCACTATAACCCCACATTTGAAAGAGACAAGTCCTCTCTGCAAGAAAAAGGCAGAACCTCTAAACATAGACTTTGACAGCAGATAAAAACTACTTGACCCAGCTAGTATGCCCCTTTTAATATTCTGGTAATCTCGAACCCGATTTGATTATTTGTTCTTGCATTAGGATAAACTTATGTCTATAACAAGCATGCTAAAATTGCTTTACTTTATAAGCCTCTAACCACCTCTGATGTGAGGCTAGTCCAATTGTCCACTACTTTTTATGTGAAGAAATGTTTCCTCAAATTTCCAGTGAGCTAACTTCCCCCTCAAGTGTCAATACATGTGCTTGTGTTCGAATACTTGTCTTCCATTGAAGAATGGGGATACGATCATTAGGTCGACAATCGTTAGGTCAACACTGTTAGGTCGACATGGGGATAGGTAGACACAAGCATTAGGTCGACAGTGTCTAGGTCAACAGTCAAAAGGTCGATATGGGTTTTTCACAGTTTTTTTAGCAGACAGGCGGTATTTCATGCCCTTCCATCCACTAGGGCGTGGTGGGAGAATAAAGTATTGTGCAGAGGCGCACCATGACTGAAGATGCATTGGAGACTGTGTCGACATTCGGGGGGAAAAAAACTGTGAAAACCCCCATGTCGACCTTTTGACTGTCAACCTAGACACTGTCAACCTAATGCTTGTGTCGACCTATTGACCTAACCCCATATCGACCTTACAGTGTCAACCAACTTGCTGTAGACCCAATGATCCCAACCCGAAGAATGTTCCCCTCCTGTACATTTTGAAAGTTTGTATCATGTCCACCCTTTTCTTTCTCAGCTCTACACTATACACATTAAGATTTTTCAGTTTTTTTCCGGTACGTTTTGTGATATAGGTAATTTCAGTTACCCTCTTTCTCTATAGTAACTCATGTATTTAGATCTTCTGGAGATGTGGCCTGCATAACTTAAGAGTGGCATGATTAACTATTTCTGCCAATTATTCCTCTGAACATCTGAAGCAGACATACAAACCAATCAACAATATGACAATGTATAGTACAAATACTATATAAACTTACGCCTGGGAAGAGAATGAAGCAAGGTAATCGACCTGCCCACCAGCAATTATAATACTTTTCTCATTTAGAGGGTTTAGGACTTGATGAAGGAAACGCATTGATCCATTTTTCCATGTGTTGTAGCCAAAGATTAAAACTACCCGCAGATCTGGATTATTTTTAAGGCCTGTAAATAAAAAAAGTTACTTCAGGCAGAATGTGGTTTTGGCTTAAAAGTATCTGTGATTATAACAAATAATTATTTAGTTAAAATGTACGTATAATTTAAAGTCAAACAACGTGTACCGAGGTGTAACTTACCAGCCTCTTGAAGCTTGCTCTCGTCAAACAATTTGCTCTTGGATTCCTTGTAGAAGTGGAATTTTTGAATTTGGACTCCATTTATTTTTGGGAAGAGAAGTGCAAAGCCAGACTCTCCATCTTCAAATTCCGTGGGATGGTTATTTAGAGATCCTCTTGGAGTTACTTATGCAAGACAGATTTATAATATAATACACAAATAATCAATGCATAAACAATGTATTATGTATTGACTTCAACGTTTAACAAAAATAAATATATTAATAGCCTCTGCATATCTGCAACCTCTACAAAATCACATAAGGTGACTTGTCATATCCATATCATTTACAGTAGCTAGTGCACAATAAGCTCATGGTTCCCAATTAATTTACTAAACGTAAATTATAAAATGAACAGATTTCCAGCATGGAATGAGAAAACCTCCAGAGGGAAACAAGGAAAACGAACTGAAGCCGGGACCAGCTGTATGCTCGCCACTGGTCACTCCTGGTTGAGCACCAATGTGCGCTTTTCCCTTTTCTTAATATAACTTTAGGATTTGGAGCCTGTGGTAGGGCGCTTTTAGAAGAGGCTGCACTTCATGATTGCAGGACTGATTTTATATTAACCAGAAAGAGGTCAGAGGGCACGGACTATTTAAAAAAAAGAGACAATAACACCACGTATAGCATACTGGTATTTAGCATACTGATAATAGTCTTCAAAATTCGATCAAGCAGGTCTGAAGATACTATTTTCTCCAAAATAGTTAGGATTTTATGAGAGAGAGAGAGAGAGAGAGAGAGAGAGAGAGAGAGAGAGAGAGAGGTCAATTGAGTAGCTTCTCCTCCTCTCATAAAACACAGCTGAACTACCTCTTTACTACAATCTTTGCCACAACACAATGATTTTACATTATTTCTAGACAGATACTATTAGCTGGTAAAGGCTCACAATGTATAAATACTAAAAACATACCCATTTATTATTGTCAGAAACTATAGAAGTTTATAAAGGTAGCAGTGGTATGTGTGTGTGATGGAACCCAAGTGGTGTGGTTTATTAACCATGTAGAATAAGATGCAGGCCGACTCAGGGTTAATACAGGTATATACAACAGGTACACAAAACAGGTGTAAAAGATGGTGGGGATAGCACAGGTCGTGTGCTATGTAGTGAAGCGCACACCTGTGTATACATTCAGTGGTGGCAATGCAATACAGACTGTGGTCAGCAGCGGTGATAGTGGTATTGGTAGGGTTTCTCATCATGTACTAATATATATGTGCTGCTCTTAAACCAGTCCTTCACATGCTGGGTAGTATTTACCTACAATTCCTGGTGTGGCGAGCCCCAATATTTGACAATCCTTTGGAAGGAGCTTTTCCAGGGCAGCCGCAGTCTCAGAACCATGTTTTTTTCTTGCTACAAAAGGGGATTAAGCATTAATATCAAGAAACTCTTTTTTTCGTGCGCACATATAACATTAAAAAAGTGTCTTAATGAATATAACCAACATGGCAGCCAGGTAGCGAGCCAGGAGCACAGCGGTAACTATTGGCCATATAAAATTATGCAGCAAGATAGAGTATATTTTGGGGAAACAAAACTACAGGTTCTGGAACAGATGTTATAAGATCGAAAAGTGATAAAATGGAGAGTGATAAACCACCAGCCAATCAGCTACTAACTTTTTAAATTACATGCTGTGTTTGAAAAATGACAGTTACAAGCTGATTGGTTGGTGGCTTATCACTCTCCATTTTATCACTTTTTAAGGCTTAGGTCATCTCCTCCACACACAGTCTTGTGTACACAAAAAAAGCACTGTAGTAAAATATAATAAAATTAAAATGTGATTAAAATTGATGGATTAAGTAATTTAAGTACTACAATGTATACTGTAGATTTTACATGTAAACAATAAATATTATGAAGCCCTATGTATTAAAAAGACAGCTCTGCTTTGATTAAAAACGCAAGAAAATAAAAACAAAATTCATGAATGATGTGTAGTGTAGATATGAAGCAATCTAAAAAAAAAACAGCTGCAACAATACCCCAATCCAATGAGAACTGCAGAAGCCTATTTACTACTTTTTCACTGGAAAACGGGATGCAACTTTATGGAGGAATACCATATCTCCACGCTCCCACACAAGTCAGTCCTCTTCCCCAGTAGCACACCAGGAGATAAAATATCAAACCGCTATACACGGACCAACGCATGAAGAGCTGCATGTGTGTATACTCACAAGCTGCTCTTCCTCAATACTGACATCACCGGGCTCTCCTCATCCAATAAGGTCTGAGCTCAGGTGGGGAGCTCAACCCTGATTGGTTGTGGGAGTATATATAAAAGTCTCCAACTGTGGAATGTAGCTAGCTGTTGAACCCTGTATTTTTGGAACCAGGCCTTGTCCAAGAGCCCAGTGCTGTTTTCTTAGATATGGGAGGGGGGGGGGGGGGGGTTGATGTTGTCAATGAGAAAACATCTGGATACAATTTTTGAAAATGTGCAATTTTTACAGCAAATAGCACACTATTATGTGTGTGATTTGTGGTAACCGTGCGATTTTAGCTGTTTTTTTCTGTTACAAAAAAACCACAACAAAATAGCACATCTGAAAATCGCACCCCATTACATATCACTCAGAAGGTGAAATTTAATAGGATGAGATATTCAGAAAGTGAGAGATTTGGTAAGAAATCTCCATTTTTTTTAAAAGCGTCAATCATTTACACTGCAAAACCAATTTCATTTTGAAGTGTAAATGATTGCCGCTTTAAGAAAACTGGAGATTTCTTACCAAATTTCTCACTTTCTGAATCTCTCATCCTATAAAATTTCACCCTTTATTTCAATATGGAATAAGGTAGAATTTCAATTATGCAGGAATCAATTTACTGAGTATTAACTTACCCTTCTTTGCCCCACTGTGTGTTCCACGGTCATTAAGAGACTCAGAGTCTGTGAAGTACAGAAATATGTCTGGAATGATATAAACCTTCTGTAAGAGAGAAACAAAATTCTATTTCAGTGGAAGTTTTCCAAAAGTGCAATACAGTTCAGTAAATATGAAAAACTATCGAACTGAGATATGTACATTTCAAGCTCCCCACAAGCAGATATTAAAAAAGGTGTATAGTCATCTTAACTTAGACAACAGACTACAGACACTGGACAGACAATGGCCCTTATTCAGATCTGATCGCAGTACAAATTTGTTCTCAAAATGGGCAAAACCATGTGCACTGCAGGGGGGCAGATGTAAAATGTGCAGAGAGAATTAGATTTGAGTGAGTTATTTTGTTTCTGTGCAGGGTAAATACTGGCTGCATTATTTTTACACTGCAATTTAGATTTTAATCAACACACTCAATCCAAATGTAACTTTCTCTGCACGTTACATCTGCCCCACCTGCAGTGCACATGGTTTTGCCCATTTTGAGAACAATTTTGTACTACGATCAGATCTGAATAAGGGCCTATGTCTAGTTACACAGTCACTAAGCTGACCCCATATTGTCAACATACAATAGGTCGGGTTCAGTATGATTTCCTGACATTCAAAATACCAACAAGCATTGAAAGACAAAATACCAACACTGAAAGCTGTGGAAAAATGTAATGTTTTCTGGGGCACTACTGATGAGCACTTGTATAGGGTGCCATATAAATGGAATGCATGTTACTTTATTTTTGTATTGCAAAGAGAAGTGTTTTGTTTATCTCTTTACAGGTGTTTCAGAATTTTAAGAAATCCCTCCCATAATGTTTTCATCATGTTGTAAATATATGCTTCTGCATAATTATTGCATCACTCCACACCCGTAAATCAACCAAAGGCCTGTGAGGGGTGGGGCCTAATGATGCATAGTGCTGGTCCCACCCCCATCTCCTGTACATAGGAAAGATATGAAAAGTAGGCAAGTCTGACATAACCTCAACCCTCATCGCTTAAGCAAACCTAATATCCTAACCACTAAACCAACGCTAATGGAAATACCCTAAAACAATTCCCTAAACTAACACTAAAGGGCAGAAATATGGTTCTTATCTGACGTAAAACTCTATGTTTCTATGATTCGCTATATCATGGGTCTTCAAACTGCGGCCCTCCAGATGTTGTGAAACTACAAATCCCAGCATGCCATGCCACAGTTTTGCTATAAAGGAGTGTTAAAACTGTGGCAAGGCATGCTGGGATTTGTAGTTTCACAACATCTGGAGGCCCGCAGTTTGAGGACCCATGCTCTATATAAAGAAAACCATTGTAGCCCATATTACAGGTGATATCATTCATTAATCTATCCAATCCAATGCAAAATAAAGTGTGTAATATTCAGATATAAAGAATAATGTGTTAGGGAATAGATTGGGCCCTCCTAAGCTGTTAGATGTGGTGAATGGCTTCTGGAAGTAGGTAATAGCTCCTCCCCTCACACTAAAATATAGTACATAACAAAAATGGAAGTGTCTGCACAAAAAATAAACTATGTTAATTTATAATTTGCAATCCTCATTAGTATTTGGAAAATGAAATAATGTTTTATCTCTTCTACTCTTCAGCAAGCTGGAAAAAGCACAGCTCCAAGTATTTTGTCAGTGAATTCACCAATATCACATACAAAATACTTGGAGCACCAAAAACATAGTATTATGCATACTGCAACAGTATCGGCACTTTTTTACCATGGCATTCCTCAGTGTCTCTCACATTGCTGATTACAGAATTGCCTCATGAGCATTTCCCCTTACATTATCACATGGCAGTAGTACTTACAGTACTTTCCTTTCTAGTTTTCAGAACTGACCAAATAAGAACTAGAGAACTGATATCATACTTGAATATTTATGTATTCTGCACAATCATTTTATACATCCAAAGTAATATAATAATATAGGAACACAATACACGAATACAAACTGAAGGCTGTGCATTAATGTTTACTATATTGGTTCTCAAACTCGGTCCTCAGGACCCCACACAGTTCACAGGTCACCCGACACGTGCACTCATTACTGACTGACATTTTTAGAGATCCACAGGTGCTAATTATTCACTTGATTCTGTAGGGAGACCTGCAAAACCTGCACTGTGTGGGGTCCTGAGGACTGACTTTGAGAATCTGTGGTTTACTGGATTATAGTAGCAAGCACCAGTCAGTAAGGTGTTTGGAAAGTGTAACAACAAATTCCACATATAGACTTGCCTTTCATGTATAAATCTTTATTTCTGATTATCACTTTTTTGGGATATGCACATTCTAATGCTATTTACTATATTTCCACATTAAATATATTTCAGGTAAAGCCATCCACAAGTAGTAACATCTATAATCTACAGATTACAAACTGGTAACAAATTTAAGAATAAGATTTGTCTCTTACCTCAAGCTCTTCTCTGACAACTTGGACCAGGGAGTGTCCACCCAAATCTACGTCCCCTGATCCGGTGGAAGATAACCATGTGATTCTTTGCCTCGCTTTCAGTTTGCGCAATGCACAGTCCCTCCATAATCTACAGACACTAACACAAACAAAAACAGCATTTATAGACTAGGTGAAAGCTACGCACAACATTTACACTATGTGGTATATTCAATGATGCCCCTGAGTAAAGTGCTGTTTTTTCAACTGGGCATTTTTCTTGCAGAATATAACCTCAAATAGTGTTCATACTAGCAGCCTGCACCTTACAAAGCCCACACAGTTCCTCTTTCCTGCCTGTTGTGCTTCGATACAGACCAGACTGTGCTACAAGCACCAAAGCAGAGTGAGGAAACTGCATAGGTTTTGAAGAGTGTAGGGTACTTGCAAAGGCAAATTAGTCAGGATGCAGTGAGTGAATAGAGTTACATAAGGTTGATGTACCAAGTACCTATAAGTAAGTTAGGTACCCAAAATTATGTATCCGAGGATGGCTGGATGTATGAATGACAGCATGACAGTAGGCATTCCTGTCAACCACTTACAGACAAACGTGCCAACTGATAAGCACACAGGACCTGTGAGTATAGTGGAGTCCAAGGGAAAAAAAAAATGTAAAAATATATTATACTAGCATAAAATGAGAAACTATCAACTAGGAATGCATTATCTGGGCCCTAAGCAATCAGAAAGTAATGGAACATATCAGTACTGTAATGCAGTAGTGCTTATAAGATAAAATGTTAACACAATGAATAACTTGGAAACCAAGACAGAGAGGGGGAAATTTACTAAAGGAAATTTGTAAAAAATAGGTGTATTTGTATCCAGAAATACACTTATTTTTGACATTTACTATCCCGAAAATACGGCAATTCATATTCGTATTGATAGCACATCAATATGAATACGGATTGCTGTATTTTTGGGATAGTAAATGTCAAAAATAAGTGTATTTCTGGATACAAATACACCTATTTTTTTTACAAATTTCCTTTAGTAAATTTCCCCCAGAGTGTGCAAATTCACCACAGTGATCATTTGGTGTAGTGTAATTTTTTGTGTTTCCTTTTAAACTCATCTCTGTGGTTGCACCCTTCTCATATCTGCTCTACATAGTCAGCCCTAGGAATATGCTACTACAGGCACTAAAGCACTAGGCTTGGCCAACCTGTGGCTCGCTAGCTGTTGTGAAACGACAAGTCTCAGCATACCCTGCCACAGTGTTGTCTTGAAGGAAGAACAAAAGCTGTGGCAGGGCATGCTGGGATGTGTAGTTTCAGAGGCACAGGTTGTCCAGGCTTGCACTAGAGAGAACCCGTAGAACTAGGATGCTCTGTCACTAGGTGAGCCATGCCAGGCAAAGAAGCATGGAGTACAGGCTGAAGGTAACAGGTATAGGATGCCTTATTAGGTTGTTAGTTGGGAGTCAGTTTATGTGATCAGTTGCTGTCGGTTGTTATGGGACCACAAGTCCCAGCATGCTGTAATTAGTGTTTACACAACAGCTAGTACTCCATTGACTACCTACATACATACGCTATACACATGCCCATTAGCAACAAAGCACATCTGCATAATGCAGTTGTAAATATAATAAACAGACACACCAGGCTGCCCTCAGCAGGGATTTGCTAGGTAAAAAGCTCATCACTCTTTCCACCACCTCGGCCAGGGTGCTTAGTACGTAGTGCCCCTGGCTCTCCAGGCTGCTGTGCATTATAGGCCCGTTACTTTCCAACACTTCCCCAAACGAATCCATTTCCATCTTAGACATTATCACATTCCCCGGCTCCAACTTCCGACGAACCCGGAAGTGGCCTCACCGCTGTCGTACAGAACGCGCATAGACGTGATCTGGGCGTAACTCCTGTCGCAGAGTGCACAGCCACCATCTTTGATTTGGGAAAGACTACTGGCTGCGGCTTGTCCACGACTACGCCATGTCGCACTATAATCATTGTAATAGTCGTATTAAAAACATAACATTTTACTTTGGCGATATTCATTGATAAAATGTACACAGGCTTCAATAATGTTACTAGTCTTTTATTTCGCATAAGTCCGTTTTTCTTCCTTTATGATAGAAAGTGTACCTAGAACAAAACTAACTGTACTAACTAGGTATCTAATTATCAGTATAGGTAGGATTCCGATTGCCATAATATTCATTTAATCCAGGACACATGATATACACAGGTTCTTTGACTTAATAAAACCAGGGCTAATACAGGCTTGAATGTAGCAAGCCACAGAACCTGTATAATTTGTGTGCTGAATTAAAAGGATATTATGGAAACCTTAACTACAGTATAGAGAGGTTTTCCACTTACCTCTTCATTTCCCATACTCAAGTGCAGGCAATGCTGCTATTATTTATCAAACTTTCACGCTTGAAAACATTATGCAATGGTTTTGGAGCTTAAAGTCCCCTTGGTCCCAAGCAAGGGTTTTCCAGCGTCAGCAGGCCTTTTCGGCTTTGTTTAATCCCCATCAGGTTGAAGCACTATCTGCATGTACATTTGATATTAATTTATCGCCTACAATGTAATTTATACCTCTTTTTCCACTGACATATCGGTTCTGACCCAAGATGTGAAACACAGTTCCAAACTGGGCCAAACCTGGGACTGGCCCCTTTCCACAGCAGCTCAGACCTGGATTATTCCTGAGTTGGAGCCATTTACACCTGTACATGGGTGCAGTAGTATTGGAAGGTTGAGCTGAAGTGACACTCCGCCTCTGCACCCTAACATCACTCATACATCTCAATTTTCGCTTTGCTGGGGCTGGGACTCCTGCGCATGCCCAATATTTTGGGGCATAGCCTAGCAGCTAGGGGGCATGGCCAGCAAATTTGTGAGCTACTGGCCATGCCCCTAGCACAGCATCTATTCCCCACTGCTCTGCTCAACAGAGCAGGCAAAGGTGGGACGATCCCAATAAAACAGGACAGTTGGGAGGTATGCATCACTGGCCCCACTCACATCGCTGTGGGAAGCAGAATCCCAGAGGAGGATGTCCCCCTGCTGTAAATGGCAGCTGGGTCGGATGACTAATTTTACCCATTTACACTGACCGTTATTCCGGGTTCTTCTTGGGACCAACCCGCAAGCTAGCAGTGTTTGAAACCCATTTCAGACTGGTGGCTGGACCTGGCTTATGGCTGACGTCAGTGCTCACCATAATTGCCTACCTGACCCTCTCCATGCAGGAGACAATGCTCTGCTCTTGGACTTCCCTGGTAATGTATTATTGCCAGCACCTGTGGTGAAACGCCTTTACCCAGCTCCCCACAGGTGATCGCAATCATACATTACCAGGGAAGTCCAGGAACAGAGCATTTTCTCCCGCATGGAGAGAATCAGGTAGTAAGTATGGTGCTCACAGGTTCAGCCTTGGCTCTTGGAAGGAAAATCTGTTAACTCAGGGTCTCTCCCTATACCAGAGGTTCCCAAACGCGGTCCTCAGGGCACCTTAATGGTTCAGGTATTAAGTATATCCATGCTTGGCCACAGGTGACTTTATTAGTAACTCAGTCAGTCTGATTTTAACCATGTGTGCTGAGCCATGGATATACATAAAACCTGGACCGTTGGGGTGCCTTGAGGACCGCATTTGGGAACCTCTGCCCTATACTGTAAACAGGTGCAGGGTCACATCAACCCAATTTACTGATCAGTGGACCCTGGTTAACCCTTTTCCACTGACCAGCTCCTGGGCTATCACAACAATAACCCATTTTTTATCAGCAGTAGATAAGAGGTACCATTCTAGTTCTGATCATTCCTAGGTATAGGACCAGGTGTGCATTTTTTCACTCTTATCTCCATCCCAGTGGTTTGGTTAGGTGCCATTTGACATCAAATTTAAACAGGTGCATGTAGGTAAAGATACTCTTAGTACTACTCCATGCCAGAGAACAAGGATTGTACTTTACTTTGGCATCCTAATCTGTCACTGTTTTCTGGTTTAACAAATTTTGGATTCAATCAGTGTTTAACAAAGTCTGTCCTCCTAAAATCGGAACAATGCATCTTTTCAAGGGATCCCCAGATATAATTAGGGCCAATTTAAGGCTGGATAAACATTTAGCAATCCACCAACCCAACATATGGTTTCCTCGTACACAATGCTTTCACCTTAGGATGGGTGATAGATTGTTACATGGTTAATTTAATAAAACTGTGTTATATGTATCTGATGTGCAGCATATCAGATGGGATGATCCACACAGCTACATAGAATCGCCAGCCCCTGCAAGGAAGAGGCCGGCTCCATCTGAACATACAATTCAGGGTCTTATGAACATTAGATGGGACAATGCGATATACAATGCAGTCTGGTTAGAACAATAAATTGCATAATCATAAAGTAAATTGTGCAGTGTGTATGGTTGTGATATATTAACACATAGTTACCACCCATTGGCAGATTGTTGCAGTGAGTGCACCCGGCTGTATAGTTCCATTTTCTTCTATTTGATTATTACACAGAAAAGATATACAGGAAGAGCAAAGGTCTCTCTGGAGTGTGCGCCGTCTACAGCTGCAGATTTTGCAATAAGCTGCACTATATAAGACAGAAAAAGGGGGTTATAGGAACTGGCTACCTGTTGGCGCTTATTGCAGCCTTGAGTCTGTACTAACCCACAGCTATCACCTAATAGCAATACACAGGATCATACAATACAAAAGATTTGGGATTCCAGGCTTCTAAGGCGCAAGGGTAGATGGTGAGGCTATCGAACGGCGATAATCCTCTTGAACTTGTTACTCTTCTTCAATATTCATACTCGATGCAATATAGAAAAACCACAATAGAAAAAAAGAAAGCCAACTGTTATATGCTGTTTCTCATTCAGATCGGGGATGATTATGCACAAATAAAGATAATATGGGCGTACCCCACTCACGGTATTGGCGGAGGGGTACAAGCACGTAGCGTTATCTTTAAAGACTCCCTGGTTCTTTATGTCGGCCTTTCGTTCTCCCGTGTATGTGAATGTGAGTAAACAAATAAACAAAATATCACTATTAGTGTGTGTTCTTTGTCTAGTTTTCTTAGAATAAATGTATCCAAGGTACAAGACAAAGTTTTCTCCTTTTATGTGGGCGTACCTCACTCACCAAATGCACGGTGGGGGTACACCTATAAAGGTTTCTTTGTGAAAAAAGAAGTTTTAAAGTGTGAAGACAGGATGGGCGTACCCCACTCACGGTATTTCAGATGATGAACAGGCCCGTAGCAGGTTCTTTTGTTGGAGGTCCTCTGTCCACTCAATACATAGTGGGGATTTTCATCCAATCGACATAAAAAGTGAAATATATATACAATGTGTAGATTATCATTCAATCTTCTGAATAATAGTGATAGTCTTCTCAGGAAAAGGGGGGGGAAGGTGTGTACAATAAGCGTACCCCAACTCACACTATAAAGTGTTGTTTTAAGTGCATAAAGGTATCTTTATCTACAGGAACCATAGATTTTCACCGTGTGAAACAGACAAAGCAGGGTATACCAGGGAGTTTTCTTCTCATGAGGAGGAGATGAAAGGGTATATTGCGTACCCGACTTACGGTTGGGTAAGCCTTGGGACTCCTATAACGGTTTCTTTACTCTTATATTTCTTGTGTCAATCACCATTAGTTCCGGTGAGAGGACGTGTACCCAAGAGAAGATGATGAATGTAATTAGCCGTAACACAGTCCACTTTGAATATTACAAAAATACTCCTAGCCAGGTGTTTTTTTTATAAAAGTAAAAAAATTTTCTTTATTCCAAAAACCATATCCTTTGTCTTCATGACATTCGGACGGATCATAAAAACAGGGGGGTACAAGATGTGGACCACACACGGTCACAATACAAATAACCACAAGGACTACCAAAGAAATCCAAAAAACATCCGGATACAATAAAAATGAAAAGTAAAAATAAAAATAAATAAAAATATTTAAAAAAATCGCAAAGTACTTGAAAACATACGTACATCCAATTTTGGGGTTCTGTGGTGTAAATGGTGATGGCTGCTCACACTCCACACTGGCAGTCGACGCGTTTCGGTGTGTCAACACCTTTTTCAAGACATGTCTTGAAAAAGGTGTTGACACACCGAAACGCGTCGACTGCCAGTGTGGAGTGTGAGCAGCCATCACCATTTACACCACAGAACCCCAAAATTGGATGTACGTATGTTTTCAAGTACTTTGCGATTTTTTTAAATATTTTTATTTATTTTTATTTTTACTTTTCATTTTTATTGTATCCGGATGTTTTTTGGATTTCTTTGGTAGTCCTTGTGGTTATTTGTATTGTGACCGTGTGTGGTCCACATCTTGTACCCCCCTGTTTTTATGATCCGTCCGAATGTCATGAAGACAAAGGATATGGTTTTTGGAATAAAGAAAATTTTTTTACTTTTATAAAAAAAACACCTGGCTAGGAGTATTTTTGTAATATTCAAAGTGGACTGTGTTACGGCTAATTACATTCATCATCTTCTCTTGGGTACACGTCCTCTCACCGGAACTAATGGTGATTGACACAAGAAATATAAGAGTAAAGAAACCGTTATAGGAGTCCCAAGGCTTACCCAACCGTAAGTCGGGTACGCAATATACCCTTTCATCTCCTCCTCATGAGAAGAAAACTCCCTGGTATACCCTGCTTTGTCTGTTTCACACGGTGAAAATCTATGGTTCCTGTAGATAAAGATACCTTTATGCACTTAAAACAACACTTTATAGTGTGAGTTGGGGTACGCTTATTGTACACACCTTCCCCCCCCTTTTCCTGAGAAGACTATCACTATTATTCAGAAGATTGAATGATAATCTACACATTGTATATATATTTCACTTTTTATGTCGATTGGATGAAAATCCCCACTATGTATTGAGTGGACAGAGGACCTCCAACAAAAGAACCTGCTACGGGCCTGTTCATCATCTGAAATACCGTGA
Organism: Crinia signifera; assembly: GCF_055691185.1. NCBI lineage: Eukaryota > Metazoa > Chordata > Amphibia > Anura > Myobatrachidae > Crinia > Crinia signifera. The sequence continues at coordinate 184,485,418 of NC_139220.1, forward strand.
GTGGGGTACGCCCATCCTGTCTTCACACTTTAAAACTTCTTTTTTCACAAAGAAACCTTTATAGGTGTACCCCCACCGTGCATTTGGTGAGTGAGGTACGCCCACATAAAAGGAGAAAACTTTGTCTTGTACCTTGGATACATTTATTCTAAGAAAACTAGACAAAGAACACACACTAATAGTGATATTTTGTTTATTTGTTTACTCACATTCACATACACGGGAGAACGAAAGGCCGACATAAAGAACCAGGGAGTCTTTAAAGATAACGCTACGTGCTTGTACCCCTCCGCCAATACCGTGAGTGGGGTACGCCCATATTATCTTTATTTGTGCATAATCATCCCCGATCTGAATGAGAAACAGCATATAACAGTTGGCTTTCTTTTTTTCTATTGTGGTTTTTCTATATTGCATCGAGTATGAATATTGAAGAAGAGTAACAAGTTCAAGAGGATTATCGCCGTTCGATAGCCTCACCATCTACCCTTGCGCCTTAGAAGCCTGGAATCCCAAATCTTTTGTATTGTATGCACTATATAAGAAACTGCAAATAATAAACGCACAGGTGTATTCTTTACACACTGACCATTAAATAGATCAACAGGTGAAGAAAATTACTTCACTTGTGATTCTGTGAGACCTGGAAAACAATAAATGTTGGTAGCTCTCGTGGACTGGAGTTGGCTAACGCTGCCATATATTATGCTATTTGCATTGTGATATATGTAAAATTTTAGCTGGAAGAGTTAAATGCAAGAACAATTCTGTTAATTTGTATAGAATTTTAATTAAAATAACCAAGGCTCTGATTCAAAGATGTATGCAAACCAATGAGTTACACACATTTTTAATATTTAATGTACTGCACATGTGCAGAGCAGACCCTGGTTTGTCCCCCAAGCTGCAGCCACTTTGGGGATGGAATGGATAAAGACAGCTAGCATTCTCCAAAAATGGGGTGGTGGGGCATTGGCTCCATTTTCTGGGAGTAGTGATGCTAGGGTGCGCATCTTCCTATTTTGCTTTATTGGCCTCTGCTATGCGGTGAAGATGTCCACTCTGAATAGCCATAGGCATACTCAGATGGCCAAAACCATGAGCAATGGTGACCTGTTACTTCAGATGAAGTACTTGGATCTGCGATGCTAGTAATGGGTATTTTCTGTCCTTATATGCCTTCGGTGGCATTAGCAAATCTTTGCACTTATGCGGACTCCAAGAATACGGTAGCAGTGCATATAGCATTCATCTCTGAATCCGCTCCCAAGTCCCTTTTGTTTCTGACTTTGTTAAGGTTTGGTGTATGATCATTTTTTTTTATATAAACATCCTAGTATTGACAAAAGCAGCAGGTTGTGCTATTGTAGCAGTCAGGAATGGGTGCAAACACTTTGCAAAATAAGGTAAGTTTTTGTTCCAGCTGTAGCACCAGTTATGAGGAAAGCCCCACTAGTATCCTCCCTCTTTCTCCATATGTAGTTAGCAGTTGTACTTATTAAGGAAAATATATATGGTGTGTTGTGGCATTCCTACATGAGGTGACAGCTGGACAAGCCGTATGCAGTCCCATCTCCTACACTGCACAGGAACCAAGTGTAGCACCCTGCTCCCCTCACCAAGCAGGATACAGCCGTTGTCTAACATGCATGTGTAGCCTATGCCCCCTTAGTAACACCACTGTGTGTAAAAAAATATATAATTTTATAACTTGCCTTGTGATTCATTGTATAGGTAATAATTATCATGTAATTACCCACATTACTTCTATTTACCTTAAAATAATGTATAGTTTACCATTACATACCTTGCCTATATTTTCATATTTTTCTTTTCAGCTATCCTAGGTTTAAAATGTATTCTGTTATTTGGCAGTTCTTCTCAGTATGTAGGATTGTATTTTATTTATTCAATACCTACACTAAGTAGAGCAGAACAATATTGTACATATTTGCATACTAGTATTCTGCATTGGATCTCCACGTACTTAATACAGATCCTCATTTTGGAGGTAGAATGCCCAGTCATCAGTCCATGAGCTGAAGCTTACGCACAAATGGATTATGTAGCAAGACAACAACCTAATGCAGAAGCTAGTCCACCACTGAATGGCAGGTTTAAAAAAATAAAGTCTTAGGATTGGCTTAATAGAAATCCTTACTTGAATCCAATTGAGGGTCATAAAGTGGACATTAATGATTAAACAACTCAATGAAGCAGAACTAAACACAAATATCCTCCACACACATTGATGTGAAAGACTAATACGCAGTTACCAGAAGTGGTCTGCTGATGTCATTGCTAGAATAGGTCACCCTAAAGCTTGTGTCAATCTTCTGTCAATGTCAACCATTAGTGTTCGACCTAGACATTGTCGATCATATACATACCCGTAACCTCTAGCACACCTACTCTGCGAAAACTGTAATTACTCCAGTCTCAAATTACCTACTCACCCCTGAAACCAATAATCATAGTGCAGCATCAACAATTGACCATCCACTTTGGGGTATAGTCAATGCTCTTTTGCTTGCCGTCACAGCACAGTATTCAACTGGGCCACCCCTTACTTCAGGGCTGGGCAATTGCAGCCCTCCAGATGTTGAGGAACTACACATCCTAGGATGCTTTGCATTAGTTTTGCTATGTGGCCATGCTGAAACAGATGCAAGGCATGCTGGGATGTGTAGTTCCTCAACTTCTGGAGGGCCGCAATTGCCCAGCCCTGCCTTACTTCAACCTCCAAGTAATATTCCCTGCTGCCCTTAATCTATGGAATGTTCTTCTTTGCTAAAATCTACATCAACCTCCATTGCTTTAAGCACTATCTCAAGAATGATCCGTTCAATCTAGTCTCCAGAATTCCGTGAACTGTGTTCCTTTCATGGACAAAGCTGGGGAAGCTTGTTGTGCTGTTCTAGTTTATTATTAGAATGTATTGGATAATACAATAAACACAAACCTGTATCCTTCTTAGATTATATGTGGCCACACAGTATTTAGGTAGAGATTAGCTGTAAATGTAAAGAACCTTACATTAAACAAAACAAAAGTTACATTTTAAGTAGGTTAATAACTGTTCAATTATGTCCCTCAAAAACATTTTTGATTTAGTTTTGCTATGTGGCCATGCTGAAACTGATGCAAGGCATGCTGGGATGTGTAGTTAATCAACATCTGGAGGGCCGGTGTTGCCCAGCCCTGCCTTGGATCATGGGTCTTTAAACTGTGGCCCTCCAGATGTTGTGAAACTACAAATCCCAGCATGCCTTGCCACAGTTTTGCTATAAGGGAGTGTTAAAACTGTGGCAAAGCATGCTGGGATTTGTAGTTTCACAACATCTGGAGGGCCACAGTTTGAAGACCCATGCCTTAAGGCCCCCATACATAGAGCCGACTTGTCCTAAGGACAAGTTGGACCCAATTCTCCTCCGAGCCGCCCGGCAGCTCCCCAGGAGGCTCACATACGATTAGGACTTGAGGTGCCATTTTTTACATGTGATAAATCGCATGCGATTTATCACATGTAAAAACAAAAAAAACAACAGGGAGCTGCAGGGCAGTAAGGAGCAGTGGGGGCGGGCGGCGGCTCTCATGAGTGGCCGGCTGGGGAGGAAGGAGTGGGGCAGCAGCGTTAATCAGACTCACCGTGTCCAGCACCACAGCGGGCAGGCAGCTATTACATCTTCAAAATAATGTGTCAAATGACTCTCCGGCTTTTGATTGGCTGAGATAGAGCACTCTCAGCCAATCAGCGGCCGCAGAGGGAGGCCACTGATTGGCTGAGAGTGCTCTATCTCAGCCAATCAAAAGCCGGAGAGTCATTTGACACATTATTTTGAAGATGTAATAGCCGCCGCTGATCGCAATCGGCCAAAATCAGACTAAATCGTCTCGATGTATGCCCACCTTTAGATGATGGCTCCAAAGAATTTGCACCCGTTCAGGATTTAACTGAACAGATCCAAGTGCATTAAAGAATACAGTTAATTTTGGTCTGACACAGAGGACCTTCTGTCCTTTAATTTGGTCAATTTCCCTCAGTGACATGCCGCTGATTAAAAACTAAGAACTTGTGTTAAGTGCCAGCATGGAACAGGGGGAAATAGTATTCTTTATTTTGAGGTGGAATCTTTGGGGAGGTAGTAAAAGCTGGGGTTATAGTAAAACCAACCATAAGTTTGGGAACAAAATTTAGCCAGTGGCTGCCACAATTAAAAAAAAAAAAAAAAAAAAACAATAAAAAACCCACACACAACAGCAACAGGTGTTTGAGACTACGGGCTAGTAGAATATCTCATGTAGCTGATTAAATTTGGTTGTTAAGATCACCTTGTAAACCAAGATTGGGTTTGTACAATAAAGTGCATTTAATATAGTCTCCCATTTGTCAGCAGTATTTTTTTTTTTTTTTTAGTTTTAGCAGTGCAAGAACTTATCTTCAAGTGATATACAACAGAAGAAAAAACAAATATTACAGGTCATCATCAATATGTGTGCAGAGATTTTAGGGCCATTTCTGTACAGGCAACATACTGTACCTAGATTAGGTATGTATTGCAAATGCAGATAAAAGCCACATAAATACGTTTGAAGAGTTAACCGTGATGATTTTCATACGGATTTGATTTTGCCCGTAGCTTGATCAAAAGTTGACACACACACATTCAGTTAGCTGAAACGGAAATTCTTAGACCAAATTCTTGAATGAACATGAAAGTGCCTAAGAAGTATTGAATAAGATTTACTTTATTATACAAAGGTGCACATATTTCAAACAAAGATATCTGTAAAAAAGACATATCTGCTGTTTCATAGTCTATTATTTTATTTGATGTATACTGAGGGATTGTCTAATGTACACAGGCAGGAGGGAAATAATTGAGAACTCAATCAACAGGTTATATCTTAAAATGGTTTAATCATAAACTTGATGCAAGTTTACAGATTACTGTACATTGCCAAATAAGTCTGCAATGGAAAAAAAAATAATTAAAAACAAAACCGAAAAAGCATGCCAAGTCAGCAAACCTTCTACACCCTATAAAAAGTCAATATCAGTCAAATAGTTTTTGGGATTTTGCCTCTTATTCATTGAAGCAGATGTTAAACAAGGCCTTCTAAATTATATGCACACGCATAAAATATATATAATGGGGCATTTATATAACGGGTGGAATCTCGTTTAGCCAAGTCCTGAAAAGTACCACAAAAGATATGATGTGCAATACTAGAGACTGGAATTGGGGGGGGGGGGAGTATGGTTATTTTATGGAATAATTTGTTCTACCTCCAGGAGAAAAGGTTTCCTCACTTAAACTACAGATTCACCTCTATTAAAACAAAAAAGGCATCAAATCAAGCAATCCTCACCTTTAAAGTCTTACTATACAACAATAAGTAATGTTTACTTACAGACTAAACAAATTTGGCAAGGTTTAAAGGGGAAAAAAAACAAAACAAAGAAAAAAAAAAAAAAGTGAAACTAGGCCAGGGCTAATGTAAGTCCACAATGTCTAGAAAGCTCATTGTGCTTGGGGTTTAAGTCATTCTGAACACTGCTCTTCAGAATGACATCTTTATTCGTAAATGTACACACAGTTGCCCATTTCAATTCTTATGTGCCAATTTTCATTAGTTCATAGAACAATTGCAACAACCCGTTAATAAAAAAAAAATGCAACACTAGGAAAACAAGCTTAGTACTCAATTACTTCAAGCTTCATAGTGATGCTCTCCCGTGGGTTAGAATCAGATCCAGCACTAATAGCAAAAGGGAACAGAGGGAGGGTGGAACTGAAAGAAAAGTTCTATCTTTCTATTTCTGTTCTGCCTGAAAAGTTAGTCCAACAAAAAGGACTATATTGAAATAATGACCGTGCTAGAGAGGCTTCGATTGGATCACCGATCTCCAGAAAACTGAAAGAGGATGGAGATGACCAGCATATCTATATAACATCAAATACCATTGTATTCCTGCGATAAATGGAAATACATCCATATTTTACATGTACCCATTTAGAAATTGGCCTGAAAGCATTCATTCTCAAATCGGAAAAACAAAAAAGCAGTTGTAAAATGCTAAACATTTGTTCTTCATTTTTTTTGTTTGCAAAATCATGGCTAATAACTGCAATTTACCACCACACCGTAGAGGTCAAATAGAAACCTAAAGAATTTCAAAACCTTAACCTCAATGATCCTACCATATTATAAACCTATAATGGCTTTTGTAAACCACAAACCCTCCCACAACAAATTTGGCAATGCTCCAACAATGGATTTCAGATTGAGAGCTAGTCAGCTGTTTAACCAGATATTAAAACTGCATTCTTAATCGTAACAAACATCGGTTTGGCTTTAGGGAAACTATACAAAAGCAGTTTATTTTGCAGAACAGTCTGCAAAGAAAAAAACAAAACAAAAAATAGTGAAAGCAATTTACAATAGTCTAATAAAAGTGGAATGGATGTAACTAAGCTATATCTTCTGTTTTAAATAGGACGTTAAAATATTTGGAGTGGCCTCTTCAGTAAAGGCAGCTGCTCTCGAATCCAGAGAAGCAGACGTGGTCTAATATACAGGTCTGACAGTTCTTTATCTAATAACTAACATATGCTGTACAGAGGACCAAAAGGGCATCATTGGATCTGTTTTGGAAAGAAATAGAAAATAAGTTTGTTTAATCTTGGTCCAAGGTGAGTTCAAGTTACCCATCTTCTTTTGGGGGAGTGTACCAGCCTACAGAGAAGAGACAGAAGTCATTACAGAGGTTATGATTTGTCACACCACATCTGCACTAAGAAAGTTACCATATTTTATCAACATGAAAGACAGTCAGAGCTATTATACCAAGCAGTACCGTTTTTCTCATGGATCTGTACTAGTGATTTGTAGGATTGCTGTGCTCGAGCAAGATTATACTGATTCTGGAGGAAAACAAAAAAACAATTAGGATTGTATATTATTAATTTGTAACACACCGTTTACTACAATTAAGTCATACCTTGTTGGCTCCAAATTGCACACGTGCTTTTCCTTTAACCAGGGTCGCGTTGATTTGCATGATAACAGACTCTATTGAATAGGCACTGCTCCAGCCCTAAGACATCAAATCATTAATATATGCACTTTAAAGAGTTCAAGACACAAAACTTTCACAAATTATATTTACGTACTCAGAAAATAAAAAGCTCACAGATAATGGGGTATATTAAATGCAGGGGGTGAGCTGCTGACGGCGAGCTATACGGATAGAAGTGCCAATAAGCTCGCCGTCCGAGTATTCAAATTCTTGAATCCCCCCCACTCAGTTTCCACCTCGCCTGCTCCCTGAGACTAGGTGGAAACGGCAAGTGCGGGCATCAAAATGGCGAGGCTCGCTGCTAAATGGGAATCCTCGCTGCCCTGTGACGGCTAGGATTTCCTCGAAACATAGAATACAGCGAGCAGCCGGCGAGGGAACTGGACAGCTTTTCCTAGCTAACAAAAGCCATCCTCGCTGTACAAACCCCCCTTGCCGCCGCTCACACCGCACATTGAATACCGCCCAAAATATAGCTGGTATAGTTAATTTTAGGTTAATAGCTGTAACGATACATCAGATCTAAAAAAAAAAAGAAAATATTAAGATATGCCCTCCTCACGGTTTAGGATGCTAGAATGAACACTACATAGCCCTAGCCCAGAGTGGACTGGCAGAGCCTTTGCCACAGATTACTCTATCCTGTTTTCCATAGTAAATGGTAAAGGCGGTGCTCCATGTCTAGATTTTATCAAAAAATAAAGAGGAGGAGATCTGCCGGTGCAAGCCAGAAACCTGTTGAAAGCTTGACTATGCCAATTTATTATTCTTCTATTAAAATGTAATTGATTCAAAATACTTGACATTGAGTTTCGACATGCAACAAGATCATTTTTGGCTTCATATTCATGAGAGAAAAGGACTCGTCTTCACTTATCTACCTGTTTAGTAAGCAGCTCCATGCACAGCGCACCCCCACCAAGCACATACCTGGAAAAGAATTAGAAAAGGGAATGTAAAAATGAACATTGGTAACCTGTCCAGGTTTAGCCATTATAACGCTCGGAATACCATACTAGTCCATAATATGAAGTGGAAATTGTTTATGAGGATGGTAATTTTCTTTTCATGTAAACTAGAGGATGCCCAATTACATATCATGGATATAGGGTATATACATTTGCAGGCCCAGATTAACCTACCATGGCTGAAGAAAAATTATTTGCCAATGTAGTTCTAGAATTACAAAATTTTTCCATAATTCTACACATTTTATATGCATGACATCACCAAGTGTCTGGTAACAGCAGCTTGTAGTCATTCACCACAGATCCAATCCAAATCAGGAAGCATGACTGATTAGAGCAGTGATGGCTAACCTTGACACTGCAGCTGTTTTTGAACTACACATCCCAGCATGTCCTGCTACAGTTTTACCATTTGGCCATGGTAAAACTGATGCAGGGCATGCTGGGATGTGTAGTTTAACAGCTGGAGTGTCAAGGTTAGCCATCACTGGAGCAGAGGATTTTAGTTTATTTTAATTGTCACTTTTGGCTAGGCTTCTGCCATGTACTGTAAAGCTTCTGAAACTACACAATTGGCTATAATATAGATTGTATTGCTCTGTTCAATTTTTTTTGCACTCTAACAGCATCTTACAGTCTCTACATATGTTACACAACAATTAAGTAAAAAGGTAACATGTAACCATGTATAATCTAAACATCTTGTAAGTCAGTTGATCCAATACCTGGCAACATGAATACTCACCCTCCAGAAAGTACAGGAGATACCACTCTCACAAACGGAGGGTCAAATGGAAAGTTATCCTACAGTGGAGAGGGAAAAAATACATTATATGGATTACAAAAACAGATCAGTTGGCCATTTAATTTTGAATCGCCATTAAAGATGGATTACATTATGATGGTACATAGTAAAGAGCCCATTGTAAAATATATTGGGAGGGAATGGCCATTTCCACAGGTTTAACCCCTTCCCGCCGCAGCATGTTTTTGCCTTCCTGACAGAGGCCTTTTTTTCAAATCTGACATGTATCACTTAAGTGGGGATAACTTTTTTTTGCTTTTACTTATCCCAGTGATTTTGAGATTGTTTTCCCGTGACACATTGTACTTTAAATTAGTGGTAAATTTTGGTCGATACAATTTTTTTTTTTTTGTGAAAAATACCAAAATGTCGTAAAAAAATGGAACATTTTGCTATTTGCAAAATGTTACATTTTCTGCTTGTGAGACAAATAATCATACCACTCAAAATAGTTAATAACTAACAAAGACCATATCTATACTTTATTAAAAAATCATTATTTTAACCTCCTTTAATTTTTTTTGGACACTAGGGGGCAGCAGCGTCTAATTTTTACACTACACGCAGTTTAACGCTGGTTTTGGCTGTTCATGTTTAAACAGCCAATCACAGCGATCGCCCATGATGGGGGGCATAGCTGCCCCCCCTGGGCAATGAGGGAGGATGTCTGCTGTCAGGGACAGCAGACATCATCCCTCTGTCACCGCGTCTCTGGACGCGGTGGCACTTTAAAGTCATGACGTATATATACGTCATGTGTCGGGAAGTACATCCCGGCCATGACGTATATATACGTCAAATGTCGGGAAGGGGTTAAGAGTGGATAATTGGTCTAGGTGGTAGGGAGGCAAAAGGAAGTAGTGTCTTAAAGCAGACATCCTCAAAGATAAAAATGTCTCAAGTACAATGCAACCATTTGTAATTCCTCACTGTTAAATTTTTTGGTGACTTGCACATCTTTCCCACAATAACCTATGAAATGTGCCCCAGATGGCTGCTTGAAATGGTGCTTTCAAGCCAGGATACACAAGATACTGAATAATTTACACAGTATATCTTGTTGGAACACAAATTATTGTATATATGTACTGTAGATCTTTTCTCCATGTAGTACTTATTTGCACACTAACAAATGCAGAGCACCCATCATGGCTGTCTCATCCGATTCTCTGAAAAACTCATGGTTCTTGTAAGGACCTTGTCTAGAATTTTTCTCATTATGCATCCTCCGTTCCAAGTTTTGCCTATCTTGCCCAATGTATTACCTTGCAGTGTGCCTAAAATGGCTGCCTCACCTGGATCCTTCATTTGTAGGATAAATCATCCTTGCAATTGATAACTCAGAAGCCACACCCTCTGTATTTTCTCCAGTGTCTGTATTTCACACAAAACTAAACTTTCTAAACGGTAATATACTTTTACTATTCTGTATGTTAAGTGCCTTATAAAAAGCCCTATATAAATGATCTGAGATGCGTCGTAAAAACAATCTGCAGGGATCACTAAAGCCTTTTATAGTCCAGTGGTGACCTCTTGTATACTTCCTACGCTTGACCGAACCAGGATATACTGTAGTTTAACAAAAAATTACAGTGTTTGTCTCATTCAGGCAGGTGATTACACGTAACACTGGGAGGTTGACTGAAAGGCATTCAGGGGAATTAGAGGTCTAGATTTTAGCCTAACCGTGCAGAAGTCCCCCCAGTAGAGATTAACATCAGGATAAAGTAGTTATTTAGATTAGTTATGATTATATTAGCACTATAAAGCCACTGAAATATATATATTTTTTAAAAAGGCGATACATTTGCCGCAGTCTCCAAAAATCCAATCTCTAATGCTTTTGCTCTCTAATTGCTCTCGGTTAGAAAAAAAGGCAGCACATTTACAAAACAGTTTCAATTGAAAAACAATGCAGGTTATGTTTGTGATGTGTCAATTTCAACAAGTTTATTTCAGATATTCTTATTGGAGGGGTGATGCAGGGAAATTTTTTTTCAAGAACAATACACCCACCTGACATCTACACATGCTTTACCTTAAAGGAAAAATTCAGTAAAATGCAGTCTATGCCCTCCTTTTCTTTTAAGACCAGAAGGTCACTATGTAATGGGCTGTCTGGATCAACCCTAAAAGAAAGATTATATTAAAATTTTCCAAATTCCATGACACTGCAGTAACATTCCTCATCCTATGTCAGACACTTAACTTGTACATGACTGGACTCATGGCACTACTAGCCTGCCCTTGTCCTCTCTTCCTGTCACCCTTTGACCATTAATATCTATCTAGCCCTCAACTCTGCACTCTAACCTCCCAGTCAAGCCCTTCCCATTCTAGTCACCTCCATATATTTACATTTTTATTCCCTTGCTTACTCTGGAGGCAACGGCTACCTTCATTTACTCTCTGGTCATTCCTTGACTTGATTACAACTTCCTGTTCTCTCCACTCCAACCCATTCTTAATGCTGCTGCCCTACTCTTTTCACTCTAACCACTCTGCATCTACTGCCCCTCTCTGTAGGTAAGCTAGTGTAGCCTCCAACAGAGTCCATCTGAATTAAGTGCCTCAATCTCACTATAAAGCGGTTACCCAATCCTCTCCCATACATCTCTGGCCTCCACTGTCACCCTATCAGATCACATCTTAACCAACCCTTTTATGCCCCAGCATACAGACATTAAGTCAGGTTCTCTATGGTTCCTCACTTTTGCCACTGCCCCCCATGCTTCAAGCTGCTCTGAATGTACGTGCTGCAAACATCAACTGGGGTACAGGTTTCACCCCATGCAGACTTAATATGCACAATAGGTACCTGTGTAGTTTCACGGTGGCAGTTACGTAGTTAGCGTAGCGTCCCTGTCAGAATCAGCATAGTGTTCCAGTGGGCAGCGTAGTCATTAAGCTACGCTAACAGCGTAGCTTAAGCTGCCGCCGTTAAACTACACAAGTAGTCAGTCAGGCGTCCCTGTTAGTATCAGCGCCATGTTCCTGCTCGTTCGCGGCCAGCCGGTGCTTACGTAGTTAGCGTAGTCAGTGAGCGCTTATTACATTGTGTGGGAACCATTGATCATTTGAACCTGCCTGACATGAGAGGGGTGACTGTTCCTGAAAACCCCCCACTATCCATGCCAACCCGAAGCGTGGCGAGCGCAGCGTGGGGACGCGTTACGTGTCCTCACAACCTGTTCATACCCCCACTATCCACGTCGGCGTTGAGTTGATTTTATAAAGTGTGGCAAGCACAGCGAGCCCCGTGACGGGACGCGGAATACATGTGAAGTAATCCGCGTGCGCTCGGCACTCTTCGGGCTCAGTGGCTCGCCACACTTTATAAAATAGAGTCCACGCTGATGTGGATAGTGGGGGTATGAACAGGTCATCCGCTCGCCACGCTTCAGGCTGGTGTGGATAGTGGGGGTTTGAAATGGAGGCATTTGCCAGTATGTAACATGGAGCACTGGCAAATGCCTCCTTTATTGTGCATGAGAAGCACTTGCGGCCGTACCCCCCCTTTGTGCAGGAGACTCACGCTCTACCGAACCCCTAACCCTGTCGGCAGGGTTCCGTACCCTGCCGCAATACTTGCTGAGACGCTTAAACGTCTCAGACAGATGGCGCGCCTCTCCGCCGACATGATCCCCTCTCCGTCTGCATCTGCCAGCAGAGAGGGGATCATGCGGGTGCCGGCGCTGTGAGAGGTGCTCTGTAGACTTTCCAGGGATAGAGCTGCAGCTCCCGGGGACAGTACGGTGACTACGCAGGGCTGCCGCGGAGACACTACGCTTACTACGCTAGGCAGCCGTTGGGCTACGCAGACAACGCAGCTTAGGCTGCAGCCTTGAAACTACACAAGTACAGCACAATTTGTAGATGCATAATTGTTTTTTTATCTAACTTGCTTTTATAATATTCTGCACATTATCTTTATTTGAACTCCATAAAGCCTGTGTCCCCTTTGTGGTGCCCTATAAAAGTTTAATAGGGTACACTTAGTAGAACTTTATTAGATAGAATAATGCTAAATTAATAAAAACAATTAAAGTACAAATGGGTCCACATACAACGATCCTCTATGCTATACAAGTCATACCATACATAACAAGATTTATTTGGACACATCAGTACTGTACTTTGTGTGATAATCTTCATTTCATTAAACATTTACTTTGTATAAAATGAAACCTGTTTTTAAATACTGTATTTGCTGGCGTATAAGACTACTTTTTTCCCCTGAAAAACATGCCTCCAAGTGGGAGGGTCGTCTTATACGCTGGGTGCACTTATATAACAAACTCTATATTTTGAGTGGAAATGTTGGGGGGTCGTCTTATACGCCGGCAAATACGGTAGTTATTTAGCTATCCAAATATAATGAACTATCACGTAACTGAGTAAAATGGGTGTATAAACAGTGACATGGTAAACAGAGCCAGGATACTACTTTCTGTATGACTAACCATTAACAAATAGTATCAGTGCTAGAGTTCAAATCATATCAGACCTTTAGGACATCATAAAGGAAACATCCAACGAGCTTATTGGTTACCCCAAAATCAAACTAGACTCCCCAAAAAGTGCATTTAGCAACAACCAGTTAAATGATCTTACTTTAGCAGCTTAACGTGCCACTCATACAGACTGTCATTTACAAGCTCCACTGAATAAATTCCTGCAAGAAAACAGAACAAAAGTTATTCAACAGTGTCCTGAAAATGAATGATCACCAACAAAATTGTTCTGTAGGAGACTATCTACTAAAGCAATGCATTGTGTAGTCTGTAGAAATGTAGGTTTTCCCAACATCTGGATACATTTAAAACCCAGCTGAATTTAGGACCAAGGGCAGGATCTATGGTCCAGGAAGACCGCAAATGTGCACACTATGAAGGGTAATCAGACACATTGCACTGAATTTGTGGTGGTTTAAAGAAAGCGTATCTGCATTGTAAGCTTGCAGCAGGGCCCTCCTACCTCCAAGTCTGTGTTACCCAGTTTGTTTTATCACTGTCTACTTTTGTAAAGCGCAACGGAATCTGCTGCGCTATATAAGAAGCTGTAAATAAATAAATAAAATAGACCGCACTGCCAATGGCATATAAAAGAAAAAAAAGAAAAGAAAAAGGTTTTGTAAGATAATTTGGGAGTAGTGTTCATAATCTGTACCATGCAGAGATCTTAAATTTTATGTAATGAAGACAACAAGGCAAACATCAATCTCCAGAGTGACCAATAGGTGTTTGGGGTGGAGGGAGGGACAAAACATGAAAAACATGGACTGACATACCCGTTTTATAACTCTGTGACCTGTATATATCCCTGAGCTCTTTCATTAGACGATCAGAAGCTTGTACAGATCCGGACACTGCACCCTAACATAAGAAAAATAATAATTATGCACTTTACTGCCAACGCATTCCCTCCACCAGAGTATTGCAATTTAGACATGCCATGTTGAAATACATAAAACAGCCCAATAGAAAGGCAATTACCATTATGCCACAGAAAATTATTTAGGTAGCTAATTTTGGATGGCCAAGATGCTACATGTTGGCCTACCTCCTCCCACATTGTCTACAGCTTGGACTAGCCCTGGCCAACAGGAGGTAGAGTTCAGACAGTGTACAAGCTCTTTATAAACACCAAACAATTTATGGTGCAATCTTGTAATGCTCACATTTTCAGTTATGAATTTGGTCTAACAATTATAACCTGTAGCTCTTGTATTCCATTGCTCATAATGTTCTTTAACAAGCAGGTTTTACACTGAAAGGCTGGTGATGACACAGTGTATAGATCTACAGTATACAGTGCTGCCACTTACATTAAGATGGTCCTGCCTTTGATTCTTTCGGATCTTCTCCAAGATGGCAAGGTTTTCTTTTTCAATGCCTTCATCTTCTGATTTCTTGCCATCAACTGGCTCCTCTTCCTTCATGTCATAATGGTCCAGATCTTCAATATCCTTAATTATATAAAATGTTAAACTGATTTAGAGCTGATTACTTGACATTGCACCCACTAGTATCCAATTTATAGTAGAGATACTGCTCTAGTATCATTTCTCCCTAATTACGGGTCTAAATTAACTACAGCAGTTTTCCTTTAATGCCAATAGATATTAAACGGTTGTTGAAAAGCCAATTATCCAAACTATCTTCCTAGCTGTCTGGATGCTTAGCAGGTGATCAGGATTCACTCCTCATGGGGAGTGCTCAACTCGAACACTTTAACAACTCCATTGACCAGAAAACCTGTAAGGCTCTCAAAACTTTACAGCTAATGAACAATGATGGTGCATTGTCATATCGTTTTAATGTGCCTCAAAAGGCCCAGTACTTCAGAATTATTCTTATTTCTAAGAACACTAAATGGCAAAAGCTGTGGTAAGATTGCCACTTTCAGCCATTGTGCTACAGGGAAGCTGTAGCCCAGGCAAGATGCTCTTTCAGAGAATTCATGTGGCTTTATGTTTGACCAAGAACATTAATACTTTGGCTAATAACATTGTATTTGTTCTTACTTCGCCCATGTCTTCCTCCTCTTCCTCCTCCGAGGTAACTTCTTCTGTTGTGCCATTCTGCAAAAAGATTCCAAAATTGCTAGAGCTGCATTGCTTGAAATTATAAACTTTATTCATTAAAAAAAAGCAAATCAGGCTTTCAATTGTTTTCCATTATTATTGCAATATGCAGTATATCCACTAGATGACTCACTAGTTAATGTTATGATCAGTACATTCGGTGTGCTACTCCATAATACACTGGTAGACAAATATAGGGACATATGGTACTGGGAAGGGGAGTGTAAATGTAACACATACATTGCAGTTTTTTTATTTCTTTTATCTTATTTTTAAACCCCACAATCATAAGAAAATAAACTTGGGGGGGGGGGGGGGGGGGGGGGGGGAGAGAGAAGGAATTCTTCCCCTCTAAAGTCAGGCAGTATGAAATTTAGCTCCTCTTTCCCAGTGTCCAAGTAACTTCACAAAATGCTTTAAAAGTACACATTAGGTCAGTGGTTCTCAACGTCGGTCCTCAAGGACCCACAACCGTGCACATTTTTCAGGTCTCCACACAGAATCACAGGTGAAATTAGCTCCACCTGTGATCTTTTAAAATGTGTCAGTGAATGAGTGCACCTGCATACCTGCCAGGTGACCTAGAAAACATGTACTGTTGGGGGTACTTGAGGATCGAGGTTGAGAAACACTGTATAAGGTCATCCAAAATGGATGAGAGATCAGTGCTTCCATAAAGATGACTGAAGAAGGAATACACTATAAAGATAATTTGATGTATATAGAAGGGAGTTTCCAAATAATTCTGTAAGTGCACCTAAAACTAGTGTAGCACTTATTGTGGCCATACACTTATGCGATTGGGTGCAACAAGGCCGCCCACCAAAAAAACCACATGCATTCGCTCATGTAATTGATAAATATTACATGCAGCACATAATATCTATTGATAACTCATTTGATGTGCATGCGATTTATCGCACCGATGCAGTCAAAAATCAAATGATTGTATGCAATATCGCCCTAGTGTATGGGCACCATTAGGCTTCGGCCACAGCTAGTAGTAGCAGATGGGAGTGTTTGGGGATGACTGCTGCAGGGAGTGGTAGGGGGGAGAGAGTTAGGGTATGTATGGAGCCCCTGTTGAGATTCAGGATGCTGGGGTTGGTCATTCTGATCGCTGGGATATCGTATGTAACCTTATATTTGCAGGTCAATTTAATTTAATCTTAAATTCTTAGACAGTCCATATTCACCCCTAGTGTGTCTGTTTATGTGTCCACACTGCAGCATTGCACACATAGATCTGGTGTATAACAGACTATTACCTCATACCATGTGGTAGTGTGTGTGTGTGATGCTGCAATGTGGACACATAAGGACAGGCAGGCCAGGGGTGGATATGGGCTGCCTGAACAGTCTAAGAATTGAAAATCAAAATTGAGCTGCAGCAGCTCAGTAGGTCCCCCCCTACCTGACAATGAGGTCAGAAGGGACTGCTGTGGAGAGAAATACCTGTGTCTGCACCGCTCTTCCTTCCTCTCTCAAGCCAGGGGCCTGGACGTGTAGGGAAGGGAAGGAGCTAAGCAAGAGGGGAGAACAGAGCTTGCTGATTACCCTAAATCCGGAGGGGCAGCGTCACTGAGGGACTACGGGTGGGTCTCGTAGCGGCATCATGCAAATGATCAATGTGACTGTCCCTGCAGCTGTCCCACTGTCTTCTGCAGGGACCACCGCTGGTTCTCCTTTTTCCCCATCTAGTGTCCTTATGCTGGCCGCCATTGCAGACAGTGACGTTCTATTTGCGGCCTCACTATCCACTGGATGAGGCCGCAAATAGACAGTCACTGTTGGCCATGGATCACCCACTGAAAGCGGCTCTTTGGTGCAGACCTCAGCTGCCGGTGGGGAGGGGTGGGGCAGGCCGCAGAATGCACCAAGTCTGCATGGCTCCACCTCCTCATCTAGTTTTTTCTAGTGAGTCCCCAGTCCTTATTTTTGAGTAAAATACGCGCTATAGCGTGTTTTTGGGAACCCTTACTTTATATATGACAGCAATTGGCGTTTCTTCCCCCCTACAGGCTCTACAAGAGTACTGAAGAAATGGGCACTGCCACTAAAAAGTATTCACAGTAAGAGCACAATCAAAGTCCACTTTTGGCCACCTAGCCTCTAGTATCTGGTGCAACATAGTGCATACACATATGGAGACCAACCATTCATCATGCCTTTTGAATTGCAACAACCAGAAATATACCAAGATGTAGTAGACTTGATTCCAGCTTTCCTACCCAAAAGGCATGTTAACGGGGCCAATGCATGACCTACTTTTCTAGAAACAGGAAGAGACATAGCTACATTATAAAAGCCTATTTCAGAAATTCCCAGACTACACAATTATAGTCTAGGTCAGTGGTTCCCTAACTGGGGTACATCAGAACACTTGCAGTGGTGCCTTGAGTTGGTGGTCCAGGACCAAAAAAACAGTCCTTAATATATGTGAACAAATAGAAGCAAGTCCTGTCCCTCACCACATAACGGTCCCTAAATTATCACATAAACACAATTTACTTAATTTTATATTTCTTTCTGAAAATTCAAAAATAAATGTTTGGCCTAGGGGTGCCTTGATACATTTTTGATGCTCTAGGGCGCCGTGATTCAAAAACAAAGTGGGTACCACTGGTCAAGGTCATTGGTTCACAAACAGTGCAGTGGCACAGTGGGGTGTCTCGGAGCATTTGCATGGGCGTACATGGTCTAAAACTAATTCAAACTATTTATGGCCTTTTTTATATAGTCAATAGCTTGACAATAGGAAAAAAAACAAAAGCTTAATTTAATGTGTAAAAAAAAAAAATTAAATATATACACACACACACACACACATATAATATATTAAAGTGTACCGTACACTCCTTCCAAAAAATAATTGTTCATTTAGTGGTATCATATGGAAAAACATTCCGGTCATTCATTTCAGCCCATCTAAAAATGATTCTTTCACCCTTTCATGCACATCACTCAGGTAACACAATATTAATGTGTAACATTGCCACAGTGCCCACGCCTTGCAGTTTCTAATTGAAAAGTACAGGTTTGGAAGTGCAATTTTCATCAAGTGTGTACTTATATAACACAGGACTACACATTACAGGACTCATGGCTAATTGAATTACTGCATAAATGGCTCACCACGAGTATGTCATGAGTGTTTGAGTAAAAAAAAAAAAAAAAGTTTACATAGAAACCAGTTAGCTGCTGCTCCCCTATGCTGCTGGTCATTTATTCTGGAAGCATTACCTTCTCACAGTATTGTAATGCGAAGGGCTTTTAATACTAGATACTCTAATTCTAGTGGTGTACTTTAACATGGAAATCTGTTTTAGCCTGCAAAAGATGTTAAAACTGTAGGAAAGAATATTGAATACCTGTCCTGTAGGCAGAGGCTGATCAAGCATTTCGACGTCAGGATGCTGTGGAAGATTATACAATCTGCACAGGTCACAAATCAAACGCTTCAGCTGCTGCAGGAGCTACAGAGAAAAAAAAAATTGACTACTAATCAATTATAGGGAAAATACAAAACATCAAAGTAATCTCTCTATATCGCTCTCCGACTTTTGTAAAAAAAATTATGCAGTTTACAACGTTACATTGGTATTTTAATGCAGCATTTTCATCAGGCTAATGATATACATAAAGTGGGGCAATAAAAGTATTTTGACAGTCACCGATTGTGCAAGTTGACCCACTTAAATAGAGGAGGTCTGCAATTTCCATCAAAGGTACATTTCAACTGTGAGACAGAATGTGGGAGAAAAAAAAACAAAAAACAGACAAAACAAAAAACACAAAAATCCCATTGTATGATTTTAAAACCATTTGTATATTCTTGCGGAAAATACATTTTTGAACACCTACAGTGGAGGCGCCCATACACGGTACAATTATTGTATACAATCTGAACTAGATCGCATAGCATAGGTTTTGCAATACAGTGAGAGTATGTGCAGCACATACTTTTTAAGCTGTGCGATGAGATATGCGACGGGAGTGCACATATCATCACACCCAGCAATTGTACCATGTATGGGCACCTCAACCAGCACGATTTTGGGTTCTCACAAACCAGTTAGTACTTTAAGAAGCTCTTCTATCCTCCAAACTTTACCTGTATTAATGCCACCAGTTTGAACTGGTTATCTGTATAAAATACACCGGTCCACACCCTCAGTCAGATTGAAACCATGGCCAAGATCAGAGAGTTGTCTAAGAACACCAGGGACAAAATAGTAGAGCTGCACAAGGCTGGGATGAGCTACTGGACAATATGCAAGCAGCTAGGCGCAATTATATTTATAAAAAAAAAAAAAAAAAGGGGGGGGGGGGGAATACAAGATCACTGACCATCTCCCTCAACCTGGGGCTCCATGCAAGATCTCACTTCATGGGGTATCAATAATCTGGAGAACTGTGAGGCTCAGCCCAGAACTACACAGGGGGGGACCTGGTTAATAACCTCAAGAGAGCTGGGACCACAGTCACAAAGGTTACCATTAGTAACACTACGTCATCATGAATTCAAAAACTGCAGCGCCCTTAAGCCAGCACTTGTCCAGTCTCATCTAAAGTTTGCCAGAGACCATCTGGATGATCCAGAGGAGGATTGGGAGAATGTCATGTGGTCAGATGAGAGCAAAATAGAACTTTTTGGTATAAACTCCACTTGCCATGTTTGGAGGTAGAAGAATCATCCCAAAAACACCATACCCACTGTGAAGCATGGGGGTGGAATCATGCTTTGGGGCTGTTTTTTTTTTTTTTTGCAAAGGGGACAGGACAACTGATCCGTATTAAGGAGAGGATGAATGGGACCATGCATCGTGCGATTTTGGCTGAAAATCTCCTTCCTTCAGTAAGAGCATTGAAGATGGAATGTGGCTGGGTCTTCCAGCATGACAATGACCCCAAACACACCACCCGGGTAACTAAGTAATGGCTCTGTAAGAAGCATTTCAAGGTCCTGGAGTGGCCTAGCCAGTCGCCAGATCTCAACCCAATCGAAAACTGTAAAGGGAGTCGAAAGTCTGTGTTGCCTGGCGACAGCCCCAAAACATGACAAATCTAGAGAAAAACTGCATGGAAGAGTGGGCCAAAATACCTGCAACAGTGTGTGCGAACCTGGTCAATAACTACAGGAAACGTTTGACCTCTAATTGCCAACGAAGGTTATATTATAAAATACTGAGTTTAACTTTTTGATTGTCCAAATATTTATTTTCGGCAAGAATATACAAATAAATTGTTATACCAATAAATTATACAATGTGATTTCCTGTTTTTCCCCACACATTCTGTCTCTCACAGTTGAAGTGTACTTATGGTGGAAATTGCAGACCTCATCTTTTTAAGCGGGTCAATCGGTGGCTGTGCAAATACATTTTTGCTCCACTGTATAGAAAATTCTCTTGTAATATCCCAACCAACCAATATGTCATATGCCTGCAGTATGATGGATTGGTGATGTATATTATGGATTATGTGGGCACAGACTGCAGTATTTTGAATACAGGCAGTGCTAGGTCATATTAGACATACACAAAAGTTAGTTCTTCTACACGAAATTATGTCACCTATATTTTAATCCATGGCGCAAACGAATGAAAACCGGGAATAAAAAACACAAGTTCTTGTGACATATGCATCCTAGTACAGACAAGTGTACTGAGAACGACTGATAAGATCAGTATTTTATAAAAACTGAAAAAGCACTTATTAATTAAACAGGACAAGGCGCCTGAAGGCCACACCCTTAAAGCATGCAGTAGAAAGAATTCTGGAGGGACAAAGATCTAACATTCAAGGGATTTACCCCCACTGATCCCAAATATGGTATGTAGGATTTTTATAAATGTTTCTCCATGGTCAGCAGTCTTATTAACCATTGCTTGACACAATTGGCTAGAGAGGCACTACAGCTCAAGTGAAGCTCTGTCAATGACTTGAAAGCATGGAGAGAGACAGAAGAGATATTTGTAAATAAAAACATGGAGTATATTAAATGGTGTGGATACTGTAGCTCGCCGTCAAGAGTATTCAAAGGCGTCCCCCTTGCCAAAAACAAGCCATCCTCACCATACAAACCCAATAGCCAGCGGCATTGAATATGCCCTTAAGTTTCTCTATGTTAATCCCCAGCGGTAAATTTCTGCACATAAAGATGGTACCATTGGTGCCATCTCTTATGCAGTTCCACACGCCATCCAAAACATCACAAGGTAGACACAGCATTAACTAAAAGTCCCTCCCCAGAAAATAAACATTTAGGACAGAGACAAAGGAGGTTATGGAATAGCTTTAGAAATGAAGGAACCAGCGTAGGCCTCCACATTTGAAGCCCCAATTAGTTATAAGGCAAAACCAGTGACGGCCCAAGGTAGTATCCTTAATACAATAAAGGAGCGGTTTTCTCAGTGTAATACCATCTGGATACAGACAGTCGGGATTTAATACTAGCCAACCCCTTACATAGAAATTTTCAGAAAAATAGACACTTTTGCTGTAACTCTTGTCAGTATGTATTTTTCTGTATGAAATTCTCACACGTCTAGTCATTCCAAGACACTTTAAGACTATTATCCCACAGTAAGAAAAAAAAAAAATGTGTCCAGGAAAAAAATCTCAGTCGTGGAGTAGGTGACAGCTATTTCATGGGCAATTTCAATGGCTGATATGAGCACAAACTGAGGAAACAAATGTACTTTGGCATGACAAGAAATTGGAGCATTAAATAAAAAGTTTGACACTAATCTTTTTGCAATTTGGGGGAAAGCAATTCTGCAGTAAACATAATAGGCAAATAATTTCCCACAACATGCTTACAGATGCAGGACACAGGAATGGATACCACAGAAAACCGTTTTGTTAGAATTACCGTTATTAACAGGTCCATAGGCTCCGCAGATTACCTTGGGGATTTCGGTGGTTGGGAACAAACCGGGCACCAAATAGTTAGCTTTTCAGACTAAGAATGCACTGGATCCCTTTCAATTATAACCCAGCCCATACAGTTCAGTAAACAAGCACAAGGCAGAAGGACAGATAGAAGAATGGAACGCCTTAAGAAATACATTTAGAAAAGGAGAACTAGTGGTCAGATTTAAATAGTAATTCCCCACAAGCCAGGTGCATCAGGGTGGGAGCTCTGTGGAGCCTATGGACCTCAAAGAAATAGTGTAACAAAGGTAGGTCTACCATAGCTGGTTTCCTTCTGCAGGATCCATAGGCTCCACAGATTACCTTAGGCATGTCTGAAATCAGTATCGCCTAAGGGAGGGGATATGGGATGCTCCTGAGAAGAACGGAGAACGAAGTTGCCCAAACGCTGATTCGCGGGAGGCAAAAACATATTGAATAAAAACAGATGAGAGCATGGATAGACTACTACGTGGCACAACTGTTCAGCAGATGCTCGACGACCAGCCGCCCACAAAGGTCCCACAGACCGAGTGATATGAGCCTTGAGCACCACAGGCAGATCTGCTTCCATGTATGCTTGAGCAATAGCCACACAAAGCCATCTAGCCAAGGCCTGCTTGTTAGCAGGTCAAACTCTTGTGAAAACCATACAAAACAAAGAGAATCAGATTTATGGATAGATTCAGTTCACTCCATGTAAATCTCAAGTACTCACACCACATCCTTGGGAGACATAACCAGTGTGCCATTTATCACCTAAACAGGGAGGCATTGAGCTGACTGATTCCTGGCAGGAGGAGAAGTAAAGCCCCGCACAACCGCACTTTCCTGGAGATCAAAGCCATCTTGCACCTGCACTTTATGACCTGCTAACCGTGGAGAATCCGGAAATCCATTGTAACTGGTCGAGGAGAGCCGGGTGGTGAGACCCTGAATGTGGTGAGTTTGTGACTATAATACTATCACCAATCGGGTGTTACATGCTTGTTTTATTATATGTAATGTGAGTTTAATGTCGAAATAATCCATTCCCTTTAATCGGAGGTGCTGCACTACTGGTTATCCTTTCTTTTCCAGAAAAAGTCTCAAAGGTTCTGATATTGAAGGGACTATCATTCACCAAGTGGTGATAAGGATTTGGACATTAACCCCTTCACGACATTGCCTTTTAAGGTAATTTTTTTTTTTTTTTCCTCCTTGTGTTCAAATAAGCGTAACTTTTTTAATTTTCCGGCTATATAGACACATGAGGGCTTTTTTTTTGCGGGACAAGTTGTACTTTCTAATGGTACCATTTACTATACCGTATAATATTCTGGGGAATCAGGAAATAATTCAATGTGGGGTAAAAAAAAAAAAAAACGCAATTCCACAATTTTGCGCTGGTTACGGTTTTTTTGGAGTTCATAGTTCGTTTAAAATGATGGGTTATCTTTATTCTATGGGTCGTTACGATTCCGGTGATACCAAACTTATATAGTTTTCGTTACATTTTACCACTAAAAAAAAAAATAGAAAATGTTACGGTTTTTCGAATTTGCGTCGCGTCGCCATGTTCTGCGGCTTATAACTTTTTTATTTTTCCACCTACGGACCTGGGTGAGGGCTCATTTTTTGCGGGCTGAAGTGTACTTTTTAATTAATACCATTATGGGATATGGGCGACTTTCTGATCTCTTTTAGCTATTTTTTTTTGGGTAGGCGATGCGACCAAAAAGCGTAGTTTTGGCGTTGGGGATTATTTTCCGTTTACGCCTTTAACCGTGCGGGATAACTAATGTTATATTTTAATAGATCGGACTTTTAGGAACGCGGCGATACCAAATATGTTTATTTTTTTTATTATTTATTTATTTTTATTTGGGAAATGGGGAAAGGGGGGTGATTTGAACTTTTAATATTTTATTATTTTTTTTTTATTTTTAAACTTTATTTTTTTTTTTTTTTTACTTTTACTACAAGGCCCCCTAGTGTACTTGACCACTAGGGGGCGCGATCGCCTGTACTAGGTTCAGCCATAGAGCTCTATGGCTGAACGTAGTGATTTTTTTCACTTCCTATTACATCCTGCCTGAGGCAGGATGTAATAGGTATGAATACACGGACAGCACAGGGGTCTACATTAGACCCCTGGCTACCATGGCAACCGATCGGCACCCTCCGATCGTGCTGCGGGGGGCCCCGATCGGCGCCGGAGGGGGGCGCCCCCCCTCCGATCAGCTATTTAAGCACTGCGGGCGCTTTGCCCGCGGTGCTTAAAGGGTTAAACGGCCGCGATCGGCGAACTCGCCGCTCGTGGCCGTGAGTGCAGGGACATGGCTGTAATATACAGCCATTACCTGCTCTCTATCAAGCCAGCTCACTCCGTGAGCTGGCTTGATTCACCCCCAACCGACATATGACGTATATATACGTCATATGTCGTGAAGGGGTTAAAGGACACTTGCCCATATATGTGTAAGTGTCATTTTGAGCAATTGGGCTGAGCGCCGTAAACACTATAAAATTTGCTGTTTTGTATACCTTGTGGGGAAGAGTATTGTCAGACCTCTTCAAATATAGCGTTGGCTGCTGGCTATCCATCCAGCGCACTGTGTAAAAAATCTTTTGGTTTACTGCTAAAACCCTTTTTACGTCAAGAAAGGAATCTAGGACACAAGGGCATGAGTTTAGATTAGAAGAAAGAAGATTTTGTTCCCTTAGAAGAAAAAAATTCTTTATGGTCAAAGCAGTCAGTCAAACTGTGGAACTCTCTTCCTGGAGAAGTGGTGTCGGCAGACACAATAAATAAATTTAAAATAAGGTTGGACAAACACTTATTGGATAAAACCATCCAAGGGTACAAATAAGAATCACAATCTGTCTTTAAAAATATCAGAACATACTATACAACAGGGGTCTTCAACCCATGGCCCGCGGGCCACGAGTGGCCCGCGGAGCTGATCTCAGTGGCCCCCTGCCCGCCGGCCCGCCATGCACAGGATTTTTTTTTTTTTTTAAGTAAAAGAAAATGCTTCCGAGGGAGGCAGTGTAATGGAGTCCCCTTGGGTGCCGCCTAGCCGATTTCCATTGGCTGCAGGCAGGGCAGAGGAGTTTATCCAGCGCGGCTGAGGGAGGAGGAGGCACGTCTGGTCACGAGCTGGGGAGTTGGGACCCGGCGAAGCTGCGGGAGGAGGAGACGCAGCTGGCGGGAGCAGGGGACCCGGCACTGGAACTGCAGGAGGAGGAGGCACAGCAGGCGGAAGGGACCCGGCGAAACTGCAGGAGGAGGCATGGATGGTGGAAGCAGGTGACCCGTCAAAGCTGCAGGATGAGGAGGTACATCTGGCGGGAGCAGGGGACCTGGCAAAGCTGCAGGCATTACTGGGGGCATTGTGTGTGGGGCATTACTGGGGGCATTGTGTGTGAGGGGCACTGCTGGGGCATTGTGTGTGAGGGGCACTGCTGGGGCATTGTGTGTGAGGGGCACTGCTGGGGCATTGTGTGTGAGGGGCACTGCTGGGGAATTGTGTGTGAGGGGCACTGCTGGGGAATTGTGTGTGAGGGGCATTGCTGGGGCATTGTGTGTGAGGGGCATTGCTGGGGCATTGTGTGTGATGGGTACTGCTGGGGCATTGTGTGTGAGGGGCACTGCTGGGGCATTGTGTGTGAGGGGCACTGCTGGGGCATTGTGTGAGGGGCACTGCTGGGGCATTGTGTGAGGGGCACTGCTGGGGCATCATATGTATAAGCAGGAGTACTGCTGGCATTATGGTCTGTGGCATAATGGGCATCAGTGTGGGGCATAATGTTCAATGGGCATAATTTTGTGTGGATTAATGTGTAATGGGCATCACGGTGCGGCATAATGTGTAATGGGCATTATGGTGTATGACATAATGTACAACAGGTATTACGGTGTGTGGCACAATGTCTAATGGACACTATGGTGTGATGCACAATGTGTAATGGGCATTACGGATACACAGTGTAACAGTGTATATTGATTTAAGTAGCCTTTCATTGTTTGGGTTTGATCTGTGAGGCGTACTATTTCACTGTGTGGGCCTTCATGTTTATATGTCATTGTGCAGCCTTCAGTCAACTTAAGCGTGAGGACAACAACCATTCCTGCGGTAACCAATGTCTGGTCATGCAGGTTGCAAAAGAGGTGTCAGGTAATTGTTTTCCTGCTAGTTCACACTCGTTATAATTAGACCACGCCCCTTATAATTAGGTCACACCCGTTTTTGGGAGCGCGCCTAAGGCGCGTGCAATTTATTCAATATCAAATTATATATGGGGGGGGGGGGGGCACATATTTTACGGTTTGCACTGGAACCTAAATTGGCTGCTGATAACTATTAGGGTGTGTGTGTGTGTGTGTGTGGGGTTATGTGCTGAGTATGGGCGGCTGTGCCAACTATCTATGAAGGACTGTGCTGACGTTATAGGGGAGCTGTGATTCTATGGTGCTGTCCGAAATTCCGTAGGCGATTTTAGTGGCCCTCGGGCTTCACTGGATTTTTTTAGGTGGCCCACGCTGTCTTAAAGGTTGAAGACCCCTGCTATACAACAAGGGATAAGCTATTAAAACCTAGGTTGAACTCAATGGACGCAAGTCTTTATTCAGCCTTATCTTACTATGTAACTATGTAACATTCAAAAGTACATGAGGGATAGGAGAAAGAAAGTTTCTACATGCGAAATCTAGAGACCAAAATCACAATGGCCAGCAGGAAGAGTCTCTTCAGTCAGCTTAAATCAACAGAGTCCAATGGTTCAATCAGAGCTGCTTGTAACCACTGTAGAAAGACAAGTCCGACAGAGAAACCAGTGCAACAAATTGAGGCTGAATACAAAGGATCCCCTGAAAAAAACAAAACCTTCTGATATCTGTCAGAAACAATTTTTCTCTAGAACCACACAACAAATACCTGTACTTTGAGGGATACTAGTTGAAGAAATAAGTCCAATCCTGCCTGAAGAAAATCCGCTGTAAGGAGGATTGTATTGCCTTAGTGAAAACCACTGGAAATGTGTGACAACCTGTAATAAATCCATGCTGAGGCAGGTTTGCCTGCTTTAAGCAGAGTCTGGACAGACAAACTCAAGAAGCCCTTAGATTGCAAAAAGGGATGTCTCAAGATCCACACCATTAAAGACAGCCGTTTCAGATCCTGGTGCAGACTGATCCTTTGTTAACAGATCCTGCCCTTAAAAGGTAGCCTGAGAGGAGTGTAGATTGATAGATCCTGCAGATCTGCATGCCTCATCATTCATGGGGAGTATTGTGCCTTCCCTCCCGCTTGAACTTGCACAGTACTCTCGGAAGAAGTGAAACTGGAGGGAAGATGTATACCAGACGAAAATCCCACCACACTGCCAGACCGTCTACAAACGGTTGCTGAGGGATCCCTGGACCTGGACACTGGTAGCTTGTGATGCCATGAGATCCACTTCTGGTTGACTCCAACTGTCCACTAAATCCTGAAAGACCTCTGAATGAAGACACCACTTACCTGAGTATGTCCTATTGGATTAGGCAATCCGCTTCCCAAATGAGGATTCCTGGCATGAACCATGCCAATACTGATGACACTGCCCACTTGAGGATGTGCACCATCTCTCATGGCAACTAGACTCCACATGCCTGCCTGACAATGGAGGTCAGCTACTGTAGTCACATTGTGGGATTGGACCTGTGCAGGCTGACCCTGAAGAAAGTTCTGTGCTTCACCAAGTACCCTAAACATTCAAGTATGTTGATGGACAGGCGCCTCTAGAGTACTGTCCAACATCCCTGTCAGGACTATTGGCTGGTCATTGCTCCCCACCCCAGGAGTCTGGCAACCTTGGTAGTACCAATCTGAGATCTAAAATGGGATGGCCCCTGTCCAAGTGGGAGCCACCACAAAAGCTACAGCTAAACCTCTCAAGACAACTCTTGTCAAAGCTCTGAGGAGAGGATGTGCTTTCTGTTCTATCATGATAAAATCAGGCGCGATAGAGGTCTGGAGTGAAATGGTGCATATTCCGCCTTGTCGAATGTGAAGACTTTGGCCCCTAATACCTGCTTGGCTGAATGTACTGACAGCATTGAAGAATACTACATAGACTAGAGTGGTGTACCTTTATTGTCTGCCGGCAGAAACAGCTTTTGAGCCCGAGAACCTAGGATAAACACCCAGAAAATTCTTTGAGATGCAGCCAGGGAAAATTTCTTCCAGTTGATAATCCAACCATACCTTGCAGGTAAAGCAATCGATGTAGATGCGGTTAACCTAGCCAGGCTCAGTAGATCAACAAGGTAGTGGAAAATCCAGATTCCCTGATGCCTGAGATGATCAGCAATGACTGCCATAAACTTAGTAAAGTCTGAGGGGACATGTATTTGCACTTTTGGCTTGCGTCTTAGCAAGCAATTTCTTTATTCAGGGACATGTAGAGCCCCAAGATCAGAGCCTGAAACAAATACTGCTGGTGAAGAATGGCAAACCTGAGAAGGCGATCTATCAGCGTCATGATAGGTACATGCAAGTATGCATCCTGAATGTTCAGTGATGCCAGAAAGTCCCCAGGTTCCGATGCCAGGACAATGGAATGGAGGGTTTACAGGCAAAACCTGGGCATTCTGACAAAGCCTTGAGGTTCATTGTGGGTGGAAAAAAAACATTTGGTTTGTGCAACACAGCATGGAGTAAAACCCACTCCGATGTTCAAGTAATGGAACTGGTATTGTAACGGTTTTGGAAGTTACTATAGTGGCTACCATTTTGTCTAGCCCAGAGCTAAACAAAATCTCTCCTGAAAAAGGCAAGGATTTCAAAACATTCTTGAAATCGGAGACCGCCCTCTAAGAGCGTAAGCCAGGGCATCCTTCTAGCAGCCATAGAAGTTGCTGATACCTTTGAAGTACATTTTCCTGTATCCAGAGCTGCTTCCCAAATATACAAGGCTGCCTTTTCAATAAGAGAAATACATGACTGCCTTTCAGAGCGTCTACCCAGCCTTTAATGTTTTTTGCTACCCAAGAAGTAGCCATGACTAGGCGAGTAGAAGCACCTGCCTTTTCCTTTACTTTGCATCCTTAAAGCTGATGGAACAAAAACCTGGTAGTATCTGAATGACAGTTTTTGGTAATTTTCCAGCATTTCAAAGCAAATGGTCAATGTAATTTGCCCTTATCCATTACCAGGTTTTTGGTCCAACCAGCCAGATCAGACAATAAATCTGGAGATGTATGGCCAGCTTAAGAGGATGTAGAATAGGGGTGGCCAAACCGGTCCTCCATATCTACCAACGGTACAGTTTTCCAAAACAACTAGCTGGTGCACAGCTGTAGTCAATACTAACTGACATTTTCAAACATGCAGCATTCCTACTATAGACCCACAGGTTGCCTGAGAAACTTGAACTGTTCGTAAGGGCCCCATACATCAGCAATTAATTGTGACAATTTTCAGATATGGAGATGATTGCGACAATTAATTTTAATTTTTTTTATCTGGCCAAAAAAATCCCTGTATCTGGAAATTCATAAATTGTGATGCTGATGTATGGGGCCCAGTAGATCTTGAGGACAGGCTTGGCCATCCCCGATTTAGAAGGTATGGACAATGTAGAGCTCTTCTACTGTAGATGCTCCTATAGACTGGCTAGTGGTTAACTTCCCACATTCTCCCTCTAGGAGCTGGTATACAGAAGCCAGCATTTTTGGTAACAAACTTTGCTTTCCCGGCACCTGAAGAAACACTGGACATAGTCACCAGTGCTGTGTCACCAGTGGAATTGATGAAGCTGCAGCACCATGGTCTTTGCCAACCAGTGTAATCAGCTATGATATATATATAAAAAAAAAAAAAGCTTGAGGCTGCAACAGCAGTCTCCTATAAACACAGTGTGTCTGGCTGCTGCCAGCACCATAACAAAACTGTAAGGGTTGGGGGTATAGGGGTCCTAGTGCATTCTGGGACCGAAAAGATGTAACTGTTTGGTGCCTGGTTCATTCCAAACCACCTAATATGTGGAGCCTATGGATAAAGGTTATTTGAAAAAATTCAGATTCCTGAAGGGAGAAGTGTGGCTGCATATTGATTACTCCAGAGTTTCTTGTCTGAAATTACCTCCATCTGCTTTAAATCATCAGATTTTAACACTTGACAAATACTAAAATTTAACTCACCAGTGTGTTGCTTTTTTTGATTTCTTCTAAACGTTCCAACACGGATGTCAGATTTGGGTCATCTGAATCCACAAACCATATTGGTGCAGAAGAAGGGTAGGATTCCTACAGGAAGAGACAATTCATTGTACCATAAACATGTACAAAATGGGACAAGCAAAAAAACAAATGGGACAGTGGAAAGGCTTAAGTGCAGTGTTTATGCAGAAATGAAAATATAACTATCATATGAGCGTGACAAAGTGAGCTGTTTTCTGTGGGCAGAATTTCTGTGACTAGTGCTCTGTACACACTATGAGGCTGTGGCCATTGTCTATATCGGCAGCCGCAAGTACATACATACTTGCTGGTGGGAGGAAGCAATGGTCAAAATGAGCGATATTGTTCATTCCATTGGCCAACATTAATTCATTCCATGTTCATTCCATTGGCCAATTCATTCATGAACATTCAAAGCCACAGCTTGAGGTCATCAAAGATTGTTTCTCAGAAGCATAGTACACATGTGCCTGGCAGTAAATGGGTTGTTCATCCCTTCACGGATAATGAATACCAGTTTATGTCCAGGTTTGAATCAGTCGAAAGTTTTCAGAGAAAATATTTACCACTTCAGAAGTCAATACCCCACAGTATTGCTGCTTAGTGGGTTGTTGAACAAAACATAGGGGCAGATTTATTAAGCTTGGTGAAGTGATCAAGTGGAAGGTGATATCATAGAGGCCAATCAACTACTGTCAAGTTACAGACTGGGTCTAATAAATGACAGTTGGGAGCTGAGAGGCTGCTGTGTTAACACCTTCCACTTTATCACTTCACCAGACTTAATTCTGCCTCTCAGTTTTCAGACCAGCAGGCAGGTGCACAGGCAGAGTTATCCAACTGTCAGATTTTCAAAAAGCTCAGTGGTGATGCATTGGTTGGCTTATGCAGCCCACACACTTGCCGATGCCAGCGGTGCGATGCTGTACGATGGGGTGCGCGCTCCCGCGGCACCTCATCGTACAGTACAAAAAGTATGTGCTGCACATACTTTTTGTACTAGCTTTTTCTAGCACAGCATCGCATCGTATGCACAAGGCATACGATGCGATGCTGTGTGTGCTAGTTAAGCCCACAACGCACGCTGGAATCGGTGCGTCTGTGGGCTGCATTATGCTTTGCCACAATTCCGAAACTAAGCACCAAATTAAAATGCCAATTTAATTCTGCACGTCTACAGACCAAGGGCTTTAATTTGGTATACACTGTCTCTGTCAGTCAGAGGCCCATTACTTTAATATAGATTCTGATTTTAATTTTTAAAGTAGTGGCTTAGCTTTGTACTTCAGTAAAGGTATTTGGTACTTGTTTCCTAGCACGGCGCCCAATATTTTGCTAGTAGTACATCTTAAGTCCCCCATACACGGTCCGTTTTGTACTTTTAAAGTACACATTGTATTGGATCGCATGCCTTGTGCATGCACTGTGATCCGATGTGTACCTAGTACAAAAAGTATGTGCAGCACATATTTGCAGATGTACAAGAGCTATCTTACAGTGCATCATTTTTCAGAGCATATACTACATATTTAAACAGCAGAATACATATGGACTTATTTTAAAATAACTGCACAACTTCAAGTTTATTAGCCCATTCTTGTAAAAATGAGACCATGTCTTCACAGCCGGTTTCTTGTTATCGCCTCCAAGCACTAATGCTAGGTACACACTACAACAATTTTGATCGTGAGATCGTGCAATGGTCGCATGAACTGTTGGAGCACATGATCTGCATCTGATCCGATCTGTATCCAGTTGAATGAATCTTTTACAGATCCTACCTTCAGCAAGTAGGATCTGTAAAACAACCAGTGGGGATGCACATTGGATTTAAACTGCCAAATCCTTTCCTTAAATTTACCTACAATCAACATACAACCGGTCAGCAATAAATTGAAATTGGGGGAATTGAGGCCAAATCGTTCTGGTGTGTACACTACACTGGTCTCCGTATTTTCACACCAACAAACCTAATCCTTTTTGTCCACTAATACCAATTTCAATCAAAAGTCTATCTCATACCAGTAGGGGATTGAGGGTTGGGCTAACCCCTTTCATAAATGAGTGACAATTCGTAGGTGGTCCCATACACTTTCAGTATTCAGTGGGTTCTTGAATAGGAGATCACCTCCAAGCACTACTGTATCTGGCCAATCCATTTATTTAGGTATTACCTGGGTCATCAAGACCCAGGTCGCACTTGTCAGACCTAAGCCGGGTCATCTAAACGGGTTAGAAGTCCTGGGAAAACCCTTCCCAGTGAACAGTGTTTAATCGCAGTTAGATCCTTTCAGACATAAGCCAGACCTGGGCTGATGAATGTTTACATGCAAAAACTGTGGCTTTAGGCTTAGGTCTGAAAGGGGTATAACTGGGGTCCCCTTCCAAAAATCCCAAATCCCTGCTTGCTATTACTAGCTATACAGAATTTCTTTATCCTACCATTTATGGTGTTTGGGTAATGTGTTTATGGCTAATGTTTAAAATACATGTACTTGTGTTCTTTTCACCATTGAACAGAACTTTGAATATATAGATTTATTATGAGAGAGAGAGTTCACTATATATGTATTTATTAAAACATGACAAAGGAATTGAACATAATATAGATAAGGTTCACTGGAACAGGGACTTGGGTGAATGCTCAAATATTCTCTGAAGCGCTGCTAAATGTGTGCACGATGTCTGCTAAAAAAACAAAACAAAAAAACACGTTCACACCTTCTCAAATATACAAACGCTCCCACACTAGAATAGATCTAGTAAGAGGTGCATGTATCCAAGTAATACACTAGGTTCTGGTAAGGGATATTAAAAACATAGGAAAACACAATATTTGCAAACATGAAGTGTCCCTTAGTCATAGTAGAATTCTTGATACCTATAACAGGACACTGTCAAAGTCCTCAGTAGCTTTATAACACTTCATTTGGTATACTAAAAAGGTATCAGAAGTTAAATGTGCGATCTCTTATTACTCAAAAGTGCACACATTGGTTGAAGGTAAAATTTTATTCAGGTGCACTTGGACTGGCTGAAATTCATCATAATGCACAGTACACAAAACACCCAATCGAGCTTTATTTCTTAGTAGCTAGATCACGGTATACCTTAGCAGCTCATACAGCTAATGGGATAGTTTGCAGTGAGTGGGTAAATAGCAGTCTCCAGCTGACAATACACTGGCAGGAAGGCTGATCATGGTGTGTATATACGGAGGGTCCCTGTGGTAATGCAGGCCCGGAAGCCAGCAGATACATGTACTGCGTACACAGCGGTAGCATGGGGCATCAGGGCCAGACTCCAGCTGGAAGGGGCACGGTGTGAGCGCTATGTGCGGGCAGGACGTGCCCATTGTGTATATACACACCGTGATATTGCAGTGGATGGTCAGGGCACCCCCGCTGCTCTGGATGAACACACAGTGCAGCTCGTCCAGTCTCCAGCTGATGATCCGGAACCTCTCGTGCTCTTTCCCGAAGATAGACTCGAGGAGCCGCAGCTCGGCCTTCAGCCCAGACACCGACATCTTGGCCTCATTTCCGCCCGGCGGAGGCCCGAGGAGACAGCGGTGTCATTCCCGGGGCCCGAGCTCTCCGCCCGGCTGTACGGAAGATGGTGGCGGCCTGTCTTTGTATGCGGAGCGACGCCACCGAGGGACACGGAACGGAAGGCTTCCGGCGCAGTGACGTAACGGACGGGGTCTTTACCGATGGGAGCCGCGTCTGCGCGCTGGTGATAAAGCGTCGCTGCTACTGGCGCATGCGCCCTCTGTTGCTGGACGGCTCAACTGCTGCTGCGAGTCTGCGAGACTGCGACTCGTCGTCGTCAGCGGCTGCTGAGCAGCGGGAGAGTGTGGTGGGCTGCGTGCCCCGGTCCTTTGGGCAGGATAAAAAGCCCTGACATGCGTGAATTATAGATATGTTGTTTGGTGGCTATCGGATTAACCATGGATCATAAAGTCCCTCTAACAATAAAAACAAAACCTTTAATGTGTTGGCCATTACAATGCCGAAAGTTTGTTTGTGTCAAAATGTTGTCAGTCAACCTAGTGCATGTCGACTTTTTTTTTTTGCCAATGTCGACCTAGTGTGTGTAAAGCTTTGGGGGGTTTACCTACTGACTGTTGATCTAGAGCAGGCATGTCCAAAGTCTGGCCCAGGGGCCAATTGCGGCCCGTGCCATCATTTCAAGTGGCCTCCAGCCAGAAGCGTGCGGAGCATCAGATGCAGGATGCACAGCACAGGACACTAAGGGTGAGATGTATCAAATGGAAAATGCGGTAAAACCCCGGTTTTACCGCATTTTTCAATATATCAAAAATGATACCGCACTGAAGGGTATCGCCACCTTTGGGTGGTGGAAGCCTATGGGCTTCTTTTCGCCGCCGACGCAAACCCGCCGATTCGCCAACCCTCCCTCTGGCTCACCTTCCTGAAGGGTCCTCCTGGACCCCGGAAGGTAAGCCCTGCCTCCCCCTAGTGAAGCAGCCGGACATCCTTCCGGCTGCAGGGGGGAGAAGGAAGCGCCGGGGACAGCATGCATAGCTGTCCCCGGCGTGAGGGGAGAGCGTGGCGGCAGGGAGGTGACGGAGTGCACCGTACACCGGTGTGCGGGGGGTCTCCGTCACCTCCCTGCCGCCACGCTCTCCTCTCATGCCGGGGACAGCTATGCATGCTGTCCCCGGCGCTTCCTCCTCCCCCCTGCAGCCGGAAGGATGTCCGGCTGCTTCACTAGGGGGAGGCAGGGCTTACCTTCCGGGGTCCAGGAGGACCCTTCAGGAAGGTAAGCCAGAGGGGGGGGGGGGTCGGCGAGGCGGTGGGTTTGCGTCGGCGGGCGGCGAAAAGAAGCCCACAGGCTTCTATAGGGTATCACCACCCAAAGGTGGCGATACCCTTCAGTGCGGTATCATTTTTGATACATTGGAAAATGCGGTAAAACCGGGGTTTTGCCGTATTTTCCATTTGATACATCTCGCCCTAAAGGTGGGGTCCCGGCGAGCGTGCCTTTACCTTGCTGTCTGCAGCAGTGAGGAGGTGGCGGCCGCCACCACAGTGAGTGTGCGTCCAACCCCTGGACATTCAGAGAAGGGGGGGCAAGCTACGGGACAGAGTTAATGGGTGTAAAGTGGGGAACATGCAGTGAATGGGGGGCATACAGTGAAGGAGGGGCAGGCTGGGGGACATACAGAGAAAGATGGTCAGGCAGGGGATATAATATGAAGGGGCAGGCTGGGGAACATACAGTGAATGGTAGCACACTGGGGGACATAAAGTGAATGGGGGCAGAAGGGGGGATGATTCTGATGCGATTAATGATTCAAAGAATGTCACGCTGAATGGTCGGCCCCCACACATTTTCACCTCACCAAATCTGGCCCTTGTCGCAAAAAGTTTGGACACCCCTGATCTAGAGTCTAGATGTGGGGAACCTCAGGCCCGGGGGCCGTAGCCGGTCTCAGTGGCCCTCCCAGCCGCCCGGCGGCTTTGCCGGGAGTCAAGTACAGGTGAATTCTCGTGAGAGGTCGGTAGTTCTCGTGAGATTTCTCTTGAGCAGCAGCAGACGGAGACTGTCAGTTCTATTCAGCGGTAGCCGCTGGAGCGTAGGACGGCTGCAGCAGGACAATTTGTAAGAGAAAATTTTACATATGGAACCTGAAGGATTTTTTTCCCCTATACAAATGGCCCTTGGCACAAAAAGGTTCCCCACCTATGATCTAGACACTGGGGGAAATTTACTAACCTGGCCGATCCGCTGTAAGAACGGGATCAGCCACGATTGGCCATATTTGCCTGAGAACTCAGCAAATTCACAATTCTGTTGAGTTCTCAGGATTTGTATTTTCCAATGGTGAAGTAATTTGTATTTGGCTGCCAAATATCCAGGCAGTCAAATAAGGAAGACCCTGAAGCATCACAGATCCTGCGATGCTTATTTCATACCTCCCAACTGTCCCGCTTATCGCGGGAACGTCCCGATATTTTGGGACATTCCCGCGTCCCTCCTGCCGCCGGCAGTGTCCCGCGGCGGGGGGGGGGGGGCAGTTGGGAGTCCCCCCTGTAGTCCGTGAATAGACGCTGTGTGCACAGCGTTTATTCTTGCAGGCAGGGGGGCTGCTGGGCATGCCCCACAGCGGCGAAAAATGGGGGCGTGGCCTCGTGGCAGTGCCGCAATTATAGACCACGCCCCTTCCCAATAGGCCACGCCCCCGAAAAACCCGCTACGCGCCGGAGGCGCGCACCCTGTCCCGACTCGCATATACAGAAGTTGGGAGGTATGTTATTTGTATAAAAATAAGAATTCTCCAAGTCCCTAAATTTGGGGAGGCTTGCTGGGACTTAGGCCCTTATTCTGCTCTGTGCGGATTTTTCCGCATGCGGTCGGACCGCCGATGGTTTCCGACTGCGCATGTGCAGAGGTCACTCTGCGCATGTGCAGGCGATTTCGCCGCACGGATTCTTTATACGCCGCACAGGGGGCGTAGAGGGGCGTGAGGGGCTACTTAGCCTCATTACCCTATGCATACGCCCCCCGTTTCATGGGCGTTCCCATGCAAACGCGGGGCGTATGCATGGTAATGAGGCCGTGACGCGTGGGTACGGGGCGGGCATCTGACATCGCCGGATGTCAGCTGCCCGCCCCCATACATGTTTTCACACGGACAAGTGTCCGTGTGGTCTTGTGTTGCGGGACCTGGTGGAGCGTGCGGCCCTGCATTCGATGTTCGGCGACCATCGAATGCAGGGGCAGCTCCCAAGACGGAGGAGGCGTATCCCCGTCCAATTTCATGCGGATCGCCACATATCCGCGTACGGACGGCAGGTGGCGATCCGTATGGAAGGCGGGGATTCGCCTGCACGGTCGCGGCCGCATATTCTGATCGGGCCGCACCGATCAGAATAAGGCCCTTAAAGCAGAAGAATCCAGTACTTTTCTTTATTTTGCCCTTTAACTGCTTTCAACCTGGAATCCACCACCCAGGGCGCAGGAGATAGTTATACATGCTGTTTTTTTTTATGTATTTTTTTTACATATTTTTTACACCTCTGATCCGTGCAGGCTTCATCAAATACGCATGGAAAATAATTCACATTTTCTATTCATATTTTATGCTGAATTCACAACCGAATTCAGAATTATGAATGATAGTAAATGTGCTGACCACCATAGAACAGTATGGCCATATGCGCCTGTGTTCTATCGATGTAACATAGGGGCCGATTTGTCCCCATCCCCGATGTTTGGGGTTTGCACATGCGCGAATATGTGCATACAAAAACCCGGGAGCAAACGGCTTTGGCCCGACTTTCGCTCCAGGGGGGGGGGTGGAATGGGAGCAGCAGGGGAATGCTCAGTGTTTTATGGGCATCCCCATAAACCCCTGTAACGCAGGTGTGTCAGTGCCTGCTTGGGTAGGCGGGTGACATCACATGACGTCAGCGTTGTCTCCGAATTTGGAGATCAGTGTCTAAATGAAAAGTCATTCAATGCTGTGCGACCATGAAATGATTTTCCACCTGTGTTATTATCCACATCCCCTCACACAGTTTGGGGGGGGGGGGGGAGTGCAGACTGTGGCTTTAGAGGGTAAGCTGAGGGGTATCTGGTCCAATGGTCGACAGTGTCAAGGTTGACAGTCAATATGTTGACCATTAGCTGTTGACAGGCAATAGGTCAACACATGAACAGGGTCGATATGATCTAGGTCAACATATCCAAATGATTGACACATTAATGGTGAACAGAGAAAGAGTCAACATGGGTTTTCCTTGATTTCTTAAACCGGAAAATATGGAAAAAGTTGGAAGCACTGCACTGATATGAAGAGCTGGTACCATGGACTGAAAAGCATGCACCAATAGTGATATAAAAATATTTGTAATAATAATAATAAAAGTTATATTGTTCTGAGGTGGCCACCAATCGATTTATAACAATTACATTAATCGGTACTTGTGTATTATCTGGGTCGATATATCACATCGCATGCCACTAATTAAGGCATGCAATGCAATGGTACCCGATTTTCCCTTGAAATGATCGGGAGGTGCTAATAAAGTACAAATTGCATCACATTGTATGCCATTGTATGGCATGCGATTTAACACATCCCGCCCATTCGTAATCCCGCCCTCTGCCACATCTGGCAGAATTTCACTCTGAGGGGAATTTGTGAGGAGAGAAGAAGTGTGTTGCTGAGCTGGTGTTTTTGTGAGGTGTCGTGACCGCCACCTCTGCTCTCACCCACCTGGCATTATGCTGGGTAGGGACTGCATTGTAAAAGAGTCACAAGATGGGTCGCACCCGGGTTGGAGCCGCATCCAAAATCCTGGGTGTGACCCGGTTTTCAGTGTAAAAGAAGGCGACCCGGGTTTAACCTTTCTTTAATCTCATAACAGTTATGTGCTCTGATGCCTTATTACTTTATAGGAGCTGTATCAGTAGCATCCTGGGAGCTGCATATTTCTCATAATGGCCACCACATCCTACATCCTTCTTCTGGCACGCAGCTCCCGTTTTCTATTTGCTTGCCATATTCCATTTGCATACCTCCCAACATTGGTGGCAGTGGAGGAGGCACACTTGCATGCAGCAGAGGAACTACTAACTAGTAGTTTTACAAAGGCTCTAGCTCCATTTAAAGGGAAAACTGTTTAAGGTTTGGGGGGTTAGACTCATTTTTAATGGGCTATTAAATTGCCTGTTCCTAGAACAGAAGCATCCTTGAGAGACTTATTTACTTGTTACTGCGTTATCAGTCTTGTACATGAGGTTTGTGATGTTCACGGCCATTTGGAGATGATTGCTTCAATTCCTTCTGTTCCCCTACCAGTCTCACCTCCTTTTGTAGTGGTTGCTGCACCAAACAATGGCCCTTATTCAGATCTGATCGCAGTACAAATTTGTTCTCAAAATAGGCAAAGCCATGTGCACTGCAGGTGGCGCAGATGTAACACATGCAGAGAGAGTTAAATTTGGGTAGGGTGTGTTGAAACTGAAATCTAAATTGCAGTGTAAAAATAATGCAGCCAGTATTTACCCTGCACAGAAACAAAATAACTCACACAAATCTAACTTTCTCTATACATGTTACATCTGCCCCACCTGCAGTGTACATGGTTTTGCCCATTTTGAGAACAAATTTGTACTGTGATCAGATCTGAATAAGGGCCAATGTGTGACACCACTAACTGTAGATATCAGAATAGTTTGAAGAGGATTCTCACATACATGGCTCTCTCTAACTCCATTGCTCCCTACATCTCCAACCCATTTCCCTACATACTCCCTCCCGCCCACTACAGTCAGCCAATGAGCATCGCCTCTCCTCCACCGTTATCACTGCATTCCATGCTCGTATCCAATATTTTGCACGTAATGCCCTCTTTCAATGGAACGAGTTTCCTCGCTTTAGTAGACTCTCCCTGACCTTGCAAAAGAGGCGCTGAAAATCCACCTGTTCATCAAAGTGTACCCTTTGTAATAAGGCTGTTCTCCGACATAACCACCTTGTGTCTTGGCCATCCCTGCCATGCTCACTTTCTGTTCCTTGGAGCAGGGCCCTCTTCCCTCCTGTTCTCACAGCCCCTTCTCTTGCACTTCAATTACAGCACTCTACTACTCCGCCAATATTTATATCTGCAACTCTTCGCACTCATAATCGCTCATCTCTTCCAATGACAACCCTACACGAGGTAGTAGATAGACAACTCCTTTGATTCCCTATATCTCAGCTGTATTGTGTATTGAGAATTCTGGTGCTAATTCTTTCCTGTGCTCCGTTGTAGGGTCTCAGTTGCTGCAATGTTTAGTTCCGTGTACCCTGTATTCAGTGGCGGGCTGGCCTGGGGGGCAGGGTGCCCCCAGACCACTCGGTTGCCTTTTGTTTTGGGCCACTTTAAAATGCTTGAAGGGCCCTGGTGGTCCAGTGTGTCCTGCGGCTACTGCCGTGGCTGCGACCCGTCAATAGTCCAGCTGCCGCGGCAGTCACGCAGCCGGGAACGAGTTTCCGAGCAGTGGCCGTAAGAGAGCATTTATTTATTTATTTACAGTTTCTTATATAGCGCAGTAGATTCCGTTGCGCTTTACAATAGTAGACAGTGATAAAACAAACTGGGTAACAACAGACAGACTTGGAGGTAGGAGGGCCCTGCTGCAGGCTTACAATCTATAGGGATATAGGAGGGAAACACAAGGACAGGCACCAGTAATAGCATAGCAGTCCCACCAAGTTACAAGTCCAGAAGGGAAGCTATAAAATAGATAAGTGCCTCAGAGGATTATGCATGTAGAACTTAAATATGATAGGCTTGCCTGAAGAGGTGAGTTTTCAGAGAACACTTGAAAGTTTGGAGGCTAGCGGAGAGTCTTATTGTGCGTAGAAGGGCATTCCATAGGATGGGAGCAGCCCGATGAAAGTCCTGTAATAGTGAATGGGAGCTGGTGATCCGTGCAGAAGAGAGACGCAGATCATGTGCAGAGCGGAGTGGTCGAGATGGGATATATTTTGTAATAAGTAAAGAGATATATGCTGGTGCAGAATGGTTAATAGCTTTATATGCTAGTAGAAGTGTTTTATATTGAATACGGTAAGATACAGGCAACCAATGGAGGGACTGGCAGAGTGGATCAGCAAACGATGAGCGTCTTGCAAGGAAGATCAGCCTAGCAGCAGCATTTAAAATGGATTGTAGTGGTGAGAGTCTGTTCTTGGGAGGACCAGTTAGGAGACTATTGCAATAATCAATGTGGGATATGCTGAGCAGCGGGCAGGAGACAGTGCTGGACAGCAGGAGAGGATGCAGAAGCAAGCAGTGGCCGGGGAATGGCAGGAAGCAGGTGCTGAACAGTGGCCCGGGGAGCGAGAGCTGAACAGCGGCTGGTGCTGGGGCCAGGAGACCCGCTGATGCTAGTGGGAAGACTTGCCTCACCTCCCCACCCACTCCTCTTCCCCCTTACCTCACCACATCACCCCACGTAATCTCACTCCCTCTGGCCCCATCACCCCCTCTTCTCCCCCCAGCACCTCTCCTATCACCTCACCCCCTTCACATGTAACCCCTGGCCACTTCACCCCCTCTCGCCGTCACCTCACCCCTTGGCCCCCCCAGCACCTCACCCTCTCTATCACCCCCTCTCACCTAACCCTTGGTAACCTAACCCCTGGTCACCTAACCCCCCTCTCACCCCTCAGTCAACTCACCCTCCCAGTCAACTTAATGGCATGCCCCTTTTTAGCGACCACCCCCCTTTCTGGGCCTGTGCGCTGTACTTGCCCCCTGGGCTAAACGTTGCCAGCCAGCCCCGGCCTGTATTGTACTAATGTGTGTCCTATGTGCGGCACTTTGTACCACTTGTGGTGCCTTATAAATAAAATGTAATAATAATAATAATAATAATGGATTTATTTCAGCATTAGCTGCAGTTTTGCTAAAATAGCAAAACTACAACTGCTTTCGTTTGCATGCTGGGAGTCTGCCTCCCCCATGTTTCAGGTTGCAATGGCTGTGTGTGACATCACGCAACTGCTCCAAAAATGGTCTAGACACTCCTGTCCGGGCCACGCTCCTTTAATGCCTAAAATAATGCATCACCACCCTGTCTATGGCCGCTGCTTCCAGAATGCGATCGCACTTTGACACCTACGCATGCTCAGGTCCAGTAAGATCCTGTCCTCTGTGGCTACTTCAGAAGAAGGTCATTTTCCCTCCTTTGCTAATTTTTTCAGTTTTCTCTTGCATGGCTGACCTTTCAGCAAATCTTGGTGATGGCCTAGTGTACCATTGAAGGTGAGGCCTTCCAAGCTTGTACAGATGCATCTCCCCACAATGACATCTTGAATAATATTTTCCTTCTTTCAGACACGTCAAAGTTATCTGTTTTGGTCAGGAGGTGTCTGTGGCTGCAATCATGCCACAACAAGGAGCTTCTAGAGGTGGTTACCTTTGTGGGGAGTTGCTGTTTGGGCTGGAGCTGGAAAGTATCATCGCTCAGGCAACAGGAGGTAAGAGACCAAATCTTCCTGGCAGTTCACCCCAGGCCAGTTTTACTTTTACTGTCCTGGGAATCGCGTGCTCCTCTTAGCAGGAGACGCTCAGTGACTTTTGGGGCTTTATAACCATGGAAGCTAGACCCCAGGTCCCCAAATGATGAGCAGGAAGTATGATGGCTCCTGTATCTTTCCAGACTCTATGGTGGTGGGAGTCCTGTCTCCTCCTGTCCAGGAAATATGGTTCTGTTTGGTCATGAGCAATGTTCCCTCTAATTTTACGAAGGCTGTGTGCGGCTAAAGATTTTGGCTGTGCAACTTTGGAAGGAAATTTAAATTTTTGTGCGTCACATATATAAAACTGGAAAATGACGTTCAGCATTTGTGTTAACTTAACTTCAAAATTATATTAAACTGTTAAACATTCAAAACACAGCACACAATGTAGTTAATGGGTGAAACACACATTAATTTAGTCCATAACTGCAAAAAAGGACCACTGCTGCTTTGTGCGCTCTGTTGTAATGTCTGTGCGCACGCTCGGCGAGTTGTGTGCGCGCGCACGAGCGCACAGCTTAGAGGGAACACTGGTCATGAGTCCAGAGTTTCCTGGCCTGGGGATGCGTTCTTAAGTTGGTAGGTCCTTTACAGGTATGTACTGGTTTTTATATCTACTTGCAAAGGACAAAGTCAAATGGGCTGCCTTACTACAGGTGGTACACTCTCTCCTGGCCTCGGGAGTGTTTGGTGGGAAGTATGTTGGGGGATTTGGTCCAACTTTTCCTTAGGACAAGTCGGACTAGTGTAGTCGGACTAGTGGACTAGAGGGGCCTTAAAGGTCTACTTTTTAAATATATCCATGTTTAGCCACAGGTGACTTAATTAGTACACTAACATATCACCCAACATGACCCTCTCCAGGAGGGACAGAATACTATATTTCTGGACTTCTCTTTTAATTTAGGATCACTATAACTTGTGGGAAAACTCCTTTCTTATCAATGAACCTGTTTAAAACAGGTGATGTCATTTCTAAATGAAGAGAAATGTCCAGGAACAGAGCATTGTGTCCATCCTGGAGAGGGTCATATTGGGAGGTATGCCTCAGTCAGTTTGATTTAACCATCTCTGCTGGGCTATGGATATATTTGAAACCTGCACCATTAAGGGGCATACACACTGTCACACCTGGGGTCTGAGTCAACGTGACGAAGGCCTCAGGCGTAGGCTCGGACCGATGTAAAAATTGGGGAGGCTTGATCAGAACTTTGTACGTAAACAGACTCGTAGTGCACCCAGAGGCAGTAAACAAGCAGAGGTAAAAGTACAACCAGTTTTATTATGGAAGCTGGAAACAGAAAGTTGTACTTGGCAACTGTCGACATGGTAACGTTTGCAATTGGTAACAGGTAATGACAATAATGGAAGCAAGATGACAGTTACAGTGCAAAGCACTGATGAAGTCCATAAAGTCTATGAGCCAATAACCACAGCGTGGTAATGCGTTATGTGGAGTTGCTTGAACTGTGGAATACTTGGAATGTTGGTTATAATGTGGAACGATGGTAGGACATGGAATGCGGAACGATGTTGGCACATCGACTGGAATGCGGAACGATGTTGGAAATTCGACAGGAGCTAGGCTGGAGACTACTGAGGTGAGTAGCACTTGCTAGACTCAGGAACACAGGAGCTGGAATACCTGGAACTTGAACACACACAGCAGCAGCAAAGACACAACTGAATCACAGGTGACAATTGAAACACTAGCAATGTGTCTTGGATTTTCCAGCATACCTATTCCCACTAAGAAGCTGGGATAGGCTGGGCAATTATGACAGGGAACCAGACTACACATGATTGGCAAAAGGAAGGAGAGGGAAAGTGGACTCTTTTTGTG
Organism: Crinia signifera; assembly: GCF_055691185.1. Taxonomy (NCBI): domain Eukaryota; kingdom Metazoa; phylum Chordata; class Amphibia; order Anura; family Myobatrachidae; genus Crinia; species Crinia signifera. The sequence continues at coordinate 184,529,874 of NC_139220.1, forward strand.
GGGCACTCTTGAAAATATGATAGATTATTAAAATGTAACTTTTATTACATTTTATTCCATAAAATATTCATGGACTGACACACTAGTGGATGTCCAACAAACAAATAAGACAGACAATAGGACTAACAAACATAGATTGCAGTGAGCTTGAAAATAATATGCTATGCAATATAAATTGGAAGGGTGAGTTCTTCTGTAGTGAAGCTATCGAGTGTATTCAATATATACACTGAGGTTCTTTCACTCTAGAACTCAAATTGCGAGAATGTGCCTAGTCGGGCAGATAGCTCTCTTGACTAGGAATCGTCTGAAGGGAAATATAATAATAAAGGGGTGGTATTCCCTTGTTTGACTGCAATGTGTAAGAAGCACTTAGGACAGGTATTCTATATATAATCTTTACATGCGATTATAGATAAGTGAAAAGCTCAAAAGATTGTGCAGCAAACTTGCACCAATTTGCACTGTGCTACCAAATGACTAAATTGTGCAGAACAAGAAAAATATACATATACAGTGGGTTGTACCAATCTTGCAATTGTATACAGATTAGCTTGAATGGTTGTGCAATAGATTGCACCAATTCACCGTATGTCACCTGTTGACACAATTGAACTAGACAAGAATTGTACAGTGGATTGTCTCAATTTTAAACTCTATGGAACCAAGGCGATATCAGATTGTACCAAACAGATTAAACAATCAGGATGTAACAAACAGTTGGTCAGATTGGTTCAACAATAAATTGCGCCAATTTGCGCCATATACTCCGTAGGTTGGATCAATTTGCTCTCTACGTTCTATGCACTACAAATTGTGACATATTGGCAGAGAAAATAAATTGTATCAATTTGTGCCATACGAATTTGTTCCAATTTACACTGGAAGATTTGGTTAGGTTAGATAGTAATATGTACAAAGATGAGTTATGTGTTCAGTGGATTGAACACTGATACACATGATTGGCAGCAGAACATCTCACACAGAGCTAGGACTACCACAGGTGCTAATTACTAGCAAGAATAAGGTGCCTATTGGATTATTGCGATTGACCTTTACCTTAACGTAAATCTGCTTACACCTAGAAATAAATCACACGGACACCTTATAGTAAAAATAAACACGCGGACAACAACTGAATAAGTTTAAAAGTTCAACAGTATTTATTGTTGGTATGACCCTATTGAAAGGGATGGCCAGGAGAGCGCTTGGAGACCAGCTAAGTCACAAATGTTAACAATGGCGGTGACTACAACTTGTAGCCAGGGAGATGAACCGCCCCCCATTGAATTCAAGGCACAGCCCGCACTGTGACGGTCTTACCGGCCCTCCTATTGCATGGTGAGGACAGTTCAAGGAAGTGGCCATTGTCCCCCCTCGGGGGCAGGACTCACCAGCCGTCCTGGCAGAGGGTGGCAATACCGCACAGTGACCTCCTGCACCTCAAACTTGACCGCTGGTCGAGAGCGCCCTCCCGCCAATTAAAATAAATTTTCGTGAAGCCAAATTGTGTGAAGGCCGAAAGGCCGGGTGGTAATTGAAGAAAGCAAGGGAGGGAGGGTGGGAATCAGGACTCAAAGAGGAAGTAGGATACCCTGACTACCCTTTCTATAACCCTGCCTAAGCTACCACCCATTCTACACCTGATTGGCTACACGTAACTACCATGGATTCCGGGTAAGAAACTCTTCAACTAACTTTATTCACACAATCACAAAATTCATCAGGCTCTTAAATGCCCTCATGCCTATACAGCCCTCGCTTAATCTAGTCTCTCTAGGAAGCATGATTGCAGTCTAATTGTAGCTGGCTGGAATACACAGAAGTGAGTAGCAAAATGACAGGCCAGCTACACAGGCTTCAGACAGGATTGTGACACACACTGGGCGATTTCAGCCCCTTTTCTAAGCGATCTGACTAGATCGCTTAGAGAGCAGCAGCAGGCGTAAGACCCCACAGTACCCACAGGCAGTGCATATCAGGCAGCACTGGCCCCTTCTTGTCCCTACACGTGCAGCAGCCACAGATAGCTCAGCCCATGGCACACGGTTGCAAACTACCCAGATTTAATTCCTCACATTGGGCCTTAAGACTTAAAAGAGACACTTCATCACCTCCCACTACAAAGGCATGTGAGCACAGGAGGCTGCAGGAAAAGCCATTTTTCAGGATACCTTACTGTCAGCAGCACAAAGAGCCAGAGACTGTTCAAGTAGGTTTTGTTTAGTCACAGCACCCTCCATTGGAAGCCTATGCTGTACATCAGGGGTGGGGAACCTTTTTTGTGCCAAGGGCCGTTTGTATGGGGAAAAAATCCTTCGGGGGCCATATGTAAAAATGTCTCTTACAAATTGTCCTGCTGCAGCCGTCCCACGCTTCGGCGGCTGCCGCTGAATAGGACTGACAGTCTCCAGTTGCTGTTGATTAAGAGGAATCCTGTGAGAACTACTGACCTCTCGCGAGAATTCCCCTTTACTTGACTCCCGGCAAAGCCGCCTGGGGGGTGGGAGAGCCACTCAGAAGGCTACGGGGGCCGCATATGGCCCCAGGGCCTGAGGTTCCCCACCCCTGCTGTACATTGTAAATAACTGCTCCATAGCACCACCTGTTGGAAGCTTATGCTTTACACTACAAGTGCCTATTCAATGATACAAATTTGGATTACAAATACTGTGCAAAGTTTTGCTTCACCTTATGGCATAGCTACCTTCCCTCCTGCATGCTGCAGGAGACTCCCTGAAATAGCAACAATCTCCCTCTCTCCCTGATTAGTCTAACAATCTCCCCCATTTTACCTAGCCCACATTACACTGTTACATTTATGGGGAAAAAAGGAATGAGAGAAAGATACATTTACATTGAATCATCAGCACAATTTCTCAGCATTGTAGCGAGTATAGTAGCTGTTACTAACTTCTTTGGGGCTCATCTACATTTGGATATGTAATTTTAGAAGATTCCTCTCAGAGGTAGCAGCACACACACACCCACACTTCTAGGTGCCACGTTCACAATCTCTTTTCACAATCTCTCCATATACGGAACTAGACACGCCCTTTGGGTGAAGCATGAAACGGCCCCTCAATGGGGTGCTGTGCAAAATTACTTAACTACCAACTATAATCTCCCTGAAACTAGTTTTTTCGAAAGTAGGCAAGTATGCCTTACGGTTTCATCTGGAAAACATTAACTGGCACGTGACTGATGTAGCATCACCTTGCGGACAGTTGAGATATTACAGCCTTTCAGTGACCTTGTTATTTACCTTAATATATTGGTTTGTGATGTTTATATTTGAATGTTTACCATTATATGTGCTTTATGCAAGGATTTATGTACCTTTGTAGTTACTGTTATTAAGTCCACAATAATAACGGCAGATTAAGTTCTGGATAAATGCATAATAAATCAGGAATTTAGAGTGGTCACATTGGCATAAGCAAATAAAGTCCTGGATCTACTGGATAATAAAAGTAGGTTAACATGATGAGTGACCAAAAGTTCCTTTGCTGGCAGATACAAAATGCAGGAGCAGAAGTAACCAGTGAAGGTTGATGATGCAGCACTGATACCCCTTTCACACTGCAGCTATAACACAGTAATCTGCCAATTTTTAACCATTTCAAAACGGTTATAGCTGCAGTGTGAAAGTGCCAGTTTTAAATTACTGGTTCAAGAAAATCGGTAATTCAAAACAGTTAAAAAGAAGGATACTACATGGTTCAGACCCGTTCTTTTTGCAGTGTGAATGGGTCTGAATTGGTATTTTGTATCCCACACTAGTCCCCAACTCCTTGCCAAGCTCCCCCCTCCTAGGGCTGTCATTTCGTATGGGCTTAATGGGCACTTTCCAGGGGCCCCAGGTGTATAAGGGCCCTATCCTGATAGCTGAGGATCCCCTTTTTCCAGGGATAACAGAATTTTGAAAATCGGCCGTGGGGAACCGGAGATCTCCAACTTCAAAGCAGCAGTCCACATCCGACCTGTTAATTGCAATTCCCAGTCATATTTATCAGGTTCTCTCTGACACAGTTTTTCTGAGAGTATATTCCAAAAGCTGGGACTCTCCCCTTTCTGTGGACACTAGCGACTTGTCTCTATCATGCCCAGAACCAGAGATATCAGCCTTACAGCAGCCAGTCCCTGCTCCCAGGGCCGGCGCTACCCACTCAGCAGCTCCTGCAAAGCAGGGAGGCGCCATGCTGAAAAGGCGCTGTCTCCCTCCCTGCTCTGCTAAAGCTGCCTCAGACCTCACTGTCACTGCCTCCTGCACGCTGCCAACAGTACCTGTCTGACAGCGGGCGGGCGGCAGTATAAAGAGCTGCTCCCTGCACTGCGAGTGCACACAGCCTGCATGCCGCCTGCAGCCTGCAGTGCCTGTCTGACAGCGGGTGGCAGTTTTGACACGGACACTTGCGCTGAGGCATGTAGCGCTGTCTGTGAATGCCTGGATGACATGTCATGTCCGGATCCACCCCCTACCCATTGCTCCCTGCGCCTGTCAGCTGTCAATCAAATGACGAACAGGCAGCAGCGCCGACTCCCCTTCCTTCCCTCTTCTCAGTGTGCTGTGCCTGTGCCACTGTCAGTCCTCAACACTCCACCCCCTCTATCTCATCGCCTCTTCTTCCATCTCTCCCCTCCTTTCCCCCTCAGTCACAAGAGGGGTGGCCATACACGCTGCAATAGCAGCGTGCGATGCGATGTGCACTCCAGCGGGCATCGCATCGCACAGTACAGAAAGTATGTGCTGCACATACTTTTTGTACTGCTTTTGGATCGCATTGCACACACATTGCATGCATGCCGTGTGATGCGATCTAGCCCATAACGTATGCGATTCTCGCAGCATGTACGGACACCTTTAGTGCCTGAAACATTTTGCGGACACAGCACTGAGATGGTGTATGCAGTGGCGTAACTATAAAATTTGCTCCCCCAAGCCAAATAAATTTCTGGTGCCCCCCCCCCCCCCGCATTAAAAATGTGCCCCTCCAATAGATATAAAAAAAAAGAATGTGTACATTACAAAAGGGGTGTGGCCTCGGTTTAAGGTGTAATGCCCATTACACATTGTGCCACACACCGTAATGGTCATTACAAATAATGCTACACACCGTAATGCCCATAACACATTGGCCCTTATTCTGATCGGTGCGGATATTCCCGCATTCTTACGGTGCGGTCCGCACGCCACGGTGTTTTGCCGCGTGCGGCCATCGTCCGTAGAAACGCCCACGGGTCCTCCGCATTCGGACGGACTCACTCTTTAAGAACAGGGCGTGTTTACGGACGACATACAAAGCATGCGTGTGCGGGAGAAACACTCCGATTCGGCACGGTATTACAGAGTATTACAGAGTATGCTCGGGAATACCGCATCCGAACGGGAGCCAAGCGGTGCTACCGCACGTAAGCGGAGTATTTACGCCAAACAACCCACTATGAAGTATCTTCTGCTATACATCACATGACCCACTTATTCAATTACCTATCCTCATAAAAAAATGCTTATTTGGAATTGGAATCAATTAGATTCCAATATATCCTTACAAGCATGCCTAACACATGCATTGCACACATTAACCCTTACAGCAATTGAAGTGCAATGGTTTCAATTAAAGCACTGACAAGCGTCCTATTAGTGAGTAATGAGTAAAGGAGTCGATTCTATTGGGTTCAGGTGTTAATGGTTGTAGTCATTAGGCGTACGTTCGCCTACCGCATGAACGAGTGGTGTCCGCAAAGCAATAGTACACTTGTGGACACCGCACATTTCTGCCCTTTTTGATCGCGTGCATTCGGAGTGGTTTCCGAATGTACGCCCCCCAACATAAGTGTACTCCCCCGTGTCCGCCCATGTTTCCGCCCCGTTTTGCCCACTTTGAAACTACGCCCATGTGTCATTCCGCATGACGCCCATAATACGCCCCTATTTCCCGACTGATAGCGGTGAACAGTTTTGGACGGGATTTGCCCGAACTGGTACCGAGTCAAGGCGTGGCACATGCGCGTAGCGTTCTCCACGCATGCGCAGACGCCATAAAGACGCGATCCGTAAGTACGCGGTAAAGTCCGCGTCAATCAGAATAAGGGCCATTATGCTATACCATGATACCCATTACACAATAAGCAAGAGACCATAATGATCAAAAACACAATATGAACACACTGATTATTCGGAAAAAATTACCTTATTCAGGACCATTTGTAGGGCAGCGTTCCTTCCCTTGGGATTTGTTGTTTGCGCATGTGCATTTCTGCGCATGTGCATACGCTGGGTGCGTGCAGCCACGGTGATAAAACTGGTCCTTGTGGACAGATGGCGGGGTGGTGATCCATTAGCATATAAGAACACCCAGCGTTTCATAGGCGTTCCCATGACAATGCTGGGCGTTCTCATGCTAATGAGACCATGATGCGGGTGTGAGGGGCGGGCAGCAGGGTTAGGTTTAGGCACTAGTGGGGGCACTGTGGGGTTAGGCTCTGTGGGAAAGGGGAGGTTAGGCTTAGGCTGTGGAGACGGGGGATTAGGTTTAGGTACTTAGAATGGGAGTTAGGGTTAGGCTGTGGGGTAGGGGTTGCTAGGTTTAGGTGGCGGGTTATGGGGGTTAAGTATAGGCACTATCAGGGAGCGTTACGCTGCTACAAGGGGGATAGGATAAGAGGGGTCGGGATTCTCCAGATCGGTATTCTGGGGTCGGTCTTTTGATCTCCGCCATTGCCACCTCTGGGATATTGAATGTATCCTTAATCACATTTCCTATTTGGATTATCATATATCACCATATGCAGACATGGTGCACAAGGGACTGCTATGCCTGGGTGCACCTCATCTCCTTGCTGGTATACACAGCACAGTGCCATCCTACAGGGACAGATGGCTGGAACGGGCAGGCTGGTGGCAATGTACCTGGCGCAACCAGGCTAGGGATGCGGCCTATCACCAGGTGATGGTTATGCACAGTATGGCACTTCAGAAACTTATAAATATTTAGCTTTTAATGTCAATGTTTTGGGATGAAGTAGCCCGTACTTTTTAGTTTATAAAGGATTCCCACTAGGTTGCAGCCAGGGCTCTTAGGTGCCAGTAAGAAATCGCGGTACTTATGTAATATCTGGACTTCCGTTTTTCTTATGAGACCGTGTCCCCTCGCGGGGCTCGCTGCGCTCACCACGCTTCGGGCACGGTGGCTCGCTGCGCTCGCCACACTATATAAAATCAACTCCATGCGTAGTTAGATAGTAGGGGTATGAAAAAATGGGGTGCATTTAACATGGGAGTCCAGATAATACATAAGTACCGAAATCGCTACTAGAGTGGCCTAGAAGGGGGCATAGCCAGCTAGGGAGAGGCGGAACCATAGGTGTCAGTTTTGGAGGTGTTCCCTGCACTTCTGTAGGTGCTGGACTTTTCTTAATGTAAATTGATGTCGTGCCCATGTACACGGAATCTATTGAAGCGGCAGCAATTGGAACAGGACACTGTGGCTCCTGGGTGTAACAGCACCAGGCAGGCTACTTTAGCAGGGCAATGCATTTAGAATATATATATATATATATATATATATATATATACAGTATGTATTGAACAGGTATGCATTTATTTAAATAAATAAAAAATGTATACAGATATTAGTATATAAATGCCATCTGGTGTAAAGGTACAATAAACTCCCCCTTCCCCCACCACCCTCTCCTCCAGGCACTCACCTGACTTCTGAGAGTTAGTGTCTGGTCCCATTGAAAGGGCAAGCCAGCATTAGTTAATATCATGGTCAAACTGCTCTGCCCGGGGGACCAAAGCAGCTGGGAGTGTAGTGAGAAAGTGCTGCAACTTCCGCAAGATATGTGCTGCCAGAGTGTATTTGCAGCCCCAAACAGAAGCACTTTACAACCCCGGCCCTGCACAGGGTGAGCAGGAGCCTGAGCCGACGTCAGACAGCCTCTACGCTGTCATGCAGAGCAGAGCTGAGCCATAGGAGTAAGAGCGGCTCAGCTCTGCTCTGCATGACAGCATCCGAGCTCCAATAGCGCAGTGCTGAGCTGCGGGGAAGGATACCGACAGCAGCCACACAGCGCTATGAAAGCTTCTGCTCACTGGACCAGAGGCGCCGATGGAGAGGTAGAAGGGGGGATAGCGCCGACAGTGAGTAAGGGGGAGCCGCTGTTCAAGCAGCCACTTGCCGCAGCCTGCACTGTGCTGTCATACAGGTTGACAGGCACGGTGCGTGCAGTAGCAGCGGCGCACAGCGACGGCCTTGACAGGGTGAGATGGTACACACAGCACTGAGCCTGGCCTACAAGCTCAGCCATCTTGTTGCCGGACCCGGCGCCCACGCAGCCCCCGCTCCCCCAAGCAGCAGCGGGGGCTGCCTTACACTATTTACGCCACTGGGTGTATGCATACATGTACATGCACCCTAGATCCTCCATAGGATCGCATGTTGCATACGCTCCCACAATCGGACTGCAGCTTGTTGCAATGGCAATGTGAAAGGGCGCAAAATTTGTGGTTTGCAGGAGGGCGCCGGACACCCTAGCACCGGCCCTGCCTGCTCCAGCTCCAAACGTCTGGTGTACAGTTTTAAATTTTTGTCAATGGATTGCTCTGGCTCCTGATCTCTGATCCCCAAGTTCCCTGCACCTCCTGAAAGTTGGGACTCTAGGTTTTTATACTATTGAAGGCAGTGGTCGAAGTGGGGCGGTATACGGGGGTATGCCATACCGCCACTTTAATCTGAAGATAAAAAAAAAAATTTTTTTTTCCCCCTCAGGATGCTCTCTGATCACTCAGCAGCGCATATTGTGCTTTTGTAATACCCCTGCACAACGGGGCAGTCTGGCAGGGGACGTTGATGGACAGGGGGGTGTCCGAAGGTGCGCACTATATTCACTCTTTACTTTTCCATACCCCCACTTCAAAATTTCCATACCCCCACTTCAAAATTTCCACTTCGACCACTGATTGAAGGCTAAGAAATGTATTTCTAGATAATGGCGATATCTGCAGTCAAACAAGCTGCGCTTCCACCGGAAAATGACGAATATTAAGCCCACTCAGTGGCGTAACTAGCTTTTGGGCGCCCCCCGCCGTTAAAGGGAGGGCGCCCACCCACGCACCCCGCCGCACCAACCCCCGCCCGCCCCACCGCATCAACCCTCGCCCGCCCCGCCGCACCAACCCTCGCCCGCCCCGCCGCACGAACCCCAGCCTCGCCGCCCATGCAATCCCCCGCAGTCTTACCTGCGCTCAGTACGCGCTGGTCCCGGCTCCATTCTTCTGCTATGAGGACCACCACAAAATGTCCGCCCCCCTGCAGCAGACAGTTTCAGAGAACTGTCTGCTAGATAGGGGAGGACATTTTGTTGTGGTCCTCATAGCAGAAGAAGGGAGCCGGGACCAGCGCATACTGAAGACACTGACAGGTAAAGACTGCGGGGGATGGCGGCGGGGCGGCGGGGTGTAAGTATAGGACTGCAGCCCCCGGCGCCCGCACATGCACAGCGCCCCCCGCGGTCACAGGGGCTGCGGTGCTATAGTTACGCCCCTGAGCCCACTCCATTATCCAACCCTCCCCTGCGTATAAAACACCCCCTACCTCCCTGGAAGACATTTACAAGGGACCTGTCATTCAGCTCAGTGCCCCCTCCCACAAGTTAGTGTTCACCCTCCCACCACCTGTGCAGTACAGGAGTAATTAGCAGAAGTTACTGCTCCAGGTCCTACATGTTGAATGGAAGATAGAGCACCCCCTGCCACCCGTGGGACATCAAAGCTGCTGATGATAGCACCCCCACCCCTAGGAGGGGAGAATGTGTAAGGGCCTCAGTGCATTGCTTTGCCCAGGGGCCCACACTGCTGTTAAGACGGCCCTGCCCCATCCCCTGGTACTGGCCAGTGCATGGGGGTGCAGCATGAGTGAACTGGTACACACAGCTTTGCAGGTCAGTATTGGGTGCTGGAATACAAGGGTCAGGGACAAAGTACCTCTGACCTAAGAGCAGGGCTATTTTTCTGCAGGCTCCAGCAGGAACTGTGGCCCTTATTCTAGTTCACTCTTTCTGACAAAATATTTCTTAGATGGACAAAACCATGTGCACTGCAGGTGAGGCAGGTGAGGCAGGTGTAAAACCCCATCCAAATCTAATTATCTCTGCACAAGTAACACCTGCCTCACCTGCAGTGCACATGGTTTTGTCCATCTAAGAAATATTTTGTCAGAAAGAGTGAACTAGAATAAGGGCCACAGTTCCTGCTGGAGCCTGCAGAAAAATAGCCCTGCCTAAGAGCGCTTGGTATGTTATGCTTCCTTAAAGCAGCTGCTTGGATGGGGTAGGTCAGTCCCCAAAGACACACAAAAACGAGAACAAAACTACAGAAAGCAGCGCTGGGAATTAATGATGGGTGAATCAATGCGTTTAAAAAATACAAATTTAATAAAAAGTGCAAATTGAGTAAAGAACATTCACAATAAAAATATATGCATAAAACAATGGCAATGTATATGTAAAAGGTGGAGGATTAGTCATCCAGATCTCACGTGGTTAAGATTATCCACAATCAGGGTTGTTGTGACCTGCAATGTCCACACACTCTTTAGTCTTTGTAGAGGAAGTCCCAGGGAAACACAGCAATTGAAGGTTTAATAAATCGGCTGAGGGAGTGGCTGATGTTGGAGCCTACCTTCTACCTCACCGTATTTTGTATCCGCATTGGGAGATGCGTGGCTGGGGAGCTTCCAAAAAAGTGGGGACCTTGTGGTCAGGTAAATGGTTAGATGATTATCCAATGAAACACCCTGGATCCAGAAAAGTGAAGCAGCACCACCAACGCGTTTCAGTGGACTAACGCCAGCTTTATCAAGGTGTGGGGTGCTGTCCATTTATAAAACGGGCAGGGGGTCCTGATTAAACTAGCTAGTGTGAACACTACGCTAAATCCTTTGCTATTGAGTTATTTTCTGCCAATAGTACTACTTTAATTTCTAATAAAAGGTTTCAGGGTTTCAGGGTTTCCCAAACTTGATTTTTAATGCATCCTAACACTCTACAGGGGAGATGTATGAAACAGTGATAAGAGCGGAGAAGTGCACTAATGGAGAAGTTACCCATGGCAACCATTTAGCTGCTACCTATATTTAATAGAAAACACTTGGTAAAATGTATTTCAAAGCTGATTGGCTGCCATGGACAAATTCCACTGGGACCCTTCAATCTTTTCACTGCAGCTGAAGCCACCTCAAAAGGCAGATTGCCGCGGAGGTGGCACCCTCACTGTATCTGGTTAGCACCCAGTGTCACTACTGCAACAATGGCTGGCGTGCCCTTTGGACATGCCGGCCATGCATCCTGTAGGCTCTACAGCCACTCCAGGTGGGTTGTTGGATGTACAGGGTGCACTTATACCCATTTACTGGGGAAAGTTTTATCATCAATTTCCTGGCCTACAGTATGTGTACTTCTGAAAAAAATACTTTTCTATCTCCCTCTGTGTAAAAGATGTGCAAAATATCCGCTAAAAATGCCAGCATAGCTCACATTTGTTATATAACTTCAAATAAAAAATGTGTAAAAAAAGATAATATTTTCTATATAAGGTAAACAGTACAGGTCATTATGATGAATACAAATGTTTGCTTTGCAATTTTCACACCTATTTTGACTTATTCACTGGGTACTCTAAAGGGGTGTATACACACAGTGCGATCCTTCTAAGTGATTTTGTCTACATAGTCAAAATTGCTTAGAAAGTTAGTAAAGATCTCTGTCAAGGTTAGACAAATCTCCCTATAATATCGCTTAGTAAAAAAAGAGTTGCCAGGCAAGAATATTTTGACTAGATCGCTGTCTGTCTAGTCAAAATCGCTGCTATTCACTGCTGAGGGAGATATTCACTAGGCGATCTGCAATGAATACCAAACAAGTATGTTTATTCTAGTATAGTCAAAATCACCCATAGACAAAATCGCTGGTGCATTTAGTCAAATCGCTTAGTCAAATACACTGTTGTATCTAGTCAAATCGCTTAGTCGCTCACTAGCAAAAATCGTTCCGTGTGTACACCCCTTAAGGATTCGACCTTAATTAGGAAATGCCTAAAATTAGAAAGAAAATTAGCTGTGTACTTGAATGAGCACATCTCACAAGTTCAGAAAATGTAAGATTTACATAGGCAAATGTGTAAGCCCCAGAAGAGAAGGGGTTAATGCAGCCCTAACAGGCGCGCTCCAGGGTGTGGGGGGTTAATCTGCCCCACTACGATAGCCTGACTGACAGGCCAGGAGGAACACTGATTGGAGGGGACAATGAGGAAGAGGAGGTCCCGAGGTGAAGGAAGAGGATAGGGGGCAGCGTGCAACGAGCGGCGCGAGGAGAAGTGCCCACCGCTGCCGGAGGAGACCGGAGACGTGACCCCCGCCGACCTCTGGGGAAGAGTGAAGAGACGCGGCGCGTCTGTACTGCCGGGCAGGGAGTGACAGCGCGGCAGAGCTGTAACCCCCGCTGACCTCCCCTGCCGCTGAGCGCCGGAATGTTCCCAGCCGCAGCAGCACCGTCAGGTGACCCCCGCTGACCCCCCAGACAGACGCGGGGAGCCGTGGACAGCGGGAGGAGAGTGACGCTGAGCCCCGTCGACTGCTGATAAGAGGAAAGAGGGAGAGGGCTGGGCAAAAGCCGCAGCAGCAGCACCATACAGCTACACCCCCCCCCCTGAGAGCAGCCCCAGACGCAGCAGCAGCCTTGCCCACACAGCTTCCCCAACCCCATGTGCCTGCAGCCCATAGAGGGACACAAGAGTGGAGAGGAGGGACAACAGGGCCCAGCAGTAATTGCCCGCAGAGCGAGCTAAGAGCCGGGAGGGAAGACAGCAGAGCCCAGCAGTAATTACAGCCAGCCGGGGGACGCAGTGTAGCGGAGTGTGGCAACGCCTGGCGCCCACACTAGCAGTCCCATCTGAGGTGCACTGTGACCGGTGAAGACTTGCCCGCATCCCGCTGGACCCGACATTGTGCCACAGGTACCCTGCCCCTATCTAGAGTTGGCCACTTGAGGACTGCAGTGGTTGTCACGGTGCCTAGTGTTACCCGGTGCATCGCTGCCAGGACTCCCTTATTATCACGCCAGGTGGGCGGGCAGATTTGCACAACGTACTGTGTGGCATACACCATAGAAGTTAAGTCACCCATCGTGTGCTAGTTCACTTGCCTGGATTTGAACCTCAGGTTATTGGAGCAACAGTGCCACCCGGTGGCCAAGAGGATCAAAGTACAGAACCCCATAGACATAACTAAATCCTATGCATAGGTTTTTGTTGCGGACTGACCGGTCTTAGCTAACGATAGTACCCGGGTACATAGGCTTAGGTGGTGCGAAGTAATATTTCATGATGTGTGTGTTGCGATAGGTAGCGGTTAAGATAAAGCCTAACTATTGCTGTGTTAGTGATAATCATAAATAATGTCCGTTACTGTCCTAGAGCTACTGTCCTGGTTGTATTCCAAATGATGTTTGCACTTTGATATTGTTTTATACGGTTACGTGGTGTTCACCCCATTCCAAGGTACAAAACCCAGCTGGCGCCCCTCGTTGCAGGCCCAGAATAAAGCATCAATTGAGAAAGTGTGTCGATTGATTTGTGTACCCATCCTATAGTACGAGAAGACTCCAGACCGTGAACCGGAGGAGACTAGTGGGACCGATTCCAGTCGTACCAAGTGAGGTAAAGCCCCTTTCGGTGCCTACAAATGCAGGGGGGGGGGGGGGGGGGTGGTGGTGTTTCTGGTTGCCCGGAAACCCCCCTCCTCTTAGCAAGTGCCTTAAATTATGACAACAATAGAACTGGTATATAATATGATCAATAGAGCTGCCACTATGCAGTGTAAGGGGCAGGGCAGAGCTGCTGCACATGCTCAGTGTTCCAACTTCTATCACATTTACTGTATGTGTGGATCTGAGCCCTCAAACATCACAATGGACCAGAGAGCAGCTGCCAGAAGGAAGAGACAGGAGCCTTACCATGAAGTGGGAGATTGTGAGATTAGTGCAGTACTGGTCCTATTATGTTTGTGTATTTATTATTTATTTATTAACAATTTCTTATATAGCGCATACATATTCCGCAGCGCTTTACAGAGTATAGTTGATCATTCACATCATTCCCTGCCCCAGTGGAGCTTACAATCTACATGTACACACACACAGACATTCTAGGGTTAATTTTTGTTAGGAGCCAAATAACCTACCAGTATATTTTTGGAATGTGGGAGGAAACCGGAGTACCCGGAGGAATCCCACGCAAGTACGGGAAACTATACAAACTCCACACAGTTAGGGCCATGGTGGGTATCGAACCCATGACCTCAGCGCTGTGAGGCAGTAATGCTAACCATTACACTGTCCGTGATGCCCAAATTATTATGATATTTGTTTAACCTTTTCCTGACCACTTATCATATTTAAATGTTTGAAACAGCCTATACTGTAGACCAGGCATGTCCAAAGTCAGGCCCAAGGGCCAATTGTGGCCCGTGCTGTGATTTCAAGTGGCCCGCAGCCTCCAGCTGGAAGCGGGCAGAGCATCAGATGTGGGAAACGCAGCACAGGACACTAAAGGTGGGGCCCCGGCGAGCGCGCCTTTACCTTGCTGTCTGCTGCAGTGAGGAGGTGCCGGCCACCACAGTCAGATGTGTTTGGCGTCCTACCCCTGCTGCTGCAATCGTATATCACCCTACTCCACAATCACAGTGACAGCAGTGTTTGGGGAGGGGGGCAGCAAGAGGAAGCTTGCTCCCGTAACATGCAGAGCGGAGGAGGGCAGCAGCGGGAGCCCAAGCATCTCCTCTCCTTGCAGTGCCTGCTTTGCCTCTCCTTCCTCTGGCTCACACAAGGGGCTGGAAAACATACAGAGAAGGAAGGGGGCAGAGTGGGGGACATACAGTGAAGGAGGGTCAGGCTGGGGGACCTACAGTGAATGGAGGCAGTGATGGCCATTCAGAGAAGGGGGAGCAGGGGCAGGCTGGGGGACATACAGTAAATGGGGGCAGAGTGGGGTACATACATTAAGAGAAGGGGGAAGGCTGGGGAACATACAGTGAATGGGGGACATACAGTGAAGCAGGGGCAGGCTGGGGGACATACAGTGAATGGGGCAGGCTGGGGGAAATACAGTGAAGGGGTAGGCTGCGGGACATAGAGTGAATGGGGGCAGAGTGGGGGACCAATCTGATGTGATTAATGATTCAAAGAATGTCAGGCGTAATGGTCGGCCCCCAGACATTTACACTTCTCTAAATCTGGCCCTCGTCGCAAAAAGGTTGGACACCCCTGCTATGCTATAGACCATTTGTACTGTTAAATATTTGATACTGTATTTCATACAGTATCCCGTGTATAAAAAGACCAATTTTCAGTGCTGTTACAACTCCCCCAAACTCCTGTACTTACTCCAATGTGCTGCAGAGTGGGAGATTTTGGAATACATTTCGAAACCCCCCTCTATAAATCCTGCATTTGCCACTGTTTTACATCCAGGCCTTTGGAAGAATAAAGCCTATGCCATCTCCAACGTACCAAAGAGTATTGTGTTATATATATATTAGTCAGCAGGTGGCATTAGAGTAGTACAAATGGGATTTCTATGAATATTTACTTCTGACTTGCAGTCCTGTAAATCTGAAATAGAATCCAACCTATAATGCATTGCAGTCATATAAACAAGGTGGCTGATGATTCTAGTCTAGAACATTGTATGTGATAAAAAGGTTAGTCAGCTTCTGAAATGTTTCATACTACTGTAGCCATCACATCATTAAGTTTTTATAATAAAGGAACATGAAATTGCAATTTATATCCGATAGTACTTCTGTTTTATTCAAGGTATGAAGCTCTGCTGTCATGTGTTACAAGAACTGTACTGTCATACCAAGCCAAGATCTTCATTCCGTGTCATTGCTTTTAATAGGAATCACATGCAACTGTCAGGTCTATGTTAAACAGGGGTTGTGTCTCGTTAAATGTAGAGAAATCAATTGACACGGACAGCCGCTTCTGAGAAATAAGTGTGTTAATGAGGTTTTGCTTAGAAGTCCAGTGTTTAATTAAACTGCCCATTCTGTTATAAAACAAATTGCAGTTTACAGAAGAGTGACTTTGTTGCTTTGGATATGTCATATATTCGCTTCACAGCATGTTTAAAAAGTGGGTCTGGTGACATAGTAAATAACAGCCAAGTAAGCTCACTTGCCTGCTGGAATAAGGATTTACTATTAAGCCTGATTTCTTTTTTTAAGAATGCAGTTTAAAATGGCTGAATTGACTATCATATCAATGAGTTTTTGGTTCCCTTTTTATGAATGAAGTAAAAATGTACTGGATTGCTGTTTTAATGGTATTGAAAAATGTTTCTACTTGCCCTTTTTTCAATAGATTGGAATTTGTGACCTGGATATTTTGGCAGCCCGTTCCAGTTGTAGAATGAAGGTAATGTCCTAACAGTGCTGCTAAATGTGGCATGTATTCTTAGCATCTTGGCTACTTTTCCCACCTCAGCACTTCTGGAAGATATGAAGAAGAAATGGGATGCGGTCATCTATTAGAATGAACTTAGGTCTACAGTCATTAGGTCGACCCCACTAGGTCGACTGGCAGGAAGGTCAACCTGACTTAAGGTCGACATGGGCCAAGGTCGACATGACTTAAGGTCGAATTTGCATAAAGGTCGACATGAGGAAGGTTGACTGGTCATAAGGTCGACATGGGTTTTTCACTGTTTTTTGAGCCGACATGTGCCGACAGGCGGTATTTCATGCCCTACCATCCACTAGGGCGTGGTGGGAGAATAAAATAGTGTGCCGAGCGCAGCGAGGCACCGTGCCCGAAGCATTGCGAGCGAAGCGAGCGATGCGAGGGTCCGATTCTCATTGCCAACTGTGTCCATGTCGACTGTGGCGACAATCGGATCAAAAAACAGTGAAAAACCCATGTCGACCTTATGACCAGTCGACCTTCCTCATGTCGACCTTTATGCAAATTCGACCTTATGTCATGTCGACCTTGGCCCATGTCGACCTTAAGTCAGGTCGACCTTCCTGCCAGTCGACCTAGTGGGGTCGACCTAATGACTGTAGACCTAAATGCAGTCTGACGAATGATCCCATTCCGAAGAAATACAGTAGCAGCAGTTTATCAGTTTTTTACTCCTGTGCTCCAGGAGATCACGGGAGGTTAAAGTAGGAAGGGCCAAGGCATATCAAAATTAATATATTCATTACAGTATGTCACGGGAGTATGGGGTCATGATAAGGTCATTTATAATGAATTGCATCATTGTGCTTCCGACCAGCGGCGGCTGCAGCACACACCATGAAATGCAGTGAGGTATGGCTAAGCACATATATATACATGTATGAATATCATGTATGTAATCTTTCTGCTGGATAGGAGTCTGGGGGTGGGATTAACACATAGTTGCCGACTTTTGAGCTGCCCTCTCCGGGAGAGGGCAGCCAGCTCTGTCAGGCAGGGCTATTTCCATGACTGGAAAAAGAGGCGGTCCGGGGGCGTGGCCACACAGATGATGCCCTGTTGGGGGCATGTCTACAGCGTCACGGCATGTTAGCCCCGCCCCCCGCCGTGCAATGCGGTATTTCAGTCATTGCACTGCGGGGGGCGGGGCTAAAATGCCGCGATCGCGGCATTTTACCTGCGGACCCCCCGCCAAGGGACACATGACATGACATCGCAGGAGCTGGGGGGGATATGCGGGAGGATTGCCACCCTTTCCGGGGGACCGGGAGGGGGACCCGATTTCCGGGACCCTCCCGGCCATTCCGGGAGGGTAGGCAACCCTAGATTAACAGTGTGTAACGGCTTATGCAGAGTCCCGGACGACACACTGTGCCTGATGCACTGAGCTCTGGCGATCCCCTGGGGATCGATCCAGCACAAAAATTACATATATGATAACATGCAGAGCATAACTCTGGGAGGCAATGGAGTTCTCTGCTGCCGGGCTCCTGCTCCAAAGGGGGCAGCTCTCCTCGACCTCGCCTGCGAGTTTGAAACAGTTAATTGAAAGCCATCTGTGTCTGTATCGTCTATGTGGCTGACTCCCCCTCCTAGCAGGACACTTTTTATTCTAAACATAATTTTTGCAAGTTTCACACCCTGTATTAGAACCCATGGCCTGTTCCACTAGAAGGAGATACCTTACTGATGGCGGTTTTTGCTCCTGCATAGGAAGCCTGCAAATTCTATCTATATGAACATTACATACATTACATGCATTTATATAAGATGCTGTATGTATGTTTTATTTCTCTTATGTGTGTGTTTTATTTCACTATTTGTTCATTTGTAGAACTACCAGCGGGCCCTTTAATGCCCTGCATACTGGGACATGTGGTTCTCTTTTTTGCTGGGGGGGGGGGGGGGGCGCCCTCATGCCATTTAAAAAAATATATATTATTATCATTTTTTTTGCACCGATCTGACTGATCCGTGCAATGCTGCTGCTTCATACGTAAATATGGCTGGCACTACGAATGGATACGACCAGCTACGCCATTGGAAAATATGAATATGGGAAATATGGCAGATTAGTACATTTGCTTATTCCCGTATTCCTATTTTTCCCAAAATACGGCCAATTTCGGTCGTATCAATCGTAATCAGTATCGGCCGTATCCCAGGACCTTAGTAAATTTCCCCCAGCATGTGCCAAAGGTGCATGCTGAAAAAAGGGTGTATAATGCCTGTAGTAGTAACATACCCACCAACTGTACCTTTTTGGCAGGTATAGTCCTTTTTTTAATGTCCTGTACCTTTTTTGGGGTCTCCAACTACCCATTTTAAATATAGGAAAGGGTGTGTGGCCATTCCCCCTTTACCAATTTGTACTGGTTTTTGCTATTCATATGATGGAGGGTATGTAGTAAAGCCACTTATACACAGTATGTGCCCAGTAGCAGCAGTGCCATACCTAGACATTTTGATGCCATGTGCCAGAAAAAGGAATTGGAGTGCCCCCACACCAAAAATAGGCACAATGGAGCAAACATGCATGGTGTGGCTTCATGGGGAAGGGGCGTTTCCACATAATAGTTCCAATTCAAATTACACAACACATTGTGCCAGCTAGAGCCCCTTAGGCACACTGCGCAAGGTGGAGCCCCTTAGACACACTGCACCAGGATTATGCATACCGTAATGCCCATTATACACTATGCTGCAAACCGTAATACCTATTACATATCATGCTACACACTTTAATGCCTATTATATATTATACCACACACCATATGGCCCATTACATATTTTGACACACCTTATAATGCCTATTATACATTATACCCCACACGTAATCTCTATTACATATTATTATGCCACACATCTTAATGCCCAGTACACATTATACCACAAACCAAAATGCTCATTACATATTATATCACACACCATAAGGGTATGGGTCATTAGGTCGTCACTGTCTAGGCTGACAGTTAATAGGTCGACCACTATTGACTCTATGAAAATAATGATTCCTAAACTTTCTCCCTTTCATCAGTCACCTGCAAAGGTGTTTTATCATGTCCTTTTAAAAAATATATATTTTTGTCATGTTTCTGTTCAGGGTATATCACACTACTTTACAATCATCTGCTTTACCATATCTGCAGCAGGCCCTTTGATGGCCTCCCATTGTGTAACCTTTGTAGTGCGCCCAACATGGCTGCCTCGACTAGCACTTGTGGATGGGGTGATAAATTAGGGTTACCACCTTTTTGTTGAGAGATTCCCGGACATTGGCCCGCCCCTTGACACACCCACTGACCCATCCCAGCCCCACCCCCAGACCCGCCCCCAGACCCGCCTTATGTTGATTTTTTTTAAACCTTTGCTTCCATTTCATTCTTGATTTTGCATACCATAATTCCAGTTACATGTTATATCACATACATTAATGGCCATTACAAGTTATGCCACACATCGTGATGCTAATTCCGTGTTATGCCATATACCGCAATGGCCATTACACATTATGCCAGGACTCAACAGAATTTTTGCACAGGATGGACAACATGGACAGTGCGAGCCGAAGGCGCGCGTCAAATTTTTGACATAATCCCGACACACCGCAAACCCATTATATAGTATACCACATGCCATAATGGCCATTACAAGTTATGCCACACATCGTGATGCCAATTACGTGTTATGCCATGTACTGCAATGGCCATTACACATTATGCCAGGACTCAACAATTTTTTTGCAAAGGATGGACAACATGGACAGTGCGCGCCGAAGGCGCGCAGCAAAATTTTTGACATAATGCCGACACACCGCACACCCATTATATAGTATACCACATGCCATAATGGCCATTACAAGTTATGCCACACATCGTGATGCCAATTACGTGTTATGCCATGTACTGCAATGGCCATTACACATTATGCCAGGACTCAACAATTTTTTTGCAAAGGATGGACAACATGGACAGTGCGCGCCGAAGGCGCGCAGCAAAATTTTTGACATAATGCCGACACACCGCACACCCATTATATAGTATACCACATGCCATAATGGCCATTACAAGTTATGCCACACATCGTGATGCCAATCACGATGTATTATTCCATGTACTGCAATGGCCATTAGACATTATGCCAGGACTCAACCAAATTTTTGCACAGGATGGAAAACATGGACAGTGCGCGCCGAAGGCGCGCAGCAAAATTTTTGTCATAATGCTGACACACCGCACACCCATTATATAGTATACCACATGCCATAATGGCCATTACATTTTATGCCACACACCGTAATGCCCATTGCACGTTTTAATGAACTTTGTAATTCCGATTACTCATAAGCCCACACATGATGCCCATGACATACTATATAACACACCGTAATGCCCATTACATACTATATAACACACCGTAATGCCCATTACATACTATATAACACTGCAATGCCCATTACATACTATATAACACACCGTAATGCCCATGATATACTATATAACACCGCAATGCCCATTACATACTATATAACACTGCAATGCCCATTACATACTATATAACACTACGCAATGCCCTTGACATACTATATAGCACCGCAATGCCCATGACATACTATATAACACCGCAATGCCCATTACATACTATATAACACTGCAATGCCCATTACATACTATATAACACTACGCAATGCCCTTGACATACTATATAGCACCGCAATGCCCATGTCATACTATATAACACCGCAATGCCCATGTCATACTATATAACACTAAGCAATGCCCATGTCATACTATATAACACTAAGCAATGCCCATGACATACTGTATAACACACCATACACATTTGACACATAAGTGCCACTTACCTATATGCTCAATGCCAGGGGCTTCATGCCGATGCCAAGGTGGACTGAATTTGCTCGTTGCCGAGGGGGATAGATCTGTGCCTCTGTGCTCGTTGCCGAGTGGGATAGATCTGTGCCTCTGCTCGTTGCCGAGGGGGATAGATCTGTGCCAGTGTGCTCGTTGCCGAGGGGGATTGATCTGTGCCAGTGTGCTCGTTGCCGAGGGGGATTGATCTGTGCCTCTGTGCTCGTTGCCGAGGGGGATTGATCTGTGCCTCTGTGCTCGTTGCCGAGGGGGATAGATCTGTGCCTCTGTGCTCGTTGCCGAGGGGGATTGATCTGTGCCAGTGTGCTCGTTGCCGAGGGGGATTGATCTGTGCCAGTGTGCTCGTTGCCGAGGGGGATTGATCTGTGCCAGTGTGCTCGTTGCCGAGGGGGATTGATCTGTGCCTCTGTGCTCGTTGCCGAGGGGGATTGATCTGTGCCAGTGTGCTCGTTGCCGAGGGGGATTGATCTGTGCCAGTGTGCTCGTTGCCGAGGGGGATTGATCTGTGCCAGTGTGCTCGTTGCTGAGGGGGATTGATCTGTGCCTCTGTGCTCGTTGCCGAGGGGGATTGATCTGTGCCAGTGTGCTCGTTGCCGAGGGGGATTGATCTGTGCCAGTGTGCTCGTTGCCGAGGGGGATTGATCTGTGCCTCTGTGTTTGTTGCCGAGGGGGATTGATCTGTGCCTCTGTGCTCGTTGCCGAGGGGGATAGATCTGTGCCTCTGTGCTCGTTGCCGAGGGGGATTGATCTGTGCCAGTGTGCTCGTTGCCGAGGGGGATTGATCTGTGCCAGTGTGCTCGTTGCCGAGGGGGATTGATCTGTGCCAGTGTGCTCGTTGCCGAGGGGGATTGATCTGTGCCTCTGTGCTCGTTGCCGAGGGGGATTGATCTGTGCCAGTGTGCTCGTTGCCGAGGGGGATTGATCTGTGCCAGTGTGCTCGTTGCCGAGGGGGATTGATCTGTGCCAGTGTGCTCGTTGCCAAGGGGGATAGAAACCCCCTCCCCCGCCTGCGGGAGGCAGACAGGCTTGTCAGTGTGCCTGTGCCTGCCTGCCCGTCCCCTCACGTCTCCCCCGCTGTATTCGCGGGAGAGACGTGCTGCTGTGCTGTATGATTTTAACATTTCTAACTCCCGCTGCTGGACCGCTAGCCAATGGCCGTTCGCGGTCCAGCAGCCAATCAACTGGTGGCTGCTGGACCGCGAGCGGCCATTGGCTAGCGGTCCAGCAGCATATGCAGCACCGCAGCAGCACGTCTCTCCCGCATACACAGCGGGGGAGACTTGAGGGGACGGGAGCAGGGCAGCGGGGGAGCGGGGAGACAAGGGGGCGGCGGCGGCGGCGGGCGGGTTATTCCCGGACTATGTATAGTCCGGGAAAGCCACCCGTCCGGACTCCGGACGCCGGTCTTAATTACCGGACTGTCCGGAGTAATCCCGGACGGGTGGTAACCCTATGATAAATACATGGACCTGAGTGTCTTGTTGGAACCCTATTCTACACTGAAATCACCCATTTTGTGTAATTTCTTCTATGAGTAACCTATTCCACTTGGGAAATCCTACACAATGCTCCCAAGTTGGCTGCCTTACCTGGTAACTTGTTAGGGTGATATACATAACCCATGGAAATTATTATCCAAAATGCCTGCACCAATCATGCATTATGCCTACATTTGTGCCTAAGTTGGGAGGCATGAGATAAATGACAAATGGTTGTTATCTGGCGGCAAATTCTATGTTTCTATTCAGCACATGTGCAGGATGGGTTCAGTGCATGCATATACGCCCCACCACCAGATATGCACGCAAATTATCTCTGATGTGCAGCCGGCACCGGGCATCTCTGCACTGCTCTGCATTCCCTAATATGTGTTTGCCCTCTTGTCTGTTTTACTATTACATTGTACTAGCAACTTTCCAGTTAGGATGGACTTATGACCTAATAAAAATAATTATAAAATGGGGGTGCCAAATTACTGTTTTGCCCTGGGTGATAAGAATCCTAGATTCAGACCTGATTTGCTTACCATTATGTATGCACACAAATATCTACTGATAGCTGCTTCTCATACCTCCACCACCAATGCTTCTCTCCTACTCCTTCAACTGTGACACTGCTGGCACATGCCCAGTGAGAAGATCACATTTTGGAGCCCCAATATGTTGGCCTTGGCACTCTTTCCCAGGATTGTGGATGGGCCCATTACCAAGTCACCAGACAGGTACATTTAACTAAATAGCTGCATAACACCACTATACAGTATATTGCATAAGTTGTACTTACCAGTAGCCGACCACCTATGTCCTCCTAGAACCACCATTGACTTAAAATAAAAGCTCCTTTCAGCAAATATCATGGCCACACCGTGTACATTTCTCCACTTGTTATTCTTTGCCTTGACTTTTTATCCAGTCAGCCCCTGTTACCCACTGCCTCCCTTGTCACTCATTCTCTTCTCTTGTCACCCTCTGACTCCCCCTGTCATCCTCTACCTCCTCCTGTTATCCTCTGCCTTACTCTGGAGACCTACAATCTGCTTTAAACATTGTTTTTTTTTTAGCAAATAACACAGTTGCATCACAGTTGTGTGTTTCTCCCTTTTTACCTTTTCTTCTCTCCAGTCAACTTCTCTCTGTCACCTTCTTCTTCCTCCTGCCACCCTTTGCCTTACCTCCCCCAAGCACTCTCTTCCTCCTCCTGTCACCGTTGTCCTCCTTTAACTCTCTTCTTTCATCTGTCACCTGTCTTCCTAACCTGTCCTGCTGATATATGGAACAATGGGCCTAATTCATGTTTGTATGCAAATTCAATTGCAATTTGTGGTTTTCTCAGCTACAGGACTTCTAACTTAAGTAAGTGAAGCTGCTGCCTAGGAGCAAAACAAGAAACCCACAGATGCCATCGCAAAAATGAGGAACATCAGGGCTAAGGGTTGGTCTATGGCTATGCTGACTGGACACAGCAGCCTTAGCACATACGAGCTCACGCCTGACGGCAGGTACACATCCATGATACACCTGCGTTTTGCCAACCACTACCTGTGATCTCCCAGTTGATACATCCAAATGGCCACTTTCTGTCAATTACTTTGCAATGTAATTCTTATTGCAAGCTATATCGCAGTGGCACCTTGGCACATGCACATTGTGGCTGCAGCACATAAGCAGTCTGCTGACAATTGCTCCATTGCATACATTTAGGCCCAGTATGTGGATTTACTTTCTATTCTGTGGAGCTGTAAACCATTTCCTATTTGGAGCATATGTGGGCATATGCAATCAGTGTCTGCTCGATCTTACTGGACATCAATCTTTATCACTGCACTTTGGATAGTCCATTACCCCCTGGTGGTCTTATAGTGAACCCAAATGGTGCGAAAATTAATTTGTTTAGATATTAATTTAATGTTTCTCTTGACAGATATATAAGCTCCGCTTGGTAAGATTATTTTTACTCTAGCGCTACAGACTTGTCATACATTTCATCACATACCAGTTCTGTTTATCAGAATCAGTGGAGTAATAGAAGACGCTGATTGATCTGGTCAACCTTACATCCCTCTATTCTTAAATACTTTATTTCTGTCATCAAGATGGCATTTTGCACAGGCAAATCCAGACATAAAGAAACATCATCATGACAGATACATGAGTTAGATGCCAACCACCTGAGGGCAATGATGGCTTCTCTGTGGCATAACAGGTTGTTGATCATCTGCTTGGATTGTCCATAACTTTGACTGTTTGCTGCTTGTCCGGACCTGTGACATTATTTTGACCCATCCTTTGGATTATGCTTTGGTAGTTCCTTGTTTGTCCGTTACTGAACCTACTTATACTATGGAACTCTAATATTTGACTTTGTAGAATAATTTGCCTTGCTTTGACTGTGGTTCTACCTCCTGTTAATGAGGTCATATTTTACATTGGGCATTCATAAAGTTGGTATACCTGGGAAGGAAGCCAAATGCATTGCTATCTCTTAGAACGTCATGCCAATGTTTATTTTCATATGTTGTGTTTTTCAGGATGTATGAGACAAATTTGAAGCCTAAACTTTGGTGTTTATTCAATGCAGCCGACCGGGGGTTTAAACGGCGGGGATCGCTGAAAACAAGTGATCCTAGCCGTTTAACCCCATTGTCGGCTGCTCACCGTATTATCCATTCCAGGGAAATCCTCGCTGTCCAAGGACGGTATGGATATTCCCAAACAGCGAGGCTCCCAGTTTATGCAGGGACATTACACACGCCGTTTTCTCCTCGCTCCTAAAGCAAGGGGGATTCGGCGTGTGCCAGTGACGTGCAGTCAGGGGAGGCAGAGCCTCACCTGTTATAACTAATAAAAAAATAAATCAAACATGATATTTATAACACACAATAACATATGCTGATGTTATAAATATCTTATTTGACTTTTTTCTTTATTAATTCTTTGATGGGAGTCCGTGGGGACAGTGCGGGGAGGCTGGGCGGCAGCGGGAGCTGTGCCTCAGGCAGACAATAGAAAACTGTCAGGCAGCTGGGGGCGGGCATAATGCGCAGGGAGAGAAATGAGGCTGGGAAGCCCATTGGAATTATATGGGGAAGCGGCATCTACTCCTCTGCCTCAATGACAGGGACGGATGCCCCAGTCACTGAGACAGATGTGATAGGACAGCGGAGCAGGCTGTCACTCACTGATAGCCTGTATCCGCTGTCCAGGAGCTTCAGTGTGTCAGTGAGTGTCTGCACGCAGGGAGGAACAGCAACACCGACATGTAAGTGTTTAGTTAATGCACCTAAAGTCACACACACACACACTTTTATATTAAAAAAAAAGCCAAATCCCCCCCCCCCCCCCCACTACAAACACATTGATTTTTATTTAGTAACCCCCTAGCCTAGCTAGCCTAGCACACATTTTATTTCATTATCCCCCCGCTCCCCCCTTGCAGCCCAGCGCGGCTGCGGTAGCGGGCTGCGGGCATTAGATAATAAATAATTGCCTTATAATAATTAATTATTTTGTGCTCCCCCCCATGTTGGTACTTTAACTTTAATTCAGATAGGAGTATGATTTTTATTTCTCCATGTCCCCGGCGGCTCCTGCATCTCGGCGCGGCGGCGCGGCTATCACACACAGTCGGGGTGATAGCTGATAGCGGAGGCTAAATGCCCGCTATCACCCCGCAGGCCGCCGATGATCAGAGCTGCAGAACGGCGGTGCGGCTGGAGCTATGAGCCGGCTACGCGCTACCACACAGTACAGACTGTGTGTGATAGCCGCGCCGCCGCGCCGAGATGCAGGAGCCGCCGGGGACATGGAGAAATAAAAATCATACTCCTATCTGAATTAAAGTTAAAGTACCAACATGGGGGGAGCACAAAATAATTAATTATTATAAGGCAATTAGAATGATTTCTGCGCCGTGGGGGCAGCCGCAGCAGGGAAGAAATATGTCGGGCATAAGTATTTATTTTCTGTAAAGAAGCAGGGAAATGTACTGTATGTTACTGTTCAATTTCAATTAAATGGTTAACCTATTGGGTCTATACTGTAAGTGTGTAAATCTTACTCTGATACTAGCCAGTGCCTCACCAGTCATTGACCTCACCGCACGTCACTGGCGTGTGCAGGGGGTCAGTTGAATACTGACCCTGCTTGCTGTGACAGTGAGCAGGCAGCACTGCTTGCTGTCACAGCTCGCAGAAAGCATTGAATACACCCCATAGTCAGAGTCCAGCTTTATGTGCTCATTTTAAGCTGAGGCCATGGCCTGTTGGAATATAGAATTTCTCTAATATACCTACCAGTGGGAAAAAAAAGGTGTATATTTTTTAGGGCACTAGGTATAGTGTAGTTAGTTAAGGAATTACCAACGGAGTCATCACACTTTCCTACTTAGTAAGAGTGAGGTGTAATTGATTTGTTCCAATAACTGGACATAGTACTAGAATGGAGGATGCTATAATTATTAATGAAATGAGTTATTGATTTAATAACTGATGGAGCAGCCTTTCTCAATTACATTTTCTTTCCTGTTTGGGAATTGTTAGTGAAGCCAAGGTTATATTGTGCACCCCTATGCTGCTTAGCACTAGGCTCAGTCTATGGGCCTTATTTTGGTTCACTCTTTCTGACAAAATACTTCTTAGATGGACAAAACCATGTGCACTGCAGGGGGGCAGATGTAACATGTGCTGAGAGAATTAGATTCGGGTGAGTAATTTTGTTTCTGTGCAGGGAAAATACTGGCTGCTATATTTTTAAACTTCAATATAGATCTCACTTTGAAGTAAAACCCCACCCAAATCTAACTCTCTCTGCACATTTTGCATATGCTCCCCTGCAGTGCACATGGTTTTGTCCATCTAAGAAGGATTTTGTCAGAAAGAGTGGACCAAAATAAGGCCCAATGTCCCAGTATTTTCTAGCAAAAGTCCTCAGAGAACACTAAAGCCCCATACACACTAGTTGACCTCACCGACGCCAATACTGGCAGCGGTGGGGGCCCAGCAGCGGGTGCTGGCATTGGAAAGTGCATACATACTTGCCGATGCCGGCTCTGAGGCGAACAATGGCGGGGGGAGCTATGGCCGTGCTGTCGCTACAGCATGGTCATCATTAATGAGGACTTCCCTCACCTGGACATGCTGGACGAGGTCCATAATGACGCACAGGGGTGCGCATCATTAAGTACATCAAACGCACACACTAGAAGATAAAGTAAAATATTTCTTTCAGAATGGGCTTTAACAGTGCATGTTTTTTCTAGCTTCATGCTGGAGCACAGGCAGGTATTTATTTTTAACAGAAAAGCACACTTTTAAAGATCCAGGGGTAGTACTAATTATTTCACTTGTGATTCTGGGCCTTATTCTGGTTAGGTCGGTGAAACGTACATACGGCCCGTCACACCGTACGTTTAACGTACGCTCGCGGTGAGCGAAAGTCCGCCCACAGAACAGCCGCACACGGACGGTCACAAACACCGTCAATGGGGAGTGGCGTACACTTGAGCGTACGCCACCGTGTACGGACAGATCTCCCTCTTAGCCACCGATACCTGGCGTACATCAGAGTGTACGGCAAAGTGCACGGACGGATCTTGTCCGTTTTCCCACCGACACCTTCCGTATATCTGAGCGTACGCCACATTGCAAGTAGAAATTGAGTCCAAAAACATAATTGTTGCTCTTAGATTTGGTTTATGTGTCTTTTCCATAATTAAAAACTGGTATGTTTGTGTTACAGTGAAAAAGTTGATACATGTCGACTCCTGTGAATTGAGTGTCCTGCTTTTTAAAGTAGAAAAAAACACTTTCTGAATGGAGATGGTTACAAAATAACTACCTTGACATATATAACCAGGTCTTAGAATGAATATTACCTAAAATTAAACCAACCTTTACATGTTGAAGTTTAGAAAGGTAAGGTTTCAATGTGTTTGAGGGCTGTGTGTGGCTTGCAGGTAGTGAAATAATGGTTTTCACTTAATAGCCTGCAGCATTGCTTATTACATTCAGGTGTATGTGTTTGACTAGTAATCAGCGTTAAAGCATTAAAGACCCAGGCGTCCGCTCTCATACGGTATCTCTAGGGGTGGTCTGGAGCTATCTTTGGCGTCCGCCTGTTTTTGGGCCAAAATGCACAGTGCGTTCGCCGATCTAGGCGGTTGTGGCACCGTGCAGTTTGTGTGCACACCCCTGTGTACACCCATGTTTACGCCTCATTATTCCGGCCGCTCCAATAGAAACGCCCACATGCCGCCCACAATGACCGTACTCTTGCGGACAGGTTTTTTCGCACGGAGAGACCCATCCGTGAACGGTGTGAGGTCGCCGCACATGCGCATTGCGAAAGCTACGCATGCGCAGATGAGAAAAAAGCTTGATCCGCCCATATACGGTCCCACCGTACCAAGCAGAATAAACCCCTCTGTGAGGAGACCTGAAAATCCTGCACTGTTCTGCTGGTTACATATCATACTTGCCTACTCACAAGGGCCCTTATTCTGATCGGTGCGGATATTCCCGAATTCTTACGGTGCGGCCCGCACGCCACGGTGTTCTGCCGCGTGCGGCCATCGTCCGTAGAAACGCCCACGTGTCCTCCGCATTCGGACGGACTCACTCTTTAAGAACAGGGCGTGTTTACGGACGACATACAAACCATGCGTGTGCGGGAGAAACACTCCGATTCTGCACGGTATTACAGAGTATTACAGAGTATGCACGGGAATACCGCATCCGAACGGGAGCCAAGCGGTGCTACCGCACGTAAGCGGTGTATTTACGCCAAAAAACCCACTATTATGTCTATTCTGCAATACATCACATGACCCACTTATTCAATTACCTATCCTCATACAAAAATGCTTATTTGGAATTGGAATCAATTAGATGCCAATATATCCTTACAAGCATGCCTAACACATGCATTGCACACATTAACCCTTACAGCAATTGAAGTGCAATGGTTTGTATTAGACCCTGTGTAAAAGATTATAAACAATCTACACATATACTGTTTAATGTGCAAATAAAACCAACAACTGTGAACTTGCATAAACCATTTATTTGAATGCAAAATTAACATTTAAATAAAAAAATATAAAATAATAAATTAGATAAGTAGATCTCGCAGGTCCTGGAGATCGGCTAGTAATAGCCGCAAATGGTGCTCCGCCCGCAGGAGGGCCCCACGAACCCCCTCATCTGCCGGTGTGGTGTCATCTGTGGGCATGTCAAAGGGGCAAAAATTAGTCATGATATTCATGCATACATTTCACATACTGCGACATAAATTGCACAAATGCTAGGTGACATGTGTATATATATATATATATATATATATATATATATATATATATATGTAGAGAGATAGAGACACACATAGATAAATAGATATGACACACACATATATACATACATGCAAACTTATTTACTACATACTGTGTTTTTTTCCCTCTACCCTTTACTCTGCAGAAGACATAACAGTTATAGTGTTTCTTCTCATTCACAACCCACCCATGACTAACCAATGACAAGCATGTCATGGCCTCCGTCAATAAGAACTTGTCACAATCTCCTCAGTCTAAGTTCAGTGATGGTTCGTGGCATGGGAGTTATGCAAATGTCAGGAATGCACAGTACACATCCTCAAAATCATAATTCAGTCTAAACCAACCTACAATTCTGTGAGGGCCAAAAAACAATCTGAACTACAGGGGGTGTTTAGGTAGAGGAGGCTCCAGGGACACTGGCAACTTGTGACTCCATTCCAAGGTAGGCCGGCCCATACTCCATTTATAGCATACATCCTATAGTTTATAAATAACATTCAACAACAATATAGATTCCACTATATGATGGGTCAGAATCGAGCCTTGCAGCAGGTTAATTTAATCCACAAATGATCCACTCATCCCTTTACTCCAGGATCCTGTTTAACTACAACGGTTATGTGGCAGTCAAAATGGAGCTCCAAGCCATCCCACAAACCTGTGTAATTCAGAGGTGTCCTGGATGAAAGGGATGCCTTGGACACCCCATCTAACCCGTACCTGTATCTGTAGCTACCCACTTTGAGTTCTGTATTAATAGTATTGTACCAAATTTTTTCTTCACCACTGCTACATAACAAATACCAGTACAACTACTTCATGAATGATGCATTATGTAAACATACCGATCTGATGGGACTCCGGTGCCTCACACGCCTCCTCCCCCTCGGATTCGTCCAACTCCGGGGCAACCGTGGCCTCCTCAGCCACCTCCTCCGCCAGCTCCTCCGCCACCATCACCTCCTCCACCTCCTCCTCCTCCGCCACCAACACCTCCTCCACCTCCTCCTCTGCCACCAACTCCTCTTCCACCTCCTCCACCACCACCTCCTCAGGCACCTCCTCCTCCTCAACCACCTCCTCCACCATCTCCTCCACCTCCTCCACCATCTCCTCCACCATCTCCTCCACCTCCTCCACTTGCTCCTCCACCATTTCCTCCTCCTCCTCCACTTGCTCCTCCTCCACCCTCGCCGCCACCTCCTCATCACGCTCTTGGAGCTCTTCCTCGGCCAGGGCTGCCTCGGCCTGTTCCCGTGCCTGTCGTGCTCGGGCTCGTGCTGTGTGGTAGAAAAAAAAATCATGGTCAATGTCGGGTCATTGGGGCACATGTATTAATCCATAACAAGCCATACATGGAAGGGTGATAATGTTGGCAAACGATGCTTGAAAGTAGCTCCTTACTGGTAATGGACTCCAAAATGTGACATTTAAGTTATTAAGTGATTGTTAGTAATTTGTTCAATCATTACAACCCTGCCATTTATCAATATTGAACACATATTCGATCTGGCACATTGTATGCATCAGAATCATGAATGCTATGTCATTACATATAAAAGCCACATGACTGCATGTTAACCAGGAAGAAGCACACATAACAGTCTATGGACTTTTAAACCCATGGACACCCACTTATCATGAGACACATTTTATTGTTTATATATGCTATGATGTCAGTGCGAAATTTCCTAGCTAAAATACTCACAATCAGCTATTTCGCCCCTAATCTGCTGTAAAAGCTGGGGCTGGCGCCTGCGGAGGTCCGACCACCGCCTCTCTAGCTGCCCGATGGTCCTCCGCACCCGAGTGCGTGCGAAAATCCTGCGCCCTGCCGCAGCATAGGCCCGCCGCTTCTGCCCATTACTGATAAAGGGCCCCGCACGGCCCAGCCTTGTCTCCATGACGGAGACCAGAGCCCTCAGTTCCGCAGGCGAAAAAGGCTCTGCCCTGCGTGTCTCCGCCATGTTAACAATGGCATCAATCAACCAATCAGGTGGTGGCATTGGTTTATCACAGTTATTTGTGTTAATAACTTTATTGTTCATCTTTACATGAACAGCGTCTCTGCGCCAACACAAATGGTGACAAATTCGCATGCCTTAAATACAGTAGTGCTGATGTATGGGAATGAACAAATCTGATATATATAAAACACAGTGTGTATGCACTTAGCTTAATGGATATCATATCTACAAGGACCATGGAAGAGCTTACCTTAGACCCTGACAAGTCCAGATCTGGAGAAAAATGATTCTAGCAGCAACTCACTATTTATAGGCCTCTCACATGTGTGGTCTATAACAGTAGTGATGAGTATTGCATGACTTGTGGCCTGGATTTTCTAAGGGATTGGGCTACTTTTAGCTTGCAATCAAACTCCACAATACCACAGTAGTCATGAACCAAATGTCATGTCATGCTAGCAAATAGCATGTGTATTGTGCGATAGTCACAGGTGTATCAGAAGATTCTATGCAATGTTAGAATTGGTGACCAGTATTTCATGTCGAAGTTTCGCCAGGTTTTACACACGTATGCGGCGCGAAAAAACAGCGACGTACGCTCGCGCACGGAACGCAGCTGCCGCTCATGTCCGCCAAACAGGATACACAAACAGTATATAAAGGTGTATTAGAATGTGACAATGTTGTTGCTAACATGTCTGGATCACAAGCAGAGGTGGACCAGGAGCTGCAGCAACTATTTGACCACATGGACTCCAGCACCTCCTATGTGCCACTGCACATGCAGTCAGTGGGAAATGAGGAGGCTGCTGGCCCTTCTACAGCAGGGCAACCTGCACCTGACCATTCTACAGCAGGGCAACCTGCACCTGGCCCTTCTGCAGCAGGGCAACCTGCAGCTGGCTCATATGCACCATCAGCAGAATCATTTGGAACACAACCGGGGACTTCACAAGATAGTACCATGGCCAGCACTTCAAGTACAGCGACACGTGCCAGTAGGCGTGGGCGTGGCAAGGGGAGAACGAGGGCAACAGAGGAACCAAGTACAAGAAATAAGGCATATGAAGCACAGGAGCTTGCCATCCTGGTTCCCCGAGCACGTGATTGGATTGAGTGTCCATCGGAGAGGCTGACACACACACGCAGATGGAAGATTTGGGAAGACATAACGGCAGAGATTAATGAAGTTGCGCCACAAGTTCGTGAGACGGACCATGTCAAGAAGAGGCAAGTTGTTTTGTGATACATGTGCCCAGTAATAGACAAGTAATGATTGAATTCATGCTTAGATGGATTTGGCAAATGGCCGGTGAGGTTGTTACGATACACAGACATTATTGACATGTTATTTAGTTGAGAGTTAGAGTAGGGTGATTGTGAATGTGTATTGTAACGGTTGATATCATAGTTGCATGTAATGTTATCTTTTTGACATTAAGCACATGTCGTAATATGGAGCACAGAGCAATGGCTGCAACAGCAAACATCTGGAGTGACATGTATTAATATGTCAACTTACATTGCAGGTGGCAGGACTTCAAAACCAACCTGAAGAGGAAGATGACCAAGCGGTGGGAACACAGCCAGAGATCTGGGGCCGGGCCCATGCCATCAGGGCTAGAGTTCACCCCCCTGGAGTTGATGGCCGAGAGCTGTATATCAGTTGAGGAGGTCAGGGGGGTGAGCACGATGGATAGCGAGGCCCCAGCTGAAGTGTTTGCGTCTTTTATTGAAGGTAAATATTTGTCATGCCATAAGCTTGTGCAAGTAATTATCTTAGAATGTGTCCTAATTGTGTTTATCATTTTCCACAGACACCCCACTGCTTGGTGACGACTCTGCTCAGGAGGTGGAGGAGTCTGTGCCACCTGGCCCCAGTGGTAGGCCTGTGCAGCAGCAGCCATCGGCCCAAGCCGATTTGGCCGCCTTGGCCCACATGCTTGGGGACATAAACCAGCAGGGAGAGTTGGCATCAGAACGGATGCGTAGGACCGAGGAGATCATAGCGAGCTTGGTCAGCACCCAGCAGGCCATCGCTGGGAGCATGCAGGCCATGGCTGAGGCGCATCAGGCCATGGCTGCAAGTGCTCAGGTGCTGGCCGAGCAAGCCACCCGCCAAAATGATCTCCTCCTCCACCATAATGAGCTTATGGTGGAGCTAGTTAACAGCAACAGGGTCCTAATGTCATCCGTTTCTGGTGCATTACCACCAGCAACACTCCCTGCTGGCAGGAGGGGTAGACCAGCCAACCCCTCACCAGCATCTGCTCCACCTGCCCCAGCATCTGGCCGTGGCCGAAGAGCTGCTGCACAGGCCAAGGAGCCTACCAAGGCCAAACGTGGTCGCAAATGAACTTGTGGCTGCATTAATCTCCACCGTTATGTCATCCCAACTCTTCCATTGTGCTGTGTGTGTCAGCTTCTTATGTCCAATCACGTGCTGAGGGTAACCAGATGAGCCCTTGCTTCAAATGTCCTTTTTGGTTCCCCTGTTGCCCTCTTTTGCCTGCCATTACTGTCAGCTGTACTTGAAGTGATGTTGCTAAGTCCCCGGTTGTGTTCCAAATGATTCTGCTGATGGTGCATATGAGCCAGCTGCAGGTTGCCCTGCTGCAGAAGGGCCAGGTGCAGGTTGCCCTGCTGTCGAATGGTCAGGTGCAGGTTGCCCTGCTGTAGAAGGGCCAGCAGCCTCCTCATTTCCCACTGGCTGCATGTGCAGTGGCACATAGGAGGTGCTGGAGTCCATCTGTGTGCAATTATATTTGTTTTGTATTATAATTTATTTTGGTACAATCCTGCCATGATTTTGTTTTTGGGTTTTTTTTATTTTTTTGTCATTGCATCACAGTGGCATTGACTGAAATGTATATAAATAAATTTATTTACTTTACAAAAATTGTGTGGTTTCATTAGGACATGTCGAATACACATGTGTATTGCTAGTATTAATATTCAGTCATGTCCATTGTTAGCAGGTTTAAAGTGTGTGACAAGTACAGCATATGTGGCTGATTAGTAAGGTTTCCTTGAAGCAGCAATGGTTTCAATTAAAGCACTGACAAGCGTCCTATTAGTGAGTAATGAGTAAAGGAGTCGATTCTATTGGGTTCAGGTGTTAATGCTTGTAGTCATTAGGCGGTCCGTTCGCCTACCGCAGGAACGAGTGGTGTCCGCAATAGTAGCCTTTTGGACACCGCACATTTCTTCCCTTTTTGTTCGCGTACATTCGGAGTGGTATCCGAATGCACGCCCCCCAACATAAGTGTACTCCCCCGTGTCCGCCCATGTTTCCGCCCCGTTTTGCCCACTTTGAAACTACGCCCATGTGTCATTCCGCATGACGCCCATAATACGCCCATATTTCCCGACTGATTGCGGTGAACAGTTTTGTACGGGATTTGCCCGAACAGGTACGGAGTCAAGGCGTGGCACATGCGCGTTGCGTTCTCCACGCATGCGCAGACGCCGTAAAGACGCGATCCGAAAGTATGCGGAAAAGTACGCGTCAATCAGAATAAGGGCCAAGGAGTTGTGCAGTTTCCTGCCCCCCAGGAAGAGGTACGCTGCTCTCCCACACCCTGCCCACTTCTTAGTGAATGTTTAGTATTACACATAAATTATTATTCAAGATTTACTTATTTTAAACATGTTTTTCATTGTTTTTTTTTTCCTTCCTTGGGTGTTTCTTTTGAATACATCCCATAAATGTACAATGTATGTGAGTACCATGTAGTGAAAAATAAACTAATACACTGACAGGGTTAATTCCGGGGAGATAACTGTACACACTGTATTATCAATCACATATAGATGGTTCTTATTAGGATGACTAAATAATTGTGCATTGGCCAATGAGGCTAGTGTTTTTTTGTTGCTATTTTAATCTATTATTTTAAGATTAGGGCCTGGTGAAAATGAGATCATCACATTTGTGCAAGTTTTGCAATGTAGGTGTGATGTACATGTTGCATGTATGGGGCACAAGAGGACCAGGAAAAGAATGTAAGCTTAATGTGAGGCTGAGATGACCTGGTAGATGGAGAGCACATTTATCCCATCTCTCTCCTGAGAGACTACAAGATCCTCGCCAAGGTACTTGCCAATCGGCTGAAGGCTGTCATTGGGCGGCAGATCGTTCATCCAGGCCAGACCTGGCCGCAGAATCACTGACTTGCCCTCCTCAGAGACATGGTCCATTACCTGAAAGATCGTAATGTGTGCACTGCCCTGATCAGTCTTGATCAGGAAAAGGCTTTTGACCATGTCTCCCATGAGCTGACGGGTAAGGTACTGCGTAAATTTGGTCTTGGTGAACTGTTCTGTGCGTATGTTAACTTGATGTACCTTGACATTTACAGCTCGGTGTTGGTGAATGGCTGGAAGACTACCCTCTTTCACCTTTTATTTTTCTTTGTGTTATAGTGCTCTTCGCTGTATCCATCAGACAAAATCCAGAGATCAGAGGGATCACCGCACTGGGTCCAGACCATCCAGAGGCCAAGTGTTCACTGTACATGGATGATGTCACTTTCTTCTGTGCAGACCAGAAATTGGTGGGACAGCTCCATCCCTTATTACTGGACTATTCCATGGTTCCATCTGGATGTGTCCAAATTTGTGAGGAAACTCCAACTGGAGGGATTGAAACCCGACTTGTGGAAGTCAAAAACTATCCACAAGCTCATTAGAGCCAAAGACGTTATGGAATCGATTTCAGGTCTCCCTTCAGCAACTGTCAAGTTTGTCTGGGAGTATGTGGTCTCCAAAAGGCTTACAAATAGACACAAGGACATGTCATGGATGGCCATTAAGGAGGGTTTGCCTCAACAGTCATTCATGCACTCCTGAAACTTGTGTAGGTACAGACATTGTCCCTGGTGCCTTGTTCAGATGGAAATGTCTATGCACCTCTTCTGGGACTGCGCCTACGCACAGTTATTGTAGTTGTTGGATGCCCTACAGACTGAATTTAAAGACTCTCTTCCCAGGAACTGGCTTTCATACCTTTCGCTACTTAATGGACTATTTCCCGGCACCTATATGTATGGGGCGACCCAGGAAGCCTGGTGCTTTATAAACTGTGTTAAGGATGCTTTGTGGTTTGCCAGAAATCATTGCATACTGAGGAGGGAGAGAATGTTCATCCAGAACTGCCGCAGGCTGATTCACAGCCTGCTCAGATACTATTCCATTAGGGATAGCCCTGAGGAAGAAGATGACTAACTACCCCCTTCTCCTGGTCCTTTCCCCTTGTTTGAACTGTTTTATAAGACTTTGGAACCTTGGCCCCTTCCCCCTCACTCAACAATGTCTGATGTTTTGTTGATGTATTTCTACTTATTGCCCTCCCCTTATATGTGTCTGTCTGATCAATAAAGCTTCAGGCTTGTGATTCCCCCTCCCTCACCCCCCTACCCTCCACACCCATATCCTTGTATATTGTTGTGTAATGTTAACGTTAAAATTAGAGATGTGCAGACTCGGATTCCAGAGATCCGAGCCCCCTTGGACTCATTATTCCGAGCCCGATTCCGAGCAGCGCTCGTAGATTCCCACCTGACTCGGGTCCGTCCGCGTGGTCAGAACGTCATCTCCCGGCGCCGGATTTCGCAAGGCTTTAAATAGCGGCTGCTGCGCCCGCCATCTTCACTCCAGTCTAGTAGTGGGTTGGGAGAGGGTGTGTTGGTGCTGCTGCTGGGGCTTAAACTTGAGCTTGACCTTGAACGCAATATTTTTTATTCACTGGTGCTGTCTCTCAGTGCTGCTGTGTAGTCTAACTGTGTACTTGTAGTACTACTGTCTCCTCTGTGCGGTCTACCTCTGGTGTGCTGTGCTGTAATTATTTTATTCGCTGGGGCTGTCTCCCTCAGTGCTGCTGTGTACTCTGTTCTCCTCTCTGCTTAGGGTGGGCTCTCCCTAGCAAGAAGGACAGTCTAACTGTGTACTTGTAGTAGTACTACTGTCTCCTCTGTGCTGGAGCCTACCTCTGGTGCTGTGCTGTAATTTTATATATTATATTAATAATTAATTATATTATATATATAGTCCACTGGTGCTGCCTGCACTGAATCTGGCAGTATTATTTAGTTACTCAGTCCACTGTTGCCACTGGCAGTGCTACTGCCTAAGTGTACCTACCTAGTACATACTAGGCTGCTATATATAATTTAATTAAAAAATAATACTTGTGCTGCGTGGGACTGTAAAAAAGAATTCCATGCTGCTGGTGCACTGACGTGTGCCACTGAGTGCCACTGCCAAGCAGTACCTAATAATAAAATTAATTATTATAAAATCTGCTGGTGCACTGCATAAAGCTACTGGTGGTGTGTAACTACCTTTTGTGTTGACCACTGGTAGTGCAACTGCCTACCTACCTAGTAGTTTATTTTCTCTACCTACTAGGCTGCTATATTATTAATACTTAATTAATTGAATTATATATAGTCCACTGGTGCTGCCTGCACTGAATACTGTGAATAGAGGTTGCCAGTATTATTTACTCAGTCCACTGTTGCTACTGGCAGTGTTACTGCCTAAGTGTACCTACCTAGTAGTACAACTACATACTAGGCTGCTATATCTAATTTAATTAAAAAATAATACTTGTGCTGCGTGGGACTGTAAAAAAGAATTCCATGCTGCTGGTGCACTGACGTGTGCCACTGAGTGCCACTGCCAAGCAGTACCTAATAATAAAATTAATTATGATAAATTCTGCTGGTGCACTGCATAAAGCTACTGGTGGTGTGTAACTACATTTTGTGTTGACCACTGGCAGTGCTACTGCCTACCTACCTACTAGGCTGCTATATTATTAATAATGAATTGAATTATATATAGTCCACTGGTGCTGCCTGCACTGAATACTGTGAATAGAGGTTGCCAGTATTATTTACTCAGTCCACTGTTGCCACTGGCAGTGTTACTGCCTAAGTGTACCTACCTAGTAGTACAACTACATACTAGGCTGCTATATCTAATTTAATTAAAAAATAATACTTGTGCTGCGTGGGACTGAAAAAAATAATTCCATGCTGCTGGTGCACTGACGTGTGTCACTGAGTGCCACTGCCAAGCAGTACCTAATAATAAACTTAATTATTATAAATTCTGCTGGTGCACATATACTAGTATTGCTGACGTATCTACCTGCCTTGTGCCTAGTACTGCCTTATCTACCTGCCTTAGGGCCTTATTCTGATCGGAGCGGCCAAACGTGCGTACGTTCGCCATTACCGCACGCTAGCCGTACGCGGCCGTTAGGGTTAAGTCCACCCACAAATCAGCCACTTACGTACGGCCAGAAATACCGTAGAAGGGGAGTGGCGTACAAATGAGCGTACGGCAACGTACGCGGACGGCCCAGCCCTTACACTCCGACAACTGGCGTACAACTGAGCGTACGGCGCCGTTTACGGACGTCTTTCGTCCGTCTTCCCAACGACTTCTTGCGGAGATCTGAGCGTACGCCAGCTTGCACGGACGGGTCCCTATTGTTTTCAATGGAAAACTCAGCTTTTGTCACCGCTCGTGAGAGTGAGCGTACGTCCGTGCACGCTGGCATACCCTTCACATATATGGACCTGCAAATCTTGCCTCTCAACTACTAATCTGACAATTGATTAATTAATCTATTTGTTATTCAATTATTGTTTTCTATTAACTCAATTGTCTACCTTAATAAAGACCTAATAAAACTACATTTGAACCCACATTACATGTATATTTGTTATGTTCTAATGTGGCATTTTAATCACTATCTATGTGTCCCCATATTGCTGTTACTTTTAAATCAAGTTATGTTGGTGTTTCTGTATATGTACTAAATTATGTCCGTAATTACTTTGTCCAAAATGTGTAACATGTATACCTACCCTGATGTTATGTGTGATGTTTTAATCGAACAACATTAAACATTCATGCATTTTCACTATGTGTTATTTTACTCTAAAACACACACATTCACACATCAATCATTACCCCTCACCTCAAATTACAAGTATAACTTACAGTACACATCTGTATGTACCTACCCTTACAAGCCCTCTAACATATTTATTAGTAAAAACACAGGCAATTTCGAACTGTCATGAAACTTTTATTGTCTACAAAAATAATAAGGGGGGGGGATAAAAAAAAAATTAAAGGCGGGCCTCCAGAAGGCCAAAAATGAGCTGGAGGTACAGGAGGGTGATCAGGATCTCCCGCATGAGGACTGCCACCTCCTCCTGGTGCTGTTCAGTGTCTGTAATGAAGGGATAAAACAAAAAATTAATATATAACATACACAAATGTTTGTTGTATTTGTACATAATAAAAAGTTCAGAGTTATGTGTGAAGGCCACATACATTTAGAAACTACATTGAAGATGGGTCTGCTGTAAACACAGTACTAAAAAAAAATATGTTAACACACACATACTGTACATAGTAAATAACATTAATTCAATTACTCCTTCATCAATGAATGTATGCTGTATCCCAATTGGTACTTTGGTTTTGGGGGACTCTCCTCTAACCTCACAATTAGCCTGTGCTATTTAAGGGTTATGACATTGTTGTGGCTTAAGCACTCCTTAGTATTTTAAATTTAGGACATTGCTGTACAAATTATAGGCCTACAGCTATGTTTGTAAAGCATGCATCCGCATGGCCTCACACACTATTAACAAAACAATCTCTACATTTAAGTTGCACCAGTGGCAGATTAAGCCTTTGGGGGGCCCGGGGTACTTTAGAGCGGGGGGCCCCCTTGCACTTGTCATTACTGGCCGCACACTGCATGGGCGAATATTATACTGTCAAAACACAGAGTAAAGGCAGAATAAACTTGGTCAATGGTTACCTGCAGGGGATATATATATATATATATATATACACACACCACATGAAAAGCCTGTGTTTGTCCCTCTGCCCCTTACTCTGGAGGAGACCTCACAGTCCTAGTGCTGCCTCTGATTAAAAACCCTCCTATGACTAAGCTGCTGCTGCTGTTCTCCATGGACCTGAGAAGCATGTAATGAGCTCCACCAATCAGAGCTCAGCACAAACTTCTCAGCCTCTGTCCTCTGGTGCAAAGTGTCATGGGACTTAGTCAACTCCCAGAAATGCACTGCACACTTGTGCAATCAGTGTGCCTTGGCTCCCGATGCTCAGCACCATAAATCATTGTCACATTGGCAGATAGGTGAAGCTGCAGCACTACCCCACCCATGCACAAAACATTTAGCTAAAAAAAAAAAAACATAACTTAAACATTTTATTTTTAAAAAATACATGACAACCACAGGGGGCCCCTAGCTAGAGGGGGGCCCGGGGGCACTGACCCCTTGCGCCTCCATTATAATCCGGCCCTGTGTTGCACATCATGCTGGGAACTGGAGTTACCCAACACCTGGAGCCACATAACTACCACACCACTAATGTCGGATATCTCATTGGATGTACTGTTATGTCAATTATTCAAGGGGTGAGGCATGGCCACACTCAAAAAAACCACCAAGGGGAGCCTTGTTCCTGGAGAAGGACAGGACACACCTCATGGTCGGCCTGCAGTGATATGTTGCAACTAATGTTGATGTTGGATACACATATGTGGTTGTTGTGATTGTTTATGTGTAGAAATGTGTAGGTCAACATTAGACACATTATTTACTTACGGCTACTTGAGCCATCCTGGTTGCCGCTGGTTGGCTGTGCAGTGGTTGGGGGGGGTCAGGAGCAAGGGGGATGGTCCTGGAGTTTGGACCGAGGTAGTGGGTGTGAGTGGGGAGTGGAGAGGTTTGGGGGTGGGTGGTGGAGAGGTGTAGGGGGGTAGGAAATGGGGTGGGGAGGGGGGGGTGGGTGGGGGTTGTGGAGGGGGTGGGGGTTGTGGAGGGGGTGGGGGTTGTGGAGGGGGAAGGGGATGGGGAAATTGTGTGGGTCCAAACTGCACCCAGTGTCTCCAGTGTTGGGGAGGGGGAGGGGGTGTGGGTTGGGGAGGGGGTTGTGGAGGGGGTGGGGGTTGTGGAGGGGGTGGGGGTTGTGGAGGGGGAAGGGGATGGGGAAATTGTGTGGGTCCAAACTGCACCCAGTGTCTCCTCTTCTTCCTCCTCCTCTTCTTCCTCCTCCTCTTCTTCCTCCTCCTCCTCCTCTTCCTCCTCCTCTTTCTTCTCCTCCTCCTCCTCCTCTTCCTCCTCCTCCTCTTCCTCCTCCTCTTTCTTCTCCTCCTCCTCTTCCTCCTCCTCTTCTTCCCCCTTCTCCTCTTCCTCCTCCTCTTCTTCCTCCTCCTCCTCTTCCTCCTCCAGGGCTGCCTGGTCCCGGGCTGCCTGGTCCCGGGCTGCCTGCTCCCGGGCTTCCATGCGTGCCCTTGCCCGTGCTGAAATGTTCATGTTAATGGCATAGAAATCGAAGATTGGGTTTCATAAAAAAGGGGGAAAGAAAAATTCACATTAGTCATGCTCATAACCTTCAAAATTATCATTGCTGTGATATTTCAGACATTTATCATGCAAACTATTTGATATCCTACACCCAAAAACTGATCAACTACTTAAACCCCCCCTATACACCCCCTATACACCCATATACACCCATATACCCCCCATATACACCCATATACACCCATATACCCCCCCATATACACCCATATACACCCCCATATACACCCATATACACCCATATACACCCATATACCCCCCCATATACA
Source organism: Crinia signifera (assembly GCF_055691185.1). Classification (NCBI taxonomy): domain Eukaryota; kingdom Metazoa; phylum Chordata; class Amphibia; order Anura; family Myobatrachidae; genus Crinia; species Crinia signifera. Next base: position 184,572,773 of record NC_139220.1, read on the forward strand.
CCCATATACACCCATATACCCCCATATACACCCCCATATACACCCATATACACCCCCATATACACCCATATACACCCCCATATACACCCATATACACCCCCATATACACCCATATACACCCCCATATACACCCCCATACTCAGGAACATATTTATAAAAAATACACAAAACATTGCTAAAAAACGCTGACATACTAGTAATCAAAACTTACATCGGGCAATATGGCGGCGAAGGCTGCTGAGGAACACTGGCTGCCGCCTGCGCAGGTCTGACCAGCGCCGCTCAACCTGCGCCAGGCTTCTGCGGACGCCGGTCGTCGAGAAGATCAGGCGGCGGGCAGCAGTATACGCCCGCCGCTTGTCCGCATTACTGACATATGGGCCCCTGGGCCCCAGGTGACGGTCCATAACTTCTACCAGGGCCAAAAGCTCTGAGGTGGAAAATGGCCTAGCTCGAGGACAAGTCATAGTGGCAATGGCGCAGTTATTAATTGCAGGTACATATATCACTTTTGGTGCTTGCTGATTGGTCGAAAAAATTGTTTGTTTGGTATTAACTTTATTAATCCCTCTTACATTGACAAACTGGATGCGAATAGAAACTTACGCGGACCGTTCCGATATACACACACCACAACCAACAGCATGCATTCAATGAAGAGAGAAGTACTGTATTTACAGTGTGCGGAAAATAATACACGCAAGCCTCTACTTATAACTACGCTGCTTAAAGGGGGCACGATACACCGATATGCATGGAGAGGAGTACTGTATTTACAGTGTGCGGAAAATAATACACGCAACCCTCTAGTCATAACTACGCTGCTTAAAGGGCCACAATGCGACATGTTGCTGTATGACAATTTCCTACACATTACATATGTAAGGAAAGCATTGTAACGTGATGTTTTGAAATGTGACTCACAAGGCATACACGAACTCCAACAGATACCAGCTGACAACACTCATCATTGGAATGACAGGTGCACACATTTCACGATGTAGCCCACAATACTCCACAACCTGTGTATGTGCATATACAGGTGATTGATCAGGTGCGTTGAGACCTGCGTAATTTAAGCGGGAATTATCGGCGGGAAATATCGGCGTAAATTTGCATCTACATTGCGGGAAAAAATATACGCCCCCTTGTTCATGGCGGGAGATTAACATATAAATATTCAGTCAGATGCAGCCCACAATTGCTGCAAACATGTCTGACTCAGACGATTCTGCAGCTGAGGACGCTCTGCAGAGAGCTACAGCACAATCCCTGCTTGATGCACTGAACAAGAGGGAACAGGAGCGGAGAAGGAGGGCCCAAGAGAGGAGTAGCCTGCACGATCAAGCGGGCTCCTCAGTAACAGGCCCTGGTGAACCTCCACCAGCTCCACAAGGGCCAAGCAACCAGCCAGAACAAGAGGTTGCATCTCTCCAAACAGGTGTGACCCAGCAGGTGCATGGTGAGAGAACTGGGGCCACCAGAAAACAGGCTGCAACATCTAGGGTGAGGACTGAGCAGGATACCACCACCAGAAAGAGAAACCCTGCATTTGTAGAGGCCGAAATGCGAATTCTAGTGCCCAGGGCACGCGAATGGATTGAATTGGCAACCAGGAAGCCGGGTGCCAGTGCAAGGAGAAACCTTTGGGACAAGATCACAGAGGAAGTGAACCAGGTGTCACCAGTGGTCAGAACTTGGGACGCGGTGAAGAAAAGGTTAGTGTGTTTGTCAGGGCAATTTTTCAGCAGTCTCCAGCAGGAACTGAGGCCCTTATTGTAGTTCACTCTTTCTGGCCAAATATTTCTTAGATGGACAAAACCATGTGCACTGCAGGTGAGGCAGGTGTTACTTGTGCAGAGATAATCAGATTTGGGTGGGGTTTTACACCTGCCTCACCTGCAGTGCACATGGTTTTGTCCATCAAAGAAATATTTGGGCAGAAAGAGTGAACTAGAATAAGGGCCTCAGTTCCTGCTGGAGACTGCTGAAAAATTGCCCTGGTCTTTGTCCCCCTGATAATGTCATATGTGTGTACATATGTTACATGTATGTTTTGAGACTAATAGAAAGGTGTGTTTGTAGATAGTGCTACACTTCAATGTCACATGTGAACACAACCATGTCTAATAACCCACATTGATATATGAAACATGCACCATTGGTGTGATGTGAGGTTATGGGCACAGTTCTGCTCATGTGAAGTATGTGATGGGACAAGAGAAAGTGTGTTTTTGAAAGAGTTGTTGTAACATGTTCCATATGATGCTACTGAAACAAGAATGAGCAAACTGTGCACATGTAGCTGGTGAGAAACTACACATCCCAGTATGCCATTCCATAGTTAAATTACTCCATAATAACCACATTGTCAAGCTATGGTGGAATGTGTAGTTTCACACCAGGTGGAGGTGCCTAATTTGGCCATGGATGATGTCATTTCTGCATAGTGATGTATGTATGTGCATTTAGTGGCCTAATGAATGAGATGAGACACTGAAATGCCTCCTAATTGAGACATGAATGTGTGTGTGGGACACATATGGCAAAAAAACATAAGATCACCCACACTAGGAAATGTCACGTAGCTAGGGGTACCACATAGTCCCTTTATTTCCGGACACATATTAATTACACAGGTTCTGTGGCTGGCTGACTTCAAGACTCCACTTCACCTAATTTTAAACTGCCACAGAACCTGTGTAAGTAACATGTGTCCGGAATTAAAGGGACTAGGTGGTAACCCTACACGTAGCACAGTGGTGCACATATCTCATGGTGATATTTGTATTTTTAAACTTGTAGGTGGACTGACTTCAAAAGCGCACTGAAGAGGAAGATGACTGACCGGTACAACCACAGCATGTCCACCGGGAGAGGTCCTATGCCTGACCATTTGGAGTATACCCCCCTGGAGCTGGACTCCTGTGACGTGATCGATGTGGGGGAGATCAGGGGGATCTCCAATATGGACAGTGAGCTCCCGGCGGAGGTCTTTGATGCTGCTTTTGATGGTAAGTCACAGTAATGCATTGTATTTAGAAAGATATTTTTTATTGCGTATCTGATGGTGACATTGTTTTCAATTCTTATCCTAGCAGAAGCAGAAAGCCAGGATGTACCGGCAGCATCTTCCTCTGCAGAGCCACAGGTGGAGCAAGTGGTCCAGCCTCCACCAAGACGTCGCCCCCAGCCCCAGCCACAGGAGACATGGAATGAGAGCCTGTTGGTGACGCTGGACAGGATCGAGCAGCAAGGGGTGGATGCTGCGATCCGTCAGCAGCAGGTGGCGGATTTTCTGGCGGAGTGGAAGGCCACAAACCAGCTGCAGGTTGAGGCCTTGAACCGCATTAATGAAACTCTGGCGGCTGGCATGCTAAGCATTGGCCAACACCTCAGCCGCCAGAATGAACTTCTTGCGGAGCAGCTGTCCACCGCCAGGTCCCTAAGGGACAATCCCCCATCTGCTGCCCCACCCCGAGCTGCTCCCCAACCTTCCACCTCGGCTGACCCTCCTGTGTCGACTAGGGGAAGACGCCGAAAGCCAGCTGAGCCAAAGGCCCCTGTCCCCAAGGCCCCATCTAAAAGGGGCAAAAAAGGGCCCAAATGAGACCTGGTTCACTTCCTCTGTGGTTGGAGGCCAAAGGTTTAAATTGCACTGGACATCCGCTTCCTGAGTTGCCCATCGATCCATTTGCGTGCCATGGGCATGAAAGTTCGTATTTTGACCTCTACAAATGCAGGATATTTTTTTTTGGTGGTGTGTATCTTGCTTAGTATTCACCCTGGTTGTTGCAGTACGTATTCTGGTGTCCCCATTTCTTTCACCATTGCATTTGCAGGGTAACACATGTTTGGAGATATGCAACCTCTTGTTCTGGCTGTTTTATTATTTGTGTGTCTATTTTATTTGTTTATTTGATTTCTCACATTAAAGTGTCAAGCTGTGATGCTGAACAGCAAATAAATTTATTTTACAAATTAAATCTAAATTGTGGTATGTGTCATTTCTTGTGTGAAACAAATACTAGATTTATGTGTACTTACTGACCAGGGTATTTTTGAACATTTGTTGAAGTGTGGTCGAAGTTTCCATGTGTAACCCTCTCCATGGCCATTCCCATGTTCCTATCCAACTTTTCCCTGCTAATTAGTTTGTGTCAGCACATGTGCAGAGCAACTTAATAGGTGAGAAAGCAGTTTGTGTGCAGGTGAGGTAGCTCCTACAGTAGTAGGTAAAAGCAGGTCCAGAACAATGCTTTCCTCATGGAGTGGGTGAGGCAGACAAACAAGGGTGAAAAGGTACATTTGTGTAGGAATGCATATGTGTCCTCCCTAAAAAAAGATGTGTGAATGGGCCAAACATGATAAATTAGCTTGTGAACAAACATGCATAACTGTTTAAATATATATGATTTGACAGTGTCATAAGCAGATGTAGGAATCCTTTGTTAGAGAGATGAGAGTGCAATAATGTGATTGGTGGCATCTTACATCCAGAGTGTAGTCAAATCCAAATCATAGCAGATGAGATAGTGGTACAGGTCATTATTTTGGGTACTATACAAAGATTGTGTGGAAAATAGTGGTCATGGGCTTCAAACATTGCTGAAACATCCTTTGTAGGTGTTAGATGTGGTTTATGTTATTGTATCCTAAATACAAAACCTATGTTAGTATTAGAGTGAACACGTTGACACATGTCGACTTGTGTAGATTGAGTGTGCTACTGCGTAAAGTCGATGAAAGCACGTAGTGAATGTGTCTGTTTAGCAAATACCTACCTTAGCGTATAAAAAGATTCTTACCTTAAATTAAACAAACCTTTAATTGTGGAGAAGTATAGAAACATAAGCTTCCTGTCACACGCAGCCGCGGCGGTGCGCGGCGGGCTTACTACTCACCCGTTCGCGCCCGCCGTCGGCTAGCGTGTAGTGGTCTCCAGGTCAGCGGCAGCAGGCAGCGGCAGTCTGGTGGGCAGCAGGCAGCGTGGGACGCCAGCAAGTGTAGCGGTATGTGCTGTAGGGGCGCCGGGAGGCCGGCGCCGCCATCTTGATTAAGGGCAAATAGCAGATTGGTCCTTGTCTGAGGTTTCCGCCCATACTGACCTGACAGCCAATGGCAGCCGCCCTCTAGGGATATAGGGGATCTGCCTAGGCCTGTTCAGTGTCAGTACAAAGAGTCTCCAGAGGCGTTCACAGCTCCCAGCTGACTCCGGCTCTCTGACTCACCTCTCCTGACTTGGTGCCTTGCTTCAGTGCTCTGTGTTGGTCTCGATTCAGCTTAACCCCATCGCTGCCAGATCTCTCCACAGTCTGGTCTCTGCCTGCATCCCTGAGCTTCCTGGCCTAAGTTCTTCAAGTCGTCTGCTTCCAAGCAACTTCCCATTCTTCTGTCATCATCCATCTTCTTTCAGTCTTCAAGGATCCCTCATTACCATCAAGTGCATTCTCTTTCCGGATTTCTTCATTTCCCAAGACCCCAACCTGCAGTCCGCAGTGCTTGAACTGTCATTGTTTAAATGAACTTTTTCTTCTTTACAAAGTGCCGTGCCGGCTCAATTCTTATTACTGCTAAACTGCCACTTAACAAAGTATTCAAGCGTGTATTGTTCTATTTATGAATTCTATTATTAAACCTGCACGATTTAATCCTTCCTCCTCTGGTCCGTCTCCGGTTGCTACACACCACACGACTTCATCCAGCCCTTCAGTTGTGACAGTTTGTACTGACCCGATGGAGTCGGGTGAAGAACAGGCTTCCATGGCGGACGCACTTCACAGCATCATGGCTCGTCTGGAGCAAGTGGAGGCTACCCAACGTCAAGTGGCTCAATTCCTTCAGGTCTTGGCTTCGCCCCCGGCGGCTCCCTCAGTTTCTGTGGCTCCAGCTCCAGAGGTTCCAGTCCCTGTTCCTACACCTGGACCAATAGTTCCTCATCACATGCAATTACCAACCCCCAGCAAATATGATGGTTCTCCGAAAGGATGCCGTGGGTTTCTGAACCAATGCGATGTGCATTTCACCTTACAGTCTTCTCACTTTCCTACTCCCAAGGCAAAGGTGGCTTATATTGTGTCTCTCCTAGCAGGGTCAGCTTTGGACTGGGTGTCCCCTCTCTGGGAACGTGCTGATCCCCTGCTCAATGACTATGAAGCTTTTATTACCTCTTTCCGTCACATCTTCGACGAACCTGGCAGAGTGTCGTCTGCCGCTACTGAGATCCTGAGAATTCGCCAGGGTAGTCGCTCAGTGGGACAATATGCTGTGCAGTTCCAGACTCTGGCTTCGGAACTAAAGTGGAACGAAGAGGCTCTCGTCTCCGCCTTCTGGAATGGGCTGGCAGGTCGTATCAAGGACGAATTAACTACCCATGACTCTCCTGCTACTTTGGCTGAACTCATCTCCTTGTGCAACAAAGTAGATCTACGGATGCAGGAGCGTCAACTAGAGAGAAATCGCTCCGACCGTCTCCGCCCTCGTCTCACCACCAACGCTGTTCCTGTTCCTAGACCTGGGTCCTCCACAACCACACCACCAGACGAACCCATGCAGATCAACCGCTCTCGGCTTTCCTTTGAAGAAAAATCCCGTAGACGTCGTGAGAATCTTTGCATGTACTGCGGTTCTTCCGCTCATCTGTTGTCTTCCTGCCCACTGCGTCCGGGAAACGACCGCTCCTAACCTCCCCGAGGGAGGCCAGGTTAGGAGTTTTGCTTTCATCTCCCTCTTCAACTGTGCCCACCATTCCTGTTACTCTTGTGTGCCCTCAGGGAAAAATCAAGGTCCAGGCTCTACTAGATTCCGGAGCAGCCGGGAACTTCCTTTCTTCCTCTTTCGTTCTTCAACATTCCTTGACGGTGCAACCTTTGGCCCATCCGTTGGCTCTCACTGCAGTAGATGGGAGTCGCATCAGCAGCGGGCAAATCACCCTTCAAACCGATCCAGTGACAGTTCTCGTCGGTGCCTTACATCAAGAGACTCTAGAATTTTTTGTCCTTCCTCAGTCCTCACACCAGGTAGTCCTGGGCCTACCATGGCTTACTAAGCACAACCCTCATATTGATTGGACCAGTATGGAGATCACAGCCTGGGGTACGAACTGCCTAACTACTTGCATGCCTCGTGTCATTCCACTCCATCAAACTAATCCTCAAGAAGTAGGAGGTTCCAGTCTTTCATCTTCACCAGCTCCACCCTTGTCGTTACCCACACCATATCTTTCTTTTTCTGACGTCTTCAGCAAAGGAGGTGCCGATACCCTGCCGCCTCATCGTTCCTGGGACTGTCCGATAGAGTTGATACCTGGGAAGTTCCCACCGCGGGGCCGCATCTACCCCTTGTCTCTGCCAGAGACCAAAGTCATGTCTGACTACATTCGAGAGAACTTGGATAAGGGGTTCATTCGCCCGTCCACTTCGCCAGCCGGAGCGGGGTTTTTCTTTGTGAAAAAAAAAGATGGAACCCTCCGCCCGTGTATCGACTACAGGGGCCTGAACGATATCACGATCAAGAACCGCTATCCTTTGCCTCTGATCACCGAATTATTCGATAAAATCCGAGGGGCTTCCATCTTTACTAAACTGGATTTAAGAGGGGCGTACAACTTGATCCGTATACGATCTGGAGATGAGTGGAAGACGGCGTTCAACACCCGAGACGGCCACTATGAATACCTGGTGATGCCCTTTGGTCTTTGCAACGCTCCAGCCGTCTTCCAACAATTTGTAAATGACATATTTCGAGATTTATTGTATCATTCCATTGTGGTGTATCTCGATGACATTCTCATCTTCTCATCGAACCTCCATCTCCATCGGCAAACAGTAGCTGAGGTCTTGCGGCGCCTTCGCCAAAATAAATTATTCTGCAAGCTAGACAAGTGCGTCTTTGAGGTTACCTCCATTCCATTCCTTGGCCACATCCTCTCCAGCACTGGGATAGAGATGGATCCAGAGAAAGTAAGAGCCATCTTAGACTGGACAGCGCCCACCACGCTCAAAGGCATCCAGAGGTTCCTGGGCTTTTCAAATTACTATCGTCGTTTCATCCGGAACTTCTCCACCCTTGCTGCACCTCTTACTGCTCTAACCCGTAAGGGTTCTGATCCAAGTCAGTGGTCACCTGAAGCCTCTCAAGCCTTCCAACAACTAAAGGATGCTTTTGTCTCCGCCCCAATCCTTCTCCAGCCAAACCTCGACAAACCCTTTATTCTTGAGGTGGACGCATCCTCAGAGGGGGTAGGGGCAATCTTGTCACAGAGAGGGGAGGACCAGGTGCTTCATCCCTGTGCCTTCTTTTCCAAGAAGTTTCTTCCAGCGGAGAAGAATTACCCCATTGGAGAGCAGGAGTTACTGGCAGTCAAATCAGCGTTGGAGGAGTGGCGGTACCTCCTGGAGGGGGCACGACATAAAATTACGGTGTACTCCGACCATAAGAACCTCTCATTCCTCAAGCAGGCCCAATGTCTTACAGCTCGTCAAGCCCGCTGGGCCATGTTCTTCGAACGCTTTGATTTTCAAATCAAATTCAGACCCGGGACGATGAATGCCAAGGCCGATGCCCTTTCACGCTCTTTTGAGACTTCCGCTGATCTTGAGACTCCCCCTCGACCCATCCTCGATCCTCTGGTCTTCGCTCAAGTAACAGTCCAGCCTTCACCTCCACCAGGCAAGACCTTCGTTCCTCTCAATCTCCGGAAGAGAGTGCTGTCCTGGGCACATGCTTCCCGTTTCGCAGGGCATACCGGGGCACAGAAGACCTTAATGTTCCTATTGCGGTCATACTGGTGGCCTACCATCCGTCGCGATGTAAACTCCTTTGTCGCTTCCTGTGTAAAGTGCACTCAGCATAAGTCCTCCAGAACGTCTCCTGTCGGTCCTCTTCTACCTCTAGCCATACCAACAGAACCATGGTCCCACCTGTCTATGGACTTTATCTGTGAACTTCCTCCCTCCAAAGGGCATACAGTAATTTGGGTGGTGGTCGACCGCTTTTCAAAGATGGTGCACTTCTTCCCATTGAAAGGTCTTCCATCTGCTCCAGTGTTGGCTCAGCTCTTCATTTCCACCATCTTCAAACTCCATGGGTTGCCCAAAGAGATCATTTCTGACCGTGGCGTGCAGTTCGTCGCAAAGTTTTGGAGGGCTCTCTGTTCTGCTGTACAAGTCAAGCTCAAGTTCTCCACTGCTTTCCACCCACAAACCAACGGGCAGACAGAACGAGTCAACCAAGACTTGGAGGCCTTCATTCGTTTGTTCGTCTCTTCCTCTCAAGACGACTGGGTAGACCTTCTGCCTTGGGCGGAATTTGCGCACAACAATTCTTATCATTCTTCCTCCGGCACCACTCCCTTTTTCACTGTCTTTGGCAAGCATCCCCGATCTCCGGAGTTCTCAGATCTATCATTGTCCGAAGTCCCTGCAGCTGCTTCTTCCCTACAACGGTTTGCAAAGATCTGGTCAGACGTCCATACAGCTCTCCTCAAAGCATCCGCTCGATATAAAAGGATGGCGGACAGGAAAAGAAGAGCAGCCCCTAAGTTGAAGGTTGGAGATCGAGTATGGCTGTCTACCCGCCATATACGCCTTCGGTTACCGTCCATGAAGCTGGCTCCTCGGTTCATCGGGCCGTACCCGATCACTCAGGTGATTAATCCGGTGGCCTACAGACTACAGCTCCCTCCTTCCTTAAAAATATCAAATTCGTTTCATGTGTCTCTTCTGAAACCTTTGCGTTTGAACTTATATCAGAAGAAGGTGCCTAAACCGCCCAAGATTGGCTCGGAAAGAGAAACAGAGTTCGAGGTGAGGCGCATTATCGACTCACGTTGCCGCAATACCCATCTTCAGTATCTGGTAGAGTGGCTTGGATTCGGTCCTGAAGAGAATTCCTGGGTTGATGCTGCAGATCTTCATGCTCCTCGTCTGGTGAGACAGTTCTTTCAAAGAAATCCACACAAGGTGCGTAGGTGCCCTGGGGTCACCCAGAAAGGGGGGGGTACTGTCACACGCAGCCGCGGCGGTGCGCGGCGGGCTTACTACTCACCCGTTCGCGCCCGCCGTCGGCTAGCGTGTAGTGGTCTCCAGGTCAGCGGCAGCAGGCAGCGGCAGTCTGGTGGGCAGCAGGCAGCGTGGGACGCCAGCAAGTGTAGCGGTATGTGCTGTAGGGGCGCCGGGAGGCCGGCGCCGCCATCTTGATTAAGGGCAAATAGCAGATTGGTCCTTGTCTGAGGTTTCCGCCCATACTGACCTGACAGCCAATGGCAGCCGCCCTCTAGGGATATAGGGGATCTGCCTAGGCCTGTTCAGTGTCAGTACAAAGAGTCTCCAGAGGCGTTCACAGCTCCCAGCTGACTCCGGCTCTCTGACTCACCTCTCCTGACTTGGTGCCTTGCTTCAGTGCTCTGTGTTGGTCTCGATTCAGCTTAACCCCATCGCTGCCAGATCTCTCCACAGTCTGGTCTCTGCCTGCATCCCTGAGCTTCCTGGCCTAAGTTCTTCAAGTCGTCTGCTTCCAAGCAACTTCCCATTCTTCTGTCATCATCCATCTTCTTTCAGTCTTCAAGGATCCCTCATTACCATCAAGTGCATTCTCTTTCCGGATTTCTTCATTTCCCAAGACCCCAACCTGCAGTCCGCAGTGCTTGAACTGTCATTGTTTAAATGAACTTTTTCTTCTTTACAAAGTGCCGTGCCGGCTCAATTCTTATTACTGCTAAACTGCCACTTAACAAAGTATTCAAGCGTGTATTGTTCTATTTATGAATTCTATTATTAAACCTGCACGATTTAATCCTTCCTCCTCTGGTCCGTCTCCGGTTGCTACACACCACACGACTTCATCCAGCCCTTCAGTTGTGACACTTCCAATGTGTTTGCGTGCTGTGTGTGTGGCTTGCAGGTAGTGAAATCATGGTTTGGACTTAATAGACTGCAGCATTGCTTATTACATTCAGGTGTATGTGTTTGAGTAGTAATCAGCGTTAATTAGCCAACTCAGGCGCACGCTGGCATGCGGTATCTGTAGGGGTGGTTTGAGATGGCGGTTGGCGGCCGCCTGTTTGGTGTCCGAAATGAACGGTGCCTTAGTCGATCGTGCGGTAGTAGCACTGCTCATTTCTGGTGCACACCCCCGTGTACGCCCATATTTACGCCCATTTTCCCTCATTATTTCGGCCGCTCCCATCAACACGCCCCTATGCCGCCCCATTACCCGTACACTCGCGTACAGGTTTTTTCGCACGTTGAGACACCGGCCGTAAGCGTTGTGGAGTGTTCGCGCCGGCGCATTAGCGTATCTGCACATGCGCAGATCATGAAAAACCCCGGGACGTACGCGTACGGCCCGGCCGCTCCAACCAGAATAAGGCCCTTAGTATTTTATACTATGTACTATACTGTTTGCATGTGAACTGTGTTTTGGCTGTGCTGTGAGAAGGTATATATGTTGTAATTGTTATCATCTGTTTTTTTGCATTCTTTATGTACAATAAAGATTTGCTTTTTCAATAAGAAAATGGAGAGCACATTTATTTACCAGTAATGTACATACAGATAAAATAATATGAAAGACATCAATATTGTCTTTAAGTAATTGTCCAGTATAACAAAATAACAACTTAGGATGTGAAGGATAGACTAATGTTTCAAAAACAACACTACTGTAGTTCCTTTTGGTATGATAATCAAATCAGTAATGGTCACAAGTGTACAATTAGACACTTTTCTAAATATTCTAATGAAATGTGAAGAAAAAGCTACATAAGAATCATGCTCATTTTTTATGAAGTAAGGACTATGCTAAATGATGATCACTTCAAATATATGTATTTCTGAAATGCATTTCATGAATTATCTTTAAATAACACAATTGAACAATTCTGAGAAATTGACAAATAATGCAAGAACAATGTACCAAAATGAAGTGAAACAAGTGACAATCCACTGACTGGTGAATTTAAAAAAAAAATCATAATTTTAAACACTATTCAATCAGATAAAAAAATATATATTTAGTGCTTTGTTTCTGCTTATGGGCCTGCATCAGTTGTAGTTTTTGCTAAAAATTTGTGAAACTAGCATGCGAGGGGAGCACCCAGCACAGGGCAAAGCTACCTTGCATGTAGAGTCCCTTACCCCGATTGCAAATTTTAGCCACACCCCTGCAATGCCGCATTGCCACTTCTCACTGACCATTAGACGGCGGTCGCATTTTTTGCAATACAGTTGCAAGGCTTGGGCATGCACAGATTGCGGAAAATAACCTAATAACGATTTTGTATAAAACAAATCACAAAGACCAGTCAAAGCATAATTACATAATACAAACAGATAATTCTAAAATACAATTTTAATAAGGTTACTATATACTAATAATCTAATGATGTAAGACTGTGTGTATACAGTGCTATTTTTGTAGGAAAATAGGTTCAGGAACTGTGGGCGGGGGCAGAAAGTGGGCGGTGATGTGGGAGGAGCTACAAAAGGGGCGGGGCATTACATAAAAAGAGAGAGAGAAAAAAAAGAAAAACATAATTCCTCACTCCGTCACGCTTATTATACATATGCCACACACAGAGATTTGCATTATACATATGCCCCACACTAACGCTTATTATACATATGCCCCACACTGTAACGCTTATTATACATATGCCCCACACTGTAACACTTATTATACATATGCCACTCACAGAGATGCCCGTTATACATATGCCACTCACAGAGATGTCCGTTATACATATGCCACTCACAGAGATGCCCGTTATACATATGCCACTCACAGAGATGCCTGTTATACATATGCCACTCACAGAGATGCCCGTTATACATATGCCACTCACAGAGATGCCCGTTATACATATGCCACTCACAGAGATGCCTGTTATACATATGCCACTCACAGAGATGCCCGTTATACATATGCCCCACACCGTGATGCCCGTTATACATTTGCCACTCACAGAGATGCCCGTTATACATTTGCCACTCACAGAGATGCCCGTTATACATATGCCACTCACAGAGATGCCCGTTATACATATGCCACACACAGAGATGCCCGTTATACATATGCCACACACAGAGATGCCTGTTATACATATGCCACACACAGAGATGACCGCTATACATAAGGCCCACACCAAGATGCCAGTTATACATAAGGCCCACACCAAGATGCCCGTTATACATATGCCACACACAGAGATGCCCGTTATACATATGCCACACACAGATGCCCATTATTCATAAGGCCCACACAGATATGCCCATGTAGCCCACACAGAGATGCCCAAACATATGGCCCACACCAAGATGTTTCAGACAGCAACAGCAGTGTTAAAGATAACATTCCATCAATCAGTGAAGTTCAGTAAATTACTGTACCAGGCAATTGAGGGGGCTGGAGAGTAAGCTCCCTTAGGCAGGCAGGCAGGCGGAGGGAGAGTGGATCCTGGGGGCGCTTCAGACAGGCGGGCGGGAGAGAGAAGCAAGAGAGGCAGACGGGCGGGTGCCCGGCGGTAGAGAGCAACAAGAGAGGTGGTGGTGGGGGGGGCGCCGGGCGGGACAGCGTGTCTCGGCGGGTGGAGGGCGCAGGAGTCACTATGGACGCGCACTGACACTGATGTCAGGCGCATCCATGGAGTAGGAGGCCAAGGGGCGGTGGCAGGAAGTACATCTTCCTTGCCACCGCGGAAACAGAGATTATCATTGTAGATAATCTCTGTGCGTGCAGCCCGCGCCTTGCGTTGAGCTTCCGGAACGCCGTTCCTGGTGAGGTAATTTTTCAATTGAACTTCAGGAACTTCAGGAACGGCGTTCCGGACCGTTCCGCCACAAAAATAGCCCTGTATATATATATATATATATATATATATATATATAATTCATCAGTATATTGAATAAAATCCTCACAGTATATTAATTATAGATGTGGAGAATGCTAGTTCATACTGATGAGTAGCAGCCCGCAACGAATGTACGTATAGTGTCCGTTCGTGTGTGCACCAGCTAAAATGATGGAGCGTCTTTACCTAATGCTGATGCATAGATGGTAGCGCACTGGTGAGTAGTCAGGAGTCCATATGACATCTCAGTGCTGAATTGAGAAGATGCTGAGTCCCAGAGTTGGGCATGCTGACTGGATGGCCAAACTTTTCCCAGGTAAGCAACGTGTGACTGCAGCATGCTCCAGAGTCTCTCTTGTATTGGCAGTGTTGCAATGAATCAGCTTGTAGAGTACACCTGTAGGGATTGCAGCCACGGTGCTGCAGTGAGGGATCAAGGTACTCTATTCTCTAATGGTGCCCACACACGCACCGATCCCGGCGGTGCGATGCTATGCGATGGGGTGCGCGCTGCCGCGGCACCTCATCGCACAGTACAAAAAGTATGTGCTCCACATACTTTTTGTACTAGCTTTTTATCGCATAGCATCGCATCGCATGCACATCGCATGCACAAGGCATACGATGCGATGCTATGCGTGCTAGTTAAGCACAGAATGCACGCCGGGATCGATGCGTCTGTGGGCACCTTAACCCATTTCATTCCTAGTGGGAACTTTATAAAAAAATGTCAACACACTTGCAGCTCCTCAGCCCGTTTGGTGTCTGCTTTTTACAGTTTTTTATTTTTTAACACCCTGGATGCATACTTGGAACACTGAAGGCATGGGAGGTATAATTTTTTTCACAGGTACCTATTTGGATTTTCTACTGGAGAAGAGGACCGAAGCTAGGGGATCAAGACAGGTAAGTATGGATGGACTGTGTAATAAAGTTGTACATTATCATACCTCCCAACTGTCACGATTTTAGAGGGACAGTCCCGATTTTCGGGTCCTGTCCCGCTGTCCCACCCACGGCAGGCATTGTCCCGCTGCGGGGGGTGGCAGTTGGGAGACCCCCCAATCTAGTAAAAATAGACGCTGTGTGCATGCGCACAGCGTCTATTCTCGCATGAAAATGAGGTCGCGGCTAATTAGCATAAGCCGCGCCTTCATTTGCATACGCCCCGCCCCTTTTTGGGCGCTCACGCGGCTTCGCCGCGCGAGTGTCCCTATTTGTTCAGGTCAAAAGTTGGGAGGTATGCATTATTTTGTTTGTGGGTCACTTCTTTCAGTATTGGTTCTGTAGTGGGACTACAAGTCCCAACATGCCGGGGAGGCTTACTGGACCTTTTAAATCTAATACAAAACCCAATATCTTATTTTCACACTTTAAAAAACAACAACAACTGTTTAATAACCATCAGCCTTGCATCCACCACCCACTCCCCCAGGAACCTGGTCAGGGCTGACCAGCTAGGGTTTCATGTGTTGCCCAGGGCAACTTATGTTAAAAGTTTACTCGGCTGTGGCATGACAACGCTGTCTAGTTTCTTGAATACGGGGGGATCCTAGTTAATTTTTCCCTAGTATTTGGGAAACCAGGACCTGGGCTGTTTATGCTTATGAAGAAGGGGTGATATTGGACTCAGTGGAGCAATATTTTTCATCTGCACATGCATCGGAGTCACGCCATACATGCAAAATGTACAGTAATGGGTGTTCTTGGAAGGTAAGTGGGAGGTAACAGGTGGGCCACCAGAAGACACGTGGTGATGTTGTTTCTTATGTATCGGAAGTGTGTTGTAGCCAAATCATGGAAAGCGGTTGCATATAAAGATGCTAAATGGCTCACACAAGGGGAGGAGAGGCATTAAGAATTAACTACATATTTGACATACAATTCTTAAGGAAGGCTTGGTGGCATAGGGGTTTGCCTTCCATGTACCAAATATACCTGTGGCAGTAAAATATAGCATAAAGTTTCATAATGTGTGGTACAAAGTGAACCGGAGGCACTACAATGTTGCACACTATGAACTTGTGTCATATTGTGAACTGCGAGCACTACTATGCAACACTACTATATAGAGGGCACTGCAGTTGTCAAACTGTGAACTGGGACATTACAATGTGGCATAATGTGAAGTGGATCACAGCAATGTTGCACAGTATGAACTTGGGGCATTCTATATCATAATGTCTACTGGGGGCACTATAATGTGTCTTAATGTCAACTGTATGCTCTGTATAGAATAATGTGGGCTTGGCCTGTGTGTGTCATTATTTGACCTGGTAGTACTACAAAGGGGAATAATATAAACTGTGGGCACTGCAATGTGTCAGCATAATGGTGCCCACACACGCACCGATCCCGGCGGTGCGATGCTATGCGATGGGGTGCGCGCTCCCGCGTGAACTGGAGGGCACTAGTAGGTGGGTAAATATGTACTGGGAGCACTACAATTTGGCATGATATGATCTGGGCCACTATTAGATATCATGTGAATAGGACACTACTATGCAGTGGGTGTACAGGGACTACTAACTGCACACAGTTGTCACCCTCCAAAGGCATACCTCCCAACTGTCACGATTACAGCGGGACAGTCCCGATTTTCGGGTCCTGTCCCGCTGTCCCACCCGCGGCAGGCATTGTCCCGCTGCGGGGGGTGGCAGTTGGGAGACCCCACAATCTAATAGAATAGCGTCTATTCTCGTATGAAAATGAGGTTGCGGCTAATTAGCATAAGTCGCACACTCATTTGCATACGCCCCGCCCCCTTTTCGGGCGAGTGTCCCTATTTCTTCAAAACAGAAGTTGGAAGGTATGCAAAGGGGGACACCAAAATGCCAGCTCCACCTCAGTTACAGGGAGCTGGTAGCTGTACTGTGATACAGCAGTGCAGCCAGACGAGTTTCGGGGACATTTCCTGGAATAGTGAATGATGAAAACAGTGGGGGTTATTTTGGTTCACTCCTTCTGACAAATCCCTTCTTAGATGGACAAAACCATGTGCACTGCAGGTGGGGTAGATGTTACTTGTGCAGAGAGAATTAGATTTGGGTGGGGTTTAACTTCAAAGTGAGATCTATATTGCAGTGTAAAAATAAAGCAGTCAGTTTTTCCCCTGCACAGAAACAAAATAACTTACCAAAATCGAATCCTCTGCCCATTTTACATCTGCCCCCCCCCCCCCCCCTGTAGTACACATGGTTTTGTCCATCTAAGAATTTGCCAGAAGGAGTGAACCAACATGATGCCCAGTGTCAGACTGTGAGTCATGCCCCTTCCTGTGAAGCCCTGCCCCCTTATCAGTGTTGTCTTTGTCAAATGCAGAGGGGCTTTTCAGCGCACCAGGTGTCACTGACCAAAGTGGTGTCTCTGCTACTATGGGGCATAAAATGAACTAGGACACTACAATGAACAACCACTTTGGAGAGCAGTGTCTCGAAGAAGCATTCTGTATACCTCCCAACTTTGCGAGTACAGCAGGCGGGACGCTGCTGCTGCGCGCCGCAGACGTGCCGAAATTTTCGGGGGGCGTGGCCTATACTTGCGGCTCTCCCGCGAGGCCATGCCCCCATTTTGCCGCTATGGGGGCATGACCCAGAGGCTCTGTGAGCCTCTAGCCATGCCCCCAGCCCCCTGGCTGCGGGAATAGACGCTGTGCGCATGCGCACAGCGTTTATTCCCCGCTGCTTAGCAGCTGACATGGGGGGTCTCCCAACAGCCCCCCCACACCGCGGGACACTGCCGCCCGCGAGTGGGACAGCGGGACAGGCCCTGATAATCGGGACTGTCCCGCTAAAATCGGGACTGTTGGGAGGTATGATTCTGTGGTTCCTTCAAAATCTTGCTATGGGGCCAACAACATTCTTATTACACCCCTAACTAGACGGCACCTGAGCTTTCACCAAATTGTTTTCATGCTGAAAGTAATGCATGAAAAAATACTACAATCTTTGATGTTGCAATAGACTTCTTCACTTTCAAGTATTGAAAATAGGGGAAAATATAATTTTGTTTTGAATGTTAAATGAACAACTTACTTTCTTGATAACCTATATAAAATTGTGAAACTAATGCAACATGAAATTAATTTATAAGAAGCAAATTGGTCTTCCCCCAATAAGTGAATGCTGAAAGCTGTCATCTGTTCTACCATAAAACAAGTCCTGCAATAGTGTACCCAGCAGTTTTACTGCACCCAAATGGTTTAGCAATAAAACAACCAGGCAATAACAAAAAGACAAAATTAGCTGGCGTGTAAGAAGTAATGGTTTAACCCATTCAGGACAAATAAAACCAACATTCTGAGAAAAGCATAGCAGGTTTCTTATTTTTTAGGTGTAAATATTCAGGTGTTGTGCAGAGTAGCCAGACAACGCATCCTTATCTCAGCTAAAACCAGTGAAGCATTTAATGGTTCCTGTGGATATGCTGATGTTTGCAGGAGCACATGGTTCAGTAGGCAGGCATGAATTAAATCTGGCATAGCCACAGACTGCATTTCTAGTACAGTTTACACAGAGAGAGTTAAAGGTCACACTGGGATGATTTAATGAAAGTAAACTGGTGACAGGTATATGTTTGAAATGATTGTTGTTTTCTGTAATTTAATATAGCAAATAATGTTACCAGAATACACTGCCATGTCTGGATTCTTTAAATGATGATTTTATTTCTGTTACATGACAGTGAATACAGAGTAGAAGTAAATATATCCATACCTCCCAACAGTCCCTATTTCAGCGGGACAGTCCCGATTATTAGGGCCTGTCCCGCTGTCCCACCCGCGGGCGGCAGTGTCCCGCAGTGAGGGGGGGCTGTTGGAAAAGTCCCCCCTGTCGGCTGCTAAGCAGCGGGGAATAAACGATGTGCGCACGCGCACAGCGTCTATTCCCGCAGCCAGAGGGCTGGGGGCATGGCTAGAGGCTCAAAGAGCCTCTGGGTCATGCCCCCATAGCGGCAAAATGGGGGCGTGGCCTCGTGAGAGAGTTCAGGTATAGGCCACGCCCCTAAATTAGGCCACACCCCCGAAAATTTCGCCGCGCCTCCGGTGCGCAGTAGCTGTTTCCCGGGTCCAGCGCACAGAATGTTGGGAGGTATGTATATCTGTGGAGATAATGTTCATCCTAGGTAAAATAGCATGGAAGAGATAGGGAAGCTGTCCGTGGGGGCATTGGTGTTTCTATAATATGTCCAGAGCTTGAAAAGTGATAAAATGGAGAGTGATGAACCACCAGCCAATCAGCTCCTAACTGCCATGTCACAGGCTGCATTTGAAAAATGACAGGTAGGAGCTGATTGGGTGGTGGTTTATCACTCTCCATCATACTTGCCTACCTGACCCTCTCCATGCGGGAGAAAATGCTCTGTTCCTGGACTTCCCTGGTAATGTATGATTGCCATCACCTGTGGTGAAACACCTTTCTTATCAATTACCTAGCTCCCCACAGGTGTTGGCAATCATACATCACCAGGGAAGCCCAGGATCAGAGCATTTTCTCCCTCATAGGCAAGTATGCTCTCCATTTTATCAGAGTGCATCTGCTGCTTGAGATTACCCTGCAATTTTAGGGGTGTTTAAAAGGAATTGGTACATCTGTCAGACCAGACTTAGGTCTACAGTCATTAGGTCGACCCCGGAAGGTCGACTGGCCCCAAGGTCGACAGGGTTAAAGGTTGACATGGGTCAAGGTCGACATGACTTAAGGTAGTGAAAAGTTCACATTCCACTTCACCATAAAAAGATATCGATTGCTACTCGGTGAATCATGGCGAAAAAAACCTTGAAATGTATTCGCCATCTGGTCATTGAATAGGGTGATTCACCGTTTTAGTCAAAAATTCGCCTTACAGCACAAAATCGCCATAGAAACATGGCGAATCAGCTTCATTGAATACCGCCCTAAGTCTGTTAACTCTTATGAGTAGGGCCCTCCTTCCTCACGTACTCACCCTACCTAATTACCTCACCTGTGCTCCTGTCCTTTTCTTCCCTTCCTCTACTTCATTATCAGTCTCCTAGACAATTTCGACACCTACTCCAGAATTGATGCTGATTTTAGTTCTACCAGCTATACCCCTATTTATGCTGTATTTTATCAACGCACCCTGTACGCTACCTTGTAATTCGTTTTTTAAGTTTGCTATGTACGACGCTGCGGACACTTTGTGGAGCCTTATAAATAAACAAACTACTACTACTACTTATCAAAGTGCATATAAATAACAGTTTTTCTCACTGATCTATAATCCTATCAAAAGTTTACTGAGACAAAAGGAGTTCAGCCAGCTGTGAAAATATGTTTCCCAACTTAATTCAGTTATACTTAGGAACATTTTGTGGTTTGTGATAACATTTGTGTCTGTATTTGGTTATTTATTAAATGCATTATGCTATTCCACAAAGATTGGTCTGTATATCACCATCCTATTATTCTATACGGATGGAGAGACACAACAAAGTATATACAGTATGAGAACCTTATTTGCCTGCCAATAGAGCAGTCTTGGGGCCAGATGCACTAAACTTCAAAAGTGATAAACAGCCAGCCAATCAACTCCTACCTGCCATGTCACAAACTGTCAGGCAGGAGCTGATTGGTTGGTTGTTTATCACTCTCCATTATCACTTTTGAAGTTTAGTACACCTGGCCTTGGGTCCTATTTTCTGCTGTTGTGCTGAGTATCTCCCTGGGCCATCTCACTGGCATTGCCATTTGCTCAGGTATAGTTATACAACTACTATTCTTTGTGGTCTGCATAGTGTCTTGAAGATGGGTTTCACATTTAAAATAATTGATTCAAAGAACAGTTTAGTTGCATTTATGGATGTCTGCCCCCAATGCATGGATGTAGCTTTAGTTGCGGCAGGGATGCCATTACTATGGTGCCCAGTTTAATAGGGTCCTTGAGACCCAGGTCTGACAGTTGTCTACCAAGTTTCCAAAATTGCATGTTAAGCAATTGGGTCTAACTCATTGTCTGCCTTTAAAAGGGGTACTCATAATTGCTTAGAGGTGTTAGTCCATTTCCCATGCACCTATTTCACCCTCACAGCTGAGCAGTGAGCTAGGCACTGTCAGACAGTAGGCCGCTCTTTGATTATGACATTAACATAGAAACATAGAATTTGACGGCAGATAAGAACCACTTGGCCCATCTAGTCTGCCCTTTTTTTAAACATGTTACCTCAAACCATATTTGATCCTTCTTTTTTTGTAAGGATATCAATATGCCTATCCCAAGCATGTTTAAATTGTACTACTGTATTTGCATCTACCACCTCTGATGGTAGGCTATTCCACTTATCTACTACTCTTTCTGTGAAGTAATTCTTCCCCACATTTCCCCTGAATCTTCCTCCCTCTAGTTTCAGTGCATGTCCTCGTGTTCTGTTGCTCCTCTTCCTGTGAAGAATGTCTCCCACCTGTACCTTGTTAAAACCCTTGATATATTTGAAAGTTTCTATCATGTCCCCCCTTTCCCTTCTCTGCTCTAAAGTATACATATTAAGATCTTTTAGTCTTTCCTGGTACGTTTTGTGATGTAGGCCATGCACCATTTTAGTTGCCCTTCTTTGAACAGTCTCTAATGTATTTATATCCTTCTGGAGATATGGCCTCCAGAACTGAACACAATACTCTAGGTGAGGCCGTACCAATGACCTATACAGTGGCATTATTACTTCTTTCTTTCTACTGCTGATACCTCTCCCTATGCAACCAAGCATTTGACTTGCCTTCTTCATTGCTTTGTTACATTGCCTACCTGCTTTTAAGTCCCCTGAAATAGTGACACCTAGATCCCTCTCTTCCTCAGTAGTTTACATTATAGTGCCATTTATACTATATTTAGTCTTTGGATTTCTGGGACCCAAGTGCATGATTTTGCATTTTTTGGCATTAAACTGTAGTTGCCATGCTCTTGACCATTCCTCTAATCTACCTAGATCCTCAATAATCTGTTTTACCCCTCCTGGTGTGTCTACCCTGTTGCATACCTTTGTGTCATCTGCAAAAAGGCACATTTTACCCTCAATTCCATTTGCAATATCACCAATAAAGATATTAAAAAGCACTGGTCCAAGTACAGATCCCTGGGGTACTCCACTTGTAACCTTTCCCTCCTTTGACTGTACTCCGTTTACTACAACTCTCTGTTTTCTGTCCTGCAACCACGCTCTTATCCATTCAACTATCTTAGAATCCAATCCCAAGATTTCAAGTTTATTTACATTAATGTAATACATTACATTAATGAAGGGTGTGGATTTAGCAATGAGATTAGAACTGTCTTGTAAAATGATGGTGTGCTGCAATTAAGAGCTCAACTTAAAGTTGGAATCTCCTGCAATAGGAAATGTCTCCCTCAGGTAGAAGCAAGCTGGTCACTGCCCCCTCCCCTGCTACCTTTACTCTCACAGTAAATTGCAATTTTACCAGCCCTGAAGGCAGGGCCGGCACCACCACTAGGCAGCTTTAGGCATTTGCCTAGGGTGCCGGCCACAGGAGGGCGGTACTGAGCCGCCGAGGAGAGAAGGAAGAAAGCTGCAGCAGGCTACCAGGTCCCAGGATGGAATTAATCCCAGCTGGGAACAGGTGAGCCGTATGACCATAGTCCACCCCCCCTGCCACTCTGGATTAGCGTTAATGTCCACTGCCCACCCTGCTTTTCGTCCTGGAGCCCCCCCAGCGACCCCATCCGCGGCAGGCGCCTGCTGCCCCCTGCTGGTGTTGCAGAGTCCCCGCCCCCCCCCCGTGACCCCATTCATGGCAGGTGCCTGCTGCCCCCCTGCTGGTGTTGCAGAGTGCCCGCACCCCCGTGACCCCATTCGCGGCAGGTGCCCGCTGCCCCCTCCCCTTGCTGGTGTTGTAGAGACGCAATCAGCAATGTTTGCCGGACACCCCCCTCCCTGGAGCGCGGTAAGCTGCGGGTGGTTCCTCCCCCCATCGGAGCGGGTGAGCAAAGGGAAGAGTGGGGGGGGGGGGGGCGGGCGAGCGAGCGGGGGTCACCTAGGGCGCTTACAGGGCTGGCACGGCCCTGCCTGAAGGGCCTTCTGATGTGGGGCTGACATGATCTATTCAAATGCTGCCACTAGGGATGAAGCACTTGAAGTATCAGCCAATGAAATTAGGGAGGACAATCTGGGATCGGCGGGATCCCAGGATTTTGGCCTAAAACCGCTAAACGAATCCTGGGATTGAGCCTTCCAAACCCGGGATTATGGGATTAGTACTCGATTGTAAAATACCAGCAGACGGCTGTTTGGAACAGTGTGCTGTAGCGGCATGGCGGTGGCCAGGCTGCGCAGCGTGACCCCTGACATCACATCACGCTGCACAGCCTGGCCGCCGTCATGCTGCTACAGCACACTGTTCTGAACTTGTTCGCCTGGCCACACGCCCGCCCGCTGAGGAGCTCCCAGCCGCCCGCCCACTGAGCAGCTCCCAGCCGCATGGCCACTAGAGATGGTCCTGCTACTGCCTATCACCACCACCATGCAAGTGACAGCGCAGTGCAGGGCAGGAGAGATAGTGAGAAACTGTTGGGGATTAGTCTGCCTTGTTGATGAATCCTGAATCCCGAGATTGAAAAAATGCCCCGGAATTTGGCCTCCCTAAATTAAATTAGTGTGAGATAAAAGTTTCCATCTTGCTGACCAGCAGTCTTTCCCCCAGGCTGCTACAGTGACTGCAGGCATCTCTCCCTAGCTGTTGGTGTGGGCAGCTCTTCAGTTTTGATTATTAGGTGGCTATGCCCAGGCCCACTGCTAGAAATGTTGGGGCCCGGTACTGACCTTCAGTCCGGGCCCCCAGCGGCACAGCACCGCACCCACAGCACCCCGCCCCCATTACTTACCAGCAACTAGCAGCAGCAGCGGCGGCAGCGGGATCTTCGCCTCCTTCACGGTCCGGAGCGCACACTTCACAGTGCAGCCTGCAGAGCCACTCTGTGTCCTAGGCTTGGCGCACTGCAGGCTACACTGTGTATTGTGCGTGCCTGGCAGGGGTCTGCCGGGTGGGGGGGGGGTGAGCTGTGCCGCTGTGGGCAGCTGCCCAGGCCCCTCCAGAGGCCAGGGCCCGGGACAGCTGTACCCACGGCACCTCCCTGTCGTTAATGGTTATGGCTCCCATAGAGACACGCACCTCTCTGTTGGAAATTTAAAGTGCTATGTGCATCAATCGTGACATCAGTTTTGACATAAGATTCAAACCTCCTCCCTATATACCCTATATAAGGGAGTCTTTGGGCACTAGATACCAGAGTATGCTGGGCACACACCAGAGTGATTTGGCCTCAATTCCGTCAATTTTGATGCAATTCCGACCAATTGTATGTTCATTGGGCATGTTTTAGATCTGATTCCAATCCAATGTACGTCCCCGCTGGTTGTTTAGGTCGCTTTGGGGATCCTACCTGCTGCAGTCAGGATCCCTCAATCCAACTCCGAATGGGTGTCCATCGCAAGCACATAGTTTGTTTTTTCGCGTGCAACCATCGTACGACCCAGCCTATTTGAGTGACATTTACTGAACACTCCTCCCAGCGCGATGTTTTTCAGCATCTTGAACAGTGCTGGTGCAGCAGTGGGATTGTATTCTGCTCTCCTGCATTTCATCCCAAGCCAATTCCAGCCTGGTATGTTTTATGTCTCCACAATGTCTCCACGACCCCCATAGAGGGAGAATAGAATAGGTGGCTCGCGTAGCAAGTCACCGTGCCCACAGCATGGCGAGCGCAGCAAGCCCACAAGGGGCTTAGTTGCGCTCACCATGATGTCTGGGTCTGGCCAGTCGGGATCCCGACATCGGGCTAATGACTGTCGGGATCCCGACTGTCGGACCCCTGTACCACACCCCTTTTTTCAATATAACTTTATTAGCATTTCACGTTGCTGCGGCAGCGGTCCATAGACAATGACGTCAATGATCGTGCGCATCAGACATCCGCAAATGCACACTATCTGACATCTAATGGTACTGCACTATATAATGAGGTGAGTGTACACTTGATCTTTATGTAAGCTGTTTTGATAAAAGTCTTTATTGGCTGAAATGTCAACTGTACCCTACATATCTATTACCATTGCTACCAATGCTCCCCTTTGCACCGTATGTTATTTTTACTAGGCCCCAGGAACAACCACTGTTGACAGGCTGGGCTATGCGGACATGTTTCCCGTCAATGGCTCCTCCACAATTCAGGAAGTTCCATCGCTGGTCAAACTCCTCTGCGATGGCTTTCCAGTCATTGATGCTGGTCGGCAACTGAAATCAAAAAGTAAATACAGTTGGTTAGTAACTGTTTTTTCTTTTTACAGCAACACAGTGGCGACACTGATCCACCTCCGACCCCAGACCTTTCTCTATGCTTAATAATTTTCCGTCAGGATCGCCTCTTCTTTAGGACTCCGGGATATGGTCAATGATGATGTGTTTCAAATCTGTTAATTTATGGTGGGCTGCAGCAAAATGTTTGGCTACCGGTTGCCCATTTTCCTGCAGGGATGCTATCGTGTCTGGGGACCCTTTTGGCCCCAGTTGTGTGCTTTTATTTCCTCTCCGCTGTTCTTGCTGTCCCTTTGGATGTTTCTTCTTGTGTGTCATGTGGATGTGTAGCGTGGCCAGCTGCATGCAGTGAATTGGTATCGCGTGTTGTGCGGTCTGCCTGCATGGATGGCTGCCGAGGTGTGCTGGTGCTGTGTGCATTCTTTTCCTCTCCGCTTGTCTTGCTGTCCCTTTCATTTTTTTCTTTCTGTGGTGGCTTGCTGATCGTGGGGGCTGTGCCGGAGTGTGCGGCTGTGTTGTGTGCTTTTTTTCCTCTCCGCTTGTCTTGCTGTCCCTTTCGGTTTTCTTCTCATGTAGGAGTGTTGCCTTGTGTGACTGTATTTGCCAGGTGTGGAGCCTGTGTGCAGGGACGGACCCCGGGTGGTTGGTGGAGGTGCATGCCTGGTGGTGGCGGCTCCTCTATGGTGTTATGACACTAGTGTGCCCAGAAGCATGTCTTTTTCAGATTCCTGTCCATTCAATTAATATCCATTGATCGCGATTATATATATGGTTACCCTGTGATGCCCTGCAGTTATGTTCCCATGCTGAGATTTATTACATTATATCAGATGATTCTTACTTTGGGATTGATATTTATACACCAGCCCATTTAGACAGTTATGATGGGTTTCCATCAAAAGTTCCCCTGTTTTATTATTTATTATTATATTACACTGTTTAATTTCACTTCCTTGCGTTCAATTTTTTTATAGACGCATCTTAATTATTGTATTACACATATACATCAGATTGCATAGCTGATCGTTGTCATGACAATTGAATTTTGTGTCCACCACAGATGCACGACAGGCAGCGTCCAAACACCGGGTACGGAGTGATCACGCAGCCAGGAAGACAGCTGCGGTAACCTTGACTACCAGCTGGCTTGCGCTTCAGCTAGCGCTTCACCACACGCATACCCTATGACGGAGTCTGACTTCCGCCTCACGTACTTCCGGCCTATGATCCTCCTACGCCGGCAGGCGGTCGCTGAACGCCGTGTCACCTGCACTCACCCTATTTAAGGTAAACACTCTAC
The DNA here is from genome assembly GCF_055691185.1 of Crinia signifera. NCBI lineage: Eukaryota > Metazoa > Chordata > Amphibia > Anura > Myobatrachidae > Crinia > Crinia signifera. The sequence continues at coordinate 184,599,204 of NC_139220.1, forward strand.
ACTTATGTTTGTATCACCCACACCTTGACAAAGGGGCGTATAATCCCCGAAACGTTGAATTGCTCTGTGTTTTCTAATACATTTTGAAAAATTCCATAAAATTAAATTAAATAAAAAAAAAACATGCGCATACATACCATATGATCATAAGGAGCATCTAGCCGCCTGAGTCGCTATACCGGAAGTCCGCACCCGGAGGTGCGCCAAACCGGAAGCGCATCATGGGTTCCACTAGTGCGTTCCACCGGGTTTAGAATACACCCGGAATTACTGCGGGGTGCGCCAATCACGTGATGCACCAAATAGGTATCATATCGGAGCAACAGTCTTTCAACTACACTGTTGAGAAAAATCCTGCTTTCCTATAAAGCTTTCCACGTGTCTGCATGTGCTGAGCAGTGCTCATGCATTCTCTACTATAATGTATAGTACAGTACTGTGCAGTACAGTATATCATAGCGCTACTAATGCGGCTCAGACACTCCCACGTGAAATATGAGTTGCAACAGCAGCTCAGACACTCCCAGTGTGGATTAGTGTTGAAGGTACTGTATTCAGCCAAACCCAACCCCCACCTCCCTTTCCCCCTCCCTGGGAGAGAATGCAATGCAAGGGGGAAGAACAGGGGCGTAACTAGAACCTTGTGGGCCCCATAGCAAAATCTTCATAGGGCCTTCCCCCACCGTTGTCACTACAATACCTCTTAAGAGGGCTGTGGGACAGGGGTGGTGTTGGAGGGAGCCAGGGAGCATGCTATCACCTGCAGGGGCAGGGAGGGGGGGGGGTTGGCTGCACAGGGGGGAGCAAGCTGTGACCTGAAGGGTGGGTGGTCAAAGTCACAGGAGAGAGCAGGGGTTGCTCTCTCGTGGGGTAGACTGTCACCTGTAGGGTTGAGGGGCAGGGATCCGCAGGCATAGGAGGGAGCAGGGTATAGTCTGTAACCTACAGGGGGTGGTACAGGATGAAGCAGGCTTTCACCTGCAAAGGGGGGGGGGAGAGTTTCAGGCACAGGAGGGAGCAGGGGGAAGACTATAACCTGCAGGGAGACTGGTGAGGGTGATGGGTCTGCAGGCACAGGACAGAGCAGGTGGCAGGATGTCATTTGCAGTGGCAGAGCGGTGGGGGTAGGGGGGGCAGATAGGCTGTCACCTGCAGGGGTGAGGGAAGGTCGGAGGCTGACACTTGACTGGGGGGGGGGATCAGGTTACCTGTTTGTGGTCTCTGCAGTAGGTGTGTGCAGCCAGCGGACTTCCAGGCCCATGCTGCGCTGCCTGGTAAAAGGTGCTGGGGTGGAGCGCTGACTCACCCTCCGCGCACAACAGAAGAAGCCGCACTCTGAGCTGCCAGGCGCCGCTGCCGCTGGTCAAATAATCTCAGCGAGAACTCAGCAGTTGTGAATGGCAGCTGCAGTGCCCTCTAGTGTGATGCTTTAGTTTATGCAGACTGCCTTTCCTTTTACGCCGCACCCGCCCTCCATCCCTCCCTCCCTCTCACCCAGGAACTCTAATTACTGTGGCGGTGGAGGCATCGCAGTGATAATTTAAAAAAAAACATAGCAGTTGCACCCCCTGCACCCCATTGTTACGCCACTGGGGAAGAAGTACTAAACATTACACAGTACAGCATGCTGTGTGGTTCCTGCACATGGAATCGCACAAAAAGGTTTTATGGAAATAGCTTCTCTTATGTTTGTCTAGTTTTATAAGATATAACTTTCAAAAATATTGAAATATTTTTTTTTTAAACTGTAATCGAAGACAGGTTTCCAGATTGTAGATCAGCGCAGTTATCCAGTAGCCTATGGCACTTGGTGATGTGCAGGTAGAGAGTGCTACAGCGGCTCAGGGACTCCTAGTGTAGATTAGTGTTAAGTACTGTATTCAGCGGAACCCAACTACCACCTCCCTTTCCCCCTCCCTGGGAGACATTTCAAAGAGAATGCAATGGCTGATTAAGTTGATCTTGCTGGGGGAAGGAGCTACTGTATACAGACACCATAGGTAAAGTAATGCGAAGTACAGTACCAAACATTACACAGCACAGCATGATCCGTGGTTCATGCGCTGAGAATGAAAATTAGTTTTGTGTTCACAATATTCAGCATCAGCTACGTGAACGTTAAGGTTATTATTTGACTATGGGGCCGGGACACTACACAGCCCATTTACTTGTATTGTACAGTAGCCGCAGTGATGTTCACGAAGATGAGACGCACAAGCATCTCATACGTACTGTATAGTAAGCGTGCTCCGCTCAACGAATGCTGTGGTTCCATAGGTATATCAATCTGCCGCTAGATTGAGCATTAGCCACCAAGCGGTGGCGATTTGTATTGCATGTATATTGTGTGGCGAGCATCCACACACCTTGGTGCATGGGAGCGCAGATGAAAAGTGGATCGCCAAAACGTTCACCATGGCGAGCTGGCGGAAACAATGGCTCCTGTCCTGGTGTAGGAAGCCAACACTGCAGCCATAGAGGTGAAGGAGGTTAGCCGGAAAAGGGATTAAACCTGGGGTCCAGACCACAAGGCCATGCCCCCAACTCATGAGGCCACACACCCTTCACATACAGGAGAACAATTTACAACCCCCTGCTCATTCATTTACCGGACAGCTGCTCGTTATGTACTCATAGGTACATGAGTGTTGGGGGTGCCCAGGCACCTCCTAATGCTGTGCCCACCCTTATGAACACCTCTGCCGCTAGCAATACCTTTAACCAAAGACTTTTGCTTTTTAGAACTGTATTCCATTTAAAGAAGCGCCCATCAATCAATTATATGTGTGTTTGCATTGTTAATTGTACTTGACCATTGTCATATCACTACATACCTGCGTTATCCATATATGTTTATGACTGTATTTGCATGTACCGTTACACAGAGAAATTCAAAGATTAAAACTGAAATAGGCAGGAGATTAGGGTGTGGCTGAAATAGGCAGGAGATTATGGTGTGGCTGAGAGACTTTTTATATTGTAGCGAGTGCCGAAAAATGATGGAAGACACGCCTGATTGGCGGTGTTAGACACGCCCAATAGGTGGAGCTATGCACACTCCTTTGATGGTGCACCCCCTAATAAATTGTGCTGCGCACACCTATGTATGTACTTGTCATTGTCTCCGTGTTGGCACAACCATTTATGTTTTATTAGTGACTATGATCTTTCAGACTATATCATTGAAACCATAACCATACATAAATAAATAAAGCTATGTTGGATACATGAAACTGTGGCATGGCAGTGCTTTGTGGATCCCAACATTTCTAGAAGCTTCTATATTTGTGTCCCGTATATATTTTATTTCTGTGGTTCAGTCCAATGAGCATAGGTAATCTAAGAATACAAAACAAAAAGGCAACAAATGTTATTGATGAATAATCTTACAGTACACACCGAGTAACCAATGCCATTAATGTTTTAGCTTTTGAGTATATAAAAAAAGGGATTTACACAGCTAAATTATTAATCAGCATTTACTGCAAGTCTGCCTCAAGAAATGTTTTAATAATTCATATTTAACTACTCTCAGACATAGAACAGGGGTGATTCTTGTGGATTTAAACTGTATTTTTTAGGAAGACAGTAAACTTTTTATAAAATGGTTGTACTGTACACAGTACATCACACTCTATACACATGACGAGCTCTAAGTAGTTAGAGAACTAATGAGCATAGGGTTCAAGTAATGGGTTTAAAAAGTTCTATACACAAGTACAGCAGACTTTGCACTCTTTGGATACTGAACTGTGTGATGATCCCTAAGGTATAGGAGTCTCTGCATAGTAGGAATTATGTAACCAGTCCATTTTAAAATCATACAAAGCCAAAAGCCACTGAATCAGGTGTGCAGTCAGGGTGAATGGGCAAGATTGACAATGCACTAAGGGCCTATTCTTTCTGTAACATAGCCCAAAATTTGTGCTGTTCTAGTAGAGACCAATAAAATATTAAATGAAACGTTAAGATCAGGGTACACACTACAGACTAAATATAAAGAGACTCAAGGTAGCATGACGGGTTATGTTCTTATCATTGTGTTGCATGTTGCAATTTTAAATCACATACAGAAAAATTGTGTCAAAAACAGTTTTCAGGCACTTTCCTGACAAAAGCTATTAGATGCACTTGAATGACCATAACAAGAATTGAGTATATTTAAGAGACAAATGATTCTCAGATATCTTACTGTATTCATTCACCCTTACATGTACTGCAGTTCTCCCTCTACTAAAAGGATATGAACTGATTAAGATCCATCCACAAGTTTCAATTTCACTGCCCTCTTTTCTAAAAATAAAATATAAGAGCATCTGATAGCTTTACTTAAATGAACATTACACAGATATTTACAACCCTATTAAATGACCTTAATATGCCATGGACATACATAGCCATCGTCACTTGTCAGGTCAACTGAAATCAGCTGTAGTCCCTCACAGATTCAGCTGTACAGTGTCTGCAGTAACACATAATCTGTTCATCCAGCAGGACATAGGTATTCTAGAAGGACACCAGGCTAGCACAAGACCCAGCACCACAAGACCTAGCGCAAGAGACCCCGCAGAGCTGTGCGCTGTTCGGAAGTGTGGTAGAAATGGTGCCAAATATGCTTACCGCCCGACTTTGCTGTTGGTCCGCGCTCGGGTTTCCGAACAAAGTTGGAAACTTGCGAGCGTGGCTAGTGGACGGCTCAGGGGGCTGTGTTCGGAGCGGTTCGGATTCCTTGGAGTCCGGACCGCTCATCTCTACTAGAAAACCCAATAGAATACAATGCCAGTTGTGTAATTAGGTTTTGTTCATTAACTTATATGTAGTGCGGTGGAACCACTTACTAGTGAGTTATTACGGTATGGTGCTAAACTCCTATAGGCAAGTTTGAAAGTACACCAGTGGCCTGCAATATAATATTTGTAGGGCCTCAGATTTGTACTGAAGTCTCCAAGCATTATCTTTGCCTAGATACAGTACAAAGCTAATGCTTGTGGAAGCATGAGATAACAACAGTATGAGAATACCATCATACTGTAGGGTGGTGACATCCAATTTTGCGCATTCACAAAAGCAAGACACACTGCAGGAAACGCGGTCTTCTGTATGTATTCCCTCCAATCAACATCTCCCCAACAGCACTAGGGTAAAAGGCATACACACAGTGTGGGAGCAGTAAGCAGGCTTGTGAGGTGTTTCGAAGGGTTAGCACGGTTGGAACCACCCCTAGTGCACTCTGCGCCCTCTTCACTGCCCTGGATTTTGGAGTTGGAATGTCGGTCTCTAAATTGCAGTGAAATGATAGAGATGCCCTGCACTTTCATGCAGTTGTATGTATTTTGCCAATACATACAAATTCCATTTGTGCCTTCTGAATTGCAACCGGCTCCCTGTTGAACCATAAATAATTCAGGTTTTTACACCAGCTCTTAAGTACTGAAAGTGAATTGTATATCTTGGAAAGCATAGCCATGCTAAAAAAAGGCAGGAGAATGCTACAGCCAAAACAGGTGAGATAGACATAGGCCCATGCATATTAAGCATAGTTCCCTACCCTCCTGCATTCTGCAGGAGACTCCCTGAAATACCATCAATCTCCCTCTCTCTCTCATTAGTCTAGCAATCTCCCTCATGTCATCTAGCCCACATTACACTGTTACATTTTTTGGAAAAAGGGAATGAGAGATAGAAGCATTTACATTGAATCATCAGCGCCATTTCCCAGCACTTTACAAAGTATAGTAGCTCTTACTAACTGCTTTGGGGCTCATCTACATTTGTATATAAGTCATTTTACAAGATTCCTCCCAGATATAGCACACCTACGCTTCTAGGTGCCACGTTCACCATCTCTTTTCACAATCTCTCCATATATGGAACTAGACACGCCCTTTGGTGGAGCATGACACGCCGCCTCAATGGGGTGGCTGTGCAAAATTCTACTACCAACTATAATCTCACTGAAACTAGTTTTCAAAAGTAAGCACGTATGATTTTAAGTCAATTACAGAAATGTATTGTTTGGTTGCTAAACAACGGGCGGGGTTTGATGGACACGCAAGGCTGCGAATTCGCAGCCTTGCGAATCAACCTGAATAACCCCCTATGTGTGGGGGCGGGCATTTGCCCCTGGGTACTTGGGGTACAAGTGTGGTGCACCCCCTAATAAAACGGGCTGCGCACGCCTATGTCGCTCACGGACTGGTCTCTCTGTGTGAAAAAACCTGTCCGCAAGAGTATGGTCATTGTGGGCGGCATGTGGGAGTTTTTAGGGGAGCGGCCGGAATAATTTGGAAAACTGGGCGTAAACATGGGCGTACACGGGGGTGTGCACCGTGCATTTTGGGCCAAGCGGACGCCAAAGATAGCTCCAGACCACCCCTAGAGATACCGTATGAGAGCGTACACCTGGGTCTGCTAAATAACGCTGATTACTACACCTTAATGTAATAAGCAATGCTGCAGCCTATTAAGTGAAAACCATGATTTCACTACCTGGAAGCCAGACACAGCCCTCAAACACATTGGAAGCTTATCTTTCTACACTTCTCTACATGTAAAGGTTCTTTTAATTTTAAGTAAGATTCATTCTAAGACCTGCTTATATATGTCAAGGTCAGGGCCGGTGCAAGCCCCCCGTCCGCCCCAGGCAAAACCCCCCGTGCCGCCCGCTGCCTGGCCGGGGGATGGTGCGGACGATACTGCGGCATGGGGGGGAGGTGTTCGGTTCGGCAGGTACGATACGGCACAGGGGGTGTGTGTGTGTGTGTGGGCGATACTGAAATCCCCCCAGCGGGGAGCAGGAAGCGGGCGTACGCTCACTCTCACGATCGGTAACACACGCTGAGTTTTCCATTGAAAAAAGGCGAGACCCGTCCGTGCATTGTGGCGTACACTCAGATATACAGAAGATGTCGGTGTGAAAACGGACGAGACCCGTCCGTATACGGTGGCGTACGCTCTGTTGTATGCCAGTTAACAGTGTCTAAGAGGAGACCCGTCCGTATACGGTGGCGTATGCTCAAGTGTACGCCACTCCGCATTGTCGGTGTTTATGACCCTCCGTATGCGGCTGTTCTGTGGGCGGACTTACGCTCACCGTCCGCGTACGGGAAACATACGGTGAAACGGACTGTACGTACGTTGCACCGACCTAACCTGAATAAGGCCCTTAATCTTGAAGGTGGGAATTAGAACCCATAGCTGAAGTTCTGGAAATAGTTTAGATTTAGGGCATTTATGTATTAATATATTATTTTTACTAAAATAATGTGCAGGGTGAACAAAAATTACAATTTAGAGAAAGTAGTGCAGTGACACAGCAGTTTGATCAGCTATGTGTGTCTCCTGGAGCCCCAAGCTGATCACTGTGAAAAGAAATTCATACTCACTTCCCCAGGGTCCGTCTGATCGGTGCCCCATTAAGGGCTGCTTCATGCTGCCCTGTGTTTCCTGCTGCTCTGTGACCCCCGGTGCAGTAAAGTAACACTGCAAAGAGGAAGCTCAATTTAAAGCCCCAAGAGTTACAGAAGAAAGAAGCCCAAAAGGCCATCAGCGCTGCAGGAGCCGATCCCCGGGTGGTGAGTATGAATCAGCGGAGGGTGTGCCAATACCAGATGCACAGCTAATCCCATAGTTCTGTTGAGACCCATTGCAGGGAGAGCGCTATATCGCAAGCTCTGTCTTTGCATGCAATAAATTATATATCCATGTGATGTAGTCAATTATTGCACTGATGGTGATAAATTGGCCCCTTTAGCATTACATTTCCCAGCAGAGATTTAGTGGTGCCAGACTGGAGAGGGGAATCAGTCACCAATCATCCTGATAGTACATAAACAAGGGGCAATACATACTTGCCTACTTTTGAAAAGCAAAATGAGGGAGATTTTAGATGATCGCAAAATGCACTGAGAGCAGCGTCGCGCATCATTATATACATACATATATAGAGATCAGTGGACCGGCACTCTGTTTCTGCTGTCGGGGTCAATATGCTTGCCTGGGTGCCTGCTTCAGTGTACATGTGTTCAGGTGCGCCAATGTAGATTGCTGTAGAAAGCGTCACTCCAGGGCTTGTGATCAAGTTAACATTTATTGGGTCAACGCCGTTTCGGGCCTCCTGATGACGGGCTGAGGCCCGAAACTGCATTGACACAATAAATTTCCCCTTGATCACAAGCTCTGAAGTGACGCTTTCTACAGCAATCTACATATATATATACATACATACATACATACATACATACATACAGTATATATATATATATATATATATATATATATATATATATATATATATATATATATATATATATATATAGATATATATAGAGAGAGAGAGAGAGAGAGAGAGAGGAAATTATAAAGTTGGAGTATGGAACAAACCAGAGGACTTAGTTCTGCGCGCGCCGAAGGCGCGCACGCTCTGCAAAAGGGGGGGTGGCCACGGGAAAAGGGGCGTGTCTTTATGTGAAGTGTACCACACCACATACCACTTATACACCACACTAGTCGGACTCCTTATACTATCTAGTACTAGTGCCCTTACACATTGTACCACACAGTATGAGACAAAATTCAAGGACAAAGGGACAGGGAGAGTGACATCAGAGAGACAGTGGGAACACAGAGAGAGTGACAGCAGGGACACAGACAGCCACATATGTACTGTATATTGGGCATCATGGTATGTGGCATATGCTCATTATACATATGCCACACACCGTGATGCTCCATTATACATATATGCCACACACCGTGATGGCCATTATACATATGCCACACACCAATGCCCATTATAAATATGCCGCACACCATGATGCTCATTATACATATGCCACAGACCGTGAATCCCATTATACATATGTCACACACCCTGATGCCCATTATACATATGCCACACACCCTGATGCCCATTATACATATGCCACACACCGTGATGGCCATTATACATATGCCACACACCGTGATGCCCATTATACATACGCCACACACCGTGATGCCCATTATAAATATGCCGCACACCGTGATGCTCATTATACATATGCCGCATACTGTGATGCCCAATATACATATACCACACACCGTGATGGCCATTATACATATGCCACACACAGTGATGGCCATTATACATATGCCCCACACCGTGATGCCCATTATACATATGCCACACACAGAGATTCCCATTATACATATGCCACACACAGAGATTCCCATTATACATATGCCACAGACCGTGAATCCCATTATACATATGTCACACACCCTGATGCCCATTATACATATGCCACACACCGTGATGGCCATTATACATATGCCACACACCGTGATGCCCATTATACATATGTCACACACCCTGATGCCCATTATACATATGTCACACACCGTGATGCCCATTATACATATGTCACACACCGTGATGCCCATTATACATATGTCACACACCCTGATGCCCATTATATATATGTCACACACCAATGCCCATTATGCATATGCCACACACCGTGATGGCCATTATACATATGCCAAACACTGTGATGCCCATTATAAATATGCCACACACCGTGATGCTCCATTATACATATGCCACACACCGTGATGCCCATTACACATATGTCCCACACCGTGATGGCCATTATTCATATGCCAAACACTGTGATGCCCATTACACGTATGCCGCACACCATGATGCCCATTATACATATGCAGAACACCGTGATGCCCATTATATATATATATATATGCCACAGACCGTGATGCCCATTATACATATGCCACACACCTTGATGCCCATTATACATATGCCACACACCGTGATGCTCTATTTTACATATGCCACACACCGTGATACCCATTATACATATGCCACACACCGTGATACCCATTATACATATGCCACACCATGATGCCCATTATATATATATGCCACACACCGTGATGGCCGTTATGCATATATGCCGCACACCGTGATGCCCATTCTAAATATGCCGCACACCGTGATGCTCATTATACATATGCCACACACCGTGATGCCCATTATAAATATGCCGCACACCGTGATGCTCATTATACATATACCACACACCGTGATGCCCATTATACATATGCCACAGACCGTGAAGCCCATTATACATATGTCACACACCCTGCTGCCCATTATACATATGCCACACACCGTGATGCCCATTATACATATGTCACACACCCTGATGCCCATTTTACATATGCCGCACACCGTGATGCCCATTATACATATGCCACACACCGTGATGCCCATTATACATATGCCACACACCGTGATGCCCATTATACACATGCCACACACCGTGATGCTTATTAAACATACCAAAATAGACGGCTCCGGTAGTCAACCACATGTTCTTGCCAACAGCTGCCCTACTGATTTGAGAAGTTTAGCGATATAGTGGCTTAGACCGTGCCCGCCCAAAAAGCAGAAATGACAGAATGACTATAGTAAGCTATCCCATGTTCATTATTATTTCACATAACAGTAGTCATGGGAACATGACAAACAGGTGACAAGCTGTATGAAAGCTTGTCAGTGGCACACACTGCAACCTACATACACTTACACCGCATATATATATATATATATATATATATATATATATATATATATATATATATATATATATATATATATACACATATACATACACACACGTATACATATATATATATATATATATATATACATATACATATATATATATATATATATATATATATACACACTTATACATAATATATATATATATCTTTTAAGTGCCCCTTGTAGGAAGGCAGACAGCTAGAAAATTAATGGGGCATGACGACAGGAGTAGTGGAGCATGTCTTGGGACGGGAGCCAGTCGGGGACCAGTGGTGGGGGGAGAGGTGATCGATAAGAAGCAGGCTTAGTGAGTGGGGGAAGAGGAATGCAGCTTACAGTCAGAAACAGTCAGTTAACTTTAAGCTTTTACTTACTGGCTGCTGCGGCTGCTGCTCCTTACACAGCTGAGACGAGTCTGACACTCTTGTGTGCTCCCGGCTCCCGCTGCCCGACTCACTGTCTGCCAATGCCTCAGTCCACTGCCGCTGCCAGTGCCGCTCCTGCACGCTCAGGCCAGCGCTACCCACACAGCCCCGCGGTGGCCTTCCTAATTACGTCACGGCGTCGCGCATTTAGGCCCCGCCCCCACAATGACGCGTTCGCGCATGCGCATTACGTTTTTATTGGAAAGGGGACAAAAAAGCGGGAGAACCCCAGGGATTTGCGGGGGGCGGGAGAATGATTGTAAAAACGGGAGACTCCCGCTAAATGCGGGAGGGTAGGCAAGTATGGGGCAATATCAAACCCCCCTGATACTAGGCACAGTGTAAAGGTGGCCATACACTTACAGATTTATCTTCAGATCTGTCTGGTTGGAACAAAAACCTGGTAATGGATGAGAGCAGATGACAGTTGACCATTGGCTTGGAAATGCTGGAAAACTGCCAAACTGTCACTCATCCATAACCATGTTTTTGTTCCAACCAGCCAGATCTGAAGATAAATCTGTAGGTGTATGGTCACCTTCAGAAGATGTGACAGATTCCAGGCAAGGTTTCTGAGTCAACCTAGATATAGGGACAGCAGGCCTGATTAGACATGACAGCCGATGTTCACAGAACTGTATAAAAGGGCAGCATATATTGCTGTATTGTATTAGTAATTCTTTTGTGGAGTGTACAACAGCTTGGTTAGCTACTACTAAGCAATATAGTGTCCTGTCCCCTGATGCAACTATCCATATTAACCATGTGCTTGTCCTAAACTGTCTTGTACTGTAATTTGTTATGTGTTTTTGATTATAACTATGCTCTGTAAAGCGCTGCGGAATATGTATGCGCTATATAAGAAACTGTTAATAAATAAATAAATAAATATATGCAATTGTTCATAAAGGTGATGCTACATTTCTTCACAACATCTGTTATCTGCTGAATATCTGTGTGCTACTACCAGGGCCACACTCTGCTGGGTAACAACCGTAAGAACATCATTGAGTGCCTGGCTATGGATGCCATATTAAGGATGCCTTAATACCTCGCTCCATTAGACTCTCCCCGACCTTGCAACGCTTCAAACAGGCACTGAAAACTCACCTACTCATCAAAGTGTACCCTTCCGCTGCATAAACTAGTCCTGAGGCTGGTTCTCTGACCCCCTGCCTGCTTATACCCCTTTTACACCAAGGAATAACCCAGGTTGGACCCAGGTCGGACCCAGGTCAGCGTTGGTGTAAAAGGGGTCAACTCAGGTCCAGTAACACTGGTCTCCTACTCAGGTCCTGACCAGGGTTGAACACTGGTTGGACCTGGGTCGTGGGCGGTTAAATGGTCCCAGGAAGGATATGGGCAGTGCACACAGAAATCATAATTGGATAATTGGATGCAGTATCATTTATATTATTTTTTTTTTTTTTGGGTGGGGGGGGGGGGGGGGGTGGCACATGGGAGATTTGGCCTGCAGCTGCAGGGAAAGGGGCTGGGGGAGCACATGGGTGATGCTGCACTTTTATACCGCTATGTATGCATAGGTGTGCGCAGCCCATTTATTTAGGGGGTGCACTATTAGAGGGGCGTGTCCATCATCGCCTATTATTGCTCATAATGCAACACACTGCAATTCCCATTAGACATAATGCCACACACAATAATGCCCATCACACATGCCACACACAGTAATGCCCATTCCACACAACGTAATGCCCATTACACAAGGCTTGAAAAATGTTAGTGAAATAGGGGCAATAGGGACAGTGCGCGCCAATTTTATACCGTAATGCATAATACACATAACACAGCCATTACATAGTATACCAGATTGCATAATGCCCATTATATGTTATGACAAACACCTTAATTCTCATTACATGTTGCGCCTCACACTGTGATGCCCATTACATGTTACGCCTTACAACATGATGCACCTTACACTCTATGCCTCACACCATGATGGCCATTTCACATTACGCCTCAGATTATGCCATGTGGGGGAAGGGGTGTGAAATGCTAATTGCCAAGAGTCACATGCTCCTTACCATGGACTTCATGCTCCCTGGGAAGGGGGTGGTTAAATCCTCGTTGACAGGGGAAGTTTCATGCTCATTGCTGGGGGTGCTCACTGCACGCCAGCGCTCCCGGAATCCACACTTCCGGGTAGCGCTGGGCTCTCTTCTTGTCAGAAGCCCACCGGAGCTGCAGCCACCTTCCCTTTTGAGCCGCTGGCCGGATGCTGCACGCCGCACACTGAAGCCACTTTACTTGTCAGCGGCAGGCAGCATCCGGCCAGTGGCTCAAAAGGGAAGGTGGCTGCGGCAGGCGGTGTTTCAGGTACAGCGGCCCGTGCCCTCCCTTCTCTTCAGAGTGGCAGGGCCCGGGACACTTGTACCCCTAGTACCCAAGAGCAAATGTAGGATTCTTGGGAGGGGGTTTCTGTTCATACACACACACACACACACATTTTAATACTGAAATAACATCATAACATGTTTCCAACAAAGCATACTACTGTTTCGGAAGGCCAGGAACCAGGAATAGTACCCAATTTTTATGAGCCTCCCATCCATTCTGGGACTGTAAGCAAGTATGACACAGTATACATACACACAGCCGACACACACATTATACATACACACAGCCAACACGCGCACACACACATAGTATACACATACAGAGCCCCCCTCTACACACGCCAGTGGCGTAAGTCCGTCCGAGACGCCCGGAGGCAAGTTGAATGTTGGTGCCCCCTAACATCTCTAACCCCCCCCCCCCCAGTCCATCTCAGAGAATGGGATATACTAAAAGGAATGACAGTGGAATGACACTGCTGATAAGGAATGCCAATTGACTATAATGGGAGAAAATGACTTTTATATTAATATTTCTGAAATTATTGCACATATCAACTATATTTTAGGTATACTTCTTGCTAAGAGCATTACACATATTTTACATGCAGAATGACGCGGAATGACGGCTGCCTCCTATGGAATGACAGCCTTTTAATTCGCCATCCTGAACCAAAATAGCATTAAAATAGCTCCATTATGCGATATTAAGACCCCAATGTTACGGTGATCCCCATAGCGCACGCGCTCATCCTTTTCCAAATATGCCCGCCTACACCCCTACTCTCATAAACATGTCACGTGACGCGGAATGACGGCTTCCTCCTATGGAATGACGGCCTTTTAATTCGCCATCCTGAAGCCAAAATAGCATTAAAATAGCTCCATTATGCGATATTAAGACCCCGATGTTACGGTGATCCCCATAGCGCACGCGCTCATCCTTTTCCAAATATGCCCGCCTACACCCCTACTCTCGTAAACATGTCACCTGACGCGGAATGACGGCTTCCTCCTATGGAATGACGGCCTTTTAATTCGCCATCCTGAAGCCAAAATAGCATTAAAGCAGCTCCATTATGCGATATTAAGACCCCGATGTTACGGTGATCCCCATAGCGCACGCGCTCATCCTTTTCCAAATATGCCCGCCTACACCCCTACTCTCATAAACATGTCACGTGACGCGGAATGACGGCTTCCTCCTATGGAATGACGGCCTTTTAATTCGCCATCCTGAAGCCAAAATAGCATTAAAATAGCTCCATTATGCGATATTAAGACCCCGATGTTACGGTGATCCCCATAGCGCACGCGCTCATCCTTTTCCAAATATGTCCGCCTACACCCCTACTCTAGTAAACATGTCACCTGACGCGGAATGACGGCTGCATCCTATGGAATGACAGCCTTTTAATTCGCCATCCTGAAGCCAAAATAGCATTAAAGCAGCTCCATTATGCGATATTAAGACCCCGATGTTACGGTGATCCCCATAGCGCACGCGCTCATCCTTTTCCAAATATGTCCGCCTACACCCCTACTCTCGTAAACATGTCACGTGACGCAGAATGACGGCTGCATCCTATGGAATGATGGCCTTTTAATTCGCCATCCTGAAGCCAAAATAGCACAGTGGAATGACAGTGGAATGACAGTGTTGTCTGCAGATAAGGAATGCCAATTGACTATAATGGGAGAAAATGACTTTTATATTAATATTTCTGAAATTATTGCACATATCAACTATATTTTTGGTATACTTCTTGCTAAGACCATTACACATATTTTACATGCAGAATGACGCGGAATGACGGCTTCCTCCTATGGAATGACAGCCTTTTAATTCGCCATCCTGTAGCCAAAATAGCATTAAAGCAGCTCCATTATGCGATATTAAGACCCGATGTTACGGTGATCCCCATAGCGCACGCGCTCATCCTTTTCCAAATATGTCCGCCTACACCCCTACTCTCGTAAACATGTCACCTGACGCGGAATGACGGCTGCGTCCTATGGAATGACGGCCTTTTAATTCGCCATCCTGAAGCCAAAATAGCATTAAAGCAGCTCCATTATGCGATATTAAGACCCGATGTTACGGTGATCCCCATAGCGCACGCGCTCATCCTTTTCCAAATATGTCCGCCTACACCCCTACTCTCGTAAACATGTCACCTGACGCGGAATGACGGCTTCCTCCTATGGAATGACGGCCTTTTAATTCGCCATCCTGAAGCCAAAATAGCATTAAAATAGCTCCATTATGCGATATTAAGACCCATTTTCTCCCATTATAGTCAATTGGCATTCCTTATCTGCAGACAACACTGTCATTCCACTGTGCTATTTTAATGCTATTTTGGCTTCAGGATAGCGAATTAAAAGGCCGTCATTCCATAGGAGGCAGCCGTCATTCCGCGTCAGGTGAAATGTTTACGAGAGTAGGGGTGTAGGCGGACATATTTGGTAAAGGATGAGCGCGTGCGCTATGGGGATCACCGTAACATCGGGGTCTTAATATCGCATAATGGAGCTGCTTTAATGCTATTTTGGCTTCAGGATGGCGAATTAAAAGGCCGTCATTCCATAGGAGGCAGCCGTCATTCCGCGTCACGTGACATGTTTACGAGAGTAGGGGTGTAGACGGGCATATTTGGAAAAGGATGAGCGCGTGCGCTATGGGGATCACCGTAACATTGGGGTCTTAATATCGCATAATGGAGCTATTTTAATGCTATTTTGGCTTCAGGATGGCGAATTAAAAGGCTGTCATTCCATAGGAGGCAGCCGTCATTCCGCGTCAGGTGACATGTTAACGAGAGTAGGGGTGTAGGCAGACATATTTGGAAAAGGATGAGCGCGTGCGCTATGGGGATCACCGTAACATCGGGGTCTTAATTTCGCATAATGGAGCTACTTTAATGCTATTTTGGCTACAGGATGGCGAATTAAAAGGCCGTCATTCCATAGGAGGCAGCCGTCATTCCGCGTCATTCTGCATGTAAAATATGTGTAATGGTCTTAGCAAGAAGTATACCAAAAATATAGTTGATATGTGCAATAATTTCAGAAATATTAATATAAAAGTAATTTTCTCCCATTATAGTCAATTGGCATTCCTTATCTGCAGACAACACTGTCATTCCACTGTCATTCCACTGTGCTATTTTAATGCTATTTTGGCTTCAGGATGGCGAATTAAAAGGCCGTCATTCCATAGGATGCAGCCGTCATTCCGCGTCAGGTGACATGTTTACGAGAGTAGGGGTGTAGGCGGACATATTTGGTAAAGGATGAGCGCGTGCGCTATGGGGATCACCGTAACATCGGGGTCTTAATATCGGATAATGGAGCTATTTTAATGCTATTTTGGCTTCAGGTTGGCGAATTAAAAGGCCGTCATTCCATAGGATGCAGCCGTCATTCCGCGTCAGGTGACATGTTTACGAGAGTAGGGGTGTAGGCGGACATATTTGGTAAAGGATGAGCGCGTGCGCTATGGGGATCACCGTAACATCGGGGTCTTAATATCGCATAATGGAGCTGCTTTAATGCTATTTTGGCTTCAGGATGGCGAATTAAAAGGCCGTCATTCCATAGGAGGCAGCCGTCATTCCGCGTCACGTGACATGTTTACGAGAGTAGGGGTGTAGGCGGGTATATTTGGAAAAGGATGAGCGCGTGCGCTATGGGGATCACCGTAACATCGGGGTCTTCATTTCGCATAATGGAGCTGCTTTAATGCTATTTTGGCTACAGGATGGCGAATTAAAAGGCCGTCATTCCATAGGAGGAAGCCGTCATTCCGCGTCATTCTGCATGTAAAATATGTGTAATGGTCTTAGCAAGAAGTATACCAAAAATATAGTTGATATGTGCAATAATTTCAGAAATATTAATATAAAAGTAATTTTCTCCCATTATAGTCAATTGGCATTCCTTATCTGCAGACAACACTGTCATTCCACTGTCATTCCTTTTAGTACATCCCGTATTATACTCCCATATCTGTCAACAACACAGTTCTCCCCTCTCATTCTCTCCAGCCCCATCAATGACCACCCCACAGCATTACCCCATCCCATTCGCCACAGCACTTCACCATCACTTTCAATCTCCATTTCACAGCACTTCCTCCCAATAACCCATATACAGTTACATTTAGAGCACTCACCTTCTAACATCAACCCTTCACTATCCCCCCACCACCTTTAATGTCCATTTTTCACTAACCCCCCTCAATCAGCACCTTCAAAGTCCACACTTAATAAACCCCCAGCACCTTAAATGCTCACCCCTTCGTAGCAAAATCACTTGTTCATTTCTTTTGTTTGGTCCTTTACTGCTGTTCCTATGTGGCTTTACTTGAATGAGAGCAGCTTTCTCCCCTGCGGTGCAGCATGCAGCCAAACTCTCATACTGTATCTCACTGCTACAGCAGCTGGTGGTGGCTCCGATTGTAACATAAATAGAGAGCAGCAGCTGCTGTAACTTCCGACTGCTTCCTGCCCTCAGCTGTAGTTCTTCCTGTCCCTGCAGAGTGCAGCCAGTCCCACTCTCCACAGCCACGGATCCTTCATCCCCTTAGCCAGCCACATATATAGGCAGGACCTGGCCCTGTACCACTTAAAAGTGCAAAGGCTGCCACTGCTGCCCCTTCCCTCTCACCCTGTGGGGATAGCAGGGACCTACGTGGGTGTGTTGTGCTACTGTATGTGCGCACATACACCTGCTTCTTCTGTAGGACTCGGCCTCCACCCGATCTCTGACTTCCATGCTGCTGCATTTGGTTTGCAGCCATGTCGGCTGGAGTGAATGCCGCGCAGGGGACCAGACTGGAGCATGCACGCAGGTGGGCTCAGCTGACAGGGAGGAGGGAACAAGAAAAAACTAGGGGAAGAAAGGGATCCTTCCCCTCCGGCACATCTGGCTTCTGTGGGGCAGGGGAGGACGCAGATATATCGAACACCCACTCCCACCACACGTGTGTGAGGTGATGCTGCTTCAGCTGACATTAACCCCCCTCTCCTCCGCGTGTAACAGGTTCTGCTGCTGTATATAGACTTTAGGACAGGGAATGCCCCCCCAGCAGCCTCCCTGGTTGTATGCACTGACTGGAGCATTGGGACGCCGCTGTAATGTAGATGCAGCCAGACAGGAGGAGAGACGTGTGCGCAGTGCGCACTGGGTTGCTATAAACGAGCCGTATGTGTCTCCCCCTGGCTCATTTACAGCAGCAATGGGGAGTACAATGGAGTCAGCGCCCCCTTCTGGC
Source organism: Crinia signifera (assembly GCF_055691185.1). Classification (NCBI taxonomy): domain Eukaryota; kingdom Metazoa; phylum Chordata; class Amphibia; order Anura; family Myobatrachidae; genus Crinia; species Crinia signifera. The sequence goes on from NC_139220.1 coordinate 184,617,873, forward strand.
CAGGAGCCCGGCGGCAAATGACTCCAATGCCTCCTGGAGTTCCGCCACTGACACACGCATAGTATACATATACACAGCTTTGGTTATGTGATACTTATCTTGCCTGAAAGTCCTGCAGAGTGCCGCTCCCGCCTCTCCCTCCAGGACATCATTGTCTATTTCTTGCCCATGTGCATGTGAGCGGTCACCGAGGCATTGTTTGGTGTTTACTTGGAGTGCTGGGTCAGTGTGGCTATTTATATATGTATGATTACACAATATATACACACAGCCCCTCTATGCGCACACACACACACACACACACACACACGCACAGTCCCACTATACACACACACACACACACACACACACACACACACTATACATATACACAGCCCACACATATACACACATAGTATACATACAGGCACAGCATGTACATACAATGTACTGTACTATACACAGAGCCCCCCCCCCACACACACCCACATACACAGCCCCACTATGCACACACACAGTATACATACAAAAAGCTGATGCACACACACACACACACACACCTTTTTGACAAAACAATAAAAAGCAGCCAGCATCATTAAAAAACAATATAATCACGTTTTCTACCTTCCCCCTCCCCCTCTAAAACAAACTCATAGACTGCTCATAAAACATACAAACCCCCCTGTTCCAGCACCTCCCAATTAGCAGAATACCTGGTCCACTCCTGCAGCACTTTTTAAACACCCGGAAGTCCTCACCCAGCCACTCGGCCAGCGCTTCTCAGTAATGCCTGAGAGGACCTGAGCACTTCAGCAGTTCAGCTCCCCCTACAGGCAGTCAGGGTCCTCACTATATAGTCTGTACTGTAGCCTGCGCTGCTTCACTCCCGGCAAAAAAAAAAGCTATTCAACTGCTGCAATCGTGCGGGGGTGCCTGTCATTAGGAGGTGCCTGTGCTCCCCCGGCACCCCCTGTGCGCACGCCTATGTATGTATGCTTCAGCAATGAATAAAACTTTTTGAAAAATATTTTACTAAATAAACAAACCAACATTTTTCAAAGCTAACTTGTCATGTCTTTTAATTTTTATTTTAAATCGTTGAGGGAAGGTTGGCTGGCAGTTTATCCTAAATGGACATTTTTAATGTCATCCATAGGGAAAAGCAGTGTTGACCCAGGTTCAGTGTAAACGGCGCAGACCTGGGTCCGACCTGGGTCACAGTGCTGTGAAAATGGGGTATGAAGCTGGGTCCAACCCTGGAAACTCCCATGTTCAAAGACCAGGGTCCGACCAGGGATTTTGGTGTAAAAAGGGGTATTACATCCTGCTATCAAGCCACCTCCCACTTGCTTGCACCTCATGTAATCTGTCTGTCTCCCCTAGACTGTAAGCTCCTCAGAGCAGGGTTCCTCTACTCTCCTGTTGTCAAAGCCCTATTTTCTCCATATTTCACTCACAGCTCTCCCATACTCACTTACTCAGTGACCATCTTCCATCTTTGTCCGCATACTCATCTCCATCATTGGCCTCAAGCCTCTAGTAGTACATTGATCAAGTCCTCACTACTTATATTTAAGCTGTAATGTGTATTGAACTGTGGCGCTCTTTACCTGTACTCTATCTTTGTTATTTAATCAATGTAATACTATGTTTTGTCTCCCTGTACTGTTCCTCTGTACGGTGCTGCAAAACTCTTGTGGCGCCCTATAAATAAAATTATAATAATTTTATAAATACTTCAGTGCTCAGTCAGTCATCTATCACATATCAACAGATAAGCTAAAATGTCCCAAAACGGTATTCTCACATCCATATACTGTATCACTAGTTAGAAGTAAATCACTTACTATCATTCAGGTCAACCTGCCTTACTTACTTAATCACCTTTTATTAAATAAATCAATTGGCTGTTTGGATTTCCAGAAAACATACTTTTTTATTGGGAAGTAAATTCACTTCTATCTTTTGGAGACCTCTCTGAAAATGTTTCAAAATTTAATCAGCATATCATCCAGATAGTAAACATCAAACATAACATGTAAATCCAGACCTGGAAAAAAGACCTGGATCTATATATATATATATCGGTCAGTAAGCATGATTGGGTTTCTCTGTTGCTCTGGGGTTGGGTTTCTCTGTTGCTCTGGGGTTGGGTTTCTCTGTTGCTCTGGGGTTAAATTGCCCATAATAACCTCTTCCATATCTTTCACATCTCTTTGCTGAAACCTGTAAGTCCATTTATCACTTCAAAGTGCTCTTCTTCTACCATCCCAGTTGACCACCAGGAAGAATATGAAGTTAATTAAATCCTAGAATCTCCAGAGGATCCACTTAATATTGGGTTTTGGCCAGAAGAGATATGTTGAGTGAACATACTGAGATGTCCATGTACCTAAAATGCTATGGTCCAAAAAACGTTTCTCATCAACCGTTTATGGGTGTTTGGTGCATATCTCGAGTGGGTGTGGCATGTAATGTCACAGTGCCAGAGTCCTTCTCCTTCCTACTGGGTCCTGCGGTTCTTGTCCCCCAGATTGGGAAGTGGTTCTGTTGTAGGCAGGTGCTGCTCTTCTTCCAGCCAGTACTTGCCACAAAGTTGTCGTATGTGGCTGGTAGCTATGGCTGCCAGCATCTTCCTTATGCCTGAGAGACTTTAGGGAAATATTCCAAGATAGCCTGAGCACGGCCGAGCCCTGTACGATCTCGTATGACCAGGATCAGCTGTGATCTGGCTAAAAATATGACCTTAGAATATGGATAATTTAGTACCTTGGTAATGCCTTGGTACTTGTTTCCGGTACTTATGTAGTATCTGGGCGTCCGATTTAGAAATCGGATCGCATCGCATGCGACCAAATCGTATGTGATGGTCAAGATTTTTCCATAGGATTCAATGTTAAAATGGTCTGAGTCCATTTTAACATAGAATTCAATGGGAAAAAGGAGTCCTTTTCCTTTCCCCACTATCTAAGTGGGCATGGAGTTGGATATAAACCTGTGGCGAGCGTAGCGAGCCACCGAGCCCGAAGCGTGGCGAGCGTAGCGAGCCCCGCGAGGGGACACAGAATACTTTTTAAGAAATATGCATCCCCTCGCGGGGCTCGCTTCGCTTGCCACGCTTCGGGCTCGGTGGCTCGCTGCGCTCGTCACGCTATATAAAATCAACTCTATGCCCACTTGGATAGTGGGGAAATGAACAGGACCTTCTTAACATTGAATCCTATGCAAAATCGCATCGAATCGCATTGCATCTGATTGTATGCCTTAAGGTAAGGCATACAATCACAAAATCGGACGCCCAGATACTACATAAGTACCTTGTTTCCTAGCACGGCACCTGCGATTTTGATTGTATCCATCGGGTCCAAAAAAATCGTGTCCATCGCGTGCAACCAAATCGCAGGAACAAAAATGTGGGGTCCCCCTGTATTTCTTAAACCAGCACTGGGCTCTTGTCCTGGCCCTGGTTCCCAAAATACGGGGAAAAAAATGAATAGAGGTCCCCCGTATTTCGGCAACCTGCCCCGGGCCAGCAGGCTAATGCCACAGTTGGAGGACACTCTTTATACAAGGTCCCCTGGCTAAAGCATCAAACTGTGGTCAGCCCTGGAGGGGTACCTGGGAGTGGGTACCCCCCCCCAGAGCACCTCCAGCCCTGGCTGAAGCCTGAGGCTGTTCCCAGCTGTTGGACTGTGGGAGCTAGGCTGATGCCAGTGTAAAGTGTAAACAAAAAATATTGGGTTTAATTGTGGAGCAAAAAGTCCCAGCAAGCCTCCCCCACATGCAGGGACTTGGGGAACCACAAGTCCCAGCATGTGGGGCATTAATGGGCCTGCTGGTCCTTGTAGATCCACAACAGAACCAATACCTAAATAAAATACATACACCATAATAAAGTATAACTTTAATACACACCAGACACATATGTACTTACCTATAGGGACCACCATAGGCATGTCCTCCTCTCCATTAGAATCTATAGGGTGCCTGTGAAACGAAGTCATACTCACCACTCCTCCAGCATAGGGTCCATGTAGGCAAGCCACGGGTTAAAATTAAATAAATCGCCAATATTCCTGAATCCAGCAGACAATGGGACTCCTTGTTTAGACAATCTATTATGTAAATGTAAAATTATCAGTGTGATAACAGATTACCCTGGGTCATGTGATGATGTCTATATCCTGCACCAGTCAATACTGAGATGAATTTGAATCTGGAGAGATGCAGGCTACTAGGTACTACTATATGTAGTGCTTGCTGTAACCTACAATAATACATCCATCTATACCTGGTTTGTGCAGTTTGGTTGGTCCCCTTAACATTCAGATATTGCATCATACGCCAGCACTTCACATATAGGTTTTTATTTGATTCTGTGTGTATTTATGTGAATGTATGTATATATGTATGTATGTATGTATGTATGTATGTATGTATGTATGTGTAAAATCCATGCATGTGGTCTTTACTATAGAAAGATTTTGGAAGCACAAAAATCAGCATTCCCCCACATGAAAGTAATGTGGAGGATACAGAGTTTTGGAAGCAGTAGCAGAATCCCAGGTGTGTAATCAGCAGCACCTGGGATTTTCTGATATAAGGGATTCCAGGGCAGAGTCACCTTGCTCTTGATGGTAGAATAGCTATCCAAGTGACAGGCCGGGTAGCCATGTGGGTTAAACTAGGGACCATTGGAGCCTATCAAGAGTCTTCTTTGCTAAGAGTACCTATATGCTACTGCCTGTAGTACTGACTGCATATGGATTTAACCTGCTATACTGTAACCTGCTGTTGAGAATAAACAACAGAGTTGTCATCTGAGACCCTGTGTTTGTGATCCTTGTCACAGTATATCTCCCAAAGGGATCTGGATGACTCACAGATGATGTCTAGCTAGACAGTACATAGATTGACACCAGAAGTTTGATAGTCCATAGTTTACATTTACAAAAGGTCAACAGTCAATAGTTCGACCTTGACAAAAGGTCGACATAAGCAAAAGGTCATAGTTACATAGGAGGTTATTCTGGTTGGTGCGGCCAAACGTGCGTACGTTCTATATTAGCGTACGCTCTCCGTACGCGGCCGTTGGGGTTAAGTCCACCCACAAATCAGCCGCATACGTACGGGCATAAACAACGTCGAAGGGGAGTGGCGTACAATTGAGCGTACGCCAACGTACACGGACGGCTCACCCCTTAGACTCCGACAACTGGCGTACAACAGAGCGTACGCCACCGTTTACGGACGTCTCTCGTCCGTCTTCCCGCCGACTTCTTGCGGGAATCTGAGCGTACGCCAGCTTGCACGGACGGGTCGCTATTGTTTTCAATGGAAAACTCAGCTTATGTCACCACTCGTGAGAGTGAGCGTACGTCCGTGCACGCTGCCATACCCTTCACATATATGGACCTGCAAATCTTGCCTTTCAACTATAATTCAGACAATTAATTAATTCTTCTAATTGTTATTCAATTATTGTTTTCTATTAACTCAATTGTCTACCTTAGTAAAGACCCTAATAAAACAACATTTTAACCCTCATTACATGTATATTTGTTATGTTCTAATGTGGCATTTTAATCACTATCTATGTGTCCCCACATTGCTTTTACTTGTAAATAAATTTATGTTGGTGTTTGTGTGTATGTACTAAATTATGTCCCTAATTAGTTTGATCTGATTTTTTTAACATGTATACCTACCCTGATGTTATGTGTGATGTTTTCATCTAACAACAATAAAAAATCATGCCTTTTCACTATGTGTTATTTCACCCCAAAACACACACATTCACACATCATTCATTACCCCTCACCTCAAATTACCAATATAACTTACATGACACATCTGTATGTACCTGCCCTTACAAACCCTCTCACATATTTATGATTAAAAACACAGCCAACTTCTAATTGAACATCAACTTTTTTTATTAATAATAGAAAATAACAATCTAAAAAAAAATTAAAGAAGGGCCTGCAGTTGGGCGAAAAGAATATTTAGGTAGAGGATGGTCAGGAACATTTCCACTACTATGTGGGCCACCTCCTCCTGGTGCTGTTCAGTGTCTGTAGTGAAGGGGAAAAACACATTATAATTAATATATCATATACATAAATGTTTATTGCATTGTAACATAATATGAATTTGTGAGTTAAGTGTGAAGGCCACATACATTTTTCCACTACATTGAAGATGGGTATGCTGTAAACATGGTCCAAAATACTATTCTGTTGACACACACATACTGTACATATTACATAAAAATATAAAAATTACTCCTTATTGGATGAATGTATGCTGTATCCCAATTGGTAGTTTGGTTTTGGGGGACTCACCTCTAACCTCACAATTAGGCTGTGCTATTTAAGGGTTATGACATTGTTGCGGCTTAAGCACTCCTTACTTAGTAAAATGTTGACCATTGCTGTACTAATTATAGGCCTAAAGCTATGTTTGTAAAGCATGCATCCGCATGGCCTCACACACTATTAACAAAACAATCTAAAAATTAATGTTGCACATCATGCTGGGAAGTGGAGTTACACAACACCTGGACCCACATAACCTCCACACCACTAATGTTGGATATGTCATTGGATGTACTGTTATGTCAATTATTCAAGGGGTGAGGCATGGCCACACTCCAAAAAACCACCAAGGGGACCCTTGTTCCTGGAGAAGGACAGGCCACACCTCATGGTCGCCCTGCAGTGATATGTTGCAACTAATGTTGATGTTGGATACACATATGTGGTTGTTGTGATTGTTTATGTGTAGAAATGTGTATGTAAACATTAGACACATTAAATACTTACGGCTAGTTGAGCCATCCTGCTCGCCGCTGGTTGGGTGTCCGGTGGTTGGGGGGGTCAGGAGCAAGGGGGATGGGATAGGACTTGGGATACAGGTAGTGGGTTGGAGTGGGGATTGGAGAGGTTTGGGGGTGGGTGGTGGGGAGGTGTAGGGGGGTTGGAAATGGGGTGGGGAGGGGGTGGGGGTAGGGGAGGGGGTGGGGGTAGGGGTGTGACTGGGGGTTGGGGAATGGGTGGGGGTAGGGGAGGGGGTAGGGGGTGTGGGTGGGGGTGGGGGTGGGGGTAGGGGAGGGGGTGGGGGTAGGGGAGTGGCTGGTGGAAGGGGATGTGGAAATTTGGTGGTCACCAGCAGGACCCATAGTCTCTTCCTCTTCCTCCTCCTCTTCCTCCTCCTGGGCTGCCTGCTCCCGGGCTGCCTGCTCCTGGGCTGCCTCCTCCCGGGCTTCCATGCGTGCCCTTGCCCGTGCTGAAATGTTAATGTTGATGGCATAGAAATCGAAGGTTGGGTTTCATAAAAATGGGGGAAAGAAAAATTCGCATTAGTCATGCTCATAACCTTACAAATTTTCATTTCTGTTATATTTCAGACATTTATCATGCTTACTAATTGATATGCTACACCCAAAAACAGAGCGACAACTTAAACCCCCCCTATACACCCCATATACACCCCATATACCCCCATATACACCCCATATACACCCCATATACACCCCATACACCCCATATACACCCCATATACACCCCCTATGCACCCCATATACACCCCATATACACCCCCTATACACCCCATATACACCCCATATACCCCCATATACACCCCATATACACCCCATATACCCCCCATATACCCCCATATACACCCCATATACACCCCATATACCCCCATATACACCCCATATACACCCCATATACCCCCATATACACCCCATATACACCCCATATACACCCCATATACCCCCATATACACCCCCTATACACCCCCTATACACCCCATATACACCCCATATACCCCCATATACACCCCCTATACACCCCATATACACCCCATATACACCCCATATACACCCACATACTCATGAACATATTTATAAAAAGTACAGAAATCATTGCAAAAAAACGCAGACATACTAGTTAATAAAAACTTACATCGGGCAATATGGCGGCGAATCGAACACAGCATCACTGGCTGCCGCCGGCGGAGGTCAGACCAGCGCCGCTCTACTTGTGCCAGGCTTCTCTGGACGCCGGTCCGGGCGTATATTAGCCGGCGGGCAGCATTATATGCCCGCCGCTTGTCCATGTTGGACACATATGGGCCCCTGGGCCCCAGGCGCCGGTCCATGACCTCAACCAAGGCCACCAGTTCCTGGGTAGAAAACGCGTTAGCCCTGGTTGAAGTCATATTGGCAATGGCGCAGTTATTAATTGCAGGTACATATATCACTTTTGGTGCTTGCTGATTGGTCTAAAAACTTGTTTGTTTAGTATTAACTTTATTAATCCTTCTTACATTAACAAACTGGATGCGAATAGAAACTTACGCGGACCGTTCTGATATACACACACCATAACCAACAGCATGCTTTCAATGTATAGAGAGACGTACTGTATATACAGTGTGCTGAAAATAATACACGCAACCGTCTAGTAATAAATACGCTGCTAAAAAAGGCACAATGCAACATGTTGGTGTATGACAATTTCATACTCATTACATATGTAAGGAAAGCATTATAACGTGATGTTTTGAAATGTGATTCAGAAAGCATACACGAACTCCAACAGATACCAGCTGACAACACTCATCATTGGAATGACAGGTGCACACATTTCACCATGTAGCACACAATGCTCCACAACCTGTGTATGTGCATATACAGGTGAATGTTCAGGTGCGTTGAGACCTGCGTAATTTAAGCGGGAATTATCGCCGGGAAATATCGGTGTAAATTAGCTACTACATTGCGGGGGAAAATATACGCCCCCTTGTTCATGGCGGGAGATTACCATATAAATATACAGTCAGATGCAGGCCAGAATTGCTGCAAACATGTCTAGCTCAGATGATTCCGCAGCTGAGGACGCTCTACAGAGAGCTACAGCAGAATCCCTGCTTGAAGCTTTGTCCAAGAGGGAACAGGAGCGGAGAAGGAGGGCCCAAGAGAGGAGTAGCCTGCAAGACCAAGCGGGCCCCTCACTAACAGGCCCTGTTCAAACTCCACCAGCTCCACAAGGGCCAAGCAACCAGCCAGAACAAGAGGTTGCATCTCTCCAAACAGGTGTGACCCAGCAGGTGCATGGTGAGAGAACTGGGGCCACCAGAAAACTAGCTGCAACATCTAGGGTGAGGACTAAGCAGGATACCACCACCAAAAAGAGAAACCCTGCATTTGTAGAGGCAGAATTGAGAATTTTAGTGCCCAGGGCACGCGAATGGATCGAATTGCCAACCAGGAAGCCGGGTGCCAGTGCAAGGAGAAACCTTTGGGACAAGATCACAGAGGAAGTGAACCAGGTGTCTCCAGTGGTCAGAGATTGGCTAGCGGTGAAGAAAAGGCAAGTGTGTTTCTCCCCCTGATAATGTCATATGTGTGTACATATGTTACATGTATGTTTTGAGAATAATAGAAAGGTGTGTTAGTAGATAGTGCTACACTTCAATGTCACATGTGAACACAACCATGTCTAATAACCCACATTTATATATGAAACATGCACCATTGGTGTGATGTGAGGTTATGGGCACAGTTCTGCTCATGTGAAGTATGTGATGGGACAAGAGAAAGTGTGTTTTTGAAAAAGAGTTGTTGTAACATGTTCCATATGATGCTACTGAAACAAGAATGACCAAACTGTGCACATGTAGCTGGTGAGAAACTACACATCCCAGTATGCCTTCCCATAGTTAAATTACTCCATAATAACCACACTGTCAAGCTATGGTGGAATGTGTAGTTTCACAACAGGTGGAGGTGCATAATTTGGCCATGGATGATGTCATTTCTGCATAGTGATCTATGTATGTGCATTTACTGGCCTAATGAATGAGATGAGACACTGAAATGCCTCCTAATGGAGACATTAATGTGTGTGTGGGACACATATGGCTAAAAAACATAAGATCACCCACACTAGGAAATGTAACGTAGTCATGATGTTCACTAGCACAGTGGTGCACATAACTCATGGTGATATTTGTATTTTTAAACTTGTAGGTGGACAGACTTCAAAACGACACTGAAGAGGAAGATGACTGACCGGTACAACCACAGCATGTCCACCGGGAGGGGGCCTATGCCAGACACCTTGGAATATACCCCCCTGGAGCAGGAGGCCTTGGATGTAATTGATGTGGCCGAGGTCAGGGGGATATCCAATATGGATAGTGAGCTCCCGGTGGAGGTCTTTGCTGCTGCTTTTGATGGTAAGTCACAGTAATGCATTGTATTTTGAAAGATATTTTTTAGTGCGTATGTGATGGTGACATTGTTTTCAATTATTATCCTAGAAGAAGCAGAAACACAGGATGAACCGGCAGCATCTTCCTCTGCAGAGCCACAGGTGGAGCAAGTGGTCCAGCCTCCACCAACACGACACCCCCAGCCACAGGACACATGGGATGCCAGGTGGAAGGTGATACTGGAGAGGATGGACCAGCGAGCGGAGGAGTCTGCGGTCTGTCAGCAGAAGGTGTTGGAATTTCTCGGAGATTGGAAGTCCACAAAGAGCCAGCAGTGTGAGGCCTTAAACCGCATCAATGACACTCTGGCGGCTGGCATGCAAAGCATTGACCAGCAACTCAGCCGCCAGAATGTCATTCTTGCGGAGCTGCTGACCACCGCCAGGTCCCTAAGGGACAATCCCCCATCTGCTGGCCCACCCCAAGCTGCTCCCCAACCTTCCACCTCTGCTGACCCTCCTGTGTCCACTAGGGGAAGACGGCGCAAGCCATCTGAGCCAAAGGCCCCTGTCCCCAAGGCCCCATCTAAAAAGGGGAAAAAAGGGCCCAAATAATGAGACCTGGTTCACTTCCTCTGTGGTTGGACCCCAAATGTTTAAATTGCACTGGACATCCACTTCCTGAGTTGGCCATCGATCCATTTTCGTGCCATGGGCATTAAAGTTCTTATTTTGACCTCTACAAATGCAGGATACATTTTTGGTGGTGTGTATCTTGCTTAGTATTCACCCTGGTTGTTGCAGTACGTATTCTGGTGTCCCCATTTCTTTCACCATTGCATTTGCAGGGTAACACATGTTTGGAGATATGCAACCTCTTGTTCTGGCTGATTTTTTATTTTTGTGTATATTTTATTTGTTTATTTGATTTATGACATTAAAGTGTCAAATAAGCTGTGATGCTGAACAGCAAATAAATGTATTTTACCAATTAAAACACAATTGTTGTATGTGTAATTTCTTGTGTGAAACAAATACTACATTTATGTGTACTTACTGACCAGGGTATTTTTGAGCATTTCTTGAAGTGTGGTAGAAGTTTCCCATGTGTAGCCCTCTCCATGGCCATTCACATGTTCCTATCCAACTTTTCCCTGCTAATTAGTTTGTGTCAGCACATGTGCAGAGCAACTTAATAGGTGAGAAAGCAGTTTGTGTGCAGGTGAGGTAGCTCCTACATTAGTAGGTAAAAGCAGGTCCAGAACAATGCTTTCCTCATGGAGTGGGTGAGGTAGACAAACAAGGGTCAAAAGGGACATTTGTGTAGGAATGCATATGTGTCCTCCCTAAAAAAAGATGTGTGAATCGGCCAAACATGATAAAATTGCTTGTGGACAAACATGTTTAACTTTGTACATATATATGATTTTACAGTGTCATAAGCAGATGTAGGAATCCTTTGTTAGAGAGATGTGAGTGCAATAATGTGATTGGTGGCATCTTACATCCAGAGTGTAGTAAAATCCAATTCATAGCAGATCAGATAGTGGTACAGGTCTGTATTTTGGGTACTATACAAAGATTGTGTGCAAAATAGTGGGCATGGGCTTAAAACATTGCTGAAACATCCTTTGTAGGTGTTAGATGTGGTTTATGTTATTGTATCATAAATACAAAACCTATGTTTGTATTAGAGTGAACACGTTGACACATGTCGACTGTGTAGATTGAGTGTGCTACTGTGTAAAGTCTATGAAAGCACGTAGTGAATGTGTATAACTGTTTAACAAATACTGTTTAGCATATATAAGCAGGTCTTAAAAAGATTCTTACCTTAAATTAAACAAACCTTTAAATGTAGAGAAGTATAGAAAGATAAGCTTCCAATGTGTTTGAGTGCTGTGTGTAGGCTTGCAGGTAGTGAAATCATGGTTTGGACTTAATAGACTGCAGCATTGCTTATTACATTCAGGTGTATGTGTTTGAGTAGTAATCAGCGTAAATTAGCAAACCCAGGCGCACGCTGGCATGCAGTATCTGTAGGGGTGGTCTGAGGTGGCGGTTGGCGGCCGCCTGTTTTGTGTCCGAAATGAACGGTGCTTTAGCCGATCGTGCGGTAGTAGCACCGTTCATTTTTGGTGCACACCCCCGTGTACGCCCATATTTACGCCCATTTTCCCTCATTATTTCGGCCGCTCCCCTCATCACGCCCCTATGCCGCCCCCAATGCCCGTACTCTCGCGTACAGGTTTTTTCGCACGGAGAGACCCGTCCGTAAGCGTTGTGGAGTGTTCGCGCCTGCGCATTGGAGCTGGTACGCATGCGCAGATCATTAAAAACCCCGGAACGTACGCGTACGGGCCGGCCGCACCAACCAGAATAAGGCCCATAGTTACATAGTAGGTGAGGCTGAATAAAGACTTGCGTCCATCTAGTTCAACCTATGGTCCATGTGGAAAAGTCAATACAGAAAAGGTCAACATTAATTTTTCTTGCTTTACCATTCAAGTGGCCTCCAAATGGGAATGGTAAAGTGTGCCAAATGCAGTGACAGTGGAGCGAGGCATTCATGGTGAATGAAGCAAGCAATTTGAGGATACACATTACAGTAACTGGGGGTTATTGTATTGTTTAAGCTCTCTAGGCAGTATGAGTAGTGCCTGTGTTTGTTCATTAATGGATTTATTATTGTCCTGTAACCCCTGATCAATAGATATGTCCATTCTGGTTATTGTACATTGTGCTGTGGCATCTGCTCTAGCTGTTTTTCATAACAGAGATCTTATAGTGTTAATTATTATTGTTTTTTTTTATCTCTCATATTATCCCATTCTATGCATAGGTGCCGATTTATGATTTTGCTGGTGGGTGCTCGAGCCAAAAATATACGGGAGTGGCTCCATGGTGAAGGGGCATGGCCTTTTCAGAAAAGTAGGTATGGCCTCTGTAATACAGACACGTGTGTGTGTATATATGTATATATATATATATATATACACACACACGTAGCAAGTCTGTGTATTCTGGAGGGATTACTGCTAGGCTGTCAATCACAGGGGGCGTCCTGAGGACCTAATTTCCCTCAGGCAGGGGTGCTATAACTGGAGGCAGAGGGTTAGGCTGGAGGGGTTCTCCGACTACCGGGATAATCTGCTGGGGTTAACTGGAGCACCTGTCCCTGATCCTCCTCCCCTGTGCTGGGGTGCGCGGTTGAGTGGGTGGGAGCTATACCTGAGAGAGCCTCTCCCCATGAGTGCCGCGGCTCCGGTCCCCGGCGCCTACGTCTGCTCCCGCCTTGGCTGCACTGGGCGGTCTCCCTTTTCGGCGGCTGTGCTGCGGCGGTGTGGGGGACGGTCCTCCGTCACCTCTTCTCCCTTCCATAGTATAAAATACTGGAGGTTTCCAAGGCGCAGAAAAACAGAAGAGCAGCTCAATATAACCAAAAAACTTGTTCAACCAAAACAAGTAAGACAATGATATACACAAAAGGGGTACACATACAGACAGCGCTTGAATATATCCTTACCCCTTTTGTGTATATCTTCTCCCTTCCAGTCTGAGGCGGTTACCCGGCACTTGTGCGCCACCCTCTCTCTGGCTACACGTGTGCTCAGGAACTCCTGCTGCACGTGAGTTCCATGCACGCTCCTTCCTCTTCTCTTCCTCTGCCTGCCTCTTCCTCCCGGCGCCGGTCAATCCTGTGGCTCCCTCTTCTTCCTGTCACTCAGGAATGCTGCTGTGGCTCCCCTCCATTAACCCTGCGCGTCCTGGCCTGAAGCTGCTCCATCGGCGCTGGTGGGTGCTTAACATTTTCCGTGGGTGCTTAGGCCCCGGAGCACCCATGGAATCGGCACCTATAATTCTATGGAAGACATCCAGAGATTCAGGCATTGCTTCCACATTTGGCAGGGTTGTGGGCAGTGGCAGCTCCTGCCTTTAGACTTAAGGGGGGCTGCAATTTCCTGGGTACTGCTCATTGCAAACAGTCATTAATTATTTGCAGGTTATTAGTTTGTACTAGTGTGTGTATGCATTTACTGTAAATAAATGATGTACTCATATTCACACAAAACACAGGTACAGAGCAAAATACACACTTTTAATAACTTTAATATTAATTAAAGTACACACAATGACACTCTTAATAAAGATCTACACACAAATATTATTAATAAAATAAAATAAACTTCCATGCACCTCTCTGGTGCAATGCATACCTTCCTTCAGCTGCATCACACTGACTCACTGAACTCTGGGCATGCTCACTGCAGAGGATTTTCTTCTGCTGGGCTGCACAGACAGCAGCCCATAGAAGCACTGTAGCTCTGGAAATTTGCACAGAATAGCTTACGGATGGAAGCTATTGCTGTCATCACTCCATGTACTGGCAGCTCAAGAGGGGGAGGAGTTTACAGCTCTGTGTATGATGAGCAGGAGCAGCTTCGAACAGGAATCTACTACATGCTGAACTCCTCCCCACAGCCTGGTGAGAGGAGGTTACCAGCATGTCAGAGACACAGCCAGCAAGCACCAGAGCTCCTGGTGCTGTCTGTCTATGGGCAGTATTCAATGTGAAATTTCGCCGTGTGCAGCGAATCCTGTTTAGGATTCGCTGCACACTCGCTGTGTTCTGGAGGGCTGGCTGCCACTCGCTCTCTCCGTATTCAATGTCGGTGGGGCGAGTTGCCCCTCGCGGCGAATCTTAACCCCTGCAGCTGACAAGCGTCCGGGGCAGGGAGCCGTGGGACAGTGGCAGGCAGGGAGATTGAAGTCTCCCTGCCTGCCCCAGAACATATGTGGGGGGGGGGGGGGAGGTGGGCTCCCCGGGACCCAGGCAGCACAAGCTGCCCCCCCAGAGCCAGCAGCGGACCAGGTGTATTCACTGCTCCCGATCATGCATATGTAATGATCGGGTGCAGTGAATATATGAATATCTAATGAGCGGCTCGGCTCCCGGCCCCCTGCTGGCTGCTCTGTGTAAAAAAAATAAAAAAAATAAAATAAAAAAAAATTTAATTTAAATATATATTCATGTGCTATAAGCACATGAATAAAAATAGCATGCCCCTTCTCAGAATAAAATTCCTGATTTTTTTACACCAAAATTAAAACAAAAAACCTTTTATTTTAATACTTCACATTCCACTTCTCCATGAAAAGATGGAGAATTGCTACATGGAGAGACACGGCGAAAATCACTTAGAAAGACGGCGAGAAGTGCACATTGAATAGGGTTGCTCGCTTTTTGAGAGCAAAAGTCTCCGTCCAACGCGAAAAAAAAAGCACAAACTCGCCATAAAACACGGCAAATTTTTCTCATTGAATACTGCCCAATGTCTCTGGTGTTGGGATTCTGACTGGAGGGGCTGCAGCCCTGCAGCCCTATGGCAGGAGCCTCCTCTGGTTGTGGGTGTTTGTAAGGTCAGCTGCTTCTGAGTAACTTCTGCTGTCTTTTCTGCAGGCTCTACTGCATCTATAACCATGGATGTGTTCCTCTCCTCCCAAATCGTCAGTCACTACTGTAGATGGTGCTGCTGGGAATGTGTGAGATGACACTGAAAATAGGACAGAATGCGTAAATAATCATGCATGTTATTTCCACTATACTGTACAATAGCTATAGTATTTAAGCAACTTAACTGAAGCTTACTATGCATGAGAAGATGTTTGTACTTTAACTTACCAATGAGAAACTTAAGATCTCTTTGGCTGGGCCGTTGTATGCATAATAAATCCATACTTAACTACTTTTTAAAATGAAAATGGACCAAAAATAGAACAACATTCCAAGCACATTGTGAGGGTATAGTGAGGTGGTCAGAGGTAGCCGGTGTGAAGAGAGGGGCTACTATTTATAATGCAAAACCATGCCTTATAAATGATTGCCCCTTTAAAAAAACCTTGTCTGACATGATTGCCCCTTGCTTTAGATGGCTGGTTGGATGAAAGTTGATCTAGTGTATGGCCAGCATAAGGTTTTCCTGCATTCTGTAGAACAACCATGTAACTGTTTAAGCTATACTTCTGTTTGCACTGTATTCTAGATCATTGTAACAGTTTGAGACTACACATACTGACTGCAATCCGCTTTCATAGGCGTGCACACATTGAGTGTTAGGGGTGCACAGGCACCCCCTAATGCTATGCCCAACCCTATGAACACCTCCCTGCCGCTAGCAATACCAGCAATACCTTTTACCAAAGACTTTTGCTTTTTAGAACTGTATTCCATTAAAAGAAGCACCCATCAATCAATTATGTGTGTTTTGCATTGTTAATTGTACTAGACCAGCGGTTCCCAACCCGTGGTACGCGCTGGTCTTTCAGGGGGTACGCAACACAGATGCCGGTAATGGCGGCTGCGTGACCCGGCACATGCGCAGTCACGAAAGGAGACCGCCGCGCCTGGAAGAAAGCCGCGCGCCTGGAAGGACGGACCCCGGCGCATGCGCAGACTTGCTGAAGGACACTGCCCTGCCGGGAAGAAAGCCGCCGCGCCTGGACGGAAGGACGCCATCGCTGGATGTTGTGGATTGATGCCAGGTAAGTATGCTTTCTGTCATCTCTTCCACATTCACTCCCTCTGTCTACTCTCTGTGTGTTCTGTTCGCTTCCTCTCTGAGACGGTTCCCCACTTATATATACACACACACACGTGTGTGCAGTCTGTGTTCTGGTTCTGCGTGCACTCTGTCATACATCAGTGCTGGCTCTATGTAATATGCATACATTGGAGGAATACCATATTGCTGGCACTGTGGGGGGGCATTGCTGGCACTGTGGGGGCATATTTATTGCTGGCACTGTGGGGGCATACCATATTTCTGGCACTGTGGGGCATACTTGTTGCTGGCACTGTGGGGGGCATTGCTGGCACTGTGGGGCATACTTGTTGCTGGCACTGTGGGGCATTGCTGGGACTGTGGGGGCATACCATATTGCTGGCACTGTGGGGGCATATTTATTGCTGGCACTGTGGGGGGCATTGTTGGCACTGTGGGGGCATATTTATTGCTGGCACTGTGGGGGGCATTGCTGGCAAGGTGGGGGCATACCATATTGCTGGCACTGTGGGGGCATACCATATTGCTGGCACTGTGGGGGGCATTGCTGGCACTGTTGGGCATACTTGTTGCTGGCACTGTGGGGGCATACGTGGCACCATTGGAGCATATGTGTATCTGGCACTTTTGGGGGCATATGTGTATCTGGCACTATTGGACGGCTAACGTGATCCCTTGGAATGTCTGTTGCTTTAGTAATAGAGATTTGACAGTGTTCTGTTATTTTATATGCTGTCCGCAGAATGGGCTGAGCTTATATTGTGGTCAAGTGGTTGCACTTTTTTTTTTTTCTCGTCATTGCCAGTATGAAAGCTATGTTTTATATTTGGTACCAGAATGATTTTTGTAGTATAAACTGGGCATACATCAGCATGTTCTTAAATTAATCTGAAGACATGGCACATACCACTACAGTGAAAATGGGGGAGTGACTTGCCACACCCCTTTTAGGCCATGCCCCCAAAATTTCACGCGCGGCTTGACACGAGGGGGTACTCATAAATGAAAAGCCTAATCAAGGGGTACGGGAGACAAAAAAGGTTGGGAACCACTGTACTAGACCATTCTCCTATCACTACATACATGCGTCATCCATATATGTTTTTTACTTTATTTGCATTACTGTAATTAGAAGATGAAAACTGAAACAGGCAGGAGATTATGGTGTGGCTGAGAGACATTTTATATTGTAGTAAGTGCCAAAATATGATGGTAGACACGCCTGATTAGCGGAATTAGACACACCCATTGGGCGGTGTTAGACATGCCCAATAGGTGGTGCTAGGCACACCCCTTTGACGGTGCACCCCCTAATAAAATGTGCTGCGCACGCCTTTGTCCGCTTTTGTGCAGTGTGGGTACACAAGCAAGACAGAATTTACTATAGCTTTCACCAAGAAATCTTTACATGCTACTCAACTACGGTACCACATCAAGAATGCTCAACTTCTTGGACTTGACTAAAGTTTTCTAACGGGTTCATCATTTATAGTATCCCAATCTAATTTTCATTAAAATAAATACATTTCAATATACTCTGTTTTTTTTTTTTTATGACACATTATCATATATGGGTAATGTAAAACATCCTACACAGCAGTGGTTTCCCCAGGGAAAACCATCATAAACGTGACCAGGTATTTTATGAGAAATTGTGTGACATCATCTCCGGCCCCCGATCAGCCGCCGACCAAGTCTTGGGCTACAAACAGACTGCACACACTGGAAAGAACTTTGATGGTGAGCAGCT
Source organism: Crinia signifera (assembly GCF_055691185.1). NCBI lineage: Eukaryota > Metazoa > Chordata > Amphibia > Anura > Myobatrachidae > Crinia > Crinia signifera. The sequence goes on from NC_139220.1 coordinate 184,636,388, forward strand.
TACGAATGGATTTGCAGCTATTCGCAGGCCTGTGATATTTTCGGAAGCCGTGCTAAGCAATTCACAGGCTTGCATGGGGTGGAATTTCACTCTTATGGTGCTGCGTATATCTGATCGCAGGGCTCCTAGAATTTGCAGCCCAATGATCAGGCCTGAATTAGGCCCTGAGTCTGGAATTCTAAAGGCACAGACCAAAAAAAAAATCTTTGGGTTAGTAGTGAATCCTGGCTGTAATGCGGCATACAACACTGGGCGACTTCAGCCCCGTGCTAAGCGATTTAGGTTAGCACAGATCGCTCAGCATACATGCGATGCACCAGCGATGTGTACTGAGCTATCTGTGCGGACCAGTGTTCTCTGGTGAGAACACTGGTGAACTATCTAGATATATACTGCATGCAGTATAAATCTAGACAGGCGATGGCGAAGTGCGGGACAGCGCATTTCTAATTATTCTAGTCAGATATCTTAGAAATAGCCCTGGAATTGCCTCATGTGTATGCCACATAACAATTACATACAACTTTACAAACATACAGAGAATATATACCTGCTGGAATAAAATAACTCACATTTCTTTGTTTAATAGGTTGGAAAAGAAATCAGACTGACATTTAAAACTCATAGAGCAAGCTCTACTTTTGCCTCGCAGGTATCCTGAGGCTTATTGGTAGTAAGCAGCTAAATAAGGCTGATCACATTTCCAATTCACGAGTAGATGCAACCTAACTGTGAGCTGGGTAACTTTGCACTTTGTTTTTGGTAGGAGTGTTTAGTATAACATACAGTAAGAAGAACTGGAGTGCCATAACACAGCTTGATTGAGGATGAGGAAATGAAGATGAAGACAGAGGACTCTGAGCAGGGCCGAAACTAGGGTTTCCGGCACCCAGGGCAAGGCAGCCATTTGGTCGCCCCCCCCCCCCCCACTGACTGGGGGGGGGGCAAATGACTGCCTTGCCCCTGGCACCGGAGGCTGAGCAGACCCTGCGCCCACGTACCGTTGTGCAGCGGAGTCCCGGGACGGGCAGCGGGGTCCAGGGACAGGCAGCGGGGGTTCCGGACCAGGCAGCGGGGGTTCCAGTCCAGGCAGCAGGGGGGCGGGCAGCGGGGTCCAGGGACAGGCAGCGGGGGTTCCGGACCAGGCAGCGGGGGTTCCAGTCCAGGCAGCAGGGGGACGGGCAGCGGGGTCCAGGGACAGGCAGCGGGGGTTCCGGACCAGGCAGCGGGGGTTCCAGTCCAGGCAGCAGGGGGACGGGCAGCGGGGTCCAGAGACAGGCAGCGGGGGTTCCGGACCAGGCAGCGGGGGTTCCAGTCCAGGCAGCAGGGGGATGGGCAGCGGGGTCCAGGGACGGGCAGCGCTGCGGCGGCTTTATTCCTTGTAGTGAGCTACGCTACTTGCCTGGCGGCGGGAAGCGCTGCTGATTTTGACTTGCCGGACACTAATTGGCTGAGAGAATGCAGCCAATCAACGTCCGGCAAGACTTTTCAAAATCTACTTCCCGCCGGGCAAATAGCGTAGCTTGCTGCCAGCTGCCGCTACGCCCGTCGCCCGGATGCCCGCTGCCTGTTACCGGACCCCCGCTGCCCGGCTCGACAGCGCCCCCCACATGCAGCGCCCGGTGCGCATGACCCCCCAGCCCCCCCCTAGTTACGGCCCTGCTCTGAGGAACTTTCTTTTGCAAATTTTTAAAGAATTCTTATTTTGACTTTCAAATGCTTTCTTGTTCAAAGAAAAGAAAAATAAATAAAACATGAAATCTTATATTGAAGGACTTTCAATGCTTTAGTCAGGATATGGACAAGGAGAGCCCCAACGAGATAAATTAATCTAGGCAAGATGCTCATTTTCACAGCATTTGCTCATTGCATCCAAAATAATAATCTTCTAGTGTCAGCCATCTTATATTTTTTGTGTGTCTTAATTGCAATACAATGCAATTAGAACAAAGTAGGATACTGTTTGCAATTACTGTTGTTTTATTTTTAATAAATCTGTCCCTACAGATGGGGGTATGGATCATTGGGTAGACAGCAAATAGGTCAACAAGCATTAGGTCGACATGCATTAAGGTCGAAAACTCAAAGTCGACATGCAGGAAGGTCGACATGACTGAAGGTTGACATGGGTTAGGTCAACACAAGCATTAGGTCGACATGAAGAAGGTCGACAGTGAAAAGGTAGACATGGGGTTTGTCCCAAATTTTGACACAGTCGACATGGACACTGAAACATAGCATTGCGTCCCCTCATATGGCTCGCGGCATTTGCCATGCTTCGGGCATGGTGCCTCACTACGCTCAGCACACTATTTTATTCTCCCACCACACCCTAGTGCAGGGGTTTGGAACCTTTTTTGTGCCAAGGGTCGTATGCATGGGGAAAAAATCCTTCAGGGGCCATATGTAAATTTTTTTTTACAAATTGTGCTGCCGTCCCACGCTCCAGCGGCTGCCGTTGAATAGGACTGACAGTCTCCCATTGCTGTTGATTAAGAGGAAACTTGCAAGAACTACCGACCTCTCACGAGAATTCCCCTGTACTTGACTCCCGGCAAATCCGCTGGGTGGGTGAGCGGGCCACTCAGTCTGGCTACGGGGGCCGCATACGGCCCCCCGGGCCTGAGGTTCCCCACCCCTGCCCTAGTGGATGGTAGGGCATGAAATACCGCCTGTTGGCACATGTTGGCTCAAAAAAAACCATGTCACCTTTTGACTGTCGACCTTCCCCATATCGATCTAATGCATATGGTGTTCACAGCTGCAGCCGCCTTTCCACTAACTGGGCTGATATCCTGATTCCTGGCTCAGCTACACTGTGCACACAGTACTCACAGCCGCAACCGCTTCTCCAGTGTTGAGCTGACTTCACCTGATCCTCGGAGCTGTGCCACTTTTGCGGTCAGCAGCACATTAAACCAGTGGTCGACAACCGGCCACCCCCTACCATTGGCAATAGCCAAGAGCAGAGGACACTGCGGACATTGGGACCTGGATCCCAGGCTCCTGCTACTAGCAGTATTAAGACTGTGGATGTGTGAGTAACATCTTATACATCTGGGAGGTCGAGCAATAACATATGTTCATCTGGAGACAATACATAAGTGCTCTAGCCCCATTGACTCATAGCCACTCTCGGGCAAGATTATCATATGTGTTCAGGCTCTCTGTACTTATATGTTAGTTGGGCGCCCGTTACGCAGTTTGCGAAGTGGTGTAATGAGAATACCAATACAACACTATGCTGGCTACGAAAACTACGTAACTTACGCAAGTGACGTAACTGGAGCCCTGCTAACACATAAAGGGTCATATGGCCGCAATCCACGTCCTAACCGCAGTGTCCACGTGGGCGTGGAGTTAATTTTATAAAGTGTGGCGAGCGCAGCAGACACAGATGGAAGGGGCGAGATCGAAAATGTAGAGACAGGACCTTGTCCACTGGGAGGTAAACCCGTCTTTGGACCGTGTCCAAGGTCATCCCCAGGAACAGGATCCTCTGCGAGGGGGTCAGTTGAGACTTCTGGATATTGAGCAGCCAGCCATGGGAATCCAGTGTCTGACGTGTCAGCTGGATGTTATGCAGCAGGACTTCCTTGGACGGAGCCTTCAACAGAAGGTCGTCCAAGTAAGGGACAATGGTAACTCCTTGAGCCCTGAGTATTTCCATCATGACCGCCATGACTTTGGTAAATACCCGGGGTGCAGATGAGAGGCCGAAGGGAAGGGCTCTGAACTGCAGGTGACAAGTCTGAACGGCAAAGGTAGGCCTGATGAGGAGGCCAGATGGGGATGTGCAGGTATGCATCTTTTATATCAATGGATATGAGAAACTCCCCAGGCTCCAGGCCTGCAATGACTGACTGCAGAGACTCCATCTTTAAGCGGGTGAACCACAGAAACGGATTGAGCTGTTTTAAGTTCAAGATGGGCCTTACCGAGCCGTCCGGTTTGGGAACCAGAAACAGGCTGGAATAGAATCCCTTCGACCTTTCCGAGTCTGGGAAGGGGATAACCACCCCCATGTCCCTGAGTTTGTGAATGGCTTCCTGTAGTGCCTTGCTTTTCTCTGGAGAAGCTGGCAAACCTGTGGGAAAAAAACATAGAGGAGGAGGCAACAAGAAGTCTATCTTGTAGCCTACTGCAACCAGGTCCTTTAGCCATGCGTCTTGGCAGGACATGAACCAAACCTGCTGGTAAAACAGCAGACGGCCTCCCACTCTGCGCTCCGGGCAGGGACTGGGAGAGTCATGCAGAAGGCTTGGAGGTAACCTTTGCATCCAAGAAGGGTGCGCTGGCTGAACCTCTGCCTCGGAAGCCCCTAGAACTGTTTGCGCTTCCACGTGACCTACCCCTGAATGTGGGGGTGGGTCGGAATGATCGAAAGGACTGCCCTCCTGTAGTGGGAAAGGACCTGCGTGGGGGAGGGGCTGCTGTTGGCAGAAACTGTGACTTACCCCCCCGTAGCCTGTGAGATAATTTTGTCCAGCTCTGGACCGAAGAGCGCTTCACCAGCAAAGGGTAACGCTTCCACCTCCTTCTTGGAGTCGGCGTCCGCATTCCACTGTCTCAACCAAAGGGTGTGGCGAGCTGAAACTGAAAGAGCAGAAGCACAAGCCGCCAGCATACAGACGTCTGAAGAGGCCTCAACAAAGTAGCCTGCAGCCTCACGTATGTGTTCTACCAGAAGTAACATGTCGCCTGCCCCGGGGTCTAGAGAGGAGGCAACCTGGGCCGCCCAGACCTCCATGGCCCTATTGACCCAACAGCCCACTTGGGCTGGCCTTTGTAAAAGACCTGCGGCCGAATAAATATTCTTCAGGGTGCTCTCTAACCTTCTGTCAGAGGTATCCTTGAGGGTAGAGGCTCCTGGTATGGGAAGTACTGTCTTTTTAGACAAGCGTGATACCGAAGAGTCGACAGCAGGGGGCGTTTCACATGAATTCCTAGCATCCTTAGGAAAGGGATAGGAAGTGAAAAACATTTGCGACACCTGAAACTTTTTGTCAGGGTGTAACCAAGCTTTTTGCAGGTGATCATCCAGCTCCTCTGAGGCTGGAAATAATGCAGACTGTTTCTGCTTTTTAGCAAAAACCGAAGGACGCGCAGCAGGCCGCTCCTCCTCCGTGACATTGAGGGTTAAACGGACTGCTTGTATCAAATCCTCTAAATCAGGCATGTCCAACGTTGGCCCTCCAGATGTTGTTAAACTACACATCCCAGCATGCTTTGCCACAGTTTTGCTATTAGAGAATGCTAAAACTATTACAAAGCATGCTGGGATGTGTAGTTTCACAACATCTGGAGGGCCAACGTTGGACATGCCTGCTCTAAACCCTGAGAGGGGACATCAGTGTCCTGCAGCATTGGAGCCTCAGGCTCATTAAATTCACCCTCCTCTAGATCTGGCATGTCATCATCTGTATCATCTAACAGAGGGAAAAATCCTATTAGCAGGAGCCAGTGTAGGGGGAGGGGGTGCTGGGGTGTCTGCATGTAATGCTCTAAACAGACCCTCAATAGCAGAGGTTAACTCTGCCTGTTGATCCCTGGCTGCATCCCTGTCTTGCCTGGCTGCAGATAACATAACAGATGCCAGCTGAGAAATCACTGTGGACAATTGAGAAGCCCATACAGGAGTGTCCTGCCCCGCTGCTGAAATAGGGGGGACTGGGGCTCCAGCACATGGGGGACATAAAATGGCGCCCTCAGCATGTGGGGTGAACTTGGTGCTGCACTTTTTGCAAGCAATCTTTTTAGGAACCCCACCAGCCATCATACACTCATCAATCATCCAAGAGAGAGGAGAGAGAGAGGTTAAGCACCGGACAGGAGAGGAGGTACATAAAGGCAGAGTCTGCCACAAGCCAGAGACGCGCATTGTATATAAATATAACTTGCGCCGGCTAAGGGACCTTTTTGGACACAGTCCAAGCCGTCCTGACCTCCTATGTCCTGCAGTGAATCACTGTTACCAGGGTTACCGCACTTTTCAGCTGCCTGGAGAGAGCCGCGGGTCATGATGCTGCTTTAATGGCCACCGCACCTTAAAGAAGGAGCAAGCGGAAGATCCCAGCATGCCTCGTGCCTATGCTCCGCTCCTCACTATGGCGCTGATTTTAAAAGTGTGTGGCCGCGTCTTTTAGCTGAATCCCCCGCTAACGGGGGATCAGCGTTATACTTACCCCTGCCTTAGCTGTCGGGTGCGGCCTGCTGACAGGTCTGCGTGCAGCGGCGACGGCACCTCAGGATCTGTGGTTCCTGCAGCCGGGTACCGGAGGCGAGATGCATGCAGCTACGACCGGACCCGACAGCGCCCTCGTCGCGGGCAGGGAGGGACAGGGGGCTACCTGCCTGTCCTCCTGCTGATTGCAGAATCGCTAAAAATAAAAAAGCCCAGGAGTGAGCAAGAATGCACCCAGCTCCCGCAGGGCACATGCTAAGACTACCACATTTGCTAACGCCATCGCCTGGAGTCAAGCTGCCAGACTACAGTCTTTACCATCGACCCCAGCCTAGAGGAACAGACCACAGCAGCCATTCAACTGCCAGCACAGCCAACCACAGCATCAACCAGCCCAGAGGAAAAGACCACCACGGCTAGATCAGCGCATCTACCCAGCATGCCTTTTGCCTCTGGTGTGCCTATGTCCCCTAGCAATGCAGAGAATGTGTGTGCCCGCTCACTGAATCCTGTGGGGGTACCCAGTGATGCTCCTTTTTCTTGTGGTTTGCCAACTCCGGCGGTGAGTATGAGTGACCACACTGACCTTTACACGACTGACCCCATCCAGAATGACCCTAGAAATCCCAACCTAGATCCCCCTGTAGAGTGTCCCCCTTTAGGAGAAAGTGAGGGCCACTGGCAGGGGGTTAGCAAGGCTCAACTCTCTGACTCATCCCTGGCAGGCATCAGGTGGCAAGCTCAGAGCAGCCTTGACTGGGTGGGGGTAGGGAGTGTACCCCGGCAGAAAGGGTTCAGGCCCAGGGTAGTCGGGAAGGTAGAAGGGGATACACCGGACAGGGTAAGTTCCCCAAAACATAGGTCCTTTGAGGAGGACAGAAAGCAGTTCTGACAGTTAGTGCAGATGGGTGCCCAGGAGAAGTGACGGAGGTGCAGTGTCTTGGGGATAGTGTGGAAGGAGACAGGGGTACGCCAAGTCCAGTGAAGGTAGAGGTGACCAGAGGCTGTCCCCGGCCCACATCCCCCAGACAGGTACTGACCTTAGAACCTGTAAGGCCCTATGGACTGGTTGTCCCTTACTTTAGTTCAGTAGTGACGCTTCTTACAGTAGTGATTAGGAAGGGTCTTCCCAAGACAGTGGACTCCCTGCTTGGGAGTTGGCATTCCAGTTGCTGGACGAGGCTCTGGTACCAGCTACTGTGTCACCGAACGGACTTGGCAGCAGTACGGAGCCATATGGGCAGGAGCACCCTGTGGTTTGTATGAGCAGGTTACTGCTATGCTGGGAGGTGGGGTATGCTGGACACACTGGGTGGCAATTGTGTGTGCAGCGGACCAGCTTTGGCACAGATGGTGCAACTGGTACCCCACATTGGTGAAGGAACACCTACCTGAGGAAGGTTTGCAACCTACCTTGGGGGAAACAGACAGACTGTTGTGGTGGAGCCTTGGACATTATGTGACTGTGTGGACTTTCAGTACCAACCAGAAACAGCCCACTGCAATCTGGAGATACTGTCCAGACTGGAGCCAAAGCCCCCCAGGTAGCCCCCTTTTGACCCAAGAGTCTGCGGGACCAGGAGCCAAATCGTTGGGACATGGCGCTCTGGTTTCCAGCTTGAATGGGGGGGGGGGGGGGGAGAAATGTGGCCTCCAAGTTCTGCTCTGCCAGCTACTGAAGCAGAGGTCAGCAGCGTGGCGACGAATACACCCCAGCAGGTAGTACTCAGATGCCAGCGTTTGGGCCTGAGGAAGTAACCATGGTTCCAGGCACCACGTAGTAGGAGTTTGGTGGTGGCAGCGATATCCCCGCCCACTGTGTAGTGGGTGGTGTCAATAACATTCGGTTACTGATGTTAACAGGGAATCCCCTCTTGGCCAGGTCCTGTGAGACCAGGAACTGCCATCTGTGGACCTGAAGGGCGTAGCCAGAGTGTAAGGGCAGGCGTCCGGTCACAGGGGGTCCAAAGTTTGTTGCCACAAGGGGGGTCCAATGTCTGTTGCCCCAGGGGAGATCCATGTATCATAGACCAAGGAGGGGGTCCATGTATCATAGACCCAGGAGGAGGTCTGATTGCCCTTGCCTCCAGACATGAGAACCTGTCTGTCCCTGCCCCTGGACATGAGGACCTGTCTGCCCTTGCCTCCAAGCATTAAGACCTGTCTACCCTTGCCTCTGGGCATGAGGACGTGCTTGCACCTGCGTTAGGCAGATTTTGAGGGCTGCAGTTTCGGCTGTCAGTCTAGGAATAATTTTTTTTCAGATTGTCGCAGGTCCTGTCGGCGTCTGCCGTGATGGAGGTCCTGTCGGCATCTGCCGTGTCGGAGGTCCTGTCGGTATCTGCTGGGTCTGATGCCTTGTCGGTGCCGGAATTGACTGTTGCCCTGCCCAGAGGGGAGAGCCTGAACTTGAATATCCACCTTCTCAAGGGGAGCATAATGTCAGGACTGCCATTTATTTATTCTCAAAAATAAAAAAACTTTGCGAAGGGAGATGCATCAAAGTAAGAAATAAGATAACTATTTTAATATATTATTATACTTAGGGAGTTATTCTAATACAATTGGTCCCCGTGGGACCGATTGTTTGCAACTGTGCATGCGCATAGGTTTTTATGCACAGCTGCTGTGTGCGAGCGCGGAGGGACATGGGGCAGCAAGCCATGCAGGCGGCATCTGGGGGACTCGCAAGGCTGCAAAATTCACAGCTTTGGGAGTCAACCAGAATAAGGACCTTAGTTTCCATTACTCTGAAATAGAAGTAAAGAAATTTAATAATAAAAAATGCTATTGCAGCTCATATTGCTAGACATATATACATACACCTGCCATAATACGGCATATCATTGTTTACCACTCAGGGAGACTTCTACTGTATGCAAAGCCTCTGCTCAAGTCAGGCTCTGAACAATCCTGTTTAACAAATGTACAGTACCTGGGATCCTTGGAAGACCTGGAGGCATACTATGTACTAGTATAACGGCACTGCCTGTGAACAACCAGATGATCCCACCACACAATCATGTATGTCTGTTTATTCAACTGGATGTTAATTATGCCCTGGTCATGTTGAGTTTGAAGCTGCTTAATTAAAGCCCAGCTAATCTCAGGGAATTCTGTTTCTAGGGCAGCACCTTCATCAGGGACAAGCAACTGAACCAATTTAATTATTGAAAACACCTTGGAGCAGGGCCCTCTTCCCTCCTGTTCTCACAGCCCTCGTCTCTTGAACTTCAAATACAGCTCTCTTACTTATGTACCATCTATACCCGCATCTCTTCTCACTCATAACCGTACATCTCTACCAACAGCAGCTTCCGCCTAGTAGTATGATGACATCTCCTTTCTTTCCTAAATCTCAGCTGTATTGTGTGCTAATTGTTACCTGTGCTCTGTTTTAGTTTTTCAGCTACTGTAATGTTAACTTCTCTGCACCCTGTATTTATGGCTGGATTAGCGATGTGACAGATCAAGCTGCAGCTCCAGGCCCTCCATATAAATAGACCAAGAGCATTATATCCTCTCAGCACTGAGGTTATGCGTTTGATTCCCGCCACCTGTGTGGAGTTGAATGTTCTCCCCTTGCTTGTGTGGATTTCAGCTTCTGTGTGTTTCACAATCCATACACACACTGGTAGGTTAAATGGCTCCTGACAAAAAATATGGCAAGGACTGTGGGCGGGATGCAAAAAATGAGGTAAAAACCCAGTTATCGGGTTTTTACCGCATTTCGTTATGCAGGAAAACCTGCACGCTGGGTATTTGCTGCAGGGGGTATAGCTGCGGGGGGGTTCCGCCAGCAAAAGCTGGTGATACCCCATAGAAGCCTATGGGCTTCTTATCATGACTCACCCCGCCCTGCACTGACCTCCGCCACACACCGCCCCCCCCCCCCACCTGAGTCTGGGCAGCAGAGCACTGGATCAGGGACCTCCTCCTACCTAGCCTTTACATACCCTTCCACAGGGAGGAGGCGGAGTCCCTGGCTGAGAAGCAACAGCATTAAGGGAGGAGGGGGAGCTGCTGGAGAGCCGCCAGGGACCCACTGCAAATCGCCAGGCACATCACAAAGGGCAGCTCTTAATGCAAGGTGCTGTCTTTTGCAATAATCAGATATGTTCATGCATATGCGATAATTATCTCTGCAGTAGTCGGCAATGTGCGGCAGAGAGGGGCTGCAGATCTTAGGTCATCCCACCCCAGGTCTTTAATTGCTGAAAGTTAGCATATCAGACCATGCACATTTAGATGGGACATACTGTATGGACTGCATACAGGTGGTCACAATACAGATGCCAGCATGCCCATAGAGAGAATCCCGACAAGGTTTCCATTCAGTGGAATACTTTGATGTAAATTAGTGTCAATAATTACTCTCACACTGTGATCCCTGTATGTCTGATGCTGCTTTCCCACTGCAGACCCGTTTTAGTTTACAGGTAATCTTAAATGGTATTTAGCATTCCCACTGCAGCAGATTACAGTTTCAAATGCCATTTAAGTACCATTCCCATTGCAGGTAAAACGTTTTAGCTCTTCAAAACGTTTAGTGCCTGTGACAATGGGTCAGGCCTGTCTTTCCTTGTTGATATATATATATATATATATATATATATATAGATCTATATATATCTATATATATAGATCTATATATATAGATCTATATATATATATATCTATATATATATATATATAGATCTATATATATATATATCTATATATAGATATATATATATAGATCTATGTCTATATATATATATCTATATATATATATCTATATATATATATATATAGATCTATGTCTATATATATATATATCTATATATATATATATATATAGATCTATATAGATCTATATATATATAGATAGATATATATCTATCAACAAGGATAGACAGGCAGCTTGGAGGGGGTAGAGGGGGGAAGCTGTCCCCGGGTGCTGTGGGGGTAGAGGGGGGAAGCTGTCCGAATGTGCTGCGGGAGGAGGGGGGTCCCTGCTGCTGCTGAGGGGAGAGGGGGTACCTGTCAGCCTGACACGGCGCTGCCGCTGCTGTATCTCCCCCCCCGGCGGCCGGTCCTTGCGGCGTATGTACAGTCAGTGTCGGCGGTCCAGGGGAAATAAGTACTATTTCCCCTGCGCCAGAGGGACCGCCGACACTGACTGTACATCCGCCGCAAGGACCGGCCGCCGGGGGGGAGATACAGCAGCGGCAGCGGCCGCCGGGGGGGGAGATACAGATTATGCTGCCAATGAGTATTGCGGTGAGGATTAACTCACTTGAGCAGCGTGTCTGATTGGTGTGTGGGATACAGCACGGGAGACCACGCGCACACTCTGGATGGGCGGTGATTACCTTACTGTGACCGCGTGTCTATCACCGGCCGGGGTGGCGGGTCTGGTTGCGGCGGTTAGCGCGTCATTTTCTATGTGACAGGCTGACAGGTACCCCTCAGCAGCAGCAGGGACCCCCCTCCTCCCGCAGCACCTGGGCACATCTTGCCCAGCGCTGCACGCTGTGGACCCGCTGCGGGTGCCTGCACCCGCAGCGGGACCATGTACACCACCATTTACACGGACCCGTGTAAAAGGGGTATAACAGGACGGGGGCGAGGGGGAGGGGGGGGGGGCGGAGGGCAGCGGGGCGTACCGCCGGGCTGAAAGTGGTTAATCTTTCAGCCCGGCAGCGCACACACACGGAGATGATTGCTGAAAAAAATCAGCAATCATCTCTACCGTTTAAAGATGCATTCCCATTGCATCTTAAACGGTAGATTACCGTGCAAAACCCTGCTCTGAAAACGGGTTGAAATACCGTTTAACTTTAAACGGTATTTCAACTCTGGCGCTTTCCCACTGCAGCCTTAAACGGTATTTTGCCCTCAAAAATCGGCAAAATACCGTTTTAAGGCTGCAGTGGGAAAGGGGCATAACCTTGCTGACTCTGCTTTTGTTTTCATTTTTATATTGTTTTTAACATTGTTTTAATTACATGTTCTGTTTATATTTATGTTTGTTCATGGCAGTACATTACCTTCCTGCTAATGTACAACATCCCCACCGGGGTTACGGAGAGGATGCTGCTGGTTGCCATGCAACGACAACTGGCCCGGTCTGCTGATGTTATCTGGCGGTTCCAGGAACAGCTGATGGCGGCTCTGTGATTCCACAGCGTGGAGGACGGCGGATGCAGCCCTGGGTGTCTCTACATAAGCAGGGCTGCCAAGAGAAATCCTGGGCCCCGGTACAACAGCGTCACGGGGCCCCCCCTGGAGTGGCGAGCTACAGAAAAGAGGTGCATACCTCCCAACTTTGGCAGCAGACAAAGGAATATATGTGCGTGCCGCAGGCACACGGCAAAAAATTTTGGGCGCCGTTTTGTCGCTGTGAGGGCATGGCCAGTGCTGTGTGAACTGCTGGTCATGCCCTCAGCCTCCCCGCCTTAGTAAACGCATGCAGTGTTTAATTCCCGCAGGACGGTCCCCAAAAAATGGGATGTCACACAAAAATCCATACACACTGACTATGCCACACCACGTTGCCCCCCACAGTAAGGCTTCTAATAAATTATAAATTACCTGCTTGTTGCCAAGGGGGTTAATGTCCGTTGCCAAGGGGGTTAATGTCCGTTGCCAAGGTGGCTAATGTCGGTTACCAAGGGGTTAATATGCATTGCCGGGGTTATTGCTTGTTGTCAAGAGGAGTTAATGTCTGTTGCCAAGGGTTCTTGCTCGTTGCCAAGGGGGGGTTAATGTCTGTTGCCAGGGGTTCTTGCTCGTTGCCAAGGGGTTATTTTTTGCCAGGGGTAAATGCTCGTTGCTAAGGGGGGTTATTTTCCATTGCCAGTGGTTCTAGCTTGTTGCCAAGGGGTTAATCATACTTGCCTACTTTTGAAAACTAATTTCAGGGAGATTTGAGCTGCTAAAAGAACGCAATGTGTCGCTGAGAGGGTGTGTCATGCTCTGCCCAGAGGGCGTGTCTAACTTCACCTATGGGCGCACCTATGGCCACTATGGGGTTTTCCTGCAGTGGCACAAGAAAACTCTGGAACACTTTGGGCCTGATTCAGTTACGGATGTTGCTTCCTGTAACACTGCACTAAACATGTCAAAGAAAACTTCTGCCTCTCTTGCTGCCTATACATATATAAGTATGCATTACACACATCTACCCCAGAACCCTCCCCTCATATTGCAGTCAGTACACACCACTATATTACATTACACACATTCCCCCACATTACACCCAGTACATACATGCTATTACATTACAACAGGGCTTGGCAAATTTTTAAAAATGTAGGAGCCAGGAGGAAAATGTGGGAACTGCAATGCGTATTATACATGCTACACACCCATTACATATTATACCACTTTCTTGATGCCATGGGTAACATACTCTTTGCCAGGGGTTGCATGCTCTTTGCCAGGGGTTGCATACTCTTTGCCAGGGGTTGCATACTCTTTGCCAGGGGTTGCATGCTCTTTTCCAGGGGTAACATGCTATTTGCCATAAGGGATTACTCCTCCTCCTCTTCCCTCTCTCTCCCTCCCCACCGCTACAATGCGCGGTAATGACAAACGCTGTGGGGGACAATCCACCTGGCTCTGGCTGTATCAGATCAGGTCTGCGGCATTGGCTATTTCAAAACTCAAGGTGGCTTTAGGGCCAATTGGAGCTTGTGGTCTGACAGCCATCAGGAGCCACCACTGTTGCTACTGCTTGGCTCCCGAAGTGCGAGCTCTGATTGGTCGCAAGCCATCTCCACACTGCGGACTTGATCTGACACAGCCGGAGCCAGGGGGATTGTTCCCCACTCTGCCCGGCTGTTGCATTGACAGAAACCACCACTCTGCCCAGTGTGATCTGATACCTGGCAAATCTGGTCACCCGCAGGTTCTGGTCCCCATGGCGACCTGGCCCCGGGGTTTGTCGAGCCCTGCATTACGCACAGCTCCCCCATACACAAACTGCCACATAACACACATAATATTAAATTATACACAGTACTCCTAGGGTTACCACCTTTTTGTTGAGAGATTCCCGGACATTGGCCCGCCCCTTGACACACCCACTGACCCGCCCCAGCCCCGCCCTTTGACCCGCCTTATGTTGATTTTTTTTTTTAACCTTTGCTTCAATTTCATTCTTGATTTTGCACACCATAATGCCAGTTACATGTTAGATCACACACATTAATGGCCATTACAAGTTATGCCACACACCGTGATGCCCAATACACATTATGCCAGGACTCAACAATTTTTTTTCAAACGAGGGACAACATGGACAGTGCGCGCCGAAGGCGCGCGCCAAAATTTTCAACATAATGCCGACACACCACACACCCATTACATAGTATACCACATGCCATAATGGCCATTACATGTTATGCCACACACCATGATGCCCATTATATATTATGCCCATTACTCGTTATGGCAGGACTCAAATATTTTGTAAAGTAGGGACAAAACGGACAGTGGGCGCCGAAGGCGGGCACCAAAAAGCTCACTGTAATGCCGATTACGTCACACACCCATTACATAGTATACCACATGCCATAATGCCCATTACATGTTATGCCATACACTGTGATGCCCATTACACATTATGCCCATTACTTGTTATGCCAGGACTGATATGTTTTCTAAAGTAGGGACAACAGTCAGTGCGCGCCACAAAAAAAATCACTGTAATGCCGATTAAATGTCACACACCCATTACATAGTATACCACATTCCATAATGCCCATTACGTTATGCCACACACCATAATGCCCATTACACATTATACCAAACACCATAATGCCCATTACGCATTATAGCAAACACCATAATGCGTAATGGGCATTTAGTACACTATGGCAAGTATTCAATGCCGGTGCGAGCAGCCGGAGAGGGGGTTAAACTGCGAGGATCACAGAAAACCAGTGATCCTCGCAGTTTAACCCCCGCGTCGGCCGCTCGCACTATGCAACGTTCCGGGGGAATCCTCGCAGTCACAGAACGGCGAGGATTCCCCTAAACTGCGAGAGCCGAGGCTAGTGCAGCAAACTCGCTGTAATTAGCCTCGATTCTCGCAACTTTTGGAGGCACATTCGCAAATTCCCCCTCGCTCAAAAAACGGAGCGAGGGGGAATTTGCGTATGAGGGGTGTCAGTTAAATACTGACAGGGTGAGCAGTGACTGCGAGCAAAAAGTCCTGCTCGCAGTCACCGCTCGCCCACGGCATTGAATATATGCCTAAATGTATTAACAAAACGTATTCACAAATTAGGTAAAACCAAAAAAAGGGGATATGCATGCAATAGTTTAATATATCTCCAGTGGGGCTGATGGAGAACTTAGTCCCACTTTGATGTATAAAGTACCGGGCTGTTGTGTGATAAAGCCAGGGGGTGTGTTGCAGGTAGCTGGCGTCCCTACTCCCTGCAGTGCACACACCCCTGGTTTACCTTTTGACAGGACTGTTCCCTGCATCCCACGTAGGTGATGAATGCTGTGCCCTCCTCAGTCTGGGGTGCGGGGGCTGGCAGTAAGCTTTCTCCGGAGTTACTGTATGATTGCCATGCTGTCACCGGAGCATTGCACCGACTGCCAGAAGCAACCCGGCACCAGTGGATCACACACGAGGAACACGCCTTCTAAGCGTATATAATACTGCGGCAGGTGGACTACTGGCTGCCAGGAAAGATAACTGTATAATTTTGATCCGGCACTGGGACTGGCTCACGCTGGGGTGCGCCCGCCGTCACGCAGCGCCGCAGGAGGAGAAGCCAGAAGCAGATGAAGAAAGCCGGAGCCGGAAAGCACATGATGAGTGAGAGTGACATACAGTCTCTCCCTCCTCCGTGCCGCGGCAGAGTGTAAAAGTGAGTGAGACGGAGCGTCCTCATGTCAGGTGGCAGCAATTCCCGGACATTGTATAGTCCAGGACAGCCACCCGCCCGGACTCCGGACGCCGGTCTCAATTACCGGACTGTCCGGAGTAATCCCGGACGGGTGGTAACCCTAAGTACTCCATATTACAACCAGTACACACACACACACACACACACACACACACACACACTGCTGTTACATTACACACACACACACCATTAGATTAAATTATACACAGTATGCCATCTTACAGCCAGTACACACACACTGCTGTTACATTACACACACACACACACACACACACACACCATTATACAGTATTACATTATACACATCCCCCCCCCCCCCAAAAAAAAAATCATATTAAAGCCATTAAAACCTCTGTTTTAAATGACACCCAGCCAACTCCTCCCACCCCCACCCCACATACATACACATTTTCTGCAGCCCCCACTGCCCCAGGAGATACAGCTCTCACCTGGCTGTGTTCTCCCTCCTGTGCAGGTGCAGGGACATTGTAGTGGAGCAGGCAGCTAAAGGCAGACATATAGGAGCAGGAAGAGGCAGGAGCAGGGCTTGTCCCTGACACACAGAGCCGGGCTGCTGCTGCTGCTCCGAGTGTGGTGGGCGGGGCCAGCCCCGCAGTGCAGAGCCCTGGCTGTCAGTCTCTCACTCTCCCCTGCTTCCGCTGATCGACGCTAGAAGTCATTTTTCACTTCCAGCGTCTGACAGGGAGCACAGCCCGGCAGCATTACCAGGAAGTGCAGAGCTGTGCTTCCTGTCAGACGCTAGAGGTGAACTATGACTTCTAGCGTCTGTGCACTATATGCAGGGCAGCAGGGGCAGCCGCAGATGTCAAGCGGGTGGCCGGACACATGGGCGGGCGGGCGGACACTAGTCCTCCCGCAGCCCCAACAAATATTTTTTTTTAAAGTGTGTGTCTGGACCCGGGCCCCCCTGGCAGGCCCGGGCCCAGGTAAAATGTACCCGCCCCCCCTGCCTCTCGGCGGCTCTGTACATAAGGTGAGCATCTGGCAATGTATGTCTATATTTGTTTTTCTTCCTGTTAAAAAGACACACAGTGCTATGCTTGGACCTAAACATCATGTGGATTCTACGGGTTATATATATATATATATATATATATATATACCCGCTGGCACCGAGCGTCTGCACATGCGCATAAATGTGCATGTGCCAAATATCGCTCCTGCGAATGCACGGGGGAGCAAATAACTAGAATAACCCCCTAAGTAACATGCACGTGTATTACCATACCCTCCAACATGACCCATTCCATTAGGTACAAAATGCTCTGTTCCTGGACTTCCCTGCCAGTGGCAGTTACAGAAGTTGGACTCCAGCACAGTCCAAAATTCAAAGAGGGGGGTCACATTAACTGTCAGTGAGTCCAGGCAAGTGATTTTTGGAGTGTCATTAGGTGTGGCTCCGTTTTTTGGAATATTGGACTGTGCTGCAGCCCCACCTCTGCAACGTTCACTGGCAGGGAAGTCTTATTATTATCAATATTATTCAGTCTAGGGCCAAGCAAATCTCACTTTTTAGCATTCCAGCATACTTTCACCCATGCAACGACATGCTTTGAGAAAGATATCTAAGTATATCGAAACCGGTCAGCGGCTGAACTTAACATACTTTGTGGGCCTGTGGGACTTTATCTATCTACACCCAGCATTCCAGGGACACCTGTTAGATTAATATCATGCTAACTTGGAATGCATTTTTTGTGGGCCGAGGTTTATGGTGAGAGTCCTCTGTTTCACACATTGTACTGTTTGTTTTTAAATGATTGTATTTAAATAGTATTACACTATTTCCTAAATCTTATGTGCAGTCTCCGGGCAGGGTCAGCGGGCGGGGGACGCCGGGGAAGGTGAGCTGACAAATAGTCAGCAGGCGGGGGATGCCGGGCATGGGGAGAGGCTGGCAGGGGCAGCTGACACTATATAGACAGCGGGCGGGGGGTTGCCGGTGAACCGGCGAGGGGAACAGCTCACTGCTGGGCAGGAGGACCAGGCAGACGCAGCTTCAATACAAACGAATGGGGAGGCAGTGATTGGCTGAGAGAGCTCTCTCAGCCAATCAGCAATTGGCTGAGAGAGCTCTCACTCTCACTGGCTCCCCATTCTTTGTATTGGTTTTTTTATTCCTTGAAGCTGCGTCTGCCTGGTCCTGCCCACGTGAGCTGTTCCTCTCGCCGGTACACAGGCGTCCCCCCGCATGCTGCCTATGTGTACACTGCCCCTGTCAGCCTCTCCCCATGCTCGGATCAACAGTGTCCCCGGCCAGCTGACTATTTGTCAGCTCACCCTGCCCAGCTGTTCCCTGCTGCTCCCCAGCGTCCCCCACCCGGCTCTCCCCCTGCTCCCGGGGAGCTGCAGGGGAAATCAAGTCCAACTTGTCCCTAGGACAAGTCGGACTAATGTATGGGGGCCTTTAGATTCATTTCTACTAATGTAAGTCGGAAAGAATATCCTTCAGGAAGTACACTGCTTTGATAAGAGCTGCCAGGGAGTATGAAAAGCCAATTATACTTACAGTTAATTAATTTAATTTAATTTTATCTGTGTTTACTGTTTTGTTGGACAAACGCCTTGGGGTCACGGGCAATATAAATTCCCAAGTATTTAAATGTTGAGGCCCATTGTTAAGAAAGCTGGGGAGATGGGAGGTAGTTAACTGGAGCGCCTACTGGAAAAATAATTGATTTTGTCCAGTTAATTCTGAAGCCCGAAAAGTCTCCAAAATCCTTAATCAAATTGAGGATTAGGGGGAGTGCTGTTGCATGGTGCTTCATAAATATCAGCAGATCATCTGCGTAGAGCGAGACCACATCGGTTCGATCTCCCATCTCAAATCCCATAACACCGGGATGTTGCCTGATCAGACAGGCCAGTGGTTCGATTGCCAGAGCGAACAAGACAGGGGAAAGAGGACACCCCTGTCTTGTCCCCCTGGCAAGCAGAAAAGAAGGAGATGTCCAGCTGTTTACCGATACCCGAGCTGACGGGTTGGTGTATAATAGCCGAACCCACTTTATAAAATTTGGGCAGAGACCATAAGTCTGGAGAACAGCCCAGAGATATGGCCATTCTACAGAGTCAAAGGCTTTTATGGCGTCTAGCAAAGCCACGGCGGCTTCCTTCTCTCCTACCTTCCTCATCTGCAGATGGGTGTATGAAGCCCGATTGGTCTGGGTGGACTAGTTTCAAAATGTGCCTGTTCAACCTATCAGCCAATATTTTCGCCAATACTTTGGCTTCCGAGGAGATCAGGGAGATGGGCCGATAAGAGTCTAGCTCCTGCGGGTTCTTGCCTTGTTTCGGTATCACTATTATTTTCGCCTCGGTCATAGAATTTGGAACGGCCCCCACCTCAAAGCTGCCAACCAGTGTGTCGTGTAATAGAGGGGCAAGAGTGTCTATGTAATTTTTATATACCTCGGCGGGGAAGCCGTTCAATCCGAGGGCTTTCCCGCTAGGCAAGGCGTTTATTGCTTTTTTCACTTCTAATTTTAAAGGGGCATCAATTTCCTGCATATCATATCTATTTAATAGGGGTAAATCGATATCTTTAAGATAGTTCGTTATTTCTGTTACGTCGTTACTTGACCTGCTAGAATATACCTGGGCAAAATAGGACTCAAAGGCCCCACCTATCTGTGGTGTGGTGTTCAACTGAACCCCTGCCTCGTTTTTAATTGAGGTTATTATATTTGGCGGGTGCTCTGCCTGTACTAAGTAGGCTAGATATTTACCGGAACGGTCTGAGTTTTGGTAGTTTTGTTGGGCTCTGTGAGACATTATCTTATCGTTTACTGTTTTAACTGCCTCTAGCCAGGCGGCCTGGGCTGCCTGCCACTCCTGATGGGCGAGGTCAGTGTTTTTTATGCGAAATTCAATTTCCTTGGCAAGGGATTCCTTCTCCTTTTCCTGTATATGTTCCCTACTTTTACGTTTGGTCTCAGCTATATGTTTTCTAAATGTGCCTCTCATGAATGCCTTAAAGGCATCCCATACTATAGGGAGGCTAGCCGAACCCTGGTTATGGACCCAGAACTTCTGCCAGTGGGAAACCAATTCCGCACTTTGTCCCAGACTTCGCAACCAGGTAGGGCTTAGTCTCCAGAAGCTGCATCCCCATTCGCTAGACTCTGAAAATTCCATGTATACTGGTAATTGGTCTGATATACCTCTAGACTTATAGTCGATCTTTTGGACTAAGGGCATGAAGTTCCTGGAGACCAATATAAGATCTATTCTTGAGAATGCCACATATGTGGCCGAGAAGCAGAAGAACTGCGTGGTCGTTGGATTGCGCTCTCTCCAGGGGTCTGTCCACCCTATATCTTGAATGAAACTAGAAAATCCCATATTGCTTCTAGCTGCACCCAGTGAACCATTCCTCCACCTACCCAGCTGGGGATCCAATACATTATTGTAGTCACCCATACATATAACAGCAGAGTGCGGGGAAAGGGCTGAGAACTCGGTCGCTTTTATCTGAACGTTATATGCAAATGGCGGTGGGATATAAATTGACAATATTACCAGCGGCATTGCATTAACCACACAATCAAGAAAAATATAGCACCCTCCTGGGTCAATAGAAACCCTGTTGCATGAAAAAGACACTGTTTTTCTTATAAGAACTGAGACGCCCCTGGATGAGAAGGTGTAGGGGGCATGATAGGCATAGCCCACCCATGATTTTTTAAGGGACATTACTTTTCCACCAACTAAATGAGTTTTGGTCAAACAGACAATGTCTGCCCCGTACTGTTTTAACTGATTCATGACCAAGGAGCGTTTTATTTTTTTATTTATCCCTCGGATATTCCATGCTAGCACCTTGAACATCCCGCTATGCTTATTTTCATTACCGGGCCTTCACGTCCTGCATCTAGGCATCCCAGCCTTCCTCGAATCGTCTTGGATCCCCCAACCGGAAGCTGATCTGTACAATGTTTCCTAAAAAATGAGCGCATACCTACGTAACATACAAACATTACCACCCAAACATATATTCCCGCCCCCCTCCCCGTATACCTACTACCCCAAGGCATACCTACACCATTATCCATCCCATCCCCCCCAGAAAAAAAGAAGAGAAAAAAAGAAAACACAAAACACAAAAACATTTACAAAAAAATAGAAAAAAGAAAAAAGTCCAAATGGTATCTTCTTCTGCGGGGCTAAAAAAAAAAATTAAGAACCACCAATGTAAGGGGGAGCTCCCTAGAAATTTCAAGTGTTCCATTCTTTTCTACTCCCTTTTATTTGAACTATGCTTTCTCATTCGCTGCCAGCTGGCGGCCACCCGGGACCCATTTGTCTGCCCATTTCGCGGCCTCCTCTGGGGTTGGAAAAAAGTGGGTTTCGCCATTTGCAATGACCCTAAGTTTTGAAGGGTAGACCATTGAGTATTTTATGTTACTTTCCCGCAGCCTTTTTTTGATAGCAAAGAATTTCACTCTGTCTTTCTGAACATCAATTGCGAAGTCGGGAAAGATTGAAATTTTAGTTCCATTGTACTCCAGCGGTCCCTTTATGCGAGACTCCCGAAGTATAGTATCTCTGTCCTGTAAATTAAGGAATTTTGCAATCAGTGTCCGAGGAGGTGCCCCTGGTGGTGGGGGTCTAGATGGAACCCGGTGGGCCCTTTCCACTGAGAATTGGCTAGTGAACACTGTTTTCCCAAATTTCTCGGTCATTAGTTTTTCAAGGAATGCTGTTGCCACAGTGCCCTCCTCGTGTTCTGGCAAACCTACGAATCGAAGGTTATTCCTCCTCAGCCTGCCCTCTACATCTGATAATTTTGACTTCATCTCAGCCATCTGTTGGGCCAATACGGAAACTTTATTGCACCACTGTGTGCTTGTATCTTCCAGTGAGGAGATGCGACTTTCTGCCTGTTTAATTCTTTCATTTGTCTCTTTAAGGTCAGTTTTGATTGCCGAAATTTCTGTTTGTACTTCATTGATTTTTTCTGCCAGGCGCTGCTCACTACTATTTATAGCCTCCAAAACCTGTTGAAGTGTTATTTCAGGAAGCCTTTGTGGGCTTTTATTTTTTGACGGGGTAGTCTGCGGTGTGGAGGTTGGTGTCTGCGTAGTGTTACCCGCCTGTGTCCGGGCATATCGCTCCAGCCGCGCCGCGGCCGCGGTGTTGCCGGTTTTTCCCATGTTTTCAAAAAGGAGGAAAAAACAAAACAAAAAAAACAGGCTTAATAGACAGGCCAACTTATACTTTAGGGCTGTGGTTTAGTAAACTGCACCAATTTGATGCAGAGTTTATAGAAAAGGCACTGTCCTTAGCCCGTTTATAGATACAAATAGGCATATATGATCGAATTTAGCAGATATGGGCCTTTTTCAGGCCAGTTTGTGTAAACAAGTCTAGATCAGTTGATTAGGCGTTGTGCAGGGACAGGGTCAGGCAGGATTTTTTTTTTATTTTTTTTCCCCTTTCTCTCAGCCCTGTACAGTAAAAAATCTATTCTCTTTCTTCTTTTCTGTCTTCCACCCTCCCCTTTCCCACGAACAGACTTAGTGTAGCAACACAGTCCTGTACCTTCAAACTTGTTGAGGAAGTGCACTCTGCATGAAACATTAGCCAAGGGGTATAGGCAGGGGTACACAGTCTCGGTGTATCACACTCACAATTGTTTAGACAATGCTTTCCACGATGTACAGATTCAGTAAGTTCAAAAGCGACTTATACCATATGACGGTACACTCAGCACATGTAGAGTTTTTCAGGCAAATTTGAATAAACACATTCGGGGCGGATTGCCCGGCAGAAAACAGGGTAAGGCTGGTAAGTGAGTAAACTGGCTAGATAGCCTATACAGACCAACACTCCTAGTTTAGAGGGCAGATGATCTCTTAGGAGTGCTTAACAGACCAGGGGGGGGCAGGAGTGTGGCTTGTTAATATATTGCTCTCCAGTTTATTGGGCAGGTGCCTATTACCAAGAGGGTTTAGCAGCAAGTTCAGTGGCAGACATATAATAATGGTGCAAGATTGTTATACTACACCAGTCTCTTGATGCGCTGCCTCCTTGCCGTACTGCCAGGCTCCACTCCAGCTCTGCTTGCACTGGCTCCTTGGACCCTTCTGCTCGCTGCTCGGTTAGCCCTGGATGCTGTCTCTCAATAGTCCGTCACACAGCAGTGCGCTTACGGCCAGGCCTGCTATCCCACAGGCTGTTCTCACTCCAGCTGTCTGCCGCCCGTGTCACACTGTTTCTCCAGGAACAGATGTGGCTTGGTTGCTGTGCGCAGTTGACCGGCGTCTCCCCTCCAGCCAGGGGCGCCAAGGCTACTGTGTCCTCTGCCTCCGTGGGAGCTTGGCCTCTGGGTGCAATTGCTGTGGTCTGGCGTCCCTCCGCTCACACAGAGCGCCGGAGCTGCTGTACTGACACGTGCGCTACGTCAGTTTCCGGGTATGAGACGCCGGGTGTCAGCTCACATCGCGGGTATGGCTGGGAGTTTCACCGCTAAGATATTCAACCAGGGAGCTCCCTTTCCCTCCGCTCACTCCCTCACAGCCGTGGTCCCGCCCCCTATTGAATTGATGTTTAACGTTAACCTGCAGTAATTAGTATTACGGGGAAATGTCATTCATGGTAATTATTCACTTTTTTTTCCTGATAAATATTGGGACATTATTTTACCTATTGATTGTATTTGTTATATATACGTCTTGTTCTTTCACTGAAGACTGATCAAAGTGCACACAATATCTTTGCCTAATCTCTCTTAAGGTCCATACACACTTTGCCCAGCATGTATGGATAACGATTATGTGTACAATCGCTGGGCTGAAAAATGCTCAGTGCATATACACAGGGAATTTTTTGTACGTTTTAGTGATTTTCCCCTGGGAGGACGGCTTGGAAAACCGTCCACTCTGTCGCTCATCTGCTGGTAATACCAGCAGATGAACGGCCGGGCCAGCAATGATGCAGGAGAACGCATCTTTAAGGTGCCCACACACGTTGCAATTTGTGCTAAGTGC
The DNA here is from genome assembly GCF_055691185.1 of Crinia signifera. Taxonomy (NCBI): domain Eukaryota; kingdom Metazoa; phylum Chordata; class Amphibia; order Anura; family Myobatrachidae; genus Crinia; species Crinia signifera. The sequence goes on from NC_139220.1 coordinate 184,660,495, forward strand.
ATCTAGCGCAAATCGCATGCGATACACTACAACAGCGTGCAATTTGAACTAGATGCAATCGATCTAGTACAAAAAGTTATGCCTGCACATACATTTATGTCGATATGAACTACGCAGAGCACGCATCTAACTAAAAAGTTCAAAACGCATCCGAGAATCGCACCGTGTGTGGGCACCAAAAGGGACATATTTATCAAACACACATTAAACACAATATCAGTTTTTAGGGGTCACCAGAAAAAGGTAAGTATCCCCTGTATTTAAGTATCCCCTGAATTAGACATTAGACACACAAATAAATACACAGCAAACATACATACATATACAAACAACACACACACACATTGCATACATACATACATACAGGGCAGCACGGACGGTGTAATGGTTAGCATTACTGACTCACAGCGCTAAGGTCATGGGTTCAATACCCACCATGGCCCTAACTGTGCGGAGTTTGTATATTCTCCCCGTGCTTGTGGCTTGGGTTTCCACCGGGTACTCCGGTGTCCTCCCACATTCCAAAAATATATTGGTAGGTTAATTGGCTCCCAACAAAAACTAACCCTACAATATCTGTGTGTACATGTACATGTGGTAGGGAATATAGATTGTAAGCTCCACTGGGGCAGGGACTGATGTTACGGTTCAACTATTCTCTGTAAAGCTATGCGGAATATGTGTGCGCTATATAAATAAGTGGTAATAAATAATAAAATACATACAGTGATGTACCTATCGTGCCGCAGACCATGCGTCAGCTTAGGGGAGTCAGTGACAACAGGGTCTACCCACTGTAGACCCTGTAATCACTGGCTCCCCTAAGCTGCTGTGGCTCCCCATAGTGCGCCACTGCCACTGGCTCCCCATAGCGCACATTGAAAACCTGGAGGCTGAGGAGCTGCTGCGGTGGCGCATGTCATGAGTTGATAACTCTGGGGGATGCTGAGAGGAATTCAATTGGTTCCCTCTACAGCACTGATGCTTTAAGAAGCCTGTGGTTGGGCCATAGTACATGGTTTTTACTGCTTTTTTCCACTAGTACATCCTGACTTGCTACTTAAAGAAATTTGACAAGGTAGGTTAAGAATATTCAACATGCCACTTACCAGTAAAGTTAAATGTATAAAACCTGCATGGTTAAAGTGCTCTAAGTACCATCAGACGAGTAGGTTAGGTGTCCAAAGATAGACGCAGGGAGAACAAAACAGGTTTTTGGGGCACACTTTAAATGATAAATACGTGAAAGAATTGTGAAGAAATGGGTGAAATAAAATCTAACCTTTATTCACTGATACTTAAAATACATACATATATGCACACGTCAATTTTAATGTAATAGACAAATTCTATAGGCGCAAATAGAAATACAATAGAGGTGTAAAACTAGAATTAAATCAGGGTGTAACGGGGGTTGTTACACAATAACCGTCAAATGGGCGAAAATGATTATCAGGGGTTTAGCCAGATAAGAATCCAAATTGTAGGCAAGACAACAATGGTGATAATCACATACATGACTTGTGTACCAATACGGTTAATTAATTAGATTAGGTCTTGCTACGGACCCTCAATAGATCACATATAGAAAACATAATGTTTTCTATATGTGATCTATTGAGGGTCCGTAGCAAGACCTAATCTAATTAATTAACCGTATTGGTACACAAGTCATGTATGTGATTATCACCATTGTTGTCTTGCCTACAATTTGGATTCTTATCTGGCTAAACCCCTGATAATCATTTTCGCCCATTTGACGGTTATTGTGTAACAACCCCCGTTACACCCTGATTTAATTCTAGTTTTACACCTCTATTGTATTTCTATTTGCGCCTATAGAATTTGTCTATTACATTAAAATTGACGTGTGCATATACTGTATGTATGTATTTTAAGTATCAGTGAATAAAGGTTAGATTTTATTTCACCCATTTCTTCACAATTCTTTCACGTATTTATCATTTAAAGTGTGCCCCAAAAACCTGTTTTGTTCTCCCTGCGTCTATCTTTGGACACCTAACCTATTCAGTGATTTTGCTGAACTTTCTTTGGGAGCACCGCCAACCTAGTACCACATATCCATTTGTTTAATATTAGGTCTTATGTTGGTCTTTACTATTTACTATTTACTAATTCTTATCGTATAATAATTCTCTTTAACTGCTTGTGACACTTCACCCAGTTACTAACAATACCATCAGACGAGTGTCAGAATCATGGCACAGGCTTTGTCATGTCAATATACGGTCTCTGATTATAGTCATTTTCTGCATATTATAAACAACAGAATTCTTACTCTTCTATTATAAGATGTCAACAACCTGATTCAGCTTATATTTGTACAGAATACCCCGTTATTGGGGTTTTTACCACATTTTGGGATGCTCTAAGCATCCCCCGCCGGATTATCGCGACAAGGGGCATCGCCAGAAAAATCTGGCGATGCCCCATAGAAGCCTTACCGCATCAACACCTACCGCCTCGCATCGACCCCCCCCCCTCACCTGTGACCGAACAGCACAGAGCTGTGCTGCCCGGACCTTTGACCTCCTCCTCCCTGCACTGTAATCCTCTTCTGGGTGCAGCAGCAGCGCCGGGTAAGGGAGGGAGGGGAGAGCTGCCGGGTCCCCATCACCGCAAAGGACAGCTCTTAACGCAAGAGCTGTCCTTTGCCATAATTATCACATATGTTAGTGCATATGCGATAATTATGAATGCGATGGGCGGCGAAGGGGGGCGGAGCTGGGGTGCGTATGTTAGAACATCCCCCCCTAGGTGTTTTACACCTGCTTGACATGACTGCACAAACACAATAGGAGTGTTCTGGCTATTTTAGGTGAGGTGTTGCACCTGGGAGTTATTATCCATTATTTGTTCATGCCCTAAATGTTCAGGATATTTCATCCTGGGAATCATACCAAATTCAGGGAGTCCCAAAACATTTCACGAACTGAATAAACTCTCACTGGCTTTAATTTCCATACTGCATGATATAATAGTCTTGTCGAAAATAATCTCCCTTGAAATTACTAGCTTCCCCACATTCATAAATTACTTTAACATCAGGGTGCCTTATAAAAAGGGGATACGGTCATATTGTCTACAGCATTTAGGTCTACAAGCATTAGGTCTACACCACTAGGTCGACCTGCATTTAGGTAGACATGCATTTAGGTCGACATGACTGATGGTCGACATGACTTAGGTCGACAGGGTCATTAGGTCGACAGGGTCTTAGGTCGACTTTTATAAGGTCGACAGGGTCATTAGGTCAACATGGGGAAGGTCGACAGGCAAAAGGTCGACATGGGGTCATTTGACTGTTTTATGAGTCGACATGTGCCGACAGGCGGTATTTCATGCCCTACCATCCACTAGGGCGTGGTGGGAGAATAAAATAATGTCACAAGCGTAGCGAGGCACCGTGCCCGAAGCATGGCGAGTGCAGCAAGGGGACGCGGTGCTATGTTGACTGTGTCGACGCTTGAAAAAATTAAGGGTACTTGTATACTATCACGGCTCCCATCGCATGCCATCGCATGCATTGTTCCCTCTAAGCTGTGTGCACGTGCGGGCGCACACAACTCGACGAGAATGCGCACAGACATTAGAACAGAGCGCACTAAGCAGCAGTGGTCCCTTTATGCAGTTGTGGACTCAATTAATGTGTGTTTCACCCATTAACTACATTGTGTGCTGTGTTTTGAATGTTTAAAATCATTTTGAAATAAAGTTAACACAGATGCTGAACGTCATTTTCCAGTTATATAAGTGACACACAAAAATTTTAATTTCCTTCCAAAGTTGCACAGCCAAAATCTTATGCCGCACACAGACTTCGTAAAATTAGAGGGAACATTGGTCCCAGGGATCACGACTGGGATTAGTAACCTGTGGCAGGCGCAGTAAACCCACAAGGACCACAACTGGGAATAGTAACCTGTGGCAGGCGCAGTGAACCCACAGGGACCACGATCGGGAACAGTAACCTGTGGCAGGCGCAGTGAACCCACAAGGATCACGACTGAGAATAGTAACCTGTGGCAGGCTCAGTGAACCCACGAGGACCATGACCAGGAATAGTAACCTGTGGCATGCGCAGTGAACCCACGAGGACCATGACCAGGAATAATAACCTGTGGCAGGCGCAGTGAACCCACATGGACCACGATCGGGAACAGTAACCTGTGGCAGGCGCAGTGAACCCACAATGATCACTATCGGGAACAGTAACCTGTGGCAGGCGCAGTGAACCCACATGGACCACGATCGGGAACAGTAACCTGTGGCAGGCGCAGTGAACCCGCACGGACCATGACTGGGAATAGTAACCTGTTGCAAGGGGCAGTGAACCCACGAGGACAGACGTTTATACTGATTGAGGTCATAAAATTTAACTTGTGTCAACCTTTATGTGTCAACCACTTCCATTTTGACCTTTTATACAGTCAGCCTTTCCATGTCGACCGTATGGGGGTCAACCGAATGCCGGTGTATGTAATTACTGTAGCTCTTCTTACTACACCCATATGACGCTGATCAAACCCGCTCCCACTTAAACCTGGTGTATAAGCCTCTATGGTGGCCCCGGCAAATACAAACAACATGAAGTGCATGTATAACTGCTTGCCGATGGCCTGCAGAATAGTATAGCGGAGAGCTGGCCTCTAAACCTCTGCAGAGTTGAAATGGACAACTTCAAAGACGAGGACGCCGGAAAGGACACCAAGAACCCTCTGGTCGGTTCTTGACACCATGAGGAGTCAATACTATATGCGGAAGAGGGAATCCGGTGACATCACAGGGGCTTCCTCAGCAGAGGCGGATCCTGGGAGTCTATTCTACTGGCCAGCAGGATCACAGCTGTGTAATGTGGATCTGGGGTCCGTCGGTGGGAAGCACAGGACCAATCTATCAGTCGGACAAGCCATGCCAGAGGTCAGAGCAGACTGACTGTTGGTGCCACCCATGCCATTACCACCGGCACCCTGTGGAATCAGCCTCTCACCTCTTTCTCCTTCTGCAAAGCCTCAAACTTCTCCTTCAGCGTCTGGAACTCAAACTGCCATTTCTCCGCCCGCAGAGACTCTGCAGAGTGCTTCTTGTGCAATTCCTGGATCTGCCATGTGCACAACAAAGTAAAGAGGTCTCCTGTTAGTCACGGACATTACTTCCAGCAGTCCGTCCTGTAGCTTTGGGCCTAGCTGATCGTTCATCTGTACCTTGCTTTCATACAAAACTACTGTATCTGCCCCCTGCAGGAGATGCTGGGTGTAGCAGGAATGTATTCACTCACCTGTCGGCTTAGGCTGTCCACCTGTCCATGTGACGCATGAGCTTTGTGCAGCTCATCTTCCAGTTGACAGGTGCGCTGCATGTAGACCGTGTTCCTCTCTTTCAGGAGCTTGACCTGGCGCAGTAGGTCTCCCAAGTCTTCCAGCTTCTTCTTATAGGACTCTACCAGGAACTCCAACTTCCCCACACGGTCTGAGGAGTGCCTGAGGGTGATGGATGGAAAGAGAGAGAGATAGGCAGAGAGAACATTTACCAAAAGCCAGCGAGAGACACGGTCGATATGCTCCTACATCTCTGGGGCATGGTGTGTTATAGGCATACAATGGCCAGAAGCCACACATGGAACAGCTGTGGCCGATGCTGAACAAATAACAAAGGAACACAGGCAGCAACTGCTTGGGAGGCAATAAATAGATACTGAAATTCCAAATATATCCTGCAGGACCCCGCTGCTACATGTTCATGCACGAAGGTGCTTATGCTCTATCCTATTACCGTAGCATGTAGGAACCTTACATTCGTCCACATTCCACAATTGAAGAGTTTCTTTTCCCTGCAGTTTTTGCAGTGTTCATTCTAGCAACCTGCACCTTTCAAAACATGTACAGTTCCTTTTTCCTGCCTGTGGTGGCGTCATCTGCTGTGATTTTCTTCATACAGACCAGACTGTACTAGAAGCACCACAGCAGACAGCACCACCACAGGCAAGAAAGAGGAACTGCACACATTTCAAAAAGGTGCTAGAATGAACACTATTTTGGGATAGCAGCTGTTTATTAATTGTATGTACACAGAGTCGTGAGACATGCGCACCACAATAACAAGCGATGTAAGGATGTGGCTTATACTCTCACTAGGCACTTAGTACATCCCTGGGACTGATCCAGCCATGTAAAGTGTTCAATAGCTGCATACAGAGGAGTCCAGCATAATCTAGGTCACGCGCATTGAAGCATGTAACTGTTGGAGGCCGCATGGGTCTTTGATGCCGTGCATAAGCAACTATTCTTTCCCTTTGGGACGTGGGTACGAGCGCAACACATAAACCTGTTCATGGGAACTACTATCGCGGGTATATTGAATAGTCGCATCTGGGGAAAAGATGAAGCAGGGCATATCTGTACATTTATCCCATTCTCACAGAACAAACTTCATCAACATCAACCAACAAGAGCATTTTATTCCTACTCTGCCAGTTGGTAAGCTTCTACCTTCTACTATATAACTCTCAGTCTGTGTTTGAAAATGACAGTTGGGATTTGACTGGCTGTTGCTTTATCTCCTTTTGCCTGATCTCCACTTTATCTCTTCTCCAGGCTTAATACATCTGCCCCATTATCGGTTGTCCCCATTAAGCCAAGTTATGGCTTCCGGATTACTGAAGCAGCACTAAGCACTAGATAGATATAAGCTACATTGAGCAAATAACTCCTTGTAGGACTGGTGGAAAACACTGGCAATATTAAAGAACACATTTAGGTTTTCTAATAGTTAGAATATCAGAAATGGTGAAAATAAGTTTTAGAATTTGTAAAAAAAAAAAAAAAAACACCTCATATCAGCTGGCATAATGTAGATGACCTTTAGAACTATGCTCCATTGTGACATCACAGTTACCGAAGACATCACACAACTGCTGAAGACACAGAGTCTCAGATGTGATATACAGTTCTTACTGGAGGTCACAGTTGTGATTTGTGCAAATTTGTTTTTGCGATAGTGCAAATTTGTTTGTTCTCTAAGAGCCCTAGTCTTGTCTTTGGACATAACATGGGTCCTATCAAGAGAAAGAAAGCATGGATAAAGAAAGGAAAGAAAATGCAGAGGAGAAGGAAAGTGAGCAGGAAAATAAAGCAGGGAGTGAGACACATGAGAAGAAATGCGCCAATGGTAGCAGGTGTTCAGAGAGGTTGGAAGAGATTGGTAGCCTTTATGACAAAGAAAAGAGATCAGTTCCTTAAATTATGTCGCAGATGTCCCAGATTTTGGCAAGTGAGAAAAAGGAGAAACATGGCCATTGCTGAAGATCCAGGGGAAGGATTAAGCCGTTGGGCAGGCCAGACAAACTTGGCAGAGAAAAAGAGTTGCGATAAGAAGTTAGGCAAAGTAGCTTGGCATAGACACTGGATTAGATTTGCTGGTTTTATTAAAGAGAAAAAGAGTCAATTTATAACAGCAATTGGCAGAGGACAACCAGACACCCTACCAGGTCAGCAAACCGCAGAAGGTCAGCAAACTGCAGAAGGTCAACAAACTGCAGAAGAGAGCGTTACTGTCCCCTTAACAGTGGGAACATTTACTTTCCACTCGCTTCTTGGAAAGGGAGGTTACGGCAAAGTGATGCTCGCCAAAGACTCTGTTCATAAGAAAAGAGTAGCAGTTAAGATCCTAAAGAAAAGAGCACTCATTCAAAGTGCAAAGATGGGAGCATCACTGGAACGTGAGTACGTTATGACCGAGTGTCGGGTACTTCAGGTGGCACATGAGAGTCCTTTCCTGATCCGTGGATACGCAGCCTTCCAAACAAACAGCTATCTTTATTATGTAATGGAACTGGCTGGCGGAGGGGACCTCTTTGATTTTGGGGTCAGGAACATGCTGAACCCATTGGCGATAAAATTTATTGCCGCAGAACTGGTCTGTGGATTGCAGTTCCTGCACTCCAGAGGAATAATCCACAGAGACCTAAAACCTGAGAATGTTTTGCTGACAAAGTGAGGACATGTAAAGATCACAGACTTTGGTCTGGCCATGTTGAATGTATATGGAGAAACCGAGGACAGTATGATTGTTGGGACACGTGGCTATAAGGCTCCAGAAGTTTTATTAGGTGCATCATTTAGTGCAGGAGTGGACTGGTTTGCATTCGGTGTGATATTATATAAGCTCACCCTAGGAAAGCACCCTTTTCCTGGAAAGGATAAGGAAAAGATTGTGAGAAATACCCTTAAGAAAGAACCGTCGTACGCAGGTATTATTGATCCCGCAACAAAGGACATTATATCCCAACTCCTGCGCAAGGACCAGACCCTCCGGCTTGGGGTAAACGGCAACGTGCGAGAACACCCCTACTTCTCTTCAGTTGCATGGCAAAACGTAGAGACTGGAAAAACAGCGTCTCCACTCAAACCGCACATGTGCAAGGCACACGTGCATGGTACAGATCAACAATGTCCCCTGTCTTACAGCGAAGCCTACAAAGAGCCGATTCCTGCCATTGACCAAAGCCTCTTTGACGACATTCAATTTGTGTGCCCTAAATGGGCTCAAAGCTATCATAACGTGCCAATGGAGCTAGATACCATATCATCAGTTAATGGCGAACTGCACGACAAAGAATAGACACCTGTTGCACCTGCTGCCTGCTCCGTCCTCGACTACTTCTCCGGAGATGTACCGTGTTCCACCTGTCCGGTACAGTTCTGCTAACCGACTCTAAGCAGTCACGACTTTCCTTGTCTGTAGTTTGGTCTGAACTACAATGTCATCTGGGGATTAGGGCTACTGGCGACACCCCACAAAAAAAAAACTACACTTGGCAGCCACCTCATGGGTGTGTTGGAAGAGCTGTTAATTATTTTTGAAAGGTTTATAGTTCTAGTGACACCCATTTCATGGATAAGAATTAAGCTGGGTACACCTTAGTTCCTGCCTCAGCGGAGCTTACAATCAACATGCCATACGTACCGTTCACACCAATTTTTTTTTACATACCAGATAAGGAATATATGACTGCCATAATACATACTTCCAAAACATTTAACAAGATCTGGTCTCTATGCCGACTTCTCAAAACAACCCCCCCCCCCCACACACACACTTTGTTTTCTCTCTCTTTCCTTATGTCTTCTCCTTCCCAACCTTTTCTTGGTTCTATTGCCTGTGATGGTTCGCCGCACGGTCATTGTGAGATTTTTTCCCCTTATCTTTTAGTCTAATAAAACTGGATCTGACTTATTGTGATATCACTGCTACTGTATTTTGTTGTGTTGTGTCGAATTTTATGGCGATTCCTTTAATAAATTGTATAATAAAATAACACACACCTAAATAACTATAAACGTAACCGACATGGAAGGTGGCCTCTCTTATCTTTGGGCCCCATAGCAGATGCACCCCCTGCCCCTATAGTAGCTACGCCCTTGTATAAAACACATGGAACTGACAGGGAAGGTGGCCCCTCTTAGCTTTGGGCCCCTAAGCAGCTGCACCCCCTGCCCCTATGGTAGCTACGCCCTTGTATAGAACACATGGAACTGTGACAGGGAAGGTGGCCTCTTTCAGTTCTGTGAACCTTCTACTACATACAGTGCCTGTTTGGCTCTCAGTCTACCTGCTACCACTATTCCCCACTCATATCACTACTATGTGCTGCTGGGTACCCTGCTCCTTCTGATGTAACTCTGCGCACCGGATCGCAGTCGGGGGAAAAAAAACAATACAAATGAATGGGCAGCCAGTGATTGGCTGATTGCTCTCTCAGCCAATTGCTGATTCATTTGATTCAGCCCATTCATTTGTATTGGGGTGTTTTTTCCCCTTGCAGCTCCCTGATCCTCCTGCCCAGCTCACCGCCCTCACTCACAAAGGCGGCACTGCTTGCATTCCTGTATAGGCTGATTCACCCCACAAAATGGCTGCCTCAGCTGTGCTTAGTAGGCAGCTACTAGAAGGGATATTATTCAATCTCATAGGAACCAGTAACATCATAGAGACGAAGGGTTCATCAAGATTTCATGTTTACCTGTTAACAAGCCATAAGGCCACTGCTAACACCATTTTATCTTTGTTTACTTCTTCAGGCGGTTCAGGATTTAAAATTCTGCAGAGTGTCATGTGACTACCATGGCAACCACAGTCACTAGACGATGATGGAGTGAGCAGAGGCTCTGGAACATCCATTTGAGCTCTTTCCTGTGAACTGTAAGCTCCCACCCCCCACCCTAGCTCCCTCTCATCACATGGCATAGTGAGTCTGCATCTGAGTGGAAGCCATGTGTTTCTCCACCCTCAGAGAGATTTTGAAAAGGAGTTAAAAAACATCAGATGACATCCATGAACATTTAGATACAAGCTTAAAATAGATGTGTGATTACTACATTACAGCGAGTACAGACAACAGTGCAAATCAGGACAAGAACAAAGGACATATTACACCTAGGAACCAGAGATTAGTACAACATGGGACTGTACGACTTCCAAGGTGCTACAAGGTCTGTTATAGCCCTATGGAGGCTCTGCACTCTGTGACTGGAAGATACTCACATCCTGATAATATTCCAGAACACTTTGCAGGATACGTTTCAGGTTGCTGACCTGGTGAAAGATAAGAGAACCAATCAGATCACAGCTAGAAATTCCAGGGGAATGTCACCTGTGCAACCAGTCACATTACTGCCTCTATCCAGAGGCACACAATGTTACCCCATTGCTTTAGTAGATAAATACTGAACAGCAGAAATGTGCTAATTTGTTGTTATCTCCTAGGCGAGGCATGTCCAAACTGTGACCCTCCAGCTCTTGTGAAACTACACATCCCAGCATGCATTGCCACAGTTGTAGCATTCACTATTAGTAGAACTGTGGCAAGGCATGATGGGACTTGTAGTTTCACAACAGCTGGAGGGCCACAGTTTGGACATACAAAAAGAAGCTATTTAGATTGGTGCGCTACTAAGATACAGGTACTGGGATTTGTCAATTCCCGAATAAACAAGGTAATGTGAAAAATAGAATGGTGTACCAGCGCAGGCTTGTGGAAAAAATAAAATGCTACTAGAACAGTATCTTTTACAATTTATTTAAATTTTACTTAGCTGTAGTTTAAATTATGGAATTCCATATATAAAAATTGATTAAGAATTTTATGGACATACAATAGTCAATCAATAATCATCACTGTATAATTATCAGTAGTATTAGGCATATTACCAAGCGGACATCAATATTCAGTAGTCTCCAATTTAGCAGCAGGTGAAACACCAGGTGGCCAATTAGTCCCAAATAGCAGAGTCCATAGATGGAATAAGGTCCTCTGGTGGGGTAGATGGTAAACCTGGATGACTGTTACAAGTCTAACGCTGCCTCGGATTGTCCTCCGGATAAGTGGTAGGTATGGAGATAGAAGACTGGATTGTCCGTGTACTTGGATCGCCCACAGTGAGAAGGATATTGAGTGTCCAATGTTTAAAAGCTCAACGTGTTTCCCTGGGATTGGTCTCCCAGATTCCTCAGGAGCAGAATAAACAGTACATCCCATAGAGGCTCTATAAATACCCCCATGGTAATTACATGAATGGATACAGCTGTACATTTGCAGAATAAAACAAAAAAGTTATGGTAAAACCTACCTTTGTTAACTTTCTTTCCTTGAAGTCCATGGGAACCACAGGGGACATCGGCGATGTAGGCGGATCCAGGGGGTCCAAGGCACCAATCAGCGAAGCTTTAAGAATTCCCAGGATGCCCGGGCCCTCTCCCTTGCAACCCCGCCTCCAGGCTCATGTAACCAGTTATTTGAAACAAGCCATAAGCAGGAAGCGGAGCAGAGAAGAGGACAGGAAAAAAGATACATGCCCAAGGACTCATGCACACAGTTAGCACAAGGAAAAGATATTGGTCATTAATAATTACAGTGTAACATATAACTGATAGGGAAACCTCAGGAACAAATTAAAGGGAGGGCACCCTGTGGTTCCAATGGACTTCAAGGAAAGAAAGTTAACAAAGGTAGGTTCTACCATAACTTTCCGTTTCCTTGTCAGGGTCCATCGGGTATGTTACAAGCCGTATTAAGGGTGGGAATTTGCCTGAGGTGTCAGAAGTGCCCGACGACCAAAGGAGGCATCCTGGGAGGCGAACGTGTCAAAAGCATAAAACATGATGAAAGTGTGGACAGATGACCACGTTGCAGCCTTGCACAGCTGTTCGGCAGATGCACCTCTGTGCGCAGCCCATGATGGACCAGCCGCTCTGGTAGAGTGTGCTTTGATAGAGACAGGGACCGGAAGATTAGCCTGTTGATAAGCCTTTTGGCTAGCCATGCGGATCCAGCGAGCGATAGTTTGTTTGCTTGCCGGCCATCCCTTTTTGTGAAATCCATATAGGACAAACAGGGAATCCGATTTTCTGACCGATTTAGAACGGTCGACATATATGATCAGAGCCCTGACCACGTCAAGGAAGTATTCTTCCGACGACAGGTTTTCTGTTGAGAACGCAGGAACCACGATATCCTGATTGATATGGAATCTGGAGATGACTTTTGGGAGGTAGACTGGTTTAGTTCTTAGTACCGCCATATCCGGGTAAAAGACCAGAAAAGGAGACTTGTAAGAAAGTGCAGACTGATCAGAAAGCTGTCGGCTGAAGAAATGGCCAGAAGGAAAATTGTCAGCCATTTGAGGTCTGCTGTGCGAAGCGGTTCAAATGGGTGCTTAGTTAACTCTTGTAACACAATGGAAAGGTCCCAGGCAGTGTTCCCTCTAAGCTGTGCGCACGTGCGCCCGCACACAACTCGACGAGCATGCGCACAGACATTAGAACAGAGCGCACTAAGCAGCAGTGGTCCCTTTATGCAGTTGTGGACTCAATTAATGTGTGTTTCACCCATTAACTACATTGTGTGCTGTGTTTTGAATGTTTAAAATCATTTTGAAGTACAGTTAACACAAATGCTGAACGTCATTTTCCATATATTTTATATATAAGTGACACACAAAAATTTAAATTTCCTTCCAAAGATGCACAGCCAAAATCTTATGCCGGACACAGACTTCGTAAAATTAGAGGGAACATTGATCGCATGCCATATGTAGTGGCATGCGATGGCATGCGATGTGATTTTTCCCGGGGTTTTTATGCATTTGATGTAAAAATCGCATGCCATCACATCGCACATTTGGGGTGCATTTAACATGTTTGCTAATAATTTAAATGCATTTGGATGCATTTGTGATCAAAATCGCATGCGATCGCATGCGATTTTGATCACAAATGCATCCAAATGCATTTAAATTATTAGCAAACATGTTAAATGCACCCCAAATGTTTTTTTTCACACTGTACCACCCCCACTATCAACGCCAACCTGAAGCGTGGCGAGCGCAGCGGTACGTGTCCTACGACCTTTTCATACCCCCACTATCCACGTCGGCGTGGAGAATAGAAAGTGTGGCGAGCGCAGCGAGCCACCAAGCCTGAAGTGTGGCGAGGGGACGCGGATACCTTCACAGGTATCCGTGTCCCCTTGCGGGATTCACAGCTATCCGTGTCCCCTCGCGGGGCTTGCTGCGCTCACCACGCTTCGGGCACGGTGGCTCGCTCCGCTCGCCACACTTTCTATTCTCCACGCGGACGTGGATAGTGGGGGTATGAAAAGGTCGTAGGACGCGTACCGCTGCGCTCAACACGCTTCGGGTTGGCGTTCATAGTGGGGGTGGTACAGTAACAAATGCCCTTTGGGGTGCATTTAACATGATTTTAACACATGTCAATGATTTCTGTGAAAAATGGCATCGAATCACATCGCATGCGATGCAATGCAATTTTTTCCTATATGATACCCATCGTGGGAGCCGTGATACTACACAAGTACCAAATTAAGAAAAACCAAACCAAAAAAAAAACATGTAGACTTTTTCACTGTCGACCTAATGACCCTGTCGACCTAACACCTGTCGACCTAATGGCCCTGGCGACCTAATGACCCTGTCGACGTTCAGTCAGGTCGACCTAAATGCAAGTCGACCTAATGGTGTACACCTAATGCTTGTAGACCTAAATGCAGTCTGACGAATGATCCCATTCCATAAAAAGAGACTGGATGAGTTCTCCAAGATGTGGCTGTTGAACAACAGACATGATATACAACCGTGTTTATGGGGTCATTCTGACTTGATCACACGGCTGCTACTTGATCACTGATAGACTGCGCATGCGTGCAGCATGTAGCATGCCTGCATGAGGCCATCCCCCAATGAATTCCTGATACTTTTTCTATTTGCACACTGTATGATTGACAGGAAGTAGGTGTCTGGGGGTGGAAACTGGACCTTTTGTGGGAGTGCTAAGAAAAATGCAGGTGTGTCTAGGAAAATGCTGGCAGTGACTGGGGAAACGCTAGGTGTTTCTCAGCATTTATGGTAAGGTTTGTCAATGCTGTGTAAAGGTTTTGCTTGGGAAATTGGACTATTTATATTTCCTCATATGAAAACATATTTGTGTGCTAAGCAATCTACTGAATGTTTAATCTTACTGTATAAATGTGCGTGTCTGGCTCACAAACTGCCCATCACACCAACAGAATGTATTACCATCCAAGTACCCATTGACCTTCTACAAGAGCCCTTGCACAATATGACTCTGGTTTCATCCTAGACAATCACAATCTTATTATGTCCACAGACAGAATTATAGTCTTATAGTCATGCCTCACAAAGTATTCTATATATCTGATTTATAACTCATGTAACGTTATTTGATGTGTGCATGTACTAGATAAGAAGACAGAACTGAAAGGCGTTTTGTAAGATCTCCACATTCATTTGGAAAATAAGCTTCCAAAACCAAATTAGTTTCAAAAGTGACCATAAGTGACTTCTGCATATACGAGTAATAGCCAAGCACTTACATTTGAATCCTATCAGCAGCTTGTATAAAGATTTTTTAATCCAAGCAATAACAATCAGGATAAAAGTTTATATGATTGTATGTGACTTTTAAACTTTTATCCTGCTTTTTATTGTTTGGATTAAAAAATCTTTATGCAAGCTGCTGAATATTGTCCTGTGAATATTGTCCTGTGGAAAAGAAACCTTTATGGGAACGCGAGGTAGAATTCAAATGTAAGTGCTTGGCTATTGCTCGCATAACCAGAAGTCACTTGGCAAAGATAACCTTGGCCCTTATTCTGATTGACGCGTACTTTACCGCATACTTTCGGATCGCGTCTTTACGGCGTCTGCGCATGCGTGGAGAACGCAACGCGCATGTGCCACGCCTTGACTCCGTACCTGTTCGGCCAAATCCCGTCCAAAACTGTTCCCCGCAATCAGTCGGGAAATATGGGCGTATTATGGGCGTCATGCGGAATGACACATGGGCGTAGTTTCAAAGTGGGCAAAACGGGGCGGAAACATGGGCGGACACGGGGGAGTACACTTATGTTGGGGGGCGTACATTCGGATAGCACTCCGAATGCACGCGATCAAAAAGGGCAGAAATGTGCGGTGTCCACAAGTGTACTATTGCTTTGCGGACACCACTCGTTCATGCGGTAGGCGAACGTACGCCTAATGACTACAAGCATTAACACCTGAACCCAATAGAATCTACTCCTTTACTCATTACTCACTAATAGGACGCTTGTCAGTGCTTTAATTGAAACCATTGCACTTCAATTGCTGTAAGGGTTAATGTGTGCAATGCATGTGTTAGGCATGCTTGTAAGGATATATTGGCATCTAATTGATTCCAATTCCAAATAAGCAGTTTTTTATGAGGATAGGTAATTGAATAAGTGGGTCATGTGATGTATTGCAGAATATACATCATAGTGGGTTGTTTGGCGTAAATACTCCGCTTACGGGCGGTAGCACCGCTTGGCTCCCGTTCGGATGCGGTATTCCCGAGCATACTCTGTAATACTCTGTAATACCGTGCAGAATCGGAGTGTTTCTCCCGCACACGCATGGTTTGTATGTCGTCCGTAAACACGCCCTGTTCTTAAAGAGTGAGTCCGTCCGAATGCGGAGGACACGTGGGCGTTTCTACGGACGATGGCCGCACGCGGCAAAACACCGTGGCGTGCGGACCGCTCCGTAAGAATGCGGGAATATCCGCACCATTCAGAATAAGGGCCCTTATGTGCACACCTGATAGAACTAGAATGTATGTTTTATTTCTACCTAATAGGGGAGACACCATACTGCAGAAAGATACCTTTATATGCACTCGTGACAGAACATACATACCCTCCAACATGACCCATTCCATTAGGTACACAATGCTCTGCTTCTGGACTTTTTCCTTACTTTAGGATTGCCTTCACCTTTGCTAAAACACCTTTATCATCACTGAACTAGTTCAAACACAGGTGACTGCAATTATCAAATAAGAAGGAAGTCCAGAAACAGTGCATTTAGGGCGGGATGTATTAAAATACATCACCGCCCTTCGCGGCCCCCCCGCCGCGATGCCAGCGCATATGTACTAACATATGCGGCTGGCATTGCGGTGCGGTGACGGAGCTCCCCCGCGATACCTGTACTCTGGTGTGCGGGGGGTCTCCGTCACCTCACTGCCTCCTGGCTCTCCCCTCACGCCGGGGACAGCTAAGCAGGCTGTCCCCGGCGCCTCCCCCCTGCAGCATGAAGGATGTCTGGCTGCTTCACTAGGGGGAGGAGGGGTTTACCTTCCGGGGTCCAGGAGGACCCTTCAGGAAGGTAAGCCAGAGGGGGGGTCGGCGAGGTGGCGGGTTTGCGTCGGCAGCGACGGGCGGTGAAAAGAAGCCCATAGGCTTCTATAGGGTATCGTCACCTAAAGGTGGAGATACCCTTCAATGCGGTATCATTTTTGATACATTGGAAAATGCGGTAAAACCGGGGTTTTACCGCATTTTCCGTTTGATACATCTCGGCCTTAGTACCTAATGGAACGGGTCTTGTTGGAGGGTATGAACATATATGTAAGCATGGAGGTCCTCTTAAAATTTAAAGGGACACTGCATCATTTCAGAACGATTCATCTATCGTTACCATCACCTTCAGCGCTAGTCACTTTAATAATTTCTTTGTGAATCAAAACCAGATTGCCTACAGGAAAAAAACATGGAAACGTTTCTTTTCCATGAGCACTTGTGTTACAAAAAAACACAATCTGTTAATCTGTTTTTCTATGAAGTGGGACACCCATAGCAAATGATCCCTAACCGGTGATTCTTTATGGATCTTGAATCTTCTATTTAGTAAAACAAAACCATTGTGTCATTAATTTTAAATGATAGGGTCAGATGAACCAAGCTTCAAAAAGTGATAAAGTGCAGAATGATAAGCAACCAGACAATCAGCTCCCAACTGTCATGTTACAGGATGGGTTTGAAAAATGTCAGTGCTGACTGGATGATTGCCTATCACTCTCCACTTTATTACTTTTGGAAGCTTGGTGCATCTGGCCCTCTGCTTTCTATTTCTCCCTTGTCCTACAATAAGATGCATTATTCATGGTATATTAATCACACATAACTCTTAAATCATCTTCTATCAAACTGATTTTATTTTCTATGCATAAAACCACCCATCCTAATCCAATATAATGTAGATGTTTCTATTCTTTCCACAAAGGCAGATGGCAAAATAAATAGAAATGCAAATGAAATGGCTGTTATGTATTGTGTGTATTGCAACCGCCTGTGACGTCTTTTGTACAGGTAGAAATCAGTTTCTTATACAGTACATCAGGAGAAGCTGGTATGCAAAGGTAACCTACCTTATATATTCTATACACTTTACAATATAACTGCTGAATTTCTCATCTATATATATGCCTAGTGTCTGTGAGTCTCCGATACACTGCCATCTGCTGGCAGAGAGTGAAACAACATTTCTTTCTCACAAATGCACAAACACAGACGGTAGCAGACTAGCTTTCAAAGCTTTTGCTTCGAGCCAGCTTACTAGTGTAAATATATATATATATATATATATTTATATATGCATTTATGTCTACACAATCTATCTTTCTGGGAGCATGTCGGTCTTCTACCCTTGCTTGCCTATTTGAACATTCCTTCCTTAACCCCTTCAGTGGCAATCCCGAGAATTTTCCAGGCTGTGCCTCAGTGCCCAGTCTGGCAAGCCCGGAAAATTCTCGGGATTGCTGCTTTTTAGAGCCGGTCAGCGCTGCTGAGTTAATCGCTGAACTCAGACAGTGCGCCGGGGCGCAGGGCTGGGCAGCGTCTGATTGACAGTTCAGCGGCGCTGCCCGGACCCGGGGAGGCAGTGGTGGGGTTTTTTTTAGGGAGCACTCCCATAAAAAAACTCGCCCAGTAAGGAGAGCTCCCTAAAAATAAAAACACCACTGAAGGGGTTAAACTGTCATCAATATAGTAGTCCATTTCAGCTACTTAAAGGACCTGACCACAGGACCACAGGACCTTCAGCAATTTAGGTGAGAGTCCAACAGTACCTTTTTTACTATAGTATCAGTAAATTGCTTCATAGAAATAAAGCACAGTTATAAACACTATGCTTAATGTTAGAGTTTAGTTTGCTACAGAGAGCCTGTGTTAGTTTTGTGCGCGATATACAGATGCCAGTTCCTGACTTGCTTTCTTGTTTGAGTCTTTGTGCAGCACGAATGATCTCTGGGGCTGATCCGATGCATCAGACATATGCTATTTGGGCCGATTTTGCC
The DNA here is from genome assembly GCF_055691185.1 of Crinia signifera. Taxonomy (NCBI): domain Eukaryota; kingdom Metazoa; phylum Chordata; class Amphibia; order Anura; family Myobatrachidae; genus Crinia; species Crinia signifera. Next base: position 184,679,206 of record NC_139220.1, read on the forward strand.
CGAATTCTCGGCCGACCCACTTGAAACAGGTGAAATTGGGCCCAAATTGCATAGTGCATGGGGGCCTTAATACTGTGTGTGTCCTGAAAGCCTAGCCTTGTAGGGATTGCCCTTTGAAGTCATAACTTTTTTCTGGCATGTGACCTCAGCGCAATGCAGGAGGTCACGCAGCACAACCAATTAGTGAAGGAGAAGTGCAGTCATATGCCCTCCTTACTCTATGTCGATTTGTATCTATCCAGTTTGTTTAATCACTGTTTCCAATTGTAAAGCGCAACGGAATATGCTGCTCTGTATAAGAAACTGTAAATAAATAAATAAATAATAAATAAATATGTTCTCCCACTCTGTTCTCCACAGGCTCTGGCTGCATAAGTACAGCTAATGTCTTTGGACATGCAGGGGATGTCTAAGGAACATGCTGTGAAGGTATGTTTCTCATGTGAGTGGCACTAAAGGTGCCCATGCACGTCCCGATGCGGGCGGTGCGATCTGTGCTTTGAGGTGTGCGCTCCCGCGGCACCTCATCGCACAGTACAAAAAGTATGTGCTGCACATACGTTTTGTACTTGCTTTTCATAGCATCGCATCACATTGCATGCACAAGGCATGCAATGCGATGCTATGCGTGCTATTTAAGCTCAAAACGCATGCCCGAATCGGGATGTGTATGGGCACCTTTAGGCAGGTCTTAGGGGTATGTTAACAATGTATGCGGGACATGAAGGAAGGGGCAATTGTGGAAGATCTGAGGTAGAGTTCTGGATGAGTGTCATCTGTACCAACGGGCCCTCAGTGAGCCCGGGCTCCTTCTAGGTGTACAGCCTGTACCTTCCTTATGGCACTCCTGGGTCACATGCTTTGGGGAAAGCATGTGAGAAACATGTCAATGAAGTCTAAAGGATATGTGGAAAGGTCTGAGGTACATGTAAGTGGTATGTTGGAGATTTCTGAGGGGCATCTAAAGAGTTCTAAGCCTGGGGCGTGTGAGGAAAGTCTGAGTGGCATGTGACTGAGATCCAAAGGGCATGTGGATGCATTTGGATGAGTATGTGAGGTGGTCTGAATGACATGGGATGTTCAAAAGTATGTGGGGTGCCTGAATGGCAGTATGGATAGCTTGTGGTTGGAGTCTTCACTGGCCTGCAGGAGAAGAGGCTTGGGAATGGTCTGAGAGATATCTGGGTTTGGCATGAGTGTCATATGGGAGTTTTAGCAGTCGATCCCATTAGCCGCGACGATTTTGTAGGTGCGAATCATTTGGTAGCAGCCACACTATGCAGATGAAATTCACATTAAAGTGCTCACTGCCCTGTCGCAGTGAGCAATATAGTGTGAATTTGGGATGAAAACTGCCTGTGAAGGGTGCAAGTTTGGGTGCTGTTGTCGGCGTGAAAACGGACTCTTCTCATTTAATAGGATTGACCCCTTAGTGTATATGTGGGATCTCAGTAATTGTAACGGTCGGAGTGTATGGAGAGACACTTTGTGGCATGTTAGGTCTGAAGGAAACGTACAGGAATTTAGAAATAAGTGAAGGGCATGTGGGTGCATTTTGGGATCATCACCATTGTTTAATTATAGCATTTCACAGATTATGTAGTTCAGAACAATCATAAATAGTACTTAAGCCACTTACACAAGGGGGGATATTAGACCATATCCCTGTGTGTACGGGGCGACAGTCTCTAGAAGTGCGCTCCCATGACCAGCCCAGTACTAGTCGTTGGTCGGAGGAGCAGCGGCTTTCTCCTGCAGTGACTCTGTTATCATCAGCGACTATTGCTGGTCAGTGGCATAAGTTCGTTCCAGTTGCCCGGAGGCAAGATATATATTGGTGCCCCCCCCCCCCCTTACACACACACACACACACATATACACAACACAATAAAACATTATATAAAATATATATTTCTGTTAAGAAATATAGATAGATAACACATATATTTCTCAGAACTCTATAACTGATTTATACTTGCATGGGGAGGAGAGGTGCCCCCTTGGGAGCAGGAGCCCGGCGGCAGATGACTCCATTGCCTCCCAGAGTTCTGCCTCTGTTGCTGGTCACTGATGAAAACGGGACACTCAGCAATTTGGTCGCTCATCGATTTATCGCTAAGAAACCAAGTCGCTCCATGTGTATGGAGCTTTACATGAATACAAACAATAAACAAATAAAAGAATATTATGAAATATTGAATATACTACACATGACTACAGAAGATTGAAGAAGTAAGCAATTACATCAGCACTGATACATATATGAAGTTCATGCATGTGAGTACAGTAATTAGAATTTTAGAATTAGCCAAAATGCAGCAGACTGACAGTTGACAGGCTTGAGACAAAGGGGGAAATTTACTAAGATGTGTATTCTGTATTCTACTTCACATGTGATGTTGCTATGGGCAACCAATCAGAATCTACTTCTTATTTATTTAGCACCCTCTAGAAGATAGTAAACAGGATCTGATTGGTTGCCCATAGCAACAACACATGTGAAGAAGAATACACATCTTAGTAAATTTCCCCCAAAGGGTATGTAAAAGAGCACAAAATGCTGATTTTAACTTGTGTTCAATATATACTAACAATTACTAGAACATTAGCAAGAATAATAAAAACATACTGCATTTAACCCACAGTGCATTACTGACTTAGACATGCCTCTAAAATAATTGTCAGTCTTCAGCAATGGAGTTAATGTAGCTAAGTATGTGAAAAGCGCACTCCATAATATTTTACAGTCAAGTATCCATCAAGTTCTATTGAGTCCCTCTGAGATCTCTCACTCTCCATAATGAGTTCTGTCTCTGAGCTTTAAAAGGGCTCTGGTTTATAGCTCGGCTTTCAGAGTTAGTGCATGGTCTCTGTTCATATAAATCTAATAGTCGGAAGCACAAATTGGATCTTGATTACATTAGGTGGGTTTTCTCCTGCTGCTGCTACTCCTGTGAGATTCATTATTGGTTCATGCTAATGGGAAATATATTTACCTGTAAATGTAATGTGATCTTATCAGCGTTCACTTACTATATAGTCTCAATATGTATGTACACATGTGATATTGTACACATATCATATATAGTAAGGATTTATATACAGCAAGAGAGAACACAAGCTACATATTATGGTGGTGGGAACCAGTGTTCTTTTGCTGTGAAAATAGAACCATATCACCAAGTATAACTTGAAGGAGAATGCTGGGACCACTGTGGGGTTAGACAGGGACCATGTTTAAACATCATTTCAATATTTTAGGCTCAAAGCTCTAAATGAAATCAGATTTAGATTTATAGTTGTATTTAAAATATATTTATATTATAAATGAACAACTAATTTCAATCTTTGGTTGCCTTTGACTTCTAAAAGGAAGCCAACATTTTTATGAATACACACTACAAATTGAATAATAATATATACAGGTTGAGTATCCCTTATCCAAAATGCTCAGGACCAGGAGAATTTTGGATAACGGATTATTCTGTATTTCGGAATATTTTAATATTTCAATGATGTATTTTGAAGTATCTTGCATTTATGTTGTACAAACACATGAAACACATGAAACACACACAAATATATTTTATTTGTTAAAAAAAAAAAAGGTTGCAAAGGGATGTGGTCAATATGCCGGCGGTCGGAATCCTGACGGATGAAATTCCGATGCCGGAATCCCGACTGCCACAATGCCGGCACTTTGTCTCTCTATGGGTGTCCATGACACCTATAGAGGGAGAATAAATTAGTGTGCCGAGCGTAGCGAGCCCACAAGGGGGGGGGGGGGGGGGGATTTTATTTTCACTTTCTGGAATGTATGGTTCTTGGAATAATTCGGATAACGGATATTCAGATAAGGGATACCAAACCTGTACTTCTATTCCTTGGTTTTTATTTTGTTTAAGTATTTTGTGATATATTGCTCTTCTATTTATAGTACTACAGGTTGAGTATCCCATATCCGAATATCCGTTATCCGAATTATTCCGAAAACCATACAATCCAGAAAGTGACAAAAAATAAAAAAATTTGCTAAAAACTCACTGGGGTCATTTGTAACAGCACTACTGGGGACATGATATGTAACTGGCACTATATATGTACTAGACAATGATTGCTTAGCATTCAAATTCAATATCTGAGATAGTGCACAAATTTTGTTTCATGTTTTGAAACCTTGTTTTTTGAACAAATAAAATATATCTGTGGGTATTTTATGTGGTTGATGTGTTTATACAGCATAAATGCAAGATGCTTCAAAATACATCATTGAAATATTAAAATATTCCAAAATACGGAATAATCCGTTATCCAAAATTCTCCTGGTCCCGAGCATTTTGGATACGGGATACTCAACCTATATTTGATTTGTCTGTACTTATATGTTAGTTGTGCGCCCACTATAGTTAGTACGCTCATACCCCCACTATCAATGTCGGCATGGAGTTGAATTTACACAGTGTGGCGAGCACAGCGAGCCACCGAGCCCGAAGCGTGGCGCGCGTGGCGAGGGGACACGTAAAACTAAGCAAATAGCTTAGTGGGCGCCCAACTATCATATAAGTAACGTTTTTTCATTATAGCACCTTGTAGTTGGTAAGTTCCAGATGAGCAATGGGAGCCAGAGGTGGTGCAAAGAAATAAGTTTTATTTCTGGCTGACAGAATCAGCCACTGTAATAGTTTCTTACAAAGGGTACTATTAAATAACACATTTCAATGTACTGCCATAATCAACATATAAGTCAGTCTAGACTGACTCATATGTTGGCTGAAGATTGACGAATTCAGGGCGGGCGCTGATGTCATTTGATGTCAGCCGCCCACCCAAGCTTTTTCTAAGGGGATGCCCATAAAACAATACGAGGTCGAATTTGGTCCCATACGAACGGGCCTGAATCAGGTCCACAGTTCAAACACTGCTTATATATAATATAAATATAGTTACAAATATTTAAAATATGCACATAACTACAATATATTCCAAACATGCTATATTCTGCTACCAGCACTTAATGAATATGTACTTACTATGTATGTAGACACAAACAGCGCCCGTGGATACAGAAGGCCAACCACAGTTCTCCAAAGTGCACAAAAAAGGAACATGCTCCTGATTGGCTCACACCATTGTCTTCTGGTGCACAGAAATGTAGCACGGATAAGCCAGGTCCCCTACCTACCATTATAGGCACAGGAATCTATCACTAGATTGGCTTTAAACCTTCGGCCATGCCTGATGATAGCATTATAGGACTTTCTATTAATAGGAAGTAATGTTGTGCAAAAAAACAAAACAATAACTCTATAGCACATCTATAGTCTGGATCAATAATCCTGACAGCTAATAAACATGAATAAAAATGTGATAATTAAATTATTTTTGTTTTATAGACAAATGCAATATCACTTCACCATAATTTTGTTCAAATTAAAAAAAGTGGTCTGTATTTATTCTTTCTTATTAATAATAATAATAGTAGTAATAATAATAATGTCTGTCAGTCAAAGGTTCCAATTAATGAGATAATGAACTACCTTTAGGGGGCAATTTACCAAACAAGTAAAATCAACCATAATTTCACCTTTACTAGGTATTATTTCTTTTCCGATAGATATTGTACATCAACTTAGCAATATAACATGCATTGTACATACAGTATACTTATACTGTGTATAAGATATATATATATATATATATATATATATATATATATATATATATATATATATAAGATTTAGAGCCAATATGTACCATCTTGGGAAAATTGGTCTATGTATGGTCATGTCCTTAGGATGACCCGTAATCATTACAAATGAGGACAGAAGCTCCTAACCTATTGATCCAATTATGGGTGTGATTCTTTGGAATTCCATTAGTGTTCATGGGATTAAGTGATGTGTGCAGATGGTCAGTCTATAAAGGTACTGTAAATGTAACACTCTATAAACAAAACATTTCACTAGCAAGGGGTGGTATGGTATACAAACATAATAAAAAAAAATTATATATATATATATTTATATATATATATATATATATATACATACATACATACATAGTTATGGAACCAATGCACTTACAGTTTACGTAGATTCTTGTGCGGTGCTCCCATCAGGCACATATAGAGTGATTGCTATATGGTCCAAGTCCACAGTTCAAAAGAATTAGGGCACTCACCAATCAGCAGTGAATAAATGTAACAGCCATCCACACGTGCAAAACCATGGGCAAATGCTATGAAATATACAACTGGATAGTAAGAACATATGTATAAAATGATATTTTATTTCATACATGGCTTGGTGTTAATTCAAATGCAGATCCTTCATCGCAGGTTCTCAATCACACACCTGACTGCCGATAAATGATGTGATGCAGATATCTTACTCTTTGTTTACATTAACTTAGCCACCTGGTGACCTTATTATATTGAAGTCAAACCATGTGCATCTTTATAAATCAGCAGAGAAATGAATATGCCAGTGATCTCCCATTGCCGTTCATAAAAATAGTTTTACAGACAAAGGAAGAATGACATATGTCAATAACTGGACATTTCTAGAGAAAAACTATGTTACTGTGTCACTTAAGACCCCTTACACATTGCAAACATAAACCCATGTAGATTCCGGATTGTTGCCGGTTCGACCGGGTCTGTGCGATGTGAAAGTGCCTTTTTTGAATTTCCCGGGTCCAGCAACTCGGTATTCTGATCCAGTTTAAAAGAAAGGTTAAACCGAGGTCATAACTAGGTTGTTGTGCAGTGTTAACAGGTAACCCAGGTTGAGCGACCCGGGTCCCATTTACACCATAGAGGAGGTAGAGGTTGGAGACAGCGTCAGCTCCTCCCCTGCTCCTGATGACGCTCCGCCTCTCCCCTGTTTGATGTCATCACCCAGCAATATGCCGGGTAGCTGTGGGCAGCAAAACAACACAAATGCCAGGTTGCTCGTGGGAAGGACCCATTTCCAAATCTTGGGTGTGACCCGAAATTTTCGACGTGAAAGGGGTATACGTCTACATAATAGTACATAAAAGTAACCTTTTTCATCTCAGCACTGAACCCTGCAGATATGATGGAAGAATAAGATTATAATATAGAATTTGAGAACCTCCTGGCCCAGCTAGTTTGCTGCTTTATATCGGTGGCTAATGTGCCCTACACATGCAGCGATATGCATGCATTTTCTCAGCAATGTTACTTAATTTTACTCAGGGTTGCCGACTTTCTTATTCTCCTCTCCGGGAGAAGCCCGGAGAGGAGAGATTCAGTAGCCGCTCAGGGAGCGGGGCTTAAGCGTGACATCACTAAGCCCCACCCCCATGCTGTTAAACCAGCGAATTCAGGGATCTCAGTGGAATTTAATATTGCCCTTGACATTAACTATAACTCTACGGAACCTATTGATTGATTTCTGAATGCAATATTTATTCTGTATACAAAGTACAGGGTATAAGTGGTACTCCAGCTTTTGTGTAACCATAAGTCACTGCAGGACATGATGAGACTTGTAGTTCCAGAACTTCTAGGTGGCATGCCGTGCCACAGTTTTAGCATTCCCTAATAGGAAAATTGTGGCAAGGCATGCTGGGACTTGTAGTTTCGCAGCAGCTGGGGAGCCACAGGTTGCCTACGGCTGCGCTAGGGAGACACTGTTTCCTACCACTGTTGTATAGAAAAAATGGGTACTCTTTACCTAGCACGGCGCCCATCGCGGGCATCGCGGGTACATTTATGTGTGCCCGCGACGCGACCGACGCGATGCTCACGATTTCCCATTGAAACCCATGTTAAACATGGAAATCGCGTCGGTCGCGTCGCGGCCGGCCATAAATGTGCACACGATGGCCGCGACGCGATGCCCACGATTTGCCATAGGAATTAATGTTAAAAGACCCGATGGACACGATTTTAATGTTAAATGGCTCAATGGACCCGATTTTAGCATAGGAAACAATGTTAAATGGGCCTTAGAGCCCAAATACTTACCCTGAACTCAGAAATGGCCCCCCCAATTTTTTACGCCACCCCACGATCAACGTGAACCCGAAGCGTGGCGAGCGCAGCGAGCCCGCGAGGGGCGGCGGTACGCGTCCTCCGACCTTTTCATACCCCCACTATCCACGTCGGCGTGGAGTTGAGAATAGAATAGTGTGGCGAGCGTAGCGAGCCACCGAGCCCGAAGCGTGGCGAGCGCAGCGAGCCCCGCGAGGGGACGCGGATACCTTCACAGCTAGACGCGTCCCCTCGCGGGCTTCACAGGTGTCCGTGGCGACGCGGACACCTGTGAAGCCCGCGAGGGGACGCCTTTACCTGTGAAGGTATCCGCGTCCCCTCGCGGGGCTCGCTGCGCTCGCCACGCTTCGGGCTCGGTGGCTCGCTGCGCTCGCCACACTATTCTATTCTCAACTCCACGCCGACGTGGATAGTGGGGGTATGAAAAGGTCGGAGGACGCGTACCGCCGCCGCTCGCCACGCTTCGGGTTCACGTTGATCGTGGGGTGGCGTACAAAATTGGGGGGGCCATTTCAGAGTTCAGGGTAATTATTTGGGCTCTAAGGGCCATTTAACATTGTTTCCTATGCTAAAATCGGGTCCATTGAGCCATTTAACATTAAAATCGTGTCCATCGGGTCTTTTAACATTAATTCCTATGGCAAATCGTGGGCATCGCGTTGGGGCCATCGTGTGCACATTTATAGCCGGCCGCGACGCGACCGACACGATGTCCATGTTTAACATGGGTTTCAATGGGAAATCGTGAGCATCGCGTCGCGTGCGGGCATGTTTAGCCCGCATACGACGCGACCGACACGATTTTTTACCTCACGATGCCCACGATCAAGATCGTGGGCGCCGTGCTAGGTAAAGAGTACCAAAAAATGTATAAAAGGATCATTTATGTATGTATGTACTCCATGATTGCAGCACCATATGAAAGGAACACCTTTACATACCTCCCAACTTTCATTGGTGGCTCAGTGGGACCTTGCATGTGGTGCAGCCGTGTGGCCGAAATTTTGGGGGCGTGACCTTGCACTGAGGGGCATGGCCTGCAAATCGAGTCACTCGTGCGATGCAACACCCCCGTTTTGCGACTGCTACCCCTCTGCCTGCGGGGAATAGACGCTGTGCGCATAGCGTCTATTCACCGCTGACAAGTGGGTGGCAGCGAGGACTCCCAACTGCACCCCCCCCCCCCCAGCCGCAGGACACTGCTGGCCCTGGGCGGGATGCAGGAACGTCCCCCAAAAAGACTGGACGTTCCCGATGTAAACATAACCATTGAGAGGTATGCATTTATGTTGCTTGTGGGCAATCACCATCTTTGGACTGCTGTATTTAATATTCAATTCAGTTGTTAGTGATGGAAATGGGAGCTATCTAATTTTGGATCTTATTCTGATTGAAATTTGCTGCCTTGCGAGTCCATCAGATGCTGGCCACTACCCGCAGTGCCCGCTGCCCCCCCCCCCCCCCCCCGCACACACTCCCCACCCTGCACAACTATGAATGAATGATTTACATAATCATGCATTCGCAGGCGGGGAGAAATCATTCGGTGGTTGGCCACCATCAAATTATTTCTCCAGCGCTCGCAGTTCAGAGACACCTATATAGTGACTCTGAACTGTGGGTGCTCTGTGCAAGGACAGGGCGGGCAGCTGACATCCGGTGATGTCATCTGCCTCCCCCCCCCGCATGTCCATCACAGCCTCATTAGCTTAAGAGTGCCTAGGGTTCTCATGGGAATGCCCATGGAACATTGGATGTTCCCATATGCTAATGGGGCTGCCTGGCGTCCCCCACGTGGGGTGTGTGCACCCGGCGAACCGAATGTTCACAGACACCCTGTGTCTGCGCATGCGCCTGCGCAGACCCACAACATTGGTCCTTCGTGCTAATGCACAGAGTACCCAACAGATCAGAATGAGGTCCTTTATTTCTGTAACAAGTGCTGAAATCAGCAGTCTCATATTGTGACCTGCCCCTTGCAATATTCTCATTATAGCAGAGAAAAACTAAGTCATGTACTGTAATTGCAATGGAGAATTAAATCAGCCCTCCCCTTGCAAGGCATTACTAATAGATATAAGTTGAAATCAGGGGTGAATTTGGGGGTCAGGCTGCCCCACATCATGTCACTGCACCCTTCATGTTGGGGCCTCCCAACTGACAGGGCAGCACCAACCTCTCCACCACTACAATTTACTAACCATTGTCCCCTTCTCCCTCACCAGTTACTAAATAAAAAAACGGTACTTGTGTATTATAGCGGGTTTACGTTTATAGTGGGGGGGTGGCGTGGGGGTACATTTAACATTGTAAGCACCCATTTTGGTGCTTAAAAGCATCCTTTAGGGTGCTTATACAATGTTACATCGCATAGGGGGCATGGCATGCGATGCGATGCAAACATGAACGCGATGAACACCGGGGGCGCCGCTATAATACACAAGTACCAAAAAAACTATTAGCAATAAAAAAAAAAAGATCACTTGGCTTCATCTGACCGTCAGCCTAGCAGGGCTGTTATGCAAGAGAGCATGATATGCTGCCCCCAAGCAGGTGTCATCCCTAGGCAAGTGCCTCGTGTGCATAATGGGAAATCCACCATTGGTTGAACTTCCTGTTCTAATAACTACTATACATAAAAGTTAGCTCAACTGTAGTATGGAAAGAGACTTAAACCAATTTGAGGGAGAGAAAGTCAGATAATTATATGGGGTACATTATTCATTCAATTACCATGAACATGCTGGACAGGTGTGATAATAAGATAAATGGAACCACTGCTGGGACAAACTACTTTTAGTCATAGGTGCCGATTCTGTGGGTGCTCAAGGGCCCGAGCACCCACAGAAATTGATGAGCACCCACGGGCCCGAGTCCCACCACATTAACTTGCTAATTTGCGGCTGCAGTACCCACATCGCCGGACCCGCCACCTGGGAAACAGTATGCCGGGAAGAGTGTATTCTGTCCGCGGAGTACCTGCACTGTGGGGGCATTTATGTATGTGGAACTCTGTTGCGTAATTTGAATATTGGAGACCACTGTGCTCCATAATAGAAATTGGTATTATTTTGTGGCCACACTTCTTCCCCATGAAGCCACTCCCCTATATTTTTGGCTTGAGCACCCACCAGCAAAAACATAAATTGGCACCTATGCTTTTAGTGATGCATTGGCTCCAACATTAATAAATATTGTATGTATATTTATTAATGGTGGAGCCAACACGTCACTAAAAGTAGTCTGGTAATGGTAATTGAATAAATAGTGTGTAGATTCTCCAACCTGTCAGAATTTTACTGAAACTCTGGCCAGTCACCCCTGTAACTGAGGCACATGACATGACCCTAATTAGGGGCACAGGTCTCGCAGCCACTAATGTGCAAGACAGTGAAAGTGTATGAAGATGTGAAATGATAAGTATAACCAGTGCTACTGTCCATGTCTCTGCCGCATACTGTACATCACACAGCCTCCTACTGTACACCATTGTTACATGGCTACACAATCACATCTGCCCTCTCTGTTGTTATATGGACCCAGCTGATTTTGGAGCTGGTCGCGCTGACTAGCGCATCCTGTATAATGTGCAGCTTCCTCTGCAGGCGCCTGCAGCCCCTCTCTCCACTCCCCAGCCAGTGCGCTGCTGTCATCCAGCCCACATACCTCTGCTGCGGTGCAAACTTACCTGCTGCTGCCGGAGCACATCCTCCCCGCCTTCCCCTCCCCGCTCCTGAGTGCTACATTCCCCGCACCAGCCAAAGTTTGGCAGCTGACACTCTTTCAGATACATCCACTCCATCACCCCGGCGCACAGCCATCACCCTGCCTGACTTACCTGCTCCGTAGCCGGGGCAAACTTCTCTGCTGCTCCGGTGCATCCATCATCACCCGGACACCCCACTGGCAGACTACAGGACGCAGCATGGGGGAGCTGACCTCCCTGTTTCTCCTGTGCGCTCTCCTCCTGGCCGACAGTGAGTAATGTGTTTCCTATGTATCCCATCAAACTTCATGCAGCGATCGAGCCTTACACACTGATGTGCCATTTATACTCATTCACGTCCAGCGGGGAGCAGCCGTGTGCTGGCTGTACTGGAGTGCTGGCTGCCTAGGCGGCAGCAGGCACTCACCCTCCATCGCTGTGTGTACAGCATGCCCTAGTAATCCTGTGCACTACGCTCTGCTTCTTCCCTATCAGGTCACTCAGAAATGGCATTTGTATTGTATGTTTGAAATAATGAGGAATATTTGTGTAATATGTAGGGCTAGTCAGAGACACACACACACGGACATTCTACTTGTTTCTTCATTGTTTTCCTTACATGTGGCTAAAAATAAGATGTTGTCTGAAGTTCACTCATGCACAACATCCATCCCAGGGCTGGTTACTGCTGCACTGTATAGTTCGGAAGGATATGACAGTGTGCAGCCTTGCTAACATCAACACATTATACAGAGCCATTGCCCTGGCCATATGTATGGTAATCAACACTTGAATGGAACAGTAAATCTTGTGATCTCTGTATTGAGTGCACGCAGATCACACTGCACAGTTCTGATGAGCATACAGTATCTATATTGAGAATCATGTACCATTCATGTGTCACTATGCATATATCACACACATGTGCAGCAAATGAGCAGAAATAACTTACATAAGGTTCCACAAATTAAATAATCTGTATATATGATCTAAACTGGATTAATTATCAGTTAATAAAAGTATATACAATATACAACATGTCACTCTCTGTGTGTGTAACAGTGACATGTCACTCGTTACATGTATACAGTGTTGTGATAGTCAATAGTTTATAAAATCTAAATAAAAATATACAATATCCAAACTATAGTTATTGTACACAACAGTGTATATTACGCAATTCCTGCCTTTAATACATATGTTTATGTAGATATAAAATGTATTCATCTAATGCAGACATAGCTAATAACACAATTACCAAATACAATAAGCCACACATCCGACATAAGTATACTAAACTAACCTGAAAGTTATTCACACACACACACACACACACACACACACACACACACACACACACACACACACACACACACACACACACATATATTTGATATATTCTATATTATTTATTTATTTATTTACAGTTTCTTATATAGCGCAGCAGATTCCGTTGCGCTTTACAATAGTAGACAGTGATAAGACAAACTGGGTAACAACAGACAGACTTGGAGGTAGGAGGGCCCTGCTGCAAGCTTACAATCTATAGGGATATAGGGGGGAAACATAAGGACAGGCACCAGTAATAGCATAGCAGTTACAAGTCCAGAAGGGAAGCTATATAATACATAAGTGCCTCGGAGGGTTATGCATGTAGAACTTAAATATGATAGGCTTGCCTGAAGAGGTGAGTTTTCAGGGAACGCTTGAAAGTTTGGAGACTGGTGGAGAGTCTTAATGTGCGTGGAAGGGCATTCCATAGGATTGGAGCAGCCCGATAAAAGTCCTGTAATAATGAATGGGAGCTAGTGATCCGTGCAGAAGAGAGTCCGATGCACTGCTAATATATGATATAAATAATACAATACATCATTAAGAGTTTAAAGTTGCATTAAAAATATATAGGATTATAACATTATTTTTCCAAGAGTCCAGAGTAAGCGATGAAATAAATGCAATTATTGTATAAAGAGTTTTATTGTGAGAGCACTTACATTAATATTTGTATTGTGCACCTCAGGTCAGATCATACAGGCAGGAGAGGAACTTTATGCTCAGTGCATGTTTGTCTCCATGTGACAAGTGTGAAATCATTAGCAATGTATTTATCAATTTATTACTGGTTATTTACATAGAAGCACTTCACTGGTAATATGTAGTAATTCATATTAGTCCCTGTCCTAGTGCAGCATGCTATCACTGTTCCCTACCACATGAACACACATACACATAGATTTTTGTCAGACGTCGCTATTGTACCAACATACACAACTGTCACACAGAGGGCCTTGCTCATGTATTGTATACTAGCATTTCAGAGGTACAGTAACTGGCTGGCTGACAGCAATGTCTAGGTTGACACCAAAAAAAGTTGACATGCATAAGGTCGACATTGACAAAAGGTTGACAGAAGCAAAAGGTCAACACATGAAAATGTTGACATGTGTTCTTAACTTTTTCCTACTTTACCATCCATGTGGACACCCATAGGGAATGGTAAAGTGTGCTAAGCGCAGCGAGGTACCTGGCCTAAAGCATGGCGAGTGAAGCGAGCTATGTGAGGGAACTCAGTGCTCAGGTGTTGACATTAACACCAAAAGAGTGAAAACTAATGTTGACCTTTTGCTTGTGTCAACATTTTGTCAATGTCAAATTTGTGCTTGTCAATCTTTTGTTGTTGACCTAGATTAAGTGGTTAATTCAGTGTTAAATTATTCTGTGCGTTGTATTCGTAGGTACTGTACAGTGGCCTTGAGTCACACAAAAGGTTCACTGCCCCATAGAGCTCTGAACACCTTTGTGCAAAGTGGGGCCTATTTCTGCCCCCACACGGTCAGGGCAGGCGACAGGGGGGGGTCAAGGGGGACAAGTGTGATGGGCCCCAGCAATCTCAAGGGCCCCAGAGTTTCCATGCCCCATTACGGCCGCTGGCCTGTCAGTGACCCTCGCGGCCAGGCCATCTACTGTGCACCATCTATGTGTGACTGAGTCTGACTGACACTGTGTGCCACCGCTGTCTACTGTGTGTGCGCTCTGCCCTTCGGTGCTTAGAGCCATCTACTCTGTGTGTGCACATGGCCTGTGGCCGCAGGTGCACAGCCATACCCGCCGCTGGCACTGTGGCCTCAGTTTCTGGCTCCTGTACTTTATAGCACATGCGTGGGTCATCTGTTCCGTGCCTGCTTGTAGTGCTCGGCATTCTTTTGTGAATCTGACAGGCCAGAGAAGGCAACAGCCAGGAGCCAGATCAACAGGACTGAGAACGAGAGAAATATGCACCTGAAAGCATGGACCTGGAGCAGCGGAAGGTTAAATGATCCTCGTACAGAAGAGGGTTGTGTGGATTTGGGATTAGGTGGGGGCCCCAGAAATATAATTGTACAGGGCCCCAAGATTTCTGTTGCCAGCCCTGCACACGGTGCAAATACAGGTGCTGCTGCTGGTAGTAAAACCCTGCGCCAATGGTAAATGGTAGGGATGCCAATTCCGGGGCATTTTTTCAATCCCGGAATTCGGGATTGAAAAATGCCCAATCCCGGGATTCCCGTGATCCCGGGATTGGCTTCCCTAATACAAAAAACATACAAATACAAAAATCTGCACTGGCCACATGCATATTTACTTACAGGTGCGGTGTGGCCGGATGGGTGGACGATGGAGCCTGGGCAGGTAGGCGGAGGATGGAGCCTGGGTGGATGGTCTCATGGAGGCGGCGGCAGGAGGTCAGCGGTGGCAGGAGGTCAGCGGCGCGGTGCACACAGAAGGAGGCGGCTGTTGTGTGGCCTGCGCAGCGTGACCTCTGACGTCGGCACGCTGCGCAGAGCCGCACTGCCTGGGACGGGAGTAGCTGGGCAGCGTCTGAGCATCAGCTGCATGCGCAGTCTAGTCCCGAAATCCCGGGATTGGAAACTCCAGGCGTTTTAGGGGCCAAAAACTGGGATCCCCACCCCCCCACCGATCCTGGGATTGGCCACCCTAATACCGGCCCGGGGGGCATATGGCACCCTGGTCCAGCCCGCCCCTGGCAGTAGATCCCACCCAGATCGCATTGCAAATGCGATCCTATGGTAAAAGGACCCCTCTATCCAAACTCCATTGCAGAATGTACAGTAAAGGTCTTTTCATCATCCCTTAATTTCCACAAAATTAACATTTTCACCTACTTTTGTAAGTAAGTTTAATTTATATAGCGCACTTTCTCCAACAGGACTCAAGGCGCTTTGTAGAAATTACATTTTTAGTCCATTGATTAGAAAAAGGTAAAGCAGGAGATGTCATGGATATAGAAACATTTAACAGCAAATAATAACCACTTAAAGCATTTAGTCTGCCTTTTTTTTTGACCTTTAGATAGCCTCATTCTTCTTTGATCCTTAGTTCTTTGTAATTAATGAATATTTATATGCCTATCCCAAGCATGTTTACATTCCTATGCTGTCTTAGCCTCTACCACCTCTGAGTTCTAATACTTCTTTTCCTTTGAAGAATGTTTTCCTCTTGGACCTTTTTAAAACCCTTGATATACAGTACAGTATTTGAAAGTTTCTCTCGTGCCCTTCTCCCCATTCTGTTTTCTGCTCCAAAATCTACATAATAAGATGTACAGGGTAAGATGCGCTAAACAGAAAATGCAGTAAAAACCCTGTTTTTAGGGTTTTTACCACATTTTCATGTGCAGTAAAGCCCCACTGACGGGGTTTCGCCGCCGGAGGGTTAGTACAGCTCTAGCTGGAGTAACCCCATAGAAGCCTATGGACTTCCTTTCGTGTCCCCCACTGATCTGCACTGCCCCCCTCACCTCTGTCCGGGCAGCATTCTGCTGTGCTGCTCGGGCCAGTGACCTCCTCCTGGGTGCAGGGAGGAGGAGACGGAGCCCGGCAGCCCCTGCAGACGTCTGACCGGGGGGCTGCCGAGCACAGCAGGAGGGGGAGAGCCACAGAGACCCCCTAACCCCCTCCTGCTGCTTTGCAAGGGCATCTCTTATTGCAATACTAATCACATTTTTTAACACATATTAGATTAGTATGAATGTGATGTGCATAGCTGCCTACCATCCTGCATGAGACTCCCTGAAATAACAGCAATCTCCCTGATTAGTCTAGCAATCTCCCTCATTTCACCTAGCCCACCTTACACTGTTACATTTTTGGGGAAAAGAGGAATGAGAGATAGATACAGTTACATTGAATCATCTGCACCATTTCCCAGCACTTTACCAAGTATAGTATTTCTTACTAACTGCTTTGGGGCTCATCTACATTTAGCAGTACATACCCACGCTTCTAGGTGCCACATTCACAATCTCTCCATATATAGAACTAGACATGCCCTTTGGGAGGAGCTTGACATGCCCCCTCAATGGGGTGCTTTGCAAAATTCTATTACCAACTATAAACTCCCTGAAACTAGTTTTCAAAAGTAGGCAAGTATGGTGATGTGTGGCGGGATGTACCGCAAGTGTTTGGTACATCCCACCCACAGTCTCTAATGTATTTATATCCTTCTGAAGATATGATCTCCAGAAATGGACACAGTATTCCTGATGAGGCCGTAACAATGACCTATACAGTGACATTATTACTTCTTTTTTCCTTCTACTGTTCCCTCTCTCTATGCAACCAAGCATCTGACTTGCCTTAATGCTATATTTAGCATCGGGATGCGGTCATTTGGTCTACAGCATGATGGTCGACAGTCATTAGGTCGACACCGTTAGGTCGACATTGGTCTAGGTCGACATAGGAAAAGTTTGACATGGTTCTAGGTTGAAAGGTCATCAGTTCGATAGGTCGTTTGTTCGACAGGTCATTAGTTTGACAATGTCCAGGGCGACAGTCAAAAGGTCGACATGGGGGTTTTTACTGTTTTTTGAGCCAACATGTGCCGACAGGCGGTATTTCATGCCCTACCATCCACTAGGGCGTGGTGGGAGAATAAAATAGTGCCCGACGCATTGCGAGGTCCAAATACAGATCTTAGGGTACTTCACTGGTACCAGAATGCAATGAAGTTGTAATTTTCCTATCTTGCACCCAGGGCTGTCTTCTGCTTATCTTTCAGCATTTCATCAAGTCCCAAAGACACAAACCGTTCTGTGCTTTACCCCCAGAACCTCTGCCGATCTTCAGATAGCGCTGATTCCCTCACCCTCCTCTTTTCCTTCCCAACGGCGGAAAGGGTTACTTGTTTGAATCCTTCTGCTCAAAGTTGCATACCTGACCCTGATAACAACATGATGTATAGGCCCCTAGATGTGCACAGATTGATCATGCTATTAAAGCTGGAAGATATATGCTACCAAAAAAGGCAGCTGCTACATGGATTAATCTAATGTTAGGTGATTACGCCATCAGTTAATTTCACCCCTCACTCTATCTGCAACTATCAGAACTGTGAGGTCCCACCATGAAAGGAAGCCTGGTCTCATGCCCCCACTGCATCAGCTTCCAGCTTCAGCATCAGTATGAAGGGAAGTCATAAACAGGCTGTTATTTCCCAACCCAGGTGCTGTTTGTACAGGGCTGTGCATTCAGGAACTCATAGTGCTGCTTGGATTTCAGATTTGTCAATGAGGAGAGACAACATTGGGCCGGATTCAGACATGAACGTACGGCTACGAATTCGCACAGCGGGCAATTATGGATGCACTATGCATGCACGCGTTTCTCAGTACGCATGCACGAGGCCTTCCTACTAAGAAATCCTGCTATTTCTTCGTACTCACCGCAGTCGCAAGCTGATTGACAGGAAGTAGGTGTGAGGGGGTGAAACCGGACATTTTGTGAGAATGTTAAGAAAAACGCAGGCGCGCCTCAGAAACCGCTTGGAGTGTGGGGGAAAACGCTAGGCGTGCCTGAGTATATTAGGTGAGGGTGGGTGACGTCAGCTCCAGGCTGGATATGCCTTTATCCATGGCACTGCCGAGTAAGTCCTGGGTTACGCAGCACCTGCGAGGAGTTGTGGAAAGTGTAAAAATCATTATATGGTGAGCCTGTTACCATGGATTTTGGACATTTATGTACAGCAATGCCCCTACAGTAACAAAAATGGGAGACATGGCTCAAGATCAAGCCTTTCCGTGACCTTATAGATAGGCCACACACCCATTTGGGCACACGGGAGATCTCCGCACAAGGGAATACTGACTTAAAGATCATCATGTTTACAGGTGTGCAGTTGGCAACACTGTAGTAAAAGAAGACTGGGCATTAACAGACAGAGAGCAGGACCTGCTTACAAGCTTACCATCCGGGTATGGATCATTGGATAGACATCAATTAGGTTGACAAGCATTAGGTCGACACCACAGGGTTGACATGCATCAAGGTTGACATGACAGAAGGTCAACATGGGGTATAGTTGACAGGGCCATTAAGTCGACTTGGGGAAGGTCGACAGTTAAAAGGTCGACAAGGGTTTTTGTCCAGAATTTTGACACAGTCGACACGGACACTGAAACGTAGAACCACGTACGCTCGCCATGCTTTGGACACGGTGCCTCACTACACTCGGTACACTATTTTATTCTCCCACCACGCCCTTGTGAATGAGGCATAAAATACCTACTGTCGGCTCAAAGAAAAAGTGAAAAACCCCATGTCGAACATTTGACTGTCAACCTTCCCCATGTCGACCTAACCCAATGTTGACCTTCTGTCATGTCAACCTTGATGCATGTCAACCTTGTGGTGTCGACCTTATGCTTGCCGATCTAATTCTTGTCTGTCTAGTGACCATATCCCTAACATCTACCTGGGAATAGGAATTGATACATGCGATTAAAGCTGTGTACACACTATGCTATATTTACAAACGATATGCAGAATAATGATATTGTTACCAATTTTATTGTGCATATCGTCTAGTGTGTACCCCCTATAGCCTTAATGAAGCACAGACCTGAGGGGCATTACTGAACATCTGACATTACACTGTCATCTGAGCATGCAGTCAAATCTGCCTATATCATCAACGACTGCATGCCATTGATGATATAGTGGGGGGGGGGGCAGGTGATGTCACTGATTGATATCGTTAACAATATCAATCAGTGTTTAAGCAATAGATCGATTGTTTGTCTGGGACCACCTCCTATAAAACGATATCGGCGGTGCCGTGAATTGCATAGTTACATAGTTACAAATTCCATATTTATCCAGACATATTTCAAGGATAGAGCGTGCTTAGTGGCTTATGCAACAATCTTGAAACAGTACAGAAGATAAATCATATTTGTTTCTTTTCTTAAAATGAGATGACCTAGTGCCCATTTATTTGGACACTGGTAACAGTAAGTGCTCAATTTGTTTTGAATAAAGGAAATGGGAACTATTAACTATAATTCTTAGGGGTAGCTTTATTCCAATCCGCATATGAGAATTCGGATGTGATGTGATAACATTGTCCCAATCCACAGTGCAATAATTGATTACATTGTATGAATGCATCAACTTTCACATGCAGGGATAGCGCTTGTGGGAAAGACCTGTCCCTGCGAATGCACTCCGTAGCCTTGTTGCCATATTTTTCATGAAAATACCCTGAGTATGTGCAGCGCATGCTCCGCCATCTTTGTCCCTAGGAATAGCTATGATTTTTTCACAGTGATCAGCTTGTGTGTACATCCATTTTGGTAATTTGGCCAGATCGTATTTCCAAGTATGGGAAATGTGATCTGGTTACTAAAAAATGCTCCAAAAGCCTTCTACATTTAAGTAGAACTAAAATAGTGTGAAAATAAATAAAAGGGTGTGAAAACAGTGAAAAGAATGTTAATAAATTGGCCCTTTATACAATGGGAGCAAGGTGGAACATTGTAACATGCGATCCTATCAGCGGTATGTATCCTCCTGCACATGCAGGCACAGAAGCTGCAAAAGGAGCCTGTCTCTGCAATGCGCTCAGCCGGGAGCCAGGGGGTTAATGCATGTGCGGTAAGCGCTGACCCCCCAGCTCCCCCTGCTAAGTAGCGCATAGGCCATCCCATGTTTGGCGCTAGTCCTAAGGCCTGATGCAATACTGCCCAATATTGATGCATCAGGCAGTATCACATAACCCATACAAGCCTATGGGAGATGCGGCTAGAGGGATCACAGCAGGGATCAGAGATACCTGCTGTGGTCCCTTCTAGATACATTCGACGGATACTTAGTATTTACAGCTGCAAATTTTAAATGATAAATTGTCATAAAAAAGTAGTTTTGACTGGTTACAAATGATTACCTATATAACAACATATTTAAACAATGCTGACATCTAGTGGTATGTGAAGCAGAGTTATAATATACCGTATATACTGTACATTACCTAACTACTAAACCTAACATACTGTAAAGGAGATTTTATCAACTTGCATACATTTAGGTCAGTAGTTCACGTACTCGTCCCTCAAGGTCCACTTTTCAAAGATATACATGCTTAAGCACAGATGATTTAGTTAGTACCTCAGTCAGTGTGATTACACTATTGGCACATAAACATGGAAATAGTGAAACCTGCATTTAAATTTACTAAGTTTTATCCATGGTTATTATACCCTTGCACATAGTTGGCTAATGCAGGGTTGCCTACCCTCCCGGAATGGCCGGGAGGGTCCTGAAAATCGGGTCCCCCTCCCAGCCCCCCAGAAAGGTGGGCAACCCTTCTGGATTCTGGGGGACCCCCGCTCGCCCACCCGTTTGTGGCTTCCTCCCCCGACCGCGTTTAGCTAAACTGATTTGCCGATCTCCGGGAGGGGGCGGGGCTAAAGTGTCATAATCGTGTCATTTAGCCCTCCGCGGAGATAGGCAAACCTGCTCATTTTCCAGCATGGGGGTGGGGCCTAATGATGTCACGCTCAAGCCCCACCCCCGAACTCTTGCTGAAAGTCTCCTCTGCTGAAAGTAAAAAACCACTGTATTTACTATTTTGCAGTTGTGATGGGGTTTGTAAAACACTATATTCACATTTGTTACTTTTGTTTTGTTATTGGGTTTGATAATGGCTTTTGATCAAACCACCATAAAAAGTGCCGTAAAACCGACGCAGTCACAAGAAGAGAAATAACCAAGTGATAACTACATTTAACATAGATAATATTGCTTTGTAATAAAACTGAACGATAATTTTAATACTAATTTATATGAATAAAATATAATTTCCCTCATAAGAGAACTATCAGTTTCTGACTATTTTGTAATATATACTGTAATAATGACCTTCATTATAACTGTGGCATTATTCTTCTATTTCTAGTTGACCAAATACAATAGCTCAAACTTCGTTTTGAGGCCAACTTGCATTGCACAACTGCTTCATTTGGGTTTTCTTAGGTTTCTTAGTAAATATGGGATTTCTGAAGTGTGGAGTTTCAGCTGTTTCCTGTTGGTTTAGGCTTTATTACATCCAGGATTGCAGGACAGCCAGAAAGCCAAAACTGAAAATAGTATCCCAGACCTGAGTCAGACCCGGGAAATTGTTCCAGGGTCTGACCTGGGGTGGACCTGGGATGAGATGCATTTCCACTGCACTGTTTCCCAGGATATTGCTGGGTAATCCCTGTTCACAAAGCACTGTTGTTTACTATGGATTACATAAGAAATTGCTTTTTTAAAGGGTTATGACAAGGGGCAGGTCACCATTAACCCAAAGGGCCATCATTAAAGAAAACATTTCCTTATTAATAAAGAAACCTACAATATTGATTTGTGCTTCTATTTTAGCCCCAAATATTCAATATGAAACCTTTTCAAGTGTCTTTACACAAGACATGTAATATTTTTGTGAAAACTGTTTGCAGTATATAGTACCTGAGCCATTGGTGTAACTAGACATGTAGAAAGTGCACATGAACATGTACAAAATGCACATATAAATGCCCCAGAAGCTCCAATCAGCTCTGTTTTTCAAATATCCCGGTTTGGGAGCGTTTCCACTACCCCTTGACCCAGGGGTGTCCTGGTTCCAAACCTGGTAAGTACCTGGGTTGGATTGCCGGTGAATCCAAACTGGGTTATTTGACAATGGCCCCCACAGATAGGGAAGAAGCCTTGAAGCAGTGGGGTCAGGATCAGACTGGCCCACAGGGGAATAGGGGATACCCTTAGTGGACCCCACTCGATGAAGGCCCACTACCTCCTCTAGGGATCAGGTTCCAGGCTGAGCACTTGAATTACACAATATACAGATGGAGCAGGCTCCATCTTTGCAGATCGCCAGCCCCCGCCAGCAGCCGGCTCTCCCCAGGGGCGGGCGCACCCCGTGGCTACGGAGCTGGCACCCCCGCTGCCTCCCCCGGTGCCCCTCCCAGTCAGATGAAGTGCCTCTGTGCCGGCGATCACCAGCGCAGGCATGCTGGCGATCCCCGGCCAAGGATCAGAGGCTCTCCATCTGTATATATATTTTACATTATACTGCACAGGACTATGGTTTATTTTCTAGAGTACATTGTTTTTATTAATATGGTACATTATCATGCAATGCACTCGCAGTGTTTATCTATGAAGGGGTCCAGGCAATGCACTCCATTTGTCAATTTTCTGTGGTGGCTTGCCACACCTCCTATGGAGGCTGTCCACACCATATGCATGGGTCCATTCTGCATTCCCCCTGGTGGGCCCTTTATGCCCCAGTCCTGGTGAATTATCCACCAGGGCAGACTGGCCCTGCCTTCAGCGTTATCACTAAAACTATGGGGGATGTCATTTATGGTCTTGATAGAGTAAACACTGCTATTGACTTCATGATAATGTACCAGATTAATAACCGCAATGTACCGTAGAAAATAAACCATAGTCCTGTGCAGTTTAATGTCAAATTATTATAATGTGTAATTCAAGTGCACAGCCTGGAACCTGAACCCTAGAGGAGGTAGTGGGCCCACAGACAGCGTGTTCCACCAGGGGTAAATTAAAGTTGTAAATACTAACATGCAACTGTGTTGAGGTTTTAGCTGTGCACATAGATTCATCCAACATTTTTTATGCGATAAGTAATGCACATGAATGGATTAATACTATGCTGTCATTTTTATTTAAGTTACTGATGTTATACTATATATTTGCGGTATGTCTTCTTTCTATCTAGATAGCAAAGCAGCAGATTCAGAAGAGAGATTAATGGACACTCTTTTGAGGAAAGATAGATATAACAAACTCATCCGTCCAGCTTATAACAATACACAGCTGGTGTCCATCCAGCTTCAGTTGTCTCTGGCTCAGCTCATCAGTGTGGTAAGATTGTGTAGAACTGTTAATTACTAGTTTCTAAACACAGTAATATTTTGGCTCATTTTCTGGATCCCCTCCTAGCCAATCAAAGACTCATAGGATTTAATTGAATTTGATTTTATCCAGCAGGGTTAATAATTACCATGATTTCTATGGTTGCCGGATGACCCCCCGACAGTCGGGATTTCGACGGTCAGTACACCGCCATCAGAATACCGACTGTTAAATGGCCGACAGTCGGGATCCCAACTTACTATTTTCCCTCGTGGGCATCCATGACGCCATAGAGGGAGAATAGAACCTGTGGCGAGTGCAGCAAGGGGCTTCATTACACTCACACCCTCTGTTGCAGACCCGACCGTCGGTATACTGACTGTCAAGCTGATATACCACACCCAATTTCTATGTGGGTAAGGTTATTTGCAAACCTTATATAGTATGGTAAAAAGTGCAGGTAGTTTCTATTACATAATTCATTCTTGTTCTCACTCATTATGAATGATGAATGGTACGCTTGCCAAACCACCCCTACAGTGTCAAACCGGGACATGAGGGGCCCACCAAGGGAATGCAGTTGGTAGAGCCTCATACCCAGGTCTCCACAGGGGTTATCACTAGCCACTACATTGCTTTGCCCCAGTATAGAGTGCATGGTGTGCCCCAGTATAGAGTGCATGGACTAGGCCTCTTGATAAATATACATAATAAACACTGCTAGTAAATGCGAGATGATCTACCAAATTATTAACAGCAATGCCCTGTAGAGAGTACACAATAGTCCTGTGCAGTAAAATGTATCATGTATAATCCAAGTGCACAGTCAGGAACCAGATCCCCAGAAGAGGAGGCAGGCTCCCATGCAGCGGGCCTACTGGAGGTTTCCCCTGTACCCATGTGGGCCACTCCAACCCTGTGCTCCTATTTTTTCAAACACATGACAATCTGGAGATAACTGGCTGGAGCACCATTTATTATTCCTATCAAATGATTACAAGAATATCACTCAATGTCATACAGTATCTGCTCTCTAGATTAATTCAAATGTACAAATGGTATTTTCCTTAGTAACCCTACTTTCTATTTATTCTCATGTGTCAGGCACTGGGGAGTACTATTTACAATCTGGTAACATGGATACATAATTTGGTCTCTACTATTTGACACATGATATAGTGTATGCCATCATGTTGCTTTGATAATAGCTTTGCTGCATCCAATAATGGTAATGTTTGTGAAATATTAAAATATACTTTACTTACTTTGTAAATTGATAAAGCATATACATAGGTGGACAATCCGAACTAGATTTTATTTCACCTATAAAAGTTTGTAGTCCAGGATATAAATGTACACTATTGGTCAATTCAGACACCTTCCCCCCTGTGGCACACTTCTAATTGGCTTGGCTGGGATAATGGATGGCAGGATAGGACTGGAAATGTAGATCCCTAGGCTTCCATATATCACCCTATCTGCCCCATATCTCATCCACCACCGCCATGCCACCAACAAGACATACTTTACACAGCTACTGCCACCCCTGATCACTGCTAATACATGCTCAACATGTATCCACTATACCAGGAGCAATATAAAGAGCAATT
This sequence comes from Crinia signifera, assembly GCF_055691185.1. Lineage (NCBI taxonomy): Eukaryota > Metazoa > Chordata > Amphibia > Anura > Myobatrachidae > Crinia > Crinia signifera. Next base: position 184,704,742 of record NC_139220.1, read on the forward strand.
GTGCTGTATTGATGCAACTTTACATGTTCATAAATTATATTTAGGGGGTGATTCTGGTGGAAATTCGCAGCTTTACATGTCCTCTAAATGCCACCCGGTGCCCGCACGAACACCCTCCCCCATCGCACGCTGTTTTCCCCGCACATATGTGAATTAATGTTTACATTTAATTTTCAGCTTTGCGTGCGGGGGCAAAATCAGTCGATGGTCGCCGACCATCTGCATTACGGGTGAATTACGGGTGAATTACGGGTGAATTTCCTTGGGAACGCCCAGCATTTTCATGGGAACGCCCATGAAATGCTGGGAGTTCCCATGGGTGTGATGACGGTCTGCCATCCCTCACCCCCCACCGGCACTGTTGTGTGCGAGCAGCCAGCAAATAATCAATTCACCGCACCCGCTCGCACACAGAGGCTGAACGTGCACATAAATACTTATAAAAAATCGATCCCCTGTGCGAACGTGAAAAAAAAAAACCTTAATGCAGTGCTCAAATTTGTTGCCGTTACCTAGGAATGCCTAGCAAAGGTATAATCCGATTGTGAGATGCACTGGTTATATTGGCGTCTGGAACTTTATCTCTCCGACAGACTGCATCTGTCTGCTATCATATTTGTGTTCTGCTGTTCATTGCTGTCCAACTGTCACAGTTTGTCTTATTATGGGCTGTGTCAGTGATAAGGATCATTTAGGGCCTTATTTTGGTTCATTCTTTCTGACAAAATCCTTCTTAGATGGACAAAACCATGGTTACTGCAGGGGGGGCAGATGTAACATGTGCAGAGAGAATTAGATTTGGGTGAGTAATTTTGTTTCTGTGCAGGGAAAATACTGGCTGCTTTATTTTTACACTGCAATATAGATCTCACTTTGAAGTAAAACCCCACCCAAATCTAATTCTCTCTGCACATGTTACATCTTCCCCACCTGCAGTGCACATGGTTTTGCCCATCTAAGAAGGATTTTGTCAGAAAGAATGAACCAAAATAAGGCCCTTAGTGACAGGAGAGAGAAGTCTGAAACCAGAGTGAGCTACAGAGCTGAAGTCCCTAAAGCTGCTTTACACAACATGGTGCAACGGCTTCTGCTAAGTAACAGCTTGTGACATGTTGTACCTAGTGTGATCTAATAAATCCCAGGGCCAAGTTACAGGGGGAAATGCAACTTTCAGAAGACTTACATCATAGCTTCTGTGTCATTCTGATTTGTTTACAATTTTAAACAAAATTTCAGTGTATGTTGCAGCCCTTGTATTCAGCAGCCATGAATTATTTAGAAAGAGCAACAACAAAAATATATTGTATGATTGTTGCTTGGATTTGTGTTTTTTCTTATATTCAGTTACAAAAAAATCATCAGACATATGGGCCCTAATACAGAGAATATCTGTGCATTAATTGCTCTGCTTCACAGTATGTATGCACATTAAAGTTGTTGCTCCCTCTATGCCAGGGGTAATATATGCTCATGATTCCTTATGTATTGGGAAACAGATATGGGGAGGGAAGGGGCCTCGGTAGTGATATGGCAGGTGTCCATCAATGTTTGCCTAGGATGCTATGGATAATCATCAATGGTTCACCAAAAGATGGTCATCCCTGTTGTTTCACTGACAAGCCTGTGATCCAATCATAACCTGGGGGTCTGGGCTTTTTAGTTTGTCTGGGGCACTGTGCTATGTAACATCGGCTATAAATTAGGTTAATTCAAAGGAGGTGTATTGGTTGCAGCTGCTTCACCACTAGTGCAGGACCCTAATATTATGTAAAATAAATGAAAAAAATATATTTTTTAAAGTGTACCCTCAAAAATAATTACACTGTACCAGCACTATATCTGGAGCTTAATAACTTGGCCTGCAATCAGCAAAACAGGTGGTGGTTTCCCATATGTAAGGGTGATGAAAGAGAGGAGTGGAGTGTAGGCTAATTACAGGGGAGGCTCAAGAGGGGGGGGGGGGGGGGGCAGCACAGGTCAAATAGGGGAGCCAAAACAACTACCACCAACTGTCATTCCAAACTGACTCACTGGCATTTGGAGTTTCTCCCCTAGTTGATTTTTGAACTGTGCTACAGCCCCACATCTGTAGCTGCCACTACCTGTGTCTGTAGATGGGGCTCAGGTCAGCTGCTAAAGGGAAGAATGTATAGAATTTTACTTTGTTCAGGATACCAGCACTAGTTTATGATAGCTCGATCCCCTATTATTATAATAACCAGCTCTAGGCTATCCAGCCTGAATTTCCTTGGGGAATTGGGGCCATCCCTATAATGAAAACACTAAAAGATGAAAGCAGCAGGGCTTATCCTCCATAGAGGTAATAGAGGGAATCTGTCAGATTGAGATTTTACATGGTGCAGCACAGGTTGCAGCTAACCTTGGCAGCCTTAAAGCACTGACACTAGAAGTACTATCTGTGACTGTCAGAGCATGATATCACACATAGAACTACAGACACCAGCATGCCTAAGTATCCTGGGCCTGTGTGATCTTTAGTGTACCATGCAAAAAATCCGTAACCGAAAACACTCCAATGGAGTATTCCCACAAGCATACTGTAGGTGGATTCTATGTACCAGCAATCATCCAATTTTGATTCATATTTGACTCACACACAATACTGGTAGCAGATTTTCTGTAGGTGGTGATCTTTGGAAACGATTTTTACCCTTATACAGTATGTAGTCACCCCCTCCCATCCCTACATTTCTCCTGGCTCGCTTACTGCCAGGTATCGTTCTTTTATAGTTTAGTACTTTCTATAAGTCTCTTGTGCCATGCTCCAGGAAAAGCAGTATATTAGTATAATATAGCGCTAACAGCCAGTTTGTAAATGTGCACTACATAAACCAGTGACGTTCTTTCAAATGCAATTATGAAGTCTATTAGATTTAATGTGCATTTCTGCTATTATTTAATTTAACCGCGAGCTCTGTTCTCTGTCTCAGACAACATACTACTGTGTAAATCTGAAGCACAAATACATTAGGTCACGGCTAAATACTTATTTCTCTGTAACAACACACCCAGCTGGTATAGACGCTTTTGAAACCTTGGAAGGTAAAAGCATTTCTTGAATTTAAAATGTCTCCAATCATTTATGAATTGTAAAAGTCTAAAACAGCAGCACAAATGCTCTTTTGTCATGTTACATGTAGTAGTTACTGTCCTGCTTGCCTGGAAGGGAATGGATTTACATAATGAGATGGCAGCGTATGGAGAGCTGCAAATTTACCAATAGCCAATGGGAGGGCCTGCAGGCGTTCCTTCCCAAGCGCACTGTAGGTACACAAGTGCACTTATTGTTGCACTAAAATGTAAAACGTAGTTTTGATTAGTTAGACACTATTCTAAAATATATTTATGCAGTGGAGAAAGATGATTTACTGTAAACAGGAGTTCCCTGCTTTGTGGAAGAGCATACAGACGTTCTCCTCCATACAAAAAAATGGAATTATTTTAGGTCCCGGATATTATAATGGCAGAGAAAATGGTTAGGAATACTGACTAATGCAGTATACACTTTGTAACACAGCAGTAACACATTATACAATCCCAAAGTCCACATAATCTTTAGAAAATAAATGGGACAGTAATACTTGTTACTGAGAGTCACTTATACCGCTTTCAGACCTCAATTGCAGGGTCACACCGGGACTTTGAAACAGTTCAGTCCTGGTATGACTCTGCAGCGTTTAGAGCTGGCGCTGCGCCAAGCACTGCCTCCTCCATACCGTGAATGGGAAACGGGTTGCTCGACCTGATTAACCGGTTCACACTGCACAGCAACATGGCAACGAACCAGTAAGAACCCTTCTTTTTACCCGGTTCGTATTGCCGTGTTGCTAATGGTTAGCTGTAACCGGTAACCCCTTTACCATTGCACCAATTACAGGGTCGAACCGCCAAGAATCCGGCATGAACCCGATAAAGTAGAGAGAGAATCCTTGGTTACATGCTAAAGGATTGTCTCTCTCTTCTTTATCGGCTTATTAACCCTTGCTTGTGCAGACCTCCATAGTATTCACTGAACTACTATTGCTGCTAAATACCCCTTTTATGGTTACATTAATATAGACCTGGAGACCCCCTACCTCAAGTGCCACTTTATATGGAGTTATATGTTAGATAATTTGTATCTGTTTTTTATGTGTATATGTATTTGGTTACATGTGTGATAAACTTTTAATGTCATAAAATTGTTACAATTTAAACAGTATTTTTATTCGGCAGACATACTCAGCAATTCATATATCCAGCAGCGCAAAGCATCTTTATTTCTACCTCTATGTCTGACTTCTCCACTCTCTTATTTTTCAACCCTTTGAATGCTTCATGAATAGAGCCTACAGTGTCTTGCAGATTTTCCCAGCATTTCCTGGCAATTTTTTTTCCTTAATTTAATTTGGAGCTGGTTACCTAAAGCCCCATACACACTACCCGATGCTGGTCACGGCAAATATACAGTAGTTAACAATGTCGGCTCCGGGTCCCCAATATTTAGTGTACACACTGAACCATATCAGTAAACGATATTGCTCAATGATGTCACTGGAACCCATTGAACATGCAGGTCATTGGCTATATAGCCAGATCGACCAGCAATGTTCAGCAGATGGGAGGGGTCATTAAAGATGTGTGGGAGCGTGCATAATTTACATTACTGACTATTCACCTCTTTCTGTACAACTATTCCTGAGCGATATCTTTTACTATATCCTCTAGTGTGTATGGGTGTGTGAACTGGAAAAATACACAATAATACAAGTCAGTGATAATCATGTTGTTTGTTTATACTGTGTGTATGTTTTTAATGCTTTCATAATTACAACTTTCTACTTCATATTTTCTCTATAGTACGAGGCTTTATTGAAAAGTAATGCCTTCATGGCTGTAAGTTTTTATTTTTAAACACATTTGAACACTTTTTGTACATGATAACTCAGTTTATCATCTATGTAATGCACTATTCACTTTCCAAAATAGTCTCCAGCCAACACTCGACAAGTTGGGCAAACCTCCTGGAGAAGAATACTGGTGGTTGTTATTGACACCAGGACTGAATGGCAGCTTTCACCGCATCATCAGAGTTGACCCTTAAGGTGCTCTTTCATCTGTGAGAAGAGGTGAAATTCGCAAGACGCAAGGTCGGTGCTGTACGACGGGTGTGGCAGAAAAGCCTTGAACTGCAGGCACTGCAACCCTTTTCTCAAAGATCAAAGAGCATCCTAAGGGTCAACACGTCTGATGACGAGGTGAAAACTGTTATTCAGCCCTGGTCTCAAAAACAACCACCACCTTTCTTCTCAGACGCGTTTACCAGACTCGTCAAGCATTGGTGCACATGCGTGGAAAGGGACAGGGACTATGTTGAAAAGTGAATAGTGCATTAAACAGAGGATAAACTGAGTTATGTACACAAAAAAGTGTTCAAATGTGTTCACAAAAAAAACAAAAACTTATAGCCATGGAGACATTACTTTTCAATATAGCCTGGTATTTGACTGATGTAATGTAATAATTTGTCTTTCAATTCTAACAAAATGTTACATTTATTTACATATCCATATATGTGTTTTTTTTGTAATCTTAGAATGAACGGGAGCAAATTATGACAACTAATGTTTGGCTAAATCAGGTAAGTATTATAGAGTACAGTGTTATTACTGTAAAATGATTTTAAGCAAATAAACTATAACCAAAAATGTGAATTCCTTGTATACAGTATATCTTACCGCCCAATAATTCTATTTACACTATTATTGGTAATTGAGCCTCACATCATTTTCTCTGGTTCAAATAGACATTTTATAAAATATACAGTTTGAAGATAGAAAAGGGCACATACAATTGAAGATTTTTTGTTTAATCTAAGCATTGTAAAGGTACTGTACATGTTAGCAATCCCAACTACTATATTCCCACATATGAGACATTCTTTTTCATGCATTTTATCTGAAATGCATTTTGCAAACTGTTTTAACCCCACCTACATGACCACAAATCATAGAATTCCAAACCATGTCAAACTGCTTTGCTCATCTCTTCCTTTGAGCATGTATAGCCACAAGATGCAGACTAAGTGCTTGTATAGTTTGGAATTAATATATTTTAATAAACATATTAGCACGCTGTGTGCACCTTGCCTCGAGTGGCACATTTAGACATGCTTAGATGGGCAGAGATATACATTTCAGAGTATGCTGCAGCTTCCTACTGTTTATTGTTTCCTTTAGGGCCAGTAACTTGGCTGTCAGAATGTTGGATGTCACTGACACCCTTCCTTTAGGGACTTAGCAGCCTGCTTCCTGGAACTTTAATGGCAGCCCATCCCTTGCACTTGTTTTGGGTTTAGTTTGGGTGGCGGGCTGTCAGTAAGACTCCTTTGGGCGAAGACTTTAGGGACTTCAATGTCATTGAGTCTCTGGGGGACAGATGTTAACTGAGTGCTAATTGTTAATATCAAATGAAACTCCAATAAGATGTCTGTAAGGGATAAGAACAGCCTTGTAGCTGCATTAATGTGGTGAGAGTCTGTATTGGGGAAGTGCAGTAAGGAGACTTTTGCAATAATCAACGCAGGAGATGACTATTTAGCAGACTCCCATAACAAAGAAAATAAGTTGTAACGTTGAATTTCACTGTCTGTAGGAGTGGGTGGACTATCGATTGACCTGGAATCCAGCTGAATATGATGGCATAAAGAAACTTCGCATTCCATCCAAACAGATCTGGCTGCCGGACATTGTTCTCTATAATAAGTACTGAAAAACGCTGCACATTATGCAGCTCAACATAATACCTCCTTGCAGTTTGTCATTGTCATTCATATATGCATATACGTGTATAGCATGCCTTTTTAATCTAATAACTTCAGTATGTATTGTATACAGTGGCAAACCCTATACCAGTGATGGCTAACCTTGACACTCCAGCTGTTATTGAACTACACATCCCAGCATGCCCTGCATCAGTTTTAGCATGGCCCAATAGCAAAACTGGAGCAAAACATACTGGGATGTGTAGTTCAACAACATTTGGAGTGTCAAGGTTAGCCATCACTGCCCTATACAATGTTTTCTTTAGTATAGCTACTCAATATGTAATGATATGTTCCTGAGAGAAGAGTTTATTTGCAAATTAGATGAGAAATATTATTAGCAAGTTCTGATGATGTAATAGAGAGTGGTGCTACAGGTAAAGGAGTCATAAATAACTCAATGGGACTGAAGGTGAGGAACATGCTATGGACTGAGAGTATTCCAATAGGAATGGGCTTGGTCAGAAGACACAGTAGATCTGTACATGCGGTCTCATGGCACTTTCAGTACTCCAATGATCACCTTAGTGGTGGCAACAAGTCAGTAAGTCATCTCCTGTATAGCTATTTTATAAGACATTAACTGGTTTCATTGAAATAGGTAAGCAAGGTCATTGTTTGACATTAGTCTGCATATCTAGACGATCGTTTACCATTGAATGCTATGTATGCTTTGTTGTATCTAATATCTTATTTTTAATCTCTCAAATGTTTCCTATTCTCTTTACCAGTGCTGATGGCACGTATGAGGTCTCCTTGTTTACCAACGCAGTTGTGCAGTACAACGGCAGCATTGCTTGGCTACCTCCAGCTATTTATAAGAGCGCATGCAAAATAGAAGTCAAACACTTTCCCTTTGACCAGCAGAACTGCACTCTGAAGTTTCGTTCCTGGACTTATGATTATACAGAAATTGATCTTGTGCTTGGTTACGCCTCGGCTAGTATGGATGACTTTACACCAAGTGGAGAATGGGATATCATAAAACTACCCGGAAGGAGAACTGTCAACCCACTCGATCCAACTTACGTCGATGTAACCTATGATTTTATCATCAAAAGAAAACCTCTGTTTTATACAATCAATCTGATCATCCCTTGTATTCTTATTACATCATTAGCGATACTGGTGTTTTACCTTCCATCGGACTGTGGACAGAAGATGACCTTGTGTATTTCTGTTCTGCTAGCACTGACTGTGTTTCTGCTTTTAATCTCTAAAATTGTCCCACCAACTTCTCTTGATGTTCCACTCATTGGAAAATACCTGATGTTCACTATGGTTCTAGTGACATTTTCAATTGTCACTAGTGTCTGTGTCCTTAATGTCCACCATAGGTCTCCTAGCACACACACCATGCCACAATGGGTTAAAAACTGTTTTTTGGAAAGGCTTCCTGTGTTTCTGTTTATAAAAAGACCAGAGCACAACTCTTCCAGCCAAAAACGACGCAGTTGCCAGCAGAACCCCCAGATGGACTCATACCGGAACTCTGGCTGCTTTACAAATGCAAAAGGATGTGATCAGAGAGTTAATGAACAGTCTGAACATCATACAGCCCAAGATGTCCGATATAGACACACCAGAAAGTTCTCCCCACAGGTTCAAGAAGCTATGGAAGGTGTGAGCTTTATAGCAGATCACATGAAGAGTGACGACGAAGACCAAAGTGTAAGAGCCATCCTTGTACACATGGAAATCATTGTCACAGAGCAAATTTATTAAGCCTTGGATGGAGATAAAGTGGATGCAGATAAAGTACCACCCAACCAATTCCTAACTGTAATTTTTCAAACTCAGGGGAGATGTATTATAGCGGCACTTATCATGGAAGTAACAACGATAAGATGTATTAACATCTTGTCTGCCGAAGCGGGGGGAGTGAAAACTCCCCCATCGGGTGATGCCCCCTTCTGTGCCCAGCGCATCATCACGCACTGATTGATGTATTGTCTCTGCCTGCCTGGCCAGCTGTACTGGGCGCTACTCATGTGAGAACTCCTGCCAACCCGGAGCTGGCGGTCAGCACAGGCAGGGACAGTGTTGTCCCTGCTGTGGAGATAGGTCATTTCCACCCTGCAACTGTCAAATTCATTCATACATTGCCCTGCAAATCGGTGTGCTATCTTTTAATGAATGCCGGCCCCTTCATACAAGTGGGAGAAGTGGTATCACACATTATGTGCGCTGAATATCACTTCTCCCCATAACGACCCTTCATATATCCCCCCTCAGACTGTAATATGGCAGTTATGAGCTTGACTGGTAGATTTCTCCTTCCATTATACCTCCGTTCAAGGCTAATTAAATAGACCCATATATTTCTACTAATGTGATAGTGGCCAGTGGTGCCGGCATAAGGAGGAAGAAAGGCAGCATGTTCAGAGGTCAGGATTTGGGGATACCAAAATATTAGAAATCATAAACTAGTAGATTTAATCATCATTTTCAGGACAACATTTTGTCTTTTATAATGTATAACAAACTAATGCACATGTTTATGCTAATTTGCATTAAGAAAGAAAAGGGCACACATTGAGTCTCTGCCCCTGGCGTCAGCAACACTTCACTGCATATTTCTCTGAATTAAATAACATTTGTGGCCTTCATTTCTATTTTGGTATAGAAGGCTGTGATTGCAATCCTTATGCCGCCCTTCCTTACAAAGCCTACTAAACAAACACCAAATGAAGCTGATAATATTTAATAACTTTACGATTGTTAAATATATGTTTTTTCGGCAGATGCATTGTTTACATTATGTGCAGATATTTATAGCATATTCAGTGTAACAACAGCTTCAATGTCTCCCAGACTTCTTGCCAAGCTAATAACTCATAATAATAATAATAATTATACTGCAGTAGTAGGCTTCTAATACAGTACATTAAGTAGATTGCATTCTTCGTTATTTATAAGTGAATTAGCAACAGTATAATATCTAAGTTTTATTGTTACTACAGTATATACTTCTAGTGCTGTATTTTCTTACCACCTTAAATTTTCTATTAATACTATATTGATGATTTAATGGAAAAATGTCTAAAGGGCAATTTCTGTATTTTTTACCTGGCAGCCATCAGTCTTACTTACATCGGGTGTGGTATAATACCCCGACAGTCGGGATTCCGACAGTCAGTACTCCGAGGTCGGAATCCCGACTGCACAGCGTGGGGAGTGCAATGAAGCCCCTTGTGGGCTCGCTGCGCTTGCCACGCTGCGGGCACGGTGGCGAGCTGCGCTCGCCACCTATTTTATTCTCCCTCTATGGGGGTCGTGGACCCCCACGATGGAGCAGTCAGGATTCCGACGTCGGAGTACTGACTGTCTGAATCCCGACTGTCGGGGAGCCATCCGGCACCCCTTACATCACTTTAATGCATGTAACTATTGTTTTTTATGACCTCAGCAATGCATGCTATCCACAAACACATACAGTACATTTCCACTTACTGTATGTTATTAATACAAATGCAACTGGTGCAATAGTGTATATAATGGCTAACTAAAGGCTAATCTACTGTATGACTTTTTGTTGACTAATAGGCTACATCAACTACAAATGATTATGGCTTAAAGTAGGCAATTTAATTTGTGGATATGGAAGCGAGGTACTACAAAAATGGTTGTAACTCTAGCACCAGAAGGCAACCCGATATTGCAAATTTTCTCATGCACCCTATAGATATTTTCAGGAAAATGCGCAATGTGGGCCATCTGTGAATACCTGTGTTGTGCGTAACCACACATGATAACCACATATTTTAGTCCTCTCTTCCTACAGCTTTGCCCTAACCCACATTTTTTCAGTCACTCATCTCCCCAAAGCCCTCAAACCCCTGCCACTTACTTAGTACTTTCAACACTCAACCCCCTTCTCATCTACCATACTTCCTCACTACAACTGACTTTGCCTCTCTCTTCTATTCCAAAATTGAGGCAATCCATCACAAAAGATTTCTACTTCCCCTGCTGCACCCATCCCACAATACACTACAATTCCACCCCACCACCAATGACAAAGTCCACTCCCAAATCTTGTCCCCCCCTTAACCTGCTTCCTGAACCCCCTCCCTTCTCACCTCCCCCACTCTCTGCCATTGCCTGCTAACACCTTGCTCAACTCTAGACTTATTTTCTCCAATGGCATTTTTCCATTACTCTTAAAACATGTTGCTGTCGTGCCTATTCATAAAAAACTCAAACCCGACCCATCCTCACCCACTACCTTCCACTCCATTTCGATTCTACCTTTCACTTCTAATCTACTGGAGTGGCTTGTTTACAACCATCTTACCAGTTGCCTCTCTGACAGCTCCATCTTTGATCCTCTCCTATTTGGCTTTTTTTTACTCCACTGATACTGCCCTAGTCAAAGTTACCAATGACTTGCTTTCTGTCAAATCCAGGGGTCACTTCTCTCTGCTCTGCTCCCCTCCAATATATTCTCCACTCTGCAGCTAGACTTATCTTCCCCTTGTGCCATTCCACATCTGCCATTAAACCCCACTAAAACCTGCACTTGTACCCCTTCCCCCTACGTAATCCTTTCTTTTCCTTACCCTCACATACAAAGTCATCTCTAACTCGATTTCTCTTTATATCTCCAATCTCATGTCCTTACATACGCCTTCCTGTCCACTCCAATCAGCCAATAAATTTCACCTCTCCTCTGCACTGGTTACTGCATCTCACACTTACATCCAATTTTGCCTGTTTCATTGTTTCACTGGAACAATCTCTCTCGATACATCAGGATTGTTGGCATACCTTTCTGCCAATTACCCTTCTTGCCAGATCACTCACCCCAGCCTCCTACCTCTACCATTTCTACCTCACCTACTTATAGCCCTCAGCTCCCCATCTACATGCTCTTGCCTCAAATCATATGTCTGTCTCTCAACTCCCTTAGATTGTAATCTCCTAGGAGCAGGGTACTTTTTATTTTGTTTCCACAGCCTATTTTGTGGCCATTTAGCTTGGAATTCCTCACATTCATAGCCAATTTTCAATTTTATCAGCTCTACCCCTGCTAGTAATCATGCCATCACTATTGGAAACAGGTTCTACCCTTTGCTAATCACTTTGTTTCCCAGTTGTATTGTAAATTGTGCTGCTAGTTGTTACCTGCGTTCAGTTTATATTTTGGTTACTGTAATGTAATGTTCTGTGTACCCTGTACTACATGTCTACTACTTGTTATACATAACATGTACATTGGTATTTTTGGAGTCCCTCATGAAAGTTGCAAGCTGGCTTTTGTCATAGTTATAAGACTCAACACATATTTGTGATGGCATCATTGTGTCTAGTATATATCTTATTGCAAAATCATTACTCACAACATGTGGTACACTTAAGTCAGCAGTGGCAGTTTATAAATGGCGACTTAGTATGGTGGCCTGTAAAAGATTTTTTCAATAAAGTTTTAGCTGTTTGCATGTAGTGGGCTTGGAGGAGGCATTCCTGGGGCATTAGAGCCATCCTAGCCCACAATACTGGCATTGTAAAGTGTGGGCAGGGCTACAATTATGCAATTTAGCGTATGTCATGTAATCCCTCTGCCCATTCCTCCTGCGTGAGCAGATGGAGGCAAGGGTGTGGGCATGGGAGTTTGTATAGAGGGAGGGGTGCGGACAGTGGAAAGAGTAATGTGGAAGACTTGCACACTTCTCCAGGGGACCAGGAGTGTGTGTGTAAATGTGTCGTTTCATCGCCTATTGTGCAGAAGGCTATGATTGTCACTGTTAGTGACTAACACCTAGTGGCTGATGTAGAGCTGAACAGAAGTTGGTTGGCCAAGTCTATCTTGGGTGTTTTCACTGTACATTCCCTTAATCTGAGCGTATGAATCTATGGAAATCTAGTAAAATTCAGTTTAGTCACCACTTGCGATGGAAAGGGTGTAATGCAGGTGTTACTTGGAATTCACATTTGGAAAAGGTCAGAGAGTGTGTTGGTGGTATTGAAGGCTACGCAAAGTTGTGCATATGTGCAATACTTCCTGTTTTCTGATGGATCTTCTGCATTTAGTATAATGCTAGTGCAACTGTCCACTGATAATGATGACTGCAAACTGCGGAACTGCAAATGAGTAAATATTCACCTTTATTTCTGTGCATATAATATGGGAACAACTGCAACTGATTGATGTACAACTCTGCATCAACCCCTAGACTCCAGAACACAGTGAAGATGGTGATATTAACACATATATTCTTATCTCTTCTAGATCATTGAAGACTGGAAGTATGTTGCCATGGTCGTGGATAGACTGTTTCTATGGATTTTTATCATTGTTTGCGTTTCAGGCACTGTTGGACTCTTCATGCAGCCACTTCTACAACACCAGGCACCATCTGGAAGTCATTAGTAGATAGAAAGCTAATAAACATTACTGTAATAACAACAATGCTTCCTAATTTATATCCTTGCTGGAGTCCAAAGGATAATTGATGAATTTTCTTTTTTTATGATTACATCCTTGGAGATCTTAGGAAACTTTTTCGTAAAGCTTACTCCGGAATGCTTGGATTGCTTTGCATTTATAGCCAATATTCAACTTTTTTTATGATAAAGAAGATGAATCAAATACATAAACCATAGCACATTTTTAGTGTAATGTACAGTAGTTACATTAAAGATGAAAATAAAAAGCTGACAAATTATTATTATGTTGTTTATTGTGTACCCATATTTGTCAAACCCCAAACTAGATAGTTCAGCAAAAATGTAACCTGGTAGAGGTGGCCTTGTTAGTTATGGAAACAGATGGAAACATGTTCTGATTACACATATTTTATATTGTAAGAGCTCTGCTTTATCTGGGGGCCCTACCAGGTGCAAAGTACCTGGTGTTGTCTGGAATGGCTGCCACCAATCACCATGGTTCAACATCCTCAGGGGATGTATGATAATCACAATGGGGTATGGCCATTCCCCACATGCTTGGCCAGGGTTTAAAGTGGTCCAGGAGAGATGGTGGAACTCATGTGAGTATAAGGCTGGATGGGCTGTAATTGAATGAGAACCATGGAGCCCGAGGAAGGGGGATGTGGGATGTGGCTGCATCATCTATAACTTAGGTGGTGTTTTTCCTTTGGAAATTCTGTGCAGGGCCTTGGTGGAGGTGACAATAGTTCCACCTACCATTACAAGTACCCCCTACTTTAACAACTGTACTGGGCAAAGCCTCCAGGGTCCATCTTTCTCATTGTGGCCATGGTCTCAGAATACCCATACCAAGGGGTTTTATCCTCGAAATCTATTTAAAGGTATGAACTGACCCCTGACTGAAAATATTTCTGTTCTCTGAGAGACAATGCAGCAGCAATGGTTTATACAGACTTAAATGTTGGCCTGACATGTAGGGGGAAATTTACTAAGATGGGATATTTATTGAAGATGGGATGTTGCCCATAGCAACTAATAAGGTTCTATCTATTATCTTCTAGAAGGTGCTATATAAATAAGTAGAAGCTGGTTGCTGGTTGCTATGGGCAATATCCGAATAGAGTCTTGTTATAGTCTTTGACTAGCAATGTCTGCTATTCAGTTTTTCCTGTCAATGGTGTTAAATAGTGCAACCAGCTGTCTCTTTGAGAGCTTAATTCCATAGACAGAAAGCATTTGACTAACAGCGAAACCTTTCTGATATAAGTAGTAGAAACTTTGAACAAGCTAATATATAAGATTGCTTCTACTCAATGTTAGTCAGTATTGATAGCATTGACAGTATTGATAGTGCCTTTATGTTTATTACCTAGAATTCACCCAACACATACAGATGAAGCCGGCCTCTTCTTTGCAAGGCCAGTCCCCGCCAGCCACCATCCCCTGACAGCCATCGGAAGGGGGTGTGCATGCATGAGACGCTCATATGCCCCATTCCGACGGAGCTCCCCGCCGCCATTGCCAGTCCCCACCTCCGCCACAAACCCCCCTAACCCTGCCCGTCTCCCTGAAGCAGAGATGGGCAGGATCACACTGCCCAGCCGCAGAGTGACTTGGACACACCTGCATGTGAGATGCACACGCATCCCAGTCTGACGGAGTCCCTCTCCACCAGCGCTCGCCAGCGGGGAGGTTCTGGCGAGCGCTGAGAGTGAATGAGAGGGGCTCCATCTGTATGTACTCTCCAAGGCAGTCCTAATTTACTTCTGGTGTAAGCACATTTCTCTCATGTCATGCAGTTTGTCTTCTCCAACCATCCTAACATGAAGAACTGTAAGTAGTGAGTATTTCTGTGTTAGGGTTTTAACCCCTTTGAGTGCCAAGGGAATTTGTCAAAATAGGAGTGAAAATTGCCAAACAAACCTTTTTATTAGCACTATGAGTGCCAACGTTGCTGTGAGAGATCCCAAAATATCAGCTAAAAATCCCAGCGTCACTCACAGCGACTGTTCTTTTTTTATGGCAATATTTAACTAAACTTTAATTAATTAATTTGGCTGTATTTGTATTTATTTATACTAAAAGAACAGGGTACTCTTTACTTATCACGGCGCCCATCGCGGGCATTGAATGCACTAAAAAATCGGGTGCGCCGCGACCGACGCGATGCCCTCGATTTTCCATAGGGAACAATGTTAAATGTCTCAATTGACCCGATTTTCCTGTTCAATGCCTCAATTGACCCGATTTTTCCATAGGAAACAATGTTAAATGGCCCACGCCACGCTTCGGGCTCGGTGGCTCGCTGCGCTCGCCACACTATTCTATTCTCAACTCCACGCCGACGTGGATAGTGGGGGTATGAAAAGGTCAAAGGACGCATACCGCCGCCCCTCGCGGGCTCGCTGCGCTCGCCACGCTTCGGGTTCACGTTGATCGTGGGGTGGCGTTAACAATTGTGGGGGCCATTTCACACTTCAGGGTGGCTATTTGGCCTCTGTGGGCCATTTAACATTGTTTCCTATGGAAAAATCGGGTCAATTGAGGCATTGAACATGAAAATCGGGTCAATTGAGACATTTAACATTGTTCCCTATGGGAAATCGCGGGCATCGCGTCGGTCGCGTCGCACCCGATTTTTAGTGCATTCAATGCCCGTGATGCCCGCGATTTTTTACCTGCGATGCCCACGATCAAAATCGTGGGCGCCGTGCTAGGTAAAGAGTACCAAGAACAGTTGAGAGCGATGCTGGCATTTTTAGCGGATATTTTGAGGATAGCTCACGGCAACATTGGCACTCAAAGGGTTAAAGGCAAGGCACTGGATTTGTAGGATGCTGCAGCTAAATGATGTGATAGTATAAAAGACAGACTTCTTATGCATGGAGTAAAGACGTGTTCCTGGACTTTAGTGGTACAGAGAAAGATTGTGATACAAACAAACAAGCAAATATTTTTTTGTTTGTGTAAACCTTTTATTGGTATAAACTCTTTTTTTTCATTGCTATGTATTAGAACTTTGATCAACCATGTTTTAATGCTTTCTAATATAATCAATCCAGTTATAGATTTTCATGATTTTTTTCATCTTTCAATAAAACAAATTATTTTTTATAGAAGTATTATTCTTATTATTTCTGCATTTATGTAGATAGAGCAAACCTAATAATTGTTACTGTTAAGAATGAATCCTACTTACTTATTATGAAATTAATCTGAATAGTAATACAAAATGGAAAATGCACTTTTCTGAGAAACACACACATTGGGGTAAATTTGCACAATGTGTATTCTACTTCATATGTGATGTTCTGCTATGGGCAACCAATCAGAATCTACTTCTTATTTATTTAGAACCCTCTAGAACAGGCATGTCCAACCTGCGGCCATCCGGCTGTTGTGAAACTACACATCCCAGCATGCCTTGCCATAGTTTTAGCATTCCCTAATATGAAAACTGTGGCAAGGCCTTCTGGGATGTGTAGTTTCACAACAGCTGGAGGGCCGCAGGTTGGACATGCCTGCTCTAGAAGATAGTAGACAGGATCTAATTGGTTGCCCATAGCAACATCACATGTGAAGTAGAATACACATCTTAGTAAATTTCCCCCATTAAGCATTAGTACCGGGCATGCCAGTGGCAGTAAGCAATTTGAATAGAAGCACTGTAATAAAGGCCTTTTTAGTTCCCATGCTGTTTCAAAGCTTCATGTGAAATAAATCTGTCTAAACAAGTTGCTGGTGTGCTAATGCTAAGCCCAAACAAATAAACTTTTCACACATTGGTTCTCAGATGTATGCTGGAATTCTGAACATAACACTTTTTTTAAAGCAAAAAGCTCTTTTTTGGTCTAATTAATTTGGCAAAAAACATTGTTACAATAGCCCCTCTGGATTGTCCAGGTGATCTTTAGCAAACTAAAGACGAGTAGCAGCATTTTTTTGGGGAGAGCAGCTTCCTTCTTTCAATCCTACCATGCACTCCATTGTTGTTCAGTGTCCTCCAGATGGTAGACATACACGGTACAATTATTGTATACAATTTGGACTAGATCACATCGCATACGTTTTTTAATGCAATGAAATGCAATCTAGTACAAAAAGTATGTGCAGCACATACTTTTTGAGCTGTGCGATGAGGTGTGTGTGCGGGAGCGTGCATCTAACCACACCCAGCAACAAGAAGGAGCAGAGTCAGTTAACGAGAAACTTAAAATTGGCAATATGCCATTTACAACACAAAGTGGCAAGGAAAGGTTAAGGCCTTGGCCTGTGTTCATGACTGGTGGTTCAGCTTCTCACGAAGATGGAAACATCCTTCCTCTTGAAAAATGTTACAAATAAAACTGGTTAAAGCACAGACATCACATATCTTCATAGAAAGTCAAAGTGTGTCTGCGGTTGCGATGTCTAGGTCTGACCTTCTCAACACTGTTCGGGAAGAGGAAGCTCCTTTCACCATTTGCATGCCCTCTCCAAGTGCTGGGAGGAGCACTGCCAGTCTAGTTGCTGACATTGAGATTGAGGATGTTACTGTAGAAGTACACCCGGATGAAAAGGATATTGGTGTGTATCTGGCGCTGAGGAGGAAGTTGACGATGAGGCTTCTAATGGTGATGTGGATTCTTTGAATTAGGCACCAGTGGAGACAGTTGTTGGCCGTGGGATGAAAAAGCCCATTGTCATGCCTGGGCAAAAGACCAAAAAATCTTCGGAAAGAATAATTTATTTAAAAATCCAGATAACAACTAATAAAAAAGTAATTCATTTTTCATGCAGTTCAATAAAGGCAATAAAGTAGGGACTGAGAGAGCGGAGCTGCAGTAGAAGAACATTTTACAGGGAAAGTTGTTATAGCATTCACACAAGATTGCTGGGCTAAAACTCTGTCAGGTAGGTTTATGCATAGTGCTACAAAGAGTTGATATAGAAGTTCGTGTCATGGAACAGATGGTATTGAAATACACATGATCAGTGCCTGGGATTGTACTGCCCCTTAGGGAGGCATTTTATCTGCTACTTCAAGACATAACACTTAGAAAATAATGGCCGACACTGTAAAAATCAAAGCACAAAGCTAATAGTAGAACCCTACCTAGATCTACAGCAGTTCTTGTTTATTTCAGTAGAACTTTTACATCTAATAGTTAAGTACATCAATTTGTATTTGCTATTATCAAGTGTTTGTCCAAACAAGTTTAGCTCTAAATTCACACATTTTGCAAACTCGACAATGTAATAGGGTCCAAGAGCCCATTTACACTAAATAAATATATTATACAATTTCAAAAACACATATTTTTACCCCTAAAATAGCCTACGTATACGTGTATGTGTAAACACGTTACTCATATTATCTAAAATGTACCCCCTGAATAGTGTTGAATAGTAAACATGTAAGGGTTTAAAGCCAATTTTCCTTAATGTACCCCTTAAATAGTGTACTTATACATATACATTTTAAACACAAATTGTTCCAAACAATATACTAAAACATTTGTGTACAGTCAGGGCCCATGTTCCCTAGGCTAATACACATGTAGCTCTGATTATAATGCTACTAATCACACATGTGTGGGCAATCAGGGACTTGCCAGTCATACTGCCCATGTGCATATAATGAAAATTATAGAACTGGCATGTTGAATTTAATGCTTGTGGCGAATCTCCACACAGATACACAACATAAACTGTGACTCCCCAAAACAGGGACCAGGATGGAAGAGGTAATCCCTGTCTAGATGGATCTAATGGAGGCAGGCTGAGGGGAGATCCAGAAGGGAACTGAAAAGAAATAACAAGACAGGGGGAACAAAAGGCCCACGGAGGGTCAAAGCCTCGGAGGGCTACAGAGCAAAAGGAAAGAATGACCAAGCTCCACTGGAGCACTTTCGTGACCCACGGGGAGATGGAGAACGTGGATCAGACGCAGGCTCTGGCCAGGGACTGGATGAGACGCTAGGCACCCACGAGAAGATGGGAGACAGGAACACACAAGAAAAGGTAATCCAGGCGAAGGAACCGGGGACCAAAGACACCGGGGACCGGATATATAAGCTTAACGCTAGAAGCAATAAGCTATAACCGGCGTCTGTGGCCAGCAGACGCCGGCTATTTATTTGAAAATCGCGCCGCCTGCGTGACGTCAGGCGCGCACGTTCCCGGCCACCGGGCGGAAGTTCGGGGATGTTGTCTGGCAACGCCCCGACGCTCGGCCTCAGAGCGAGCCTTGGGACGCTGCCCGGCCTCAGAGCGAGGCTTGGAACGCTGCCCGGCAATGTCCCCAGCTGCCTCCCTCTGCACAGCATCCGCCGTCCGTCCGGGTGCTGGGGATCCCGGATGGCGGCGTGCAACATAAAGTAATAGTTCCATCAGTAAGTTACATTGGCACAGCCATCTGGCAGTCTCCTTAAGAACGTTACCCCCACAGTCCATCAGGACGGGTGATAAGTAAAAAATGGAAAAAATGTGGCCTTCATTTTATTCCTTGGGTGTCACCTGTAAGGCACCCCTCAGGTCCTGGCACCCTAGGCTACAGCCTACTCAGCATATTGGTTAATCAGGCACTGTGTACAGTGTTGGAAATGCAACTATATGTCCACTAAAGGGATGTGGCCATTTGCCAAAGTGGTTGGGGTCGGCCAACAGATAGGTGTTGTGGATCATTGAAAGTATTACCAGCACCAGCTCCCTCTATCTTGTCTACTGTTGGAATACAGCTATGCAACACTACATGCTGTCTGCTGATGCCATCTTGCTTTCTTGGCAACTCCAGTTACAGTGCATACCTGCCTACACGACCCACACCAAAAGGGACAAAATGCTCTGTTCTTGGACTTCAAAAGAGGTGAGCCATACCAATCTGCTCTGCAAGAGGATGCAGTGCAAGGAGGAGCCAGCCTGGAGAGGCGCTCTGCATCTGTGGCTGCCAGCTGCTACTGCTGCGTCTGTCACATTGTGGCAGCATCGTTGGCATCTGCAGTAAGATGCAAGTGTGTACCAGAGTTACATATAGGGGGTTATTCAGATTCAATCAGTCTCCCGCATGACCAATTGTTTGCGACTGCACATGCGCATAGGTTTTTATGCGTATGTGCAGCTGCTGTGTGCGAGCACCCACAGCGCTTGCACACAGAAGTCCGGGCAGGGGGCATGAAGGGGCGTGGGGCGGATGGCCGGGCAATTTGCATATGGGAATGTCCAGGATTTCATGGCCGTTCCCATGAGAACACTGGGCCTTCCCATGCAAATTGCCTAGTGACGTGGGTGCGTGGGGCGGGCAGCTGACGTAAGCGGATGTCTGCTGCCCGCACTATCCTCGCACAGGACGCCAGCAGGTCTGAGACACCATAGAGGTGTCTCAGATCTGCGAGCACTGAAGAAATCATTCAATGGTCACTGACCATCGAATGATTTCTCCCTCCGCACCCAAGACTGCGAATGGATGATTATGCAAATCAACCATTCGCATGCCTGTGGGGATTCACGGGGACAGGCGGCCATACATGCAGTGGCGGCCCTTGGTGGACTCGCAAGGCTTGGTCGACTCGCAAGGCTCGTAAATTCTCAGCCTTGCAAGTCAACCAGAATAAGGGCCATACTGTATATGTGTGCTTTTCCAGTCCTCTGCCCCTGTTCTCTCATCAGACAGCTTTTGCTGCTCTTAAGTACCATAAGGTCCCTTTCACATGCTCTGGCTCCTGCTGGGCGGCGACACCCTGCACGGCCAAGAAGACGTACTGCACTCA
This sequence comes from Crinia signifera, assembly GCF_055691185.1. NCBI lineage: Eukaryota > Metazoa > Chordata > Amphibia > Anura > Myobatrachidae > Crinia > Crinia signifera. Next base: position 184,725,706 of record NC_139220.1, read on the forward strand.
GAAGTTTAGAATGGAGGGGATGGCCACAGCCCGGCAGTCATCCTTTCCAGTGGTGGGTTCCGGCTGCAACCGGGCGGCCGGGCCGTGGCCATCCCATGTGAATGGACACAATCGTGTCCATTATTAACTACTGTGTGCGTCACGGTTTTAGGCCATGCGGGGTTTCGCTGCCTGGCAGGAGCTGGAGCGTGTGAAAGGGGCCTTATGGTACTACTGTACATTGTGTTGTAACATAAATAAGGGGCACTATGTGGTGCAATATAATGCACACTACATGTGTGCTTTTTTTTTCCTTTCCTTCTTTCTCTTGTTAGAACTTGTTGGTGGGGTTAATTGCTGCAGGAGGTAAGCAAATGTATTGAGCTTTCAAATTCAACTGCCATTGGTTAAAGTGCCATTGTTTAAGTGTAGAGTTACATCAAAGAAGGAGTTAAATCCAGGAAGAGCTTAAACAGGTTGAAGAGGCGTTGGTCCCCGTTGTTTTGCTTTTGTTTGTTGTTTTTTTCTCCTTGATAGAGGCCCAGTATCTTATTTGTTAAAGGGTCCACACAGTGCTCATCAGCAATCAGGGCTGGTGCTAGGGTGTCCAGCGCCCTGCTGCAAACCATAAATTTTGCGCCCTTTTACATTGCCATTGCAACAAGCTGCAGCCCAATAGTGGGAGCGTATGCAACATGCGATCCTATGGAGGATCTCGGGTGCATGTACATGTATGCATACACCATCTCAGTGCTGTGTCCGCAAAATGTTGCAGGCACTAAAGGTGCCCATACACGCTGCGAGAATCGCATACATTATGTGCTAGATCCCATCGCACGGCATGCATGCAATGTGTGTGCGATGCGATCGGAAAGCAGTACAAAAAGTATGTGCAGCACATACTTTTTGTACTGTGCGATGCGATTCCCGCAGGAGCGCACATCGCATCACACCCTGCTATTGCAGCGTGTATGGCCACCTTTAGGCACATTACCCAGTCCATTATTTAAAAAGTGTCTAAATTAATATTAAAAAAATCTACAATTATTAAAAAAATTGTTCTAAACATGTATAATAAAAGACTCACTGTTCTTTTGCTGTTTAACTCTTGTGCAGTCCCTCCTCTTCTATCTGCGTAGGCAGGACGCTGAGGATGCCATTACACCCCTCTCGTGAGGGGGAAAGGAGGGGAGACAAGGAGGAGATGGAAGAAGAGGGGGGGGAGATAGAGGGGGCGGAGTGGTGAGGACTGGCAGTGGCACTGGCACAGCACACTGAGAAGAGGGAAGGAAGGGCGGCGCTGCTGCCTGTTCATCATTTGATTGACAGCTGACAGGCGCAGGGAGCAATGGGTAGGGGGCGGATCCGGACATGACATGTCATCCAGGCATTCACAGACAGTGCTACATGCCTCAGCGCAAGTGTCTGTGAGGAAGAGGGGGCAGGTAGCAGGAGGAGGACAGTGTGTGCATGGTGCAGGGAGCTGCTCAGCCTCTCCATACTGCCGTCCGCTGTCAGACAGGCACTGCGGGCGGCGTGCAGGCTGTGTGCACTTACGGTGCAGAGAGCAGCTGCCCACTGTCAGACAGGCGCTGTGGGCAGCATGCAGGAGGCAGTGACAGTGAGGGCTGAGGCAGCTTTAGCAGAGCAGGGAGGGAGACAGCACCTTTTCAGCATGGCGCCTCCCTGCTTTGCAGGAGCTGCTGAGTGGGTAGCGCCGGCCCTGTCAGCAATCTTCCCTACAGATTGTCAGCTTGCAGCAGGGCCCTCCAATCTCTATGTCTGTCTGTTTTACCCAGTTTGTTCTTTCAGTGTTGTCATCAGTTGTAATGCGCTACGGGAATCTGCTGCGCTATATAAAAAACTGTAAATAAATAAATAAATCTTCACATAAAGACAGACATGCAATCTCCCATCAGAAAGCTTGGCCGGACACTGGGCTTTATTCTGGTTTACTCTTACAGGCAAATTCCTTCTCAAATGGACAAAACCATGTGCACTGCAGGTGGGGCAGATGTAACATGTGCAGAGAGAATTAGATTTGGGTGGCCTAAATCTAATTCTGCCCCACCTGCAGTGCACATGGTTTTATCCATTTGAGAAGGAATTTGCCTCCATGTACACATGGCAGATACTGCTGTGAGATGCCAGTCCCGACACGATTAGATCGCATCAGGACTCGCATCTCACGGCAGATCTGCACTATATAGTGTTGCCTGCCCTCTCTATCTGGCTGCCGATATGCGCTCACACAGGAGCGCGCATCGGCAGCGCTTCGGCTCGGAAGCCCTAAAAAAGCATGCGATTTGCATGCGATTTGGCTTCCGATGTTCCCTATATTGGGAACATCGGAAGCCAAATCTAACCGTGTGTACACACTATAAGAGTGAACCAGAATAAGGCCCACTGTGAGGAGACCGACTGCAGGACAGTTAGGTATCTTTTCATTTGATTACTGTTAATTACTGTTCTGTAATTATTATTATTATTATCGTTTATTTATATGGCATCACAAGGGTTCCGTAGCACTTGACAATACAAAAGAACAAAACATTTAAAAATTTTTTACAGTACAAATGCAAATTAGGACAAGTACAGTACATGGTAAATAAAAAGGACAGTTGCAGCAGCGGACACTGTGGCAGAGATATATTCGATTATTATATTCTGAGAAAAGCACATGAGGAGAGCTTACATTCTAAAGGTAAGGGGCAGACAAAGTGGGGTGACACAGCAGGGATAGAAGCGAGCATAAACATAGGGTTAGGATGAGAAATCGTTAGATTTAATGAAGTGGGTCTTGAGAGCCTGTTTAAAGTTTTGTAGGGAGGTGGCAAGTCTGATATGGAGAGGTAGAGAATTCCAGAGATACGGAGCACAATGGCCAAAGTCCTGGAGGCAGGAAATGGGAGGAAGTAACCAGTTTGCAGGAGAGGCGACGTGCATTAGTGGAGCAGAAGAGAGGAGTATGAAGAGAGACAAGGTCAGATATCTAGGTGGGAGAGGAATGGTTGATGGCTTTGTAAGTGAGTGTAAGGGGGCTTGAGTCAAGCAAAGAAGAGAAGATAGGTAGCTGGGTAACAGTTAGGGGGTCTAGGAGAGTAGATGATGGAGGAAGTGGCAGGCAAGCTCTGAGCTACCATACCCTAGTAGATACGCCCGAATAGACGAAGAAACTAGGGATGGGAGTGAGGAGCTGGGGGAGCTGGCAGGGAAGGGTTCCTCTAGCAATCAGAGGAATACCCTCTCTGGCAGGGAGGGTAATTCAGAGAGGAAGGACCCAAGGTAGAAAGTGGTGATAGGGGATTAATTTATTAGGAAAGTTGATAGGGCAATCTGTTATCGGGTTATTGGCACCAATGACAAAGTCAGGGGTAGATGGGATGTCCTAATAAAAGACTTTAGGGATCTAGGCAATAAACTTAGGATGAGGACATCTAAGGTAATAATCTCAGAAATATTGCCAGTGCCACGAGCTAGCCCAGGGAGACAGAGGGAGATTAGGGAGGTTAATGTGTGGCTCAAAGATTGGTGCAGGAGGGTGGGATTTCAGTTCCTAGAAAACTGGGTGGGCCTTTCGGTCAGGCGCCATCTCTTTTGCTGCAACGGATTGCACCTGAACGAGGAGGGGGCAGGGGTGCTCAGGGGTAGAATGGTGGGAAGGCTTGAGGAGATTTTAAATTAGGCGGGCGGGGGGAGGATATAGTAATAAATCTTAAACCAATAAATGAGTGTAGTATAGAGAGCAAAGACAGCTACATTGTGGAGGAAGCAAGGGGAAGGAAGGAAGAAGGGAACAAGGTCTGAAAAAGGTGTATGAGAGACACACAGCCAAATGAAAATAATGTCCATGATACAGTATATCATATCAGGAACCTTGTACAACTACAACAGGTAACACGACAAGGGCAAAAGAAAAAACAAGATCTGAAATGCCTTTATTTGAATGCTAGGAGTTTAACTGGTAAAATGGGAGACCCTAGTTTTGGAGGAAGATTTTGATATCATAGGTATTACCGAAACTTGGTGGGACGAATCACATGAGTGGAAGGCTAACATAGAATGTTATAGTCTGTTTAGATTAGGCAGAAGGGGAGGGGGTATGATTATATGTTAAACCATACATAAGGGAAGACATATACAAGAGAACAATGGAGTCAGTAGAATCGGTATGGGTAGAAATAATAGGAAAAATTAAAGGGGCTAAAAATCTTATAGTAGGAACATGATATAAACCACCCAACATAAATATGGAGGAGGAAAAAGACCTCTTGCTGCAGGTGGGAAAAGCGGCCATCTTAGGGGACATTATTATTATGGGTGACTTTAACTACCCAGAAATAATTTGGAAGGATAGGTCAAGTAGTACCGTTAAGGGAAATGTTTTATTGGATGGCCTAAATTACCACTATTTCTATCAATTTATTGAAAGTCCAACCAGAAATAACAATATCCTGGATCTCTTGATAAGCAACAACGGAGACATTGGGGCAGATGTATTAAGCAGCGTTAAGTGCAAAAATGCACTTAACGCTGGTTAACTGGGGGGGATTACGTCTGTCCCTAATGTATTACTAGCGCACCTAACGTGCGCTAGTGACAGCCCGCCGAGTTACGCTCGGCGGGGCTGTCCCTGCAATCCCCCCCAGGGATTAACGGCCGGGGCGATGTATTAACAGCCTTCAAGGCGTTAATTCGCCCCGGCCGCTTCGCCAGCTCAGGGCTAGCGTTGTCCTATCCCCCACTATGGGGACAACGCTAGCCCTGCGTCTGGCTTGGGCTGCGCTGGAGATGTCGCGGTTTTTGCGAGATCTCGCGCATGCCCAGTGCGGCCGGCCGGGGGACAGGAGATAGCGCATCAGTATTAACTGATGCGCTATCTCCAGAAAGGGACATCGCCGAAGGGGGGAGTTAACGCTCCCCCGCTTCGGCACACAAGATGTTAATACATCTTGTCGATGTCCCTTCCTGCTTCGCCTCGCTATTGAGGCGAAGCAGGAAGTATCATAGCGGCGCGATAAGCGCTGCTATGATACATCTGCCCCAGAGTTACTAACATAACCATAAGGGAGACATTGGGGAACAGTGATCACAATATGATCATGTTTGCTTTACATTTTAACAAAGATAATTATATTGGAGCAACTGGGTCCTTATATTTCAGAAAAGCAAACTTTGGTAAGTTTGAGGAGTCCTTAAGGGATATAAACTGGAAGCGGTATGGATACTAATAAAAGGAGGCAAACTTAAAAAAAAAAAAAAATTATTGCAGGAGGACACTGATAAATTTATTCCTAGGGTAAATAAAAGAACAAATGTCAAAAGGAAGTGCAGAATGGTGACTAATAGCCTGAGGCTAGTAGTAGACAGGCGCCTAATAGGGTGGTTTGTCAAGCAGCTCCTCTAGGGGGCGTCAAACCCCTATGTAGAAATATACAGAAAAAAAGAAAGGTGTGGAGCGCTAAAAACAATTGGATCAATATGGTATGGTATAAAATTACAATCTATTTATTACACAATATATAGTGGAATAATTCCACTCAACAGGTATAAAACGTGTACACATTTGTTACAGGTTCAAAATGTCAAAATACAGACAACAACACTTTGAGATAAATAAAAGAAATGGGTATGATACTTATAGGCTGGATTCTTGTTGAATTGCCCTTATTGGAGGCACTTGTAAATTGGCAGTTTTTATGTGGTCTGGAGCTGGTTTATAATGGGATCCATATACCTTGCCGGATAAGTGACGCTGGAGGAAGAGTATTAGCCCACTGGGATTGTGGGATTTTTTTTATTTATCTCAAAGTGTTGTTGTCTGTATTTTGACATTTTTAACCTGTAACAATTGTGTACAAGTTTTATACCTGCTGATTGGAATTATTCCACTATATATTGTGTAATAAATAGATTGTAATCTTATACCATACCATATTGCAGGGCCGAAACTAGGGTTTCCGGCGCCCGGGGCAAGGCAGTCTTTTGGTGCCCCCCCCCCTCCAGCGATGCTTCTGCGCGCCTCTGGCGCGCCAAAATTTTTCGGGGGCGTGGCCTAATTTGGGGGCGTGGCCTATAATCGCTGCTCTCCCGCGAGGCCACGCCCCCATTTTGCCGCTATGGGGGCATGACCCAGAGGCTCTGTGAGCCTCTAGCCATGCCCCCAGCCCCCTGGCTGCGGGAATAGACGCTGTGCGCATGCGCACAGCGTTTATTCCCCGCTGCTTAGTTAGCAGCTGACAGGGGGACCGACCAAATGACGCCTTGTCCCTGGCGCCGGAGACCCCCCCCTCCCCGCACAGCCGGAGACCCCCCCCCTCCCCGCACGGCTCTCACCGTCCATCTCCTTCTAGCGCGGCTGCAGGAAGCGCTGATGACTTCAATAAGACTTGCCGGACGCTGATTGGCTGAATTCAGCCAATCAGCGTCCGGCAAGTCTTTTCGAAGTCATCAGAGCTTCCTGCAGCCGCGCTAGAAGGAGATGGACGGACTCCGACGGCCCCGACAGCGCCCCCTCACCTCCAGCGCCCGGTGCGCGTGACCCCCCAGCCCCCCCCTAGTTACGGCCCTGCATATTGATCCAATTGTTTTTAGCGCTCCACACCTTGCTTTTTTTCTGTAAATGTCAAAAGGAAACTGATGTGGCTTAACAGCAAAGTCAAATTTGAAATAGCTAAAAAGGAGGGCATTCAATCGTTTAAACAAGATGGGACACCCGAATCAATTGCCACATATAAAGAATATAATAAGAAATGTAAAAATACAATCAAGATGGCTAAATTAGAGACATTGGGGGACATTTACCAAAATGGATTCGTAGAAAAAAGGTGTATTCGTAGGCAGAAATACACCTTTTTTTTACGAATTTGTATTTTCGGGATTTACAATCCCAAAAATACAACAATTCGTAGTCCTAAAGATGGAACATTCGTATTTGTATTTACAAATACGAATGTCTACACCATCGATAGAATACGACAGAAATCACCATTCAAAAGAATGGTGGTTTCTGATTTACTAAGCAGCCGTACTGATAATACGGCTGCTTAGTGGTGTAAAACAGGCATGCAAATACGACAGGAAAATAGAACACCATTTTCATGTCGTATTTGCGTTTTAGCCTGCACGGATCAGTCAGATCCGTGCAGGCTTCGGTGTAAAAAAATAGAAAAATAAATAAATTTAAAAAAAAACCGGCGTGGGGTCCCCCCCACAGCCGAAACCAGCACCAGGCTGACAGAGCCTGGAGCCGGTAATTAAAAATCAGGGAACCCGACAAATAGGGGTTCCCCGATTTTTAACAACCAGCCCCAGGCTCCTGCTCTGGGGCTGGTTCCCAAAATACGGGGGACAAAATGACTAGGGGTCCCCCGTATTTTAAGAACCAGCCCCAGGCAAAACCAGCCAGCAGGGTAATGCCATAGCCGGGGGGAGACTTTTTATACAAGTCCCCCCGGCCAAAGCATTCATCCCTACCGACCAGTCAGCCTGGCCAGGGGCCCTGGGGGAGTGGGGACCCCCCCAATAAAGGGGTCCCCCCCCTCCAGGACTTACCTGACCAGGCTGAAGCCTGGTGCTGTCCTCGATGCCCCTGGGCGGTGGGCATCGAGCTGATGGTATGGTGTAAAAAATAGAATAAAAACCATTGTCTTTTACTGGTGAACTATGAGTCCCAGCAAGCCTCCCCCGCAAGCTGGGACTTGGAGAACCACAAGTCCCAGCCTGCGGGGCATTAAAGGGCCCGCTGGGTCTTGTAGTGCCACAGTAAAAGAAAGAGTTAAATAAACACACTGACACACGTGAAAAATAAAAGTTTAATACATACATAACACATACATACTGATACTTACCTTTCTTGATCCCATAGGTAGCCCTGGTCCTGATGTCCTGTGTCGTCCATGTCGGCTGTCTGCGTCGTCCTCCAGGTCCATGTCGACGGTCCGTGTCGTCCTCCAGGTCCATGGCGGTGTCCGGGTCCGAAGAAATCCATGTTGGAGCTGTGGAAGGAAATCCTACTCACCTGGTCCTGCGCTGAAGAAGTCTTCTCTTGATCCGACGTAGTCCAGGTAATCTTCATGCTGTCGCCGGTCCCCGCTGTCTGCGCTGTCTCTGCATCGCGCTGAGGAGAGATGCTGAAGTTTCATATTCGGCGCCTCTCCTCAGACTGAATTCTATTGGCCGCCTAGCAGGCCAATCAGGAGCCGACTTTCGGTAGGGTCGGTAGGGATGAATGCTTTGGCCGGGGGGACTTGTATAAAAAGTCTCCCCCCGGCTGTGGCATTACCCTGCTGGCTGGTTTTGCCTGGGGCTGGTTCTTAAAATACGGGGGACCCCTAGTCATTTTGTCCCCGTATTTTGGGAACCAGCCCCAGAGCAGGAGCCTGGGGCTGGTTGTTAAAAATCGGGGAACCCCTATTTGTCGGGTTCCCTGATTTTTAATTACCGGCTCCAGGCTCTGTCAGCCTGGTGCTGGTTTCGGCTGTGGGGGGGACCCCACGCCGGTTTTTTTTTTAATTTATTTATTTTTCTATTTTTTTTTACACATTGCAGCCTGCACGGATCTGACTGATCCGTGCAGACTGCTAGAAATAATTCGTATTAGCGGCCGTATATACGGCCGCTAATACGAATTCCTACGACATCGGTGGGTTACAAAGCAGTCGTATATGACTGCTTTGTAAATCCCCCTCCGGAACACGACTTTGCATACGACTTAAACAGTCGTATGCAGTCGTAGGGAAAATACCAATACGAAAAACTAGGTTTTTCATATTGGTAAATTTCCCCCTATATGTAAAATATGGGAAATGGTAAATGAAGGAAAATGTTTGCCCACTATAAAATAAGCAGGGTACCCTGGTAATAGAAGGAAAAGAGAAAGCAGATTTATAAAATTCAGTTTTTACTTTGGTATTTACAAGGGAAGAATCTTCAGAGGATCTATCACTGATTAAATGCTCGGCTCTTCATTGCTCCCAAACTGTATGTTTGAGTGAGGAAATAGTCAATAATAGATTACAAAACCTAAATAGTAACAAATCTCCTGGACCGGACAAAATACGCTCTAGGATACTAAAAGAATTGAGTTCTGTCATAGCACTAACATTATGGGGGAAATTTACCAATATGAAAAACCTAGTTTTTCGTATTGGTATTTTCCCTACGACTGCATACGACTGTTTAAGTCGTATGCAAAGTCGTGTTCCGGAGGATCAGTTACAAAGCAGTCATATACGACTGCTTTGTAACCCTCCGATGGTGTAATGATTCGTATTAGCGGCCGTATATACGGCTGCTAATACGAATTATTTCTAGCAGTCTGCACGGATCAGTCAGATCCGTGCAGGCTGCATGGTGTAAAAAAAATAGAAAAAAAATAAATTAAAAAAAAAAACGGCGTGGGGTCCCCCCCACAGCCGAAACCAGCACCAGGCTGACAGAGCCTGGAGCCGGTAATTAAAAATCAGGGAACCCGACAAATAGGGGTTCCCCGATTTTTAACAACCAGCCCCAGGCTCCTGCTCTGGGGCTGGTTCCCAAAATACGGGGGACAAAATGACTAGGGGTCCCCCGTATTTCAAGAACCAGCCCCAGGCAAAACCAGCCAGCGGGTAATGCCACAGCCGGGGGGAGACTTTTTATGCAAGTCCCCCCGGCCAAAGCATTAACCCTACCGACCAGTCAGCCTGGCCAGGGGCCCTGGGGGAGTGGGGACCCCCCCAATAAAGGGGTCCCCCCCCTCCAGGACTTACCTGACCAGGCTGAAGCCTGGTGCTGTCCTCGATGCCCCTGGGCGGTGGGCATCGAGCTGATGGTTTTGTGTAAAAAATAGAATAAAAACCATTGTTTTTTACTGTGGCACTACAAGTGCCAGCAAGCCTCCCCAGCAAGCTGGGACTTGGATAACCACAAGTCCCAGCCTGCTGGGCATTAAAGGGCCCGCTGGGTCTTGTAGTGCCACCGTAAAAAAAATAGTTAAATAAAACACACTGACACCCGTTTTAAATAAAAGTTTAATACACACATTACATACATACTGATACTTACCTTTCTTGATCCCGTAGGTAGCCCTGGTCCTGATGTCCTGTGTCGTCCTCCAGGTCCATGTCGGCTGTCTGCGTCGTCCTCCAGGTCCATGTCGACGGTCCGTGTCGTCCTCCAGGTCCATGGCGGTGTCCGGGTCCGAAGAAATCCATGTTGGAGCTGTGGAAGGAAATCCTACTCACCTGTTCCTGCGCTGAAGAAGTCTTCTCTTGATCCGACGTAGTCCAGGTAATCTTCCTGCTGTCGCCGGTCCCCGCTGTCTGCGCTGTCCGTGCATCGCGCTGAGGAGAGATGCTGAAGTTTCATATTCGCCGCCTCTCCTCAGACTGAATTCTATTGGCCGCCTAGCAGGCCAATCAGGAGCCGAGAAAGTCGGCTCCTGATTGGCCTGCTAGGCGGCCAATAGAATTCAGTCTGAGGAGAGGCGCCGAATATGAAACTTCAGCATCTCTCCTCAGCGCGAAGCAGAGACAGCGCAGACAGCGGGGACCGGCGACAGCAGGAAGATTACCTGGACTACGTCGGATCAAGAGAAGACTTCTTCAGCGCAGGAACAGGTGAGTAGGATTTCCTTCCACAGCTCCAACATGGATTTCTTCGGACCCGGACACCACCATGGACCTGGAGGACGACACGGACCGTCGACATGGACCTGGAGGACGACGCAGACAGCCGACATGGACCTGGAGGACGACACAGGACATCAGGACCAGGGCTACCTACGGGATCAAGAAAGGTAAGTATCAGTATGTATGTAATGTGTGTATTAAACTTTTATTTAAAACGGGTGTCAGTGTGTTTTATTTAACTATTTTTTTTACGGTGGCACTACAAGACCCAGCGGGCCCTTTAATGCCCAGCAGGCTGGGACTTGTGGTTATCCAAGTCCCAGCTTGCTGGGGAGGCTTGCTGGCACTTGTAGTGCCACAGTAAAAAACAATGGTTTTTATTCTATTTTTTACACAAAACCATCAGCTCGATGCCCACCGCCCAGGGGCATCGAGGACAGCACCAGGCTTCAGCCTGGTCAGGTAAGTCCTGGAGGGGGGGGACCCCTTTATTGGGGGGGTCCCCACTCCCCCAGGGCCCCTGGCCAGGCTGACTGGTCGGTAGGGTTAATGCTTTGGCCGGGGGGACTTGCATAAAAAGTCTCCCCCCGGCTGTGGCATTACCCGCTGGCTGGTTTTGCCTGGGGCTGGTTCTTGAAATACGGGGGACCCCTAGTCATTTTGTCCCCCGTATTTTGGGAACCAGCCCCAGAGCAGGAGCCTGGGGCTGGTTGTTAAAAATCGGGGAACCCCTATTTGTCGGGTTCCCTGATTTTTAATTACCGGCTCCAGGCTCTGTCAGCCTGGTGCTGGTTTCGGCTGTGGGGGGGACCCCACGCCGTTTTTTTTTTTAATTTATTTTTTTTTCTATTTTTTTACACCGAAGCCTGCACGGATCTGACTGATCCGTGCAGGCAAAAACGCAAATACGACATGAAAATGGTGTTCTATTTTCCTGTCGTATTTGCGTGGGTGTTTTACACCACTAAGCAGCCGTATTATCCATACGGCTGCTTAGTAAATCAGAAACCACCATTCTTTTGAATGGTGATTTCTGTCGTATTCTATCGATGGTGTAGACATTCGTATTTGTAACTACAAATACGAATGTTCCATCTTTAGGACTACGAATTGTTGTATTTTTGGGATTGTAAATCCCGAAAATACAAATTCGTAAAAAAAAGGTGTATTTCTCCCTACGAATACACCTTTTTTCTACGAATCCATTTTGGTAAATGTCCCCCTATATCTGATATTTGACGATGAATTAATAAACTCGGGGACGGTATGAAGGGACTGGCGCATAGCTAACGTAGTACCAATATGGAAGAAAGGTAGCAAAGCTAACCCTGAAAATTGTAGACCGGACAGCCTTACATCCATTGCAGGGAAAATATTACAGGGAATAATAAGAGTATCCAAAATTTCTTAGAGCAGGAGAAGATGATAAGTAAGGCTCAGCATGGGTCTGTCAAAAATAGATCATGTCAGACTAATTTAATTAGCTTCTATGAGGAAGTCAGTAGGAGGCTGGACTGGAAATCTGTTGATGTAATGCTGCTTGATTTCGCTAAAGCTTTTGACACGGTGCCTCATAAAAGGTGGTTATTAATGAAACTAGGTAATTTAGGGTTAGGAGACAAAATTTGTAATTGGATTAAAAACTGGTTTCACAATCCAGGACAGAGAGTGGTGGTAAATGGCATACATTCCAGCGTGTGTAAGGTCCAAAATGGAGTCCCACAAGGTTCAATATTGGGACCTACTTTGTTTTTTATATTCATTATTGATATAGGAAGTGACGTTGGGATCCCAACTGTTAAAACATCGACGGCCGGGTTCCTGACAGCCGTCGGCTATTCTCCCTCGTGGGGGTCCACGACCCCCATAGAAGGGAATAGAATAGGTGGCGAGCGCAGCAAGGCAACGTGGCAAGCTCAGCGAGCCTGCAAGGGGCTTTGTTGCGCTGGCCACGCTGCCTGAGTCCACCCAGTCAGGATCCCGACGTCAGGCTAATGATTGTGGGGATTCCGACTGTCGGAACCGCATACCACACCCAATACAAAGATAGGTTAACCAGGCTCAATATGTTTTCACTGAGAAATGGAGGTTGAGAGGTGATATGATTAGTATGTTCAAATACAGGATTGGGAATCATATGGAACTGGGAGATGATTTGTTCACTAACAGGTCTATACTTAGGACACACGGGCATGAACTGAGGCTTGAGGAAAAGAAATTCTGTACTGAATTAAGAAGAGGATTCTTCACCATTAGAGCAGTAAAATTCTGGAATTCATTGCCGGTGGGGGTGATTACAGCAACTACTGTTACTAAATTTATATCAAAACTAGATACATTTTTGGCCACTAAGGGAATCACATAGATATGGGGCACATAGCGGGGAGAGGCCCACCTTCTCTGCCAAAGTTAAATGTTGTATACTGTATATAGTTTTCACCATTGGTAGATACATATAGATCTATTTAAACTTCTACAATCTTGAGGAGCTTCTGAAGAAGGTGTGAGCAACACCAAAATGCTCTGAGCAGTTCTTGCATACAAGTTCCAGACAAGCAACTACAAGTAGAGGCACATTCCACCAATGACTCTGTGCCATTTCAACTTATTGTGAGGACCCCTTGCTAAGGATATGGATCATTGGATGGACTCCCATCATTTGTGGGTAATTACTAGGCTCCAGCTGGGCAATAGACGGGGACTTTATTTTATTCAAACTATTTTGTAACACTTTATTACCCTTACTAGGTGATTCATCGCACCCTACGGGCGCTCTTCACACCGTTGTTAGGGGCTGTGCCCCTTTAATTTGTGAACGTTTGTATTGTGAGAAATATGGTTAGAATTGTATGAAAGATGGCCTGTATTGCAACTTGAGTTATAGGTGAAATGTGTTAAATAGAGAGCATATGATTTGGAAGGGGGTGCATATTGTTTTGTTTAATTAAAAAGCGGTTACAGAGTAAGATGTACATTGATAGTGTGGATGGTACAGTGACATTTGTGGGTGTGGGGGGGGGGGCTGTGTGTGCGTGTTGTTTAGGTGTGTGTGTGTGCAATAGTATTTTAGGGTGTTTTTGAGTCAGCGGCTCCCCACTGGTGGAGGTCACGACACAGGAAAACAGGAGGCTGGGTAGTGATAGGGGTGTGTGGGCATAAGGGGGACTAAAGAGGAGGGTGGGAGACACTGTGCAGCTTCTGCCAGTGGGTGGGGGTCCAGCATGGCAGTACAGGAGTACAGGACGGTGGCCCTGAGTCAGCGTCTCCTCCTACTGGGTGGGAGTTAGGGTGCATGAGAGTAGGAGGCTGGGCTATGAGGCATGATAGGGGTATGTGGGCAACACAGCGTCAGCGACTTCCCAGTGGTGGAAGTTACGGTTCAGGAGAGCAGGAAGCTGGGTAGTGATAGGGGTGTGTGGGCATACGGGGGGGGGGGTGCGGCGAATCACGGGAGGGGGGGCGCAGTGGGTTGCCGCGAATCGCGGGAGGGGGGGTCGTGGGGGCCAGTGTTGCAGCAAATCGCGGGAGTGGGGGTCGCGGGGGGTGGGTGTGTGCCGCGAATCGTGGGAGGGGGGTCGCGCGGGGGGGGGCGTTGCAGGGCGCTCACCTGGTGGCTGTGGAGTAGGTTCCTGGGCAACATGGGGAGGCAGAGGGTGTCTGGCACTGTGGGCTCACTGGGCTGGTTCTCTGTCATGTGAGTCAGTCATGTGAGTCAGAGGCTCCACCCAGCGTTAGAGACACACTTACACACTTTGAGTGACAGATGTAGCCGAATATATAAGAGATTACCAAAGGATCAGCTTGGACTATATTCATTCACCCACCGGAAACATTAGGGGTGATGTACTATTCCAATATTACCTAGTTTTATATTGATTCCAATGTGATTGGTTTTTACATGTGCATCTAAAAATGCAAGGACTGGCATCCCGCTTGGTGCATATTTAAATGTTACCATCGGTCAAACCATCAAAACTTTCAAAAGCCATATTATAAATGCAGATGTTCCATTGTATGCAGCCAATCCAGTGACATGCCCATGGCACATCCACAGTAAGCCCCAAAAGAAAGACTATTTATGTGTGCCGGAATGGCCGCTTCACTTTTACCACCCAGGAATGGACTAGGAGACCAGAGTGTAGTTACCAGCAAGAAGAGACAGGTCTTCTATGTGGTAGGACTGGTCATTGTCCACTGGAAGTTAACAAATGATGGTCAATGTTTTGCCATTGATAGCAGAGAATGAATAATTCGCTGTCATTAATATCAGAGAGAGTTTTGTGATTTTTCCCCCCAATGCACGGGTACAGAGCTTAGCCTGAACTTTTGTCCCCTCTCCTGCTACCACTTTTATTCCCTTTCCCTCTCCCCTAACTGGTCCACTACCCATAGCATGGATACCCACCAGTGGTTGAAACCATCAATGGTTTCCCAATGATGTTTTATGCCATCATTGCAAAGCACTGATAGCACCATCGATGATAACAACTTCAGTGGCCATCCCTAAGATTAGGTGGGAAAAAGTGTGCATAGAAAGGTCAGTTCAGTCACCTGCTAGTTATATTATGTATAGTACAGTATGTATATTTATGATGGATGTTTAATCTTTTACTCACTGCATTCTAACTTTAACCTCCTAAACCCCCTACCGCAGCCTAACCCTATGTCCCCCTATAGTGCCTAAACCTAATCCTCCTTACCCCAGCCGCAGGCTAGCCTGCCCTGCATAATACTAACTGATCAGAATGCCAGATGTAGGTATTCCTGTGTCAGCCTCCTGAACATTTTCAAAATTCCGGCACCGGTGTTTTGACGGTAGTTGGAATGTCAGCATTGATATATTGAATGCTGGCATCCTGACCACAAAAATGCTGACCCATTATATTAGCCTG
This sequence comes from Crinia signifera, assembly GCF_055691185.1. NCBI lineage: Eukaryota > Metazoa > Chordata > Amphibia > Anura > Myobatrachidae > Crinia > Crinia signifera. The sequence goes on from NC_139220.1 coordinate 184,741,190, forward strand.
TATTAGCATACACAAGATCTTTGGCAGCACTAAAACTAGAATTTGTTCCCTGGGGCAAGGCATTCAATTTTTTCTGCTCCGTCATCCTCTTCCCAGCATAAACGTACTGGTATCACATCCAGTCTCCCCTTATTTGTGGTCCTGCCTTGGGGCTGAGTGCCGAGTACCAGTGAGCACTATGGGAAATAGGAGCTGCATTAGTGAAGCCTGAAACTGTTCTTTAAGTTTATAAAAAGGCTTGTAGAAAATATTATATAAAGTCAAAAAGCTGCCATGTGGCATATGTTTCCTTTATCCCTTTACAACTATTGGTTGGTGTCAATTTAACTCTTTCTGGCCCACATTGCCAGCCTGGCACCTTCTAACAGCCTACCACTCTTACACCTGCATGCCACCCTCTACCTCCTAACACACCCACATCACCAGTCTGTCACCCTCCACCCTCTTCTGTCTCCAGATGGATCCATAGGCATCCAGGGAATATTCATTGTAGCCGTTATTACCACTCTGCCTCTGTAGCAGCCATTCGTCATTGATTTACATTGGGTCCGAATGAATTTATTTCTGTTTTTTTCCAGGTTAGGATTTTGTGGTTAGGAACTGAAAAAAAATCAACATAAAAGCCTATGGAGATTTCGCATGCATAAGCACTTAGTAACCATGTGGCAAACATTTTGGAAGCATCAACATTCTTATTTTGCGTTGAACATTTCCCATTAGATACATATTGCTAATGTGTATAACAACTTCCTGCCGAAAGAGCTGCACTCTTTCTTTGCATGATTTAGAATACAAATATTACCCAACACCCATTATAGAATGAATGACTTCCTGATTACTGAAGATGAAGCCTCAATATAAAGCATGTTCTATGTGCCTGGTATACTTTAAACAATTTAGTAATCTGCTTACAGCAGAGGGTTGATTCTATATATTACAGTATATAAGTGTCCAACATTACAAATGCACTAGAATGGTTTCTTATGGTTTGGGAACTTGGGAGCTGTTGTTAGTAATTCATTCTCAGTTATCTTCTATTCAAATATAAAGTGTCAGCATTTTAAGCAGAACTGTACAATGGGATTGTGTATCAGATTTTGAACATACAGTTACACATTGAAATAAAAATGTGTACAAAGACCTGCTTAATGAACTGAAATAAGGGTACGATTTAAGAGGAATCGAGAACATGGAAGACATATGATAATGGTGAACTGTCTGGTACTATATTTAAGATGGTATTGGAGGTAATACTGGAAACCGCTAGCTAGGATGTTTAGATTAAGTTTGGTAGAGTTAAATCAACATTTGGATCGTGTATGCTGATCTGCAGGACATAAAATCCTGTGTTTTCTTATATAATTTCAGGTAGTTGCTACACAGAAACTACATAAGCTAATAAGTCTCCTTTCAAGCTAAACTAAACTCTTATGTTACTATGTTAAGTTAATGACTTTTAAAGATTAGGTTAATTAATGATGAGAGTATGATATTTTATGACACTCACAAACATTTTCCATTATATGGCAGTAACTGGGATTCTCTCTGTATTGTATTGCAGCCACTGTTACTCTCTAAGATATGTATTGTTTTGTACCCTCCACCTCACTACTAAAGTTTAAATGGGTTCCTCAAGACCCATTTATTTATTAAAGTATTCCAGCTCTCTTCCTAACACACTGCTTTATACATAGTTACATAGTAGGTAAGGCTGAATAAAGACTTGCGTCCATCGAGTTCAACCTAGTATTTATGCCAATTGCATGGTCCCTGCCATCTGTGTTGCCTATGTCTGTCTCCCACTTCCCTTTACCCAGGGTTGCCAACTCCCGGAGAGGAGACTTTCAGCAGGACTTTGGGGGTGGGGTTTGAGCATGATGTCATTAAGCTCCACCTCAGGATTTTCAGGACCCTCCCAGCCATTCCGGGAGGGTAGGCAACCCTGCCTTTACCTTGTAAGCTTTCATAAGCAAGACCATCTTGTGCATTTCCTTTCTTGACTTACAGTATACCATGATATCCCGAATAAATTTTTATAGTTTCACGTGTAGTGATTGCACAGTGTGTAGGGCTACCCAAGTCTGTGCAGTGGATCGCAATCTATGTGAAAGCCGATCCCTCCCTGCTAACAGAACCTGATGGGTGCCATGAAAGACTGGATTAACAATCTTCAGTCATTCAAAGTGTCAGCATGTACGCTAAAGATGCTATCACTTGAATATGAGGTGCTGTGTTTATACAGATCACAGTCACCTGCTGAATATATCAGGTCTGGATGTCTCGGGGTGTCTGCCCTGTACAAATATCAGAGAGACCTCAACCCCGGATGGCCAGTAGATAGATAGCGTGGCTGCTCAGTGGTGTCTCTGGGGTGAAGTGCTATCCTGTATATGAACCAGGGGCGCTATAACCTTCAGAGAGGTCCCCACTGTGCAGGTATAAGTATATGAGGAACCCAATATATGAGGTATCCTTACTACGAGCACATATGCAGGTTCAAGCCCTAATAAGGGCTGCTGAAACACCACACTGTGAGTACATAAATCAAAATGCAATATAAGAAAAATAACAAAACAGCAACAGAACTGCCTGCGTACCGCTAGCCGGCATGCGCTTCGCAGTTAAGCTTCCTCAGGGCCCTGAGGAAGCTTAACTGCGAATCGCGTGCCGGCTAGCGGTGCGCACACAGAGCCTCGGTGACTGTGTAGACACTCAGGCTGGGCTAATCTCCTGGGATTCACAGGCCTCTCCAGTAGTGTGATTGCAGTTGCTAATGTATACATGCCCAGAAATCATCATCCAAACAGCTATGACACCCCTGCATTCATCTGACCCCTACCCAATACCACACCCAAAAGCTAACTTCAAGCCATCCTGAGTGCAAGGATGCTGACCACATCCCAATTATACAAGCTTGTACTATCATACACAAGACCTTGGGCAGGGCTGAAACTAGGATTTTCTTCAAAGCATTCAAGGTCAAGGAATTACATTTTCTCTGCTTGGTCATCCCCTCCCCTGCATGTATGTATTAGTTTCACATCCAGCACCTGGGGCATGCAACCCCCCCTAGCCTCCTTATTCGCAGCCCTGCCTTAAGGATGAGTGCCGAGTACCTTACAGGGAATATTCCTTATAGGCCGATGCACCAGTGAGGCCACCTACAAGCCAGTGATTTTTTTAAGATGTAGCACCATCTCCCTCCTGTCTCCAACTTAAACAGCCTTTGCCAGTTCGCAGAGTAGCCTATGCTTTGAAAACATGTTATTTTTTTAAATGTTGAGATTTGTGCTTTGTCACAGCAGCTTAAAGGTCTTGGGGTCACAAAACTACCAAGCATATTGAAATCAGCGGCTTTCACACAGGTGTAATGATGTATTAATTCCGCCTATTTTGGTGCTGAATCCGCCAACAGTACATTTGATTCGGTGCCTCCCACATAAGGCCACTTCTAGAAAAAAAATTCCAGTGCCACCTTTAGTTCCCAATCCACCTCTGAGTCTACATCGGTCTACTGCTTGTTTCAGAGTCACATCTATGCGACAGTGCCACCGTTGTCCATCCACTTGTCAAAATAACCATCAGCAGCAGCAATTTGCATTAGCACCAGTCCTATACTTGGTGCAAGAGACCCATCTGATGTTGGAAATATCTCCATGATCACCTCTGAATAGACTACAATTCATTTTATGAGGCTATGGCCATATAGCCTGTTGTTGCAACCAGGCTAGACCCACTGTGCTACTAGTGGAGATGGGCATACTACTATTGCAATGCAATTGAATGTAATTTTTTGGATGTAATTTCTCGTAGATTTTTAAATTAATTTTGTTAAACATCATCTTTTTTTGAGGCTGTAACCTCCTACTGAAATCGCTGACAAGGTTCCCAGCTGCACTGAAAAGTCTTTCAGAGCACACACTGGAGGGTGGGCAACTTAAGTTCAGCAAAGCCAGTTTGTGCAAGGGCCTCCAAAATTGTCCTTTTTTGCTGCCAGAAGTTAAACGGACTATCTGACATGTCTACTTGGATGCTGTCACTGAAATAATCATCAACAATTCTTTGAATGGTGACTGAATCAGATGGAGTCACGGTAGACATGCACTAATTGTAGGCAGTTCTTTTAGACCCGACCAGATGTCATAAGGTTTTGCTGACTGATCTGCACCACCACCAGTGGGTCTCTTAGGAAAATGATGTTTTTCCTGGAAGCTGCAGTAAAAACTGAAAGAGGACATGTTGCAGTGACATGTGCCGCTTAAGCTAACATTTTGATACAAATATGACTTAGACTTAGGACCAAGTATGGTCACAAACCCCTAGTGAACAGTGGCAAAGCGAATTAAGATCTTGATCTACAAGTTTAGTTTTTATTAAGATATTGTTAATAAATCTGCCTTTTAAACCCACAAAATACCCATCACACACTGCTCTCTGCAACCATGTGTAACCTGTGTTTAGTAGCCATTAACCTTAACTTAACATGTCCCGCAGTTGAAAAACAAATTGGTATTGATAATATATATGCATAAAATACCATAGTGTACACATTGCCTCCTACTCTGGGTTTGTTCAGTGTTAATGCTTCAGCTCTTCATATTCATACAGCTGTTCTGTTCTGCTGGGGGAGGAGGACATCATTATGAGCAGATCTGTTTTTATTATCTGTAATGCAGACCCCTCTCACACAGTCTCCCAGTAACTCCAGTAAGCCTTCTTGTATATTCAGTATGACTGAGACAATGAAATGGCTTTATACCTGCATGATTCTATTGACTTTAACTAAGGGTGAGTAATGTTTGCATATTCAGTTTCCAATCAGTTCACTATTTATCAAGTTGTAAATCTAGCCTAGAATATATTAGCATATGTTAATAGGTCTGTACATATGTGTGTGTGATTGGTGTAAGTATGAGAGAAAGCTTGCAGGCTCCGGTGGTTTATAAGTATATGAAGGCAGGCAGAACCAAGGACATAATGATGTCTATGTAATCAATATGTATACACAGTGTGTGTAAAAGTTTGGGTATAATGTGCTAATTAATGGGTGTGTCTGCTATACCATTATACCACTACTGTACAGTTAACCACTGTAGTTCTTATGTGTGGCAATAAGAAGAAAGTACCACTAACCAATTTTATATAGAGAACACAAAATCCAGTGCTTTATATCAGGACATAGCTAACAGTCATCCTGCTGTAAATGTAACTGCAGGATACAATATATGTATATAAATGTGTTTTATCTTCCTTAAGGTGAGCCTCTATGTACAGTATATATATTACATACAGTATGTCAGTGGATTTTTAAGGATGCATTAAATACTAGATGGCAGTTATTCTTAATTTGGCTTGGCAATTCCTATATTTAGATATTTCTTGCTAAAAGTTTGTATTCATTTGTTTGCTTGTTAGTCTGCTGTGTACAGTAAGATACCTATTAGAAATGTATTGTGCAAAAGTCCAGAACTCCTTTCATTTATTTTTCTATGAGTAGTACTGTACAACTTTTATCTGCCTACAGTACATCATACAGAGAGTGCTGATGTTGGTCGCTATGGAAATCTCATGTGCAGTATTTTGTATATTTATATACTGTGTTTTTTTTCTATGTGCATAACTTTTATTCCGGCATTTAGTCTGTGTAAGATATTGTAATATACCGAGTTATATAAGATATTTGGGGAAAATATTGGATGGTGTATTTTAGCATGAATAAAAAGGTGAGCACGTACACTGTATATACTGCAAGGAGATATTGGTATTAATCTAACCATTCCTTTTCTGTGGTGCCCTTGCAAATATTATACATTACACTATAAATGTTTATTTTATATGGGATTTTTTTAAACATCACTAGAATTAAGTAGGATCCAAACACTACAAATGTATACATTTGCAGAAAAAAAAAAAAAAAAAAAAAATATATATATATATATATATATATATATATATATATATATATATATATATATATATATATATATATATATATATATATATATATATATATAAAGTGAACTTCCTTATGTGTCCCCCAAAACTTGCTGAATGAGAGATAGTTCAGTGTGGTTGAGTGTACTTCATTATAGTCTCCACCCTGTTATTTGGATAGCCTTACTTACAGTGGATTACTGATCAGGATAAGGAATTATACTAGTACAGCACACTGTATAACAGAACAGGGTATGTAGAAGGGAGATGCTTCTCCATGCGCACAGATCCACAAATTACCCAGAGTAGCTTTACTGAATTTATGCCCTTATGTCATTTAATATTCTACTGAGGTGTTACTTATTTTAGTTTATACATGCCATTGCTTAATATAGGAGTCAGGGGCGTAACTAGAACTTTGTGGGCCCCATAGAAATTTTGGTACTCTATACCTAGCAAGGCGCCCACGATTTTGATCGTGGGCATCGTAGGTAAAAAAATCGCGGGCATCGCGGCCATTGAATGCACTAAAAATCGGGTGCGACGCGACCGACGCGATGCCCGCGATTTCCCATAGGGAACAATGTTAAATTTCTCAATTGACCCGATTTTACTGTTCAATGCCTCAATTGACACGATTTTTCCATAGGAAACAATGTTAAATGGCCCACAGAGGCCAAATAGGCACCCTGAAGTGTGAAATGGCCCCCACAATTGTTAACGCCACCCCACGATCAACGTCAACCCGAAGTGTGGCGAGCGCAGCGTGCCCGCGAGGGGCGGCGGTACACGTCCTACGACCTTTTCATACCCCCACTATCCACGTCGGCGTGGAGTTGAGAATAGAATAGTGTGGCAAGCGCAGCGAGCCACCGAGCCTGAAGCGTGGCGAGCGCAGCGAGCCCCGCGAGGGGACGCGGATACCTTCACAGGTAAACGCGTCCCTTCGCGGGCTTCACAGGTATCCTTGTCCCCTCGCGGGGCTCGCTGCGCTCGCCACGCTTCGGGCTCGGTGGCTCGCTGCGCTCGCCACACTATTCTATTCTCAACTCCACGCCGACGTGGATAGTGGGGGTATGAAAAGGTCGTAGGATGCGTACCGCCGCCCCTCGTGGGCTCGCTGCGCTCGCCACGCTTCGGGTTCACGTTGATCGTGGGGTGGCGTTAACAATTGTGGGGGCCATTTCACACTTCAGGGTGGCTATTTGGCCTCTGTGGGCCATTTAACATTGTTTCCTATGGAAAAATCGTGTCAATTGAGGCACTGAACAGTAAAATCAGGTCAATTGAGAAATTTAACATTGGTCCCTATGGGAAATCGCAGGCATCGCGTCGGTCGCGTCGCACCTGTTTAGTGCCCGCGATGACCGAGATGGGCGCCGTGCTAGGTAAAGAGTACTGAAATTTTTAAGTAGGCATCACAACTCAGGTCTCTACTGACCAGTTGCACTTTGCACACTGGGGGCGAAATGTACCATACCTCCCAATTGTCCCGCTTATCGCGGGAATGGCCCGGTATTTTGGGACATTCCCGCGTCCCTCCCACCGGCGGCAGTGTTCTTGGGGGGTAGGCAGTTGTGAGTATCCCCTGTCGTCCGTGAATAGACATTGTGCGCATGCGCACAGCGTCTATTCTTGCAGGCAGAGGGGCTGGGGGCTGGCCAGCAGCTCATAGAGCCGCTGGGCATGCCCCCACAGCGGCGAAAAACGGGGGCGTGACCTCGCGGCAGCGCTGCGATTATAGGCCACGCCCCCTTTCCGATAGGCCACGCCCCCCGAAAAATCCTCCGGCGCGCGCACTGTCCCTCCCCGGCATCTCCAAAAGTTGGGAGGTATGATGTACTAAGCCTTGAAAAGTGATCAAATGGAGAGTGATAATCAACCAACCAATCAGCTCCTACCTGTCATTTTTCAAACACAGCCTGTGACACGGTAGTTACGAGCTGATTGGCTGGCTGTTTATCACTCTCCGCTTTATCACTTTTTAAGCTTAGTACATCTGGCCCTGGATGAGAGCTTCTGCCAGTGACTGAACTCCATCCTGTAACTTCTGTCACCCCAGGATGGAGCACGCGCTGCAGCGCAGGTGACAGCTCCGCACACTGCAGTGGTGAGAAAGGGATAAGAGTGACGACTGCAGGGCTCTTGTGGGCTGTATCTGCTAGGAATCAGCTGTCTGACGGCACTGAGCTGCTCTCCCACTGCCTAGCAGACTGTGCTACTAAAAATGCACACAGCGCACAGGGAAGAGGCAGCAGTTCTGCATCCTCCTGCCGCCCTGGGAAATAACAGCACCCAGGGCTGTAGCTGAAGCCCCCCTCCTCCTCAGTGGCAATAGCATGAGTCAGTGGATGAGCCATGCAGTCACGCGGTGCATTGGCAGGCGTGGGGCCCTGTGCAGTTGAACAGCTCATCCGCCCATAGAAACTACAGGTTGTGCAATGCATTGTGTGTTTTGAGCAGGGAGCTCGGTACTTGTTTCCTAGCACGGCCACAATCGCGGGCATCGGGTGTCATTTTTAGTGGTATATGACGCGACCGACGCGATGCCCCCGATTTTCCCATTGAAATGCATTGAAAAAAGTCAATATTGCGTCGGTCGCGTCGTATGCGGCTAAAAAAGGCTTAAATGGTCCAGACGCGATGCCCCCGATTTCCCCATAGGGAACAATGTTAAATGCCTCAATTTACTCGCGATGCCCCCGATTTCCCATAGGAATCAATGTTAAATGGCTCAATTGACCCAAATCATCATAGGGAACAATGGTAAATGGGCCAGAAAACCCAAAAAACACCCCTGAACAGTGAAATGTCCCCCCAAAAGTAGTTGACGCCACCCCACGATCAACGCCAACCCGAAGCGTGGCGAGCGCAGTGAGCCCGCGAGGGGCGGCGGTACGCGTCCGGTACGCGTCCGGTACGCGTCCTCCGACCTTTTCATACCCCCACTATCCACGTCGGCGTGGAGTTGAGAATAGATTAGTGTGGCGAGCGCAGCGAGCCACCGAGCCCGAAGCGTGGCGAGCGCAGCGAGCCCTGCGAGGGGACGCAGATACCTTCACAGGTAAACGCGTCCCTTCGCGGGCTTCACAGGTATCCGCGTCCCCTCGTCGCTCGTCACACTATTCTATTCTCAACTCCACGCCGACGTGGATAGTGGGGGTATGAAAAGGTCGGAGGACGCGTACCGCCGCCCCTCGCGGGCTCGCTGCGCTCGCCACGCTTCGGGTTCGCGTTGATTGTGGGGTGGCGTCAACTACTTTTGGGGGGACATTTCAGTGTTCAGCTGTGTTTTTGGGGTTTTCTGGCCCATTTCCCATTGTTCCCTATGATGATTTGGGTAAATTGAGCCATTTAACATTGATTCCTATGGGAAATCGGGGGCATCGCGGCTAAATTGAGGTATTTAACATTGTTCCCTATGGGAAAATCGCGGGCATCGCGTCGGTACCATCGCACCCGATTTTTTACTGCATGCGATGCCCCCGATTTTTCCTCACGATGCCCACGATCAAGATCTTTGTGGCTGTGCTAGGAAACAAGTACCGGGAGCTCAAAACACATAATGCATCGCACGACCTGTCAAAATTGTACGTTTGGGCCTGAAATCCTTCTGATGTATGGCTAGCTGTTAGGAGTCCATGTGGACTGCAAGACTAGTAGTAATACCTGCTGGAGTAACAGACAACGGAGGTAGGATGGATGTTAACTCACTGGCATGTATTCAATGCTTTTTGCGAGTCAGGCTCACTGTTCGCTCGTGCATGTCACCGTGACCTCGCTGAAGCACTCACCACTTTTAATCATCTCCTCCTTTCTGTCTTTATTCAACGCTTCTGCAGCTCACCATCCCTTTTTGCGAACTCTGCATAATTATGCGAGGGGAAAAGGGTGAGCTGTAGCAGGAGAGATCAGGTTTCTCCTGCTCTCCACATGAGGTGTGCAGACTTGACTTGTGTTTGAGCAGTGTGTTCGGGGGATCTGTGGATCTTGGCTTCTGAACAGGTTTAAGGTTAGTGTTTTGTGCATTGTTTTTATTACAACACATGGCTGTGTGACAATTTTAATTGGGTTTGTGGCTGCAGACTGGTGCTGTGTATTTTGTCCTCATTTATTCTTATTATTGTGTTGTGCTTTGGCCGTGGTTTCAGTGCCTTGGGTTTTTATTTTATTTATTTTGTAATTGTTAGCGTTTTTAAATGCCTTTTTGGGGGCTTTGGTTTAGTTTTTTTTTTTTTAATACACCCCTAAATTGTGGTTTTATGTTAGGGGGGGTCTCCCTGAGCTTCCCTGCCTTGGTTTAACTAGGAGCATTACTGATTACTGATTACTAGGAGCATTACTGATAACTAGGAGCATTACTGATTTCTTATTGGATACCATTAAAATAACTTATTAAATTCCAAATAAATTAATATAGAAGTACAGCATTATGGCACTTGCAATAAATACATTAGAGTACATTTTTTTTAATTTATAAGCCATAAAAAACAAAAAAAATAACAACTTTAACAAAGATAATCCTACAGTTCACCTAAAAAAGATGCCGAGGGAAAAATGGAGAACTACTGTAAAAAAAGAAACCAGCAGGACTCGCAATTTGTGCATTGAATACACTTTTGGAGAGAGACACTAAAATCCCCATTGAACAGAAATGGTGAGAAGTGCAGGGTGAACTGAGTTAGCTTCGCAATATATTTTTGGAGAAGCAACAGAGCTGAATACAGGGAAGCACAAAATAGGAGAGAAAAGTTCACCACTCTCCAAAAAACATGCACTCTCACCGTTATTTACGGCGACATAGGAGCATTGAATACATGCCACTGTATTATCAGTATAATAAATCAGGTACAGGAATAGTGCTTCAGCATCAGCAAACAGGAGCAGGCATCAGGTAAAGGAACAGGTAACAGGAACAGGCAAGGTACAGCACAACAGACAAGGCTAGTAAGACTATAACTGGCCCTGAAGCTTAGGGAAAATACAGAGACAGGCCCCTCAATCCTCAATATGTGCTGCAGCTGGGAATGGTATTCTGAGAACAGCCTGGTCCAGCTGATTACACCAGCTGGGACTGCTCTCAGAAACCATACTTCGGCCCAACAGCAGCACCTCTGACCATCCATAGGTACTGCAGACCGAACATGACAGCAGCACCTCTGGCCACACAGAGGTACTGCAAGCTGAACATAATAGCAGCACCTCTGGCCATCTATAGGTACTGCAGTCCAAACATAACAGCAGTACCTCTGGCAAACCAGAGGTACTGCAGGCCAAACATGACATCAATGGCAGTCCTGATACCAGCTTTACTGTATCTTTACACTTTACATGAAATCCAGGTTAGTAGTAGCAATTGTTATGGTACTTGTGTAGTTTCACGGCGGCAACCTAAGCTATGTTTGAATCTACGTTGTCAGCATAGAACAGCGTAGCCCAATGGCTGCCTTACTTGTGTAGTTTCACGGCGGCAGCCTAAGCTCCGTTGTCAGCGTAGCGTAGTAAGTGTACTGTCTCCGGGGCAACCCTGCGTAGTTAGCGTAGTCACTTACTGTCCTCGGGAGCTGCAGCTCTGTCCCTGGCAAGCATAGTGAGCGCCTCTCACACAGCGCAGGTAACCGCCAGATCCCATTTGCTGGTGGACGCTGGCGGAGAAGGGATCATGCGGGCACTCCACCTGTATGAGACGCTTGTGCGTCTCAGTTAGTATTGCGGCTGGGTACGGCAACTCTGCCGACAGGGTTAGGGGTTCGGTAGCATGTGCATCTTCTGTACAAGGGGGGTGGGGGTGCGGTGTGCAAATCACTATCCACACCAGCCCAAAGCGTGGCGAGCGCAGCGAGTCCCATGTGGGGATGCGTTACGTGTCCTCCGGACCTTTTCATACCCCCACTATCCACGTCGGCGTGGAGTTGATATTACAAAGTGTGGTGAGCGCAGCGAGCCACCGAGCCTGAAGCGTGGCGAGCGGACACAGACTACTTTACATGTAATCCGCATCCCCTCGCGGGGCTCGCTGCGCTCGCCACACTTTATAACATCAACTCCATGCCAACATGGATAGTGGGGATATGAAAAGGTTGGGAGGACGCAAAACGGGCCCCATGGCGGGGCTCGCCACACTTCGGGCTGCCGTGGATAGTGGGGGTGTTTCCGGAACACATTCACACCTGCCATATCATACATCAGAGACAGTAATGACGACATGTGTTAACTGGTAACTGGATTATAGTTAATAATTAGAGACAGGATTATATGCAACATAAAAAGCTTGAAATATGCATGCAAATATGCATGAAAAATACTTAAAATATGCATGAAAAGTGTTAAAATATGCTAAATTAAATAATAAAAAAGTACTTTTTAACTTATTTATTTAAAAATCTGCATACAATTAGTTGCAAATAAACCTCAAAAATAGGCCCACAGCATCTGCAGATGTCTAGTGCTGTACACAGGATTTTTTTTTCCTGGCTGCTACAGCATACTGCAGCATCCTAGGCTCTTCTTGCTTCAACTACACGGAACCTCATCTCCAGTGCCGATGGATCAAATGTCAGCATAGCATGTGAGGGCGGCGCAGTGGAAGGCTTCCTCCCTGCGCTGCATACTCACTGTGACACGGCATTTCCTCCACGCTGCGTGATGTCACAACCCTTCAGCCCGCCTCCTCTGCTGCAGAAGTCTGTCTCTTGGTGTAAAGTCCCAGGCCAGCGGCAGGCAAAGGTTCAGGAGCTTTGTAATGGCATCCGCCCCGACTGACTTTTATCAACATGGATTGGCAGCCTAGAGCAGTGTCAGACATAGCGTATATCCAAGGTTCCCCACACTGCGCACATATTGCCCCAGCCTGCACACTCTACCACTACCTGGCCAGCAGCAGCAGGGCAAAGCAGTGCTGTAACTCGCGGGTGGGAAGAGGACGGGGCCTAAAATATGCACCATCACTAGATTTTAGGTAAAATATGCAATAACCAGTGAGAATGGGCAAAATATGCAAATGCATATGCAAATATGCAAATGCATATAATCCTGTCTCTATTAATAATAAAGAAGAAGAAAGCAACTTAACAAAGTATAATAATGAGACGCTGGCTACGCTAAGCGACCGCAGGAACACTACGCTAGTTCTGACGGGGACACTCGTGGGAACACTACGCTACTTCTGACTGACTACACTAATTACACTGGTCGCGGGAATACTACGCTGATTCTGACAGGGACACTACGCTGACGACGTAACTGCCGCCGTGAATCTACACAGGTACCATTGTTATTTAGAGAGTTCTATAGATAAATCCAGTTACGCCAGAATATTTTCATGATGAACATCACTTTCTAATAATGTGTTTGATTTTTTAGGCTTTCTTTGCTCCAGTGCAGAACACAAACTCTATAAAAAGTTGTTTGACAATTACAATCCATACATCCGACCTGTGGAGAATGTGTCTGATCCAGTCATTGTCAAGTTTGAGGTGTCATTATCACAGCTTGTTAAAGTGGTAAGATTTGCTATTTTAATACTGTTGCTCTGATTTACGCTATTTTCAGTCCATCCGTCCCCCTCTTTTTTTGTGTACTGGAGGTTGCTAAGTAACTTTCTCACCTTGACTTAACCTGAGGACACACTTCTCCAATCTCCCGGGGATCCAACACCAGACCAGATTGTTTACACAACCCTAGTGGAGACCTTTGGTCATAGATTCAACATACAGTCTATGCCGACACACCTGTCAAGTCTTGCTACAGATCTCTAATCTGCATCTGCTGAAAGGATTGTGTCACCATATATAATCTTACAATCTTTGAAAGACTGGCTGCCACTCACACACAAATTCACATAATCATTGGCAGAGCTACACAAAAAAAAATATATATATATATATATATATGTGTGTATTTTTTAAGAAATAGCCGCATCAAAAAAGAAAATAGTGACAAGCCCTTTACCTCTAAACCAGGGTTTCCCCCTATTTTCCAATATCCAGCATCAGGCTGAACCAACCCAGTATAATCTTAGGTACTTGTGTAGCTTCACTGTGGCAGTTAGTAGTCAGCGTAGTGTCCCTGTCAGCATCCACCAATATGGCACTAAAAGGATCAGCAATCCCCCCTACTGATCCCATAAAAGCCTATTAGAACATTGACACATAGAATGGTGGTTGTTTACATGTAAGGTAGGGGTTAATCTAGACAAGAAAAAAAAAAACTATTTCCCCAGCACACTGACATAGATCATCAAGAGGGACTTACAGTATATCAAGTAATTCCGAGAATGGGGGGGACATGAGGGGGTACGAATAGTATTTACCAGGGCTTGGATTTATTTTATGTATTTTTTATTGGCCACACCTCTCCAACTATAGTCACATTTCCCAACAGAACCCAAGACCGTGGGCACTCTTATTGGCCCTGTGTACATCTTACATAATAGAAATGCAGATATGTATGTAATAAATGTTACAGACATTGGCAAACATATAGTAAGCCACCAGCCACAGCAAGATGCTCCTACATGATAACAGCACCTCTTTATCACTCATTGATGTATTTATAAATTGAGATTCAACTCATCTGGAGGCACCCTAAATCATACCTCCCAACTGTCACGCTTTCCGCGGGAACGTCCCGATATTCGGGGACGTTGCCGCGTCCTGCCCGGGGCCGCCATTGTCCCGCGGTGGGGGGGACAGTTGGGAGCCCCCCCAGCTTGCCGAGAATAGACGCTGTGCGCATGCGCACAGCGTCTATTCAGCGCCGACGAGCGGCGAAAATGGGGCGTGGCCGGAGTTCGTGTCACCCCGTGAGGCCACGCCCCTTTTCTTGAGGCCACGCCCCTTTTCGGGAGCGCGCGCGAACGTCCCGACCTCCCAACTTCAAAAGTTGGGAGGTATGCCCAAATCCAGATCAGGACTTAGGCCCTTATTCTGATCGGTGCGGATATATCCGCGTGCGTTCGGCCCGCCGATGTTTTGTGTCTGCGCATGTGCAGAGGCGTCTCTGCACATGTGCGAGCGGGGCGTACGGCCAAATTCCGCATGATATGTGAACACTCCGAACAGGGGGTGGAGAGGGGCGTGAAGGGCTATTTGGGCTCATTACCATATGCATACGCCCCGCGTTTCATGGGAGTTCCCATGAAAACGCTGGGCGTACGTATGGTAATGCGGCCGTGATGCACGTGTAGGGGGCGGACATATGACATCGCCGGATGTCAGCTGCCCGCCCAGATCTCTGCTTTTGCACGGAAAAATGTCCGTGTGGTCTGAGGTTGCGGGTGCTGGTGGAGCACTCAGTCCTGCATTCGATGATCTGCGACCATCGAATGATGGGGGAGGTTCCCTTAGATGGAGGAGGCGTATTCCGTGAAAAATACACGTGCGGTCCGTTCGGACAGCTTCTTACCGCATACGGACGGAGTTGGCGATCCGTATGGAAGGCGGGGTTTCGCACGCACGGTCCTGGCCGCATAATCGGCTCCGGCCGCACCGATCAGAATAAGGGCCTTAAATTCTTATAATGGCTATTGCTGATTAATGTCATCATTTTGATGGTTCAGAGACTGACAGTTAATTTTCTATAATTAGTATATAAATATACAATTGTGGTTTATACTGATTAAGCAGTATAAAAGGTTAGAGGTGTTGGGGCAGAGGTTCCGTCTACCAGAGTGAGACAGAAGACCCAACTATCACTTCTAAGGCCTGTACAGACTTGTGTGTAGGTGTTGCCTATATCTAAACCAAGAGATTATGAAAAATTGGTTTATACAGTAAGTGTGCATTATTGTGCACTGTGTGCTAAGTGCGCACTGAAAACTCACCTATTCATCAAAGCGTACCCGTCCGCTGCATAACTTAGTCCTGAGGCTTGTCCTCTGACCCCTGCCACATGCGTTGACAGTCTCTGCCTGCTTACATCGTGCCATCAACCGACCTCCCACCTGCTTGTACCTCATGTAATCTGTCTGTTGCCCCTTCCTACTCGATTGTAAGCTCTTCAGAGCAGGGCCCTCTTCCCTCCTGTCGTCTAAGCCCTCTTATCTTCACATTTCACTCACAGCTCTTCCATACTCAAACACTCAGGGGGAAATTTATTAATATGGATTCGTAGAAAAAAGGTGTATTCGTAGGGAGAAATACACCTTTTTTTTACGAATTTGTATTTTCGGGATTTTCTATCCCCAAAATACAACAATTCGTAGTCCTAGGGATGGAACATTCGTATTTGTATTTACAAATACGAATGTCTACACCATCGTTAGGATACGACAGAAATCACCATTCAAAAGAATGGTGGTTCCTGATGTACTTAGCAGCCGTATAGAAAATACGGCTGCTTTTGTCCACGAAAATACGGCAGAAAAATAGAACACCATTTTCCTGTCGTATTCTCGTTTTAGCCTGCACGGATCAGTCAGATCCGTGCAGGCTGCGGTGTAAAAATAAATAAAATAAATAAATAAAAAAACGGCGTGGGGTCCCCCCACAGTCGAAACCAGCACCAGGCTGACAGAGCCTGGAGCCGGTAATTAAAAATCAGGGAACCCGACAAATAGGGGTTCCCTGATTTTTAACAACCAGCCCCAGGCTCCTGCTCTGGGGCTGGATCCCAAAATACGGGGGACAAAATGAGTAGGGGTCGACCGTATTTTAAGAACCAGCCCCAGGCAAAACCAGCCAGCAGGGTAATGCCACAGCCGGGGGGAGACTTTTTATGCAAGTCCCCCCGGCCAAAGCATTCATCCCTACCGACTAGTCAGCCTGGCCAGGGGCCCTGGGGGAGTGGGGACCCCCCCAATAAAGGGGTCCCCCCCTCCAGGACTTACCGGACCAGGCTGAAGCCTGGTGCTGTCCCCGATGCCCCTGGGCGGTGGGCATCGGGCTGATTCAAGTGTAAAAAAAAGATTAAACTATTGTTTTTTACTGTGGCACTACAAGTGCTAGCAAGCCTCCCCAGCAAGCTGGGACTTGGAGAACCACAAGTCCCAGCCTGCTGGGCATTAAAGGGCCCGCTGGCACTTGTAGTTCCACAGTTAAAAAAATAGTACACAAAACACACTGACACAAATTTTAAATAAAAGTTTAATACACACATCACACACACACTGATACTTACCTATCATGATCCCGTCGGTAGGTCGCTGGCTCCGGTGTCGGCGGCTCCGGCGGCTCCGGTGTCGGCGGCTCCGGGGTCGGCGTCCTGTCTGAAGAAAATCCATGGTGGACCTGTGGAAGGAAATCCTACTCACCAGGTCCTCCATGGATGGTCTTGTGTCTTCTGTCTTCTTTTCCAGGGCTTATTTCTTTATCTTCTTTATTCTTTCTTCTTCTTTACGCTCCCGGGACTTTCAGAGCTTCAGAGATATTTCCTCCTCGACGTCTGGACTAAGAATGAATTCTAGCCAATCAGGAGCCGCCTAGCGGCCAATCAGGAGCCAGTAAAGTCGGCTCCTGATTGGCTAGAATTCATTCTTAGTCCAGAAGTCGAGGAGGAAACATCTCTGAAGCTCTGAAAGTCCCGGGAGCGTAAAGAAGAAGAAAGAAGATAAAGAAATAAGCCCTGGAAAAGAAGACAGAAGACACAAGACCATCCATGGAGGACCTGGTGAGTAGGATTTCCTTCCACAGGTCCACCATGGATTTTCTTCAGACAGGACGCCGACACCGGAGCCAGCGACCTACCGACGGGTTTAACCCCTTCCTGACAGAGCTAGTTTTTGCGTTCCTGACAGAGCCATTTTTTTTTAAATCTGACATGTCTCACTTAAGTGGGGATAACTTTTTTTTGCTTTTACTTATCCCAGTGATTTTGAGATTGTTTTTTCGTGACACATTGTACTTCAAATTAGTGGTAAATTTGGGTCGATACAGTCTGTGTTTTTTTGTGAAAAATACCAAAATGTCGTGAAAAAATGGAAAATTTAGCGATTTGCAAAATGTTAAATTTTCTGCTTGTGAGACAAATAATCATACCACTCAAAATAGTTAATAACTAACATAGACCATATGTCTACTTTATGTTGCCATCATTATTTCAACTTCCTTTTAATTTTTTTGGACACTAGGAGGCTTCAAATATGAATAGCAAATTCTCAAATTTTCAAGAAAATTTCAAACACTGATTTTTTTAGGGACCAGTTCAGTTCTGATGTGACTTTGAGGGACTTGTATGTGAGACACCCCCATAAATGATGCCATTTCAAAAACTGCACCCCTCACAGTATTCAAAACAGCATTTTGGAAGTATGTTAACCCTTTAGGTGTTTCACAGGAATTAAAACAAAGTGTAGGTGAAATTTCAAAATTTCATTTTTTTTGCAGATTTGCAAATTTAATACATTTTTCTAAGGAACACAGTACATTTTACTAGAGAAATGTGACTAAAAATTGATTCCCCCAATTCTTTGGTTTTCATAAATATCCTATATGTGGCCCTAGTGTGCACGGTGACCAAACCACAGGCTTCATAATAGAAGGAGCACCTACTTGATTTTGGAGCCTCCTTTTTATGAGATTATTTTTTAGGAACCATGTAGGTTTCTAGGCACCATAAGATGCTAAAAGTTAGGTACCCCCCCACAAGTGACCCCATTTTGCAAACTACACCCTTCAGGGAATTCATCTAGGGGTATAGTGTACATTTCAAACCCCCAGGGGTTTCACCAATTGTGGTACAACTGGGCAGTGAAAATGAAAAAAATAAATTTTTCATTTTCACAGCTCAGTTGTATCAAAATTGGTGAAACCCCTGGGGGTTTGAAATGTACACTATACCCCTTGATGAATTCCCTGAAGGGTGTAGTTTGCAAAATGGGGTCACTTGTGGGGGGGTTCCACTGTATGGGTGTTTCGGGGGTCATTCAACCAGAATCTGTGCTGCAAAATCCAAAATCACTCCTTCCCTTCTGAGTCCTGCCATGCACCCAACTGGTATTTTTTGGTCACACATGAGGCATTGCCGTACTCGGGAGAAATTGGGGCACAGATTTTGGGGTGCTTTGTCTCCTTCATTCCTTGTGAAAATGAAAAATTTTGAGCCAGATCTGCATTTTTGTGTAAAAAAATGTAATTTTTTACACAAAAATGCAGTTCTGGCTCAAAATTTTTTATTTTCACAAGGAATGAAGGAGACAAAGCACCCCAAAATCTGTGCCCCAATTTCTCCCGAGTACGGCAATGCCTCACGTGTGACCAAAAAATACCAGTTGGGTGCATGGCAGGACTCAGAAGGGAAGGAGTGATTTTTGGTGGCGGAATGAATGGTGGGTGCTATGTCGCATTAGCAAGACCCCCGAAGCACCAATACAGTGGAACCCCCCCACAAGTGACCCCATTTTAGTCACCAGCTTTGGGAGGGGGGCTGGCGCTGCGGCTGGCGGGGGGGTGGGAGGGGTGCTGGCGCTGCGGCAGCCGGGTGGGTGGGAGGGAGGGGGGCTGCCGGGTGGGAGGGGGGGGGGGGCTGGCGATCGGTGGGGTATATACACACACACACACACACACACACACACACATATATATATATATATATATATATATGTGTATATATGTATATATATATATATATATATATACATATATATACACACACATATATATATATATATGTGTGTGTATATATATATATATATATATATATATATATATATATATATATACATATATTTTCAGTGCATATATTTTATTTTACAACTTTTTCAGCAGCTTGATGCTGCTGCTGCTGCTGCGGGGGGGAGGGGGGAGGAGGGCAGCGCTGCGTGCGCTCCAGACGCTCCGGGGGAGCCGTGGGAGCCGCTGCTGCTGCCGGGTGAGTGCCCGGCGGGTGCGAGGGGTGGGCTGCACATCGGTGGTGATCGGTGCTGTACCTGACAGCACCGATCACCACCGATCCCTGTGTTACCGAGCGGCTTAGCCGCCGGTAACACAGGAAACGCTGTGAATGGCTGTTCAGATTTGAACAGCCAATCACAGCGATCGCCGACCGGGGGGGGCACCCCTGCCCCCCCTGGGCGGCGAGGGGGGATGTCTGCTGTCAGGGACAGCAGACATCACCTAACTGTCACTGCGTCTCTAGACGCAGTGACAGTTAGAAGTCATGACGTACATTTATGCCATGTGTCGGGAAGTACCTCCCGGCCATGACGTAAATGTACGTCAAATGTCGGGAAGGGGTTAAGATAGGTAAGTATCAGTGTGTGTGTGATGTGTGTATTAAACTTTTACTTAAAATTTGTGTCAGTGTGTTTTGTGTACTATTTTTTTAACTGTGGAACTAAAAGTGCCAGCGGGCCCTTTAATGCCCAGCAGGCTGGGACTTGTGGTTCTCCAAGTCCCAGCTTGCTGGCACTTGTAGTGCCACAGTAAAAAACAATAGTTTAATCTTTTTTTTACACTTGAATCAGCCCGATGCCCACCGCCCAGGGGCATCGGGGACAGCACCAGGCTTCAGCCTGGTCAGGTAAGTCCTGGAGGGGGGGGGCCCTTTATTGGGGGGGTCCCCACTCCTCCAGGGCCCCTGGCCAGGCTGACTGGTCAGAGGGCTGAATGCTTTGGCCGGGGGGACTTGTATAAAAAGTCTCCCCCCGGCTGTAGCATTACCCTGCTGGCTGGTTTTGCCTGGGGCTGCTTCTTAAAATACGGGGGACCCCTACTCATTTTGTCCCCCGTATTTTGGGAACCAGCCCCAGAGCAGGAGCCTGGGGCTGGTTGTTAAAAATCGGGGAACCCCTATTTGTCGGGTTCCCTGATTTTTAATTACCGGCCCCGGCTCCTTCAGCCTGGTGCTGGTTACAGCTGTGTGGGGGACCCCACGCTGGTTTTTTTATTTATTTATTTAATTTTTCTATTTTTTTTACACTCTGCAGCCTGCATGGATCTGACTGATCCGTGCAGGCTGCCTGTACGAATTCGTATTAGCGGCCGTATATATGGCCAGCTAATACGAATTCACATCGGTGGGTTACAAAGCAGTCGTATATGACTGCTTTGTACATTCCCCTCCGGAACACGACTTTGCATACGACTGAAACAGTCGTATGCAGTCGTAGGGGAAATACCAATACGAAAAACTAGGTTTTTCATATTGGTAAATTTCCCCCTCAGTGTCCATCTTTGACCACCAGCCCCTAGTAGTACATTGATCAAGTCCTCACTACTTACATTTAAAATGTAATGTATATTGAACTGTGGCATTCATTTTACCTGTAATCTATTTCTGTTTTTTATTTACTGTAATGTATTCCTGTACTGTTCCATTGTGCGGCTCTTGAAAACACTTGTGGCGCCTCATAATTAAAATAATAATAATTATTATTATTTGTACAAGGCCCAATCCAAAGGCATATGCCAAAAGGGTGTTACATATATACCTGTATGTACTGTACTAATAGTAATATTTAATTAAGAATAGTATTTAAAAAAACAAAAATGATAAGGAAACATGCCATAGGGCCAGTAGGTTAAAGAGTTACAAGTGTTCATGGGAATTATATTTGCTCTAATTGTTGGAAGTTATGTATATATAATAAATGTTTACACTATTTGCAGAAGTATTATTAAACTATTACATTAATAAAGAACTAATGATTATTTACAGGATATGTACAGATATTGTAATTGTAAAATGGCTTTCTCTATGTATAATCACAGGATGAAGTTAATCAGATTATGGAAACCAACCTTTGGCTGAAACATGTAAGTACATAAAGAAAATAATACTTCACAACAGCGTTTTTCAACCCCTGTGTGATGGCACACTAGTGTGCATTGAGCTGTGCTTAAGTGTGCCACCAGAGGTAAAGATGTCCACACCAGTGACAGTTTACAGCCACCACCACGAGTTCAACTGTTATTCACTGGTCTCTTCTTGCTCCAGTTCTGTCTGTATTTCCTGGTCATATGAGACCGCCCCTTTCTAATGTTATGGGTTCTAGATGTGGCTGCTGGCCCCTCCTCCTCTTGTCATAATTAATCATCATTGTTTGGCTGTGGCTGTTGTTGCTCCCTCTCTCACATTGATGGTGTCAGTGTCTGTCCCGGTTCAAGGGCTCGTTGCTTAAGAAGCTTCCTGGTATCTACATTGGGCAAGAATCAGATTTAGAGAAGATGAGTCACAGGGAACTAGGCGAGTAGCTGCTCAGGTGTCATGCTGTTATACTGTCCCCACTAACTCCTAGAAGAACATAATTTCACCAAGGCAGTGACTCGTATGGTTATCAGATGACGGCATTTTTAACACTACACCCTGGGACACTACACAGTGAAAACAATTGGCATTGGCATAAGGTCTCTCCTGTGTTCTGCAAGCAGATGAGCCTGGCCCCTGCTGTACTATGTTCAACTGGGGGTCAATGTGCTTCCTTTTTGCAACCTATGGGGGAGAATATGATTATCATTATTTTTTTGTGTGGGGATCAATGTGATTTGTTTTCATGTTATGGCTAATGTATTTTATTTTTGTCTTACTGTTTCCTTCCTTTACTATGAATTTTGGGGCAGAATTATCTGTGTTTTATTATCCATAAAAAGTTTTAAAACTTTTGCATACTATAAAACTTGTTGGTGAATCAACAATTAAGTTAAAGTTATAAGCTGCAATTACATAGCAAAAATATTTATTTTACTTTTCAAATAGAGTGGCTTGCAGCGCATGATACAATTAGTAAGCAGAAATCTCCAGAACATAGGAAATGCAGGTACCTGATGGGGAGTGGGGGTGATCATACAGCCAGGGCTGGTGCTAGGGTGTCTGGCACCCTTCTGCAAACGCTATATTTGCGCCCCCCGCATATTTAATAAAAGGACAGAACACACAACTAAAGGATGTGGTATCATAAGGAAGGGGCATAATTGGTGGTACAATAGTACCACCAATTCAATTACACCATTAAGTATCACAAAGATGGTGCAGATGGGCATATGCTGGGAAGATGTGGGGAGAGAGGGGGGGATAAATGCTGGGGAGTCAGCGGGGAGTGGAGATGCTGTGAAGAGTGAGGGTGAGACAGGTTTGGGGAAATGGGGGACAGATAATGGGCAGGGAGAGGGGGGACGGATGATAGGCAGGGAGAGGAGGGGGATAGATACTGGGCAGTGAGAAGAGGGAATAGATACTGAGCAGGGAGAGGGGGGCAGGTACTGGGCAGGGAGATGACGGTATAGATACTGCCAGGAGGGGGGATATATGCTGGGTAGGGAGAGGGGGGGATAGATACTGGGCAGAAGGGAGGGGCATATACTGGGCAGGGAGATGAGGGGATAGGTATTTGGCAGGAGTGGGGGGAGCAGATAATGGGCAGAGAGAGGGGCAGGTACTGGGCAGGGAGATGAGGGGATATATACTGGGCAGGAAAGGTGGCAGGTAATGGGCAGGGAAAGGGGGGCAGGTACTGGGTAGGGAGAGATGGGGATATATACTGCCAGAAGGGGGGGACTCAGATGCTGGACAGTAGAGGGGGGCAGGTACTGGGAAGGGGGATGAGGGGATAGATAATGCCAGGAGGGGGATATATATGCTGGTAAGCACTGGGCAGGGAGATGAAGGGATAGGTACTGGGCAGGGGGGGGGGGGGAGGAAATGGACAGGAAGAGGGGGTAGGGACTGGGTGAGGTGATGAGGGGATAGATACAAGGCAGGGAGAGGGTGGTACAGATGATGGGCTGAGAGAGAGAGAGAAGCTGCAAAGAGGCAGGAGGTGAAAAGACAGAGGTGGCTAGGTGCATACACACAGACTCAAAGGGTGCCATGCTGTCAGTCAGATCCTCGATGTTCCAGGGGTCAGGGGAGGCGGGAGCATGTGATGACAGGCTCCTCCAATCAGGGCTCTGCTAATCAGCATGTGCGGAGCACCTCCAATCACAGCTCGGCACATGCTGTCCTGACACTGATGCAGAGTTCAGGGGGAGGGGCTCAGCACCGCAGTGTGGAAGCCTGGAAGGTGAAGGGACCTCCACTGCTGCTGCTCTCTGATGTAAGCCCTCCGTCCTGAGTCACTCCTGTCCCTACTGCTGCTGCTGTCATCTCTCCCTCTCCTCTGCTGCCAGCGCTGCTGCCTGTCACACACCGTGACAGGCGCAGCAGCAGCACCAGCACCACATACCCCTGCGCACAGTTGCAGAGTCGCAGAGCAGGGACAGCGCTGCCTATACAGCCTGGCGCTTCCCTGCTTTGCAGGCTCTGCTGAGCGGGTAGCGCCGGCCCTGCATACAGCCAATGTATTTCTATTTTTTCCAACTAGAAAAAGTCATGACACAGTTACACAGAGACACAGGGGACAGGAGCAGCGATCCTCCTTCCCTGGCCTCTGCAGCAAAATGGGAAAGGAGAAAGAGCAGGGTTCTGCACAGCCAGAGTTTGAGCAGTGCCGGGTCCTAGCCTTACTGGCTGGCTAGGTAACAGTTAAAGGACAATAGTGGGGCAGATGTATTATCCGTCGTTATGGGGGAGAAGGGTATCAGCGCACGTTATGTGCACTGATACCGCTTCTCCCCCATGTATGATAGAGCCGGGATGCGGTAATGGACAGGGGCGCTATGCTCCCCTGTCCATATCGGCGCTGCTATCAAAATGATAGCAGGCCGAATGTATGAACGGTCAGCATCGCTGACCTTTCCGCACGAAGCCTGCTTTGGCTTCGCCAGCATCATGCTGGCGAAGCCCTATCTAAACAGCAGGGACAGCGGTCTGGGCTGCGCTGGGGATCTCGTGAACAGCGAGATCCCGCGCATGCCCAGTGCAGCCGGCCGGGGGTCAGGAGATAGCGCATCAGTATTAACTGATGCGCTATCTCCAGAAAGGGACATCGCCGGAGGGGGGGGGGGGGGGGTCAACATGGCTGCTGACACAGGCTCAGGGTGCAGGGGCTTTATGTCCATGTTCCTAATATTATCTGATAGTTATGAATTGAATTTGCATGGCACCCAGTGTAAAGATGGTGCCTGACATCACCCTACTCTTCAGCAGCAGCGTGAAAAACAGTTAAGTCTTGGAACAAGGTGCTTGACTGTTCCTGCCAGAGACGGATGCACTTAGGAGTTTAGTGGGAAAGTCAGGGATGTGGTGAGTGACAAGAGTAGAGAATAGGACTGACCTATGGGGCAGACCTGGGGGGAACTTACCAAGAGAGGGTCTTCCTGCAGCTGCTAATAAGTGGGATAGTAAGTCCTGTGAAAAGACAATAAATGAAAAAAGCTGGAGCAGCGCACAAGTTTTGAAAAACCAATGTTAATAAAATAAATAAAAGATTGGATGATCTTTACAAATGTTTACTATAGCGTGTAAAAATGATATAATGATAAAACTGAATATTGCATGCAGTTAAAGGAAACAACGGGCACCCAAAAGAATTTCATTGCTGCCGGAGAGTCCGTTCCTATGTACCCCAAAGGATAGTTGTAATAAGCTAGAATAGTTACCACCCTTGGCAGGGTATGAGTGTCCTCCACCAGATGTCCGTGGGTCGGAATGGCACGAATCACTGACAGTCCACTGTTCGGAATAATACTCCAGTCCACTGGTGTATCAATGGGTGGACTTTACCAGGATGGGTATTTTTCTGGTGGATGATGGTAAATGCAGGTCCTCTGTTTAAGGAAAGTTTGTAGTTCCAGGGGTTGGTTTGGACTACAATCCAGAGTTGGCAATCAAATATTAGGATGTCCAAGCAGCTTCCTGAAGCGTTTCGCCACACTAGGTGGCTTTATCAAAGGTGATAAAGCCACCCAGAGTGGCCAAATGTGTCAGTGAGCTGCTGGGACACCGCAATATTTGCTTGCCAAATCTAGATTGTTGTCCGAAACAGTCATCTGGAACTGTCGGATGACTGAAACTGGACTGGAACCAGAGAATATACTTGGAATTAACTGGAACCGAAGGATAGAGGATGTATAAATCGACTAAAACCAAAGGATAAAGGTTATCTGAATTGTCTAATGTTAACGATCGATGATGAAGAAATTTGTACTGTATTTTTGTTATTTATTCAATGTTATGCCAAGTTTTGTCTCCCTGTATTGTTCCTTTGCACGGCGCTGCGAAACACTTGTGGCGCCTTATAAATAAAATAATAATAATAATAAATAGCGGAGGAGAATACACTGCAGGTAAGTTGTAGTTGCTCAGGTCAGATATCAATAACACAGGCACAATGGGGAGTAAACCAATGATGACAGTTACCGATGTTGGTACACCAATGGTGGCTAATATCAATGATGACTCTACTTGACGTTTAGGAGAATGAGGTGGTACTGTAGAGCTGAGCAATGATGGTATTGATGGTAACGACAGTATAGATGGTGGTCACTGGTAACAATGGTATTTATGGTGATTACTGGTAATGATGGTAACTGGATGGGTGATGATAATGGGTGATGATAACCAGGGAAGGTAATAGTACTGTAGATGCAATGAGAATTGGTTGGAACCAAAAATGATTACCAATATTAACCACTGGAGGAAGCCAGGCTGTGCAGCAGGATGGAGACTTGCACAATACTGAAAACAGCAGGCTAATCACAGGAAAAGATCACGAGATGCAGCTACACTGGAGACATCATTTCACTGGCAGATTGCTAGTTCAGATTAAACATACTAAAAGTAGCCGCTGCCAGCTAATAGGCTAAGTCATAGTAATATAAGAATAGAGTTCTCAGGATTGGCTGTAAAAAGTCATGTTACTGAAACCAAGATGGCCACACCCATGTCTGGAGAATAGAGGGAATCTCGGTGAGCTGGAGGCATGGCTACAGTCTGCAAACATGGTGATGAGGATGAGCATTGCGGAGTGCTATGTGAACCAAGCACCTGCAACAGAGGAGATAGCACCATAGTGTCAAGATCAGGGTCATCTTAATGCATGGGCTTACTGGGCAGCTGCACTTGTGCCCCACAATGCTCGGGGCCTTCAAGCAGGGGTTTGCTGGTGCCTCTGGAATTTCTTATGAGGCTATTCAATATTGCAGCCCGGCTGCTTTGATTATGAATTGCACAAAATCAGAGCTGCTGGGAAACATTCTCTACCAGCCTGCAGCCAAACAGTTACTGGCTGTAAGCATGCTAATTACTGGATAGCTGATAGCAGGTGAAGAGACACCGCAGGAAGTTATGATTTTTTAAAATTTAGTAGGGGCCCCAGTGTACTGCTTTGCCTAGGGCCTACGATACTGTCAGTGGCGTAACTATACATTTTGCTCCCCCCTGCCAAAGAGTTGGAGGTCGCCCCCCCCCCCCCCCCCCCCAGGCTCCTCTCCAGCGTGTTTCCCCAGTGTGTGACGTGATGACATCACACGCATAACGGAGAAGCTGAAGCAGGAGAGAGGAAGAGAGACCCGCAGACACTGCTGCTTCCCTTGGCTCCGACGCATCCCAGGCCGCCCTAGCACGCCCATCCGCCCTCCTATCCTGTGCACAGTAGCCAATAGCTGGCTCTATGTACAGTCAATTGAATCAGTGAAGGGGTTTGTTATCTCTGCCATGGCCGCTCCCGTGCTGTGGATGACTTGCCTCCAGTGCTCAGTCAGTGGGCAGCAGTGTGCAGCGGCAGGCAGCAGCATGTCAGTGCGTCGAGTGGGTGCCGGCGCCCACACAGACCCCGCTGCTGCTTGTCCCCCAAGCGGCTGCTGGGGCTGCCTTACAGTAGTTACGCCACTGGATACTATTGTCCTGGTCAGGATGAGTGCTACTGGATGTTTGCTGGCCATGCCGGACTGATACCAGTTTGCCCACAGGATGCACACTGTGCATGAGTCTCTTGGATGCATTTGAATGGTAAGAAAGAGTTTCTTATACTCTGGGTCGCAACAACAAGCCTTTTCCACAATCAGGGTGGCCGAGGGGGGGGGGGGGGGGGGGGAGCAGGTACTAATTACCCAGGCCCGGGCTTGCTGGAGAGGACCAGCAAGGGCCCTGATCCAACCCCCTCAGTCCCTCCCGGGCAGCTGCAGCAGCACACAGGTAAAGCATGTGCTGTGCTGACAGTAGGCTCAGCATGAGTGTCTCACTGACAGTGTGAGAGCTCATGCTGAGCCTGCTGTCAGCACAGCACATGCTGTAGGCATGTGCTGCTGCTGATGGGGTGGGTAGATAATAACTCTACCCCCTTGACTTTAGAGTTTTTTTTCCCACTCTCCTCGGAATAAAAGGGGCGGGGGGGTGTGTCTAATAGCGGGAGGTGACCACGCCTTTCACAATTTATGACAATTAACATTTAGGGTGACATTCTATGGGATGAGATGTGATGGATGGAGGAAGCCAGGCTGTGCAGCAGGATGGAGACTTGCACAATACTGAAAACAGCAGGCTAATCACAGGAAAAGATCACGAGATGCAGCTACACTGGAGACATCATTTCACTGGCAGATTGCTAGTTCAGATTAAACATACTAAAAGTAGCCGCTGCCAGCTAATAGGCTAAGTCATAGTAATATAAGAATAGAGTTCTCAGGATTGGCTGTAAAAAGTCATGTTACTGAAACCAAGATGGCCACACCCATGTCTGGAGAATAGAGGGAATCTCGGTGAGCTGGAGGCATGGCTACAGTCTGCAAACATGGTGATGAGGATGAGCATTGCGGAGTGCTATGTGAACCAAGCACCTGCAACAGAGGAGATAGCACCATAGTGTCAAGATCAGGGTCATCTTAATGCATGGGCTTACTGGGCAGCTGCACTTGTGCCCCACAATGCTCGGGGCCTTCAAGCAGGGGTTTGCTGGTGCCTCTGGAATTTCTTATGAGGCTATTCAATATTGCAGCCCGGCTGCTTTGATTATGAATTGCACAAAATCAGAGCTGCTGGGAAACATTCTCTACCAGCCTGCAGCCAAACAGTTACTGGCTGTAAGCATGCTAATTACTGGATAGCTGATAGCAGGTGAAGAGACACCGCAGGAAGTTATGATTTTTTAAAATTTAGTAGGGGCCCCAGTGTACTGCTTTGCCTAGGGCCTACGATACTGTCAGTGGCGTAACTATACATTTTGCTCCCCCCTGCCAAAGAGTTGGAGGTCGCCCCCCCCCCCCCCCCCCAGGCTCCTCTCCAGCGTGTTTCCCCAGTGTGTGACGTGATGACATCACACGCATAACGGAGAAGCTGAAGCAGGAGAGAGGAAGAGAGACCCGCAGACACTGCTGCTTCCCTTGGCTCCGACGCATCCCAGGCCGCCCTAGCACGCCCATCCGCCCTCCTATCCTGTGCACAGTAGCCAATAGCTGGCTCTATGTACAGTCAATTGAATCAGTGAAGGGGTTTGTTATCTCTGCCATGGCCGCTCCCGTGCTGTGGATGACTTGCCTCCAGTGCTCAGTCAGTGGGCAGCAGTGTGCAGCGGCAGGCAGCAGCATGTCAGTGCGTCGAGTGGGTGCCGGCGCCCACACAGACCCCGCTGCTGCTTGTCCCCCAAGCGGCTGCTGGGGCTGCCTTACAGTAGTTACGCCACTGGATACTATTGTCCTGGTCAGGATGAGTGCTACTGGATGTTTGCTGGCCATGCCGGACTGATACCAGTTTGCCCACAGGATGCACACTGTGCATGAGTCTCTTGGATGCATTTGAATGGTAAGAAAGAGTTTCTTATACTCTGGGTCGCAACAACAAGCCTTTTCCACAATCAGGGTGGCCGAGGGGGGGGGGGGGGGGAGCAGGTACTAATTACCCAGGCCCGGGCTTGCTGGAGAGGACCAGCAAGGGCCCTGATCCAACCCCCTCAGTCCCTCCCGGGCAGCTGCAGCAGCACACAGGTAAAGCATGTGCTGTGCTGACAGTAGGCTCAGCATGAGTGTCTCACTGACAGTGTGAGAGCTCATGCTGAGCCTGCTGTCAGCACAGCACATGCTGTAGGCATGTGCTGCTGCTGATGGGGTGGGTAGATAATAACTCTACCCCCTTGACTTTAGAGTTTTTTTTCCCACTCTCCTCGGAATAAAAGGGGCGGGGGGGTGTGTCTAATAGCGGGAGGTGACCACGCCTTTCACAATTTATGACAATTAACATTTAGGGTGACATTCTATGGGATGAGATGTGTGTTTTTTGGCGAATATTAGTAAAAAAATGGCGACATCGCATTTTTCCTTGAACTTGCATATTTAATAGGATGCGCTAAGGGACGGATATCGCATATTATGCGCGATAACTCAAGCGGACTGAAAGTGTGTGAAAAAAATCGCATTTTTATCGCATCCAGATGTTTTCTTACAGAAAAGTATACAAATCGCTTATTTAATGGGATGCGTTTTAGAAAATCGTACTTTTAACCCCTCCCGCAGCAGCCTGTTTTTGCCTTCCTGATAGAGCCCTTTTTTTCAAATCTGACAGGTATCACTTAAGTGGGGATAACTTTTTTTTGCTTTTACTTATCCCAGTGATTTTGAGATTGTTTTCTCGTGACACATTGTACTTCAAGTTAGTGGTAAATTTGGGTCGATACAGTCTGTGTTTTTTGTGAAAAATACCAAAATGTCGTAAAAAAATGGAAAATGTAGCAATTTTCAAAATGTTAAATATTCTGCTTGTGAGACAAATAATCAGACCACTCAAAATAGTTAATAACTAACATAGACCATATGTCTACTTTATGTTTCCATCATTATTTCAACATCCTTTTAATTTTTTTGGACACTAGGAGGCTTAAAATATGAATAGCAAATTCTCAAATTTTCAAGAAAATTTCAAACACTGATTTTTTTAGGGACCAGTTAAGTTCTGATGTGACTTTGAGGGACTTGTATGTGAGACACCCCCATAAATAATGCCATTTCAAAAACTGCACCCCTCACAGTATTCAAAACAGCATTTTGGAAGTTTGTTAACCCTTTAGGTGTTTCACAGGAATTAAAACAAAGTGTAGGTGAAATTTCAAAATTTCATTTTTTTTGCAGGTTTTCAATTTTAATACATTTTTCTAAGGAACACAGTAGATTGTACTAGAGAAATGTGACCAAAAATTGATTCCCCCAATTCTTTTGTTTTCATAAATATCCTATATGTGGCCCTAGTGTGCACGTTGACCAAACCACAGGCTTCATAATAGAAGGAGCACCTACTTGATTTTGGAGCCTCCTTTTTATGAGATTATTTTTTAGGCACCATGTAGGTTTCTAGGCACCATAAGATGCTAAAAGTTAGGAACCCCCCCCACAAGTGACCCCATTTTGCAAACTACACCCCACAGGGAATTCATCTAGGGGTATAGTGTACATTTCAAACCCCCAGGGGTTTCACCAATTGTGGTACAACTGGGCAGTGAAAATGAAAAATTTAATTTTTTACACAAAAATGCAGTTCTGGCTCAAAATTTTTCATTTTCACAAGGAATGAAGGAGACAAAGCACCCCAAAATATGTGCCCCAATTTCTCCCGAGTACGGCAATGCCTCACATGTGACCAAAAAATACCATTTGGGTGCATGGCAGGACTCAGAAGGGAAGGAGTGATATTTGGATTTTGCAGCACAGATTCTGGTGGAATGTTGGTGGGTGCTATGTCGCATTAGCAAGACCCCCGAAGCACCAATACAGTGGAACCCCCCCACAAGTGACCCCATTTTGCAAACTACACCCCTCAGGGAATTCATCTAGGGGTATAGTGTACATTTCAAACCCCCAGGGGTTTCACCAATTGTGGTACAACTGGGCAGTGAAAATGAAAAATTTAATTTTTTACACAAAAATGCAGTTCTGGCTCAAAATTTTTCATTTTCACAAGAAATGAAGGAGACAAAGCACCCCAAAATCTGTGCCCCAATTTCTCACGAGTACGGCAATGCCTCACATGTGACCAAAAAATACCATTTGGGTGCATGGCAGGACTCAGAAGGGAAGGAGTGATATTTGGATTTTGCAGCACAGATTCTGGTGGAATGTTGGTGGGTGCTATGTCGCATTAGCAAGACCCCCGAAGCACCAATACAGTGGAACCCCCCCACAAGTGACCCCATTTTGCAAACTACACCCCTCAGGGAATTCATCTACGGGTATAGTGTACATTTCAAACCCCCAGGGGTTTCACCAATTGTGGTACAACTGGGCAGTGAAAATGAAAAATTAAATTTTTTACACAAAAATGCAGTTCTGGCTCAAAATTTTTCATTTTCACAAGGAATGAAGGAGACAAAGCACCCCAAAATCTGTGACCCAACTTCTCACGAGTACGGCAATGCCTCACATGTGACCAAAAAATACCATTTGGGTGCATGGCAGGACTCAGAAGGGAAGGAGTGATATTTGGATTTTGCAGCACAGATTCTGGTGGAATGTTGATGGGTGCTATGTCGCATTAGCAAGACCCCCGAAGCACCAATACAGTGGAACCCCTCCACAAGTGACCCCATTTTGCAAACTACACCCCTCAGGGAATTCATCTAGGGGTATAGTGTACATTTCAAACCCCCAGGGGTTTCACCAATTGTGGTACAACTGGGCAGTGAAAATGAAAAATTAAATTTTTTACACAAAAATGCAGTTCTGGCTCAAAATGTTTCATTTTCACAAGAAATGAAGGAGACAAAGCACCCCAAAATCTGTGCCCCAATTTCTCACGAGTACGGCAATGCCTCACATGTGACCAAAAAATACCATTTGGGTGCATGGCAGGACACAGAAGGGAAGGAGTGATATTTGGATTTTGCAGCACAGATTCTGGTGGAATGTTGGTGGGTGCTATGTCGCATTAGCAAGACCCCCGAAGCACCAATACACTGGAACCCCCCCACAAGTGACCCCATTTTGCAAACTACACCCCTCAGGGAATTCATCTAGGGGTATAGTGTACATTTCAAACCCCCAGGGGTTTCACCAATTGTGGTACAACTGGGCAGTGAAAATGAAAAATTAAATTTTGTACACAAAAATGCAGTTCTGGCTCAAAATTTTTCATTTTCACAAGGAATGAAGGAGACAAAGCACCCCAAAATCTGTGCCCCAATTTCTCACGAGTACGGCAATGCCTCACATGTGACCAAAAAATACCATTTGGGTGCATGGCAGGACTCAGAAGGGAAGGAGTGATATTTGGATTTTGCAGCACAGATTCTGGTGGAATGTTGGTGGGTGCTATGTCGCATTAGCAAGACCCCCGAAGCACCAATACAGTGGAACCCCCCCACAAGTGACCCCATTTTGCAAACTACACCCCTCAGGGAATTCATCTAGGGGTATAGTGTACATTTCAAACCCCCAGGGGTTTCACCAATTGTGGTACAACTGGGCAGTGAAAATGAAAAATTAAATTTTTTACACAAAAATGCAGTTCTGGCTCAAAATTTTTCATTTTCACAAGGAATGAAGGAGACAAAGCACCCCAAAATCTGTGCCCCAATTTCTCCGGAGTACGGCAATGCCTCACATGTGACCAAAAAATACCATTTGGGTGCATGGCAGGACTCAGAAGGGAAGGAGTGATATTTGGATTTTGCAGCACAGATTCTGGTGGAATGTTGGTGGGTGCTATGTCGCATTAGCAAGACCCCCGAAGCACCAATACAGTGGAACCCCCCCACAAGTGACCCCATTTTGCAAACTACACCCCTCAGGGAATTCATCTAGGGGTATAGTGTACATTTCAAACCCCCAGGGGTTTCACCAATTGTGGTACAACTGGGCAGTGAAAATGAAAAATTAAATTTTTTACACAAAAATGCAGTTCTGGCTCAAAATTTTTCATTTTCACAAGGAATGAAGGAGACAAAGCACCCCAAAATCTGTGCCCCAATTTCTCACGAGTATGGCAATGCCTCACATGTGACCAAAAAATACCATTTGGGTGCATGGCAGGACTCAGAAGGGAAGGAGTGATATTTGGATTTTGCAGCACAGATTCTGGTGGAATGTTGGTGGGTGCTATGTCGCATTAGCAAGACCCCCGAAGCACCAATACAGTGGAACCCCCCCACAAGTGACCCCATTTTGCAAACTACACCCCTCAGGGAATTCATCTAGGGGTATAGTGTACATTTCAAACCCCCAGGGGTTTCACCAATTGTGGTACAACTGGGCAGTGAAAATGAAAAATTAAATTTTTTACACAAAAATGCAGTTCTGGCTCAAAATTTTTCATTTTCACAAGGAATGAAGGAGACAAACACCCCAAAATCTGTGCCCCAATTTCTCACGAGTACGGCAATGCCTCACATGTGACCAAAAGATACCATTTGGGTGCATGGCAGGACTCAGAAGGGAAGGAGTGATATTTGGATTTTGCAGCACAGATTCTGGTGGAATGTTGGTGGGTGCTATGTCGCATTAGCAAGACCCCCGAAGCACCAATACAGTGGAACCCCCCCACAAGTGACCCCATTTTGCAAACTACACCCCTCAGGGAATTCATCTAGGGGTATAGTGTACATTTCAAACCCCCAGGGGTTTCACCAATTGTGGTACAACTGGGCAGTGAAAATGAAAAATTAAATTTTTTACACAAAAATGCAGTTCTGGCTCAAAATTTTTCATTTTCACAAGGAATGAAGGAGACAAAGCACCCCAAAATCTGTGCCCCAATTTCTCACGAGTACGGCAATGCCTCACATGTGACCAAAAAATACCGTTTGGGTGCATGGCAGGACTCAGAAGGGAAGGAGTGATATTTGGATTTTGCAGCACAGATTCTGGTGGAATGTTGGTGGGTGCTATGTCGCATTAGCAAGACCCCCGAAGCACCAATACAGTGGAACCCCCCCACAAGTGACCCCATTTTGCAAACTACACCCCTCAGGGAATTCATCTAGGGGTATAGTGTACATTTCAAACCCCCAGGGGTTTCACCAATTGTGGTACAACTGGGCAGTGAAAATGAAAAATTAAATTTTTTACACAAAAATGCAGTTCTGGCTCAAAATTTTTCATTTTCACAAGGAATGAAGGAGACAAAGCACCACAAAATATGTGCCCCAATTTCTCCCGAGTATGGCAATGCCTCACATGTGACCAAAAAATACCATTTGGGTGCATGGCAGGACACAGAAGGGAAGGAGTGATATTTGGATTTTGCAGCACAGATTCTGGTGGAATGTTGGTGGGTGCTATGTCGCATTAGCAAGACCCCCGAAGCACCAATACAGTGGAACCCCCCCACAAGTGACCCCATTTTGCAAACTACACCCCTCAGGGAATTCATCTAGGGGTATAGTGTACATTTCAAACCCCCAGGGGTTTCACCAATTGTGGTACAACTGGGCAGTGAAAATGAAAAATTAAATTTTTTACACAAAAATGCAGTTCTGGCTCAAAATTTTTCATTTTCACAAGGAATGAAGGAGACAAAGCACCACAAAATATGTGCCCCAATTTCTCCCGAGTATGGCAATGCCTCACATGTGACCAAAAAATACCATTTGGGTGCATGGCAGGACACAGAAGGGAAGGAGTGATATTTGGATTTTGCAGCACAGATTCCGGTGGAATGTTGGTGGGTGCTATGTCGCATTAGCAAGACCCCCGAAGCACCAATACAGTGGAACCCCCCCACAAGTGACCCCATTTTGCAAACTACACCCCTCAGGGAATTCATCTAGTGGTATAGTGTACATTTCAAACCCCCAGGGGTTTCACCAATTGTGGTACAACTGGGCAGTGAAAATGAAAAATTAAATTTTTTACACAAAAATGCAGTTCTGGCTCAAAATTTTTCATTTTCACAAGGAATGAAGGAGACAAAGCACCCCAAAATATGTGCCCCAATTTCTCCCGAGTACGGCAATGCCTCACATGTGACCAAAAAATACCATTTGGGTGCATGGCAGGACTCAGAAGGGAAGGAGTGATATTTGGATTTTGTAGCACAGATTCTGGTGGATTGTTGGTGGGTGCTATGTCGCATTAGCAAGACCCCCGAAGCACCAATACAGTGGAACCCCCCCACAAGTGACCCCATTTTGCAAACTACACCCCTCAGGGAATTCATCTAGGGGTATAGTGTACATTTCAAACCCCCAGGGGTTTCACCAATTGTGGTACAACTGGGCAGTGAAAATGAAAAATTAAATTTTTTACACAAAAATGCAGTTCTGGCTCAAAATTTTTCATTTTCACAAGGAATGAAGGAGACAAAGCACCCCAAAATATGTGCCCCAATTTCTCCCGAGTACGGCAATGCCTCACATGTGACCAAAAAATACCATTTGGGTGCATGGCAGGACTCAGAAGGGAAGGAGTGATATTTGGATTTTGTAGCACAGATTCCGGTGGAATGTTGGTGGGTGCTATGTCGCATTAGCAAGACCCCCGAAGCACCAATACAGTGGAACCCCCCCACAAGTGACCCCATTTTGCAAACTACACCCCTCAGGGAATTCATCTAGTGGTATAGTGTACATTTCAAACCCCCAGGGGTTTCACCAATTGTGGTACAACTGGGCAGTGAAAATGAAAAATTAAATTTTTTACACAAATATGCAGTTCTGGCTCAAAATTTTTCATTTTCACAAGGAATGAAGGAGACAAAGCACCCCAAAATATATGCCCCAATTTCTCCGGAGTACGGCAATGCCTCACATGTGACCAAAAAATACCATTTGGGTGCATGGCAGGACTCAGAAGGGAAGGAGTGATATTTGGATTTTGCAGCACAGATTCTGGTGGAATGTTGGTGGGTGCTATGTCGCATTAGCAAGACCCCCGAAGCACCAATACAGTGGAACCCCCCCACAAGTGACCCCATTTTGCAAACTACACCCCTCAGGGAATTCATCTAGTGGTATAGTGTACATTTCAAACCCCCAGGGGTTTCACCAATTGTGGTACAACTGGGCAGTGAAAATGAAAAATTAAATTTTTTACACAAAAATGCAGTTCTGGCTCAAAATTTTTCATTTTCACAAGGAATGAAGGAGACAAAGCACCCCAAAATATGTGCCCCAATTTCTCCCGAGTACGGCAATGCCTCACATGTGACCAAATAATACCATTTGGGTGCATGGCAGGACTCAGAAGGGAAGGAGTGATATTTGGATTTTGCAGCACAGATTCTGGTGGAATGTTGGTGGGTGCTATGTCGCATTAGCAAGACCCCCGAAGCACCAATACAGTGGAACCCCCCCACAAGTGACCCCATTTTGCAAACTACACCCCTCAGGGAATTCATCTAGGGGTATAGTGTACATTTCAAACCCCCAGGGGTTTCACCAATTGTGGTACAACTGGGCAGTGAAAATGAAAAATTAAATTTTTTACACAAAAATGCAGTTCTGGCTCAAAATTTTTCATTTTCACAAGGAATGAAGGAGACAAAGCACCCCAAAATATGTGCCCCAATTTCTCCCGAGTACGGCAATGCCTCACATGTGACCAAAAAATACCATTTGGGTGCATGGCAGGACACAGAAGGGAAGGAGTGATATTTGGATTTTGCAGCACAGATTCCGGTGGAATGTTGGTGGGTGCTATGTCGCATTAGCAAGACCCCCGAAGCACCAATACAGTGGAACCCCCCCACAAGTGACCCCATTTTGCAAACTACACCCCTCAGGGAATTCATCTAGTGGTATAGTGTACATTTCAAACCCCCAGGGGTTTCACCAATTGTGGTACAACTGGGCAGTGAAAATGAAAAATTAAATTTTTTACACAAATATGCAGTTCTGGCTCAAAATTTTTCATTTTCACAAGGAATGAAGGAGACATAGCACCCCAAAATATATGCCCCAATTTCTCCGGAGTACGGCAATGCCTCACATGTGACCAAAAAATACCATTTGGGTGCATGGCAGGACTCAGAAGGGAAGGAGTGATATTTGGATTTTGCAGCACAGATTCTGGTGGAATGTTGGTGGGTGCTATGTCGCATTAGCAAGACCCCCGAAGCACCAATACAGTGGAACCCCCCCACAAGTGACCCCATTTTGCAAACTACACCCCTCAGGGAATTCATCTAGGGGTATAGTGTACATTTCAAACCCCCAGGGGTTTCACCAATTGTGGTACAACTGGGCAGTGAAAATGAAAAATTAAATTTTTTACACAAAAATGCAGTTCTGGCTCAAAATTTTTCATTTTCACAAGGAATGAAGGAGACAAAGCACCCCAAAATCTGTGCCCCAATTTCTCCGGAGTACGGCAATGCCTCACATGTGACCAAAAAATACCATTTGGGTGCATGGCAGGACTCAGAAGGGAAGGAGTGATATTTGGATTTTGCAGCACAGATTCTGGTGGAATGTTGGTGGGTGCTATGTCGCATTAGCAAGACCCCCGAAGCACCAATACAGTGGAACCCCCCCACAAGTGACCCCATTTTGCAAACTACACCCCTCAGGGAATTCATCTAGGGGTATAGTGTACATTTCAAACCCCCAGGGGTTTCACCAATTGTGGTACAACTGGGCAGTGAAAATGAAAAATTAAATTTTTTACACAAAAATGCAGTTCTGGCTCAAAATTTTTCATTTTCACAAGGAATGAAGGAGACAAAGCACCCCAAAATCTGTGCCCCAATTTCTCACGAGTATGGCAATGCCTCACATGTGACCAAAAAATACCATTTGGGTGCATGGCAGGACTCAGAAGGGAAGGAGTGATATTTGGATTTTGCAGCACAGATTCTGGTGGAATGTTGGTGGGTGCTATGTCGCATTAGCAAGACCCCCGAAGCACCAATACAGTGGAACCCCCCCACAAGTGACCCCATTTTGCAAACTACACCCCTCAGGGAATTCATCTAGGGGTATAGTGTACATTTCAAACCCCCAGGGGTTTCACCAATTGTGGTACAACTGGGCAGTGAAAATGAAAAATTAAATTTTTTACACAAAAATGCAGTTCTGGCTCAAAATTTTTCATTTTCACAAGGAATGAAGGAGACAAACACCCCAAAATCTGTGCCCCAATTTCTCACGAGTACGGCAATGCCTCACATGTGACCAAAAGATACCATTTGGGTGCATGGCAGGACTCAGAAGGGAAGGAGTGATATTTGGATTTTGCAGCACAGATTCTGGTGGAATGTTGGTGGGTGCTATGTCGCATTAGCAAGACCCCCGAAGCACCAATACAGTGGAACCCCCCCACAAGTGACCCCATTTTGCAAACTACACCCCTCAGGGAATTCATCTAGGGGTATAGTGTACATTTCAAACCCCCAGGGGTTTCACCAATTGTGGTACAACTGGGCAGTGAAAATGAAAAATTAAATTTTTTACACAAAAATGCAGTTCTGGCTCAAAATTTTTCATTTTCACAAGGAATGAAGGAGACAAAGCACCCCAAAATCTGTGCCCCAATTTCTCACGAGTACGGCAATGCCTCACATGTGACCAAAAAATACCGTTTGGGTGCATGGCAGGACTCAGAAGGGAAGGAGTGATATTTGGATTTTGCAGCACAGATTCTGGTGGAATGTTGGTGGGTGCTATGTCGCATTAGCAAGACCCCCGAAGCACCAATACAGTGGAACCCCCCCACAAGTGACCCCATTTTGCAAACTACACCCCTCAGGGAATTCATCTAGGGGTATAGTGTACATTTCAAACCCCCAGGGGTTTCACCAATTGTGGTACAACTGGGCAGTGAAAATGAAAAATTAAATTTTTTACACAAAAATGCAGTTCTGGCTCAAAATTTTTCATTTTCACAAGGAATGAAGGAGACAAAGCACCACAAAATATGTGCCCCAATTTCTCCCGAGTATGGCAATGCCTCACATGTGACCAAAAAATACCATTTGGGTGCATGGCAGGACACAGAAGGGAAGGAGTGATATTTGGATTTTGCAGCACAGATTCTGGTGGAATGTTGGTGGGTGCTATGTCGCATTAGCAAGACCCCCGAAGCACCAATACAGTGGAACCCCCCCACAAGTGACCCCATTTTGCAAACTACACCCCTCAGGGAATTCATCTAGGGGTATAGTGTACATTTCAAACCCCCAGGGGTTTCACCAATTGTGGTACAACTGGGCAGTGAAAATGAAAAATTAAATTTTTTACACAAAAATGCAGTTCTGGCTCAAAATTTTTCATTTTCACAAGGAATGAAGGAGACAAAGCACCACAAAATATGTGCCCCAATTTCTCCCGAGTATGGCAATGCCTCACATGTGACCAAAAAATACCATTTGGGTGCATGGCAGGACACAGAAGGGAAGGAGTGATATTTGGATTTTGCAGCACAGATTCCGGTGGAATGTTGGTGGGTGCTATGTCGCATTAGCAAGACCCCCGAAGCACCAATACAGTGGAACCCCCCCACAAGTGACCCCATTTTGCAAACTACACCCCTCAGGGAATTCATCTAGTGGTATAGTGTACATTTCAAACCCCCAGGGGTTTCACCAATTGTGGTACAACTGGGCAGTGAAAATGAAAAATTAAATTTTTTACACAAAAATGCAGTTCTGGCTCAAAATTTTTCATTTTCACAAGGAATGAAGGAGACAAAGCACCCCAAAATATGTGCCCCAATTTCTCCCGAGTACGGCAATGCCTCACATGTGACCAAAAAATACCATTTGGGTGCATGGCAGGACTCAGAAGGGAAGGAGTGATATTTGGATTTTGTAGCACAGATTCTGGTGGATTGTTGGTGGGTGCTATGTCGCATTAGCAAGACCCCCGAAGCACCAATACAGTGGAACCCCCCCACAAGTGACCCCATTTTGCAAACTACACCCCTCAGGGAATTCATCTAGGGGTATAGTGTACATTTCAAACCCCCAGGGGTTTCACCAATTGTGGTACAACTGGGCAGTGAAAATGAAAAATTAAATTTTTTACACAAAAATGCAGTTCTGGCTCAAAATTTTTCATTTTCACAAGGAATGAAGGAGACAAAGCACCCCAAAATATGTGCCCCAATTTCTCCCGAGTACGGCAATGCCTCACATGTGACCAAAAAATACCATTTGGGTGCATGGCAGGACTCAGAAGGGAAGGAGTGATATTTGGATTTTGTAGCACAGATTCCGGTGGAATGTTGGTGGGTGCTATGTCGCATT
The DNA here is from genome assembly GCF_055691185.1 of Crinia signifera. Classification (NCBI taxonomy): domain Eukaryota; kingdom Metazoa; phylum Chordata; class Amphibia; order Anura; family Myobatrachidae; genus Crinia; species Crinia signifera. The sequence goes on from NC_139220.1 coordinate 184,782,035, forward strand.
AGCAAGACCCCCGAAGCACCAATACAGTGGAACCCCCCCACAAGTGACCCCATTTTGCAAACTACACCCCTCAGGGAATTCATCTAGTGGTATAGTGTACATTTCAAACCCCCAGGGGTTTCACCAATTGTGGTACAACTGGGCAGTGAAAATGAAAAATTAAATTTTTTACACAAATATGCAGTTCTGGCTCAAAATTTTTCATTTTCACAAGGAATGAAGGAGACAAAGCACCCCAAAATATATGCCCCAATTTCTCCGGAGTACGGCAATGCCTCACATGTGACCAAAAAATACCATTTGGGTGCATGGCAGGACTCAGAAGGGAAGGAGTGATATTTGGATTTTGCAGCACAGATTCTGGTGGAATGTTGGTGGGTGCTATGTCGCATTAGCAAGACCCCCGAAGCACCAATACAGTGGAACCCCCCCACAAGTGACCCCATTTTGCAAACTACACCCCTCAGGGAATTCATCTAGTGGTATAGTGTACATTTCAAACCCCCAGGGGTTTCACCAATTGTGGTACAACTGGGCAGTGAAAATGAAAAATTAAATTTTTTACACAAAAATGCAGTTCTGGCTCAAAATTTTTCATTTTCACAAGGAATGAAGGAGACAAAGCACCCCAAAATATGTGCCCCAATTTCTCCCGAGTACGGCAATGCCTCACATGTGACCAAATAATACCATTTGGGTGCATGGCAGGACTCAGAAGGGAAGGAGTGATATTTGGATTTTGCAGCACAGATTCTGGTGGAATGTTGGTGGGTGCTATGTCGCATTAGCAAGACCCCCGAAGCACCAATACAGTGGAACCCCCCCACAAGTGACCCCATTTTGCAAACTACACCCCTCAGGGAATTCATCTAGGGGTATAGTGTACATTTCAAACCCCCAGGGGTTTCACCAATTGTGGTACAACTGGGCAGTGAAAATGAAAAATTAAATTTTTTACACAAAAATGCAGTTCTGGCTCAAAATTTTTCATTTTCACAAGGAATGAAGGAGACAAAGCACCCCAAAATATGTGCCCCAATTTCTCCCGAGTACGGCAATGCCTCACATGTGACCAAAAAATACCATTTGGGTGCATGGCAGGACACAGAAGGGAAGGAGTGATATTTGGATTTTGCAGCACAGATTCCGGTGGAATGTTGGTGGGTGCTATGTCGCATTAGCAAGACCCCCGAAGCACCAATACAGTGGAACCCCCCCACAAGTGACCCCATTTTGCAAACTACACCCCTCAGGGAATTCATCTAGTGGTATAGTGTACATTTCAAACCCCCAGGGGTTTCACCAATTGTGGTACAACTGGGCAGTGAAAATGAAAAATTAAATTTTTTACACAAATATGCAGTTCTGGCTCAAAATTTTTCATTTTCACAAGGAATGAAGGAGACATAGCACCCCAAAATATATGCCCCAATTTCTCCGGAGTACGGCAATGCCTCACATGTGACCAAAAAATACCATTTGGGTGCATGGCAGGACTCAGAAGGGAAGGAGTGATATTTGGATTTTGCAGCACAGATTCTGGTGGAATGTTGGTGGGTGCTATGTCGCATTAGCAAGACCCCCGAAGCACCAATACAGTGGAACCCCCCCACAAGTGACCCCATTTTGCAAACTACACCCCTCAGGGAATTCATCTAGGGGTATAGTGTACATTTCAAACCCCCAGGGGTTTCACCAATTGTGGTACAACTGGGCAGTGAAAATGAAAAATTAAATTTTTTACACAAAAATGCAGTTCTGGCTCAAAATTTTTCATTTTCACAAGGAATGAAGGAGACAAAGCACCCCAAAATATGTGCCCCAATTTCTCCCGAGTACGGCAATGCCTCACATGTGACCAAAAAATACCATTTGGGTGCATGGCAGGACACAGAAGGGAAGGAGTGATATTTGGATTTTGCAGCACAGATTCCGGTGGAATGTTGGTGGGCGCTATGTCGCATTAGCAAGACCCCCGAAGCACCAATACAGTGGAACCCCCCCACAAGTGACCCCATTTTGCAAACTACACCCCTCAGGGAATTCATCTAGTGGTATAGTGTACATTTCAAACCCCCAGGGGTTTCACCAATTGTGGTACAACTGGGCAGTGAAAATGAAAAATTAAATTTTTTACACAAAAATGCAGTTCTGGCTCAAAATTTTTCATTTTCACAAGGAATGAAGGAGACAAAGCACCCCAAAATATGTGCCCCAATTTCTCCCGAGTACGGCAATGCCTCACATGTGACCAAAAAATACCATTTGGGTGCATGGCAGGACTCAGAAGGGAAGGAGTGATATTTGGATTTTGTAGCACAGATTCTGGTGGATTGTTGGTGGGTGCTATGTCGCATTAGCAAGACCCCCGAAGCACCAATACAGTGGAACCCCCCCACAAGTGACCCCATTTTGCAAACTACACCCCTCAGGGAATTCATCTAGGGGTATAGTGTACATTTCAAACCCCCAGGGGTTTCACCAATTGTGGTACAACTGGGCAGTGAAAATGAAAAATTAAATTTTTTACACAAAAATGCAGTTCTGGCTCAAAATTTTTCATTTTCACAAGGAATGAAGGAGACAAAGCACCCCAAAATATGTGCCCCAATTTCTCCCGAGTACGGCAATGCCTCACATGTGACCAAATAATACCATTTGGGTGCATGGCAGGACTCAGAAGGGAAGGAGTGATATTTGGATTTTGCAGCACAGATTCTGGTGGAATGTTGGTGGGTGCTATGTCGCATTAGCAAGACCCCCGAAGCACCAATACAGTGGAACCCCCCCACAAGTGACCCCATTTTGCAAACTACACCCCTCAGGGAATTCATCTAGGGGTATAGTGTACATTTCAAACCCCCAGGGGTTTCACCAATTTTGGTACAACTGGGCTGTGAAAATGAAAAATTACATTTTTTTACACAAAAATGCAGTTCTGGCTCAAAATTTTTCATTTTCACAAGGAATAAATGGAGACAAAGCACCCCAAAATCTGTGCCCCAATTTCTCCCGAGTACGGCAATGCCTCATGTGTGACCAAAAAATGGCAGGACTCAGAAGGGAAGGAGTGATATTTGGATTTTGCAGCACAGATTCTGGTGGAATGTTGGTGGGTGCTTTGTCGCATTAGCAAGACCCCCAAAGCCCCAATACAGTGGAACCCCCCCACAAGTGACCCCATTTTGCAAACTATACCCCTCAGGGAATTCATCTAGGGGTATAGTGTACATTTCAAACCCCCAGGGGTTTCACCAATTTTGGTACAACTGGGCTGTGAAAATGAAAAATTACATTTTTTTACACAAAAATGCAGTTCTGGCTCAAAATTTTTCATTTTCACAAGGAATGAAGGAGACAAAGCACCCCAAAATCTGTGCCCCAATTTCTCCCGAGTACGGCAATGCCTCATGTGTGACCAAAAAATGGCAAGACTCAGAAGGGAAGGAGTGATATTTGGATTTTGCAGCACAGATTCTGGTGGAATGTTGGTGGGTGCTATGTCGCATTAGCAAGACCCCCAAAGCACCAATACAGTGGAACCCCCCCACAAGTGACCCCATTTTGCAAACTATACCCCTCAGGGAATTCATCTAGGGGTATAGTGTACATTTCAAACCCCCAGGGGATTCACCAATTTTGGTACAACTGGGCTGTGAAAATGAAAAATTACATTTTTTTACACAAAAATGCAGTTCTGGCTCAAAATTTTTCATTTTCATAAGGTATGAAGGAGAAAAAGCACCCCAAAATCTGTGCCCCAATATCTTCCGAGTATGGCAATGCCTCATATGTGACCAAAAAATACCAGTTGGGTGCATGGCAGGACTCAGAAGGGAAGGAGTGATTTTTGGATTTTGCAGCTCATATTGTGGTGGAATGAATGGTGGGTGCTCTGTGGCATTAGCAAGACCCCCGAAGCACGGTGAAATGATGAACCTAATAATCCATAGATGTGTGGTATATTTTAAAACACTCCTTTATACATAGGCCGGGTTTGTCGGGGCAAGTTTCACAGTGGAAAATAGTATCCTTTCTTATTCCCTTTTTATAGCAAGCTTTGCACCTTTTTTGTTTCCTGCCCTTTTTTGCAGTGGAGGGGATTTCGTTAGGAAAATGCTGCCCTGGTACAATACGGGGGCCAGTACTAGAAGTACTGGGGCCCTCTGCCTGCTGGTTCCCAAATATTAGGCCCTTTATGACTTCCTCTTGAAAGTGCATAAATGTCCCCCTCTGGCTGGTAGAACGGAATAGCACGTAAGCGTTATACAGTGCCATCTGGATGATATACACGGCCAGCTTCTTGTACCAGATTTTTGTTTTCCGCAGGGGACTGTACGGCTTCAGTACCTGATCTGAAAGATCCACTCCGCCCATGTACTTATTGTAATCTAGGATACAATTAGGTTTTGAGGTGTGGGTACTGGTACCTCGTACAGGGACGGAGGTGGTACTGTCTCCATGAATTGTTGTCAGTATAAGGACATCCCTCTTGTCCTTATATTTGACCAACAACATATTTTCGGTGCATATTCCCCTGCTTTCACCCCTTCTCAGTAATTGGGCAACGTGCGTTTTTGGGAGGCCTCTTTGGTTCTTGCGCACAGTACCGCAAGCTGCTGTACCTCTTGAACCAAGGGCCTTAAACAGGGGGATGCTAGTGTAAAAGTTATCCACATAGAGGTGATAACCTTTATCCAGGAAGGGGTGCACTAAATCCCAGACAATTTTTCCACTAACACCTACGAGGGAGGGGGGGCATTCTGGCGGTTCAATTCTTGAGTCCTTCCCTTCATATACCCTAAACCTGTGGGTGTACCCTGAGGTGCTTTCACACAGCTTATACATTTTTATGCCATACCTTGCCCTCTTATTGGGAAGGTACTGGCGGAATTTAACCCTTCCTTTAAAATGTATAAGGGACTCGTCGATACAAATAAACTTTTCAGGGATGTACATCTCTGCAAATTTGGCACTGAAATGATCAATGACCGGCCTGACTTTGAATAGCCGGTCAAAGGTGGGATCATCTCTGGGTGGGCACTGTGCATTATCGGTGTAATGTAAAAATTTAAGGATTGTCTCAAAACGAGTCCGAGCCATGGCCATACGGTAAAGTGGGGTGCTGTACAGAACATCTGTACTCCAATATTGCCTAATTTCTGGCTTTTTTACTATGCCCATATGTAACACCAGACCCCAAAACGTCATCATCTCTACTGCATCTACAGGGGTCCACCTAGCAAATGATGACGTGGGGTTTTGATCAATAAACTGCTGGGCATATAAATTACTTTGGTCCACCATTAAATTTATAAAATCATCAGAGAAAAATAATTTGAAAAAGTCAATTTCTCTGAGACCTGTTGAATCAAATTGGATTCCTGGGATGGCCAAAAACTCAGGAACCTGGGGCTCAAAATTGTCTGGTGGTGGGGTCCATACGGGATCAATCATTTGGGGGGGTTCTCAGCTGCTCTACGGGGGCGTCTTTGAGGGGGTCCCTCATCACTAGAGGAGGAAGAGGAGCTTAAGACGAATCCTTCAAATTCCCCACTTGCATCACTGGCTGTGTCAGAGTCAGAGGCAAGCATGGCATATGCCTCCTCCGCTGAATACATTCTTCTGGATGACTGGGATGACATTTGGGATGACATTTGGGATGCCATTTTTATTTTTGTGTTTCTGTAAGTGTAATGTTTCAACACGTGTATAGTGTAGGGGGGGTACAAACTTTATTTCAACACGGGGGGTATGTAGTGTGTAGTGTGTATGTAGTGCAGAAAAAAAAATACTTTATACAGGAATTTGATCCCAATAAAAAAAAAAAAAATTGAAGGGGTTAAAAAAAAAAATAAAAGGTCCTGCGCCAAAAATTGAGCACAGATGTTGGTCAGTAACGTCCGTCACTGAACAGCGCTCAAAGGCAACAGGAATTTGATCCAAAAAAAAAAATTATATCAACCCTGTGCCAAAAATGCTGTTCAGTGATGTACGTCACTGATCAGCGCTCAGCGGCCACAGGACACCCACAAAAGCAACGTGGGTGTAAAAACAATTTAAAAAAAATAAACCACAGCACTCTCCAAAAAAAAAACAATTTAAAAAAACTGCAGAAAAAAAATTATATCAACCCTGTGCCAAAAATGCTGTTCAGTGATGTACGTCACTGATCAGCGCTCAGCGGCCACAGGACACCCACAAAAGCAACGTGGGTGTAAAAACAATTTAAAAAAAATAAACCACAGCACTCTCCAAAAAAAAAAAACAATTTAAAAAAACTGCAGAAAAAAAATTATATCAACCCTGTGCCAAAAATGCTGTTTAGTGATGTACGTCACTGATCAGCGCTCAGCGGCCACAGGACACCCACAAAAGCAACGTGGGTGTAAAAACAAAACCCCACTGCACTCTCCAAAAAAAAACTGCAGATCAGTGATGCAGTGATGCAACACTGATTAGCAGTGAGGGGCAGCAGGCACCCAACTGTGGGTGCAACCTGACAGGGTATATATATATAAAAAAAAAACCCTGGACCCCCAAAAAGTTGCTGATCAGTTAATTTATACTGATCAGCACAAAAGGGGGGGCAGCAGGGGGGCAGCAGGGGGGCAGCAGTCAGTTGCACAGGCAGCACAAGCTTTGGTGCAACTGACAGGTATATATATAAAAAAAATAACCCCTGCACCCCCAAAAAGTTGCTGATCAGCACAGATACAGTATACTGATCAGCACAAAAGGGGGTGCAGCAGACACAAAATATAGCACTCTCTATCACTCTCTGTCACTATCTCTGACTATCTCTGACTATCTCTGACTATCTCTCACTATCTGTCACTCTATGACACTGCAGCAGCAGCACACAGGAAGTGACAAGATCCAGTAAGCATCCAGCTGCTGGCAGCACGCTACCAGCGGTGATCAGGTAAGTATCAGGCAAGGATCAGGTATGTATATCACGACAGATTGGCCGGTGACCGCTCTGCATGCAATTCCTGACCGGAATGGCATCTGCAGCGCAGTCACCGTTAGTTTAAATAACGCGCTATGGCTGTGATTGGTCCGTCGGTCCGACGGACCAATCACAGCCTTGGGGGCAGGTGGGGTGAGGTGGGGTGAGGTGTGGTCATCACCGGTGACCCCCTCACACCCCCTCCCACCCGGCGGTGATTGACACCTGTGTTACCGAGCGTCATATTCGCCGGTAACACAGGAAAACGCTGCGATTGGCTGTTCACATTGAACAGCCAATCACAGCGATCGCCGACGGGGGGGAGGCATCGCCGCCCCCCCTGGACATGCTGGGACATGTCTGCTGTCAGGTACAGCAGACATGTTTAAACTGTCACCGCGTCTATAGACGCGGGGACAGTTTAAAGTCATGACGTATATATACGTCATGTGTCGGGAAGTACATCCCGGCCATGACGTATATATACGTCAAATGTCGGGAAGGGGTTAAGGTGTCTAATAATCGCACTTTTTTCAGACCAGGTTCTGTTGGGCGATTTGGCCCAGAACTCACTTTGGTCAAGTGCACAAATGGTTAATTTGAACACAGGTGCCCTCAATTTCACTCAGAAAAAGCCCTACATATACCCCAACATCAATAAGGACACCTGTGAGGGTTTGAGACATGGATATTTTGCAGAGTGGTTTGGAGTTGCTGATTTGTGGTGTGGCCCATTTGGAGGAGCTGCGCAGGAGGGAGGAAGCTGCACACCAGATCCAGGTAGCCCCCCAACTACTGCGTACCCCACGTATGTATCGTGCTCGGCTGTACCTGGACTCCCTCTTGGATCAACAGGTTGTGAGAATGTTTAGGCTGAACCGCAATAACCTGTTGGACTTATACAGTATGAGCAGATGAGAGATGATTTGGACCCTTTCGGGGGAGGCAACTATGCAGTGTCTGGGCTGCAGAAATTAATGTGTACCCTCTACTATTTGGCCACTGGCTCCACTCAGTCTGTGACCTCATGGTCCTTGGGGGTATCACAGCCCACTTTCTCTAAGCATTTTACTCAAGTGTTACTTGCTTTAAAGAAGTTGTGGCGGACATACATCAGATTCCCATGTTCTGAGTTGGAGTTGCAGGACCACAAGGTGGCTTTCTATAGACTCTCAGCATTCCCTCACGTGCTAGGAGCTATAGACTGCACACACATTGGGATTAGGGAACTGCACGTGCGGGGATACGTCTATGTCAATCGGCGTGGGCGGCACTCTTTGAACGTACAGGTGGTATGTGATGGTCATCTCAAAATCCTAAGTGTAGTAGCAGGCTTCCCTGGGAACTGCCATGACGCCTATATTCTGAGGCACTCAGCCCTCTGCCACTCCTCACTCTGCCACCAACACCTCTTCCTCTGCTCACACTGCCACTGCTCCTCTCCATGCTCCTTACTTCCTATCAAAGAGTGAAATGGCACCAGTGCCCCTTTATATAGGGGGTGTGATGCATAATGGAGGGGACAGAGGTGGGCCAATAGGTTAGGGGGTTCTTAGTCATGCGGAGACAGTCTTGTAAATCGCACTCCGGTTGGTCCAAAACTTGCACATGACCGGCGGAAGAAATCGCACTTTTTTGTGTCATAAAATCGCACCACTTTGCCGCAAATCGCACTACATCGCACTTTTCAGCCTCCAAATCGCATCCCATTAAATATGCGAATTATTACAAAAAAAATGTGATTTCAAAAAGTGCGAAGAGTGGCGATGAGATAAAAAATGCACTTTTATCTCATCCCATAGAATGTCACCCTTAGTTTTTTTTTTAATGAAATGCCTTGTATAGAATATATTGCATAAATGTATTAATAAACAATTCTCTAGTGTACGATATACAGTATATCCTTCCTTCTTCCATTCACCTGCTTCCTGTCATCAGCAGTATGAAGCAGCACATTAGATGCCTATGCATGTGAACACAAGATTAAGCATACACACTATGCTATGTCTATAATATGTCATTCCAATTTGCCTCAATACAACATATCATCCAATGTATTGCCTAATGTGTACTCCACTCTAGTGTATTCCCTTTATGGAACTTCCACATTATGGAACTAAAACAGAAAACATAATAGTGATGGCAGGAAGCATTATTCAGTCCAAGGGCTCCCTCTATAGGAACAGAACAGACAATTCTTTCAAAATATTGCAAATGTTGTTCCTGATTCAGCTGGGCTCGCGAAGAGCTGAATTCGCAGCGTGGTCCGATGTTGCGGGTCTGCGCATGTGTATTGGCGAAAATGCGCATGTGCAGACTGGCTGTGCAAATGCCTTAGGCGAGTAATACATTCACAGCGGTGTGGACAGGGGGCTCCATAAAAATGCTTGGCATCCACTTGTAAACACAGGTGTGCCAAAGCTGCCCGCCTGGTCTGCATCGAGGCGCTCGCAAATAAAAGTCAGTCTAGGCTGACTTGTATTTGCGAACGGGTGGCACACTCATTCAATGGTCGCCGACCATCAAATGATTTTTCACCCGTACATAACGTGATACTGTGCTTCAGTATCAGAGGTATAACTGTTAAATTTGAACCACCATGCCCGCCCCATCTCCAAGTAGTGTTACAACCCCCCCCTGCCTCCTTAAAAACTGTCTGCTGTATGGGGGCAGCCATTTTTTGAGTGTCAGTTTTCATTAGCAGCAGGGGTACTTGTGTATTATCACGGCGCCCACTACTCCATTTGCGGAATTGCATCGCATTGCATGCCATATTGTATGCCATGTAATGCGATGCAATTTTACTATGTAATGTATTCACTGCCCTGTGTCAGTGAATCTATTAAAAAGATAGGATGCGATAAAAAATCGCATCGCATGCTATTATTGTATGGCATGCGATGCAATGAGATATCGGTTCTGATGGAACCTAGAATAATGCCATTTTATGGTAAAATTACATATAATGTCATTTATTTTGCCCCCCCCCCCGCCACTATATACATCATCCCGAAGAGTGGTGAGGGGCGACGGTACACGTCCGGAGTTGATTCTATATAGTGTGACGAGCGCAGCTAGCCTCCGAGCCCAAAGCGTGGCGAGCGCAGCGAGGAGGCGCATACATTGGTTCTTCTGCAAATGGAGTTCTGCAAGGCACTCAGTAGAGGAGGCCTCAGTCCCCTTTTTTCGCTGGGCAGCTGCCCAAGCTGAGGCTTAATTAGATGGCCACCTGCAGGGATCATTTGCCACACTGCTAGGATTGCAGCTCCATGAAGGAGGTATCTCTTCCACTGAGATGTCTCCTGCATGCCCCTGCTAGAGATCACATGGAAATTCAAAGCTGCTTGTATGCGACACTGAACTTCCGAACATCCAGGTATATGGCCCATTTTTTTAAATGTACAATTGCTGCAACAAAGTTACAAGGTATGTGGTGCACTAAAGAGCAAAGGTGTATGAGGACACATCTGTATATAATTTATTATTGCAAAACTATATATTTTAATTTCACAAATATTTTCTAATTTGCATAAATACAGAACATATACTGAGTTTTATGGAATAAATGAAGTCACTGTACAATGTACGGCTCATGGCTATTCTGTTGTTTTACAGATATGGAATGATTACAAGCTTAAGTGGGTTCCAAGTCATTTTGGAGGAATTGAATATATTCGAGTTCCCTCTTCCCAGATCTGGAGGCCAGACATAGTTCTCTATAACAAGTAATCCTTATCTAATCTATGCTGTTTGTGTATATACACAGTACTGTGCAAAAGTGTGGAATAAATGCTGCAAAGATGCTTTAAAAAATTGTAGTATTAGCTTGTATCAATTAACAACATGCAAAGTGAGTGTTTTCAGGCAACAGTGAAGCATGGAGGAGGTTGCACTTCAGCAAGTGGAGTTGGGGATTTGGTCAGGATTGTTATTCTCAATGCTGAGAAATACAGGCAGGAACTTATTGTCACACTACTAGATTGAGGTGGAGTCTGGTTAGGACTAGGGACCTTTTTCTGGTCCACATGCAAAGCTGCAAATTTCGCAGCGTTGCATGTGGATTAAACGCCGGATGCCACTCGCTCGGCAATTTAACCGCACAGCTCCAAATGGATGTTTTGCATAAACATCCATTCACAGCCTTGGGTGCGGAGGCCAAATCATTTGATGGTCACCGACCATCAAATGATTTGGAAGGAGCACGCAAAATGAAGGCACTCTCTGGTGTCTTAGCTTTCATGCTCATGTATGAGAAGAGGGCAGGCAGCTAACATACGTTAATGTCAGCTGCCCTCCGCTGGCAGCCACATCATGGCCTAATTTCCATGGGAACACCCAGCGTTTCCATGGGAACACCCAGCATTTCCATGGGAACACCCAGCGTTTCCATGGGAACACCCAGCATTTACATGGGAACACCCAGCATTTACATGGAAACACCCAGCGTTTTAATGGGAACACCCATGAAATGCTGGGCGTTCCCATGGGTGCGTCACCTTGCTGCTGCTCCTCACCCCCTGTCCGCACTGGTAGGTGCAAACGGGATTTAAAAATTAGCAGTTTGCCATGCCCGCTCGCACCCAGCATATGCACATGCACAGAAATGCTCATGTGCATAAGGAAAACATTGCTCCCCCATGCGAATGTGCAGGGGAGTGTGTAAACCAGAATAAGGCCCTAGGTCCCAATGTTGCAGTAGAAGCTATGAATGAGGCTGGTCTAATGTAAGACCTACACATAATCAATGGGCTTTGGCCTTAGCTGTGTGCGACCTTCAGGTCATGGCCCTCTGCCTCGGTCACCTGGTATAGAATAGAAAGCAACACATCTAGTTAGGGCTAGTAGATCAGAACTAAATCCGACAGGCTGGACTGGATACAAAAGATCTTAACCGGACTGGATTTCACCAAACTGGACTTGACTGGACTTAACTCAACTGAACCAGATTGGACTTGACTAGACAGGACCAGGCTAAAAATTGACTGGACTAGACCAGACTGGACTTAACTGGACTTAGCTTAACAGACCTTGAACTGAAAAGAAAGCTAGGTTGTGCACTGTGGGAGGAAACTATACTACCAGTAAAGGGTAAAGAATTTTGGTACTTGTGTAGTTTCACGGCTGCAGTTATGTAGTCAGCGTAGTGTCCCTGTCAGAATCAGCGTAGTGTTCCCGAGGCCGGCGTAGTTATCGTATTCAGCATCCCTGTCAGTATCAGCGTTGTGTTCCCGCAGCCAGCATAATTAGCATAGTCGGCGTCCCTGTCAGTATCAATGTAGTGTTCCCATGACCAGCGTAGTTAGTGTAGTCAGCGTCCCTGTCAGTATCAGCGTCGTGTTCCCGCAGCCAGCGTAGTCAGCCTAGTCAGTACGTTCGCGGCTAGCCAGAGCTTACGTAGTTAGCGTAGTCAGTCAACGTTACGCAGATAGCGTTTAGTCAGCATAGTCAGTACGTTCGCGGCTAGCCGGAGATTACGTAGTTGGCGTAGTCAGTCAGCGTTACGCAGTCAGCATTTTGTCACCACTTATTAGATTGTGTAAGTTATGGCTCCCGAACCATTAACCATCTCCAACCTGCCGCAGAGGAAGGAGGAGTTGGTGGCATTTTTCCAACGCCACAACTTGCTGCCAGAGACACAGACCTGTGTCAACGGGCATCCTATAAGGCTCAATGTAAAGGAACGTATGTGGTGCTGCACATAAGAAGCTGTGGGAAGAAGGTCAGTCTCCGGGCTGCACAATGGTTTCGCAATGTCACCTGACATTTCTGACCCTTCTGTGGTTCATATTTTCATGGGTGGAGGAGCTGACAAGCATTACATTTTGTGAGCGCCACCTCAAGATTTTGAGCAAAACCGCCGTTATATATAACAATCTTATGCGGGAGGCATGTACCCTCGATCTGATGTCACAGCCCCAACACCAGATTGGCAGACCTGGCAAAATCATTGAGGTGGACAAAAGTCTGTTTGTCCAGCATAAGAGCCACATTGGACGCGTCCTACCACAGCAGTGGCTCTTCGGTGGGATATTGCGTGAGACCAATGCTTCATCACACCAGTGGCCAGCCGTGACGCCAGGACCCTAATGTCTGCCATCGAAGCACACATAGAGCCAGGTACCACCATCTACTCAGACTGTTGGCGTGCGTACAAAACGCAAGAATTGGAGCAGGCGGGGTACCACCACATGCACGTCAACCACCGTTATAACTTTGTGGACCCAGACACTTGGGTCCATACCCAGAATATCGAGAGGCTCTGGGGCTCCTGCAAGTTGAGGAATAAGAGGCAGAGGGGCACTGCACGCCAGTACCTTGACTCATACTTGCAGGAATTCATATGGCGCGAAACCCTAGGGGTGGAGGATGCTTTCCTGCGCATATTACATGCACTGACTCTTGTCCCAACTGCAGACAAAGCAGCCGATGCCGAGGATGAGACTGCTGCATCAACATCAGCTGCATCTGGAGGGGCTGCTGTGTCGGAGGAATAAATGTTTTAGACCTTTCTGGGACTTGTTGTTCTACATTATTATTTAACATTGCTCATTGTTTTTTGTATTTATTCTTTATGTCAGTAAAATCCATTTGACAGTTAACACGTCTCATCATTATTGTTTCAGATGGATGAAATGACAAGTGTGAATGTGTTCCTGAAACACCCACACTATCCACGCAAGCGTGGAGAGCGCAGCACGCCCCACGAGGGGACGCGGTATGCATCCTCCCAACCTGTTCATACCCCCACTATCCACGCCGGTGTGGAGTTGATTTTATAAAGTGTGGCAAGCGCAGCGAGCCACCGCGCACGAAGTGTGGCGAGCACAGCGAGCCCCGTGATGGGACATGCAAAGGAGCCCGAAGCGTGGAGATCGTTGTCCGCCACGCTTTGGGTGCGGCGGCTCGATGCGCTCGCAAATCTCAGGCAGATGGAGCGTCTCTCCGCCGGCGCCCGCATGATCACCTCCCTGCCGGCGTCCGCCAGCGCAGGGGATCTGGCGGTTACCGGCGCTGTATGAGAGGCTCTCACTAGGCTTGCCAGGGACACCGGGGACAGAGCAGCAGCTCGCGGGGACAGTGCGGTGACTACGCTGCCTGACACTAAGCTGACTACACAGGGCTGCCGCAGGGACACTACGCTACAGTTGGGCTACGCTGACAGACTGCACTGCACTATTTATTTAAACAGTATAATATAGTTATTAATATAAAGCTGGTAAGTAGAACATTATAGTCAATAAAAAATACATATAAAATACACAATTCAATATAACAACCTGGGTTAGTAGCCAACAGTCCTGTTAGTGCACTCAGATACTTCATTAATAGTAAATCCAGTCGGTATTAGTACTAATATGGTAATATTTCCAGATGTTAGTTTGGTTAGCAATAGTTACCACTGTCCTCAATTCTGATGAACTTTAACAAAAGGTTTTGACACATCGGGCCTTATTCTGGTTCACTCTTTCTGACAAAATCCTTCTTAGAAAGACAAACCATGTGCACTGTAGGGGGGCAGATGTAAAATGTGCAGAGAGAATTAGATTTGGGTGAGTAATTTTGTTTCTGTGCAGGGTAAATACTGGCTGCTTTTTTTTACACTGCAATATAGATCTCACTTTAAAGTAAAACCCCACCCAAATCTAATTCTCTCTGCACAAGTAACATCTGCCCCCCCCCCCCCCTGCAGTGCACATGGTCTTGTCCATCTAAGAAGGAATTTGTCAGAAAGAGTGAACCAAAATAACCCCCATTATCAGCTGACAAGAGAGCTCATAGAAACATACGACTAAAATATTTTATTTTATTTAGTGCGGTTGGGATATTTCAAGTGGATGACAAAGCCAAAGCAATATTAAAATACACAGGAGACATAACTTGGATCCCACCTGCTATATTCAAGAGCTCCTGCTGGATAGATGTGACGTTCTTCCCCTTCGATTACCAGAACTGCACTATGAAGTTTGGGTCATGGACATATGATAAAGCCAAAATTGATCTCGTTATGATCAGTTCTGAGATGAACCTAAAGGAATTCTGGGAGAGCGGCGAGTGGGTCATCATTAGTGCTCCAGGATACAAGCATGAGATTAAATACAACTGCTGTATAGAAATTTACCAGGATATCACGTATTCCCTTTATATCAGACGTCTACCATTGTTCTACACCATTTACATGATCATTCCTTGCCTTCTCATCTCATGCCTAACTATCTTAGTTTTCTATTTGCCATCAGATTGCGGAGAGAAGGTTACTTTGTGCATGTCTGTACTATTATCACTGACTGTATTTCTTCTAGTTATCACCGAAATTATCCCTTCAACCTCCCTGGTGATCCCTCTCATTGGTGAATATTTACTCTTTACCATGATATTTGTAACTCTATCTATTGTTATAACTGTATTTGTGCTGAATGTACACTACAGAACTCCTAAAACACACACAATGCCCCAGTGGGTAAAGAAAATCTTCTTGGACAAGCTCCCGAAAATAATGTTTATGACACGACCAACAAAGGAAGACATAAAACCACAATCAAATGAAGATCTCTTCAACATAAATAGCATCAGCAGTTCTGAGATTAGAAGTTGTAATGGCCAACTGTTCTGCCAGGACAACTCATGCCCATGTGGGCAAATGAAAAGATTATATACCTCAGACATTGCATGTAATCTTACTCGTGGCTCCAGCCTGGAATCAATGGACAATCTGATCTCAAATTCACTATTATCCACAGAGATAAGAGAAGTCATAGAAAATGTACATTTTATTGCAGACAATATGAAGATACAAAATGAATCGAAAGAGGTAAGATCACTTTCCTATATGACAATATGCATCCATTGCTTACCTCCATGTAGCAATCTGCTGGGTCATAAGGACTTTCACACATTATACCAATGGAATGAATGAACTTTAATTTAGTCAGTGATGGGCAGTGATATTACATAACCTCTTCTTTCCAAGGACTGATCATAATTACATGAGCTACCAGAGATGCTTATCACTAGCTGATACCATGTCTGGTTCTTCTCAGGGTAGTGCCCACAGGGAGCAGGTGCCCACCATAAAATATCATGCAAAACATGTTGCAGAACCTCTGCAGAAGAAGCCTACAAACTTGTTGAGAACTGCCTGCTTCCTACCTGTGGTGGTGGTATGTTGCCAACAGGACAGGAGTGGACCAACCCTATGCACCTCCTGCACAGCCCCAGGAGCCACTCACCAGCATGTTCATTTGTAACTATCAGTTTCTCCTTCATGCTGGGCAACTTCCTGGATAAAGCTGGCCATACATTTACAGATTGATTGGCAGATCTGGCTGGTTGGAACAAAAACCGGGTAATGGATGTGAGTAAATGACAGTTGATCATTTGCTTTGAATTGCTGAAAAACTGCCAAACTGTCATTCAGATACTACCAGGTTTTTGTTCCAGCCAGACATATTTGACATTCAATCTGTAGATGTAGGGCCAGCTTAAGACACCTGACACTGCATCAAGCCATGCCCCCCTCAGGCAGATCTGATAGCTGCCTCTCCTTGTGCTGTGTTTTGCTGTATTATTGGTCAAGGAGGCTGCACTACCCACAGCCTCAGGCAGTCTCTGTCCATCATAGAAGGGAGGCTGAGCTTTTAGCAAATGCTTTGAAAGCTAGTCTGCTACCTTGTGATTGCCTCTGTGTTTGTGCATGTGTGAGAGAAATAGAGATGTTGTTTCACTCGCTGCCAACAGAGGGCAGTGTTGCAGAGACACACAGACGCTAGACGTATATATAGATGATGTTATAAATATCTTCTTTATATAATTCTAATTCATTTTTATACACAAAACTCCGTAGTATAGTAGAGTATGACAGGTAAGGCTCTGCCTCCCTGAGTGAATTCAGGGCCGCCAACAGGGGGGTGCTGTGGGTACAGCTGTCCCAGGCCCCGGCCTCTGGAGGGGCCCAGGCAGCTGCCCACATGGTGCCACCCCCTCCACCCCGTGGCCGAACACCGCCTCCCCCACCCGGTCCCGGCTCCCCCCACAGCCAGGCACGCACAATACACAGTGCAACCTGCAGAGCGCTGAGCCTAGGTTACAGAGGGGCTTGGCACTCTGCAGGCTGCACTGTGCAGTGTGCACTCCAGAGGAGATGCGTGCCAGTGGAGACGTGCAGGAACCTCTGCAGCTAGGTAATGGTACTGGGTGGGGGGGGGGGGGGTGGGGGGGGGGGCGTAATGGTACTCTGGGGGGGAAGGGGTGGCGGGTGCCCGTAATGGTACTCTGGGGGAGAAGGGGTGGCGGGGTGCACGTAATGGTACTCAGGCGTGGGGGGAGTCAGTCCTGGGCCCCGCGATTCCTAGTGGAGGCCCTGAGTAAATTTATGATGTTTTTGTAAATTTAGAACAATATTCCTGATTTAGCATTACTGTAATTGGCATTTACAATTTGTCAATTGTAAATTAGGTACATTTTATTCCAGTAAAGAAAACTTAGAAATAAGAAGTGGAAAAAACTCAAATGACGGTGGAATGAAACAAAATAAGAGATCCTGTGTTTCATACATACCCATGGTTATTTAATGCCAGCTAATTGATACTCCAAGGCTATACAATTAGCCCTGAAGTGTTGCTGCAGACATCTATTAACAAGGATTTTTAAGGGGACCTCAGTAGGTTCCAACATTTAAACATTTTTAAACCAGAATTGAAAAAAAAAAAAAGGACAGTAAAGGGTTAAGCCCCATACACACTAAACTACTTTTTAAAATATATAGTTCATTTGGCCCTTCTGAGAGACATGTTTTAAAAAATTGCTTTCTTGTATGCTCAATATCGTTAGTGACACCCCCATCATCTGTGCTGTATGCTCAGTGTTGACTAAATCATAAACACAATGGCATGTAGCAGCTAGGGAAGCAGTGTAACCATACCTCCCGACAGTCCTGATATTAGCGGGACAGTCCCGATAATCAGGGCCTGTCCCACTTTCCCACCCGCTGCCGGCAGTGTCCCGTGGGCGGGGGAGGTTGCCACGGGAGATAATCACTACTACATGATCTGACTGAATAGATGCTGTGCGCAAGCGCACAGCGTCTATTCGCGGCCGTAAATGTGGGCGCTGCCTAATTTGCATAAGCTGTACCCTCATTTGCGTAGGCCACACCCCCTTTTCGGACGCTCACGCGGAGTTGGGAGGTATGGTGTAACTGATCATATCGTTCACTGATATTGTTCAGTGTGTATCATTAATGATATTGGCTGTGGAGCCTGGGGATATTTTTCAGCTGCAAAATCACAGGGTCTAATAATGAAAAATGGCACACAAAAAAATGTGACAAAGTCCAGAGAAAATTGACACTCTGGGCTATAAAACCATTGTATATACTGTATACTGATTAAGAAATAATTTGTCAGCATCCTGACACGAGCCGGATGCTGCACTGTGACTTCATCCTTCAGCATTTGGCCTCTGTCACTGAGAAGGAGCCGTTAGTACTGGAACAGTCTCCAGGGACAGCCTGCAAACTCCCAGCGCCAGATGCACTAAGCTTCAAAAGTGTTAAAATTCAGAGTGATAAACAGCCAGCCAATCAGCTCCTACCTACCATAACACAGGTTGGGTTTGAGAAATGTCAGGTAGGAGCTGATTGGCTGGCTGTTTATCACTCTCCATTTTATCATTTTTGATGCTTAGTGCATCTGGCCCCCAGAGTGATGTAATTGGCAGCTTCTTAGAAAGGCCATGCCCATTTTAATGACACCAGTGGGGTTCTTGAGAGGCCATATCCCTGTCTGCAGCACCACAACTGGGGATACTGTATGTAATAATATGAATTGGAGGTACTGTTTGGCATGATATGTACTGGCATCCATACAATGTGACATCATTTAAACTAGGGAATTATGATGGCTCATAAAATATACTGGGATACTACTATGGTTAAAAAAGTGAACTAGGGTACTATTATGGGGGAAAAAGGGATTAACAGTATTTAGGGTTTGTTTGAAACAATATCTGATATGATTGGGTATTTTTAAGAAACATTCAACATATACATATAGAAAACCAACATATACAGTATTTCTATATTGTAAGTAGTGATATTAATGCAAAGGTTGATCTTATGTCTTTAGATTGAAAATGATTGGAAATATGTTGCCATGGTGATCGATCGCATCTTCCTCTGGGTGTTTGTAATGGTCTGCATCCTGGGCACTGCTGGACTTTTTTTGCAACCATTGATGTTTGGCGACTGAAGGAGGGTTGACTATCTCTTTGTGGCATCCAAACACATATACTGTAAGCACGTGATTTGGGAACGAAGATGCAAGAGGATGCTGCATGAGTATGAAAATACAGATTCCCTTGAAACTGAACATGTGAACATAGTCTGGCATTGGAACACTAAATAAATGTATTTATTTCATTGTTATTCAATTGAATGTTGATGCATGTATGCAGTGGGGCAAAAAGTGCATGACTTAAGACTAATTATAAATTTAAAATATTTCTCCTAAAATAAGCTCTGTTTAGCTTTATTAATGTCTTGACAGTGAGGGCACATTGGTCTACACGTTCTATATTTTGGACATTTTTATAATTGTACATTAGTAAATAATATACAGTGCATATATAAATACACACATCGTGGATCTGATGCAGCCACAAAGGCACTTTTAGTCACACCTGCAACTCAGTTAATAGAATCAAAATCTTTACCTAAGTTGAAAATTAATGCCTCTTTAAAAATACTTCTGAGATCAGCCAGCATACCGCATGTTTCACAAATTTGTACCCAATTAAATATTGCCACTAGTGTCTGACTTTCACACATACAATAGGTAGTATATGCAGACACACTATATGAAGCACAAACAGGACAATCATACATACTGTAGGACAGGGGTGTCCAAACTTTTTGCGACGAGGGTCAGATTTGGTGAGGTGAAAATGTGTGGGCCGACCATTCAGCCTGACATTCTTTGAATCATTAATCACATCAGATTGGTCCCCCACTCTGCCCCCATTCACTCTATGTCCTCCAGCCTGCCCCTTCACTGTATTTCCCCCAGCCTGCCCCCATTCACTGTATGTCCCGCAGCCTGCCCCTCCTTCACTGTATGTCCCCCATTCACTATATGTTTCCCACTCTGCACCCATTCACTCTGTCCCACAGCCTGCCGCCCTTCTCTTAATGTCCATCAGTGCCTCCATTCAGTGTATGTCCCCAAGCCTGACCCTCCTTCACTCTATAACTCCCACTCACTGTATGACCCCCATTCATTATGTACCCCACTCTGCCCCCATTCACTGTATGTCCCCCAGCCTGCCCTGCTCCCCCTTCTCTGAATGGCCATCACTGCCTCCATTCACTGTATGTCCCCCATCCTGACCCTCCTTCACTGTATGTCCCCCACTCTGCTGCCTCCCTTCTCTGTATGTTTTCCAGCCCCTTGTGTGAGCCAGAGGAAGGAGAGGCAAAGCATGCACTGCAAGGACAGGAGATCCTTGGGCTCCCGCTGCTGCCCTCCTGCGCTCTGCATGTTATGGGAGCAATCTTCCCCCTTGCTGCCCCCCTCCCCAAACACTGCTGTCACTGTGATTGTGGAGTAGGGTGATATACGATTGCAGCAGCAGGGGTAGGACACCAAACACATCTGACTGTGGCGGCCGGCACCTCCTCACTGCAACAGACAGCAAGGTAAAGGCGCGCTCGCCGGGCCCCACCTTTAGTGTCCTGTGCTTCCCACATCTGATGCTCTGCCCGCTTCCAGCTGGAGGCTGTGGGCCACTTGAAATGACAGCACGGGCCGCAATTGGCCCCCGGGCCTGACTTTGGGCATGCCTGCTGTAGGATATTGAACACAGACAAGTCAGGCAGAAATAATATATTAAACACATTCAGACAGGCAGACACATGGTCAGGAACACAGGCAGGGCAAGCAGACACAGTGGGGCAGATGTATTAAGCCTGGCAAAGAGATAAACTGGAGATAAAGTGGAAGGAGATAACGCACCGGCCAATCAGCTCCCAACTGTCATATTTCAAACACAGCTGATTGGCCGGTGCGTTATCTCCTTCCACTTTATCTCCAGTTTATCTCTTCACCAGGCTTAATACATTTGCCCCAATGTGTGGAATAAAGTCAGTACAACCAGACACATGGTAAGGAACACATACAGGACAACCAAGATATGGAACACACACCGGACAGGCATACACTTATGATATGACAGGCGGAAACATAGGATATGGAAAACAGGATAGGCAGATACATACGATTTGGAACACAGATAGGACAGGCAGACAATGGGCCAGATGCACTAATCTTCAAAAGTGATAAAATGGAGAGTGATAAACAACCAACATCTCAGCTCCTAGCTGCCACGTCACAAACTGTGTTTGAAAAATGTCAGGCAGGAGCGGATTGGTTGGTTGTTTATCACTCTCCATTTTATCACTTTTGAATCTTAGTGCATCTGGCCCAATATACGTATGAAACACAGACAGGACATGATGACGTAGGATATGGAACACATGCAGGACAGGCCTACATAGGATGGAATGCAGACAGGACAGGCATACACAATATATGGAACACAGTCATTAAAGGGACCATCTAACACCAATAAGCACTTACATTTTTGGGGCTAGGGACAGACATCAGCTATCGATGATTCAAAACCATCAATGGTCTATGTCACGTGTTGCATTTTTTTGCTATTGATGGGGGAGAACCAAAAGCTTTCCGCCATCGAGGCTAGGTACAGGGACATGGAGACTAGCTCTGCCACCTGTTGAATCCATGAAGTCTTCTCTCTCTCTGGACTCTGATTTGCCCATATGCCAGTAAAGAGTAAAGCAGAGATAACATGGATGGATGAAACAATTAAACTAACGGTACTCTTTACCTAGAAGGGCGCCCGTCGTGGTGATCGCGGGTACATTTATGTCTGGCCGCGACGCGACCGACGCGATGGCCGCGATTTCCCATTGAAACCCATGTTAAACATGGAAATCGCGTCGGTCGCGTCGCGGCCGTCCATAAATGTACCCGCGATGCCCGCGACGCGATGCACCCGATTTCCCATAGGAATCAATGTTAAATGTCCCGACCGACGCGATTTTACTGTTAAATGGCTCAATGGACCCGATTTGGCCATAGGAATCAATGTTAAATGGGCCACAGAGCCCAAATAGGCACAATTAACCCAAAAATGTCCCCCTAAATTTTGAACGCCACCCCACGATCCACGGCAACCCGAAGCGTGGCGAGCGCAGCGAGCCCGCGAGGGGCGGCGGTACGCGTCCTCCGACCTTTTCATGCCCTACTATCCACTAGGGCGTGGAGTGAGAATAGAATAGTGTGGCGAGCGCAGCGAGCCACCGAGCCCGAAGCGTGGCGAGCGCAGCGAGCCCCGCGAGGGGACGCGGATACCTTCACAGTTATACGCGTCCCCTCGCGGCCTTCACAGGTGTCCGTGGCGACGCGGACACCTGTGAAGCCCGCGAGGGGACGCGTTTACCTGTAAAGGTATCCGCGTCCCCTCGCCACGCTTCGGGCTCGGTGGCTCGCTGCGCTCGCCACACTATTCTATTCTCACTCCACGCCCTAGTGGATAGTAGGGCATGAAAAGGTCGGAGGACGCGTACCGCCGCCCCTCGCGGGCTCGCTGCGCTCGCCACGCTTCGGGTTGGCGTGGATCGTGGGGTGGCGTTAAAAATTTAGGGGGACATTTAAGGGTTATTTGTGGCTATTTGGGCTCTGTAGCCCATTTAACATTGAATCCTATGGCCAAATCGCGGGCATTGAGGCATTTTACATGAAAATCGCGCTCAATCAGCCTTTTTAACATTGTTCCCTATGGGAAAATCGCGGTCATCGCGGGTAGCAGATTTTTATGTACCCACGATTTACCCGCGATGCCCGCGATTTTTACCCCCGACGCCCGCGATTTCAAACGCTGGCGCCCTTCTAGGTAAAGAGTACCAAACTAACCAATAAAGGTGGCCATTGATGTTAACCCGCCAAAGCCATCCAGAAATGTTAATGGCTGTATTCACAGACACACAGATGCAGGTATATGAGTCCATGGTCAGATGTAGATACCGCACCTCCATACTGGTGGTGCCACTTCCTGTTGGTGAGCCTGATGGTGGTGTATCATGATGCACCGACCAGTAGTACAGCACATTCAGATGAGTGGCTGTACACAAGGAAATTAGTCTATAGCGCCATTTGTATAAACTTTTAGACTGAGGATCAGGACGGCAAGAGAAAAAAGAAATTTGGGATAGCACCCCCACTAGTGTGTACAAACACCAAGTGGACACTTCACCCACAAAATAAGGGTGTCAATTGGTTTGTGTGTGCAGAACTCCCAAAACCCATATACTCTGTTAGACTGAGGATCACCAATAGATGCTGCTGCATGCCCTTTGTGCGATTTAGAATTAGCCCTTGATCTCCCTGTGTGCAAAAAGATAATTTATTTTATTTTATTATGTAACTAAATAATAAAATATTCCCCTGGCAATCACTGTCTGTCAGGATACACTGAAATAAGATGTGGTACTTGTGTATTATCACGGCGCCCACGAAATCGGCCGCAAATCGCCGATTTTTGGCCGATTTTCGGCCGATTTCCGGCCGATTTTCACCGATTTTTCATGCTGTTCCATTATTGCACACCTTGCACACCCCCAATTTCCATCGTAGTGCATCGCATGCAATATAGTGGCATGTGATGCATGCCATGCGATGCATGTGAAGCGATTGGATTTGTAATTGTACAATCACCCTGATGGGTGCTTACAATGTTAAATGCACCGCCATTGTTAACGCCAGCCCCCACTATCAACGCCAACCCGAAGCGTGGCGAGCGTAGCGAGCCAGCGATGGGCGGCGGTACGCGTCCTCCGACCTTTTCATACCCCCACTATCCACGTCGGCGTGGAGTTGATTTTAGATAGTGTGGCGAGAGCAGCGAGCCACCGAGCCCGAAGCGTGGCGAGCGCAGCGAGCCCCGCGAGGGGACGCGGAATACATGTAAAGTAATCCGCGTCCCCTCGCGGGGCTCGCTGCGCTCGCCGCGCTTCGGGCTCGCTACACTATCTAAAATCAACTCCACGCCGACGTGGATATTGGGGGTATGATATGGTCGAAGGACGCGTACCGCCGCCCCTCGCGGGCTCGCTGCGCTCGCCACGCTTCGGGTTGGCGTTGATAGTGGGGATGGCGTTAACAATGGGGGTGCATTTAACATTGCAAATCACATCGCATGACACTTGCTGGCATGCGTTGCTATGCGATATTTAATTGTACAATCAGGGACATTTTCCCGAAAATCACATCGCATACCATCGCATAGTACCTGGGGGTGTGCAAGGATGGAATAACATGCAAATCATCAGGAAATGGCCGATAATCGGCAAAAAAATCGGCCGAAAATCGGACGTAAATCGGACGCACAATCGCATCGCAGATCAAATCGGCCAAAAATCGGCCGATAAATCGGATGCGATATCGGATGCGATTTGGATGAAATCTGGCGCAGTGATAATACACAAGTACCTAAGATGTTGGGGTGACAGCACAAAATTTGAGGTAAGTACTATCTAGTGCTGGGGTAGCCAACTTCAGCACTCAAGAGCTACCAACAGTTAACGTTTTCCATGTCTCCTCACAGAATCACAAGTTAGGTAGTTAGCTCCACCTGTGGGTCTTTTAAAATGTGTCAGTGAGTAACGAGTGCACCTGTGCAGCAGCTAGGTTGTCTGGAAAATGTGAACTGTTGGTAGCTCTTGAGTACTGGAGTTGGCTACTACTGACCTAGTGTATCGGCACCTTAGAAAGCAAAGAATATGTTATCTAAAATATAACTTTTATTATCACAAGTAGATGAAAAATTAAATCATTCTGCTAAATATAAATTGGTAAAATCCTATAGTCGAAGTTGTGATTTAACATTTGAGTACCAAGTGAATTTGTCAAAATAGGTGTAAAAATTGGCAAGAAAACATTTTTATTCATCACAATGACCTGTAATGTTTCCCTTATATAAGATATATAATCTTTTTTTACTCAACATTTTTTATTAGAATCTATATAACAAATGTGAGCGGCACTGGCATTTTTAGCAGACATTTTGCACATCTCTCACAGAGATGCTGGCACTCAAAGAGTTAAGCACAAGTTCATGGAAAGGGAACTGTCCTCCAAACTTTTTTGTGAATTTAAACAACTGATAGACAAGACAAAAAAGAAGCATTTTTAATTTTACTGAGCATGCTGAAGTACTGTACTATATACCCCTGTGTGACTTCCAATCTGCTTAGTGCAATAGCCACACATGAACTATAGCTGTACATGAAATATGAAAATGTGCCTTAGATATGAACTTTATCAGGATGCACTAACTACAGTTTATCATATATTATCTTAACGGTTTATCTAACGGAACAAAACTCAAAAGATTATTTAGTGTCTAATTATGCTAAAACAAGATCTTACTGCAGTTCTATTTGTGTGAATATACATCAGGGTTGCCTACCTGACCCTCTCCTTCAGGGAGAAAATGCTCTGTTTCTGGACTTCCCTGGTAATGTATGATTCCATCACCTGTGGGGAGCTAGGTAATTGATTAGACAGGTGTTTCACCACAGGTGATGGCAATCATACATTACCAGGGAAGTCCAGGAACAGAGCATTTTCTCCTGAAGGAGAGGATCAGGTAGGCAACCCTGATATACATTACAGTTTTGTGATTTGGTTCTGTATAAATCTGAACCCACTGAAATAATGTGAATCCTAATTGAGCTCCGGCTTGGTTCTTTGAGCAGTTTAAAATTTGGATTCTAAATCCGGTTTTCAGTTTGCAAAATTTACATGATTGGCCTTGAACCAAAACATAATGAAATTATTCAGCCATGCACAGCCGCCAGTGCTGACATTGCACATATGTTGTTCTGGAGGCATGTACTACAGTGGACGGGTGGTATGTCGGCTGAACTCGGATGTTTTATTTTAAAAGCAGCAGTCATTTATAAGCATAGTTGCCTACCCTCCTGCATTCTGCAGGAGACTCCTGAAATAGCAGCAATCTCCCTCTCTCCATCATTAGTCTAGCAATCTTCATCATGTCACCTAGCCCACATTACACTGTTAAATTTTTTGGGAAAAAAGGAATGAGAGATAGATACATTTACATTGAAAATCTGCACCATTTCCTAGCACTTTACCAAGTATAGTAGCTCTTACTACCGGCTTTGGGGCTCATCTACTTTTGGATATAAGTAATTTTACAAGATTCCTCTCAGATTTAGCAGTACACACCCACGCTTCTAGGTGCCACATTCGCGATCTTTTTTCAAAATCTCTCCATATATGGAACTAGACACACCCTTTGGGTTTAGCATGACACGCCCCCTCAATGGGGTGCTGTGCAAAATTCTACTACCAACTATAATCTCCCTGAAACTGTTTTTAGGCAAGTATGTTTATAAGGAATGTTCCTCAGATGAAAAAAAATTTGGATTTAATTGTGTCTGATATCTGATGTATAAGTGTCAAGCCACCATCCAGCACAACACCAAAATTCCGCACATGATCAGAGTTTTGTAATTCAGTACCCAAGTGTCAGTCCGGTTGAATGCCTATGCTGCAGTATTGTCCTTGGATGTTGAGGCCCTATCATAAGCACCTCTGTTTTATCAGGATTCAGTCTCAGCCGACTGGCACTCATCCATTCCTGGAGCTCAGCGATACAGCCATTTAGGATTGTTATTGGGTTCTCAGTGCCTGGAGTAAAGGACAAATACACTTGTGTATCATCTACATAGCAGTAGTAGGCCAGGCCATGTTGAAGCACCTCTATACAGTACATTACACAATGGTGGTGATCTCAACATAAAGCTGGCTGAATAACAGTCTGGTGAATAGGATATGTTTAATAACCAAACCAAATGATCCAAACCATTTTATTAGCTAATTTATTTCCAGGCTGTAAATGGAGATTATTTAGTACCATACAATGAACAATAAACATTCAAGCACATCATTTAGTTGGGTGATTTTCATGGTTATTGTGCAGTGCATGGTCAGCTTAATAGGCTGTGTACAATGTAGATGTGAGCCAGGGGCGGATTGGGGACCAAAAGTGGCCCTGGAAAATTTCTGGAAGTGGCCTCATGTGGGCGGCACCAAATCAAAATGGGCATGGCCATCATAATAGTAGGCGGGGTTACTACATCAGTATTGCTGCCGAACTTGAAGCTGAAAGATGCACGTGTTTCCACCTAGTTACAGGTGTTGCGCCGCCTAAACAATTCGGCTGAGGACACTGCAGGAAACAGGGCTGATTACTTTGAATACATATACTTAAAAAATATGTATATGAAGTTTTCAGCCCATGTATAATTCTGAACAATGGGAGGAGGGAGAGCACCTCTCAGAGAGGGGGAACATGGTTATGAGCTCCCCTCCTAAAGCCTTAATGGGGCAATTTCAGACCCTTTTCTAAGCGACCTGACTAGATCACCTTCGCTTGCCACAACTTTACTAAAGGTAATACATGACATATATGTTAGAAAGTAGTCCAGCACTTCACTGACACAACACTACTGCCCCAGTGCCCTCAGCGAAAACAACACCTTAATAAAGGGGTTATACACCTCAAAATGCTGTAGTATATGTGACATACTGTATTAAAACAAAGTTTTGCACAAGCCCCTGAGTGGCACTGCTTTATATATATAATATTCCTTTGCCCTTAAAGGTAGGGGCCCACTATATATACTTATTTATTTTAATTACAGTTGGAGCAGTTTTCATTCAACCCAACAATGCGGCATGTCTGCCCATCTCGACGCACCATTAGCTGAGATTGGGACGTGCGTGCGTGATACTTGTGCACCACATTCGCAGCAATGGGACAAGCAAGTGTTTGAGACGCTAGCGTCTCCCCATCTTGGCGCATTGTTGGGCTGAATGATAATGGCGCCATATGTAAATACAAATGCTGCCTCACACACACTTGCACTTACTGTAAATATTGGGACTCAGAGCCTGAAAAGCAGCACAGCAACAGCAGAATTTGTTGTTGCTCAGTGTTGTAACTAGACTTCTTACATAATTCGTCCCCTCCATGACATTTTACCTCGATTATCGGGCCTGTGGGGAGGGGGAGCCAAATTAAATTACAATTGCATATGTCGGCTTTGCTATCACCACACAGGTCATCGAATCGCAGTAAAATGCTGCGTGGAGAGGGGGGCAGCACGGGGCTACGATTGTGTGATGAAATGCATTAGAAAAAACATTTGTGGTTAGGGCCGGTGCTAGGGTGTTCGGTGCCCTCCTGCAAACTTTACATTTGCGCCCTCTCCTAATTTACAAAGGGACCGCACACACAAAAAAACTATGTGGATGGGGCAAGGCCACTCATTTCAACTTACGTCACACAGTAAACCATCTTATTCACATTATACAGCACCAGTGCCATAACTAGACATTTTGGTGCCCTGTGCCAGAAAGTGAATTTGTGACTGCCCCATGAACTGGGGCACGCCGTAGGCGCGCGCCAAAAAATAGGGGTGTGGCTTCATGGGGAAGTGGCATGGCAACATAACAGTACCAATAACACCATAATGCCATTACACATTATGGCTCACGTGGTAATGCCACAGTGCTGCCTATTCCACATTATGCCACACATTGTGTTGCGCTTACACATTATGCCACACGCCGTAATTCCCCTCACACAATATGCTGCACACTTTTATGCTCATATGACACTAGTGCCTTTTATTCACATTACACTTCATAGTAGTGCCCATACACAAAGGGGGAAATTTACTAAGATGTGAGTTGTATTTCACATGGGATGTTGCTATGGGCAACCAATCAGATGCTATCTTTTATCTTCTAGAAGGTGCTAAAATAATGAGAAGTAGTTTCTGATTGGTTGCCCATAGCAACATCCCATGTAAAATACAACTCACATCTTAGTAAATTTCCCCCAAAAATGTCCACAGTAGTAGCTTTGCATAACATAATGCCCACTGTGCCCTCAGTAGTATCGCTGACTATACATATTGTCCGCACCAGTTACCAAAAGTCTTGGCACTGATTATACGTAACACACACACCAGTTGCCGACAGTAGTAGTGCTGCCTATACATAACAACCACACCAGTTGCAGACAGTAGTAGCACTGCTTTTACCGTATGCCCACACCAGTTTCCAACAGTAATAGCGCTGCATTTAGCTAATGCCCACACCAGTTGCCGACAGTATTAGCGCTGATTTAAACTAATGTGCACACCAGTTGCTGACAGTAGTAGTGATGCCTAACACCAACACCAGTTGCCGACAGTAGTAGTGATGCGTAATGCCCACACCAGATGCCAACAGTAGTAGCGCTTCTTATACCTAATGCCCACGCCAATTGCTGACAGTAGTAACGATGCTTATAACTAATGCCCACACCAGTTGCTGACAGTAGTAGCGATGCGTAATG
This sequence comes from Crinia signifera, assembly GCF_055691185.1. Lineage (NCBI taxonomy): Eukaryota > Metazoa > Chordata > Amphibia > Anura > Myobatrachidae > Crinia > Crinia signifera. Next base: position 184,811,496 of record NC_139220.1, read on the forward strand.
CCCACACCAGCTGCCAACAGTAGTAGCGCTGCCTATATGTAATGCCCACACCAGTTGCTGACAGTAGTAGTGATGCCTAACACCAACACCAGTTGCCGACAGTAGTAGTGATGCGTAATGCCCACACCAGATGCCAACAGTAGTAGCGCTTCTTATACCTAATGCCCACGCCAATTGCTGACAGTAGTAACGATGCTTATAACTAATGCCCACACCAGTTGCCGACAGTAGTAGCGATGCGTAATGCCCACACCAGCTGCCAACAGTAGTAGCGCTGCCTATATGTAATGCCCACACCAGTTGCCGACAGTAGTAGTGCTGCCTATACATAACAACCACACCAGTTGCTGACAGTAGTATCGCTGCCTATATGTAACGCCCACACCAGCTGCCGACAGTAGTATCGCTGCCTGTATGTAACGCCCACACCAGTTGCCGACAGTAGTAGTGCTGCCTATACATAATGCCCACACCAGTTGCCGACAGTAGTATCGCTGCCTGTATGTAACGCCCACACCAGTTGCCGACAGTAGTAGTGCTGCCTATACATAATGCCCACACCAGTTGCCGACAGTAGTATCGCTGCCTATACATAATGCCCACACCAGTTGCCGACAGTAGTAGTGCTGCCTATACATAATGCCCACACCAGTTGCCGACAGTAGTAGTGCTGCCTATACATAACAACCACACCAGTTGCTGATAATAGTAGCCCTGCTTATACCTAATGCCTACACCTGTTGCCGACAGTAGTAGCGATGCTTTTACCTAATGCCCACACCCGTTGCCGACAGTAATATCGCTGCTTTTAGCTAATGCCCACACCAGTAGCCGACAGTAGTAGCCCTGCTTATACCTAATGCCCACACCAGTTGCTGACAGTAGTAGCCATGCTTATACCTAATGCCTACACCAGTTGCCAACTGTAATAGCGCTGATTTTAACTAATGCCCACACCAGTTGCCGACAGTAGTAGCTGCCTACAGTATATGTAAAGCCCACACCAGTTGCCGACAGCAGTAGCACTGCCTATATGTAACGCCCACACCAGTTGCTGACAGTAGTAGCGCTGCCTATATGTAACACCCACACCAGCTGCCGACAGTAGTATCGCTGCCTATATGTAACGCCCACACCAGCTTCTGACAGTAGTATTGCTGCCTATATGTAACGCCCACACCAGCTTCTGACAGTAGTAGTGCTGCCTATACATAATGCCCACACCAGTTGCTGACAGTAGTAGCGCTGCCTATATGTAACGCCCACACCAGTTGCAGACAGTAGTAGCACTGCCTATACATAACACCAACACCAGTTGCTGACAGTAGTATCGCTGCCTATATGTAACGCCCACACCAGCTGCCGACAGTATTGCTGCCTATATGTAACGCCCACACCAGCTGCTGACACTAGTATTGCTGCCTATATGTAATGCCTACACCAGCTGCCGACAGTAGTATCGCTGCCTATATGTAGCGCCCACGCCAGCTGCCGACAGTAGTATCGCTGCCTATATGTAAAGCCCATACCAGCTGCCGACAGTAGCATCGCTGCCTATATGTAACGCCCACATCCGCTGCCGACAGTAGTATCGCTGCCTATATGTAACACCCACACCAGCTGCCGACAGTAGTATCGCTGCCTATATGTAAAGCCCACACCAGCTGCCGATCAGTAGCATGGCTGCCTATATGTAACGCCCACAACAGCTGCCGACAGTAGTATCGCTGCCTATATGTAACGCCTACATCAGCTGCCGACAGTAATATCGCTGCCTATATGTAACGCCCACACCAGCTGCCGACAGTAGTAGTACTGCCTATATGTAACGCCCACACCAGCTGCCGACAGTAGTATTGCTGCCTATATGTAACGCCCACACCAGTTGCTGACAGTAGTAGCGCTGCCTATATGTAACGCCCACACCAGCTGCCGACAGTAGTATCGGTGCCTATATGTAATGCCCACACCAGCTGCCAACAGTAGTATCGCTGCCTATATGTAATGCCCACACCAGCTGCCGACAGTAGTAGCGCTGCCCATATGTAATGCCTACACTAGCTGCCGACAGTAGTAGCGCTGCCTATATGTAATGCCCACAGCAGTTGCTGTCAGTAGTAGCGCTGCCTATATGTAACGCCCACACCAGTTGCCGACAGTAGTATCGCTGCCTATGTTTAACGCACACACCAGCTGCCGACAGTAGAAGCACTGCCTATATGTAACACCCACGCCAGCTGCCGACAGTAGTAGCGCTGCCTATATGTAACGACCACACCAGCTGCCGAAAGTAGTATCGCTGCCTATATGTAACCCCCAGACCAGCTGCCGACAGTAGTATCGCTGCCTATATGTAACGCCCACATCCGCTGCCGGTAGTAGTATCGCTGCCTATATGTAACGCCCACATCCGCTGCCGGTAGTATGGGGGGGGGGGGGGGGCAAGCATTGGAGACGCACAGATACCAGAATCCCCAGCGCACTCTCGCTGATTGCTGCGCCAGGGACAGGTACAATGAGGATGGCTCCATCTGGACACAGTTTGCTGACAGTATTACTTGCTCTCATACACTTTTTTTTTTTTTACCTTAAAATCTGTGGCAGCTCATCTTCTCCTTTCATCAGCCCTGCTGTTCTCCAGTGTAGCCCCGCCCCCTTGCCCCGTGTGGCTCCGCCCATCCGATCCGTGTAGCTCCGCCCCCTGTCCAGTCTCTGGTGACAGTCACTGATGTACAGTAAGTTAGAGGGGGGTTGGGACATGGGAGCTGGGAAGGGCTTCATTCTGCTGGCGCTGCTGCCTGTAGTGTGACAGGCAGCAGCCACTGAAAGCAGCAGCAGCAGCGCGGGGGAGAGAGGGAGAGAGGATGTGTTCTCTGCTCAGTACGCTCACTGACTGGCTCCCCCGTTGTCTTCCCAGCCGCAGCTGCACCACCTGAGTTGCTGGTGATCGCTGCGGCTGGCCTCCTCTGTAAAAATGAAGAAGCAGGAAGCCCCCTACACGCACAAAGCTGGAGATGGGGACCACTTCCGGGCACGGCCACTGCTGCTATTACCCATAACTCCGCTGTGGCCGGCCCCTTCAGTCACATGTCACAGTGTCACCAGCAGCTGTCGGCCTCACTGTCGGCCGGCCTCCCGGGAAAATTCCCGGTAACTTTAATGGCCAATCCGCCCCTGATGTGAGCTATAGCACATTATACAGTTTGTTCACTTGTTTCTATAGAGGCACATTCCCTGAACAGGAAGTATCTATAACAAGTAAATGATTGGTCAATTATCGGCATACACTTTCAGAATTTTGTCATGGGAATTAAATGTATCATTTATAATTTTATAATTTTAAGAACTGTTATTTTTAATTTACATATATATTAAATAGGTTTGCCTTCTGATTTTAAACCATTGATGATGATAATTGAACACAGGTACTACTTATCTTCTAACATAGGTATTTATAGAATTCTAAAGCACCCTAAGCTTCACCTAAGACAAAGCTGTACTTTGGAGGCAGCGAAACGCGTGAAGTGCTCATTCTAGCCCTCATCTCTAAATCTATAATGGCTTGCCACACTATCTGCAGACTACCCGGACCGGCCACCTCTGCTATCCACATAATACTGACCTCCACTACAAGATGTGGAGTACTGAGTCTTTGGACCCTATAAACCGCCATACTAGATGAGGTCTCTTCTTGCTTGCTTCCAATAAAGGATTTACTCCTCCAGGGGTGATATTGTAATACCTATACTCTAAAGGGACCATTTACTTCTCACAAGAACTAACATCAATATTTGTGGATATTTACCACACATTGTGGCTCTATAAGAATGGATAAGGTCTGAATACTATTATTTGAATTGCATTTGATTATGAGATGTGGCTAAACTTAATGATGTTTGTATCTATTAAAATACTGTATATGGATTAAGTTTTATATGTAATACCTGATTGGTTTAGATTAGCATCACTTTACCCCAGATGTGACTGTGATTGCATCAGTGTGCATAAATGGGACACGCATTAGTAGAAAACAGCAAAGGTGACCGGACTATTAATACATTTGTGTCCTCGTAAATGAGTTTTACAAACTGGACTGGAGTTGTCTCATTATCTTATTGTTCCGCTTTCTACATGCTTCATCTTATGTAAGCCTACTTTAATAACTAGGCAAGCTGGTGCAACTAACAGACTGATAACACTTACAAATACTTATATGTAGCATATACAAGCATCTCATGACATTAACCATACTATGGGCCTATTTCAGCATGGATCAGTTATCAGAGCATTTGATAATCAAGCGATTAATAATTGACTATGCATGCGAACTGTATGCATTGCACAAGGGAAAATAGTGACGGAAAATGCTATGGATCATAACCAGGGCAGTACGGATGGTGTAATGGTTAGCATTGCTGCCTCACAGCGCTAAGGTCCTGGGTTCGATTCCCACCAGGGCATAACTATGCAGAGTTTGTAAATTTCCCCTGTGCTTTCCTCCGGGTACTCCGGTTTCCTCCCACAATCCAAAAATATACAGGTAGGCTAATTGGCTCCCAACAAAATTAACCCTAGAATGTCTGTGTGTGCGTGTACAGATATAGATTGTAAGCTCCACTGGGGCAGGGACTGATGTGAATGGACAAATATTCTCTGTAAAGCGCTGTGTAATATGTATGCACTATATAAATAAACGCAATAGAGCTGCAGTTGACTGACAGGAAGCTGGTGTTGGGAGCGGGTGTGTTTCTAGGTGTGTTTAAAAAAATGCAGGTGTGTCCATGCCTCAGTCGCAGATTAGTGGAAGCCTCAGACCTACTCACATTTGAAATTTACTAAGATGTGAAATACACTTCACAGTTCATGTTGCTATCGGCAACCGATCACATCCTGTCTACTATCTTCTAGAGCAGGCATGTCCAACCTGCGGCCCTCCAGATGTGCTAAAACTACACATCCCAGCATGCATTGCCATCATTCTAGCATTCCCTAATAGCCAAATTGTGGCAGGGCATGCTGGGATGTGTAGTTTTAGCACATCTGGAGGGCCGCAGGTTGGACATGCCTGTTCTAGAGGGTGGTAAATAAATAAGAAGTGGCTTCTGATTGGTTGCCATAGCAACATGACCTGTGAAGTGTATTTCACATCTTAGTAAATTTCACCCAAAGTCTCTTTGATGTTTCAGAAATTGTGAATGGAAAGCGATTAGTGGTCCATTTACAATTCATCCACAATTTTGCAGAGCAGCTTTCCTATCTGTCTGGATGGCAGTCCACTGTGAATTCTCACATGAACGATCAATGCTGAATTAGTCCCTTCATTGCTCTTCCATACACGCTGGGCAAAAACGCCCAGTATGTATGTACCTTTAGTCTGCTCATAGAGTTCAATGTATTAAAAGATAGGGGACATTCACTGTTGCCCTCTGACATCCAACTGAATACTCCAAGCTACTTGTGCTTACCAATTTATGCAGCCTTATCAAAAGATTTCTCACAGGGTGTAGAGCAGGGCTGGGCAACACCGGCCCTCCAGATGTTGGTGAACTACACATCCCAGCATGCCTTGCATCAGTTTCAGCATGGCCACATAGCAAAACTAATGCAAAGCATCCTGGGATGTGTAGTTGATTAACATCTGGAGGGCCGGTGTTGCCCAGCCCTGGTGTAGAGCTTCTCTGGCCAGTGTATATATCAAGGGTCTCTTTTTGACATGTTTCCCTGCCTGATTTAAATGATCAGCTGCTTCCTCAGAAAGCCACTGATCGTGGTTCCTATCATGAAATGCGGTCAGAAATCCGCTGGCGAGTGAGGATTAGGAAATAGAGTGAGGGCTAGGGTTTGTAACCAAAATTAAATTGAAAATACATAAGTAAAACACATGGGCAATAAAATACAAATTAAAAAAAATAAATGGAACAACCAATAAAGCTTCCAAATGTACAAAATGCAAACATAAAAAAGTAAATCAATAAATCAAATGGGAGTAAGAAACTAAGCTATAAAACCCCCCAAAAAACATAAGACATGCCATTAACATTTTATTTTATTTAAAAAAGGACCTTATCCTGGATAAAGGGGTTTGGTATATTATGTTGACAGTGATCATGTTGACATGGTGTTAATGTAAGCCATGGGTCCTCAAACTGCGGCTCTCCAGATGTTGTGAAACTACAATTCCCAGCATGCCTTGACACAGTTTTAACACTCCCTTATAGCAAAACTGTGGCAAGGCATGCTGGGATTTGTAGTTTCACAACATCTGGAGGGCCGCAGTTTGAGGACCCATGATGTAAGCTTTAAAGTTTCCCTAACCCCTTAACCTAACCCGGACATTACTGTTGACGTTTTCACGTCAAATGTTGCTATTTTGTCCATGGAAACATTTTCCAGATGCCAACATGCTACATGTTGACATTTTAACCAAGTTGATATAAAACTATCGATATTATGGTGTCAATATTATAAATTGCCTTTTGCAAATCATTGAATGAAAGGCTCTACCAACAGATACTTTAGGTCAGGCATGTCCAAACTATGTTGAAGAATAAGACTGAGATGAAGATTTGTCACGTTAAAGTGTACAATTTACTCAATAAATCGTGAAAAAAATATGTGTACATAGAAGTACAATCAAGAAATGAAAGTAGGATTAAAAAGTAAATTCTGATTCAAACTGATAATTGTTTGGATGGCGGTGGGTTACGAAACAAATCTATAGGTGGGGGGCATGGATATTGTGGGCATAATTGGTGTTTGGTACACCTACAGTGGGTCCTCAAATGATGGGATTTTCACTACAGTATCACCATAGGGGGATTCCCAATTGGGGTCCAGGTGGTCTTTTAGGGACCCTTTACAATCCCGTATGTCTCATCTCCTTGAGCCTATGGTCTCCCTTAATGATAGTCAATCACTGTGGGAGACAGTAGGCTCCAGGAGAAGAGACCAACAGGATTGTAAAGGGGTCCCTAAAAGACCACCTGAACCCCAATTGGAAATCCCCCTACAGTGACACTGTAGTGAAAATTATTCATTAACTGGGGACCCCCTATAGGTGTACCAAACACCAATTATGCCACCAATATCCATACCCCCCTCCACCTATAGATTTGTTTCGCAACCCACCCCCATCCAAACAATTATCAGTTTGAATCAGAATTTACTTTTTAATCCTACTTTCATTTCTTGATTGTACTTCTATGTACACATATTTTTTTCACGATTTATTGAGAAAATTGTACACTTTAACGTGACAAATCTTCATCTCAGTCTTATTCTTCAACTTCTTACACTCATAACATTCAAACAAATACATGCAGCGCTCATGCCCATCAACCAAACATTATCTATGAATCAAAAGGGTCTGGGAAACCCTTAAGGCAGAGCAGCGCCTAACATCCAACTGACTAACAGGGTGAGTGCAGTGTACCCACTTTGTACTGATCAATGGGTGCATTGGCCAGGACAAAGTTTTCTCAGTGCAACCGGCTGGGGAGCGCAGTGACAGGTTGGAGGACTGGAGAGACGGATAATGGAAAAAAAGAAAAAAACAGTACATTAGGTAAAGTTTTTATTTGCCGGTACAGACTGTTAAATAAATGGCAAATCCTTTTTTATGTGTTCTGTGTGTGTTGTACTGTTTTTGTGTGTGTGTTGTATTGTATGTGGTTGTGTGTATTGTGTTGTATGTATCTGTCCAATGCGTAAGTGTGTGAGGTGTGCTATGTATATACAGTATGTGTATTTGTGTGTTGTGTCTTTGTGTATCTGTGCAATGTTTAAGTGTGTGTGTTCTGTGTGTTGTACTCTTTTTTGGGTGTGTGTTGTTGTAAAAGTGGGTGTGTGTTGTACTGGTAGTGGTGTTATGTGTATCTGCAAAATGTGTACGTTTGTGAGGTGCGCTACGTATATATGTGTGTGTGTAGTGCAGGGTTGCCGACACTCCCGGAATTCCCGGGAGTCTCCCGAAAATCGGGACCCCCTCCCGGCCCCCCGGAAGGGTGGGCAACCCTCCCGGAATCTAGTGGACCCCCCTGAATCCCCCGAATCGCGGCATGTAAATGCCGCAATCCGCGGGTCTCAGAGGAGGGGGCGGAGCTAAAATGGCACAATCGCGTCATTTTAGCCCCGCCCCCTCCATGGACAGCAGTCATTTCTTCTATTTCCCGTAGTGGGGGCGGGGCTTTATGACGTCACCGCCAAGCCCCCGCCCCCCGATCGGGTAAGGAAAGTCTCCTCTCCGGGCTTCTCCCGGAGAGGAGCATTAAAAAGTCGGCAACCCTGGTGTAGTGTGCAGGGTGTATCCTGGCAATGTTTCAGTGTGTGTGTTCTGTGTGTTTCTGTATCTGCACAATGTTTAAGTGTGTGTGTTCTGTTTCTTTGTTGTACTGTTCTTGGGTGTGTGTTGTAGTGTATATGGGTTTGTGTTGTACTGCATGTGGTGTGTTATGTGTGTGTTTTGTTGTGTGTATCTGTCCAATGTGTAAGTGTGTGAGGTGCACTATATATATATATATATGTGTGTGTGTGTGTTGCGTGCTATGTGTGCATATGTGGTGTACTGTGTGTGTGTGTGCGTGTACAATGTGTACATGTGTGTGTTATGTGTGGTCTATGTATATCCTCAATTATTCCTATTTGTTTAAAGCAGGCATGTCCAACGTTGGCCCTCCAGATGTTGTGAAACTACACATCCCAGCATGCTGTCACAGTTTTGCTATTAGAGAATGCTAAAACGGTACTCTTTACCTAGAAGGGCGCCAGCGATTGAAATCGCGGGCGTCGGGGGTAAAAATCGCGGGCATCGCGGGTAAATCGCGGGTACATAAAAATCTGCTACCCGCGATGACCGCGATTTTTCCATAGGGAACAATGTTAAAAAGGCTGATTGAGCGTGATTTTCATGTAAAATGCCTCAATGCCCGCGATTTGGCCATAGGATTCAATGTTAAATGGGCCACAGAGCCCAAATAGCCACAATTAACCCTTAAATGTCCCCCTAAATTTTTAACGCCACCCCACGATCCACGCCAACCCGAAGCGTGGCGAGCGCAGCGAGCCCGCGAGGGGCGGCGGTACGCGTCCTCCGACCTTTTCATGCCCTACTATCCACTAGGGCGTGGAGTGAGAATAGAATAGTGTGGCGAGCGCAGCGAGCCACCGAGCCTGAAGCGTGGCGAGCGCAGCGAGCCCCGCGAGGGGACGCGGATACCTTCACAGGTAAACGCGTCCCCTCGCGGGCTTCACAGGTGTCCACGTCGCCACGGACACCTGTGAAGGCCGCGAGGGGACGCGTATAACTGTGAAGGTATCCGCGTCCCCTCGTGGGGCTCGCTGCGCTCGCCACGCTTCGGGCTCGGTGGCTCGCTGCGCTCGCCACACTATTCTATTCTCACTCCACGCCCTAGTGGATAGTAGGGCATGAAAAGGTCGGAGGACGCGTACCGCCGCCCCTCGCGGGCTCGCTGCGCTCGCCACGCTTCGGGTTGCCGTGGATCGTGGGGTGGCGTTAAAAATTTAGGGGGACATTTTTGGGTTAATTGTGCCTATTTGGGCTCTGTGGCCCATTTAAATTGATTCCTATGGCCAAATCGGGTCCATTGAGCCATTTAACAGTAAAATCGCGTCGGTCGGGACATTTAACATTGATTCCTATGGGAAATCGGGTGCATCGCGTCGCGGGCATCGCGGGTACATTTATGGACTGCCGCGACGCGACCGACGCGATTTCCATGTTTAACATGGGTTTCAATGGGAAATCGCGGCCATCGCGTCGGTCGCGTCGCGGCCAGACATAAATGTACCCGCGATCACCACGACGGGCGCCCTTCTAGGTAAAGAGTACCGCTAAAACTATTGCAAAGCATGCTGGGATGTGTAGTTTCACAACATCTGGAGGGCCAACGTTGGACATGCCTGGTTTAAAGCCTTCACCATAATGTTAGAATGTGTCATTCATACTCAATCACAGCAATGAAATCAGGTGTGGAGTTGTTTCTTCCTCAATGGTTTCCTAGATCGTCAATCTTTTTCCCAGATCATCAATGAAGGAAAATTAAAACTTGGTGTTTTTTAAATTTCTAAGTGAAATTCCCCAAAAACGGCTTTGAGGTGCACACCACCGGGTCCAGAGGTATCTTGTTGCTGAAATTGGTGGCTCTGAGTGCCACGGTGTGTCCGCGATGCAACAGACACGCACGCACACACACGCACACACGCACACACACTCTTCAACTTATATTTATTTATTATTTATTTATTAACAGTTTCTTATATAGCGCATACAAATTCCGCAGTGCTTTACAGAGCATAGTTATGAGCAAACACAAAACAAATTACATTACAAGACAGTTTAGGACAAGTACATGGTTAATACGGATAGTTGCATCAGGGGACAGGACACTGAAGCAATTATCAGGGTGGCAGTGGTTTATATATTCTAAGAAAGGCACATGAGGAGAGAGGGCCCTGCCCGTGAGAGCTTACATTCTAAAGGGGAGGGTTAGACAGACAGGGTCATCCTAACCTGTTTATGCTCACCTCTCCCCCTTCTGTGTTACACAGGGGAGAGGTGAGCATAAACAGGTTAGGATGAGAGATGGTCAGGTTTTATGCAGGAGGGTCAGAAGAGGTCAGCTTAGTGTTTGATATTTTAAGTCTAAAATAGCGCTGGGTCATCCAAGAGTAGATAGCAGAGAGACAGTTGGAGATATGAGTTAGGATGGAAGGAGAGCGATCAGGAAATGAGGGGTAGATTTTAGTATTTTCGGCATAGTGGAAGTCGAGTGAACAAATACATTCACCCAGAGAGGACATGTAGAGATAGAGAAGAGGGCCAAGAATAAAATAATCAGGGACACCTACTCTCAATGGAACAGCAAGAGAGGTAAAGTCATTAGAGGTACAGCTGGTCATTTTCAAAACTGAAAGTACAAGTACAAGCATAAAGAGTGATATTCAAAAAGATATCTATATCTTATATAGATATATCATGGGGATGCGGTCACTAGGTCTACACGCATTAGGTCGACAGTCACTAGGTCGACACATGAAATAAGTCGACATGGTCATTAGGTAGACACAAACATTAAGTCGACATGGAAAAGGACCAACATGAGTTTTTCAAGGGTTTTTTTCTTCAAAAAAAGGTGGTTTTTCATATCCAAGTGGGATACAGGGCCTTATTCAGATCTGAGCTCAGTACAAATTTGTTTGGAAAATGGGCAAAACCATGTGCACTGCAGGTGGGGCAGATGTAGCATGTATAGAGAGAGTTAGATTTGGGTGAGTTATTTTGTTTCTGTGCAGGGTAAATACTGGCTGCTTTATTTTTACACTGCAATTTAGATTTCAATTTCAGCACACCCCACCCAAATGTAACTCTCTCTAACATGTTACATCTGCCCCACCTGGTTGCACATGGTTTTGCCCATTTTTCAAACAAATTTGTACTGAGCTCAGATCTGAATAAGGGCCACAGTGAGAATACAATATTGTGCCGAGCGTAGAGAGGCACCGTGCCCAAAGCATGGCGAGCAAAGCGACACCTATACAGTGTCCATGTCAGCATAGACACACAAAAATGTAAAGCCCATGCCGACCTTTTTGATGTCGACCTTTTCCATGTTGGTCTAATGCTTGTATTGACCTAATGCATGTCGACGTAGTGACTGTTGACCTATAGTGGATGACCCTATGTCCCATACCCATTTCATAAAACTATATATACATAATTCTGACTTGTAATCACATTTCATGTGCAGTTAGATCTAGTTCATGATGAATTATATCATATCAACACGGTTAGATTATTCTATGATACAAATCTCCAAACAATCTCAAGCGATTGTGAACTGGTGATGAACAGCTGCATTCTAGATGGTGATCTGGTGGCCTTTAAATAGTCTCACTGTAAAAGCAAGTTGTGAGACGCAGAACAGAAGCATCCAGGTAAGGTACAGTATAGATGGATTTACCATTGTCTATTGTCATTGGGGTAAGGTAACATCTATTAACCAGTATTAAACATTATGCTAATAGCGTCTTTTATATACTGTAATTACTCTAATATACTAACACATTAGCTTTACTATGGACATATATACCATTACCATGTCATATTTATTTTCAAATTCTGAAAGCTCCACTGACAGTTGTCAGCAGTAATGAGATTTATTAGAATTTTAAATATGATTTAATTAAACTGAAATTTATAATAATTATGTTTTTATTTATAGTATGTGTGTTACTAACAAGTTGAATAAAGTGCAGTATTTGAAGATAAGCTGATGCTGTACTAAAATTGTGCAACTCAAAAGAGATTTTTGTGCCATTTATTTCTCCCTTACCCACTACCAAAATTTCTTCAGCAGTGCCCCCAACCTCTGAGATGCACTCCCTTGGCAAGTTGGATTTTTCCCCATCTTACTGTACCTTAAGTTACTGTACCTTAAGAAGTGCCTTTTTACTAAAGCCTACCAATGCTCCTCATAACTTTATCTACTCCCTCAAATCTTATCTCCTTCCTAGTTTGCCATTTACTCCCACCTTGTACTATTCAAGGCCCTCTTGTTCCCATTGCACCTTTATAACCAAGCTCCTTGTCTTTTATCTCTTCCCCTTCATCAACTCTGACACTGTTTGCCCACTGATACATGGATACAGGATCATTGATGTACCATTTATGGGGTCTGGTTAAGGGTTCTCTATGCCCTAGGCTAATACACTTATAGCACCAATGTAATTTTTATGACATTGACACATAGCTGCCTACCCTCCTGCATTACACAGGAGACTCCCTGAATTAGCAGCAATCTCCCTCTCTCCCTCATTAGTCTAGCAATCTCCCTCATTTCACCTAGCCCACATTACACTGTTACATTTTGGGGAAAAAGGAATAAGAGATAAGGTGCCCATACACGGTCCGTTTAACGGATCCGTTCGGCACTTAATTAGCACGCATCGCATCAGATCGCATGCCTTGTGCATGCAGTGTGCATGCACTGCGATCCGATGCGATGTGTAGCTAGTACAAAAAGTATGTGCAGTACATACTTTTTGTACAGTACTATGTGATGCGCGGGAGCGTGCATCGCATAGTACTGAACGGAGCCGGCGAAAACGGACCGTGTATGGGCTGCAATAGATACATTTACATTGAATCATCAGCGCCATTTCCCAGCACTTTACCAAGTATAGTAGCTCTTACTAACTGCATTTGTATATAAGTAATTTTAAAAGATTGCTCTCAGATGTAGCAGTGCACACCCACACTTCTAGGTGCCACTTTTATCATCTCTTTTCACAATCTCTCCATATATGGAACTAGACACACCCTTTGGGAGGAACATGACACGCATCCTCAATGTGGAACTTTGCAAAATTCTATTACCAACTAAAATCTCCCTGAAACTAGTTTTCAAAAGTAGGCAAGTATGCATTGACATTCATATGGTGCAGGTAACAAAAGTTATACATCTGACATACAGTATTTGATCTATTTATTTCTGTACAGTGTGAAGAAAATTTTGTTTCTTAGGGAATGCATGAAAGAGCCTAAAGATAATTGCATGCAGGTCTTCAGGTGACACAGCTGTATGACCAGTCACTTTAAGAACTGTAGTCTCCATCCCACCTCAGTGTGGGTGTATACCTAACAAGCTTCTATAATAGATTATAATATAAGCTCTGTGACTACTGTCAGTATTAAATGAAATATGTCTGTCAACATGTGGCCCTCCAGCTTCTATGGAACTACATATCCCACCATGCTCTGCTCAGTAGCATGCCCTAATAGCAAACCTGTGACAGAGCATGCCCGGATGCTACAGATATATGTTTTAAAAACTCTTGGTCTACATTTTACTTCCCATTTGTCCCTTGTATGAACCCCCCCCCCCCCCTCCCCAATATATGAGCCTTGAACGTTCTTCAAAGTATTTACTATACAAACAGTTCTTTGACATGACAGTTAGGTGCTGATTAGTTGGTTGTTTATCACTCTTCATTTTATCACTTTTTAGTGCGTTTGGCCCTGTATCTCATACATTTCTATTGCTCCCTTCATCTTCTACAGTAGGTACTTTCATCGCTCGGGTTTCCTTGCGCCCATTGCCTATACAAAGTCCGCTCTCATCCTTGCACCATTATGTGCTCCTCTCCTAGCCATGGTCATTTCTTGCATAAGAATATAATGAAGATACAGTAGAGATTTAAAGTAAAGCTAAAAGACTCTTATTGATTATAAGTGCTGTGGTGCACAAAGCTATGCTGCAGTCATGGATTGATGCAACCCCACCCACATTAGAATTATTTCATGATAAACGTTATCATGTTTTCTTTATCATGATTGGATTTAAGCCATTTTATAGGAGAGCTATGTGGGAGAGCTCATGACTTTGAGCGTAGATATTAACCATAAACGCCATGACTTTCTGAAGCAAACTTATTGGTACAGTATAGTGCTTGTCAAATTTCGGGTGACCTCTTCCCCGATAGACATAACACTTCCTGAAATCTCTCTGTGGGATGGAAGGGGGCTGTGGTGGGCCCCTAGGTCTTGTTGTCTTGCTACCGCTCCACTAATTTAGAATGGAAAACATGTCCTATGTCTAGTATGGATGGACAAATTTAATGATTCAGTTGTATAATGAGGAAAACTTGTGGTTAAATATTCAATTTCACATTGGGGCTGATTCAGATCTATTTGTTTATGTTCGATTTCATCCTCAACCCAGATGTTCGCAGTTTGCACATGCATATATGCGATTATGTGCATGTGCAAACCCCGGGAGTGAAACGGCTTCCGCTCCAGGGGCGGGTAGTGGGCGACATCAGGCGTTGCCTGCTCGGGGCAGGCGGGTGACATCACATGCCATCAGTGTCACCCCGATGTGCGGATAGCCGCCTGAATAACAGTCAGTCTAGACTGACTTTAGCTACCAAAGGGGAGAAAAATCATTTGATGTTGAGGGACCATGGGGATGCGAGGGGATGTGTCAGAGAACACATCCCCTTGCATGTTACAGAGGGGATTTGTGTGGGCCGCAGGCAGCATTTACCTGTTTGCTAGGCTGCAATTACATGAACCATAGTGAACAGGTCTGAATAAGGCTCTTTGTCATATAATGTGGATGTCTGGTTGGTTATATGTTGTAATATACACTACTAAAAAAAAGGGAACACTTAAACAACACAATGTAACTTCTGTGTAATCAAACTGTCCACTTATGAGGCAACACTGATTGACAATCAATTTCGCATGCTGTTGTGGAAATGGAATAGACAACAGGTGGAAATTATAGGCAATTAGCAAGACACCCCCAATAAAGGAGTTGTTCTGCAGGTGGTGATCACAGACCACTTCTCAGCTCCTATGCTTTCTGGCTGATGTTTCGGTCACTTTTGAAAGCTGGGGGAGCTTTCACTCTAGTGGTAGCATGAAACGGCGTCTACAACCCACACAAGTGGCTCCGGAAGTGCAGCTCATCTAGGATGGCACATCAATGCGAGCTGTGGCAAGAAGGTTAGCTGTGTCTGTCAGCAAAGTGTTCAGAGCATGGAGGCACTACTAGGAGACAGGCCAATACATCAGGAGACGTAGAGGAGGCTGTAGGAGGGCAACAACCTAGCAGCAGGACCGCTACCTCCGCCATTTTTGTGCAAGGAGGAACAGGAAGAGCACTGCCAGAGCCCTGCAAAATGACCTCCAGCAGGCCATAAATGCATGTGTCTACTCAAACGGTCAGAAACAGACTTCATGTGGGTGGTATGAGGGCCCAACGTCAGCTTACAGCCCAACACCTGGCATTTGGCATTTGCCAGAGAACACCAAGATTGGCAAATTCTCCACTGGTGCCCTGTGCTCTTCACAGATGAAAGCAGGTTCACACTGAGCACATGTGACAGAGTCTGGAGAATGTTCTGCTGCCGGCAACATCCTCCAGCATGACTGGTTTGGCAGTGGGTCAGTGATGGTGTGAGGTGGCATTTCTTTGGGGGGCCACACAGCCCTCCATGTGCTTGCCAGAGGTAGCCTGACTGCCATTAGGTACCGAGATGAGATCCTCAGACCCCTTGTGAGATATTCTGGTACAGTTGGCCCTGGGTTCCTCCTAATGCAAGACAATGCTAGACCTCATGTGGCTGGAGTGTGTCAGCAGTTCCTGCAAGAGGAAGGCATTGATGCTATGGACTGGCCCGCCTGTTCACCAGACCTAAATCCACTTGAGCACATCTAGGACATAATGTCTCGCTCCATCCACCAATGCCACGTTGCACCACAGACTGTCCAGGAGCTGGCGGATGCTTTAGTCCAGGTTTGGGAGGAGATCCCTCAGGAAACCATCCGCCACCTCATCAGGAGCATGTCCAGGAATTGTAGGGAGGTCATACAGGCACGTGGAGGCCACACACACTACTGAGCCTCATTTTGACTTGTTTTAAGGACATTACATCAAAGTTGGATCAGCCTGTAGTGCAGTGGTTCCCAAACTTGATATCCCAGGACTCTAAAGCATCAGCATTTCTTTCCCTTAGGTCAAAAGTAAATAGTTTTATATGTCATACTAAGGTTTAATTATGGATGAGGGACAGGATTAGCTTCTGTTTGTCCACATATTTTATTATTGACGGCCCACCAGCAATGTTTGTGCCTTTAACATTGATCATAAATAAACTGAATTGGTCCTGGATCAACAATCCACCCCTGCAAGTGTCCCGAGGCACCCCAGGGAGCCACGGCACACAGTTTGGGAACCACTGCTATAGTGTGTTTTTCCACTTTAATTGTGAGTGTGACTCCAAATCCAGTCTTCCATGGGTTAATAAATTTGATTTCCATTGATAATTTTGTGTGATTTTTGTTGTCATTACATTCAACTATGTAAAGAACAAAGTATTTAATAAGAATAATTCATTCATTCAGATCTAGGATGTGTTATTTTAGTGTTCCCTTTTTTTTTTTGAGCAGCGTAAATTGATAGATTATTCACAGCTGAGTATAATGTGACAAACATGTTATTAACTGTACATTTATAATCTTTGCAATGATGTAACTACTATACTGCAGAGATTTGACTGTAACATATTGTGATTAAAATATTCAAATGCTGTTTCAATAAAGTTATTTAAAAAAATGTAAAGCAAGCTCAAATGTTTCAATAAAGTTATTTTTTTTAAATGTAAAGCTATTTCTATGTCCAGATAATAAAGTATGCAGACATTTTGTAAACAGAAAACATAACAATAGAATGCTTGTTTAAACAAATATTAACAGAAATATCCCAAGTTATTTTTTAAAAATAAATATTACAGTCAAGCAAGGTAAAAAGATAGGATGCTTGTCACTCACAGTAACATCTTGTCATGCAGGATGAAGAACTAAAAATTCAATATACACAATAAATTTAACTGATAATAAATGTATATAAATGTGTGTACATGTAAGAGAGCGCCACACGATTGGAACTACCGGAAAAAAAAAAATGTATTCTGTTAAAAATAATCAATAAAATATTACGTAAAAAAAGACAGTTATGCAATAAGGAATAAACTTTAAAAATATACTCATAAGTCACAGTATAAACAATCAGAAAAAAAAGGTAATTTCCTTGGTATATAAAACTACCATAGCATTCAAATATGCCCAACTCTGGAAAGTTAGTAAATACTTTTTGCAAGAGCCACCTTCACTTTAGATAACCTGAAATTGGTCGGGTGGCCTTATACTTATGCAGATGGAAGTTTGTGGTAATAACTGTAATTATCCCGATATTGTGGATAAGAGTTAATAACGGTAAGGTTATTATAATTGATTTGTTGTCCTGGTTACAAGCTGTTTGGCAAGTCTTTATTTATGGTCAGCGCGGCTTGAGTCTTTCTGGAAACTCACTACAGCGCATCTACAACCTCCTCCTGCATAGGATGGCTTGCTCTTTGCAACAACCAACAAAGGGCAGTCCGTCAACAGGCAACGAGCCATCTGAATATTGCTGAACCATCATAACTGTGTGGTGTATAAGTGTATATTGAATTTTTATCTCTACTTTCAATAAGGCAATTTCCAGATTGCCACTGGGAGCAGCCTCAAGTAATGAATTATTTTTGACGCATAAGTGATAACTAATTTTATTTGATATATAATTAATTAGTTAATATGTTTAATCTCTAAGTGGAGCGTTGTATTTACTGTATATCAATTTGCGCCGTATTGCTTCTTTGCTAGGATGAATAACTTACTGATCTTCGGAGCAACATTTCTCGTGGTTTCAGCTGTAAATGTTCTGGATGACGAATGGAACATTTGGAAAATTAACTACGGTAAGAAAGTGAAGCTTTAATTTGCATTTTGCTTAAATTTACTAAAATGGGAGTTCTATTAAAGATGGGACCCAGTGCAACCAATCAGATTCTATTTCTTATTTATTTAGCACCTACTAGAAGATAATAGATAGAATCTGATTGGTTGCTATGGGTGAGGAGAAAGTGAGCGACCCGCACCATATATGGTACGTCAAATATTCATATAGGTTATTTGTATGTGTGAATGGCAATGAGCCCACCTATAGGAAGTGTGTTATATATATATATACTTTCCTCCTAGGTTGAGGGTGCAGTCAACTGATTTAATAAATGTGAACTTATGTAAAGAAGAAAAGTAAATCAGTTTCAATGTGACGCACTCCTTATTCACAAAAAATGTCAAAAATTGACTAAAATTCAAATATATCTTTATTAAATAGTACAGAACAATTTATCTTTATTAAATAGTACAGAACAATTATAGTGGTAGGTATCACTTACAGGTCATCATTATTTTCAGTGGTAATCTCAAATTTTTATTATTTATTAAATAGTGCTTGACCCGATAATATGTTTCCCTGTATCAGGGATTATAGTGGCGAAAAAATTAAAATAAGATGATAGATATAGAGAAAAAGAAATTTGTAGAAAGATTAAAATTAGTCTCTGTTGGCCGTTAGTATTAAGTATTATAGAGACGGTTCCTGTTAATATTTCAGGTAAGTACGGTACATTCTTCTTGGCTAAAATGTAATTAGTGAATGGGTTTTATTCCCAACTCTGCAGCTAATGTCGTTTTATATTGCGTGCTTTATAGAGTAATCTCTTTCGACTGTTCACATGTGTATACTGTATTCTAGGATATCAGATATGAAGATGGGTGGTGACCTGCCGTACGGCCTAGTAAACCACTTCTTTCTTCAAATCCTGTCAGTTGAGTCAAGAGTCATATACGTATAGATACGTGCATTGATTTACTTATAATGTAGATATAGTAAGTGGTTGTGCTCTTAGTTCCGTGTTTCCCTATGCCTGTATCTGACAGGTATTAGGTGAGATGTACCTTACACATTTATTGTTATGACACTCATATAATAGCGCATTATCAAATGTATGTTAGAACCACATTTGTGATTTTCAAGCGCTCATGATTATCTCAAATGCGTGGTACTTAGCAATAGGCTTAGAGCAAATTGCCCAGTCTGTACTATAAGTTTTGCAATTCATCAATTATTGTTCAGATACATTCGTGCAGATTGGTCAGAGCAAATTGCCCAGTCTGTACTATATACTTTGCAACTAATCGTGCATGTAATTTTTATTCAGACATTTTCTGCAGACAGATCAGAGCAAATTGCCCAGTCTGTACAGTATATATTACAACCAATCACACGTGCAATTTGCTGTTTCAGATATATTCGTGCAGATTGATCAATTAATGCCAATTCTGCAGGAGATGATTTATGTATCAATTATATTCTGAAATTAATACAATTGCATGCCACTACATAATTCTGGCTGTCAGCTAGATATTTGCAAAACATTAGAGTTGTTTGACATGAATCACTGCCATTTTATTACACGTTTAATATTACCGATTACTAAGTGAGTAACTCTTGACTTATATGTGCGCCCACCCTTAATAGGGCTTCCGCAATATCATTAGTATGTTAAAGATCACTTTCTGAGATGTACAGACGCCGGAGCGCTCTCAGTAAAGTAAGCGGCTCGCAGCACACGCTGTCAGGGACCGGGTCACTGAGCTCTGCCTGTCTTGCAGTGTCTCAAGTGCACCCCGCTGTCCCGACTGTGATACACGCTGCGGTGAGCGCTTGTAACACGCTACGTATTTAGAAACAGAGTTATAGATACATCAATACATTTGAATACATTTTAACCAATTAATTAACGGCTACAACAGAGCGAGTTGCCGATGCGCATTTTGCCTGTGTCGGCTTTTTCAAGGCTGACCTAAGTGCTATGGTTGCTATGGGTAACATCCCATCTTTAATAGAAATTGCGGGTTAAATTTAATAGGATGAGAGATTCAGAAAGTGCGAGAATAGGTAAGAAATCTCCATTTTTTTTTAAAGCGGCAATCATTTACACTGCACAATCAAACTGGTTTTGCAGGGTAAATACTTGCCGCTTTAAAAAACCTGATTGAATTTTAATAGGATGAGAGAATCAGAAAGTGAGAGAATTGGCAAGAAATCTCCATTTTTTTTTTTTAAGCGACAATCACTGCACAATCAAACTGGTTTTGCAGTGTAAATAATTGCCGCTTTAAAAAAACCTGAGTGAAATTTAATAGGATGAGAGATTCAGAAAGTGAGAGAATTGGTAAGAAATCTCCTTATTTTTTTTAAAGCGGCAATCATTTACACTGCACAATCAAACTGGTTTTGCAGTGTAAATAATAGCCGCTTTAAAAAAAACCTGAGTGAAATTTAATAGGATGAGAGATTCAGAAAGTGAGAGATTTGGTAAGAAATCTCAAGGTGTTTTTTAAGCGGCAATTATTTACACTGCAAAACCAGTTTGATTGTGCTGTGTAAATGATTGCCGCTTTAAAAAAAAAAAATGGAGATTTCTTACCAATTCTCTCACTTTCTGAATCTCTCATCCTATTAAATTTCACCCACCATCTTAGTAAATTTGCCACTAAATGTTAATTTTGAATAATAATTACCTCAGATTTAGGGGGGGTACACACCAGAACGATTAGGGCTCAATTCCATCAATCTGGATCCAATTCCGACCGATTGGATGCAGATTGTATGTAGATTGGGCATGTTTAGGTCCAATTCCGATCCGATTCCAATCCGATGCGCGTCCCCGCTGTCGTTTGGTCGTTTTTCAGATCCTACCTGCTGCAGTGAGGATCTGTAAAAGATCCATTCAACTGGATACAGACTCAGATCGGATTGGGATCAGATTGGATGCAGATCGTTAGCAGATTGTTAGCAGATTGTGTGCTCCAACAGATTGTGCGAAAATCACACAATCTGCTAACGATCTACTAACAATCAGGATCGTTCTGGTGTGTACCTGGCCTTACCGTTACCTGAACAGTAAATGTCAGTTTGTACACATCTGTTAAGCAGGAAAGGAATATAGAAATAAAAAAGAAGAAACATACAGAAGACAAATTTGGGACGCAAACTGGCAAAAAGTGCAGCAGCACAACCATTTGGCTGAGCAGGGCTTAAAGAATTACACTCTGGCTATGAATCACTTTGCCGATAAGGTAAGTTCTCAATTGCATTGTTTTCCTAATGAGCTTATTGTGCAGAAGGTATGGGTGCCCTCATATATGCTTAAACATAACAGTAGCTTTCATTATCAGGGGCAAGATAATCAACATTTACTTCCATCTTTAACTTTCTCTAACAGATAGGAATCAGCTTCCTAGCAAGGCTTAAATTGCTATTGCTAGGCACTCCTTGAGCCTAGTGGAACCATGTTGTTGGGGCACCTACTGCTGGTTACATACTAGAACTCCTTTTGTCCGAGCAAGAGAGATTTGCTGTACACACTGTACAATTTTATGAATGAAAGAATGATATTTTATACAATCCTTCATTTTACATGATATCTTCTTCTGCTAGGCACTGTCTAGATAAACCTCTGCACCAAATACTAATATTTATTAACACTATAGTGTCATGAATCGGGGTGTAAGAAACGCTACCTTCCTCTCAAGTGTCTCTCCAGGCTTGCTCTGCGCTATGTTCCTGGGAAGGTGGTGTCGTGTCTGCATGCTGCATCCAGACTGACATCCTTCCGGCATCCTCTGAGTCTGAGTCTGCCTCACCCTGTGTTTCCCCATTACTGCAGGCCACAGCCCACAAACCAGAGTTCCCTCCATTCTCTGGGGATGGGTGATGCCATCTTGGATTTAGTAATATCATACATCCCAATTGTCCCAGTTACCGCCCGGGGACGGCAGTATCCCACGGCAGGGGGGGGGGGCAGTTGGGAGTCCCCATGTCACCCGGTGAATAGACGCTGTGTGCATGCACACAGGGCCGGTGTAAGGCTTCTCAGCACACTAGGCAAAACTTTGACCTACTGAACCCCCCCCCCCCCACACACACACACCCCAAAGTCCCCTGCTTTCCCTGGAGGCCTCCCTTTGACACCCACAACAGAGTACAAGGAGGAGGGGGAAGTAAAGTAGGGAAGTATGCCTCAAGGAAAAGTATGGTGGTGAGGTCTTAGAAGTTGCACATTTCTCATAGACAACCATGATTTTTTGATAGGCAGACTTGGTGGCGCCCCCTCAGATCCTGGCGCCCTAGGCAGCTGCCTAATTCTGCCTAATGGTAGAGCCGGCCCTGCATGCACATCATCTATTCCTGCAATCAGAGGGGCTGGGGGATGGCCAGAAGCTTACAGAGCTGCTAGCCATGCCCCCACAGCAGCGAAACATGCCCCCCGTTGCCACTAGGCCATGCCCCCGAATTTCAGGAGATTCCCGCTACGGGACAGTTAGGAGTTATGTAGATCTATTCACCGGAACCATATTTTGTTATTGTCTTTCTGTTTATTTTTATTTTTATGTGTTTCTTACTCTATACTTTTGGGCTATCAAGATGTAAGAAATGTATTTATTGCATTACAACATAGTTTGATTTATTGATCTCCATTTTTTATATCATTATATGTGGATGAAAATACACAAAATACTGTATGTAGTAACTAGGGATGTGCACCGGCCACTTTTGTGTTTTGGGTTCTGATTACCTTGAGATTTTGGGTTCTAATGGGTTCTGCCAAAACACCCCCAAAACGTTTTGTGTTTGGATTTTTTTGGTTTTGGGTTCTGTTTTTTTTTTTTTAAAAAGCATAAAAACAGCTAAAATCGCAGCATTTGTTTTTTTTTTTGTTCCTACACTATATTAACCTCAATAACATTCATTTCCACTCATTTCCAGTCTATTCTGAACACCTCACAATATTGTTTTTAGGGCAAAAGGTTGCACCGAGGTAGCTGGATAACTATGCTAAGCCACACAAGAGTGCGGCACAAACACATGGCTCATGTAAGAGTGTCACTGCAGCGGTAGATACGGCAGTACTAGGCACCAGACAGGTAGATAAGGCAGTACTAGGCACAAGACAGGTAGATACGTCAGCAATACTAGTATGTGCACCAGCAGAATTTATAATAATTAATTTTATTATCAGGTACTGCTGGTGCACGTCAGTGCACCAGCAGCATGGAATTATTTTTTACAGTCCCACGCAGCACAAGTATTATTTTTTAATTAAATTATATATAGCAGCCTAGTATGTAGTTGTACTATTAGGTAGGTACACTTAGGCAGTAACACTGCCAGTGGCAACAGTGGACTGAGTAAATAATAATGGCAAACTCTATTCACAGTATTCAGTTCAGGCAGCACCAGTGGACTATATATAATTAAATTAATTATTAATAATATAGCAGCCTAGTAGGTAGAGAAACTAAACTACTAGGTTGGTAGGCAGTAGCACTGCCAGTGGACACCACAAAAGGTAGATACACACCACCAGTAGCAGACTATTATGAACCAGCAGAATTTATAATAATTAATTTTATTATTAGGTACTGCTTGGCAGTGGCACTCGGTGGCAGTCACATGCAGTAAAGGTATTATTTTTTAATTAAATTATAAATTATATATAGCAGCCTAATATGTACTAGGTATGTACACTTAGGCAGTAGCAATGCCAGTGGCAACAGTGGACTGAGTAACTAAATAATACTGGCAGATTCAGTGCAGGCAGCACCAGTGGACTATATATATATATATATATATATATATATATATATATTTAATTATTAATATAATTTATATAATATTACAGCACTAGAGGTAGGCCCCACCACAGAGGAGACAGTAGTACTACAAGTACACAGTTAGACTGTCCTCCTTGCTAGGGAGATCCCACCCTAAGCAGAGAGGAGAACAGAGTACACAGCAGCACTGAGGAGACAGCCCCATCGAATAAAATTATTACAGCACAGCACACCAGAGGTAGACCGCACAGAGGAGACAGTAGTACTACAAGTACACAGTTAGACTACACAGCAGCACTGAGAGACAGCCCCAGCGAATAAAAAATATTTCATTCAAGCTCAAGTTTAAGCCCCAGCAGCAGCACCAACACACCCTCTCCCAACCCACTACTAGACTGGAGTGAAGATGGCGGGCGCAGCAGCCGCTATTTAAAGTCTCGCGAAATCCGGCGCCGGGAGATGACGTTCTGACCACGTGGACGGACCCGAGTCAGGCGGAAATCTCTGAGCGCTGCTCGGAACCGGGCTCCGAATGATGACGTCCGTGGGGGCTCGAATCTCTGGAATCCGAGTCTGCACATCTTTAGTAGTAACTAAGCATAATTACATAAACATTTGACTATATTAATATTTTTTTACAGACTGTTCAAGAACTTATGCCCCGAAAAAGCTCATGTTATATAAGGCAAAATAAAACAAAACCAGAAATTTCTCCAGAGCCAGCACTGGTTTCTTCTTGTGATGCAAAGAAAAAGAAAAGAGTCCCTGAACATGTGGATTGGAGAGAGTCGGGGTGTGTTACTCCTGTTAAAAATACAGGGTTGCTTTGTGGTGCATCTTGGGCTTTTGCCACGGTAAGGAAATACTACAATTATATATATAATTATTGTTATATTTTAACAGGTTATTTTTTGCAGATAGAAACATTAACAAAATTGCAAAATAGACGTTAGCATATATTTTCTACTTATCTGAACAAAAGTGATCACTTAAGCATTATAAATATAAACACAATGCAGTTTTACTTAGGAAGTTTTCACATACTTGCCTACTTTTGAAAACTAGTTTCAGGGAGATTATAGTTAACAGTAGAATTTTGCACAGCGCTCCATTGAAGGGGGTGTCATGCTCCACCCACAGGGCGTGTCTAGTTCCATGTATGAAAAGATTGTGAAAAGAGATTGTGAACGTGGCACCTAGAAGTGTGGGTGTGTACTGCTACATCTGTGAGGAATCTTTTGAAAAGACTTATATCCAAATGTAGATGAGCCCCAAAGCAGTTAGTAAGAGCTACTATACTGTAATGTAAATGTATCTATCTCTCATTCCTTTTTCCCCCAAAAAATGTAACAGTATAACGTGGGCTAGGTGAAATGAGGGAGATTGCTAGACTAATGAGGGAGAGAGGGAGATTGCTGTTATTTCAGGGATCTCCTGCAGAATGCAGAAGGGTAGGCAACTATGAGTTTACCTATACACTTTTAGTTAACAGGCATCTTTTCTGCTTGAAAATGTAAAGCAACAGGGGAACTTGCCTCTCTGACCTGAGTGGAGATCCAAGTTAAAGAATATAAGGGTCATAAATGGAATTGACATAATATATTACCTGGAAGCTCAGACCTGTGACCTGCCTTTCAGAATATTTCAACAGTAACAGTCTGCCACATTGTTCTTGGTATTATGGTTACATAACTGGCCATTGAAACTCACTATTTTGGCAGGAAAGCTTAGCTGTATAATTCTGTTTCTTTTTTTTTCAATTGAGTAGTTCTTTAAATACGACGAGAGTTGTTTGATAAGTGTGGCAAATTTCTGTTTCTGGACAGAATTACACAAATGGGCCCTTTAAATTGATTGCCCATCCACCCTATTCTCCAGATTTTGCCGTGAGCGACTTCTTCCTGGTTCCAAAGCTGGCTTTTTGGGAAGAAATTCTCAGAAGTCATCGCCCACAATGAGTATTTTGCAGGCTTTGAGACAATATTCAAGGCATCCACCAATGTGGCAAAAAAAAAAAAACGACCACCACGACACCCATGGACTAGGAAGAGAGCCGCAGGATGTGCTTGTTTACATCCTGTAGCTCCTCCTCCCGAATACCGCTATTGGCCACCTAGCAGCCTAGCGACTCCTGATTGGCCGCTAGATCCCGCAAGGAGGCCAATATAGGCATTCGCGAGGAGAATCTGCAGGCTGTAAACAAACACATCTTTGCGGCTCTCTTGTTAGTCCGTCGGTGTCGCAGTGGTTGATTTGTTTGTTTGCCAAGTCCGTGGATGCCTACATGGACAGAAGAGGACGGCATCTAAACTGGAGGACCCACGTAAGTATGGTTTCCTTCCACAGGTACCCTAATTGGATATCTTCAGGACCAGCGGACGGGGGAGACCTACCTACATGTCAAGATAGGTACGTATCTGTATAAGTGGGCTCTAAATGTAATAAAGTTTTATTTTTCTGGTGTCAGTGTGTATTTATTGGTTCTGCTGTGGAACTAAGAGTCCCAGCAAGCCCATTAATGGGCCGCATGCGGGGACTTGTGGTTCTCCAAGTCCCAGTATGCGGCACAGGCTTGCTGGGACTCATAGTTCCACAGCAGAACCTAATTGCTTTTTCCTATTTTTACACATTATCAGCCCGGTGGCCACCGCAGACGTGCAGGCTTCTGCCAAATACGCCTGGAAAATGAAGTGTATTTTCCAGGCGTATTTTACCGGCAATTAGCGGCTGTATCCCGAGATGCGCTGCTGGCAGTAAGGCAATGATACACTGATGTCAGTGAGCCAGGGATGCACTGCTGGCAGTGATGTGCTGCTGTCGGTGATGCAGGTGTGTGCTGCTGTCAGTGAGGCAGTGATGCTGTGAATGATGCTGTGGCTATGTGATGAGACAGTTGGAAGTAGTTTCAGTATGCAATTATGCTTGGAACAATGTACTTGTTTAAAATAGGGCCTAATTCAGTCCTCATCGCAAAGCATCTTTTTTCTTAAACGGACAAAACCACATTGTACTGGGACATGAAAAAGGTCTACATGAAAAAATGTCAACATGAGGTTTCACTTTTTTATGGTGTTTATGTCGACAAAGGTCAACTGGAATGTCATAAACCTGCATTGCCCGGTACATTCTTTTGTTCTACCTCTATGCCGACTGGGAAGGTAAAGTATGAACAAGTCATTTCCCAAAAAAAATCATGAAAAACTCATGTCAACCTTTTTCCACGTCGACCTTTCTCATGTCGGAGGTTTCCATTTGTCGACCTTTTGGTGATTTTTACATAATGCATGTCGACCTTTTTCATGTGTTGACCTTTTGACTGTCAACCAATAGTGGTCAACCTTTTGACTGTTGACCTAATAACCGCATCCCATAATCTAGAATCCAGCTTTATTTAACTACAGTATATACGCCACTCTTCAGAAGGGACAGACTTATATATGTATGTGGATTATATGTGATTACAGGTGACCGTCCTTGAATCACGTTACTGTATCAAGCATAAGCACCTGCATACATTCAGCGAGCAGCAGTTGATAGACTGTGATGAGGAAAATGATGGATGCTGCGGTGGAAGTTTTCAGGCGGCATTTAAATATGTATCTTACAAAAAGATCATGGAGAGCAAGGACTATGAATATACACAATCGGTAACATACTTATTGAGTTATAAGAAAATATTACATTTTAATTAATGTTTTTGCACAATTTATTTTCATTATTTGATGTTTTATGCTAATTATTGAACAGAGAATGCTGCCTATATTGCTGAAAACAACCGAATTGGCCACAGTATCTATAGAAATGTTCTGTGACTACCAAATGAGCAATCTGATAATGCTTTATGAACATTTAGGGTCTTATTATAAGTAGAAATTGATTGGCTGTTATGGGCAACATCGCCACTACTTAATAAACATACTCCTAGTGCAGTGGTTCCCAAACTGTGCGCCTAGGCACCCTGGGGTGTTGGTGTTACAAGGCTCCTGCAAGGGTGCCTCGGGTTGGTGGTAAATCAAATTATTAATGATCAAAATGATAGGCAAAACCAGTGCTAGTAGCTGTCACTCATAGCAATCAGAGGCAAAACTGTACACCATCACACCACCACATAAATAGCCATAAGGACAGCAAGTCGGCACAATCTTCTTAATGTAATAGTTTTCTCCAAATTGATCAATAAAATGTTTTTATCCTTGGGGTGTCATGAAAAAAAATTGCTTATACTCAGTCTAGGGTGCCGTGATACAAGAAAGTTTTGCAATCACTGCCCTAGTGACTCCTTTATGTTGGCAGGTTTTATTTCCAGCCTAATGAACTCACCACAGCATAGGGGAGATGCATGAAAGGGCGTTATGGGGAAAGTGGTACCAGCACAGTCAGACCTGCTGCTCGATAGGGTGTGTATATTCTCTGCTGGCCATATCCCCTAAGTAAGCTGTGAGCGAATGTGTACGCTTACACGCGCCTGCACAGTGGAGAAATCATTCAATGGTTTCATCACCATCAAATGATTTTTCATCTGTTTGTTCTTAAAAGTATGCCTGGATTTACATTTCAGATGGAGGCTTTCTGATGAATTCTGGGTGGGCGTCTACTTCATGTGATGTCATCCGCCCGCTCCAAGCAGACAGGGCTGGGGTCCGCCTGGCTTTCTATGGGCACGCCCCTCATTTTTGTAGGCATGCCCATGAAACGATGGGCTGACCACAGTGAACTGTCACTCAGGAGTTGTGCTCGCTGGCAAATGAAAAATTTGCCAAAGGCCCTGCTGCGGAGGTTTGCACATGCACATTATTGCGCATGTGCATGCACAGACCGCCACCACCGGGGACTGGGACAAATCCGGACGTGTAGGTCTGAATCTGCTCCATTATGTGTGAAGGAGATGTGTTACAAGTGATAGGGGCATAATGCGCCCGTCATTATCGGTGCTGCTACTGTATCTTTAAGATAACATGCCAATCTATCATTTGATCTACGACATCGATTTAGACAGCCCCCCATGTTCTTTACCTGACACTTTCGCTAAGATCTTTTTGTCAGTGAGCCTCATTCACAGTTATTAACCCTTTCATTATCATTTTGTCTAAGCAATCTCATTGCATGTACAAGCCCAAGAAAGCAGTCAAATTAAATGTTACCAAATACTATCATCTGTCAGACCTGGAGAATATTGCAAAGTCTGTGGCAACAGATGGACCAGTAGCAGTAGTATTCGTCACAACTCCAGAATTCTTTCTCTATAATGGAGGTAAATTGCAATAAGACATCATAAAATCATGTATAGTGACTTATTTTTGTGTGATTTAAAAAAAATGTTCTTTATTTGCACTCATAGTATACCCACGTAGAGATGTGTGCTAAGCAATTTAGGGTAGCTGATTTCCTGGTGTCCAGATCTCCCATGGGGAGCACATACACATGCAGAGATTTGTGCTAAGCAATTTTGCTTCAGCAAAAAAAAAGGCTGGGTAGTGGTTCAGAATGAGAGATTGCGATCAGTATCTCTCATTCTGTACACACAGAGATATTTGCAGTCACTAACTAAGCAATCTGACTAGATTTTTGACTGCATGCACTGACTTAGCAAGCTCATCATCGTCTGTCAGGGCCATACACACAGAGATATCTGTTCTAACTTTCTAAGCAATATAGTCAGATCGCTTAGAAAACAGCACAAAATCGCTCAGTGTGTATGCCCCTATCCACTTTTGTTCCAGGTATTTTTTTCTTGCAATGTGTATACAGCTTGCGATGCTGATGTGCACCCCCATGGGATCGGCATCGCAAGCTGTATAAACATTGTGCTATTTGTGCTAACTGATTCACACCTGTTCCCTAACAATTTTAGCGAACAGGTAAACGCCGCCTGCCCAAAAGTTAGCTTGGATTGACTTTTCAACGCTGTCCTCCGAATTCAGGGCAGGCACTGACGTCATGTGACATCTGCCACCTATGTGCATGCACTTTAAGAGAGAGATGGAGCTGCAGGGGACAAATGATCCATCATGTTCTGTATACATAAGAGGAACAGGTGTTGATCAGTGGGCTCTGGGACTCATCTAAAAAGCTATTTCCTATATGCTGCAAATCTGCAGCCTAAATTGTGAAAAGTTTTTATCAGAGACATGAGATCTTCCTGCTGATCACAAAAGTGATCAGTTTATACCGGTATGGATCATTAGGTCACCAGCATGTTGGTCGACAGTCATTAAGTTGACACCATTAGGTCAACATGCATTGAGGTAAACATGCAGGAAGGTTGACATGACTGTATGTTGGGTTAGGTCGACAGGGTCATTAAGTCGACACAAGCATTAGGTCGACATGGGGGTAGGTTGAAAGTCAAAAGGTCGACATGGGGTTTTTTACATCTTTTTGTGCTGAAAGTCGACACAGTTGACATGGACGATAAAACGTAGCACCGCGTCACCTCCCATGGTTCGCTGTGCTCGCCATGTTTCAGGCATGGTGCCTTGATATGCTCGGCTCACTATTTTATTCTCCCACCACGTCCTAGTGGATGGTAGGACATGAAATACCACCTGTTGGCACATGTCGGTTCAAAGAAAATGTGAACCCCCCCATGTAGACTTTTTTACTACCCCATAAATGTTTACTGTCGACCTAATGCTTGTATTGACCTAATGACCCTGTCGACCTACAGTCCATGCAAGATAATTTCACCAAATTGATGAGAATTCAGCATTCCATCTTCCAAAAGAGTGAATAATTAAGGTAAACAGAAAAGGAAAAATACATTCCCTCTTAACACATGTGAAAGGTCTCCCACACAAACTCATTTATTAATTGAATGCAATTTCCAATGTTGAACAAAAATGTATTTCAGTTTTGTTCATAATGTCATCATTGTCTAGCCCAGAACTGATCTTTCATTGCTAATCTAATTGTATTTCTTGCAAAAGGTATCTATGATGAAGAATGTGCTTCAGATCAAATATTCGAGATGGCAATTGTAGGCTATGGATCCTCTTGTGGAAAAGATTATTGGATAATTAAAAATAGGTATTGTTTGTAATAATGTCAACAATGTATATACAGTAGGTTTACATTATGCTTTTGCATTGTGTGTTAATAAAGTATTAGCTAACACTAGTACACAGCTCTTCATGTCTTTAGCTAGTGAGTTCTAACACTTAGCTCTTCATGTCTTTGACTAGTCAGATCTAACACTTAGCTCTTCATGTCTTTGACTAGTGAGATCTAACACTTAGCTCTTCATGTATTTGACTAGTGTGATGTAACACTTAGCTCTTCATGTCTTTGACTAGTGAGATCTAACACTTAGCTCTTCATGTATTTGACAAGTGAGATGTAACACTTAGCTCTTCATGTCTTTGACTAGTGAGATGTAACACTTAGCTCTTCATGTCTTTGGATACAGAAATCCAGTACACAAATATTTACTAAGATGGGGGTTTTATTGAAGATGGGATGTTGCCCATAGCAACCAATCAGAATCTACTTCTTATTGATTTAGCATCCAGATAAAATCAATAGATAGAATCAGATTGGTTGCCCATTGCAACATTCTACAATGCCCTTTTGGCTATTGAGATCCAATACACAACTCTTAATGTCTTTGGCTAGTGAAATCCAGTACACAGATCTTCATGTCTGGCTAGTGAGATCCAGTACACAGCTCTTCATTTATTTGGCTAGTGAGATCCAGTACACAGCTCTTCATGTCTTTGGCTAGTGAGATCTAGTACACAGCCCTTTATGTCTTTGGCTAGTGAGATCCAGTACACAGATCTTCATGTCTTTGGCTAGTGAGATCCAGTACATAGATCTTCATGTCTTTGGCTAGTGAGATCCAGTACACAGCTCTTCATGTCTTTGACTAGTGAGATCCAGTACACAGCTCTTCATGTCTTTGGCTAGTGAGATCCAGTACACAGCTCTTCATGTCTTTGGCTAGTGAGATCCAGTACACAGCCTTTTATGTCTTTGGCTAGTGACATCCAGTACACAGCTCTTCATGTCTTTGGCTAGTGAGATCCAGTACACAGATCTTCATGTCTTTAGCTAGCGAGATTCAGTACACAGATCTTCATCTCTTTGGCTAGTGAGATCTAGTGCACAGCTCTTCATGTCTTTGACTAGCGAGATCCAGTACACAGCTCTTCATGTTTTTGGCTAGTGAGATCCAGTACACAGCTCTTCATGTCTTTGACCAGTGAGATCCAGAACACAGATCTTCATGTCTTTGGCTAGTGAGATCCAGTACACAGCTCTTCATGTCTTTGGCTAGTGAGATCCAGTACACAGCTCTTCATGTCTTTAGCTAGCAAGATCCACTACACAGATCTTCATGTCTTTGGCTAGTGAGATCTAGTACACAGCTCTTCATGTCTTTGACTAGTGAGATCCAGTACACAGCTTTTCATGTTTTTGGCTAGTGAGATCTAGTACACAGCTCTTCATGTCTTTGACTAGTGAGATCCAGTACACAGCTCTTCATGTATTGGCTAGTGAGATCCAGTACACAGATCTTCATGTCTTTGGCTAGTGAGATCCAGTACGCAACTCTTCATGTCTTTGGCTAGTGAGATCCAGTACACAGATCTTCATGTCTTTGGCTAGTGAGATCCAGTACACAGATCTTCATGTCTTTGGCTAGTGAGATCCAGTACACAGATCTTCATGTCTTTGGCTAGTGAGATCCAGTACAAAGATCTTCATGTCTTTGGCTAGTGAGATCCAGTACACAGCTCTTCATGTCTTTGGTTAGTGAGATCCAGTACACACCCCTTTATGTCTTTGGCTAGTGAGATCCAGTACACAGATCTTCATGTCTTTGGCTAGTGAGATCCAGTACACAGATATTCATGTGTTTGGCTAGTGAGATCCAGTACACAGCTCTTCATGTCATTGGCTAGTGAGATCCAGTACACAGCTCTTCATGTCTTTGGCTAGTGAGATCCAGTACACAGCTCTTCATGTCTTTAGCTAGCGAGATCCAGTACACAGATCTTCATGTCTTTGGCTAGTGAGATCTAGTACACAGCTCTTCATGTCTTTGTCTAGTGAGATCCAATACACATATCTTCATGTCTTTGGCTAGTGAGATCCAGTACGCAGCTCTTCATGTCTTTGGCTAGTGAGATCCAGTACGCATATCTTCATGTCTTTGGCTAGTGAGATCCAGTACGCAGCTCTTCATGTCTTTGGCTAGTGAGATCCAGTACGCAGCTCTTCATGTCTTTGGCTGTAGACATATAATATATGGATCTTAGAGGCCCATTTATCAAACCATATTTGCGGCTAAATCCCCAAAAACACACGTTTTCAGGGTTTGGCCCCAAATATTAAGTATCCCCAAAATGTATCATAGGGGGACCGCAGCAGAAATCTCCGATCCCTGCTGCGATCCTCCCTGCAGCGCCGCCGGCCACAACCCCCATAGGTTTCTATGGGGGATGCGAAGCTGCCCTATGTATCAACATCGGGCAGCCCGGCATCGCACCCCTGGGCTATCGCCATTCTAATATGGCGATAGCCCATTGTAGCCTATGGCTACAAATCGCACTGCCTGAGCAGGGCAGTGTGGTAAGAGGGGTCGGCGGGGGTCAGCGCATAACCGTGCATGCGCTGACCCCCCAGCTTCCGGATTAGGGCTTCGCAGGGACAGGCTCCTTTCGGAGCCCTGTCCCTGTGCCCTTAAAATTGATACATTGCCCCGATATGATCGCATTTTACAATGCGATCCTGGGCGGTAATATTCCGCCCAGATCACATTGTAAATGCGATCATGATAAATGTGCCCCTCTATGTCTTTGGTCAGTGAGATCCAACTCAAATGATATATATATGAGTAAATTTACTATGATGGGATGGCATTCACTCAGATTATTGGGGATATTCAATCCCAGGCGCCCATTCACTGTTGCCATTTCCAACAGCGTTGAAGACAGAATTTGACAAAACAGATTCGACTTGTAAACCAGTCAGATTTGTTTTGTCGGAAACGGCAGTTGATTGTTGAATTCACGTCCGTTTTTTGGCAATCCACAGCCATTTTTGCCGACATGCCCCCTTTTTGACAGTCGACAGACATAACATTGAATCCACCTGTCGAATACCTATCTAACTGGGTGAAAAGGGCCTGGGATTTTGACTGTCGGGTAGTTCCAACAGTCGTAATCCCGAATTGAATACTGCCCATATATTATCTGATTGGTAGAATCAGTAGAATATGATTGGTTGCTAAAGGCTACATCCCATCTTTTATAGAACTCTCCATCCCATCTTTTATAGAACTCTTATCTTAGTAAATTTACCCCTATACTGTACAAAATTAATATTCTGGCATTTGGCTACATACAAACCTAACTTTTTTGTTTGTTTTTTTCCTTACAGCTGGGGCAAGGAATGGGGTGAAGATGGTTATGCCAGAGTCAACTTCAAAAATCAGTGCTTTATTTCAGGCAATACGGCAGCAGTAGACATTGCAGATTCTGCATAAATATGAATGTATTCATATGCTTCATAGTTCCTCTTCCTTTCTACAAATGGGTCTTCTAAATAAATCTCAATAAAGAATAATACTCATGCTTTTCACAAATTGACTTGTCAATCTTTCATCACAGAAATAACTACTGTATATATATATATAACATAAAGATATCTTTGAAAAAAATACTGTCATTTGCAAATAGATTGTATAGCATTTTTCTTATAAATCATTTACCAGCTGTAGATTACTTTAAATAAATAAATGTTATGATGGGAAAAATGTTCCCTATTCATTTCAACACTATTTTCAGCTTCAAATAATAGGTGGAACCCCACCAAACTTAGGGCCTGATACAGTTATGTACAAAATTTACATATTTCCCACTTTTGCAATTCTGTCCACCAAAATGGAAATGCAGCAGATGTTGTCTATATGCATTGTATTTGCAATCTGTAAACATTACCTTAAATCACCTTTGTGACCGCTGGCTTGGTTTTGCCGGGCCGTGTGCAAATCTACGCATAGCACCGCAGACCTGAAAAATCTACATGCAGACCCGCAGACCCTAGAAATCTACATGCAGCCCCGCAGATCTGGGAAATCTATGTCCAGACCTGGGTAATCTACATGCAGCCTGCAGACACAGAAAATCTATGTGCAGCCCGCAGACCTGGGAAATCTGCGTGCAGCCCCGCAGACCCGGGAAATCTATGTCCAGACGCGGGAAATCTATGAGCATTCTGCAGACACGGGAAATCTATGTGCAGCCCGTATACCTGGGAAATCTACATGCAGCCCCGCAGACCTGGGAAATCTGTGTGCAGCCTGCAGACCAGGGAAATCTATGTCCAGACCCAGGAAATCTATGCTCAGCTTGCAGACATGGGAAATCTATGTGCAGCCTGCAGATCTGGGAAATCTACGTGCAGTCCCTCAGACCCTGGAAATCTATGTGCAGCCTGCAGATCTGGGAAATCTACGTGCAGTCCCTCAGACCCTGGAAATCTATGTGCAGCCCGCAGACCTGGGAAATCTATGTGCATTTCCACAGACCTGTGAAATTTGCGTGCAGCCCCTCAGACCCTACATGCAGCCTGCAGATATGGGAAATCTATGTGCAATCCCACAGTCCTGGGAATCTACGTGCAGCTCGCAGACCTGGGAAATCTACACACGCTCCAGTGGCGTAACTATAAATTTTGCTCCCTCCAGCCAAGAGTTTCTGGTGCCCCCCCATAGAAAATGTACAAACATTCATACTGTACTGTATTACCCTCACACTCACAAATCTAGCACACACACACACACACACACACACACACACACACACACACACACACACACACACACACACAAACAAACACATTATGCCCATCTTTACAACTCTCACCACTCCTACATTAACAATTATTTTACATAACCCCCCCCCCCCCTCCTCTCCCCACCACCCCAGCCCCAAACATGTATACACAAACAAACCCACAAATCCCCAGAAAACCGATGGCTGAATAAGCTGGAGGTGACATAAACTACCGAAGGAGTCTGAGATGCCTGCACTTTGGTTGTGGTTTATGTTTAGGCTATGATGCTGCAGCTATAGCCAATTAGGGAGTAGGGAGGAGTTTCCTGTTGTAGGAATAGCCAGAGGTCAGGTGATCTGCACTCTGGTCCGGTTTTCCAAGGAGCAGGTTGGTTTTCAGACTCTCTCCTGTACTTATTCCTCTGTCATACTCACTTATTCCTTCTACTGTCAAAGCTACTTCTCTCCCTTTGCCTTCCACATACTTCTTTCTCTTCTGTCAGGCTGCTCCTTGGGGGATTTGGTGCCAGATAGTGTAACGCTGCTGCTGCCAGGCCTAGCCATGCCGCGCCCGCGGAGAAACATCCACCCTCCCTCCCGTTTTGCACAGCCCGGCTCCCCCTCTGATCCCCCAACGGCTAGCGTCACGCAGGCCGGGCGGGGAGGCAGAGCGGCGGCGAGAGCGGGTCCACAGCGGCGGGGCGCGAGATCCGCGCCATCGGCTGATGACGCGGCGGCGCGCGGTGCTAGGCCGCAAGCTAATAGAGCGAGTAGCGCTCCCGCCCGGGGTAGCGGAGGCACCCCTGGCGGAGGTAGTCAGCGGGGCAGGCGCACGCGGTCTCAGGGTCCCGCAGCAGCAGTCACAGGTGCATCCGCGCCCATCCAAGATGGCCGCCGGACGCGAGCTGCGGGTCCTGGGACACAGCACAGGGGCTCTCCTGCTCAGTCAGCCCGTCCTACATTGCCCACACAGGGCCACCCCTCCACGGGGTCCCCCATGACTCCCTTAAGGAGGGCAAGGAGCGGGTGGCTCTCTAGGGCGCGCTTGCTATCCCAGCGCGTCATGCTATCACAGGCAGCGCAGGCTATTTCAGCCACGGCTGCAGAGGCAGTGTCCCCTGGAGTTGCGCAAGCACCCTCCACAGGGGTAGATATGGCAGTGGTGCGGCAGCTGGTAGCGATGCTGACGCCGAGGGCGGGTCAGCAACCGGTACAGACAGGGCCTGGGAATCTAGCTACTACTGTCCTCCCTTCTGTTCCTTCTATCCGGGACCCTGCGGCACATGTGCTGGCAGCTCTGGGCACGCCTTTCGCGAATATGGCTTCCACACCGCCAAGGGACGCAGTCGTGCCGACACCATCGCAGCACCAGGCAGAGGAGGCCATTGCCGGGCCGTCAGAGGTGGCTGGTCCCTCCGGAACAGCAGGTGCGGCTACAGCGGGAGCTGTGTCAGGTGGGTCAGCCAGAGCACGCAAGAAGCGCAGGCGCAGGTATTCCCGTACATCCTCCTCCTCGGGGTCAGAGTCCGTGACCTCCGGCGAGGAGGGGGGACGCAGATCCATGCACAGGCACAGACGCTCTAGGAGACACCGGAGGCGCTCGCAGTCCTCCAGTGGCGACTCGGGCTCACCGTTGTTTCCTAGGGGGCAGGTGGTCCACTGCGAGAATACGGCAGTACTAAGAGGCCTCAGGCGCAGCGTAAGGGATAGGATAAGGGAGGGCAGATACGTCAGCTTCTTTACTATGACTGCGCAGGATGAAAAAGATTACCGCGAGGCAAAGCGTAAAGGGGGGATTGGCGAGGCAGCCTACTGCACGTATCAGAGGTGGCAAGTGGGGCTGTTTATGTTTGCTGCATGCTACTTGGAGACCAGACCCCAGGAGCATATGAATGTTATTAGTTACATCCATATGATGCACGCCATGTATATGGACGACGGCGAGAACGTCTGGCGGGCTTATGACGAGCAATTCCGGCGGAAGCAGTCGGGTTGTGAGATCATGGCCCTTGGCGCTAAGGATGTCGAGGTGTGGATGGGTAAGAAACCGTCGGTTTCGACCTCCGCCGCCCCGGCTCCGGTGGTTTCAACACCCGCGTCTGCCCCACGCAGGGCCCCCTCGTCCTTTCGCGGGGGCTCTGGAGGGGGGCAGTCAGCGGGCAGATGCTTTGCTTACAACGGGGCAGGATGCGCAGCGGGTTCCCGCTGTAAGTTTCGTCACCAATGCTCAAAGTGCTGGGGAGGACACCCGGTTAAGGAGTGCACGCGTGGCAAACAGGCTGGGGGGGCTCCCAGGCAAAATGCCGGGGCCAACCCAGCCCCTGCTCCTCCACAGTAAGGCCCCGTCCCCCGTGAGGGGCGACCGCCTAGCCAGTTGGCTGGGGCGTTACCCCCTCCGGGATGAAGCGCAGTTTCTGGCCGCGGGTTTCTCGCAAGGATTCCTCCTCCCCATTCAAGGGGAGGTGGCGTCCGGGTCCCCGAGAAACCTGAAGTCAGCAATCGACATGCCCCAAGTCGTCCTGGAGAAGGTCGAGAAGGAGGTAAAATTGGGTAGGATGGTGGGCCCATTTCCTGAACCTCCGGTTCGGGGTTTGGTACTGTCACCTATTGGAGTAGTCCCCAAGAAAGAGACAGGCAAGTTTCGCCTGATACAGCATCTGTCCCACCCACCTGGATTGTCTGTGAATGATGCAATTCCTATGGAGTTGTGTCATGTACGGTACCAATCCTTCGAGGAGGCTTTAGCTATTGTGCGCGGCTTCGGGGGGCGGGCCCTGCTAGGCAAGGTTGACATCGAGTCGGCATTCCGACTGCTGCCCCTGCACCCGGACTCCTTTAGGTTCATGGGTTTTAAGCTGCCTTCAGGTTATTATGTAGACCGTTGCCTGCCTATGGGCTGCTCGGTGTCCTGCGCCTACTTCGAGTGTTTTAGCAGCTTCCTGCATTGGTGCGTCACGGAGTTTACGGGCGAGCCGGGGGTCGCCCATTATTTGGACGACTTCCTGTGCGTAGGCCCGGCTGATTCCCCGCGTTGCGGGGCTCTCCTGAGCGCAATGCAGCAGCTGTTCTTACATTTCGGAGTCCCTGTCGCGGAGGACAAGACAGAGGGGCCTACTGAATGCCTTTCATTCTTGGGCATTGAGATTGACACGCGGGCCGGGTGCTGCAGGTTGCCCCTCGATAAGCTTGCACGGCTACAAGGGGCGATCTCCCAGTCCCTGGCCTCCGGCAAACTCCGGGTACGCCAGCTACAGTCCCTACTGGGCCTGTTTCACTTCGCCTGCCGGGTTATCCCCATGGGGAGGGTTTTCTGTCGAAAACTGGAACTGGCCATGGCGGGTCCAAATAGGCCCCAATTCTTTGTCCGCCTGAATGCTGAGCTCAAAAGGGATCTTAGAGTTTGGGATGTTTTCCTCCGCGACTTCAACGGTGTGTTGCTGTGGCCTAGCCCTCCGCGGTACAGCGAAGAATTGCAGCTATACACCGATGCGGCCGGGGGAATAGGCTTTGGAGCCTTCCTGCACGGCTCTTGGTGCGCGGAGACCTGGCCGGAGGAATGGGCGCAAGAGGGGCTCACCAGGAACATGCTTCTCCTGGAGCTGTTCCCTATTGTGGTGGCCCTGGAACTGTGGGGCGACCGCCTACGTGATGCCTGCATCACCTTCTGGTGTGATAACCTGGGGGTGGTGCAGGCCATCAACAGACAGAGCTCTTCTTCTCTCCCTGTGGTGCGCCTGCTCTCTCGCCTTGTATTGGTATGTCTGCGGCTTAACCTGCATTTTGTGGCCAGGCACGTTCCCGGGGTGGACAACTCGGTGGCCGACGCCCTGTCCAGGCGTGACTGGGCTAGGTTCCGGTCCCTAGCTCCGGGAGCGGATTTGGTTGGTGAGCCGTGTCCTCCTTATGTTTGGCAGGTCATCAGGCCGGCATGGAGGAACTAGCCATGCGGGCTATTGCTCCCAGGACGCTGCATTGTTACCAAGCTGGCTGGCTGGAATGGGAACAATTCAGAATGTCCGCGTCACAGCAAGGTAAGGCCCCGGGCGAAGCCATGCTGGCGTTTGTGTGGAGTTTGTACTCCGGAGGGCGGACTGTGTCAGCCGTGAGACGGCTGTTGGCCGGCGTGTTGTTCTTCTCATCGCTGTATGGGAGATCGGACCCCGGCCGGTCTTTTCTTGTGTCTCGGGCCCTGAGGGGCTGGCGGCGCGCTTCCCCTGTGGCTCCAGATAGCAGAAGGCCCATTGACGTGTCCCTGCTGCCTCCCTTATTGGGGGCGGTTTGGGATGTATGTCACTCTGAATATGAGGTCCGACTGTTTCGCTTGGCATATGCCATGGCATTCCATGGAGCTTTCAGGGTCGGCGAGCTGGTAGCCCCGTCGAGGCATCGACCTTCTCCTCTGTTGTTAGAGGATGTATTGATACAGGGCGATTTGGTTTGGTGCCGGGTAAGACGTTCCAAGACGGATCAGACTGGGAGAGGCCAATGGCTGTCACTGCAACCGTGCCTGGTGGAAGGGATTTGCCCAGTGGTGATGGCAAGCGCCTACGCCCTGCTGCGTCCTGACCGCCCTGGGGCATGGTAAATGCATGAAGACGGCTCTTCATTGACAAAATACCAGTTCTGCCATGTTTTGCAACGTGCCCTGGGATCTCTTGGCCTGGATCCGCGGGAGTTTGGTACACACTCCTTCCGGATCGGGGCGGCCACATCTGCTGCTGCTGGGGGTCAATCCGACGCAGAGATACAGTCTCTGGGTCGATGGCGCTCGGCAGCGTTCCGCAGATACATTCGGCCTGGCCTGTCTCTCCATCTGCAAGACTGTAACCGACTGGACGCATAAGTACTCGTCTCACTTTAGCGGGAGTCTTGAGGTGGTCCACTTTCCCCCGGGGGCACAATTCGGCTTAATTCCAATCTGACATGGCGTCCTGGTTAGTTTACTCCGGGGGTTTTCTGTGCAGTGTGCCTCAAGGTCTGGTCGGTTACGGTTTCTTTATCTTTGCCTTCTCCGGTGTGGTTGGTTTGTTAAGTGAGGTTTGATTTGGATGGCATGTGTCCTAACCTGTTTACATCTTTCAGGTCGCAGGGACTCCAAGACGGTGTGGGTGATGGGACACTCTTTTGTCCACTGGGCATCAATGGCGTGTGGCAGTTTGAATGAGAGTATGCGAGTGAAAGCTCAGAAAGTGCGATGGTTGGGTGTGCGAGGCATGCGTTGGGGAGCGCTACGGGGCCTTTTGCTGAGGTCGGTGCGGGACTTCGGAGTCCCTGAGGTGCTAATTTTGCACCTGGGCGGAAACGATCTAGGCCAATGCACCGCCTTAGAACTTAGGTCGATTATCATCAGGGACCTGCATATTGTGGCTCAAGCGCTCCCTTGCTGCCAACTAATTTGGTCCTCAATGATTCCTAGGCGAGTCTGGAGGAATGCTAGGTCAGGGCCCCGCTTGGATAGCGCACGGAGGAAGGTCAATGCTGCGGTGCAGCGATACCTGTTGGCTAATAGGGGTGGAGTCATCAGGCATGACTCCATCACCTATAAGCGGGGTTCCCTGTATAGGCCGGACGGTGTCCATCTGAGTCCTGAGGGAATGGCCATATTCCTGGACGATTTGTTTAGAGGTTTTAGTTGATGTGTTGTTGTTTAGTAAGTGCTGAGCGTTTAGGGTGGCGGTGCTGCAGCCTAAGGCTTGGCTTGTGGCGGTAAAGAACGGTCCTTGTTCAAATGAAGTGTTATGAGGATAGTGGGGTGCGCTCTCCCGTCAATGATACGCTTGTAGCCCATGCCCCTTGGACAGGGGTGGGATGCACCACTTGCCCGAGTGGGTAGCGTGGGAGAGTTGAACACCAATGATGTATGAATGGTGTGATGTCATCTTACCCCTCCTTTTCTCTATGACCGTTCTTTAGGGCCGCCACCCTCTTCTATAGATTAATATATATAGTTGTCAATTAATAAATTTGACATTCATTATTTGAAACGCCAGCACTTGTGTCTGTCTCTTTATTTGTAGTGTTAAGTTAGATAAGTTTAGATAAGTTATTAAAGTGTTATGGCATAAAGATTGCCGATGGTACGTTTAAGAAAACCGATGGCTGAATAAGCTGGAGGTGACATAAACTACCGAAGGAGTCTGAGATGCCTGCACTTTGGTTGTGGTTTATGTTTAGGCTATGATGCTGCAGCTATAGCCAATTAGGGAGTAGGGAGGAGTTTCCTGTTGTAGGAATAGCCAGAGGTCAGGTGATCTGCACTCTGGTCCGGTTTTCCCCACCCTCCCTCCCTATTTTTCTATCCTTTCTTGGCGGCGGTAAAGAACGGTCCTTGTTCAAATGAAGTGTTATGAGGATAGTGGGGTGCGCTCTCCCGTCAATGATACGCTTGTAGCCCATGCCCCTTGGACAGGGGTGGGATGCACCACTTGCCCGAGTGGGTAGCGTGGGAGAGTTGAACACCAATGATGTATGAATGGTGTGATGTCATCTTACCCCTCCTTTTCTCTATGACCGTTCTTTAGGGCCGCCACCCTCTTCTATAGATTAATATATATAGTTGTCAATTAATAAATTTGACATTCATTATTTGAAACGCCAGCACTTGTGTCTGTCTCTTTATTTGTAGTGTTAAGTTAGATAAGTTTAGATAAGTTATTAAAGTGTTATGGCATAAAGATTGCCGATGGTACGTTTATGCTCCACACTGACAACTGTCAGGGACATCAGGGACTCACCAGGGTTTCTCAGCAGAGGCCGGCTTTGGTTCGCAGCCTGAGGTATGATCCTTGGCAGGCTACTGCAGTGATGCCCTCGGCGGTGCCGCTACTCTATACAGTTCTGCTGGCCTAACAATTGAGTCAGCGGTGACTGTGGCCATGTGCCTTAGAATCTCTGCCTTCATGGGGCAAGCCTTATTTATTTCAAAGTGACAGAGGAGGGACTAGGGGAGGTGCATTAGGTGAATGAGAGGCATTTTATGCTCGAAGTCTCGAACATTTCCAGCAAGTGGCGATGACTTCTGTCTCCTTCCCTCACCGCTACTTGGCCAGTCTGCTCACCCCCGGCCCAGTCCGCCACTGAGTGAGTGCAGTAGTGCTGCTGCAGCAGCTCAGTGCTTCAGTGCTTCCCCTCCGTCCCAGCCCGCCCTGCCCGCCCATACTGTACACAGCAGCCAATAGGCTCTGTGTACAGCTTCACAGTGACATTGTCTGTGACACTGACAGACAGTCAATGCCCAGGCCAGGGGCAGCGCAACTTCATGTCTGCGCACCGTTGCTGAGGCCTGGCATAAGACTGTTCTGTCAGTGTCACAGACAGTCAGACACTGACTGTCAGCTCAGACAGCGGCATCCACCACAGACCCTGCTAGCGCCGCTCCCCCAAGCCACGGCGTGGTGTGACACATAGTAGCTACGACACTGCACACCTAGGAAATCTACGTGCAGACCTGGCAAATCTACATGCAGCCCACCAAACCTGGGAAATCTATGTGCAGACCCAAGAAATCTACAGTATGTGCAGCTCTGCAGACCTGGGAAATCTATGTGCAGTCCCGCAGACCTGGGAAATGTACATGCAGCGCTGCAGACCCAGAAAATTTATGTGCAAACCCGGGAAATCTATGTGCAGCTTGTAGACCCACAAATCTGTGTGCAGCCCTGCAGACCTGGGAAATCTACATGCAGCCCCGCAGATCGTCAGAGGCCTTTGAGAATGGCAAGTATGAAAAAGTCACCCAAATGGGAGAATTCATGAAAGAACTTTTTATGTGTCGACCATGTGTTGACATACCTTTTGTCAATGTTAACCTAGTGCATGTATCCCTTTTGGTGTCTACCTATTGACTGTCTACCTAGACATTGTCTGTGAGCCATATGGATACAATGTGAGGGTCTCAGGGCAACTAACTTGGGGGCCGCTACCCAAACTTGTCAATAAAATATGCTGGCAGGGCAGCAACTAGGGTTTAAGGAGGAGGGGGAGCATTAGCCCTGGGTGCTGGATTTGAAGGGGTTGATGAAAAGCTATATGTGAAAGTACTGTATTCTTGGTACTCTTTTCTCCCGCCTACAAATGCAATCCAATGTCCTGGACCCTGGCAGAGACCAACTCACGCAGTACCAGCAGCTGGAGGTGGCACCAGGGCATAAATTGGTCATGCAGAGGTGGGGGGTCTCATTTCTCTATGCCACCTAATTACACCCCCTCCCCTCCCCCCATTACGCAGAGAATGGGCCAGTGGTAGGGTTTTAGCATCCCCCTGCAAACTAGAATGCTTTTCTGTGAGAATTACAGTGCAGGGCCAATGCAGGGCCGCAGAGGCGTAACTATAGCACCGCAGCCCCCGCGGCCGCGGGGGGGTGCTGTGCATGTGTGGGCGCCGGGGGGCTGTGGTGCTATAGTTAGCCCCCTCCCGTCCGCCCATCTCCCGCCCGCCAATCCGCCGCCCGCAGCCATACCTGACTTCACTGGTGGTCATTCTTCTGCTAGTGAGATGGACCACAATAAAATGTCTGCCCCATATAGCAGACAGTTCTCTGAAACTGTCTGCTGTATGGGGGCGGACATTTTGTGTTGGTCCGTCTTACTAGCAGAAGAATGAAGCCAGCAAGGGAGCCGGGACGGGACCAGCAAGACAGGTAAGGCTGGGGGGGGGGGGGGGGGCGCCCAATTAATAGTTACGCCACTGCAGGGCCGGATTAACAATGGACCTGATGGAGCTACAGCTCCAGGCTCACTCTCCAAATAGGCCTATTTTGTAGATGAGGACTGGGGCTTTCCAACGAGCCCAGCCCTGCGTCGCTAGCCCCCGGGAACCAGAGATACAGCTGGGCAAATCTGGAACGTTTTCCCTGGTGTAAAAGGGGCCAGTCCCTGCATTTTATGGTTTGAAAGGGGTATTATTTCAAATAACCGGGACCTGCAGTGCTCTGAATAAAGCCAGGCAGCCCCCTGCTCTCTGCCTGGCTTTCAATGGCTGTCACTTCTGCTCAGCG
Organism: Crinia signifera; assembly: GCF_055691185.1. Classification (NCBI taxonomy): domain Eukaryota; kingdom Metazoa; phylum Chordata; class Amphibia; order Anura; family Myobatrachidae; genus Crinia; species Crinia signifera. The sequence goes on from NC_139220.1 coordinate 184,856,363, forward strand.
GCGGCTGTCCCCCAGTTACCTCAAGCATGTATTCCTCTTGGCAATGAGCATGTAATCCCACATGGCAACAAGCATGGAACCCCTGCCAATGAGCATGGAACCCCTGGCAATGAGCACATAGGTAAGCAGCACTTATGTAGCATAATTTTTAATAGGCATTATGGTGTTTGGCATAATACATAATGGCAATTATGGTGTGTGGCTTAACATGTAAAGGGCATTATGGTGTAAATTTTTAATGCGCGCCAAATGTCCCTTTTTCTGAAGCATATTGTGAATTTTGGCTCAATCCGTTTGGTATAGTTTGCATTTTGGCTCAATCCCTGTGGCAAAATGTGAATTTTGCCTTAATCTGTGTGGCATAATGTGAATTTTGACTCAATCTGTGTGCCATAGTGTGAATTTTGGTTCAGTCGGTGTGAATTTTGGCTCATTCCATGTGCCATAATGTGTAAGAGGCAAGTACTGTATAAGGGGGTTACTATTGTGTTACATGATTTGTATATAGGGTATATGGTGTGGTAAACTTAGGTGACCACATAAAAGGTGCTGAAATGTTGTCTACAAGTTTTGGCTTTCAGTATTTTTTTATGACTGGAATACCGCCTCACGCCGCAAGTATCTTGTATAATTTGTATATACAGATGGAGCCGGGCTCCCTCTTGCTGGCGAATCGCCAGGCTGTCTCCGCTGGCGATCCACCAGCAGCGAGGCGCTCCATCTGACTGAGACGCGCGTGCGTCTCACACGCACGTGCGTCTCAGTTTCCAGGCGGCATGGCGACGGGAACCCTGTCCGTCTCCGCTTCAGGGTTAGGGGAGGGTGCGGAGAGGCGGTGGGGACCCCGGGTGACCGCCGACAAGCCGACGGGGACCCGGGGGAAGTGGCGGGGACCCAGGGGAAGCGCCGTGGGAAGGGGACGCACGCATATCGTGCGCGCGCGTCCCCTTTTGCATATCAGATGGCGGCTGGCGGGGGATGGCAGCTGGCGATTCTGCCGCCATCCCCTGCAAAGACCAGGCCGGCTCCATCTGTATGCATTAAACTGCACCAGCAATTTTCTTAATAAATTTGGAGCCTTATGTGTGCCGCCTTTCCTGCAACCGTATAAAATGGACTCACCCCTAAGGGGGTAACTCAGATTATATATATACAGATGTATTGCACTCTTTGGCTGGAGGAAGTGTGCATATATATATCATCCGATGCTCTCAGTGCTGGCGATACATGGAAGGTAAGTATATCTGCAGCTTATATTTTCCCTCTTTTCTGTGCCAGGCCCTTGCATATGCCAACCTCTTTGCCATTTTCCACCCTATACTAAACTCTTTGCATTTTTCCTATGCAAGCTCCCTGCCTTTTCCAGCACGCACACCCATACACACACACACACACACACACACACACACACACACTTTATATATAATTAGTTGGAAGTATTTACACAAATAGAGACACACCCATGAGCAGACCACCCAACCAGAACACTGGTCACGCCCCCCACATTATTAGGTGCTGGCCACAACCCCTATTATTGCGTATAATAGGCCCTTGATCATTTTCAGCTCCAGGCCCATTTAGACCTTAATCTGGCACTGGGCCAATGTGGAGGTTCCACGTCACCATTAGAGGTGGTGGAAGTCAGTTCCACCCCGTTCCTCCTCACTTTAACTTCTGGCCAGCACCATCTTCAGGTCCAAGGCCCCCAGCCCTGCCATGTACGACCAGGTCTCCAAGAGCCCTCTCAGAGCTGAGCAACGAGAGACCCCCAGGCATTGCTGGTAGAGGATGAAGGTAAATGGGGGAGGCGTGAATGGTGAAATAAGGTTTGTGTTCTTTGGATGGTCTATTTATTCATTTAAAAAAATATGAATAAATATACCAGTCGTAAAACAGAGAACACACATGTATTTTCGGCTTAGTAAATTAGTGAAATCTCGAATGGTGATGTGAGAATGGGCAATGTGGGGATGCAGAGCAGGCAGGGCAGTTGACCTTTTGACACAATGGGGGTTATTCTAGTTCACTCACAAAGGCACAATCACTCTCTTGTGGACAAAACCATATGCACTGCAGGTGGGGCTGATGTAACATTTGCAGAGAGAATTAGATTTGGGTGCGGTTTGTGCTTCAAACTGATATCTATATTGCAGTGTAAAAATAAAGCAACCAGTATTTACCCTGCAGAGAAACAAAATAAATCACCCAAATCTAGCTCTCTCTATACATGTTACATCTGCCCCACCTGCAGTGCATATGGTTTTACCCATTCAGAGAACAAATTAGTACTGCGATCAGATCTGAATAAGGGTCAATGTTCTCAATCCAATGAGAAGTCAGTTCATTCATTGGGCAAGTAAGTGCGACTGTATGCTACATTTGCGGTACTGCTGGACTCACAGATCCTTGATCGCAGCCTCATAGGGTGGTTCATAAAAATCAGTGAGCCGGGGGCGTGGCCTGACGAGCTAACAGGGCAGATGTGCTGACCAAGAGCTCCTGCCTATTACAGCCTAAATTTGCCCTTTTTCGTGCCCATCACCCCACTCATACCCCCCACTCTTGCAGCAACAGAGTCCCCCCGAGCACCGACCGTTGCAGACCGTCGCTGCGGAGCCGGGGAGTGCTTCTCAGCGCTCCTGCAGGTTGCGGCCTGGTCTGTAGGCCGGAGCCGGGACCTCGATTTCGGACGGAGGTGCGCCGCGGACTCCCAGGGTGCCGCGAATCGGCATAACGGGAGCTACAGCGGCGAGCTGTGCCCCCACCTGCGGACGCTCTCCCAACCTGGACCGTGAGGGAGCCCGGAGGAGTCCCCCACCACCCGACCGCGACGTGACAGGCCTCAGGCGCTGACGGAGCTGGTGCCGGCGGCGGGGAGAAGAGAGCCAACTGCTCGCTCGGCATCCGCCACACACACAAACAGGGACATCTCCGCCTGCTGTAAGTACCCTCAGGGGACGCCCGGAAAGCCTCACTCACCTCTTTGAAGTGGGAGATGGTCACCACTAGCGCCATACTGCCCCAGTCAAACAATAACTAGGTGCCCAGGCCCCACCAACACCCACAATACCCCAGATCAGCCAGCAGTGTATATCAAAAAGGGGGCTGTGAACTGTACCACAGCAAACACAAAGACCTGCAGGTCGGAGTACGCTGCCCAATACACCCCACATCCATAATACAAGAGGGGTTGAGCATCCCACCCATTGCTGCATAGCTACATATCCCCGCTGTCTGCAGCACATAGCCTCTTTCCCCAGCTACATAGGTCTGGGGGGGGGGGGGGACTCTGAGGACCCAATTATAGGGGGCAGATACCCTGAAGTATGCTATGAGCCACTAGGGGAAAAGAGCCTAAAACACCAAGCACCCTCATCCACCCAGATGTGACATAGCCACATTCTGACATATAATGCCCTGACCAGGCCGCGCTGAGGGGACTATGTGCTAAGCCGCCCACGCCAGACTGCATTGCCCGAGACCCGCTACCAATGACCATTCCACATTCAAGACTACATGACTAAACGCCGCCGCTCTAGATCTCTGGTGAACACCTCTGCTAAATCATCCCAAGTGGCCGCATTCCGCTCCTTGTTCGGCACTCCTGCATCTGAATCAGCCTCATCCGCTCCGTCATCTCCCTCCCAAACTGTCGACACCATAGAAGAACCCATGGCGGCGAATTCTCCTTCCCAAAAGCCAATGGAGGGGTACCAGATATGACGGCCATTCTTACCAAATTGCAATCGCTGCCGACTCGCCAGGAGATGCAGCAAGATCTACTGACCACGGAAAAGAGGCTAGAGGAATCCATGCAAACCCACATATCCGCTATTAAATCCGATGTCAAACAGATTGCGAATAGGGTGGTCATGTTAGAAGAACAAAGTGAAGAGGCGGACTCAAAATTCTCCGACCTCCATGATCTTGTCTCCCGCCAATCCCGCTCGCTGGTAGAAATGAGCCGCCGGCTTGATGATATGGACAATCGGGGGAGAAGGAACAATCTGAGAATAAGGGGCCTCCCTGAAGATATTGCACCCCACTCCATAGAACCTGCTCTCACCAAAGTGTTCAACGGACTCCTAGGATCCGATCCTAACTACCAGATACTATTTGATAGAGCGCACCGGGCCCTACGACCCAAAGGGACCCCGACAGAAAAACCACGGGACGTGATCTGCAGGTTACATTACTTTCAGGAAAAAGAGGAGATTCTTAGAGCGGCAAGGCGCAATCCGGATGTGGACTTTGAGGGGCATAAGCTCCAAATCTTCCAAGACCTATCATGGTCCACCTTGCAACAAAGACGCCTGCTTCGGCCTCTCACAGACGAACTTAAGAAACGTGAGATCAAATTCCGCTGGGGCTTCCCACTAAGTATCCAGGTGAACCTCAAAGGATCGCTACTAACCCTTCATGACCCGGCGGACGTTGAAGGCTTCTGCAGCGCACTGGGAATACCTCCCCCGACCCTACCTAACTGGCTAGACCCATCTGAACTTTCTGTTCCACCCCTGCCCCGCAGGGAGCGATGGCAGATTGTTCCAGGATCTGACAAGAGGCAACGGGCAGCCACCTCTGGCGGTCCAACCTCTGGAAGGGAAGACCAAAATCGACACCAGCAGCCGAAGCGACCAATTACTGCTACTCCTGTCACGTGAATATCAGATACTTTTCTTCTATGATACAGTAGCCAAATGTAATACACTGTTTTACTACGATAGAAGAAGGTCGCCTCTCCTAAGACGACCTCAGTTAAAGTTAAAATTCAATGGTCACGAAATATGTTTATTAGAAAAATACCATTATATAGTGCTCGAACTCTTAATCCCTCGGGCAGGTGCATGTTAGCACCACTCTAATACTGCCTATTTATATATTTGAAAGGTGGCTTACTCTAGTTCCCCTCTACCCCCCTGCTCTGCTGTAAATTTGTAGACTATGGGCCTTTTTAGGTTCCCCTGGTCTATAGACGCAGAGACTATTTGTTCCGTTAACAAAGTTTATTTTCAACACTATGTGATATGTACCCCCTTCCTCCCCCCACTTCCCTCATGTGTCTACCCTTCTCTCCCCCCCCACCTGTACCTAATCAGCAGGAAGCGACACTATAAGATGCTACTGACACTACTATTAATGAATGGCTAACCTAAAAGTGATCTCCCTTAACGTGAAAGGCCTTAATATTCCAGAGAAGAGATCTAAAATCCTTCACATGATGCACACAGACAGGGCTGATGTAATCTTCCTACAGGAGACCCATTTTAGAAAGGGCACAGCTCCGAGATTGTCCTCTAAACATTTCCCAGTGGGCTATTTTAATGATTTCACTGAGACCAAATCCAAGGGCGTAGCAATATTATTTGATAAAAATGTACGCTTATCGGAGGTGAAAGAGACCCCGATAGGTGACGGTAGAGGTTTGATGGTCAAGGCGACTATTGCCCATCAGATTTTTACATTCGTTAACCTATACCTTCCCAATAAGGGCCAAATACGCTTCTTCAGAGAAGCCATGGAACAGATAGAAGATGACCTGGAAGGGGTATTAGTGGTGGGGGGCGACTTTAATTGGGCCTTGGAACGAGGAGTAGACACCACAAGCGCACCTAATAGAGCCTCACTGAGGGACACTAGAAGATTCAAAGCCCTGTTACATGATTTCCAACTGATAGATACTTGGCGCTTAGCCCACCCCACAGATAAGGACTACACTTTTTATTCACACCCACATAATTCATACTCCCGTATTGATTATCTTTGCGTAGATCATAAATCCCTTGACCTAGTAGTTGAGGCCTCCATAGGACAGATAGCGAGCTCAGACCATGCCCCTGTGGTTCTTACCCTGTCCCTTAGCCACCCACCCATCCACCAATGGAGATGGCGATTCAACGAACAGTTCTTGAGAGACGATGACTGTCGGGTCCAGATAGCGGAAACCATTGATGATTACATAGCCCACAATAACATAGAAGATATGCCACCGGTAACAGTTTGGGAAGCACACAAGTGCGTTATTAGGGGAAAATGCATCCAACTAGGTTCCCGTATGAAAAAGAAAAAGACAGAATGCAGGGAGGCCCTACTTGATAAAATTAAGAACTTAGAACTGATCCACAAATCCTCCCTGACTCCGGAAATCTTAGTGGAACTACAGGAAGCAAGGTCTGCTCTAAATAGCTTACTGAACGAAGGCACCCGCAGAGCGTTCCGCTGCTGTCGCCATAAATATCATAGATGGGGGAATAAGCCTGGTAAGCTACTTGCCAGAGCCCTAAGGGCCCAAAGATCTCTGACCTATATTAAAGAGATGAAGGACCCGGCCGGTGTCCTACATGCCTCGGATACTAAAATGGCAGAGATCTTCCATGGTTACTACACGACTCTCTATAACTTGAAATCTGGTAACCCCCCCTGTGACCACTTAGTTCATGAGCGCGAGGTGAAGAAATACTTGGAGGAGATAAATTTCCCCACTCTCCCAATGGATATTATATCCGCACTGAACGACCCCTTCACAGAGCCAGAACTACTAGCTGTATTGAAGACCACCCCATCCGGCAAAAGCCCGGGGCCGGATGGTTTCACGGTAACGTACTACAAGGCGTTCCAGGATAAACTCATCCCTCTCCTGTTACACGCCTGCAATGCAGTCTCCCAAGCCTCCCCATTTTCCCCCCAATCCCTAGGTGCCCATATAACAGTCCTACCAAAAGATGGCAAGGACCCAGCCTTGCCATCCAGCTATCGACCCATATCATTGCTAAATGTAGACGTCAAACTATATGCAAAGCTAATATCCAATCGTTTGGCCCCCTTGATGCCAATGGTGATACACCCAGACCAGGTGGGCTTTGTCCGTGGGAGAGAAGCAAGGGACAACACTATCAGAGTTATCGACCTAATTGCACACGCACAATTAACCAAGACCCCTACCATGCTCCTTTCCACGGACGCAGAAAAAGCGTTTGATCGAGTAGACTGGGTATTTATGGAGGCGACTCTGCGACACATAGGCATAGGTGACATGTTTTTACAAAAGATACTAGCACTCTACCGATCCCCCTCCGCCCAGGTGAGAGTCAATGGCCTGCTATCTGGCCCGATAACTATATTAAATGGCACCAGACAGGGATGCCCGCTGTCCCCATTGATATTCGTACTCTGTATGGAAGCTCTGGCTAGAGCCATTAGGTCAAACCCTGATATCGATGGACTAACAGTGGGCAATACCAATCATAGACTAGCATTGTTCGCTGACGATCTTCTAGCGGTGATCACAAACCCCACAGTATCCCTGCCCAACCTTATGAAGGAATTCTCACGCTTTGGCACACTTTCAAACTTCAAAATAAATTATACCAAGTCTATGGCCTTAAATGTCTCCCTTCCCGTCAACCTAGCCTCCTCACTAAAATCTGCGTTCCCCTTCTCATGGCATCCGACACATATCAAGTATCTAGGCATCTCCATCCCCTCCTCATTGCAAACTACCGTAACCCTTAACCATATCCCTTTACTACAAAACTTACGGAGAGAAATGGCACAGTGGTCGACGCAGAAGTTCTCCTGGCTAGGCCGAGTAAATATTGTTAAAATGAATATATTACCCAGGCTCCTATATTTATTCCAGACAATCCCTTTAAAACTCCCTCCTCAGTTCCTAGTGGAAGCCCAAAGAGCGATTAGCAACTTTGTATGGGGGGGCAAGAAACCCAGATTTAAACATTGCTACCTGTTTCGTAGGAGATCTCAAGGAGGCCAACAACTTCCTATGATATCAGCATACCACCAAGCCACGACCCTTCACAGGATTCTAGACTGGACACGGGCGGAAACGTCTGGGAAACAATGGGTTGACCTGGAAGGCCGCTCCTCGGGTATATGCCTACAAACCGCCCCATGGCTTTCGAACATTGTACGTTCCTCACATCTAACGGTCGGACCCACACTGACGATGTGGAGAGCCATGAGATATAAACTAGGTCTCTCCTCGAAAGACTCTGTCACACTCAGCCGCGGCGGTGCGCGGCGGGCATATTACTCACCCGTCCGCGCCCGCCGTCGGCTAGCGTGTAGTGGTCTCCGGGTCAGCGGCAGCGGGCAGCGGCAGTCTGGTGGGCAGCAGGCAGCGTGGGACGTCGACAGGTGTAGCAGTGTGTGCTGTAATGGTGCCGGGAGGCCGGCGCCGCCATCTTGGTTAAGGGCAAATAGCAGATTGGCCCAGGTCTGAGGTTTCCTCCCATACTGACCTGACAGCCAATGGCAGCCGCCCTCTTGGGATATAGGGGATCTGCCTAGGGCTGTTCAGTGTCAGTGCAAAGAGTCTCCAGAGGCGTTCACAGCTCCCAGCTGACTCCGGCTCTCTGACTCACCTCTCCTGACCTTGGTGCCTTGCTCGTGCTCTGTGTTGGTCTAGGTTGCTGCTTAACCCCATCGCTGCCAGTTCTCTCCACAGTCTGGTCTCTGCCTGTATCCCTGAGCTTCCTGGCCTAGCCCTTCAAGTCTCCTGCTTCCAAGCAATTCTTCAATCTTCATTCATCATTCATCTTCTTCCAGTCTTCAAGGATCCTTCATTTACCATCAAGTACATTCTCTTTCCGGATCCTCTTATTCTTCAAGACCCCAGCCTGCCGTCCTATGCTATTTGAACTGTCATTATTCAAATGAACTTTCTTCTTCTAAAGTGCCTTACTGGCTCAAGTATTGTTTATCACTAACTGCCACTTTAAGAAAGTATTCAAGTGTGTATTGTTTCCATTTATGAATTCTATTATTAAACCTGCACGATTTAATCCTTCATCCTCTGGTCCGTCTCCAGTCGCTACACACCACACGACTTCATCCAGCCCTTCAGTCGTGACAGTTTGCACTGACCCGATGGAGTCGGGTGAAGTACAGGCTTCCATGGCGGACGTCTTTCAAGGTATCGTGACTCGTCTTGAACAAGTGGAAACTACCCAACGCCAAGTGGCTCAATTTCTTCAGGCCTTGTCCCCGCCCCAGGCGGCTCCCTCAGTGTCGGTTGCTCCAGCACCAGAGATTCCAGTTCCTGTTTCCACACCAGGATCCGTAGTTCCTCATCACATGCAACTCCCTACTCCCAGCAAGTATGATGGTTCGCCAAGGGCATGCCGTGGGTTCCTGAACCAATGTGATGTCCACTTCACCTTGCAGTCATCTCACTTCCCAACCTCCAAGGCAAAGGTGGCCTATATTGTGTCTCTCCTGGCAGGGTCAGCTCTGGACTGGGTGTCCCCTCTCTGGGAACGCTCTGACCCCCTGCTCAATGACTATGAAGCTTTTATTACCTCTTTTCGTCGCATCTTCGATGACCCTAGCAGAGTGTCCTCTGCCGCCACTGAAATCCTGAGGATTCGCCAGGGTAGCCGATCGGTGGGACAGTATGTTGTGCAGTTCCAGACCCTGGCCTCAGAATTAAAATGGAACGAAGAGGCTCTCCTCTCCGCCTTCTGGAATGGGCTGGCAGGTCGTATCAAGGATGAATTAGCTACTCGTGACTTCCCGGCTACCTTGATCGAGCTCATCTCTCTGTGCAACAAAGTAGATCTACGGATGCAGGAACGCCAACTAGAGAGAAATCGCTCTGATCGTCTTCGCCCTCGCTTCACCCCAAATGCTGTTCCCGTTCCTAGACCAAGTCCTTCCACAACTACACCACCTGATGAACCTATGCAGATCAATCGTTCTCGGCTCTCACAGGAAGAAAAGTCCCGTAGACGACGGGAGAATCTCTGCATGTACTGCGGGTGTGCTGCCCATTTGCTGTCCTCCTGTCCATTGCGTCCGGGAAACGGCCGCTCCTAACCTCCCCGAGGGAGGCCCGGTTAGGAGTCTTGCTTTCATCTCCCTCCTCAACTGTTTCCACCATTCCAATTACCATTGTGTGCCCTCAAGGGGAAAATAAAGTCCAGGCCCTATTGGATTCCGGAGCGGCAGGAAACTTTCTTTCTTCATCTTTCGTCTTTCAACACTCCCTGGCAGTACAACCCTTGACCCATCCCCTGGTTCTCACTGCAGTGGATGGGAGTCGTATCTGTAGTGGGCAAATCACCCTTCAAACCAATCCAGTGACAGTGCTAGTGGGTGCTCTACATCAAGAGACTCTAGAGTTCTTAGTTCTTCCTCAGTCATCACACCAGGTGGTCCTGGGTCTACCATGGCTCGCTAAACACAATCCTCATATTGATTGGACCAGCATGGAGATCAAGGCCTGGGGTACGAACTGTTTAACCACTTGCATGACTCGTATCATTCCACTCAATCAAATGAATCCTCAAGAAGAGGGAGGTTCCAGTCTTCCGTCTTCACCAGCTTCACCCTTGTCTATACCCACACCATACCATTCTTTTTCTGATGTCTTCAGCAAGGGAGGTGCCGATTCTCTGCCCCCTCATCGTCCTTGGGACTGTCCGATAGAGTTGGTACCCGGGAAATTTCCACCGCGGGGTCGTATCTACCCCTTATCTCTACCCGAGACCAAGGCTATGTCTGACTACATTCGTGAAAACTTGAATAAAGGCTTCATTCGTCCATCCACCTCGCCAGCCGGAGCGGGGTTTTTCTTCGTTAAAAAAAAAGATGGGACTCTCCGGCCATGTATCGACTATAGGGGTCTCAACGATATCACAATCAAGAACCCATTACCCCTCATCACCGAACTCTTCGATAAGATCAGAGGGGCGTCTATTTTTACCAAACTGGATCTGAGAGGGGCGTACAACTTGATCCGAATCCGTTCCGGTGACGAGTGGAAGACGGCTTTCAACACCCGGGATGGCCACTACGAATACCTGGTGATGCCATTTGGCCTTTGCAATGCCTGGCCGTCTTCCAACAGTTTGTAAACGACATATTTCGGGACTTACTGTATCATTCTGTCGTGGTGTATCTCGATGATATCCTCATATTCTCTCCTAACCTTCATCTCCATCGTCAAACTGTATCTGAAGTCCTGCGCCGTCTACGCCAAAATCAATTGTTCTGCAAGCTAGACAAATGCGTCTTCGAGGTCACTTCCATTCCATTTCTTGGCCACATCCTCACCAGCACTGGGATAGAGATGGATCCAGAGAAAGTAAGAGCCATCCAAGACTGGACAGCGCCTACCACGCTCAAAGGTATCCAGAGGTTCCTGGGTTTTTCAAATTATTATCGTCGCTTCATCCGGGACTTCTCCACCCTTGCTGCACCCCTTACAGCTCTAACCCGCAAGGGAGTAGATCCTAGTCAGTGGCCACCCGAAGCCTCGCTAGCTTTCCAACAACTAAAGAATGCATTCGTCTCTGCTCCAATTCTTCTTCAGCCGAACCTCGACAAACCCTTCATTATCGAGGTGGACGCATCCTCAGAGGGAGTCGGGGCAATCTTGTCACAGAAAGGAGAGGACCAGGAACTTCACCCCTGTGCTTTCTACTCTAAGAAGTTTCTTCCAGCAGAGAAAAATTACCCCATTGGGGAGCAAGAGTTACTAGCAGTCAAGTTAGCGTTGGAGGAGTGGCGGTACCTCCTGGAGGGGGCACGACATAAGATCACGGTATACTCTGACCATAAGAATCTCTCATTTCTCAAGCATGCCCAATGTCTTACTGCTCGTCAAGCCCGCTGGGCCATGTTCTTCGAACGATTTGATTTCCAGATCAGATTCAGACCCGGGTCGATGAATGCCAAGGCCGATGCCCTTTCACGCTCCTTCGAGACTCCGGCCGACCTAGAGACTCCTCCTCGACCAATCCTCGACCCTCTGGTTTTTGCTCAAGTTACGGTCCAACCTTCACCTCCTCCGGGCAAAACCTTTGTTCCCCTCAATCTTCGCAAAAGAGTGCTGTCCTGGGCACACGCTTCCCGTTTTGCAGGACATACTGGTGCACAGAAGACCCTAATGTTCCTGTTACGTTCATATTGGTGGCCCACCATTCGTCAAGATGTAACCAGCTTTGTCGCTTCCTGTGTAAAGTGCGCCCAGCATAAGTCCCCCAGAACATCTCCTGCCGGTCCTCTTCTACCTCTAGCCATTCCTACAGAACCATGGTCCCACTTGTCTATGGACTTTATCTGTGAACTTCCTCCCTCCAAAGGGCATACGGTAATCTGGGTGGTGGTTGACCGGTTCTCAAAAATGGCGCACTTCTTCCCATTGAAAGGTCTTCCATCCGCTCCAGTTCTGGCTCAGCTCTTCATCTCCACAATCTTCAAACTTCATGGGTTGCCCAAAGAGATTATATCTGACCGTGGAGTGCAATTCGTTGCAAAGTTTTGGAGGGCTCTCTGTTCCGCTGTACAAGTCAAACTCAAGTTCTCCACTGCATTCCACCCACAAACCAATGGGCAGACGGAACGGGTCAACCAAGACTTGGAAGCCTTCATTCGTTTATTCATCTCTTCTTCTCAAGACGACTGGGTCGATCTTCTGCCTTGGGCGGAATATGCGCACAATAATTCTTATCATTCATCCTCCGGCACCACTCCCTTTTTTACTGTTTTTGGCAAACATCCCCGATCTCCAGATTTCTCAGACTTATCTTCATCCGATGTTCCTGCAGCTGCTGCTTCTTTACAACGGTTTGCGAAAATCTGGTCAGATGTTCATACCGCTCTCCTCAAAGCATCCGCTCGATACAAAAGGATGGCGGACAGGAAAAGAAGAGCGGCTCCCAAATTGAAGGTTGGAGATCGAGTGTGGCTGTCTACCCGCCACATACGCCTTCGGTTACCATCCATGAAGCTGGCTCCCCGATTCATCGGACCGTTCCCAATCACGCAAGTTATTAATCCTGTTGCATACAGACTACAGCTTCCTTCTTCCCTGAAGATCTCAAATTCTTTTCATGTGTCTCTTCTAAAGCCCTTGAGATTGAACTTATATCAAAAGAAGGTGCCCAAACCGCCCAAGATTGGTTCTGAAAGAGAGATTGAGTTTGAAGTGAGACGCATCATCGACTCACGTTGTCGCAATGCCCATCTGCAGTATCTGGTGGAGTGGCTTGGATTCGGTCCTGAGGAGAACTCCTGGGTTGATGCTGCAGATCTCCATGCTCCCCGTCTAGTGAGGCAATTCTTTCAAAGGAACCCACATAAGGTGCGTAGGTGCCCTGGGGTCACCCAGAAAAGGGGGGGTACTGTCACACTCAGCCGCGGCGGTGCGCGGCGGGCATATTACTCACCCGTCCGCGCCCGCCGTCGGCTAGCGTGTAGTGGTCTCCGGGTCAGCGGCAGCGGGCAGCGGCAGTCTGGTGGGCAGCAGGCAGCGTGGGACGTCGACAGGTGTAGCAGTGTGTGCTGTAATGGTGCCGGGAGGCCGGCGCCGCCATCTTGGTTAAGGGCAAATAGCAGATTGGCCCAGGTCTGAGGTTTCCTCCCATACTGACCTGACAGCCAATGGCAGCCGCCCTCTTGGGATATAGGGGATCTGCCTAGGGCTGTTCAGTGTCAGTGCAAAGAGTCTCCAGAGGCGTTCACAGCTCCCAGCTGACTCCGGCTCTCTGACTCACCTCTCCTGACCTTGGTGCCTTGCTCGTGCTCTGTGTTGGTCTAGGTTGCTGCTTAACCCCATCGCTGCCAGTTCTCTCCACAGTCTGGTCTCTGCCTGTATCCCTGAGCTTCCTGGCCTAGCCCTTCAAGTCTCCTGCTTCCAAGCAATTCTTCAATCTTCATTCATCATTCATCTTCTTCCAGTCTTCAAGGATCCTTCATTTACCATCAAGTACATTCTCTTTCCGGATCCTCTTATTCTTCAAGACCCCAGCCTGCCGTCCTATGCTATTTGAACTGTCATTATTCAAATGAACTTTCTTCTTCTAAAGTGCCTTACTGGCTCAAGTATTGTTTATCACTAACTGCCACTTTAAGAAAGTATTCAAGTGTGTATTGTTTCCATTTATGAATTCTATTATTAAACCTGCACGATTTAATCCTTCATCCTCTGGTCCGTCTCCAGTCGCTACACACCACACGACTTCATCCAGCCCTTCAGTCGTGACAGACTCCCTATTACTCCCCTTTCTCAATAACCCAGAATTTACACCAGGAAGAGCGGGGGATATGGCCTATAGATGGCGAACAGTCGGACTGACCAGAATAGCGAATTTAATATCAAAGGGTCATATCACACCCTTCAGTGACCTTAGAACAGCATACAAACTACCCACATCAGACCACTGGTTTTACCTGCAGATACGACACTTTACCAACTCAAAAAGGACTCCCGCCCAGCTAGCAAAGGAACTTACGCCATTTGAAGTACTGTGCTCCCACACCTCGGAACCCGTCCATGTTATCTCAGCAATCTATAAGATTGTCCTTCACAGTCATACCAGTGAAGCCCCATCATTTTATGCGGCATGGGACTCCGATCTCTCCCCTCGAGGGATAAAAATAAATGGGTCTAAACACTGTGAGACCATGGCCCGCTGCTCTACGAGTTTAGAGGTTGTGGAAACGCAATACAAGCTGTTCACCAGGTGGTACCGCTGCCCGCCTTTAATACATAAGATCTTCCCTTCAGTCTCCCCTCTTTGCTGGCGCTGCGAAAGCGACAGGGGTACGCTGGTACACATATGGTGGGATTGCCCTCGGATCGTGGTCTTTTGGAATAAGGTCATACAGCTTTCCTCAGAAATACTAGGGTTCCCGGCCCCCGACAATATCGACTTCTGGTTGCTCTCCCACATCACCATCCCTATAACACAATACAAACAATCCTTGCTTAAACATCTCAACAATGCAGCTAGAGCAATAGTACCAGTTCACTGGAGATCAATAGACCCTCCGGGGATTTGGGAATGGTTTCAGAGGATAGAATTCTATAGGGCCATGGAAGACATATACTATTCAACGCTGGAAAAACATTCCGACTATCAAGACACCTGGTTAGCCTGGATTACCTTTAAATCCTCAGACACATATAGAAGCTATGTACCCTGTGACCCAGCAACGCCCTAGCAGTATACACTACCCGGCCGCACAGTCCTAAGTAGCTGAGTACCCCAGACATAATTAACTCACTTGCTTACCTGCAAGACTACACCCCTCCTTGCGTCCCCCCCCTCCCCAGTCTCCCCTCTACTTCCTACCTCTCCCCCCCTCTGTCATTCATGTACCAACACTCCTGAAGATACAACACAAGGAACTTCCTGATTTCCAACACAATTTTTTTTTATTAGATAGAAGAATTCGGGGAAGTTTTTTTTCCCATTGCCAATTCAATTTAATTGACTGATTGTTAAAGAAATACTACATCACTCTTATACTCTGTTACATTGTTTGAATTTCTGATATTAATTTTTGTTAACTGTATGTTTCACTATGTCAAAATGACATGTACTGTCATTAAATCTCTTGAAAAACCAAAATAAAGAATATATAAAAAAAATATCAGTGAGCCAGGGTCATATTAGTTGTACTTTATATGTGTGTTTGTGATGCTGCAGCTCATTGGGCCAGATTCTCTAAACTTCAAAAGTGATCAAATCCAGAGTGATAAACAGCCAGCCAATCAGCTCCTACCTGCCATGTCACAGGCTGTGTTTGAAAAATGTCAGGCAGAAACTGATTGGCTGGCTGTTTATCACTCTCCATTTTACCATTTTGACGCTTAGAAAATCTTGCCCTATATCTGCTAACGGGGGCCACACTTTAAAAGAAAAAAACCTTCAAGCAGGTACAGAGGATTGTCTGCTGGGGCTTATGGTGTGTACACACGGTAGATGTGCCTTAAGATCCTATCCACGATCTGGTCAGATAGGATCTTGACTATATAGTGCAGATCTGCACTATATAGACAAGGCAGCCAAGACTTTCTGGCTTCCGATACGTGAACGCGCATCGGGATCGGATCGGGATCGCAAGGGTTAAAACCCTTGCGATCTGCATCCGATGTTGATCCGATGCCGATCCGATGTTGATGATATCGTCAACATCGGAAAGGAAATCGGACCGTGTGTACACAGCATTAGTAACCCCCCAAGCCCCCAGTATCCATAGCAGATGCACTCCCTGTCTCTATAGTTATGCCACTGTCCTGGACATTCCAGGAAGGTAGACAAGTATACCTTCTGTTTCTCTCAAATTAAAATGAGTGCCAATCATTTTACAATATTTATACAGTCCTACATATTTTTATAATATTTATAACATGCCCCTGTATTATATAATTTATTATAATGAACTTTATATTGTTGTATTTAGATCAGGGCTGCCGACTTTATAATTCTCCTCTCTGGGAGAAGCCCGGAGAGCAGAGTTCCAGCAGCCGCTCAGGGTGTGGGGCTTAAGTGTGACATCACTAAGCCCCGCCCCCATGAAGACAAACTGCCGAATTCAATGATCTCCGTGGAGGGGCTAAAATGCCGCGATTGTGTCATTTTTGCTCTGCCCCCTCCTCTGAGACCCGAGGATTGCGGCATTTTAATGCCGCGATACGGGGCGCAGGGGGGGTCCCCCCTGAATCCGGTAGGGTTGCCCACCCTTCCGGGGGGCGGGAGGGGGTCCCGATTTTCGGGAGACTCCCGGCCATTCCGGGAGAGTCAGCCCTGATTTAGATTATTGGCCGTATTTTTTTTTTAAATAATCACAATGACCTACAAATAATTATGGGACAATTTGGAGTATACAGTATCTACAGTGCCCAAATATTTATTTAGTGAAGTGGTATACTGTCCCCTATTTTGCGACTGTCCTGCTGCCCCACCTGCAGACCACAGTGTCTCATGGTGTGTGTGTGTGTGTGTGTGGGTGGGGGGGGGGCAGTTGGGAGTCCCCCTGTCGCTCAGCAGTAAATAGATGCTGTGTGCATGTGACAGCGACTATTCACTGCAGACAGAGTGACTGAGGGTATTGACCATAGCTCACAGAGCGTTGTCCATACCCTCACAGTGATGGCAAATGGGAACTTAGCTTGTGATGGCAGCATGTCTGCAAAGTCACGCCCCCTTTTTGTTGAGGCCACATCCCCATTTCGGGAGTTCCGATTCAATATTTCTAAAAGTTGGGAGGTATGTTAACGTCTTAATGGGGCTTTGAAGTAAATAAATGTTTAGGATGGAGTTTCATACTGTTTCTACATTTTAAAAATGCACCTTGCTGTGGCATTTCCATTGGCTGGAAAATGTGTATATTTTTAACAATATAAATATTGTTTTGTGAGGTGCAGCTAATGCTGCTTTTCCACTGCCAAGCCGTTTAAAGAACCGGTATTTTTAAACGGTATTTAAAACGGTATTAGCTTTCACATTGCAGTAGATTACCGTTTTAAATACTGTTTAAGTACCATTAACATCGCAGTAAACTGTTTAATCCCCACGAGTCCCCTGGTACTTGTCCTGCCCCCCTCCCCCCGTACCTGCCAGCTGGTACCCTCGCTCCCCCCCCCCTGCCCTGGTACCCCCCCTGCCCTGGTACCTTGCTCCCCCCCCTCCCCTGGTACCTTGCAGCTGGTACCTTGCATCCGGGCAGTGGGGCAGCATGGTAGGCAGGGTAGGCAGCGGGCATTCAAGCGCTCCTAGTCGGCAGGTCCCAGACTGATTGCTGAAAGCATCATGCAGGAGGAGGCTGGTGCACAGACAGCGGGGGCACTGGGGATCCGGGCAGCGCGGTCCGTGCTCAGGAGGAGGAAGGTCCATTAGGAGATTGTCATTTCATCGGCGGGGGTCCCTGCCGCGAATGGGAAATAGCGGGCCCGGAAATTACATATGTGCATATCTAATGAGCTGCAAATTAAATATGCGCATATTTAATGAATGGCTCCGCTATTTCCCATTCGCGGCAGGAACCCCCGCCGATGAAATGACAATCTCCTAATGGACCTTCCTCCGCTTCCTCCTCCTGAGCACGGACCGCGCTGCCCGGATGCAAGGTACCAGGGGGGCGACTAGGAGCCCTTGAATGCCCGTCCCCTACCCTGCCTACCATGCTGCCCCGCTGCCCGGATGCAAGGTACCAGCTGCAAGATACCAGGGGGGAGGGGGGGGCAGGAGGGGGCCAGGACAGGTACAAGGGGAGGGGGAAGACTAGTGTAGGATCTTAAATACCGTTTCAGAGCCATTCTCACTGCATGAAAAACGGCTCTGAAACGTGTAGGACTCTGCTTTGGAGACGGGTTGAAATACCGGTTAACTTTAACCGGTAAATCAACTCTGGCGCTTTCCAATTGCAGCCTTAAACGTTTAGAAAGCGAAAAAAAACGGCAATATACCGTTTAAGACCTGCAGTGAGAAAGGGGCATAAATGTCTTTTCATAAGCTGTCCAAAATCTGTTGCTTTACAATGTTTACTTTCATACTGACATACCTCCCAACTGTCACGATTCCGTCGGGACAGTCCCGATTTTCGGGTCCTGTCCCGACGTCCCACCCGCGGCAGGCATTGTCCCGCTGCGGGGGGTGGCAGTTGGGAGACCCCACAATCTAGTAGAATAGACGCTGTGCGCATGCGCACAGCGTCTATTCTCGTATGAAAATGAGGTCGCGGCTAATTAGCATAAGCCGCGCCCTCATTTGCATACGCCCCGCCCCCTTTTCGGGCGCTATTTCCTCCGGACGGAAGTTGGGAGGTATGCAGTTCAAAGTCTACTGTGTCAGCTTTGTGTAATACTACAGATGGGAGGCCACTACCTCGCACATTACACTTCCTGATTCATTCTGCTGAGAGCATGAGGGGAGAGGAGCTTTGCACATGGACACAGGGATTTTCCCTGTTTGGGATATTGGTGGCAAGTTATATAGTAATAAAGCAAACATGGAAAGTGATGTGCGGGCTGAAGGTGCACATCCTGTCCCAATGGTGGAAGACAGATCTCAGACAGTATGGACGCTGGGCAGGTAATGTAACAATTCTGTCTCACACAGTACTCTGTTAGTGAAGTACTGGCTGGTCATAAGAAGTAATTATGTGGCGTTAGAGATCTGCAGCATACAGTATCCCCATTCCTCAATTTTATGTATCCAGAATAATTTTGTGTATCCCCACTATGTACTAACAGTCCTATGCAGGAGAAAACTCCTGCATATGGCAAATTAATGATGCAGATTGCAGTCCCCATTATTATCAATGGGGACTATAGTCTGGGCCCTATGTACAGTACCAAACTCCAAAAAACAAAGCTTTTCGGATTTAATGACTTTAAGCCTATGGAGGCAATCTCAAAGAGGGATCTTATGATAAAATATATAAAAATAGGACACATAAAGGATAGTGAAGAAACTAGCGCTGGAATACACTTTAGAAGCAGAATCCCAATTTCTATGTGAGTCCTTTGGAGTGAGACTGATCATATGAACTAAGGGCCTTATTCTAGTTCACTCTTTCTGACAAAATCCTTCTTAGATGGGCAGAACCATGTGCACTGCAGGTGGGGCAGATATAACATGCGCAGAGAGAGTTAGATTTGGGTGGGGTTTTCTTTAAAGTGAGATCTATATTGCAGTGTAGAAATAAAGCAGCCAGTATTTTCCCTGCACAGAAACAAAATAACTTACCCAAATTTGCCTCTAAGAGTGAACTAGAATAAGGCCCTAACATTCTTTTTCTTGCACTCTTGCACAATAAGGTTTCTTTAGATCTTCTAAATAGGTGACTGACTTCAAAGGTTACACACTTCAAGCATCATATATAATACACTTACATAACATTTCATACTCGAGTACACGTAAAGGTATCTTTTTTCTCAAAGACGAATTCATCTAAAAATAATGCTTGATATATAAGTAGAGGTAATCACTTACATAATCATTCTGCCCCAAGTGCATGTAATGGTTTCTTTATACCTGGACCCGGACACCTTAACATGGACACTCTCCATAAATTCAAGCAGGCAACAGGGTTTATTGACAGAAAATAAAATAAAAAATCACCTTCCACTTTAACACCACTTTAATCAGTTACCAGGCTTAATTAATCTGCCCCACTTTTTTTATTACTTTTGAAAATGCTGATATACCCAGGATTATGAACTCGTTGCCTGTGGCATTGCAGTCAGACACTCTATTCCCTATTCATTCCTTGGGAACTAAAGAATTCAAACTATCTGTAGCACAGTTTGTACAATGCTTTGTGGGGAAAAATTATCAGCATTGCAGTTGAGTAGATCTATGTAATGTGTGACTGCTTGGGTTTGGAGGAGGCTGCACACTACATAGATCTGCTCAATTGCAAGATATTTTCCTTTTGCAAAGTACAAGTACTGTAGCATCATATAGTTATAAATCTCATAGTTTTTATGCAGAATGAAATAGCTCAATGAGTAGGGTGTTTGCCCATACTTCCCATACTGTCCCAACTTTTTTTTCAGCTGTCCCACCTGCGGGCAGCAGTGTCCCGTGGTGGTGGTGGGGATGTTGGGAATCTCCCTGTCACTCCCTGCTCTGCTTGGCAGAGCAGCATACGCTAATTTGTAGTTCTCTCTGAATGTAAGTAGGGGAACAGTAGCAGATTTCAGAGACTCACATTTTTTATCACAATAGGTTTCTGTGCGGCTGCTATTCCTGAGATGTACCAATCTATGGAAGACAAAGCATTCCGGAGCTGGGCCACAGTAGCTAACACCATCTTTAGATGGCATTAGCCATTGTAGCCTATGGGCTGTCTACAGCAAAAGTTACTGAGAGAGGGGTGCACAGTAGCACAGCCAGCAACCAGACAAGAAAGTGATTGCATCGCCTTCTCTTGTGGTCCCTATAAATCTAAATATCTCTGCACATGTTACATAAACCCCCACCTACAGTACAATATGGTTTTGCCCATTTGTGTGCTTTTTTTGCTTTGTTAACAAAGCTGAATCAGGGCCTATGGACAATGTTAAATGCTTGAATACATAGACCGCCAATTTTACTTTAATTTACTTTTGTGCATATTAGGCTGTGCTCAATGCATACTGTATCTCATGCTTCCGTATTGTTTTGCAGTGGTCACAGGTGCTACAGATGGCATAGGTAAAGCATATGCTCAGGAGGTAAGCATGTTGTTATTACAGCTATCTAGGATGTCAATGATCACTGGGTGAGTTAAAAGGGTGGGTACAAATGAGATACAAGAACAAGACATTAACATTTCAAGTAAAATCACACTCCACTCTACCCATATGAATAACAGAAAATGAAGAATTATATATAATACCTACTGTATGTTTCTGGAAGATAAACTGACGCTTCGTCATTTTAACAAATACTATTGGCTGATTTTGCAGCTTGCCAAGCGGGGTCTGGACATTGTGCTGATAAGTCGAACCTTGGACAAGCTGCAGAAGGTGGCTACAGAAATAGGTAAAGGAATTCATCCTGTGAAATCAGACATACAGTACGGGGCTTTACAATGAATGGATCTGCAAGAAAAAGTTTCCTTAGCTTGAAATGATATTTATCAGGACCTATAGGGATAGTGAAAGCATGTTTTCCATATTGCCCTGTATGCTACGTACATTCTAAAAGTGATTATTTATTCCCACCAGCATAGGGAGATGGGAGCATGTCATATCACTGGGGTGTACTATATGCTGATACCCTCTCACAGCTCAGATGTAATTCTCCCCTAATGCTCCTCGCACATACTGTATAATGTTTTCACAATCCTGACCAGTTCTCTTAGCACCAGTAAGAGGGAAGCTCTTACCATTGTTTCTTGTTAACTCTCTGTCCAGTCGCTAACAAATATGACATTATGCAAAAAACAGATATTGTGCTGATTCTGAGTTGGATGCAAAGTGGCTGTAATTGAAATTGTGTATCCTGATTTAAGGAGCTGATGTTCCCACTACAACGGCAGCACTTTCGTATCCATAGTTACACCTCTTCAAAGTAATGGTCCTGCACACGTAGCGATCCCCGGGCATTTTCTTAGCGATCTCATTAGATCACTTAGAAGATTGCCTTACATTGTTCTGAGTTTAGGGTCACTGCGATAGCGGTGAGCGGCCCCTCACGTCGCTATCGCCTTGGCGATTAATATCCAGCATGCTTGATACATCTAGTTAATAGTCGGGGACAAGGCCAGTGTTCTCAGCGGAAAACACTGGCACTGACATCATATAGCACACATCGCTGGCACATCACTGTGTGCTGAGTGATCATGCTGAGAGTTCTGAGCGATCAACCATGTCTCAGAATGCTCAGCAGGGGGGGGTGGTATATTTCCCCGACTGCACAGCGTGGGGAGCGCAATGAAGCCCCTTGCGGGCTTGCTGCGCGCCACGCTGCAGGCACGGTGGCGAGCTTGCCACCTATTTTATTCTCCCTCTATGGGGGGCGTGAACCCGCACGAGGGAGCAGTCGGGATTCCAACGTTGGAGGATTAACTGTCGGAATCCCGACTGTCGGGGAGCCGTCCGGCACCCCAGCAGGGTCGCTATGTGTGCAGGGCCCATAACTGTTAAGGTAACACAGAATATCAAGGGAAAGATAACAATTGTGCGCTGTTGGTTATACCAAAGGGTTAGTGTAAATGGGGGGTCTTATTCGTGACTGAATCATTCACATAAAGTGGCAACACAAATTGCAGTGTTGTATAGACTGGGGAAATAAAAAGGAGTAATGCTTTCCCTTTTGGGCCTTATCTTCACCTGTTTCAGGCTATCATCATATGTATAGGTATAAAAAAATATGTAAGGAATCAATAGCATGATTGGTTGTGAATACTGGATGCTATTGGTGGGGTATCATTGTTATGCAATACTTACTGTTTATTACAGAGAAAGAGTTTGGGCGCAAGACTAGGATTATTCAAATGGATTTTACAAATGAAACACATATCTACCAGGCACTTCAAGAGAAACTGAAAGGACTGGAGATTGGAATCCTGGGTAATAACAATGTTAATTGTTCTATAATACTGTATAAGTCTAAAACAATAATGAGAGGAAGCGCTCCATAGTGCATGAATCAGTTTAAAAAAAGTTTTATTGAAGGTAAAAACAACAAAGTACTGTCAGCATGTTTGTACCTTCAATAAAACTTTTTAAAACTGATTCATGCACTGTGGAGCGCTCCCTCTCATTATTGTTTTAGACAAGCACCTGTTGGATTCGGGATAGCCTCGGTGAGGTAGAGAGTTTGAGCTGCCGGGTATATTGGAACCTGAGTGCTTACAAAAGGATCCATAAGTGGAAGAACACTGTGTGGTACATGCAGTCATATTGGACACTGGTCTTTATACTCCTGAGATTTTGCGCACTGTTATTTGTTAAACATCATAGCATCTGATGTGTGTGACCTCTAGCATGTATATACATCACATTTCAAAACTTACAAACTAAACCTGAAATAAAGACTCGGAGACTTAGGTTTGGCAGAAATTGTTAGCTGATTTATTTTAGCACTTTTAAGCTAGATTAATTTATTAATAATTAATTAATTAATGGTGGCCCAGAAAGAATGGCTAATTAACTAAGCTCCACCCACACAATCTGCATACATAATCAAGCCTACCCTAACAAGCGGTATCCGCTCGACCTACTGCATAATACTACCCACCCATCTGATGGGTTCGCTGCCCCCTGAGCGGGAGATCGAGCGAAGGCCTAAGCCAATGAGAGGCGAGCGCACCGAAAAGCAAACATATACGTAGCATCATCATTTGAATAAGAACTAATTCTATTCACCTGCCGTTCTTTCCTGCCGTTCTTTCCTGCCTATCAGCCAACGCGATTAACACCCACCCAACCATAATAACACAAGGGAGGGAGGGCGGGAAAACTTTCAGGAAAGAGAGAAATACTCCTCCCTTTTCTGCCCTGATATCCCAGCTAACACTGCCCTTCCCTAAGTCCTTATTGGACCACCGAGGCACATGCTTCCCTAGGTCACACAACAGTCTTGGATGTTTAACCCACTCCATGCCTATTGCAGACATTACGTTATTCTGTATTTAAATACTGTATAAGTATAAACATATACAGTTGTGCTCATAAATTTACATACCCTAGCAGAATTTGTGATTTTCTGGCCATTTGTCAGAGAATATGAATGATAACTCACAAACTTTTCTTTCACTTGTGGTTAGTGGTTGGGTGAAGCCATTTATTGTCAAACAACTGTGTTTACTCTTTTTAAATCATAATGACAACAGAAACTACCCAAATGACCCTGATCAAAAGTTTACATACCCTGGAGATTTGGGCCTGATAACATGCACACAAGTTGACACAAACGGGTTTGAATGGCTACTAAAGGTAACCATCCTCACCTGTGATCTGTTTGCTTGTTATCAGTGTGTGTGTATAAAAGGTCAGTGATTTTCTGGTCTCCTGAAAGACCCTTGCATATTTCATCCACTGCTGCACTGACGTGTCTGGATTCTGAATCATGGGGAAAGCAAAACAATTGTCAAAGGATCTGTGGGAAAAGGTAATTGAATTGTATAAAACTGGACAGGGATATAAAAAGATATCCAAGCAATTGAGAATGCCAATCAGCAGTGTTCAAACTCTAATTAAGAAGTATGTGTATATATATATATATATATATATATATATATATATATATATATATATATATATATATATATATATATATATATATATATATATATATATATATATATATATATATATATATATAGTGATTCATTGTGCCCTACAGGCGCTCTTCACACCCTTAACCTGTGAACGCGTTTGAGGGAAATATGGTGACTATTATATGGAGGCTTGGGTGGGTTGGGTGCGTTAGTACTGCGGGTGAGGGAGATGCGTTGTTGCCGTGGGTGGGTGCAGGGGGGTGTTGTGGTGGAGGTGGAGGTGGGCCGGGTGGGGGGGTGTAGTGTGCATGCTCCCTTGGTACTTACTCGGCCATCGTTGCCATTGCCATCGATGGCAATTCTGCAACTGGCCATCGATAGTGCTAAACTATGTAATGGATGACCCTCGATATTTTTACATATTGATGGTCATCCATTGTGTTTGATTGGCCTGTGTGGCAATCAAATCACGGGAGCGGGTTGTTTTGTGGGTGTCGGGGGGCGGGGCTATGCTCCGTGTCCCGGCACTTTAAACAAAAAAAAGCCCCAGCAAAACATTGGTGTGCTGTCCCATCGATGGAGGGAAACCATCTGGTTCTCCTCCATCGATGGCAAAAGTATTTGACATCGGTCATGAACCATCGATGATTTCGAAGCATTGATGGTCGATGAGCAAAGTACAACATTCCATCGATGGTGTTAAACTATGCAATGGATGACCATCAATGTTTTTACAGATTGATGGTCATCCAAATAAATAATTAAATAAATCCATTGATTTTGACTTATTGGCCTGTGGGCCAATCAGAATACGGGGACGAGGCTTCACATGCATCCTGGGCGGAGCTATGCTCCGTGTCTCAGGAAAAAGAAAAACTATTTGTTTAAGCTTGCCATCGATGGTGGGAAACCATCTGGCTCTCCCCCATCGATGTCAAAACTATTCGACATCAGCCAAAAACCATTGATGGTCAATGGTCATCCCTAATGTCCCTGTATGCTCACTGTGCTGGGAGCGGTGGTTTGTGGTCCGGGATGAGCGAAGTCACTGAGTGACACAGCGGCAGGAGAGAGAGAGACCCGGCGGTGGCACACACATCTGAAGGACACAGCCAGCAGCACACAGACACAGGCTGCAAATACTTGGTTAATGCAGGGGTGATGGGAGTGACAGTGCAGCACTAGGGCATATGGGGAAAACGCACATTGCCTTCCCCGGCTGCATTACTGGGATGGGGGCGGGGTGGATGGTTGGTTAGGGGCAGGGAGTGGTTGCTATGGTCAATATCCCATCCTAAATAGAACTCCCATCTTATTAAAGTTACCCCTAAGTTGCCAAGTTGGTTTAGCCTTTTAAGTTATTGCTGCTTTAAATTGCTGGAGACACAACAATTCATGCAACCTGCAAGCTATTACAGAAAGTCGTCTTTCTTTTTTTTTTAAATTGAGTAATTTTTTATTGACAGAAATGAGAACAGTGCACATCTGTACTTTTGACATACATAGAGTATTGAGCAAGTGTGAAGAAACAGGGCAAACAAAAAAAAGGAACAATAAGATATATCAGTCGACAATAAACAAATGTAAACCTTTCAGTGGTAACCATGTTATAGTTTGTTCTTGTCCATCACTACCACTCTCTCTTATGGGATTAGGAACGATACAGAGTATGCATATGGATCGGTTACATGTTAAATTTTCTTCCCAATGAACATAACACAGTACCCATAACATAGAGTACTATCCCGCCACCCCCCGAACAAGTAACAAAGGAAGAGAAATTGAAAGAGACAGCTAGAAAAGAAAAAGAAAGAATTGCAATAAAATTACCATAAAATACAATATAAAGAGGGGCACTGCACACTTATCAGGTTATTATTTCCAACATGTACAGTAGGTGAAGTAAGATGTGGTTCTGTTTAGACCATGCTGGGGAGAGGATAGGTGAGCAATGAGAATGCTTATAGTGGGTATTAATGCGTAGACAGATTCTGCTGGGGATCAACGGACAGGGCAAATCTAGAGGAGGTCCATCTACTCCACTTAGCTATATAGGGGACTAGTGAGCCCCTTGATCTGTAGGTGAATCTCTCGTGGCCCGTGACCTCATTGACAAGGGATCTCCAGCTGTATATGTGTGAGACATCAAACCATTTCCTTGCAATCGGGACCTTCGCCAGGGCAGTCAGGCAGAGAACATACTTGTATATAGGGGGGCGAGTGGGACTCTTTGAGGTCAAGAGCAAACATACAATATCTGGGGTCCATGGGGGGAAGAGATGGTTCAGTGATAATTATGTCAGCCCAGACCGCCTCCCAGAAGGCCAGGACCGGCGGGCAGGACCACAGCATGTGCCAGATGTCCGTGCCGGGCGAGGCACACCTAGACTGGAGAGCAATAGGCCCTGTGCATTACATAGAATGAAATTTGCTGGTATTTCAGACAGGGGGTGGCATATCTGACTGAATTAAGGATCTCGGCCCACTGCTCTCCATCTAATGGCCCAATGCTGAGCTCCCATTTGGACTTGAGGGGGTCGAGGCTGTCGGTGTCTATCCGACTAACAATACCCCTATATATGGTGGAGACTTGTTTCGTGGAGGCCAAGTTTTAAAGTAGGGTCCTGATAGGGGAGTCAGAGGTAGAGGGGGGGGGATTCTTTAAACTGAGCTTGGGCTGCATGTCTAAGCTGTAAGTAGTGATAGAAGGATCTGTTGGGTATTTGAAATTCCCCAGATAGTTGCTGAAATGTTTTTATTGTACCCCCAAGGAATAGCTGGGAGACGGATATGAGTCCCGTCTTTAACCAAAAACCATCAGAGGAGAGCTGCTTAAACTCAGGGTACGCCTTGTTGTACCATAGGGGAGTCTCCCCATCTACCCCAGCCCAACCGCCAATCCTATGGGCCTGCCGCCATACAAGTAGTGCCTGTCTAAAGAGAGGGAAGAGGGTGGGCGTGAAAGGAGAGGAAAGAAGAAACTGAAGGGGGGGGGGGGGGGGGAGACGGGACCCCACACACTCGGCATAGGAAGACACACAGAAAGTCGTCTTTCTCTATATTTAGCAAGTATGGATTTGCATTTGTTCCTACTACTTGCAGTCTATTATATTAGCAACATTATCTTATAGGTGTTACTGATAGGGAGAGATTGACTTTGCCCTTAGAACTAGTCTCAGTAGAAGAAAGATAACTACAGTATACAGAATGAGTAAAGACGTTCTACAGTCAGTAAATAGTCCAAGGTTGCATAAGGATAAGAGAGACAGCAATACAGTTAAAACAAGATGTGATCACTAGCAAAAAAGGAGAGTCAAGGTCAATAAGTAAAGTGAACACAGAGAAAGGGGGTAATTCTGATTGACTCTCATTTCTGCGGGTTCGGCCCTATCCCAATGTTTGTGGGACTGCGCATGTGCATGGTCTGTTATGCGCAAATGCCGCTCCCCTTTGTGAATGGCTTCTGCGTCTTGTATAGTTGATGAGTTGTTCGCAAGGTGCAGGTCTGTCCGGTTGTGGATGGTGGCGGGGACGGGGGTCACACATGGGAGCATTTTATGGGCCCCCCATTAAAAAATGTTGGGCGTTCCCATGGACACACGGGGGCTGGGTCTTAAGGCACCCATACACCTTAATGATATTGGGCCCCAACACACAATCTCAATGGGCCATGCGACAGATCATATCATTGTGCGTAATGTCATTATGATGCGTGGCCACATTGATCGAGAGGTTGGTCCTCATGCTGCACGTCTGATCCATCGGCTTTCATTGCGGTCGTAAGCAGATCGTATGTGCTTTTTAAGCACATACGATCGCTAGTTCAACCACTCTATGACCTGCATATGATCATGTTGTATGCAGGGCATCCTGAAGTATGGCCAGCTTTAGGATACAGCTTGGAACAGTAATGCACGCAGGAGGTGTGACGCTTCCTGGTGCATTACCTTATTAGTGCTACTGTTGCTCCTCCGTACACATCCAATTGGTCTGGGTTGTGTGGATATAAAATATACAAGCTGATATATCAGAATCCCGACAACTATTTTTATAATTAGTACATACATGACACTGTGTTCCTTCTTACATTTCCTAAAAGCACAAGAGTTTAAAATCATAGATCATATGCATGATTATTAATGCTTATTATTATTATTATTATTATTATTATTATTATTATTATTATTATTATTATTATGGTAAACTTATTGGAATATGGTTTTGTTTATTTTAACAGTAAACAATGTAGGCATGAAGCTATCTGACATTCCTGTTAAATTTCTGGACACCCCTAATCTTGACAAGGTAAATTCTATCCCATTCCATTCCTATTACATTTTGTGCATGATTGGGCCTTGAGCATGCACCTGTGTGTTTATCGTTTGTGAGGGGTGCTATTACTAGTGACCGGGGTGGGGGTGGGGGGGGGTGTTCCAGTGCCAGTGACCACGTGGGGGGGGGGGGGTGTGTCTGGTAGCAGCAGTGCTAATGACCCGGGGAGGGGTAGTGATAGCGCTACTGACCTGGGCACTGCATACCCAGCTTCGGTGCTGCGCTCGCCAGCACTATTTCCGACCTGAAGCAGTCGCAGGTGACGTGATGACGTCAACAATAAGCGACCGGCCGCGGACATATTTTCTGTGGGCAGATCAGCCAGACGGCAGCCCAGGGGGGGAGGCGGCGGCCCGGCCAGGATATAGCAGCCACATGTGGTCCGGCCCACTGGGAAATGGCCCGGTTTCCCGGTGGCCCAATCCGCCCCTGCCTGCCAGTGACAAAGAACTGCCTGGTTGCGGACACTAGTGGCTGTAACCTTGAATGAAGGTTCACTGGCCCATGTGTCCTCTGCATTGCAGCAAGGATGTCATATGCAGTGGCCGCCGGTACATGCGCCCCCCCCCCATC
Organism: Crinia signifera; assembly: GCF_055691185.1. Classification (NCBI taxonomy): domain Eukaryota; kingdom Metazoa; phylum Chordata; class Amphibia; order Anura; family Myobatrachidae; genus Crinia; species Crinia signifera. Next base: position 184,885,733 of record NC_139220.1, read on the forward strand.
CCCTCCCACCACCCGGCGGACTCACCTGTCCTCGGCGGTGGCGGCGGCCAGTCCTCTCGGCGGTGAGACGGGTGAGTGACATCTGCTTTCTACCTGCAGGCGCCGAACTCCGCGCTGCTGCATCTCCTCTCCAGGGCCCTACATGTATGTGATTGGACAGCGGATCCAGCACTGGATCTGCTGGCCCAATCACATCTGGGGGCATGCGTTTATACTGGTGCCCCTGTCATTGCGGCATCAGTATAAGTGCCGCTTCCCCATTCATTTTCAATGGGCTTTTACAGCCCATTGCTGCACCCTGCCCCCTGCCCACCCCTACCCGCCCCCCGCTGCCCGGAGTTTTAATGTTAACAGCGGGAGGCACCTCTCCCGCTGCCTCCCACCCTCACATGCAGCAGTGGGAGGCAGCCGGAGAGGTAGAAATGATGAAAATAATAAAAGAAGATATATAAATATCTTCTTTTTATTATTTTCATCATTATGATGCCGTTACTTATGGCCATAAATAAGCGAAGAACCTCGCTAAAAATGCTAAATTTTATTGCAATTTTCATTAAATTGGGAGTTTGATTTGTGCACCGGCAACTTTGACTTTGTGCGCAGTTCTACTGAAAGGTCTCTGCATGGTCGCACCTCTCAATTGGTGTGCACCCCAGGACCCCACCCCTGTTCTTTAAATCATTCTCCCCAACACCCTTCTGTATTTGTGGATTTCTTTAAATAATTAGATAATCCATTTATCTTGATTCCGACTATTAATGGTGAGTAGTCATAATTGTATCTATAATATACATTGATCACATTCATTTCCATTCTCATTAGATGCTGGACAATATAATAAACTGCAATGTACAGTCGGTAATACAGGTAACTTTTTCTATCGGTACGATTTGTGTTGTATGAGTAGCATTCGCCCGGCTACCCCATTGTTAATTATCGCATATGCACTAACATACGCATTTATATGCGCAAAGGACAGCTCTTCCAATAAGAACGATAAGAGCTGTCCTTTGCTAAGCAGCTCTGGAACTGGACTTCTTGATTTGAGACCCGGGAGTGATGGCGCCGGTCGTGGGGCATGCTGGGAGATATTCCTAAGGGATCTCTCATAAACCATGGTGGAGAGAAACCCATAGGCTTCTATAGAGTAACGCCAGCTTTTCTGGTGTTACCCTATATTGCAAAAACCCAGTGTTTGGGTTTTAGTGTATGGGAAAATGCGGTATACAGTAAATCCTGATAACAGGTTTTTTACCGCATTTTCCTTTAGTACATCTCCCCCCTAGATATGTACAGTTATGCTCAAGTGTTACCAATAATAGGTAGTCCCCCACACCCCCAGAAGAGTGGCCATAACGAGGTGTGCAGGATGTGGAGAGATCACTGAGAATTGTGTCTCCATTGTATTGGGACAGAGTTAAATGATGCACCTGCGTATGCAGGTAGTCCTCTGCCTGCTTGGACGGGCAAATGACAACACACGCCCATACCCAAGTTTGCATCAGAAGTCCAGGCTTACTTTTACCTACAAACAGAGGAAAAATCAATCGATGGTGAGTGACAATCAAATGATTTTTCCTCTGTGTAGCTGCATGTATGTCGCGGGGATTCGGTCGGCGGATTGGGTGTGCGTTCAGGGGGGCAGTGGTTTCCTGCTTTCTAGGAGGCGAATATACACTGGTTTGAATTTCCCCCAGAGTGCACACTAGAGATTTGCAGATCTAATGATTGTTCTTGCACTTCTAATCACCTCTAAATCAGATTAGCAGATTGTGGAATGTTACTCTGGGGATAGATATTAAATACATTCCACGCGTACAGTAACAACGTTACACAGCAATTATTTTTAATCATGGGGAATTATTTATTACTACTCTTCCCATTGTGGCAATAAATAAAACTGTTCTAAATTGCCACTTAACCCAGCACAGAGCTGCCATAGTATTTATTGTAATAATGAAGTTATTTGTTCTATAGTGTTTTTGTACTATTAACACTAACTTTTGCAAAGAAATAGACAAGCGTTCACCAGCAAAACTAAAGAAAGGTATTACTGGCTGGAAATCGGGATACGGTCATTAGGTCGACAAGCATTGGGTCGACAAGCATTGGGTTGACACCATTAGGTCGACATGCAGAAAGGTTAACATGGGTCTAGGTTGACATGGGTCTAGGTCGAGCGGTCATTAGGTCGACACAAACATTAGGTTGACATAGGCATGGTTGACAGTCAATAGGTCGACGTGGGTTTTTCACTGTTTTTTGAGCCGACATGTGCCGACAGGCAGTATTTTATAACCTACCATCCACTAGGGCGTGATGGGAGAATAAAATAGTGTCCCGAGCGTGGCAAGCCATGCGAGGGGACGCGGTGCTATGTTTCAGTGGTTATGTCGACTGTGTAAAACAGGGATAGGGAACCTTTGGCTCTCCAGCTGTTGTTGAACTACATATCCCAGCGTGACCTGCAACAATTTTAGCATGGCCACATAGCAAAACTGTAGCAGGACATGCTGGGATATGTAGTTCAACAACAGCTGAAGGTTCCCCATCTCTGGTGTAGAAATTCTGGACAAAAAAATGTGAAAAACCCCATGTTGACTTTTTGACTGTCGACCTTCCCCATGTCGACCTAACGCTTGTGTCGACCTAATGACCCTGTCGACCTAACCCATGTACACCTACAGTCATGGCAACCTTTGTGCATCTCAACCTTAATGCATGTCGACCTAATGGTGTCAACCTAATGCTTGTCGACCAGACTAGCAATCAGGTCTGAACAACCCCTTATATTTTCAGCCACTGCATACACAGCCATGAAACCATTGACGTCACTGATAACTGATATTATTAAGTGTGTATACACTCTCTCGTTTGACCAGCAGTGATTATAGTCAGCTGACTCGGAACCATACCCCTGATCCAAGCAAGCTTAAAGGCTTGTGACCAGTGGTGGCTCCAGAGGAGGGACTGCAGCACAGATCAAAAGTCAAATAGCCAGTGAGTCAGTTTGGAATGGCAGTTGCTGTGGCTCCCCTATTTGAATCCTTCGGAGCCACTTGTGACCAACCTAAGATAGAAATGTAATAGTGGAGCTATTGTCAGTCACATAAATATGGTGTTTGCTCAAAATGAGCCCTTCCTCTTTTTATGACACATTACAAAGTCTGTCAGTTTGTTTCCTGTGTCATCTGCTGAGTTTTTGACAGAAACATGTAATTCTTTATCATTGTTTCAGATGACGCGGATTATTCTTCCTCAAATGGTGCAAAGGTAAAACTGTGATAGTGACTAAGGGGCAGATTTATTAAGTCTGGAGAAGTGATAATGCACCAGCCAATCAGCTCCTCACTCTAAAGTTACAGCCTGGGCGTGGAAATGGCAATTGGGAGCAAATTGGCTGGTGCATTATCACCGGCCACTTTATCACTTCACCAGGCTTATAAAATCTGCCCCTAAGCAGGCAGAACTATAAATAACACATTTGCATGTGTGCAGGTTGGATAACAATCATTTTCATTGCGTCCGAGGCTTTAACTTTTTATGATACTATTTTTTCCCCTTAGGAAGAAGGGCCTAATTATTAATCTTTCCTCAGAAGCTGGAAATAGGCCTTTACTAAAGGGAATCATATATAGCGCTACCAAGGTATGGATGAGGACCTTTACAATGAATCCTTTTAGTAGACTGACAAATTAATTTACCTACTTTTATAACGTTCATATGTGTTTTATCCAAATTTGTCAGAATACAAGACAAGACATCTGTTACAGTGAATTGCCTTTTTTTGAAGATTGCATGTTATTGGAATCCTAGCACATTTAATAATCTGCATGGAGGGTTTCCTTTACAGGGTTAGTATTAAAAGAAATGAGACCAAATTCAGGAAAAAATATTTATGCTTGGAAGGCATCCTGGAAGTCCTTTTCCGGAACACCCTCCAAGCAGCGTGTCAAAACCACTTTGACCTCTGCTACGGTCCTTTGAGGGCTGTCTTCAGGAAAAAGTCAGCCGGGGCCAGATCGGGACTGTAGAGGGGCTGGAGAAGCATTGCGATGCCATTTCGGCCGAGGAGTAACTCTGGGAGGCAATAGAGTCATCTGCTGCCGGGCTCCTGCTCCCAAGGGGGTACCTCCCCTTCCCTGCAAGTTTGAATCAGTTAATTGAAAGCCGCTGATATCACTTCTTTGGCTAATTCCCCCTCCTGGGAGGACCATAGATTTTACAGAATCTTTATTTTAAACATAATATTCATGCATGCATGCACCAATATTTATCTCCCCTCCGGGTAACTGGGACGAACTTACGCCGCTGCGTTCCGGGCCAGGCAGTTGTGGACTATGAAGGTAGTGCGGCTTGGTGCATTGTCATGATGCAGCGTCCAATTGGCGGCAATGATCCCGAACACTTTCTGGATCATGGCTAATGGTCTCCATAGCTGATTTTCGAAGTTCAACACAGAATTTTAATGGTGTAGTGCTGTTCAATAGAACGTTGCATTTTTAAGCTTTAACCGAGCCTTGGAACAGGGGTCCACTAAAACCATGATATGAACCGCACGGAAGCTCGTACGTGACTGACGCTCAGTGCATGTTTAAGCTGACGCCCCCCTCCATCGAACCACCTGTTTTTGTTTGCCGTACATTTGCGTCAGAAACAAATAGGTCTCATTACTTTTTATACAAACCCTGTATATGTAATGGGCTAATCTGGTCATATTCATACAGAGTGAGCTGTGTTCATTACAAAGAAGTGAGCAGCCATTTTATTTGATTGGCATGTTGTGCATAGTGAAAATAAAGGCTGGAATGGGATTTGTCCTTTTTATTTTCCTTTTTATGTGGGGAAAAAAAGCAAATAGATTTTGTAATAAAACAGCATAAAGCAGAAAATCTAGAAATTTGAGAGGAAATCCCATTCCACCTATACTCTTTACTAACCATGAGACATCCAATACGAAGACGGAATGAGAGATCCATTGGTTCAAATGTAACATGTTTCATAGAAGCACATTTATGGAAAGCATGTTATCATAAACAGTGTTGTACCCCTTTCACACTCACAGAGCCGAGTCATACCCTGGAATATGTTCCCAGATGCTACCTGGGAATGTACCCTTTCACACTGCATTCAGACCTAGGATCGACCCGGGACAGCCCCATTTACACTGATCCCGGGAAATCCCTGCAAATACATATGCATGTCATTAGAAATGGACTCTAGGGCTCTGAAAGATGACATCAGCATTTGTGAGCCCAAGAAAGCTCCAATCAGCAGCTTTTTTGAAGTCCTGTGTACCCGATCCCAGGTACAGGACCATTCATACTGACCGCATCCCGTGTCGATTCCGGAATCTACCCAGGTCAGGACCTGGGTAGAAATCCCAGAATGCTCATCCCGGGATATTCTTTCCAGACCCTTTCACACTGAGCTAAATCCCAGGTTGATGTGCGTTCATGTGCAAAAACCCGGGATATTTTTGCAAGTGTGAAAGGGGTATTGGTGGTTTCCCTATTCCCTTGAAAGGCTAATGGGACTACAATAAAAGGTGGTCTATAAACAATACTGTGTACAGACTACATTATCGAATACATTCAATTAACTCACCCCTTCATTGGGGGAGGGAGGGGGGCAACTTGCCCTCACAACAGCATACAAATGCCCCTTATGCATACATTTTGTAAGTCGCCCTATAAGGGTACAAAGATAAAAATATCTGCAAATCTGGCTACATATAAACCACACTTTCTCACAGATAAGAACCTCCCAGCTAACACAATTAACCCCTATATTATTTGTTTTCTTTTTATATCTATGTTGAAAATGGGTTTTATGTAAGGTGACACACATCAGTGATAAATAAGGATATTGTCTTCCCCTAAGTCCTTCAAATTACCTAAAGGGAAGGTTTCTTAAATAAGGGAACCTGATAAGAGCTTTTTAAGGGGTTTATCTTATGAAAAACTGGGCTTTTCCTCCTAATACATACAGTCAGGTCCATAAATATTGGGACATTGACACAATTCTCATATTTTGGACTGTGTAAACCACCACAATGGAGTTGAGATGGACCAAACAAGATGTGCTTTAACTGCAGACTTTCGGCTTTAATTTGAGGGTATTTGCATCCAAATCAGGTGTAGGAATTACAATGGTTTCTATATGTTCCTCCTACTTTTTAAGGGAAGTAATGGGACAAACTAAACAATCCTAAATCAAGCTTTCACTACTTTGTTGCAAATCCTTTGCAGTCAATTACAGCCTGAAGTCTGGAACACATAGACATCACCTGACGCTGGGTTTAATCTCTGGTGATGCTCTGCCAGGCCTCTACTGCAAATGTCTTCAGTTCCTGCTTGTTCTTGGGGCATTTTTCCTTCAGTTTTGTCTTCATCAAGTGAAATGCATGCTCAGTTGGATTCAGGTCAGGTGACTGAACTGGGCATTGCGTAATATTCCACTTATTTGCCTTAAAACACTTAGTTGCTTTTGCAGTTTGCTTCGGGGCATTGTCCATCTGCATTGTGAAGCTCCGTCCAATGCGTTCTGAAGCATCTGACTGAATATGAGCAGATAATATTGCCCGAAACCCTTCAGAATTCATCCTGCTGCTTTTGTCAGCAGTCGCATTGTCAATAAATACAAGAGAACCAGTTTCATTGGCAGCCATACATGCCCACGCCATGACAATATAAGGTGGTATGTTTTGGATCCTGAGCAGTTCCTTTCCTTCTCCATACTACTCTCTTCCCATCACTTTGGTACAAGTTGATCTTTGTCTCATCTTTCCATAGGATGTTCATCCAGAACTGTAAAGGCTTTTTTAGATGTTGTTTGGCAAACTCTAATCTAGTCTTCCTGTTTTTGAGGCTCACCAATGGTTTACGAACCCTCTATATTCACTCTTGTGAAGTCTTCTCTTGATTGTTGACTCTGACACATATATACCTACCTCCCTGGAGAGTGTTCTTGATCTGGCCAACTGTTGTGGAGGGGTTATTCTTCACCAGGGAAATAATTCTTCTCTAATCCACGACAGTTTTCCATGGTCTTCCGGGTCTTTTGGTTTTGCTGAGCTCTCCGATGTGTTCTTTCTTTTTAAGAATGTTCCAAACAGTTGATTTGGCCACACCTAATGTGTTTGCTATCTCTCTGATGTGTTTGTTTTGATTTTTTAGCCTAATGATGGCTTGCTTCACTGATAGTGACAGTTCTTTGGATCTAAAATTGAGAGTCAAACAGCTTCCAAATGCAAATGTCACACCTGGAATCAACTCCAGGCCTTTTACCTGCTTAACTGATGATGAAATAATGAGGGAAAAGCCCACACCTGTCCATGAAATAGGTGTGAGTCGATTGTCCCATTACTTTTGTCCCCTTAAAAAGTGGGAGGCACATATAGAAACCATTGTAATCCGTACACTGTTCACCTGATTTGAATGTAAATTCCCTCAAATTAAAGCTCAAAGTCTGCAGTTACAGCACTAAAGGTGCGTACACACGGGGGTGATTTAGTGCAAAATCACGGGAAATATGGTCGCTGAGCGACCATATTGCCCGCAATGGGAGTGTGCACCGGCGATATATCGCCGGATGCGCGCTCCCGTTTTTGCTCCTGTGGTGATCGCTGGTCGCAGGAACATGCTCCTGCGTCCAGCTGATTACCACTACCGGGCTCCCCCGGCAGTTTCTTTTTCATCAGCGACCATCTCTGGTCGCTGATGTAAAGTAGAAACTGAGCAATATATTGCTCAGCCATATATGGCTGAGCAATATATCTCCCCCGTGTGTACACAGCAATAGTGTTTGGTTTATTTCAAATCCATTGTGGTGGTGTATAGGGCTCAAAATATGAGAATTGTTTTGATGTCCCAATATTTATGGACCTGACTGTATCTCCTTATTACACATTCAAGCAACGCAAGAAGCTTCTCTCTAATATTTTGTTATTTACCAATGCACTTTTAATTATGAAAAAACACTTTTTTTATGTATTTTAACTTCTTCTCTTGCAGGTCTTTGTGGATTTCTTCTCCCGGGGTCTGCATGCAGAATACAAGAATGCAGGAATTACTGTGCAGGTAAAAACCATAGGGTCCATTGTTGGTATTTCTATAAATTTATATTTTGTGTTTCTCAAAAAAAAAATTTTTCAATCACACAGGTAAAGAAATAGCTATATATGTTGAATAACCCCTTATTTTGTTTTGGAACTCACTGAGTTTTTATGTTGGGCTGTGCTGCCACTGAGACAGAAAATGGATACAATTTTTAAGGAAAGAAAAAGGCTGTCATGAGGGTGGAAGAGAAAGTTTGTTTAATAAAAAGTAACTTTTAATTTTTATATCTTAAAATGGCGACATATAAAACACATAACATACATGGGTAGATGACAAGCTAAGGATAAAAAAAGGATTCTTTCCTTTTTTTATCCTTACCTTGTCATCTACCCATGTATGTTATGTGTTTTATATGTCGCTATTTTAAGATATAAAAATTAAAAGTTACTTTTTATTAAACAAACTTTCTCTTAAACAAGTGCGCCAAACCACAAGTCCCAGCATGCGTTGCATAAATGGACCCCCTTAGACTATGATTTTCCCGCCCCCTGTATTTGGGGAACCAGGACTGGCTCAATGAGCCCGGGGCTGGTTATGCTGGGGGGAGATGCCACACCGTTTTTTTGTTTTCTTTTCACTAAATACTGCACACTTCCATGTCTAAAAAAACCGCACATTATCATTACTAAAAACCGCACATCTAAAGATCCCACTAAATCACATGTGAATTCCGACTTTGTCTAAAAAAATCACACCATATTACACTTCACCCATTCCCCCCCCCCCCCTCCCCCCTGTATTTTTGGAACCAGGACCGGTCTAAGAGCCCAGTGCTGGTTCATTACATTCAGAGGGACCTTGAATTTTTTTTAAGCAGCACCAGCTCAAAGAGCCCAGGGCTGGTAATGCTTAGGAGGGGGCATCCCACATGCCATTTTGTACATGTTTTTTTTTTAACTCTTTTACTTTTACACATAGAAGCATCCCACAGATCTGACTGATTGTGTAATGTTTATTGGTCATCCCTGAATGGTTGCAGATACAAATAAATTTACCATCAGAAAATACTAATCCTGAAAACTAAGTAAATAAGTGGCATTCTCTGACACAAAACAGACCTGATCCCATTGGTAACCAGCCGAGTTGCTTATCAGCAAAAGCTGACGATTTTAGTAAATTTCCCTCTAATGCCCTGTACACACAGGGCGATTCTAGCCACAAACACCAGAGATGTGGTTGCTGAGTGACGGTCTTCGGGAACGAGCTCCCGCGACCAGCCTTGTAGTTGTCGCTGGTCGTAGGAGCATGGTCCTGTGACCAGCGGCTTCCCACAGCAGAGTGTCTCATTGTCATCAGTGAACATTGCTTTTCACTGCTGAAAATGGGACACTGGGCTATATGCTCGCTGAGCGAAACATTGCTCAGCGAGCATATCCCCCATTGTGAACAGGACTAAAGAGGTGAATATTTAGTGTGTGTGTTTACAGCACAGTTATGATATAAAAACAATATATTGAGTGAGATGGACATACACCGACGTACACAAACACCTCACATACATGTGAGAGTTTTTTTTTTATTTCTAAGTGGATACATAAGTGAAGAGGAAGAGCTGAATTATATACGATTCTGGGGGTATATTTTTTTAGAGAATTGTCTATCCACCTTAGAAAAGATTTCATCTATTGTAAGGGTTGTTAAGGAGTAGTGAAGTAGATGGTCGGAGAGTGCACATTGAGCATGGAAAGGGCAGAAAATTTCCTAGACAGCAGCTCCGGAGTTCTCCTGATTTTGGGCCTTGGGTAAATACCACTTGGGTTCCTACCTTTATTTGGTAGGGTAGTTTAAATTAGATTCTGGAGGATACAGGGTGTGGAGACTCGCAGAGTGACAGAGTAGACATGGAGCAGGGATTGTTTCTGATGTATTTAAGCTGTAATGAAAAAGGAATACCGTAAATGGTTGGATTGCTGGTCAGGCAAAAGCATGAGAACCTAATTACACTGCAGTCAGAACTGGAAGGGACGCAACGTGGCGCATCTCCATGGCAATAGGGGACTTCTTCCACCATTACCAATATTATTTTCAAGGGGATGCAGTCAAAATACCGACAAGAACAAAATCCCGACAAGGTCAAAATACCGACATATAGAATGTACAGGTGAAACAGTCAACATGTTTTTTTTCACAGTTTTTTGAGCCGACATGTGCCGACAGGTGGTATTTCATGTCCTACCATCCACTAGGGCGTGGTGGGAGAATAAAATATTGTGCCGAGTGCAGCGAGGCACCGTGCCCGAAGCATTGCGAGTGAAGCGAGCAGCTGCGGTCAGAGGCGTAACTAAAGTTTTGAGGGCCCCATAGCAAAATATTGAAAGGGGCCCCCCTCCTGCCAGAGCCACTACAAATGCCCTTTGGGGGGAATGGAAGAAAGAGTGAGGGGAGTGAGCAACAAAGAAGATGTCAGGAAAATAGAGAGAAAAAGAAAGAGGAGGGATAGAGGTGTGGTCAGGGAGAGAATGAGAGAGGGAGAAAGAAAGAGAGAGAGCGAGAGTTAGGGGGGAAATAGAGGATATGGAGAGAGTTAAATATAGAAAAGAGATGAGGTGGAGGGGAAAGAGAGGGGAGGGGGAGACAGAGAGTGAGAGGAGGGGGTGAAAAGAGTAAAGGGGAAGAGGGGTAAGAGAGGGATAGGGAGGAGGGGGGGGGGGGGAGAGAAGGCATTGTGTAATCCCCCCCACAATACAAATGGTGCTGTGTACCTCAATCACCGATGCCTGCCTCATTTTCACTGCCGCCGGCCACTCCTCTTGCTTCTGGTTGCATCTGGGCTCCTGCTCCCACCACCACTAAAGGGGACATAGCCTCTGTACGTGCACTGCAGCACTATTTAAAAATAAACCCGGCAAACGAAAATCAAAGGGTAAATAAGAGAGGGGGGAGGGGTAGCAAGAGAGGGGGAGCTAGAGAGATAGAGTAAAAGAGGTGGGGCTGAGGGGAAAGGAGGAGAGTGAGTGAATGAGAGCAGTTGAAGGAAGAGGGGCTGAGTATGTGTAATTCCCCCCCAGTTCAAGCGGCACTGCGTACCGCATTGTGTATTTCACTTACCACCGAAGTCAGCCCCGGGCCTCCTGCTTCCATTCCTCTGCACAGCTGCTTCAAGGCAGCGCACCGCCGGGTGTACTCTCCTGGACGCCGCACCGGGTCTCCTCATGCAGCATCAGACTCAAGCGTCCTGCTTCAAGGCAGCGCACCGCTGGCGCCGGGTGTCCTGGATGCTGAGCCATGTCTCCTCTGCAAGCTGGCTGCTACTACCGCCGCTGAAGGGGACGGGATGGCTTAACCACTGCCCGCAGGCCATTATATAAAAAAAACTGACAAAATGAAAAGGGTGCAGGGGAATGCCTGCTGGGGCCCCGGGCCCCATAGCAATTGCATCCCCTGCACCCTCTCTAGTTACGCCACTGGCTGCGGTTCACTTCCAACTGTGTCCATGTCGACATTCGGGTAAAAAAACTGTGATGAAACCCATGTCGACCTCACGACCTGTGGATACAAAGTCATGTTGACTGTTTCACCTGTACATTCTATATGTCTGTATTTTGTCCTTGTCGGGATTTTAAATGTCGGGATTTTGACCGTTGGGATTTCATACCAAATCCTTTTCAAGTACCCCCAACTGGTCTGCAGAGTACCCCAGGTTGAGAACCATTGTACTAGATAATACATAGATGAGTTTGTGTAAATGTATATTTTCCATTTTAAGTACAATGCCTATTTATTTCTAACTAATGTTGTTCCTTTTGCAGAGTGTGATGCCATTATTTGTCTCAACAGACATGACCTTTCTTTTGAAACCAAACATTTTTATAAAAACATCTCGGGCATATGCTTGTGAAGCTTTGAATGCTGTTGGTTACACACAAAGAACAAGTGGATGTCTCTCTCACGATCTACAGGTAACACCACCATTGTACTTGGATAAAGAGCTAACATAACACACAAATAATATACATAAATTTATAGGACGTGGATTATGGATTCAGGTGATGCTGTTTTTTCAAAGCATAGACTGCAATAGTAATCTCTTACAGAAATCTTGTATTTCAACCAAGCATCATCTATATAAGTATTATTGAACAATGTTTGTGTGTGTGTGTGTGTATGGATGTTTCATGATGACTGTCAAATGCTTTAAACTTTGCACACTACCTTATCATCTTAAGGGATAATCTATAGGTGGCCATACATCAGAAAGATATTGTACCCAATCATACAATCTCAATCGATTGTAAGATGGATTGTATGCAGATTGTGTGCACATCTTATGTGCACAATCATACAATCCATCAGCAGATGGATTGTATGGATGATTGTATGATGGATTGTATGCAGATTGTGTGCACAGTCATGCAGCAGATGGATTGTATGACTGATTGTATGATGGATTGTGAGTAGATTGTGTGTCCAAAAAGCACCAAGGACTGCCGGGGATTTCAAGGGAAATTGTACACAAGAATGAGCGCAATCGATCTTAAGATCGATCTTTCTGATGTATGGCCAGCTTAAGTTTGAATATGGGTTTAATTCGATGAGCCCTTAACCCTTTGAGTGCCAACATGTCTGAGATGTGCTATATATCCGTTAAATATGCCAGAGTCGCACACATTTAAATTTAAATTAAAAAAAATTGTGTAAAAAAAGATTATATTTCCTATATATAAAGGTAAACATTACAGGTCATTGTGATGAATTAAAATGTTTGCTTGCCAATTTTCACACCTATTTTGACAAATTCCTTTGGCACTCAAAGGGTTAAGGGTGCTGTCAATAAGGGCCCGTGTTATTTCTGTTGTTTTCATGCATTGTGATCGGTCATTGGAAAGCTTATGACTTTAAGAATACAACATAGCCCTGCTAGGATCACCTAAGATACATTGTATGCAAAAGGACCGTATACAATGAATCTTATGCGATCCAGCCTCCTGGCAGCTGCCGGGTGAGAACGTGGTGTACCGCATGTCATACCTCGCACTAGTGGATTGCCGCCTTTAGGGGGTATTCAATGAGTGTCGTGCTCCCGCAGCCATCTCCCGACGGGGGAGATGGCTGCGGGGCCCTATTCAATGCGGTCTTCCCTGACAGCATTGAACAGGGGTTCTCCGCAGAATGAGCCCGACATCACAAACTGTAGGGCTCGTTCTGCCGAGAAAAGCTGGAAATAGTCGAGCTCCCGGCCGAAGCTCGTCTATTTCCGTCCTCAGCTCGCGGCCACGCCCCTTTCTCGCCGCTCGGCGGCCGGGACATTGAATCCCGACCGCCGAGCTCAAGTCAAGCAAAGCGAGAACGGGACAGGGCCGCGGCTGTCAAGCTTGCTCGACAGCCGTACCCCTGACATTGAATACCCCCCTTAGTCTCATTAACTGCAGACAGAGGGTAGATGTATGAAGCCGTGTTAAGGGAGAAGTGATAAAGTGCCTGGTAATTTACCAATGGCCAATCAGCTCCTAAATGTTAAGTTATATTCTGGGTTTAAAAGGGGACAGTCAGGAGCTGATTGGCCGGTGATAAAGTATCAAGCACTTTATAACTTCTCCCTTATCACTGCTTTCCTGACTTCCAGATGTAAAGTTTTTATTATCATTTTTATAGTAGTTATCCTTGGATACTGTATATTCATGATGATTTTTAGCTATGATATCTTAGTAGTCACTCCTTATTAACTTGTTTAGTATTATTTTGTTTTTCTGTTTAGAGTTATGTTACTAGCCTTGTGCCAGACGCACTTTTAAACGCATTTATGTCAAGGAGTTTAGTCGAAAGTAATTTCAAGAAAGCAATGGATAGATACAACAAATACAAGAAAAAGAAATGAGCATGTTCTTGGATCGCACATCTTTAAGGAGTGAATTGTCTTTAAGTGTTTAATAAATGGCATCATTGATTTCTATGTTTTTGTTATACATTGTATTCTCTTAAAATACTGTAACTAAGATATATATACTTTATAATACAAGTTGAGTATCCCTTATCCAAATTATTCTGAAAACCATACATTTGTTGAAAGTGAACAAAAATTTTTTTTTCTTGCTAAAAGCACAACTGGGTACATCTGTAAGGGAAGCGGTCATCTGTCAGATCAGACTTAGGTCGACCCCGGATGAGTTTTTCACTTTTTTTTGAGCCGGCATGTGCCGACAGGCGGTATTTCATGCCCTACCATCCACTAGGGCGTGGTGGGAGAATAAAATAGTGTGCCCGAAGCATAGCGAGCGATGCAACTCCAACTGTGTCCATGACGACTGTGTCGACATTCGGCTAAAAAAAAGTGGAAACCTCATGTCGACCTAATGACTGTCGACCTAAACCCATGTCGACCTTGGCCCATGTTGACCTCAAGTCATGTCGACCTTGGGGTCAGTCGACCTTCCGGGGTCGACCTAATGACTGTAGACCTAAGTCTGTTCTGACAGATGTACCGCTTCCATCTGTAAATGCATTACTGAGGACATGATATGTAACTGGCACTACTGGGGACATCTGTAACAGCACTACTGGGGACATGATATGTAACCGGCACTACTGGGGACATGATATGTAACCGGCACTACTGGGGACATGATATGTAACCGGCACTACTGGGGACATCTATAATAGCACTACTGGGGATTGCATGCGACCTCGCTACCCACCACTGGGGGGGTGGGGGTGTTTAGTCAGGGGGCGGGCAGCAGGGAGACAGACATGCTGTCTGGGCACAAAGCAAGCATTGCAGGTATGGCCAGGACATGAGGCAGCAGTTAGGAAGAGTGGCCTTGATACTACAATGTGCTCCGTGTGTTTTTAATTAGATAGCATCGCATCTAGTTCAAAACGCATGCGATACGCTACAACAGCATCCAATTTGAACTAGATACAATGCAATCTAGTTCAAAAAGTACATGCTGCCCATACTTTTTGTACTTTGCAATGTGATGTGCTCAGGAGCACGCAGCGCATCACATCACATCTCAAGGCAAGGACACACCGTGTATGGGGCACCTTAAGTGAATGGATGTAGCAGATGAGCAATACTCTTCATAGACATATGAATTTGTTATTTGCGGTGTCTCCAGTTAAAGTTGCTAAAGACCAAGTAAATTGCACCTCGCAGTCATTGGCCTGGTCACTTCCATAAACGCCAGCTGCCGCCGCCCCTCCCCATGCAGGCCTCTGCCTGTCAATCAGGCAGAGGTGATGTCATTTTTACTATACAATCGAACGGCCTGTCCTATGCATGGGCAGTTCCTGACCGTCAGGAAACTATAAGTGCTGGTAACAGAGTGAGGTACCTTGTAGATATTGGCTGAAACAAATACTTCATATAGATCAAATATAATAAAACAAAAACATTGATTCAAGTTACTTTTTGTAATGCTCATTTAAGAACTGAAATGACAATATGGAAAAGATGTTCAATTAAAATTGACTTCCATAAGTAGTAGCCAGTGTGTTTGTTTTGGTCTAGGGAAATGCCTACAACTTCTAATGATTTATAAATGAAATTCTTCCTGCACATTGTTGCAACAAAGGGAAAATAGTTATGTTGTACATTTATTGTACACGATACACACTGTTACAGCATTTATAACATTGGTCTCATCTATACAGCATTACTAGGAAGACAGCGGATTGATTTTTTTTATTTAAAAAAATTGTCCTATGACAGTGATCATTTGAACGGTATTTGCATCCACTTGGCTTTAAACACAAGCACAATGCATCTCTGACCTCACTTTCTATAAACCATTATTTCTGTAATAGAATGAAAAAAATGACTTATACATATTCCAAAAATATTCGGGATGTCCTGTGTTTTTAAAAATGCTTCTTCTATTTGCATGCAGATCATACAATTACAGATGGAAGACAAGCGGAAGAGTTGGCTTGGCCAAACCCTAACTGACAGTAGAGAATCATTTTGGTTCAACACATTTTTCAATAAACAATGCAAAGCAATGATAATTTCACATATACTAACCTATGCAAGACACATTTAGTTTGACTGTAATTCAATAATCTACTAAAACATAAAAACCTTATCTTGCCTATTGCAAACACTTCTGAACATTAGCTATACTTGTCCAAGCATACTTCACTCCATGATAGGACCACAGATAGGACGTCCAGTGGGAACATTTCTTATTTGCACATTCAGGAACAATTACAGTCTAATTATTGTCATGTAGACATTATCCTGTCGAGTTAGATCTTGAAAATAAACAAGCTTGTAAAAAAAAAAAGACAGGCACTTTTCTTATAATTAAACATCTGTCCCTTCCTCCGAGATGGCAGCTGATCCACTCTACACCCAGATCTGCAATGCAGAGGAGATTACCGTCTTGGTTCTATGCACCTTATGGGTGTCCTGCTAATCATAGTTTGCACATTGCTTGTGCCACTTTAGAGTTGCTTCTCCTTCCCAGAGCTTTGCAGATAAAAGCACCAGCTTCAGTTAGCTTCTTTAAGTCAACACCCTGTAACATAAAAAAGAAAAAGAAAACATTAACAACATTACAGTTATCATATACAGCAGGCATGTCCAAACTATGGCCCTCCAGCTGTTGTGAAACTAAAAGTCCCATCATGCCTTGCCACAGTTTTGCCAGATATACAGTATACCATGTTCAGTCCATATATGTTAATTGCTGAACTACATTCCTTAGTTAGTCAGGTCCATAAATATTGGGACAGCGACACAATTCTCTTATTTTGGCCTATATACACCACCACAAAGTGTTCGAAGTGAACCAAACAAGATGTGCTTTAACTTAAGGGTATTTACATCCAAATCAGGTAAAGGGTGTAGGAATTACAATGGTTTCTATATGTGCCTCCCACTTTTTAAAGGGACCAAAAAGGAATGAGACAAACTAAACAATCCTAAATCAAACTTTAACCCTTTAATACTTTGTTGCAAATCTTTTGCAGTCAATTACATCCTGAAGTCTGGAATGCATAGACATCACCAGATGCTGAGTTGCATCCTGGGTGATGCTCTACCAGGCCTCTACTGCAAATGTCTTTAGGTCAGGTGATTGACTTGGCTATTGCATAACATTCTACTTATTTGCCTTAAAAAAACTTGTTGGTTGCTCTTGCCGTATGCTTCGGGTCATTGTCCATCTGACTGTATATCTACTCATCTTGTATTAGAGACAACAAATTAAATGTCCTTGTTTAAGAAAATGACTACTTAAGTGTAGCTACAGTACAATGAATACAGTGAGCATTAAGCTATCACATAATAAAAGGCAACTGGTACATACTGTATGAATGCCAAGGCCTTCTAGCATGTAAGCAACATCTTCAGTAGCCACATTCCCAGAAGCTCCTTGTGCATAAGGACATCCACCTAAGCCTGCAATAGAGGAATCCACCACCTGCACTCCCATCTGGCAGGGATGGAGCAAAATTGACCATTAGAGCAACAACAAACATGAGAAATATAAACTTAAAACATTATAGAAGTGGTTTAAATAATTAAAATACAGAATATACAAAAATAAAATAAACGTACTATAATAGGCACTTGGCAATTCTGAACTTGTTGTGTGTAGTCTATACTTGGACCCCAGAGGTTACATATATTTAAAGATTTGGCCATACCGCTACCAGATTTATTGTCCAATCTCACTGGTTGGAACAAAAACCTGGTAATAGATGAGCACAAATGACAGTTGACCATTTGTTTGGAAATGTTGGAAAACTGAAACTGTCATTCATGGTTTTTGTTCCAACCAGCCCAATCTGACAATAAATCTTTAGATGTATGACCAGCTTAAAGAGAACAAGTGGAGGTGTTTCCCATAGCAACCATACAGATTCTTACTATGATTTTTCGAATACAAACTATAAAATAAGATCTAGAATCTAATTGATGACTATGAGCTACACCACCACTCTTCCCCTTAAAAACATAACAGAGAAACATAGAATTTAATGGCAGATAAGAACCACTTGGCCCATCTAGTCTGCCCTTTTTTTATCCTTTACACAATCTCAAACCTTTATGAACCTTAGATCTTTGTAAGGCTATCCATAGGTCCATCCCAGGCATGTTTAAATTGCTATACTGTCCTGGCCTCTACCACCTCTGATGGGAGGCTATTCCACTTATACACTACCCTTTCTATGAAGTAACTTTTCCTTTAATTTCCCCATGAACCTGCATCCCTCCAATACTTCTCTTCCTGTGAAGAATGTTTCCCTGCTATACTTCGTTAAACCCCTTGGTGGTACCTGTACATTATACATACCAGTACACACCAGCTAGCCGTATAATCATATCAGCTGACCATATACTGGTACTTAATTGTTTACTTAATACAATTCTTTAATATGTGACAAAGTTTCCAAGCAGTCAATGTAAAACAGGTTTTTCTAGAAATTGATTCTAGAAAATTTATAGAGGGTGATTCACTGCATGTCAAATATCAGGAGATACAGTATTGGATTCATATCCTTAGGAAATCCTGTATTTGATTTATTGACATGCTTACTGTATACTCATATTTTTGCAGGCTTTCAATGATATTTGTCTGGAACAGCTTTCCAGCTTTAACGCATATCAAATAAAAGTTAAATTTTATATACTAAAGAGTGCCCCCAGAAAAACAGAGTGCAATTCTTTCTTTCTACATATATAGACTCTCAGGGGAGCACCTCCACGTGAGTCAGTGTCCACTAACACTCTTAAGCTTGGACAACTATTATTGTGGTATCTATTTATGCATTGTACCTACAGTAAAAGCAGGTGCACAGTTTTTTCCATTCTCCCCCCTTCCCTGTTACTCAACCTTTTGCATGTGTGTTATCTGCAAAAAAGTCAAACTTTCCATTCAATACATAATACATTTGTAAAGAACTGTGGTCCAGTACATAATACATTTGTAAAGAACTGTGGTACAGATCCATGGTGTACTCCACTGGTAACATTTCCCTCCCCACACGGCATTCCATTTACTACAACTGTTTCCTATCCTGTAACCAGATTCTAATAGATATAACGATTTTATAATCCAATCCCACGCTTTCGAGTTTATTTAGCAGTCTGCAATGTGGGACAGTGTCAAAAGCCTTATTAAAGTCTAGATATTATCCAACCATGACCCCTCCTTGATCTATTATTTTAGTCACAGAGGAAAGTTGTTTGAATTTAAGATATTCCACTACCCTCTCTTTAATAGTGTTTTCATTACTTTGCCTACTACTGATCTAAAGCTGGGGACACATTAGACTATGGGGTATAGTCAATGCTGTTTAAATGAGCTATGACAGCAAGCAGTGCCGATAGCTTGCGAACATTATTCAACTGCCCCCCCCCCCCCCCCCCCCCTCACAAACCGTTTCGACCTCACAGGATCTTCTCAGAGAGGTGGAAACAGCGAGTGCGACCATCAATGCTCACCACTATATACAGCGGCCTCGCTGCAATTGTGGCGAACCTCGACCATTCCAATCCTTACTGAATCACCCCCTAAGTCAGCAATTCAGATCACCGGATAAAAATTTGTAGATTGCTTCACATGGACTATGGACCTATATTACCAACATCAAGCATACGAAGCCTTTAAAGTTGAACCAACAGTGTGTTTTTAAAGTGGACCCACAGTCACTCTAGGACAGTGGTTCTCAAACTTTTTTGAATCAGGGTGCCGTAGAGCATCGCTATTTTCACTATGCCCCTAGGTCAAAAGTTTCTTATACTGTAGATTAATTTAAAAAACAATAATACATTAAGTGAAATGGGGTCATAAGTCAACCTTTTGTTTAACTATGTGGTGAGGGACAGGATTTGTTTAGTTTTATTTATTTATTAACAATTTCTTATATAGCTCACACATTCCACAGCACTTTATAGAGAAAATATTTGAATATTCACATCAGTCCATGCCCCAGTGGAGCTTACAATCTATATTCCCTACCACATGTTAACACACGTAAACACACACACTCTAGGTTTAATTTATAGGGAGCCAATTAGCCTACCAGTATATTTTGGGATTGTGGGAGGAAACCGGAGTACCCAGAGGAAACCCACACAAGTACGGGGAGGATATACAAACTCCGCACAGTTAGGGCCATGGTGGGAATGGAAACCATGACCTCAGGGCTGTGAGGCAGTAATGCTAACCATTACACCATCCGTACTGCTTAAGTTTTTGTCCACATTTTTTAATTGGAAGCCACAATCACTTGCTTGCCTATCCTATTGACTATAAAGAATTGCCATAGGTCCTGGGCCACCAACACAAGGCACCCCCAGGTTGCTACAGCACACAGCTTGGGAACAACTGCTCTACCAGGTACATTTGTACTTAGAAATTAGGCTATTTGTTTGTACCTTACTACAACTGTGCGAGCAGCTACACAATCTGTACAACAAGAGGTTACCAGGCCTCCAACTCATTAGTAAGGTACATTTTTTTCACAGTTTAAAGTTGATTATTGCATAATATTTAAATTTATATAAAAACTGTATTTTTATACAAGTGTCAGAACATAAAGAAAATAACAGGTTTGTTAATAGAAAGATGCTAGCATATGAATTTGTTAAATTGAGAAATTAATTAGTAGAAATTACAGAAATTTCCTGGCTACATTCCAAGAATGATATGCAAAAAGAGAAATGAATTTTGGGAAATTCAAATTAAACATAGGTCCTTTATTCTTTGGATAATATTTGCATAATGGGCTATTAAAAATAAATATTATATATAATATATATTTACAAAATAGGACAAAGGAAAAGAGTAGGATTGTATCTATTTTCTTTACAGTACAACTACTACATCTATTACCTGCAAGGCTACAAGTATGTTTGCCAAAGCCTGCCCATATGTATCATGACAGTGAACAGCGAGGGCTTTGGCAGGAATAACATCCAGCACAGCAGTCAACATGTCGCGCATACTGCCTGGTGTCCCAACGCCAATAGTATCTCCCAGCGATATCTCATAGCAACCCATGGAGAACATCTTGTGTGCCACCTGATGATAAAGGAGAAAGTGAGATCATTCACATGATGTATATTATGTACATAAGGTGACAATAGGCATCGCTGACATGAAATGGAATGATTCTGACACACTTGGTAAAAGTATGTATTGCATGCCCAAAGTATGCTGTGCTGTTTCTTGGTAAGCCTCATGCACTATTGAAATAATTGTTAGTTGTGAAGATACGGTCACCTGTGTTATCCAATGTATTCTAATCATGTGTACTGTAAATGGAACCTAGAGTAACAATAGTAATACAGCACAGGAGCTAAACATTATACATGTGGAGTTAATTTCGTTATGTTGTCACTCATTTCACTTTTCTTTATATGTACTAACTGTATTACAGTGCTAGCAATTTTATACAATTTTTTAATGCCAACCTGAAACTATACGACAATTGTATAATACCACAAAGGAAACTATTTATTGACGTAATTAAGTACAGCATGATCAGTTTGGTAGAGTGCACGGGCACGTCTGTGTCTTTTCAAATACAATCAAAAAATGTCAGGTTTCCGCCCCCAAATGTCGGCTTCCTGTCAGTCACACTGCAGCTACATTGCATTTACAATCCATACGCATTTTCAGTTGCTTGCGCATGTCCAATTGAAAAACAGTATGCATGTGGAATTGTTAGATAATCACTCAAGTGGGAATTCCCTAATAAGCGATCCATGCTGAATTAGGCTCCTCATCCACAAATGCATTCTCTAGCTCATTATCACCAAGAAATGCACAAGAACGGTTTCCTGGACACAGATGATGTATCAAGCAGTGAAGAGTCGAGACTTGGACAGGTGGAGACATTGCCCACAACAACCAATCAGCTTCTACCTATGATTTTATACAGTGTATTTGATAAATGCTACCTCAAAGATGAAAGGTTGCAGAAGGAAACATTTGCACCCGTCTACTTCTCCACCCTTTCCACTGCTTGAAACATCTCCACCATTTCCTTTAGTCATGAAAAGTATACTGCAACACATCAACTTTATATAAAGTACAATAAGGGAACTTACCTCAGCTACTTTACTTGGAGATACTTTTCCCTGATAGGGACACCCCAGAACACAAGACACATATCTGAAATGGCACCATATATATATATATTTCAGGATCCTACATCTGTGCAACCAGTTTTATTTAATTCAAAAGCAGAAGGTAAAAGCATTTTAGTATTAGCGATATTCTATTAAAGACATTGACGAAAACAACATTAGATCATACTAAATCTGCTCTGCAACAAGACAAAAAGCATGGTTAATTTTGCATGTTAAATATTGAGCCCTGTAAGCTCTGGAAGGTAAAAGGCAGAATAAGCAATTCAAATGGTTGTAAAAGAAAGCAGATTTGTAGGGGAGAAAGCGCCCAGAATAAGGCAAGGCCTCCCGGCACCAAAGCTGTGAAGCCAGGTGCAGGCTAGCCATGTTTTGGGTCATAGTGCCTGAGTGTGACATCATGCAGCCACTGTGGCCCTCCCCACGAGCAGTCCAGACATGCTTACAGTGTCCGGATCGTACACACAAAATGCTGCGTTGCCATTCCTGGCCAGCACTGGAACTGCGATTTGATGTGATCGCAGTTTCATGTGCAAAAGTGTACAAATCGGTCTCAGATGGTGAATTATTGCTGCTTTCAGTGCATTTGTCTATTCAACAATCCACTGAATTACTCTAACTTCAGCCTAAGTAACTACATTGGGTCCATGAGAAATATTGTGGTGAATGAGATTCACATATATCAAATTAATGTGATTCATGGGAGACTGCAAACTTGGTGGGAATAAAATCTTTTTCTTTTTTTTTGTTACTTTTCAAACGATCAATGTGAGTTATTAAAATTACTATATTGGGCTGGGGCATATACTGTCAGTGTTCTACCCACTGCTAGGCCCCATTCTGCCAAATCCCCATTGTATATACTTACCCCTGCCCAGTGCAGGGTTGTAATCAGTCCAGGTCTATCCAGCGGTTCACTACAGTGGGGGATAGTGAGGAGGCGCACCTCCAGGGTCCCACTGCTCATGCATGTTAGAAATGGGACAGGCTATTGTACTTTAACAGATATTGGGACAGATGCACGAAGCTTAAAGTGTGATAAAACAGAGAGTGATAAACAACTAGCCAATCAGCTCCTACCTGTCATGTTACAGGCTGTGTTTGAAAAATGTCAGACAGGAGCTGATTGGTTGGTTGTTTATCACTCTCCATTTTATCACTATTGAATATTAGTACATCTGGCTCATTATTCTTACAATGATATGATGTTTAGAAAATACACTCACCCATTACGTTTAAAGGACATAAATGTTAGTGTAAACTAAGTTATGGCGAGTCCATACATCAGATATCTTCCTTTACAACATTATACCAGCAGAGTAATTGTGCACTAGAGGCATGGTGGTGTCTCTGGCCTATCCATAGCTGCATGGCTCAGAGAACATACTTTATATCAGTGGTTCTCAACCTTAGTTCTCAGTGACCACTAACAGTTCATGTTTTCTAGGTCACTAAGCAGGTGCACTCATTACTCACTGACACATTTTAAAAGATTCTCAGGTGAAGTAATTATTTCCCTTGTGATTCTGTGCGGAGACATGGAAAACCTGAACTGTTGGGGGTACTTGAGGGTCGAGGTGGAGAGCCACTGCTTTATATCACTTTTACAAGTTTGGGCTAAGGTAAGGCTTTAGATTTCTCCCAAAAAAATATCAGGGTAGTATAGTAAAGTGAAGATGGAAAATTCCATGAATGTAAAATGAAAAGTTTTATTGCCCTCACCCTCGTACAGGAATGCTGGCTTCTTTAGCTGCTGCGGTTACTGCCTTGAATCTCTGCAGGCTCTCCTCTATGCTGCAGTTAATATTCTTCTTGCTGAAGAGCTCTGAAGCTGCACCAAATATTGCCACTTCTTTGGCACCACATTCAACCTGACAAGGACACACAGAACAATAAGCTATAGATCTATGCAAAAAAAAAACAACATTTTCTGTCCACAGATGTGTATGCCAATTCAAGTGTATATTAGGTTTGTGCCAATCAGGAATTCTATCAGCTACAGCAGCTGATCACCCACAACAGCACGAAGTATGTCAGGGGTCATCAGCTAGCAAGAAAAGAAAGGTCACTTTAACACCAAGCTAACAGACCTGTGTTATTTGGCCTTCCTTGTGTGCTCATGTGCAACAGGTATGTCACCTTGTGTGTGGTCAGCATTGGATAATGGCTAGATGTGATGACCACTGTGTAGATCCTTGATGGCTAACCTTGACACTCCAGCTGTTGTTGAACTACACATCCCAGCATGCTCTGCATCAGATTTAACATGGCTAAAATAGCAAAACTGAAGCAGAGCATGCTGGGATGTGTAGTTTAAAAACCTCTGGAGTGTCAAGGTTAGCCATCAAGGGTGTACATAGACACAGTAAATGGCTTTGTAATCATGCATAATGTTACAGTAATAGGGAACAACATCCAATAGCAAGAAGGTATTCAGTATAAGACAGAATCCATAAGAAACGTATACTTCATTAACAGGCACACAGAGAAATCCAACAATGCAGACTATAGTATTGTATCCACATACCGCTAGATGACAATATTACATATTATACTGTTTTGTCTATGCACACATTGGTTTTCCCCTATGGCAGTTGTTAACTTTATGAGTAATCAACTATACATGTGAAATGCAAAGAAGCCTATTTTTCTGCAATATACATAACAATTCAAGAAAGTATCTGAAAAAGCAGTAGTCTACAGGAATAGCCGTGTGTAGATGCAAAGTCATATACAGTAAAAGGGAAATTAGGTAGCAGCTAAAATCATTTCTGGAAATTGTTTTGTGTTAATCCCCCAACGATATCATGATCAAACACTTACTACAGTAATGCTCATTCCTTTCTGAAAAGTGATGCAGTACTTACTGCTGCCTGGAATCCAGTTAGGTTCGGAGTCAGTACAGGATAGCTGACACTGGGGAATTTCTTTATTCCCTGCATGACCGTGATATGATCTGCCATCTAATTAGAATAGAAAACATATTCATTGAATGCAATGGCATTTCTGGCATGTCTGACACCTCTGAGCAGAAAACACAATTCTCTTAGTCTATTGACTAATAAATAATAATAATAAATGCCACACAATAATCTGTGTTTAACACATATGAGAACAATGAATTACAATATTCAGCAGCTAACCTCTGAAAAAAAAAACCCATTAATTATCAGTTGTAATATTATACATTTGGTATGCAATACTCATCACCAGGTGCCAATAAATGCAGGTTTTTAGGAGATCACTTCTCAAATGGACAAAACCATGTGCATTAAGGGGGGGGGGGGGGAGATGTAAAATGTGCAGAGAGAATTAGGGTGAGTTATTTTGTTTCTGTGCAGGGAAAATACTGACTGCTTTATTTTTACACTGCAATATAGATCTCACTTTAAAGTAAAACCCCACCCAAATCTAACTCTCTCTGCACAAATAACATCTACCCCACCTGCAGTGCACATGGTTTTGTCCATTTGAGAAGGAATTTGCCATAAGGAGTGAACCAGAATAACCCCCATAATAATCTGTTAATTACAAGTCAGTTGCCAAAATAATAAATACGTTTCTGTCCTAAAGGTCAAATCTGAGAATCAGAACACACATTATTTGTGACCAGTGTCTGAGCCACATACGATCAATTTTATTCTTTATCTTTATAAAGACATTGTACCCTTCCTATTTCACTTCTGTATATTATGGTATTACTGTTTACCTATTGAAGTCATGCACATGAAATCCAACTGCAAATACATACAGTAGAGCCCTATAGAACAAACAATTTAAATTAGCAACACTCACAAATAAGCTGTGTACACACGGGGGCGATAGGGGCTATAATCGCTGGGAATATGGTCGCAGGCGACCATATTGCCAGTGATGGAAGTGTGCCCCGGCGATAAATCGCCGGGTGCGCGCTCCCGTTTTCAGCCCCATTGTAATCGCTGGTCGCAGGAGCTTGCTCCTGCGACCAGCTAACTACCTCTGCGGCACCGCTGGCAGAGGTTCCCTTTCATCAGCGACCATCTCTGGTCGCTGATGAAAAGGAGATACTGAGCAATATATTGCTCAGCAATGTATTGCTAGCAATATATTGCTGAGCAATATATCTCCCCGTGTGTACGGGGCTATAGTGTAGGCCCTTACAAGATTGCAAAGTAAAGGTCTTAAAAAGATAACTTTCTTCAATCAAATATCATAAAGTACCTGTGGAACCCATTTTGGAGACACAAAGCTGGTGGCCTCTATTGCTTGCAATCCAGACTCAGATAACATGTTAATGAGATGAATTTTTACTTCAGTTGGAACAATGTTCTGTAAGATATGGAAAATAAACCTGTTTAAAACCACACCACATGGAAAATATTAACATACACATAACTTCCCTGAAAACATGAATACAAGAAAGGGTTAATATAGGTACATTGTTTTAAGTACAATTTGAGTACTGAAGATATGAATCCGTGCCCTGATCTGTACAGAAGAAGGGACATAATTATAGTCAAATTTGCAGGAGTTTTTCCAGACGATTGTGTGTCTCCCTAGCCCTGCTGCTGCTTTAAATCCTGGACTGGATCTTCCACATTACCCTCATGTGGAAGTACGCTGTCCCTGCCACACTATATACAATTTTAAAATAATCCCATATTAAGAAATATTTATATTCATATTGATAAAACATTATAATAAAATGAATATGATGAAGAACCTCATAAAGCTCTTAATGTTTAAATGAGAATATATTATGGACAGTGTCAGTCTGTTCTTATGCTGTGTACACACGGGGGCGAAAGGGGCTATAAATCGCTGGAAATATGGTCGCAGGCGACCATATTGCCAGTGATTGGAGTGCGCACCAGCGATAAATCGCCGGGTGCGCGCTCCCGTTTTCTGCCCCATTGTAATCGCTCCTGCGACCAGCTAATTACCTCTGCGGCTCCCCCAGCAGAGGTCCTTTTCATCAGCGACCATCTCTGGTCGCTGATGCAAAGGAGACACTGGGCAATATATTGCTCAGGAATATATTGCTAGCAATATATTGCTGGGCAATAAATCTCCCCCCGTGTGTACGGGGCTTCATAGTGTCCACAAAGGCTGTCTCTGAAAAAGCTTTTCACTGGAAGGAATAAGCTCACAGGAGTGTTATGATTACCAGTCCACCATTTGAGGATGAAACATTGAATACCTAGCAGATCTGGTAACCTCAGACAACACGGTGAGTCCTGCTGGTGTAATCGGACTTCTCTCCTAGGCCCTTATTCTGGTTGGTGCGGTAATATCCGCGTGCGTTCGTGCCGCCGATGTTTTGTGTCTGCGCATGTGCAGAGGCGTCTCTGCGCATGTGCGAGCGGGGCGTACGGCCAAATTCCGCATGAAATGTGAACACTACGATCAGGGGGTGGAGAGGGGCGTGAAGGGCTATTTGGGCTCATTACCATATGCATACGCCCCGCGTTTCATGGGCGTTCCCATGCAAACGCTGGGCGTACGTATGGTAATGCAGTCGTGATGCACGTGTAGGGGGCGGACATAGGACATCGCCGGATGTCAGCTGCCCGCCCAGATCCCTGCTTTTGCACGGAAAAATGTCCGTGTGGTCTGAGGTTGCGGGATGATGGGGGAGGTTCCCTGAGATGGAGGAGGCGTATTCCATGAAAAATACACGTGCGGTCCGTTCGGCCAGCTTCTTACCGCGTACGGACGGAGTTGGCGATCCGTATGGAAGGCGGGGTTTCGCACGCACGGTCCTGGCCGCATATTCGGATCCGGCCACACCGATCAGAATAAGGCCCCTAGTTATATACAATCTGCTTGCCATATGTTCCATTTACCACATTATGGTCTCTGGTTATTGTCATGTTAATTGACCTAGTGTTCCCACTAGGCTGTTTTAGCGTAGTGCGGCGTTGCATCTTATTTTGCTGTGCCATTATTGTGGCACCCCGCTAAAGAAAAAGTATGCCCCCTCCCTGGTTAACCACACCCCGCTTTTGGAAGCGTGCCCTCTTCTCAACTCTGTGCCATACACTGCCCTCAAGTCTATATTGGACACTGTAAACACTGTTTATATTGCAATTGTTCACTTAATAAATACTACCAAAAAATAATAACAAACAGTGAATTAACTGTGAAGGTGCCCACACACTAGAACGATTTTTGGGCCGATTTTAGATAAATCGGCCGATATATCATCCGATGTTTACCGATAATCGTCCGATATCGTCCGATGCACGCTCCCGTGGATCTTTAGCTGAATCTTCTGATCTTAAGGTGGCCATACACACGCAGATTTATCTGCAGATCTGTCTGGTTGGAACAAAAACATGGTTATGGATGAGAGCAAATGACAGTTGACCATTTGCTTGGAAATGCTGGAAAACAGACAAACTGTTACTCATCCATAACAATGTTTTTGTTCCAACCAGCCAGATCTGAAGATAAATCTTACTAGTGTATGGGCACCATTACGTGCTGCACGAAAGATCAGAAGATTTAACAAAAGACCCATAGGAACGCACACGGGATCTTAAGAAAAATCTTTGGTAAATATGTGCGCTTGCCTGAAATCTTATGCGCACATCTTAAGATCGCAGATCTTTCTAGTGTTTGGGCACCTTGAGACTCAACAATGAATAGAGTACAGAAAACCATCAGGTCCTTTGTAGAAGAAAATAGGTAGAAGATTAGAAGAATTTATAAATACACAGAATAAGGTGAATAAAAGAAGAATATTTGAAAGAGGGTTTTGGCCCAAGGGTAATAAGATATAATATTACACCTGATATGATGGTCTGCCTACCTTCTCATTTTGCAGTCCATCCCTAGGTCCAACTTCAACTATCTTGACCTCTTTAGGGAATACATAATTGGGTAAGGAGCTGACCTGCCAAACACAAGATTATCACTAGTTTTATTTGTACATGTTACTACACAAACAAATGCAAAAACGTGTATAGTGCACACATGTCATTTCCATACAAACTTTATGCGTTCTAGAAAAAAAAATCACATTAGGAAAGGGAGATGCATGCTGAACTTTCAAATGTAAAAACAAAAAAATCCTATTAACCATCTACGGAGAGGTATTCAATCCAGGATCACGGCTGTCCTTCCAACAGCCGTGATCCTGTCCCGTTTGCGTTTTGATCGACAGCTGAACAACAGCTGGGATTCAATGTCCCACCTGCCGATCAGCGCAAAGGGGGCATGGCCATGAAAACGGCTGTGGATTGTCGATCTGCGGCCGGGATCGTGACAACCCGCAGCCCTTATCGGTAGAACAGGCCCCAAAGCTTCTAAAGTCAGGCTTGTTCTGCCGTGTTCCCTCTTCAATGCTGTCACTAAAGACAACATTGAATAGGGACCCGCCGCTATTCCCCACGTTGGGAATAGCAGCGGCAAATTGAATACCCCTCTATGTGAGAGATAAGCAAAATATTGGCTAAAAATGCCATAATAGAAATTCAAGTAAAAATGTTGTGTAATAAGAGATTATATTTCCTATATAAAGTAAATATTACAAGTCACTATGATAAATACAATTGTTTGCTTGGCTACTTTCACACCAATTTTGACCAATTCAGTTGGCACACAAAGGATTAAAACTCAAATCATCCAGCAGAATTAATGTGGACATTGGAGATTTGGTGAATTCAGCCCATTGTATATACAGTATATAGGCATTAACAACTAGGGGGAGTTAAACTGTTGGGCATCCGTAGCTCCAGTCTAAAGAGACAGGAGCTATTCAATGGACTGTGCTGACGGATGCGACCCATTATTATTGCTTACACATTTCTGAGGTGGCAAGCAGAAATCAATGAAAGGTCTGACGTCTGCATACCTAAACTGCTATTTTGCATCCTAACCTAATACATTTGGGTGAGACAAGAGCAATAAGTAACTTTTGACAATGTACAGAAAACAATTAGGTACTTGTGTTGATGGGTGCTGTTAAAACTGGACCTGAATGAGTTCCATGGTGTTTAAGCATAACGTGTGAGAAGGCATCAAGTGCACAAACCAAAAGTAAATAAAGAGGTTGATTTTTACAGCGTTCCTCACATGAGCCGTAATGGGCCTGATTCAGAAATGGATTCAGTCGCAATTTTCTACACAGCTAAAATTATCTCCAACAAACCATGTTGCTATGCAACTGTTTCTCTGCAGGGTACATACTGGCTTATTTTGCATGTAGCCCACAGATGCTAGACAACTTTTTTAGACTGAATTCAGACTCCAGTCTGAACACATCCCAACGAAACCTACCTTTCTTTGCAGTGCACATGGTTTAGCCCATTTCTGTGCTTTGCTTACAAGCTGAATCAGGACCATTGTGCAAAAACGTGCGAATGCTGTAGCTTCCTGGAGATCGCAAATCTAAGTGGTTGCGTACAAAGACGCAGCATCAGTCACAGATCCTTTGATAATCAACCATCTGTGTAACCCTATGGCAACTCAGAATCTCCACGGAACCTAGACACCGGAGCCATGTTTTCTGTATGATAAAGCGGAATGCCATGATAACAGAAGCAGAACCTACCCAAAATGTAGCACATATTATTTACACATTGCTGCTTCTAGCATGCAAAGCTAGTTTGGGGACTTTAAGTGGCTGTTTGGGTGTGCTAACAGGAGTTTATACACAGACACTTGGGCGTAATAAGTGTGATAATTAATGGCCTCCTCGAAAAGTTTAATTGCACCGTTGGGAGAGGATTAACTCCACGTATAAAATGACTATTTCTCCCTAATGATTCAATGTGTATAAACCTAGTTTTATGCACAAATGACATATTATTTAAAGTTACATTCAGGTTATGTATGTAAGGTATATGAAACATGTGCATTTTGTGTTTAGGCTTTGGTCCCATCCCAATATGACTTATTATGTATACGCAAATATTGCAAAAGACAGAAAAATCCTTTATCCAAAATACTTAGAAGTAACTTGTAGAAGATGATCCCATCATGGTCCCAAAATAAAACTTTGGAGGTGTATGAACAACAGTATGAACACTATTTTTAAACTATTTTAAAATATACTTTTAATAATGAGCTTTTATTACCTGATACAAACGTATCATCTATGTTTATTTACATTGGTTAACCTTACCTACCACCAGTAAGTTACACCGTATCCCTACTTCCTTAGCGCAGGTCTCACCCCCTTGTGGATTCTATTCATCCCTATCGGTTACACATTTGCAGGATAAAAGCTCATTAGCGGGGAGGTGATGTCACACGGGGGTGGGGCGGAGAAACGGCACATCGTCGAGGGGCAGGGAAGGAACCAGTGCTGCCTCCTCCGTACTTTGAAAGGGACCCGGGTCAACCATTCACACCGAAACATACTGGCCAGTATGCCGGGAAGGTCCAGGGAGCAATCCTGGTAGCTAGCAAAGTTATAGCTCCGAGGATTTTGGCCAGGGACCCTTTCACACTAGCACTACACCTGGGTTGTTCCCGGGCCAACTCGGGAAAAAGGCTGGTGTAAATGGTGTACGAGGCAGGTCACCTCACCAGTACCCTATCAGTGAGCGCTGTTTAAACTAGGTTGATACTTTTAATAATACCAGTATTGGGAAACCAACAGAGCTATATCACACTAGCTTCTGAATTACACTATTTTCCTCATTTTTAAATATTGGCTTTTTGAGAAAGTCAAAACTTTGATTTTTAAAAATAGTTGTGTTATAAGTCATGAAGGCCCATAAAAAGAGCAAGACCTTGATTAATGCCGGGTACACACCAGGATGATCATGCTCGTGAGCGGGTCATCAAAGGAACGTACGACCCGCTCACGAGCTGACTGAGCAGCCTACCAGTACAGAAAAAGCCCCTGATGTGATCGCGACCCGCACCCACTACAATGTTCTTTTCTGAGATCCTACCTGCAGCAGGTAGGACCTTAGAAAAGACCTAATGACCCACGGGGCCGCGCATCGGAAAGGGATCGCATCAAAAGGGCAGCGAAATGGCCCAAAACACGACCGATTTACATACAATAGGTCGAGATTGTATCTTAATTGGCTCATTTTGGGCCATATTGTCCTGGTGTGTACCCCACAATACTCTCCAGTTTACTTAGGTAACCTAGAAACGCAATTTTCATTTTTTTTTTGAAGCTTTAAAGGCAAAGAACTTCAAAACTGTTGGACACATCAGCTTTTGAGGGATCTAGGTTTTCTTTATTTTTTCCATTTCAGTGGTGGCAATGGTCTCAGTTTGGAAAAATGGAGCTGTGTCAATGCTGTTTAGGGGAGGGAAGAGTTCAGGGACTCGTTCAGAGGATGGAAAATTCCTGGCCTCTGTGACGAGCGGCACCATAACCCAGCTCATGGTGGGTGGTTTGATCCAATGCTGCGTCCTAGGACGACTGCTACTTTAGCAGCAGCAGCAAGGTGTCTGCTTGTAATAGGCTCATCCTGCAACAAAACATACATTATCATGGTGTATGGTAATTGCAGTCATAGCAAATCCAACCACACCTGAGTGACCCCATAGAACTGTACATTTGCTTGCAATAGAACATATTCAGTCTGAGTGATCACTCACATCTGCAACTGGTT
Source organism: Crinia signifera (assembly GCF_055691185.1). Lineage (NCBI taxonomy): Eukaryota > Metazoa > Chordata > Amphibia > Anura > Myobatrachidae > Crinia > Crinia signifera. Next base: position 184,918,459 of record NC_139220.1, read on the forward strand.
ATGTACAAGTGTCAATGCTGCAATCAATGCCGGATATGCCAAAAGTTGGCAACTCAGTGCTTGCACATTGGGACGCACAAATGTACATTGAGAAAAGGCTTTGTAGACATGCCACAGCCAATTCCCAGGCACGATTGCACAACATGCTGGGCCCGTGCTCCCTGCAAGGGTACTGTGGGACATGCTGCGTGCTCAGTGCCAATTACAAAGTGTCGTTTTAGAACACCAATGGAATCAGCAATACCAATAACTTATAGGCAACAAGAGCAAACACCAAAAGGGTCGTAACACAGAAAACGATGGCGCTGATAAACACTTGAGACTCGCAGTGTCTCTGACCTGCCGCAGCATAGCCCCAGAGGTCCATCCTGCAGCAATGCCCCCCCTGGGAACAGCTATCCTGGCAACCATCGCTAACATGACGCGAGACTGCAGCCAATCTTCCGTATTCCTACTTCACTTCCTGTCCAAAAGGGCCAAGGCGTTATAATAACACGCACTTTACGCTGTGATTGGGCAGGGGGCGGGCGCAGTACCGGAAGTGTCCTACCATAATGTCTTGAAACTCAGCCGTTGCCTTAGAAACGAACGTGCTTCTTCCTGCAATAACTCTGCCCCCTGTCGGCTACCTGGCAGTACAACAGCACATTAGTCCCCGGTTACTGATTGTAGTGCAGTTAGCATTCTCCCCCTGCTCTCTGTGCATCCTTTCCCAACGCCAATGTGAGACTGAACTACAGTTCCCAGCAGCCACTGCTGCCCCGTAGCAACCGGAAGTGACAGATCAGGTAACTCGGGGTCACAGGCTGGTGCATGGAGAGTAATGGTTTGTAGTGATTGCACTACTATGGAATATATGAGCGGTTTCTTTTGTGTATACATACGGTCACAATATTTAAACTTTGTCTGGGCAGACCATCTGATTATTTTTATGTATTACTGTGAACTATTATGTTTATATACTTTTTAACTGTACATTGTTTACATTTGTGTTTCAGGTCTAACAATTTTATCATAGTCTGAGCAGCATACATGGCACACATACATTTGCTTCCATTTCATATATGCTACATAAAGTAGAAAAACAGAGCTACTAACACTATATTGTTACTTTATATTATATGCTGCGAATTTAATCATTCATATAGTACAGTATCTTATGAAAACAATATAGTAGGCAGAATGCAGTAGATATGTGATATAAAAATAGGGGGGGGGGGGGGATTGCGATGCAAGTGGGTACTAAACCAGTTGGCGTAGCATATCTGACATGAATTCGTACTGCTCATCCCAAGAAAGAGAAGAAACCTTTGTGCATGCTTGTAGACCTATTGGAGGGAATTACATTTTTAGGGGGTGCACACAGCTGCCTTATAAAACTGATTAGTGTTCCTGTTTAAAGAGATACTATGCTAAGCCTACATCTAAAGATATCTAGCTAATCCGTTGTCTGTGCCAATGGGTGCAAATTATTTCTGCTCACACTCTGCGGAGGTTTCGAGCAGAAATCAACCCAAGCGTTTGGGTGTCCAAAGTTTCATTTCAGCAGTGCGTCAAATACTTTGGCCACTTGGTTTTGCCACTCGCCAAAGCTTCCAGACTTTGAATTTGGGTGTGTTAAGCAATGTGCACGCACAGCATTTGCAGCCCTGAAATAACCAATTGTATATTGTTCGTTGGGCACCCATTACTTGTAAGCAAACAAAAACAATTGAATGCATTTTCACTTAGATCAATTCTAGCAAAAGAGCATATTCACACGGATGTGAATTTACACATGCAGACTGAGGAAAGATAGCGAACAAGCCACTTTTGTTATAGATGTGTCATAATATGGAACAAGTCAGCTGATAAGCAGTTCTGTTTCCTTGGATACTATAACATAACATCTGCAAATCTAGCCACATTGCCAATCACTGCTAATGAATCCTCCAGCAAACAATGGTTTCCTGGAACTCTGAGCATGCTTTCTTAATGCACTATGGTAAATTTTTTAGTATTGGGTGTTGTGTTCTCTGCCGTGTGTAGGTTTTTACTGTTCATTTTCATAGGCAGTAATGAAATCATTTTTTTTTTCAATGCACATTACAGAGAATACAATAATTAATTTTAGTTGCTGTGATTTATTATTAATAGTTATTTATATATCGCACATGTATTCCGCAGTTCTTTTCAGAGAATATTTGAACATTCATTTCTCCAGAGGAACTTACAATCTATATTCCCTACCACATGTACACATGCGCACAGTCTAGGGTTAATTTTGTTAGCTGCCAATTAACTTACCAGTATATTTTTTGGATTGTGGGAGGAAACCGGAGTACCCGGAGGAAACCCAGGCAAGCATAGGGAGAATATACATCCTGCAGCTTAGGGCCATAGTGGTAATGAAACCCATGACTTAAGTGCTGTATTGATGTAATAATTTGATATTATGCTTTTTCAACAGAAGAAATGTCTCCATATAATTTGAATTAAAGTTGAAAGGAAACATTACTTGTATTATAAACTCTTTCCACACACAAAGGAATGGATGAAGTTGATAAGGCACATAACAGAAAGAAATCCAGAGCAGAAGGAACGACAAATAATGACTGTACAAAAGACCTTTTGGGCCAAGTAGATGAAAATGGCCAAAAAAGTGGACAAATGCGATGTCATTGTATTGATTGTGGGAAAAGTTTCACTAGGAAATCCTCCCTTATTGTACACCAGCGAATACACACCGGGGAAAAGCTCTTCATCTGCACAGAGTGTGGGAAAAGGTTTGGCCTCAAGTCCTCTATGGTCCGACATATGAGAACCCACACACCAAAGACCCTTAATATCTGTCCCGATTGTGGCAAATGCTTTACCCGTTATTCCAGCCTTTTCCAGCATCAGAAAGTCCATAGGAAAGAAAGACCCTATAAATGTTCTCACTGTGAGAAGACCTTTTCTCGGGCATCACAACTTGTAGTTCATCAAAGGATCCATAAGGGCAATTTGCTTCCTGTGAAGTCAGAGTGCGCGGAAAGCTGCAGTAACGTGGACAAGCTCAGCAGTCAGAAGAGAGCACAGCAGGCCAGTGTGTGTCTGCAGTGTGGAAAAGTGTTTAGAGTGCGTAGCTCTCTTGTGCGACACCAGAGAGTGCACCAAGGTGAGAAGATGAACAATATATTTATTGGCTGATAACTTAATACCAAGCTCGCAGTCTGCCAGCCAACCAGGAGCTACTACAGCCCCTCCTGATTGGCTGCCAAACCGCAAGCTCTGAATAACTTGCGAGCTGCCTAGAGTTTTTAAATAGCCGTGGACCTGCTCTGATACAGCCGGGTGGATTGTCCACCTCTCTCTGCCTGGCTTCTGCAGTTACCGCAAGTGCACCACTCTGCCCGGCCATGAGCAGGATCTGCTTCCTCCCTGCAAAAGAAAGGAAACAGAGTCTGGTCGCCATGGCGACATGGTCCCCAGGGTTTGTCGAACCCTGCTTTAAACCTATCCCTATCTAAAATTCAGAAGCAGAATTCCCAATAAATCTAAACTTATACAAACTCATACATTATTACATTCCACCTTATGTTTGAGATGCTAATCTATAATAGTTGTCAAATGTTTGGTCTAATAAACCTAATGATCTGAGCGTAATTGCTTACTATTCTAATCAGTTGACTCCATTTCCATAACTTGCTACAGTATACTTGTGTTTTCGCCCCATGTCATTGCGTAGATTTGGGTATCGCTAACCTTTCCTTGCAGTGTTTACGTTCTTTCTAAAACTTCTGACATGTGTTTCTTTTTGGTTGTTCAGAAATTTTAACCGGTTTTCTCTCTCGCTCAGCTGATGAAAAAGCAGATTGTAATGTATCCGGATCCTTACATAAGAAAAAAAAGAATGTACGTCAAAGAAGAAATGAGTCCGCTCATGCAGAAAGGCTAAATCACAGTGCGGACAAATGCTTTATATGTATTGACTGTGGGAAAAGCTTCACCCGGAAGTCTTCCCTTATTGTACACAATCGCATACACACTGGTGAGAAACTCTTCATGTGTGCAGAGTGTGGAAAAAGGTTCAGCCTCAAGTCCTCTCTTGTCAGACACACGAGGACTCATTCCCCAAAGCTCCTCAATATCTGCCCTGACTGTGGCAAGTGCTTTAGTCGCTACTCCAGCCTTTTCCAGCACCAGAAAGTCCACAGGAAACAGAAGCGCTATAAGTGTCCGCACTGCCAAAAGTCCTTCTCTCGGGTATCACAGCTTCTACTTCATCAGAAGACCCACAAAGCAGAGAAGGTGTGTCCAAAATCAGAACAAGCAGAAGACACTGACCTCAAATCCAGCAGTACAGGGTCCCATGTATGTCTGCAATGTGGGAAGTGCTTCAGGAGGCAAAGTGCATTTATAAGACACCAGAAGATACACTTAGGTAAGTGTCCGCTTCCCTTAATGGTAACCAAAATATATTCTGCGGAGTTTGCAGTAAAGGAGATGCTATGATGGATTTATTGATGAATTAAACTCTAGCATTAAGATACACCCATAATGACAAAATACAGCATTTAATCACCCCAAATTAAAATGTATTCTGCAGTTCCTCTCTCCTCCCTGGGCTATTTCTCTCTGGTTTGGTCCTTCTAGTATAATCTGGTCTGTATTGAGATACAATATGACAGACACCAAAGCAGACAGCGACACTCCAGGCAGGAAGGAGGAACTGCACCGGTTTTGAAAGGTACAGGGTGCTAGAATGAACAAGAGATACCTGATAACAGTTATTAGGTCAAAAGTTGACCAATATCGGCACATGTTCTCTTCTGCTGATGACATCAAAGGTGTTCGGCAGGGCTGCGTTTACCTGCTCGCTAGGCTGTGAATTTATGCAGCCTAGAAAACAGGTCTGAATCAGGCCCTATGTGTGGCTACTTGAATTTTACAAACTAAAGCATTGCAGATCTAGTTTTAGATGGAGATAAATCACAAGAGGAGGAAAGTGTAACAGAAAAAAGATTTCCTCCTTGGGTTTAGCTATATGTTACTTACCAGTTGTGTGTATTGCCATAAAACACATTTTCCAGGTGCATTAGAGCATATTCTCTCCCCTATTTGGTTGAGGGGTTTTGTGAGCATTCTAGCTTTGAAGAACACATTTTAATGTAAGGATATAGGACACTAAGGGGAAAATTTACAAAGATGGGAGTTCTAATTCTTATTGGATGTTGCTATGGGCAACCAATCAGATCATATTATCTTCTAGAGGGTGTTAAATAAGGAAGTAGATTCTGTTTAGTTCCCCATAGCAACTAATCAGAATCTACTTATTTATTTAGCACCCTCTAACATAGGATTTGATTGGTTGCCCATAGCAACATCCCATGTGAAGTAGAACTTCCATCTTAGGAGGGAACATGAGTTTGAGATCTCTCTGGTCATCACTAGATGAATGCACACCATGAAAATGTGGATGATTTAGAGCAGCTCTTTATTTAAAGGAAAAGCCCAATGTGTTGGGTTGCACTCTGTAGGATACTGGGCTATATCATCAGTTTCTGAAATATTGAAACCACAAAATATTTTTTGGGGTTTCAGTGTTTTTCACAAAGGGCACATCATGATATGGTTATGTACACACTATACAAAAATTGTTAATTACACCAATCAACATCAACAAAAACATTTTTTGAGTCTTCATTTTAAAAATTTTATTTCTGATTTCTCTATAATGAAAAATAACCAAAACCAAAGTTTTTTTTTTTTTTTTTTTTTTTTAAGAACTTTGCTTTTGTCCCTTTTACAATGATCATTAAATATAAAAAAATTTGAAGGACCATATAAGGAGAAGCGTGAATTAGTAAGTAAGGGAGGGGATGGGGGGAAGCAAGGTGTGATGGACTTTGAAGGTCGTTATCAGGGGCAATACAATGAGAGTATAATGGGATATTATATTTGGGGGCTAATACGAGAAAGTCAATACAGTCACTGAAGAAATACCAAAAAATATTAATTTCCAAACTTATATATATATATAAATGGGGTACCCCTTTAATGCGCTAATACCGATATATTGAGGCAGCAACTCAATTCGTCCCCCCTGTTAGTGGAGGAAAGGAAGAGAAATGGAAAAAGCGGAAAGAGAGTGCGCCACTAGTATGAATCTACACCACCACAATCACTGTAATATTACAGAGTCATATTATTAAATGGTAGTTTTAATACAAAATCACATAAAAACAATTGATAAAAGATTTTGTCTTGTAGTTCATCGATTTCATATGACAGAAGTATCTTGTGTTGATTTTCACAAAAGACAGAAAACACCCAACGCGTTTCGTCAACAAGTGACTTCCTCAGGGGTGAACTGTTACCCCTGAGGAAGTCACTTGTTGACGAAACGCGTTGGATGTTTTCTGTCTTTTGTGAAAATCAATACAAGATACTTCTGTCATATGAAATCGATGAACTACAAGACAAAATCTTTTATCAATTGTTTTTATGTGATTTTGTATTAAAACTACCATTTAATAATATGACTCTGTAATATTACAGTGATTGTGGTGGTGTAGATTCATACTAGTGGCGCACTCTCTTTCCGCTTTTTCCATAATATATATATATATATATATATATATATATATATATATATATATATATATATATATATATATATATATATATATATATATATATATATATATATATATATATATATATATATATATATATATATATAGTGCAATATTATTTTGATAAAAAGAATTTATTTTATGCACATAAAAACGGACTATCGGTACACTGCTCGTACCATTAGATTCCTCAGTGTGGGCTATTAATACCACATGATGTACAAGATAATAAAAACCCGGTCACCGTCTGTCCTTGTTGCTGCCTCCTGGCAGGGACCGCTCTGTCACCTTTAGCGCTCACAGCACTTCCCGGCAAAGAATCAGCGCGTACCCCTTAGCCTCCTTGCAGCAGGACTTCAGACACGGTATGTTGGTTTGCGTCAGGTAGGACACAACCAGACGCGTTTCGCCTGTAGCTTCGTCAGTGGTACGAGCAGTGTACCGATAGTCCGTTTTTATGTGCATAAAATAAATTCTTTTTATCAAAATAATATTGCACTATCGAGCGCTTCCTTCCATCCCCCTTTTCTCCAGATACAATTGGTTCTGTTTGGATCCCAGGACCCATCCAGGTTGGAAGCAGCGGTCAGCCAAATCAGTGATCTAGTGCTAATTGGAAATTGAAGGACAACAGTGTCTGACGAACTGCATTTGTATGAGTATCCATTACTGGACTTTTTAAGAAAAAGAACCCAGGCAGTTAAGCTAGCGCACCTCCATACCCCCTCTGCAAATATATATATATATATATATATATATATATATATATATATATATATATATATGTCCGTGAGGATTTGGATTGATTATATATATATATATATATATATATGTATATATAATTTTTTTTTTTTTTTACTGTACTTGTTTTTTATTTTTTTTGTACATAAAAGTTTATTTTTACATACAATAAAGGTATGAAAATAGAGACATTTTTCTTAAAATCCGTAATTTCATTTTGATCGCTACAAAAACAAACTTTTTTTGGGTAAAACTATTTTTTTTCTTTAATAAGTAATGTGGAAAAAAATAAGTCAGGCATGCAGAAGCCATACTCAAATTTGTGTTGACTGGTGTTCTATATACGATAAAGGTATAGTTAACGACATTATAGTACATATCGTCTACAGTGTACACAGTATATCGTTAATGTGTGCTTCTGAGGGTTATGCCCCCCCCCCCCTTTCTCCTGTTGTCAAACTTTTATTTTGTACAGACAACATCATCTGCATGTTCTTGGTTTGTGGACAGGCAACGTCACTGAATTATATCATTAGCGATAATGTTCCGTGTGGAAGTACTATATCTTTGCACAGAAGTTCCCGCAGAAATCGTTAACGATATTGCTCATGGAGCATATTACTGTATATATTGTGTCTTCACCTTCAGGGTATTGGTTGTGATTTCGGCATATATGTTTGGCCTTAAAATATGTAATTGTTGCCCTTATTGTAAAATCCTGTGATCTGTTTTAATTAATCTGTTTTTGTCTTTCAGGCAATGGTTATTCACTTAGAAGCCAGAACCAACTGTTGCGCACAGACATTGATGTCAGAACATATTCTAGCATTTCTGAACCTGTTTGCATAGGTGAAGGATATATAGAACCACAGAAGGAGCTGTCTGATGACTTTGAGAAATCCAACTCTGATGAGGATGAAAACAGTTATATTGCAGTAATGCTTGGGAATAATGCAGTCAAGAAAGTCAACAGTGGAGCAAAGCGCTTTCTGTGTATCGATTGTGGGAAAAGCTTCACACGGAAGTCTTCCCTTATTGTACATAATCGCATACACACTGGGGAGAAACTCTTCATGTGCGCAGAGTGTGGGAAAAGGTTCAGCCTCAAGTCCTCTCTTGTCAGACACACGAGAACTCATTCTCCAAAGCTCCTCAATATCTGCCCTGACTGTGGCAAGTGCTTTAGTCGCTACTCCAGCCTTTTCCAGCACCAGAAAGTCCACAGGAAACAGCGCTATAAGTGTCCGCACTGCCAGAAGTCCTTCTCTCGGGTATCACAGCTTCTACTTCATCAGAAGACCCACAAAGCAGAGGAGTTGCGGCCAAAATCAGAACATACTGAAGCTTGTGATTATCAAGGTGAAATTAACAACTGCTATTATCTAGTCAACATCTAAGATCTAAAGCCCCGTACACACTGGGTGATTCTAGCCAATATCGCCCGGGATATAGTCGCTAAGCGACCATATCCCAGTGTGTATGGGGAAACGGTTGCCGGGAATGTGCTCTCGCGTCCAGCCCTGAATTGATCGCTAGCCGCAGCGGCTTCCCCCTGGCAGTGTCTCGTTTTCATCCGTGACCATCGATGGTCGCTGATGAAAACTGGACATTGGGCTATATGCTTGCTGAGCGATATATCGCCCCGTGCATATGAAGCTTAATAGTGTGGTTTATTAAATAAACACTATTCAAATAAATATGTAGATTTCAGAAAATATATTGTGCACATATATACATATACATACACATATATATATATATATATATATATATATATATATATATATATATATATATATATATATATATATATATATATATATATATATATATATAGTACAGGATGCTCGGGACCAGGAGCATTTTGAATAAATAATTAAGTATTTCAGAATATTTTTACAGATTCATACTCTTCTTTTAAGCACATACGATCGCTCGTTCCACCGCTGTACGACCTGCATACGACCTGGTCCTGATGTATGGCCAGCTGTAGCGCAGGGCGGGCAGGTAAGTGAGTGTTTTAGCAAAAAAGAGTGTTCCAGAATTCTGAATAATTTGGATAATAGGTATTCGGATAAGGGATACTCCACCTGTATTATATTTTACCTGCAGTTAAAATAATGTATTGCATTAAATTCTAAGACATAAAGGTGGCCTGGGTTTTTATACGCAGAACATGTTTAGAATCCTCCCAAAACAGCATTGGCTTAAGAATTCCCTATTAACTGCAGTTCCATGTACAAAACTGATGAGGTGATTTATGGGTGGGTGCATGTGCAATAGCAGCTGTCACTGCGTCTTTATGCTTATGCCTTGGGCAAGATGGGCATTATATTAAGGTGCCCACTGGCTGTGATTCAAATTTGCCAAATACAAAGTGGAACAATTGTAAATGGGATCACTACCAATGTTCCCTCTAATTTTATGAAGGCTGTGTGCGGCAAAAGATTTTGGCTGTGCAACTTTGGAAGGAAATTTTTAATTTTTGTGCGTCACTTCTATATAACTGGAAAATCACGCTCAGCATTTGTGTTAACTTTACTTCAAAATTATATTAAACATTTAAACATTCAAAACACAGCACACAATGTAGTTAATGGGTGAAACACACAATAATTGAGTCCACAACTGCAAAAAGGGACCACTGCTGCTTTGTGCGCTCTGTTGTAATGTCTGTGCGCATGCTCGTCGAGTTGTGTGTGCGCGCGCACGTGCGCACAGCTTAGAGGGAACACTGATCACTACCAAAATGTGTCCCCTGTCAGGAACCATCGGGATGCATGCACAGTGTATCTTGTACAAAGGGTCAGTGTAAAGATTTACAGCACCAGAGGCAAAACTTTAACCTGTGAATGGATCAGTAGTATTCTGCTCATTAAATTGTGTATGTTTTTAAATTTCTACTGACCACCTAGATATGGTTCATTTTGTCATCCTTAAAAACGTTGTCATGTACTTGTTTTCCAGGTAAGCGTGAGACCGGTGTTAGGAATAATCCAGTTAGCAATGCACAAATAAAAAAGCACTGTAAATCTATTGGCTCTGATGATAACGTTAGACTTCTAAGAAGTCAGAACACAGAAAACATTATCCTTAAAACTGTGGCGGAGGATTTTGATTGTAAACAAGTGAGAAAACGTAAATGCACAAGTGATACTAAAGTCATTCCCAAAGGAAGAACTTCCAGCAGCAAGAAACTCTACCACTGTATCCAGTGTGGGAAAGACTTCACCCGCAAGTCGTCCCTTATTGTCCATCAGAGAGTCCACACAGGGGAGAAGCTCTTTATGTGCACCGAGTGTGGGAAGAGATTCGCTTTTAAGTCCTCTCTAGTCAGACACCTGAGGACACATTCTGGTGAAACCCTTAATATCTGCTCTGAATGCGGCATATATTTCAGTCAATATGGCGATCTGATGTTACACTTAGAAAATCATAAGGGTGAGTGATAGATATATCATTTTTTTTCGTGTGTATATATAATGTGGGCTATTGCATGTTCCTAAAACAGGGTATACAGTTACTAGGTCGACATGCATCAATGTCGACACACCTGAAGGAGGACATGAGGTTAGGTCGATGTGGGCTAGGTCGACAGTCAAAAGGTCAACATGGCACAAACAAACTTGAAAAAACCCATGTCGACCTTTTGACTGTCGACCTAACCCCCTGTCCTTCTTCAGGTGTGTCGACATTGATGCATGTCGACCCAATGCATGTCGACCGTAGTGCTTTTAACCCTATGACCCATACCCCTAAAGCATCCAGGATTAGACATCTTTGTCATCTCCTGAAGCCAGTCTCTTCCTCCCCTGTCCAGACACACACTAGTAGGTTATACCACTAATGTTATACTTAAGCTGAATTCATAACAACATTTTCTTAATTTAAGTTTCTGTAAACTTCATATTCTGGAATATCGGTAAGATTCAAAAGCTTAATTTACTTCCAACTCGGTCCTCCTAGTTGGTTAGCTCATATTGGTTCTCGTAGTTGGGTAGCTCATATTGGTTCTCGTAGTTGGGTAGCTCATATTGGTTCTCCTAGTTGGTTAGCTCATATTGGTTCTCGTAGTTGGGTAGCTCATATTGGTTCTCGTAGTTATGCAGTGTTTATAGTGATTTTCACATTGATACTCCTTTTCATTTCATTAGGTCAACTGCAGGTAAACCAAAATGTTGTATCAAAGACTGAACCTGGAGAAGAACCATCTCTGAACACAGAGGTTGTGGCGAAAGTGCCTTTTGAGAAAGAACAGGTGTCTAGTCTGCTGGACAAGGATTGTGGTAATGAATGGCCACTTGCTTCTGTACCTATAAATGACTGTCTGGACACACAGTATATTGACACAGAAGAGAATATACAGAACAATTCTGTGAATATAAAGCAGGAGTCTCCTGAAAACATCTGTACATGTGAGTAATAACTATGCCAAGCACATCACAGAAAGAAACATTTAGCAAAACTATGAGATAAATAGTTGGGGCCTGGTTGGTTGCTAGGGCATGCTGTGATACAGTAAAGGTGCCCATACACAGTACAATTATTTTATACAATTTGGACTAGATCGCATCGCATTGGATAGGTTTTGCAATGAGATGAGATCTGGTACAAAAAGTATGTGCAGCAAATACTCTTTGAGCTGTGTGATGGAAGCACGCATCACATTGCGCCCAGCAATTGTTCCGTGTATGGGCACCTTAACTCTTCCCTTTGGGCACTATTCTTATAAATATCCGCAACAGGTCTTCCTTCTACAGCAAACCATGTTTCCATTTTCTATTTTTCCTGTTTGTCTGTCCACATGTTTTTGTTTTCACTTAATTTAAGCAATGGTGATTTAAAAAAAAAAAAAAAGATCTATAGTCCAATAAACTGACTGCTTACACAGGGTCACCAATTATTTCAGGATATTAATGTGCTAATAAAGTTTAAGTGCATTTTTTTTTTTACAAATGCAAATTTCCAAATACAGGGTCAAAGCCAGTCTTCGGCGCCCCCCCCCCCCCCCCCCCCCCCCTGGACAAGGTACCGGACAGGGAGCCCCGGGACGGTATGGGGGGTATCCCTAGCGCCCGGTACCGGATAGGGAGCCCCAGGATGGTATAGGGGGAGCAGTGATGGTACATTACCTGCACCTGCCGCCGCTGTGTCCGTAACCCCGCCGCTGTGTCCGTATACCTAGCGCCTGGTACCAGACAGGGAGCCCCGGGACGATATAGGGGGAGCAGTGATGGTACATTACCTGCACCCGCCGCTGCCGCTGTGTCCGTATCCCCGCCGCTGTGTCCGTATCCCTAGCGCCCGGTACCGGACAGGGAGCCCCGGGACGGTATAGGGGGAGCAGTGATGGTACATTACCTGCACCCGACGCTGTGTCCGTATCCCAGCAGCCGCCGGATGCTGAACGTTGCTAGGGAGCGTTGCTAGGGAGGTATCATGTGTTCCCACCTCAGGCTGATGTATGAGCAGGGAAATGTGGGCACAGGAGCTGACGCTCTATGGGGAGGGAGATGTATGAAGCAGGGAAGTGTGGGCACAGGAGCTGATGCTCTGAGGGGGAGATGTATGAAGCTGGGAAGCATGGGCACAGGAGCACATCGTGGGATGTTAACCCGCACGCGGAGGGCGGCTCCAGTGCTATGAATATTTAATGAGCGCTCATTAAATATTCACTGCACTGAATTTAGGACCCAGCTCATTGGCCGATTTTGATGCCAAAATACTGGGTCTGAAACGTGTTGGACCCTCCATTTTAACCGTTTTACAAAAACGGCTTTTGTAAAACGGTAAAGTGGTCCTGCACCTTTCAGACCGCACAGATTACCGTTTTAAAACGGTAAAAAAAACGGCAATATGCCGGTTTTTAAGTGCGGTCTGAAAGGAGCATTCTCCAGCCCTTCGAGGAACAAACTGACGTCTGTTACAGCCAAATAGTTCAGATTTTGACTCATCAGCTCAGAGCACTTGCTGCCATTTTTCTGCACCCCAGTTCTTATGTTTTCATGCATACAGTAGCTGCTTCGCTTAACCATGTTTACACATTGAAGGTATGACTTTTTGGCTGCAATTCTTTCATGAAGACCACTTCTGGCCATAGTTCCCTAAGCAGTAGATGGGTGTACCTGGATCCTACTAGTTTCTGCCAATTCTGAGCTGATAGTACATCTTCAGATTTCAATGGGCGGTATTCAATTGTTTTTCACCAGCATTTCAACTCGCTGTCCCCGGGGTTGGCGAGCCGAAATCTGCAAATGCGTGGCTTAACCTGACCACAATGCACGCAATATGAGCAAAAACATAGATATATTTAATATCGCACCACGATTTCCTGTCAATTTAGACAGGAGATCGGGAGCAATTTAACAATTGAATACCACTCAGTGTCTTATCTTATTCTCTTGACTTCATCTGTTTCCTTGGCTGACCACTGCATCTAAGCTCCTTGCTCCCTGTTTCTTTGTTTGAACAGCACATGTGGAAACCATTGTCTGCTTTTAAATCTTTACCTTGGAGATACCTTGCTGATGCAGTATAGCTACCCTGTAGTCTTGTTGCTGTGCTCAGCATTATTTGTGACCTGAAACTATCATCCACAACCTTACCTTTGTAGCAGAGTTTGGTTGTTCCTCACCAAGCTTTAATCCTTTTACACAGCTGTTTCAGTTAATGACTGTGTTTCAACCTACATATGAAAATAATGATCATTATCACCTGTTTGGTATGATTGGTTAATTATACACCTGACTATAATCCTATAAAATCCCAGACTTTGTTTAAGTGTACTCAGAAGAATCGATGATGTTCTGAAGGCAAAGGGTGGTCAAGTGTTAAATATTGATTTGATTTAGATTTCTCTTCTGCTTATTCATTTATATAAATAAACTATTAACACTTCTATTTTTAAAAGCAGCATTTTTCCACACCTTCCTAAAACGACTTCACGGTACTGTACATGTTACTTTTGATTCCTCAAAAAGAACTTTCTAATTTGATCTTTGATCTGCTACCTCCTCCAATCTGTCTTCACAGCTCCCTCTCTCCATATGCAGCAAGTTTGAAACAGATCATTTTGGTTTCACTTTCTATTAAGGAGCAATTTTGTCCACCGAATGGCCTCTAGTGGTCACTGGTGGTACTTCACCTCTGAGGAAAGGAGGCCCACTCAAAGCAAATGCTTCGAAAGCTAGACTGCTACCTTGTGTTCAGCTAATGATCTTAAAAATTAGTGTCATTTAATCAACAATAAATACCATAAATTCAAAATAAAAATAAAACCAATTGGTCAATTAATTAATATTGCACAATTTGTCCATACAACTGATATAACTCCCTGGATATCTATTAACCTAGTCCATGGTTGAACTAAAAAGTCAGAGGGGAAATTTATGAATTATTCCTTTGTGCTCTTGATAAATAGAAAGTATGTCCATATAGATATAAACTGTTTCCGTGCCAGATGATTTAATACTGATGATTTCACTATGGTAAATGTGACGGAATCTGGATAAGCAGCTGGGCCAAGATGACAGGTAATGCGTTAAGATGAAATACCCGTCAGTTAATCAAACCGGCGTGGTGCAGCTGGAGTTAACTGGTTTGAGTAACAGATGGGTATTTCATCTTACCTCATTCTAAATCATCTGGCACAGAAACAGTTTATATCTAAATGGACATACTTTCTATTTATCATTACCACTTTATAAACCAATTTATCATAGCTACCTCTTCTTCATAATTGGCTCCCTGTAGGTTCTTTGGACGTACCATCTACCAACTAAGCGGGTAAGAGCACAAAGGAATAATTCATAAATTTCCCCTCTGACCTTTTAGTTCAACCATGGACTAGGTTAAAAGATATCCAGGGAGTTATATCAATTGTATGGACAAATTGTGCAATATTGATTAATTGACCAATTGGTTTTCTTTTTAATTTATTGTTGATTAAATGATACAAATTTGAAATAAAATTTAATATGAGCACAATACAGTGCGCGCTCTCAATTATTCTTATATTTTCTACTAAGAATTTAGGTATTCTTTTTGGGAACAGCCCTTTTATTATAAGCTGATAATTTTGCCATAATGATCTTAAAAGAATGTTTACTTTGTAAAAATATGATTGGATAACTCTTTTCAACTTTTCGCCTCAATTCTGCCTTTATTTTAATCATCATTCTGTATTCATTGTAGTGTCACTTTTTTTTTTTCCTGTAAATCACTCATTCAAGCAGCAAAATGTCAATCAATATTTTCATATGCTACACTCCCATAATTCAAATTTAGATCCTTCCTTCCTTTTTAAATAAAATCAAAACAAAAAATGTTGTTATGCTATCCATCGCACCGTGCATTTTAAAATAGATTGCATTGCATCTAGTTTAAAAGGCATGCGATGTGCTAAAGCACAGTGCGTTTTGAATTGGATGCATTGCAATCTAGTTCAAAAACTCTGGGCAGCGTATACTTTATTTGATGTTTAGGTGCACCCCTACAGTACATTTGACAAAGAATGGGCGGCATATGTTTTACCAGAAATACATACAATTATTTGGATGTACTATACAGTAGTAAAACTTTGTGTAATGCATAAACCACTACACTAGTTTCAACCCAGTGCTCATTTCCTAAGATGTGAACTGTTGTCAATGTCTTATGTTGCAGCTGGTGAACACCTTGAACGCCCTAAGAATGGAGAAATGATCACATACCCTTATTCACTTGACTGGGGAGCCGAATTTGATTTTACGAAATCTTTAATTGAAGAAACTACCGGGAAAATGGAGAGAACAGGTGAAAGTGAAAGTCATTTAGAGCAAACTGTGTTAAATGCGATGAATAATGGCACCATAGGAATAAGCTTTTGGGAAGCGTCTGATAAAATGAAGAGAACTCCGAGTGAAGAAAAGCGCTTTCTATGTACTGAGTGTGGGAAGCGCTTTACCCGGAAGTCCTCCCTCATTGTGCACCAGAGAATACACACCGGGGAGAAGCTCTTCATGTGCACAGAGTGTGGGAAGAGGTTTGGCCTCAAGTCCTCTCTGGTCAGACACACCAGAACTCATTCTGTAGAATGCTTCACGTGCACTGAATGTGGGAAAAGCTTCCGGGACCATTCCAAGCTCTTACAACATCAGACAAGTCACACTGCAGATTGGCCCTACTCAGATCCCCAGCTAACAGTCCATTAGATCCCACTTTAAATATATACACTAGAATTTTCTAGACCAAAACATTTTGGGACAATAATACAATTAAAGTTTGGGATGCTCTCAATGAATTGTTGCCGTCTTTGGCTGTGTGTTTTCTGTTACTGACTGCTTGTTTGTCTTATATAACAAGTTGTGCACATATACTGTAGTGCCTCTTTTGCCTTCTTCGAATGTTCTTGTTTGATTCCTTACTCCATTTTTATACTGTGAACAATTTTATAAAAAAAATGAACTGTTGTAATACAACATCCAGATTGGAAATGTTGTGACAAGTTAGTATCTTGACATTATTGCCTGCCCTTATTTCCGCTCAGTGTGCACTGTGATATGTCTGAGCAGTGCGGTTAGTGCCTGTCGCATTGCTTGCTGGTTGGATGGTGGTGTGTGTGTGTGTGTGTGTGTGTGTGTGTGTGCGCGCGCGTACACACAGAGTGCCGTGTGAAAGATGAACAACCCTATTACAGCAAAATTAAACTGCAAACATCTATTACATTAAAAGTATTAAATGTGTTTTTATAATGGGTTAAATCAGGGGTCGCCAACCCGTCACTCGCGAGCTACTGGTAGTTTGCCACTGCAATCCGGGTAGCTTGACCCCTGAGGATTGCTTCTCCGCCAACCCTGCAACTCCGCTCGTACCGCTCCTGCATCTGCCCGACTGTACAGCTCATTCCCACGCAAGCCTGTACCGCTCGGAGGAGGCAGACACTAGGGGGCATTTTGACCTCTAGCCTCTGATGGTGCACAGCGTTACCCGGAAGTGCTGGGACTCTGGAGCGCTTAGTGCTGTCAGTGACACCACCAGAAGATGCAGCTTTCAGCAAAGCTGTATCTTATACCCTGAGCACAAGCAGGTAATTTAAAATGAATCAGAAGCTTTACTGTGGGGAATTATATGTTGGGGCATTGTTAAGTGTGTGGCATATTGTTGGGGCATTGTGGTGTGTGGCATATTGTGTCTGGGGCATTGCAGTGTGGGGCATATTGTGTCAGGGTATTGCGTGTGGGGTATATTGTGATGTGGTATATTGTGATGTGGCATATTGTGTCAAGGCATTGCTGTGTGACATGTGCAAGGGCCATTTTTCGGTTATTCAGGAAGTTAAATCTGTCTCGGTTTGCTCACGATTAAGGTTGGAGACCACAGGGTTAAATCATCACAACATTATTAAATGTCTCCAATCCATTGCTGATGTATAGCCTGCTTTTAAGCTGGCCCATACATCAGGGATGTATTGTGGCAATTTGACAATTTTGTGATGATTGCCCTAAACCAGGCATGTCCAAATTATGGCCCTCCAGCTGTTTTGAAACTACACATCCCAGCATGCCTTGCCATCGTTTTAGCATTCTCTAATAGCAAAACTGGTGCAAAACATGATGGGACGTGTAGTCTCACAACAGCTGGAGGGCCATAGTTTGGACATGCCTGCCCTAAACCATTGCTGATTTGTATGGGCTTCCCCAATTGCAGATTGCAATCAAAAAGTGATCACAATTGCCATTGCAGATTGAAAAACATTGGATTGGATTGCAAGTACAGGCTATTCAATTAAATAGCCTTTTTCCCTAGTGAAAAAATCCTATTGAGGCGTGATTGCTGTGCACAACGGTGATCTAAAAAAAATAAAAAATTCATGGGTTTTACCTCATAGCTCCGTGAGCTACAAGGTTCAGTCCGAATGTGGGGACTCACATGCAAGGTAATCCTTGGTAACTGAATATGTCTGTCATGGCAATTAGTCGCTGGGTAAACCTTGCAAATAATTAAATATCCCCATAGTGTAGCAGTGACCCCCCACCTTATAAACTTGGGGTCCTACTCCACTGTTTATGTTTCATCACATATAATACTTTGAGCTACTCCCTTCCCCACTACAATGCCTTTTGGAGGCTCAGAAGAAAGAATGAGTTGAGTAATTCAAATAAGGTGTTGGGAGGGCAAGAAAGAAGGAGGGATTGAGAGAAACAGGTGAGAGAGGTAGAGGGCGAGATTTAGTGAAGTGCGATTATTATTATTATTTTTTTTCAAATGTGCGATTTTGAGCAAAATCTCACTATCGCATTTTTTAGAAATCGCATTTTTGCAGTGAGTTCGCAAATTTTATGAGATGCAAATTTGCGGCAATAAAGTGCGATATTTAGGCATCAAAATGCGAATTTGAGTAAATGTGCGGTTTTGTGTTTAGAGGGAAAAAAATGGCGTAGGGTTCCCCCTCCTGAGCATAACCAGCCCCGGGCTCATTGCCTCATAGCCAGTGGACGCCGGCCTGATGGTGTTAAATCTCACATACGTAACATTGCTTTATGCAGGAGAACTACAAGTGCCAACAGTCCTCCCCCGCATGCTGGGTCTTGGAGAACCACAAGTCCCAGCATGCAGGGCATTAATGGGCCCGTTGGGACTTGCACAGCTATCACCTTCTGTAACGCTGTCCCAGCGCTGCAGAGGCTGAGAGCTTGATTGGCCGATGCGTCTCCATGGAGACGCATAAGCCGAAGACGCTCTCAGCCTCTGCAGCGCTGGGACAGCGCTACAAAAGGTGATAGCTGCGCCGGAGAAAGCCGACTCACCCCACTGTCAGTGCAGGGTGAGCTGGCTGTGGAGCAGGGAGACCAGTGCTGGATCCTGGAATGGTAAGTATGTTGGTGTAAAAGTGAGGTGTGTGTTTCTGTGTGAAATAAACTTGTACTTTTCTGTGTGTGTGTTTTTTCATTTAACATTCTTTTTACAGGTGGTCTACAAGTCCCAGCGGGCCCATTAATGCCCCGCATGCTGGCACTTGTAGTTCTCCTGCATAAAGCAATGCTACGTATGTGAGATTTAACACTATCAGGCTGGCGTCCACTGACCACGGACGCCGGTGACAGCCCCTGGCTTCAGCCCTGGACGGGTGAAGCTTGGGGGCTACCCAGAGGTAGCCATCTGGAACTCAAATCGTTTTTTCAAAGTAAGAAGCTTGCAAGACCAGCTCTGTACACAAAGGTCATCTTAAATCCTGCTAAGCAGTTTCCACTGGTCTAGACCACATTATCTTGTCTGGGGACTGTTGTTTTAGACATTCTGTTAGATGAGCCACTCGAGTGGCAACATCTCGAATGAACCTGAGATAATATCCCACCAGACCGCGAAATGTCTTAAGTTGTGACTTACATTTGGGTTTAGACCAAGTGAGGCCTGCTGTTGGTTAACCTGTCCTATGCCCACAATGTACCCCAAATACTTGGCTTCCATCATACCAAGTCTCACCTAGCAAGGAAACCATGCCCTCATCCGAGGGCCACCAGCACTATCAACGCCAACCCTGGCACATTTCTCAGGGTTGGCGGTAAACCCTTGTGCCCCTAGATACTTTAATACGGCCTCTACCTTTGGTAGGTGTGATTCCCAGTTAGAGCTAAATATGCAGCTGCATATTCCCTGTGGGGCGCAGCAACTTATTCATAGCTCTCTGGAAGGTTGCTGGGGCACCATGTAAACCAGTTGTCAGCACTTTGTACTAAAATAAGCCCTCTGGGGTAGAGAAGGCTGTTTTGGCCTTCGCAGCTTCTGTCAAAGGAATCTGCCAATATCTTTTTGTCAAATCATGAGTGGTAAGATACTGACTCTTGGCCAAATTTTCTACCGCCACATCAACCCAAGGAATAGGGTATGAATTAACGCATGAAACTTGATTCAATTCATGGAAGTAATTTCAGAATCTTAAAGCATCCCTAGGCTTAGGTACTAAGACAATGGGATTATTCCACTCACTGGTTAACTCCTCTATAGCCACTAGGTGTAGCATAAATGGATGGGAGGTGTACACTGCGCTACTAATTAAATATATATGGTACAGTTAAGTTAATATAATAAGTGGGTGCCAATGGTATTCAAATAATTACAATTTATCAATAGACAATAGACAAGATTTTTAAAAAGCAATAAAAATTAGGTAATCAAAGATAACCACAATGAATGGCAAACGGTGAATTGGAAGCTTCTTGGAGGGAATGGAGAAATAAGTGGGTCAGTCCATACGGTACCGTATTTTATGGAGAAAGGGGTGAGATCCGTTCCTGAGGATGCCTTCCGAGATGTCCTTTATGTATTCCCGTTTAGTGGGGGGTCCTGTTCCTGATAGTGGTGGCGTTTATATTTGTGGGGTAACGTACCCCGGCCAGATGGTAGGAAGTCCGTTGACTGGACTGGGACCAATCCTCCAAAACTTAGGGAAAGGTAATAAGGTAGTTCCAGGTAGGCTGGTTCGGTCTCAAAGGTGTATCTCCAAAATATTTGTAGTAGGTGGTATGGGGCTGTGGGTTCCCTCTCCTCCACCAACGCGTTTCGCCTATAAAGAAGGCTTTTTCAAGGTGTGTATGGGCATTGTGGCTGCAGGGTTTAAATACCTGTATTGCTATGTAAATGATCTACCTAATTGGCACCTGTTTGAAACATGATAAGCAATAAAAAACTTTAAAATATGCAATAAAAAGATGGATCGCATGAGCAGAAAGAAAATACGGTACTTGTTTCCTAGAACGGCCACACCGATGTTGATCGGGTCGGTCGCATCGCATCGATCGCATGCGATGCGACCGACGCGATGTTCCCGATTTTTACATTGATTGAAATGTGAATAGGGTCCATGGGACCCTATTTTACATTGGATTCAATGTAAAAGTCTCCCCAGACCCCAATTTTAACCCCCTCAACGGCACCCCACGATTGACGCCAACCCGAAGCGTGGCAAGCGGCGGCGGTACGCGTCCTCCGACCTTTTCATACCCCTACTATCCACGTCGGCGTGGAGTTGAGAATATAAAGTGTGGCGAGCGCACACGTATAACTTCACAGGTATACGCGTCCCCTCGTTGGGCTTGCTGCGCTCGCCACGCTTCGGGCTCAGTGGCTCGCTGCGCTCGCCACACTTTATATTCTCAACTCCACGCCGACGTGGATAGTAGGGGTATGAAAAGGTCGGAGGACACGTACCGCCGCCCCTCGCGGGCTCGCCACGCTTCGGGTTGGCGTCAATCTTGGGGTGACGTTCACAATGGGGGCGGGCATATACAATGAGAAATGGGCCATATTGGCCCATTTCCCATTTTTTTCCCGATTACAATGTTAAAAATATTTTAACATTGAACCCTATGGCAAAATCGGGTGCATCGCGTCGGTCGCGTCGCGTGCCATGTTAATGCACCCGACCGTCGCGATGGACCCGATTTTGCCTTTGCCGGCAAAATGGACCTGATTTAAAAGGAAATTGGGTCCATCGGGGGTAATCGTGTACCTTAAGTTAAGGTACACGATTACCCCCGATGGTGGCCGTTCTAGGAAACAAGTAACGAAAATACATTTATATGTAATAATGGGCATCAAAAACGAGTATTAAAAAGTATATAAATACAGTCAAAACATAATCAAACAATTGCATGAGCACCGGATATCCTGTTCTGGGGCTATGGAACGCATTACACTTCCTGGATTTACATGTGTTTAATTAGCTCTGGACCGCACACCGTTTCCGGGTGCGTCCAGAGTCTGTGTGCGCCCCATGGTCTCGCCCCTGGCGTGGTTTCCAGCCACTAGCATGTCCAGCAGCGGGACTGATTTACGTGGTGGAACGCACCGCGTTTCCGGCTGCGGGACTGATTTACGAGTTGGAACGCACAGTGTTTCCGGGTATGCGTTCCACCGGGGCTGCTATTAGTCTGTGTCGCTTGGACAGATAACCAGTGGGACATTAGAAAAAAAAGGATATAAAAATATATATACACTTGGCTGTCTTTAGACAAGGAGCATAATCTAAACAAAGGTATATACATTATAATACAACACATGGACTGAGAGATATAAATGATGATGTCAGGGAGGCCCTGGCGGCCATCTTTGTTTTTGGAAAGAGGTTTCTCCATATGCAAAATATTTGACAGACACAGAAAATAATAAATACATAAATGAATGGTAAATACTGCATTAAAAAAATTAATAATATAATAATAATAGTAATCATTATTAAATGTTTCAAGAACAATAAATGCACAAAAAAAGGTGGTGTTCATAAATAAAATTAGCAAGTGGTACCAGGTGGTATGGATAATTTTGCAATGAATACAATGTACAGATTAGTGAAATTAATTAATTGGTTTAACACTATACAAAAGAAGGGCGTATTTTCACAGGCCCTCTTATGAAATAGAGGGGGGGGGGGGGGTTGGTTGGAACCTATAGGTGCACTTGATGCACAGGCTCAGTCTATGATGGCGTTTAGTTCGACTGCCTCATTCAACCCTTCAGGGTAGATGGTCCTGAGTCTGTACATCCAGTACACCTCCTGCTTGCACAGTCTAGCGAAGCGATCCTCTCCTCTAGAGGTTACAGGAATATGTTTGAGGCCAAAAAGGGTCAGACCCTCAGGTTTGCCTTCATGCACCTCAAGGAAATGTCGGGGGACACTGTGGTTTATCAATTTTTTGGCAATGTTGCGGCGATGCTCAAAGAAGCGTGTTTTGATTTTTCTTGTCCGCCCAACATATTTTAGGTTGCACGGGCACACCAACAGATAGATTATGCATTCCATATTGCAATTCATAAATTCATTAAAAGGTATCCTTTTCCCTTCTCTGTCCATAATGCTGTTTATAGATCGGGTTTGGATGTGGCTGCAAGTAATACATCTGCTCATACCGCAACAGAAAAAAACCTTTGGTTTAGGGCCTAGCCATATGGGAGTTAGGGGTTCTTTAGTGCTCTCAATTTCTCTGAGCATACTGGGAGCTAATTGGCTTTTTAGGGTCCTATTCTTTTTAAAGACAAAAGAGGGTTTGGGAGGGATGGTATCTTTCAGTAGATAGTCCGATTTCAAGATGTTATAATTCTTAGTAATTATCTTCTTAATAGAAGAGGAGTGGCTGTTGTATTTAGAGATATATGTGGATTGTGTATCCCATTTTGCTTTTTGTGTAGTTTTCTTGGATACAGGGAGTAACAATTGATCTCTATTAAGAGTAATAACTTCTTCGTAGGCTCTGGTAAGTATATGTTACTATACTTAGTACACAGCAGCTCTTGATAAAGCGGCTCATTCCCTGCGCCCCCCACTCTGTGATAACTTGTTATCTCCCACCATCCCCACTAGGTGTAGCATCTCTTCCACCTCTTACTTTACCGCTGCCCGCTTTGCCTCGGGATACGGTCTTTGTTTAATGACCACCCTGCGTGGAGTCACAGCATCATGCTGGATGATCTGTGTCTTTCCCAGAATGGCAGAAACACATCTTGGTACTGTGCCACCCAATTCACCGCTTCCTGTTTCAGACCAGGGCTAAAGGTGCCCATACACTGAGCCGATTTGATAAGATTTTGTCCGATTCTACCGATTTGGGCTGTAATATCATGCCAAATCAACTCAGTTTGATGTCCCCTCGGGTCTGATGCGTGGTCCTGTGTGCATCGGACCCAAGCCATTGATCGGACCTGCTGCCGTGCAGCGGGGTATTAGCAGCTGGTGGGGGTGACGCGTAGTGGAGTCCATCCAAGCAGCAGCTGGAGCTTGTAGCGGCATTCTGCCAGGTGGCAGGATGCAGCTGCTGAATATTTTGAAATGACTGGCCGGACATTGATTGGCTAAGAGTCTTATTAATACAATGGCCCTTATTCTGATTGACGCGTACTTTACCGCATACTTTCGGATCGCGTCTTTACGGCGTCTGCGCATGCGTGGCGAACGCCACGCGCATGTGCCACGCATTGACTCCGTACCTGTTCGGCCAAATCCCGTACAAAACTGTTCACCGCAATCAGTCGGGAAATATGGGCGTATTATGGGCGTCATGCGGAATGACACATGGGCGTAGTTTCAAAGTGGGCAAAACGGGGCGGAAACATGGGCGGACACGGGGGAGTACACTTATGTTGGGGGGCGTACATTCGGATAGCACTCCGAATGCACGCGAACAAAAAGGGAAGAAATGTGCGGTGTCCAAAAGGCCACTATTGCTTTGCGGACACCACTCGTTCCTGCGGGAGGCGAACGGACCGCCTAATGACTACAAGCATTAACACCTGAACCCAATAGAATCGACTCCTTTACTCATTACTCACTAATAGGACGCTTGTCAGTGCTTTAATTGAAACCATTGCTGCTTCAAGGAAACCTTAATAATCACCCACATATGCTGTACTTCTGACACACTTTAAACCTGCTAACAATGGACATGACTGAATATTAATACTAGCAATACACATGTGTATGCAGTTTTTTATGAGGATAGGTAATTGAATAAGTGGGTCATGTGATGTATTGCAGAAGATACATAATAGTGGGTTGTTTGGCATAAATACTCCGCTTACGGGCGGTAGCACCGCTTGGCTCCCGTTCGGATGCGGTATTCCCGAGCATACTCTGTAATACTCTGTAATACCGTGCAGAATCTGAGTGTTTCTCCCGCACACGCATGGTTTGTATGTCGTCCGTAAACACGCCCTGTTCTTAAAGAGTGAGTCCGTCCGAATGCGGAGGACACGTGGGCGTTTCTACGGACGATGGCCGCACGCGGCAGAACACCGTGGCGTGCGGACCGCTCCGTAAGAATGCGGGAATATCCGCACCGATCAGAATAAGGGCCAATATGTGGACCTCCCAGGCTTCCAGATTTACTAACTTATACTAATATGAATGTTGGTGCAAACATTTGACAGTCTTCATACATATACATCGCACTTCCTACTGCTTTTTTTATTTGCCATCATTAGTATTGCCACTTATCCTGTACAAAATAACTGTTCAAAGCATCTGCTTTTGTACTTTTTTTACCCTAAATCATTCCCTTTTAATATTTTTCCCTATTTACTAAGCCTTGGAGAGAGATAAAGTACCTGTTAGGCGCACTTCCCGGAGCTAGGATGTTGCGCCTTCTTCTCCCCACCCTTTGCCTAGCAACAGGCGGACACCAGGCGTAGCGCCTCCTTCCCACCACCCGGCACCTAGTAACATTTGAACAACAGGTGTAATGCTTTCTTGCTCCCCGTCTGGGTGCCGCCGGTTGCCTGGCAACGGGGATGCTAGAATCAGGCGGCGCTCCCCGTTGGCCAGAGAGAAAACAGTATGCGCAGCTGCACTCTATTTAGAATTAGTCACTCATTGGCTACAGCCCCTTTTTAGTCTCTGGCTGGGCACTCCCCAAACTGCTAGTGATAGTTCCCGCTTTGTTCTGAACGTGTCAGTTGTGGAGTGTCTGTATATCGGAGACCTTGCCATTGTTCCTGATTTGACTCAGTCTGCCGTTGCCCGGATCTCGGTGTAGAGATTTCATTCAGGCTGGTCAAACATGCTTATTGCTTATAACATCTTATGCATTGTTGCATTTATTCCCAAATACATTCTTTGGTATTATTGCATATACAGTACCATCCTGTGCCTGGTTGCATTGCCGTACCTTAGCTCACTGTGTACAATTTCTTCTGCACAGCCTCCAATATCCACTTTGTCTATAGCAAGACCTGGGGGGATCTGAGTATGGGCGGCGGCCCTAATCTGCCCTGGAAAGGCGGCTGCTATAGGCAAAGTCTTTGGCTGTAGGAGGCTAAAGGACTGCTGGGCATTTTGTCAGTTAGGAGCTGATTAGCTGGTTCTTTATCTCCACTTTGACTCTCTGCAAGGTTTAAGGGGCCTTCACATGGGGAGCTGAGCACACAGGGCTACACAGTGATGTACCGTTGAATGATCTGCCACAGCCAGTGTTCTTGTAGAGAACACTGGCCCTGACACTGGGGATTATAGATTTATCCAGCGTGATGGATATTAATTGCAGAGGCAATGGCCCCTACTCATGGAGCAATGTAGGGGCATTTTCTAATTTGTGAGATCGCTTAGAAAAGACCAGCGAATCGCTATGTGTGTAGGTCCCATTATTAAATAAACCCCACTGTACTAAGGCATGGAGAGAGATAACGCTATCTTGACGTACCAATTTATCAGCTCCTGTCATTTTTCAAACAGCAGCCTGTAGTAGCTGATTGGCTGGTAGTCTTCCTCTCCCCCAAAAATTAGTGGGATATACACATGAATAGCATACATCTTATTCGAAGGGTATTTTGCAGGGACTACCTAGTACATATAAACATTTTAAAATGTATGTAATATATATATGCTAGCAGTGTGTCCAGGTTCGGTAGCAACACGCTAAGGTCCTGGGAGCAATAGAATTTACTCTTCTTTTAAGACAACCACAGGCTCTCATTGGCTAGTTTAACAGAGTGATGTCAGGTTTAAGAGAGCAAAGCCTAAGGCCGAGTCTCGGGTTGTGCACGGTGCCAGCACGTATATTACATACATCTTCACATATGTTTATATGTGTTTAGAGGTGCACCACCAGCTATAGGCAGATGGTGCTCAGCTGCCACTGATAATGGCATTTATTAACTCAGTATGCTTGAAAAATATCACAAAGGACTGGTCTCTGAATGGGTGTTGGTTAAATGGACTACAGTGTATGGTAGACAGTCAATAGGTCGAGACGAAAAGGTTGACACACAATAGGTTGGCTCAGGCAAAAGTTCAACATACACAGACAAAAGGGTGCTAGGCTGTTGGTGTCAATCTTAGAATACTTATCCTGATTAAGATCATGCAGAGACATTCCTGGGTTGGCCTTCTCAGCCTAGTCCCTGCATTTTCTGGGGGGAGGAGGGGGGGACAATCCACTCCACTCCATGTCACATTACCTTAAGGCAGATGCGGGAAGGGGAGGCACATGGCAGTTCCTTCCCCAGGCGGTGACCCGGCAGCTTACCCCAGTGGCAGGAGGAGGTGGGCATACTGCACACAGCAGCTCTGTGCCCGGGCAGTGACTCTACAGCTTCCCCCAGTGGCGGGCTGTGGTGGGAGGGGGTCCCTAGGCAACAGCTTCACCCTGACGGCTTCCCCAGCGGCGGCACTCTCTTCCAGCCCAGAGAAGTCAAGTGAGTAGCTTTCACACTGGCCCGTATCATGGGAAAGTCCTGGGAGCAACCCTGCTGGCTAGCAGGGTTGAAATCCTGGGCAATTGATCCCAGGATTTCGGCCTGGGGCCCTTTTACAACAGCACTAGTCCCGGGTCGTTAGTTAGGAACTATTTAAAAAGGATTCTGTCCCAGAGGTGATTATTTTCATACCTCATGTACATATCAATGTAGTAAGGATAAGGTTATCTGGGTTTTGTTTTTTACAGATCTTCTAAGTTGTCGTTCAGGCATACCTTACTCACATGTATATAACATGAATTAATCTATAGTATCAAAAATCCTTGAAGGTGGTGAAGATGAGATCTTGATCTATACCTTTGGTGATATGCATTTGTCAACAAGGAGCACTTTATAAGGCAAAGTAAATTCTAATTACGACAAACCACATGTCCTCCCAAACGCTTTATTAATTTAAGACATCAATCAATAAAAAAAAAAAAATTGGAGTTAAAGGCAATCTACTTTGAAGCTAAATTCTTTATTTTTCCATTCTCTATATTTTGAGTCAAGCCGGCAGCATTATCATTGCCTTACTGGGGCCTTTCTGAATCACAGAACGTTGGCATGTTCTGGTATACGTGTGTGCGGATGAGGCACAGAAGTAATTGCACTCACAAAATGAACTGCACTGCGGATTACAGTTTTTAGCTATGTAAATGAGGACCATAATGAGTCTGTAAATGTGCAGATGCTACCAGGTGAAAACTTTGCTATTCCCAAAGCATTAATCAGCCACATATATAAATCAGATACAATTGCATAGCCGGTAGTGCACAGATAGGCTTGGCATGAGATAACACATTTGATTACTGAGATTGGAAAAAAATGGGAGTATACTAAGCTGCAAAAAAGAAATCTCTTTTACCACAATGGGCCTGATTCAGATTTGTTCGCTAGTCTGTGTATACTTGCAGCCTAGCAAATGGGTAAATGTCCCCCGTCCCCCCGCTGCCTGTAGTTCTGCATGTGGCCGAAAGGAATAGAAATTAATCGATGGTCACTCATCGAATTATTTTCTCTTCCGTTCAATAATAAAAGTCGGTCAAGACTGACTTTTATTTTGGCCAAAGAATACCGAATTGGGGGCGAGCGTTGACGTCATGCGACGTCAGCAGCCTGCCCCAAACAGGCTTGGGGTATGCCCAGCATCTTCATGGGCACACCCACCGTTTTTGTGGGCATGCTCATGAAATCCTTGGCGTAACCCCTACTGCCCGCTCCTGGCCCTCCCTTCCTGGAGCGAACGGCCCAGCGAGTGTGGAATTTGCCAAAGCCGTTCACTCCCGGGTTTTGGACATGTGGGGACTGGAGGACGGGGATAAACATCAGGGACAGGGGCGAATTCGGACTTTAATGTATTGGTCTGAATAGGCCACATTGTGCGTAACAGTAGAATTCTGGGTACTTATGTAATATCTGGGCTCCCGTTTTTCTTATGAGACCGCGTCCGCTCGCCACGCTTCGGGCACGGTGGCTCGCTGCGCTCGCCACACTATATAAAATCAACTCCATGCGTAGTTGGATAGTAGGGGTATGAAAAAATGGGGTGCATTTAACATGGGAGCCCAGATAATACATAAGTACC
Source organism: Crinia signifera (assembly GCF_055691185.1). Classification (NCBI taxonomy): domain Eukaryota; kingdom Metazoa; phylum Chordata; class Amphibia; order Anura; family Myobatrachidae; genus Crinia; species Crinia signifera. The sequence goes on from NC_139220.1 coordinate 184,947,586, forward strand.
GAATTCTGCTCATGTTGTTTTCAGCATTAGGTTGATGGGGAAGTGACGTATTTCTTCATAGGATCTTCCTCCCATTCAGGTAAAGTAGATATATTGGTTTCGGTTTTCTCATCAATGGGCCACCCCCAGGCCTTGAAGAATGGGGCCAGGTTCTTATGGACAGCTTGAGAGAACTTCTCTGCCCAAAGATTCATCTTAACCTTTTTCTCATTGCTGACATTTGATAATCTTTGATAATCAGAGAACAGGCGTTTGAAGGGATCCCAGCCAAAGGCCTCTTGTAACTGAAGGATATACAATACATAAGGTGAATTAGTGATCTATAAATACATTTGTGAATTGTTATCTATAAATAATAAATAGGTACTTCACAATATGGTTTGCATTCTTTACAACATGATTAGCGCACTTTTTATACGGCATGACAAAATATAGCACATGGCAGAAGGATATGGGAAGGGCCAGCAATATACATTTCCAATGGTGGCTCTCTGGATACACATTAATAAGTCAAATGAGTTTGACCAAATATTGTGTGTCCAGAAGCCTCCTTTGGATATTTACTATTCAGCTGCATCCCATACACTATTGTTGAAGTCACACCAGACATTTCTTTCTCATGCGGATGTGCATCTTAATTGCAATGCAGTATCATGAAACCGCTTAACAAGATTGCAGTAATTAATTTGCGAGCTACAATGCACTCATGTGCCCAGTAGGTAAAAATGCCTAGCTATAGTGACCTCCTCCAGCTCTTCTTTGAGAAGTTTTGAGAAGAAGAATTAAAGTTGGCAAATATGAACTGCTGTGCAACATAATGTAGTTCCACCAAGGTGCACGTACTGTATGCTCTTTTTTTTTTTGTGCTCATTGTGAATTAAAACTATACATAGATTTACTGTATTTGTACAAACCAGAAGATATGTCTCAAGACAAGTCCACACATTCCAATCTTTCAGTTTGGTGCCATCCTTTATGTAGTTTGTAATTCGAGCAGTCCTGTCTTCTGGCTTTAGATCCGGATGTGCTAAATCCCGAGTAATATTCAGCACTGTCTCATGTACATATACAGACCAGAGGTTATTTGTGGCTTCTGTGGTATGAGGGGGAAATTCCCAGTGAGATTGTTGTTGATTATGACCAAGTTCATGGGCAAATCCCCACATTCCACTTTTCCTTATTTTCGTAAGGTCTACCATAAGGTTTGCTACTGGCAGATGACACATTATTGGGTATCCAGAATGCATCCAACCTACAAAATAGTAATATGTAAAAAGCCATATAAGTAATTGACTAATGTATCTTGACACTATTATAATCTTGTAATTAATGCAATTAGCAACGAGAGTGAATACATAAACCGGGCTGGTGTTTGGGAAGCATAAATCCTGGGGAAGATTTCCTGTCCTGCTTTTAATTGGTGCTTTGGAAGGATGTATCCTTCCCAAACATCAACCCTGATCTCTTATGTTTGATGTTTGAGAAGAAATAGGTTCCTTCCAAATGAAGTCCTCTTCAAATTCAGTGTTTGAGAATGATATATACTGGGAAAAATATTCCTGTTCTGGACTAGTGGTTGGGAAGGATAGGTCCTGTTCTGGGCTGGTGTTTGGGAGGAAATATCCCGTGGGCTGTTGTTTGGGAAGGATAGATCCTGTTTACATCTACTGTTTGGGAAGGAAAGGTCCTGTTCTGGGCTGTTGTCTGGGAAGGGAAGGCCCTGTTTTGACCTAGTGTTTGGTAAGGGTAGGTCCTGTTCTGGGCCAGTGTTTGGGAAGGGAAGGTACTGTTCTGGGCTTGGTGTTTGGCAAGAAAAGTTCCTGTTCTGGGATGGTGTTTGGAAAGTGGAGATCCTGTTCTGGGTTGGTGTATGGGAAGGAAGATCCTGTTCTGAAAGAAAGGGAACCGGTTCGGTGATTGTTTTTGGGAACAAAATATCCTGTTCTGGGCTGGTGTTTGAAAGTATTAACCCTAAAATAATTAAAAAAACAAGTTCATTGTCAATGCTTTTTAATGTGGACTTAGATGGGGAACTAGCCTGGATAGCTTCATTTTGAAGATCTTTTATATTTATTTATTTATTTATTTATTTATTTATTAACAGTTTCTTATATAGCGCAGCATATTCCGTTGCGCTTTACAATAGCAGTAGCAGAATAGCAGATAAGTTAAATGTTATTGAACTGGACACATCTCTTTATCACAGTAAATATATGTAGTAGTGATAATGATAACATGCACTGGAGATATGCACATGCATGCTACCAAGCAGTTGCTATAAGAAAACAGAAACATCACTAAGAGGTAAATATGTGCAGCTTGGAGAAGTGTTATCTATCCCCATGAAGAACGTTATGTGCAAGGTGATAATGCACCAGCCAATCAGCTCCAATATGTAAATTGACAGTTAGGAGCTGATTGGCTAGAGCATTATAACCTTGCACATAACATTATTTATGGGGATTGATACCACTTTTCCAAGCTTCATACACTTGCCCCTAATTACAAAACAATGTTTGCTGCTTATATGCACACTTCGAAGGCTTTATTCTCATACAGTAAATTAATATTTGTAACTACTGCACTTTCAATGTGTATTGTTTTTCAAGGATGGTAGTAGTGTTTTATAGCCATATATTTATGCTACCAGAATGTATATTTAAGTCTGTTCCCCTGTTATCCAGATGATGGTCATAAATCCAAGTCCTGCTTTTTGTATAGTCAGAGTATATTTTGGTCACCTCACCAGTGCACCATAGCGAAGGATTAAGCAATGGTATCTTGAGACTGATCTATGATTACATTTTAATTTAGCTGTGTTTCTTTTTGGATATACAGGGTAATGGGCCCCATACATCAGCAATCACAATTTATGGATTTTCAGATATTGGGATATTTTGGCCAGATAAATGGATTTTCAGATCTATCCGACTTTGCCCACACATTACAGTTTTTTTCAGTGATCGGCAGATTTTTCCATCTAAAGATTGCATCTTCATATCTGGAAATTGCCCCAATCGATTGTCATTTCAGCTGTTCATAATGTAAATAGATGAAGAAAACGAATTGGGAATGCCCACACATCTAAAAAAGATCTGCAGATAATACCAGATTATTAAACATGTTTAAAAACCTGATTAAGCAATCGATTGGCGATTGTGATTGGGATTGCCAAAAGGGGGAGCCCACACATCTAAAATTAATTGTGGCAATCATCTCCATATCTGAAAATTGTCACAATTAATTGCTGATGTATGGGGCCCTTGAGTCAAAAAAAGGAAGGATACAAGACCAGCAAAGAACCACAAGTGTAGCTATAGCTGCAGTATGGGGGGTGTGTGAGTCTCCCAAAATATAAATAGACAAAAAGAAAGTATATACAGCGCTTGGGTTTGAGTGAATGTTGTACACTACCACATGAAAAAAATAATACACATTTATTAATTAATAAACATACATACAGGATAAGCATAAAAATTGTATATTAGAGAACTCTCATGATAAGAAAAAAACTATTTAAATAGTGCAAATGGTAATCACAAATATGCTGGTAATCAATCCAATTTGGATTCTAGATCTTGCTAGCGTATTAACTCCATTAGATGGGAATGAGCAACAGTTCACTGCACCAAAATGTTATAGTTACCAGAATTGAAGCAGGGAGATGATTTTAGTCCCTTATCAATCAAGGCTGTATGTATTTGTAAAGGTCCTGGAATAATACCCAGTAGGATCCTGATTCACTCAGGGGGCATAGCCTATAGGCAGTCTGTGTCTGTGTGAATACCTTGCTTTGCTGCAGGAGAATCTGAGGTTCTGAGATTTTAGTACATAATCTAACAGTGTTGACTATATTATCTTAGTTTTTTTGGCATATAGCAGCCCTCCGTTCATTAATGTTCCTAGCTTGTAGTCCAAGGGGGTATTCAATCTGGGATTATGACCGTTGGAACATCCCAACAGTCGGAATCCCGGGCCGTTTTAATTTCTTCCGACTGCAACCCGACAGCTGGAATTTAATGTTCCGGCTGTCTACCATCAAAAAGTGCGCGGATCGGTGAAAATGGCTGCAGATTGTTGAAACATAACGGTGACTTTGACAATCCATGGCCATTTCTGACAAAACAGATCTGAGATTTTAGAAAAGTCAGATCGGACACCCTTCAATGCTAGCATTAAGGGCAGCATTGAATAGGCGAGTGCCGATATTTCCCATATGAAATACCTACACAGCTTGAATACCTCCCCCCTTATAACCTTTTTGGAAACCTTTAAGATCTGGCAGTTGTTTTTGCCTCACCTTGTACAACGTAATTGCAAAATGATGTCTGTGTCATGTGGGAATTGTACAGTGCATGTCTCTGCTCCTTATGTAACTCGTGATGTGGGGTTACAAAAACTGGGAAGCAGTGTGTAACGTAATTTTATATGTGTTTTACTTATATGAGGAATTATTTTATACAGTGAAATTAAATGAATGGGTCATTTTTTTATAAATAGATTTTCTACCCGATAATAATTAAAATAAAAACCTTAAATAATGTGACTTTGCGGTTTACCAACCTAGTGAGAGCTGCACATCTGCCACGATTCTTTCAGGACGTGCAAATTTCCTTGGAATTGCAGCAAGATCGGCTACTGCCACCATGACATTTTCCCACACAGAAGTTAATTCTTCAGGATCATCTAGTGAGCGGATAACCTCAGAGGGGACAGTAAGGATTATGTTCTCTGTAATGATCTCAGCCCAAGGAGCTGGATAGTTGCGAATGGTTTGCACCCAGGATGAGTTGTTAGTTTGGCCTGGGGGAAAAGTCAGAAGAAATTATTGATTCCAGAATAACAAATAAGCTGCACATTTTGCACATCAATGTTAGAACATTGTTATACTGGTCCATAACAATCCAGTAAATAAAGATGTATATAAATTACAGTTGGAATTTGCCTAACCAGCCTCATTCTGGTCACAAACAAATTATGAGCCCCATTTATCAATGACTAATACAACTCATTCTATATGATAAATTGCCTAACTGTCAAGCACATGATAAGCTGATTTAACGGGATGCAGTTAAAATCCCGGCGGTCGGGATCCCGGCGTTCAGAATCCCGACGCCGGAATCCTGACCGCCGAAATGCTGACCGCCGAAATGCTGACATATTCTCCCTCCTGGGGTGTCCACGACACCCCTGGAGGGAGAATAAATTAGTGTGCCGAGCGTAGCGAGGCACCGGGCCCGCTGTGTGGCGAGCGCAGCGAGCCCGCAAGGGGGGGCGATCCACGTCCCCCCCTTGTCGGCATTTCGGCTGTCGGGATTCCGGCGTCGGGATTCTGAACGCCGGGATCCCGACCGCCGGGATTCAATACTGAATCCGATTTAACAACACGTTTTATCACCCAACAGATGTTATCACTTGCTGCAAAATGAGCTATATTTTTGTTTCTTTATATATCAATTAACATTTGCATCTTTTTAAAACCACATAAATATTGAGGTCCATGCTGCATCATTAGCAATTTGAAAGTCTTTCATTATCATAAATGTCAATACACACTATGCAAATTTTTCGCATATTGTATGCTGACCGATTATGGGGATAATCGATGGGCTGTAAAACGCTTAGTGCACCCCATCGCTCATCTGCTGGTAATAAGCTCATCTGCTGGTAATACCAGCAGATGAGCTGCCAGTCCAACGATGATGCAGGAGCGCACATCAGCGGCCACTGCTCATCACTGCCCCGTGCACACTGGGTGGTTTTTGAGCTGAAATGTTTTGAAAAAACATCTGGTTGTAATTTTTAAACTGTGATTTTTTTTTTTTGGGGGGGGGGGGGGGGCGGCAAAATGGGCAATTTTTACAGCTAACCCCATGCTACTACACGTGTGATTTTTGGAAACTGTGAATTTGGCTGTCTTTGACAGAATTACATTTCTAAAAATCGCACCCTATTACATGTCTCCCATGATCTTCTGGGTGTGGATCATTTTATCGACCACAGTTAGGTCGACACCGTTGTGTCGACAGGGGTCTAGGTTGATATGTGTCAAGGTCGACAGGTGTCTAGGTCGACACAGGTATAGGTCGACATAGGTTTGGGCAACAGGTCATTCGGTCGACATGGATTCTTCACTTTTTGGACCGAATGTCGACACAGTCGACGTGGCCACAGTTGGAAGTCAAGCCTCGCTGTGCTCGGCACGCTATTTTATTCTCCCACCACGCCCTAGTGGATGGTAGGGCATGAAATACCACCTGTCGGCACATGTTGGCTCAAAAAAACCAGTGAAAAAACCCATGTCGACCTAACGACCTGTCGACCTAACCCATGTCAACCTAACACATATGTTGACCTAAACCCATGTCGACCTAGACACCTGTTGACCTAGAACCCTGTCGACCCAACGGTGTCGATAAAAGGACCGTATACCGATCTTCTATGACTACAAGAGGAGCACTGCAGCTGACCTGTGTCTGCCATCATTGAGAATAATGTTGCTGCTATGCAGGCCACACTTGAGGTGGACTTAAGGGTTGCCATGACCCAGTTAGAGAAGGAGATAGGTATCTCATTTGGATACATTAGCTTGATACTCCACAAATAGGTTGGCCTGAAAAAGGTCTGCTGTGTGTCCGATCAGCTGACTTGAGAGCAGAAGGAAGCTCAGGTGACTTGGTGCCGCAACATGCTGGCCAGGTTTGATGGTGGTCATTCAAAAACATTAGTGGGGATGAATCCTGCATCTACATTTTAAACCCTCAAAAACAAACATGGCAGCATGGCCAAGCATATGGTGACTGCTTTTGTGGCAAAAACTGTTAATGTTGCTACTATACCATTTAAGCAGCAGCGCACAGTCACTGGGGACTGGTACACCAACCTAAGCCTGCTGGAAGCCATTTCCAAGCGCCATCCAAGAAATCACCACTATGGCACCCTTCTTCATTACCTACTCAGTCAAGAAAAGTGCTATTTTCTGGCCCATGAACCCATTATTTTGGTCATGCACTATACAGTCCAGACCTGGCCCACTGTGACTTCTTTGTGCTCCCACTAATCAAGAGCAAGATGCATGGGATGCATTTTGAGTCACTGGGAGCTGCATGAAAGACCTTCATCTAGCATGTAGATGACCTACATGCGTACTGGTCCTGCTTCTTCAAGTGATTTGAAGACATGCAACTTTGCATAGACTCCTCTGGCGAATACTTCGAAAATTGTACACTCCTTGTATGTGTTAGCATTGGTTTGCAGCATTATGTCCGAAAATATTAATAAGGTTTTACTGCTGTCCATGCTTACCTTTTATATAGGTTGGAGCCAGATCTGCTCCATGCACTGATACGGAAATCATCCCCAGATTGCTGTTTCCCTTCACAATAATATACAGCAAGCCTCCCCAGACACAGGAAATCACAACCCTCTGATCAGTAACACTCTTCTTGTAGACCACCACAGGAGCACGGCTCAGCTCAGTTTGATCACTCAGGTCATCTGTATGACAGCCAACCTGAACCTGTAATACATACCAAAAGGATATGGTAAATGGAAACTACACCGAAGGGGTCATTTCTTTATGCAAAGAAACTTACAGTCATTCACTTTACACATGATTGCAGTTGAGTTGAGTCTCCCTCAGAGTAGTGGAACAGTATTTGATATTGGTGGAGTTTAGGTTCTGTATAGTGATTAGATTGTCATGTGGGTTTTGTCTGTGTTTGATTCGGTCTGTAGTGTGCCGTCACACCAATAATTTGATATGATGTTTTTAAAGGTTTATAATCCTAGCAGTTTATGTATTATTTTATTGAACCATTTATTAATTAAGGTCTGTTATATACTGTAAAGAGTGCATTTTAGTGATGACATAAATGCTTATATGTAAGTGATAAAATGTTTATATGATTTCATTGGTTTTAATTTGTGAACATGTGAAATGGTTAAAGATGTAATTGCTGCTATGTAAAAATAATGTTAATTGTTGTATATTGCCGCATAATGACTATTCACTAGAACCCCCGGATGAATGGAACGCATACAGTAGAGTAATATCTTGATGTATTGGGCATATCTGCGCAGACGCGGGCACTCTATTCCAGAGCAAGGCTTGGATGTGCAAGGAGCACAACACTAACTGAGGTGAAATAAGCATGCACCATTACGTCTGAGGAAGCCTCTGATGATACATACAGGTGGAGAAATGCATTAAGCTTGTTGGGGCAAGCAGCACCAGAAAAACAGACATACAGTAACTACAGATGTAATTACAGATTAGGCTAAAATGCACTAATAGCTGGCAAGTAAATGTTGGTGCCCATATGTGAGTTAAACATTTGCTGGGTTGAGAAACACCAGGGAAGATGCGTTATGGGGGAGAAGGGATTATCAGCACACGTTTTGTGCACTGATATTGCTACCCCCCCCCCCCCCCCCCCCCATGTAAGATGGAGATGCTGTTTAAATTACAGGGATGTGGCTGGAGATGACTCATCCCTTAGGGTGCCTTGGTTGGCTGACTGTATTTCTGCACCTTATGTTAAACAGGCCAGAGGAGTGGCCTATCCTTCGGTCCCTGATCCAGAAGGCAGATATCTGTTACTGGATGTTAAAATAAGAGATTCCTCATATACTATCTTAAATATTTATGCCCAAAATATTCAAGTACTATATTTCCTTCTTTAAATCTCGCAATTATTGGCCCAACGTTATATCACCTCTTTAATTGTGGGTGGATATTTTATTATTGTCAGGAATCCCGTTTTAGATAAAGTCCCTCCCCCAAGCTTACATACTTCTAGATTATGGACTGCACTAAATGTCTTTTTATCACAAACACACCTGATGTCTGGAGACTCTTTCACCCCACCGATAAAACTTACACGTTTAATTCAGGAGTTCATCACTCATTCTCACTCATAGATTATATTTTTGTGGCGGATCACCTAATCCCTATACGTTCAATAGGTGCATGGCCCCAGATTAAAATGTCTCCAATATCAGTTGAATTCTCCTTTCAACTATCGTCTACCGGGTCCTCGCATCACTCCTGGAGGTTCCCCTCATATCTATTTCAATCCGACAATTTTCGACAAAATCTCAAACATCATTGGCTTGAATATGTCGACAACAATATAGTGCATTGGGTAACACCTGTCTTGTTCTGGGAGGCTTCAAAATCCATGATGTGTGGCCTAATTATCTCCTATGTTGCTAAATGAAACACCCTTGAGACCCAAGACATTTGCAGCCCTTACCTTCTCTTTTGCATTTCTTCATGACTTTAATGAATTAACATTTATCATTCAGATAGATTCATTTACAGCCGCTTGATACTAACTGTATTAAAAAAATATACTGTCACATCTCTACTGTGTTTGCGCAATTCATTGGGGAATACATGATCATTGAGATTTCTATGCAATGTTACTAAATATCATGTTCATGTCCCCAGTTCCTCAACCAATTAGTAGTGCAACTTTAGCACTTAGACTTTGTTACTCAGTCGGTTTATTAACTAATAAGCCAATTTGAAGTTGTATCCTACATGCGCCTGCTATTAATTAATTACCAGTTGCAGTCTGATAATTGCTGAGCGGAGTATTTATTTGTTGTACCAGTTATTAAATTAAATATTTATTTTCAGGCATATTCAGGATTTAAATATACCTTTGCCTTTTACAAAGGGGTGCTTTTTTAGCTTTTTAATCTTTTGTGTTGTTGTTGTTGTGTGTATTTGTTAACATTTATAATATACTTATTAAAAGTTAAGTTTTATTAAGGACATGACACTTTTTCACCACACTCTTTGAATAATACGTATATACGTCTTTAGCGTGCCTCCACAAAGGAGTTTTCTTTTTCTTTGTTAAACCTTCATTTTTTGTAAACTCAACATTATGCCAATAAAATATCTAACCTAATTCCAATGGACGACTGGGACAATGATCTTGATAATGTATTGATAGCACCTCATTTATCTAAAGGAGCGATATCGCTTTATTATAAATTTCTTAGATCACCTCTACATCATTCCACATTTTCCTTCTTTAACTGTGAATGACCTACTCAAATTGCTACAATACTCTTTAACTACTTTTCCAATGGCGCAATGTATAATAATATTTTTCACCGCTCTTATATTTCTCCGTTGAGGGGATTTCATATGGGTATCCTAGATACTCCAATGTGTCCTAAATGTAAATCTAAACAAGCAGACCTATACCATTGTTTTTGGTCTTGTCCTGTTATTAAAAAGTTTTGGATGCAGAGTAGATGTTTTTCTACGGAACATTTAGTCAATTATACTCCATATTCCCCTGAATGGACTATATTTGGCCTCCTACCTGAGGGAAACAGAATCCCTAGAGCAGTTAAAAATTGTTATTGGCTTGCAAAGCTATATTTCAGGTGTGGATTCAAGAGACCCCTCCAACCTTGAAAATCTTTAAAGATAAGTTATTTTTTATCTTTCATATGGACTGACTTGAAGCCTCTCTTCAAAAAGAAACTTGCACCAAAAACCTTTTTGAAACCTGGAGCAGCTATATGGAGATCCCTGTCCACCAGACTAGCCATATACCATTGCTTTTGTAGAACATATGAAGAACGTATCTTGCTCAATGACCCGCCAATCTCTTTTGAGTAATGTTATATTTATGTATTACCTTTGCACAATGTTTAAAGATTATTCATTATGTATTCTTTGACTTGACATCTTTACAAGCTCTGTTCTGCTCTGGAGATCTCATATGAGTATCGAGATCTCGTGCATGCCAAGTACAGACGGCCAAGGATGAAGGAGACAGCGAGTCAGCATGAGCTTATGTTCTGTCTGCTCTAGGGGACATCGACAGAGGCAGGAGTTTATGCTTCGGCAGACAAGATGTTAATACATCTTGCTGATGTCTCTTTATGTTTTGCCTCATTAATGAGGCGAAGCAGGAAGTGGTATAGCAGCGCCACTATAATACATCTACCACTCTGTTACATAATAAGCTGTTTCAGAACTGAGAAATGAATATTGCCGCTGTGGTACAAGGATTTCCAGCTTCTATGGCAAATATGCATAATTACTTTCAATTGTACAAAAGATAAACTACTAATAATGTTTTTTTTTTTGCTTTTAACATCCTGATCATTAATTAAGCTGTCTCCTCTCAGTTAGGTTTTAAAAATGGGCCGATTCAGGATCACTCGTAGCGATCTGAATTCAGCCCCATCCCCAGTGGGGCGTCCCCATAAAAACGCTGGTCATTCCCCTGCGAATGCAGGCTTGGCGATGTATGTTTAGGGCGTACTTGAGGACCAGGGCTGGGAATGCCTGCTCTAGAGACTCAATGGTCATTCGCACAAGGTAGCCACACAGCTTGAATGATGCGACTATTTCCAGAGCAGTCTGGCTCCACCATTGTTCACTCAAAGGTGATGCCCAAACTATGTTTTTATCCTGTTTATTTTCTCAAAGATTGCACCATAATCTGTGTGTATCTTTTAAAGTATTCCTATTAAAATTGTTGTAACTGTTTTTGAAAATGAAGACTTAGGGCCCGACTCAGGTTGGCTTGGTAAACTGCAAAAATCACAAATTACCAAGCGCTTGAGATGCCATCTCTCCGAATGCCGCCCCCCCCCCCCTTTCCCCCGCCACCATTGTGTAAAGAAAACACATTCCCTCGCATGTCTCCTCTGCAGGAGAAATCAATTGAATGATCTCTCCTGCCTTCACAAAAATAAGAAGTCAGTGAAAACTTATTTGCGTGTGCCTGGATGCTGTCCTGTGAAGTTAGCCACCCGCCCCTGCCAGGCATTGGCCTGTTGCATACCCATGGAACTGCTCATAAAACGGTGGGGGCGTTCCCATGGACGTACCCCATTCTTGCCTCCGGCTGCCCCAGCCCTCCTTTACCACAATGAATGGCCTGGCGAGTTTATGTGCAAACCCCTAAACATCGGAATAGGGCCGAATTCACCCTGTTTTGAATGAATCAGAATTAGGCCCCTAATGTCTTGTTGTTCTTACTGTGTTCTTAGACCCAAGACCTGTGTGGCCCATGTTATATACTTTGCAAAATATTAATAATTGTGTGCAGGTAGACGCTACATAAAATTAGAGTCTGGATTCCTGTTGCTGGTGGCAGTGACCATGTCATGCATAACCCAGTAGTAACAGATGTAGATTTTCAGATTGACAAATCTGTGGAATCAGCCATCCAATTGTGACACTATGGATGAAATTTACTAAAATGGGACTTCTGTTTCCGATGGGATGTTGCCATTGGCAACCATTAAGATACTATTATCTTCTAGAAAGTGATAAATACATTTTGATTATCATTAGTTGCCCATAGCAACAGCTGATGTGAAATAAAACTCCCATCTTAGTAAACTTCCCCTTATGTCTTGTTATTTTATGTCTGCCTTTACCCTATGTGGGTTTTTCTGGTTCACTTGCAAAGGCACAATCACTCTCTAATGGACAAAACCATATGCACTGCAGGTGGGGCTGATATAACATGTGCAAAGAGAGTTAGATTTGGGTGTTTTAATGTTTCTGTGCAGGGCAAATACTGGCTGCTTTATTTTTACACTGCAATATAGATATCAGTTTGAAGTACAAAGTCCACCCAAATGTAACTCTCTCTGCACATGTTACATTAGCCCCACCTGCAGTACACATGGTTTTGTCCATTAGAGAGTGATTGTGCATTTACAAGTGAACCAGAATAACCCCCTATATTCCATCAGGTAAACATTTAATTTAATGGACTGTCATGTAAATGATATTTCCCAGATGAGCAGAAGTAGTTTATTTGGACTGAATTATGGCACAATGTGAAACTATCAAATAGAACCACATCATCACCATCATCTTACATTCTGCTAGCTTACACTACCATATCTCCAAACACTGAAACATACACAATCTGGTCAAAATAAATCCCACCCCTGATCCAGCCTAATACTGTCTCTAAATATGACAAACACAACCACTAAGGCCCGTAACTCAGAGCTGTCCCACTAAAGGGACATTCAGTGGGTACCCAATATAACTAACAGCAAAACACAGTCCATGGTCTAAATCTTAAATGAAAAAAATGAATAATACTGTAAAACAAATTATCTTAATCAATATGAAGTAAAAATTCAGCAATTCCCATGATTACCTGGAGACCTTTCCCCAAGACTGAGTCTGGAAACAGAAGTGCTGCTGCTTTCTTGGGAGGGAGGTAGAGTCCAGTGCTTCTCCACGCATCTCCACCTGGGGCACAGTATCAGTGTCACTACACATGTATCTCAGTAATCGTTGTCACACATAATGGCAATGATTCAGAATTTACCTTGAGGAAATCTTGCGTGTTGCTTCATTACCTATTTTCTGTAACTGATGCACGGACATGTGCACTTTTACCTTCATCGAAATTTGCAGCTAAGTAGGTGGAAATGGGCTGTAACAGGAAGTGCTCATGTAGGCACAGTTCAATGAGGCCGCGTTGACGCAATTACGTGTTACCCAGAGTTGGACGTATGCATAGATTAAATATTTTAAATATAAACAATGAGAGTGATAAAGCCCACATTACCCGCAACGAGGACCCAGCACTGCCTTTTCTGGCTTCAGCAATGCCTTACAGGCATCGCTGAGTCCCTGCTCAATGAAGCAGTCATGCAAATGCACAGACTGTATATTGAGCATGCACATGACTCAGCAACCGGTCACTGGCAGAGATAAGGTGCACACACACAGTGTGATTTTGGCTATTGCTAATTTGGACTATGCGATTTCCCTTGAACTCCCCAAAGCACAGAAACTCCTACTTTGACTATATTTCTGTGCAAATTTGACAATGGACAATTTTGACTATACCAGAACTCTGGATTGTATACAATATAATCGGTACTTGTTTCCTAGCACGGCCACACCGATTAAGATCGGGGTGGTCGTGCTGAAAAAAATCGGGTCGATCGCATCGCATGCGATTTGGTCGCATGCGATGCGATCGACGCGACCGACCGATTTTTGACCCGATTTTTTTCATTGAATCCAATGTAAATTGGGTCCCTGGGACCCAATTTTACATTGTATTCAATGAAAAAAATTCCCAACCCCCCCAAATTGAAGCGCGTAAACAGCAGCCCACGATAGACGCATACCCGAAGCGTGGCGAGCGCAGCGAGCCCGCGAGGGGCGGCGGTACGCGTCCTCCGACCTTTTCATGCCCTACTATCCACTAGGGCGTGGAGTGAGAATAGAGAATAGAATAGTGTGGCGAGCGCAGCGAGCCACCGAGCCCGAAGCGTGGCGAGCGGACGCGGATACCTTCACAGGTAAACGCGTCCCTTCGCGGGCTTCACAGGTGTCCGCGTCGCCACGGACACCTGTGAAGCCCGCAAGGGGACGCGTATAACTGTGAAGGTATCCGCGTCCCCACGCTTCGGGCTCGGTGGCTCGCTGCGCTCGCCACACTATTCTATTCTCACTTCACGCCCTAGTGGATAGTAGGGCATGAAAAGGTCGGAGGACGCGTACCGCCGCCCCTCGCGGGCTCGCTGCGCTCGCCACGCTTCGGGTTGGCGTCTATCGTGGGGCGACGACGGGGACATCTATAATGTGAAATGGGTCATATGGACCCATTTCACATTTTTTTACATTTTTACACCATTTCAATGTTAAAAATTTTTTTAACATTGAATCCTATGCAAAAATCGGGGGCATCGCGTCGCATCGCGTCGGGACCAATGTTAATGGTCCCGACCGACGCGATGCCCCCGATATTTTACCTTTCCCGACAAGATTTCAATGTTAAAATATTTTTTAACATTGAAGTCTATGGAAATATCGGGGGCATCGCGTCGGTCGCGTCGGGACCAATGTTAATGGTCCCGACCGACGCGATGCCCCCGATATTTTATCCTAGCCGGCAAAATGGACCTGATTTCAAAAGAAATCGGGTCCATCGTGGGTAATCGTGTCCCTTAAGTAAGGGACACGATTACTCACGATTGTGGCCGTGCTAGGAAACAAGTACCATATAATCAAATTTGACCTATCTGCAAAGTCTATTTTTACTTGCAGTACTGACCAGGGGACAGGCATAGCCATCTCAAACTGTTTAGACAATGTGTGATATGTACTAAATTTTCTTCTGATGTGGACTATATAGTCAAACTCAGAAATACATATTGCACCTAATTTATGCACCTTTAGACTGTTAGCAGGTGAGTGGGTGATGCAACTAGAGGGGGGGGGGGGCAGCATCAGATCTTGCCAGAGAGGTAAGTATTGCTGAATACCAGCTTAATTGTACCATAGTGTTATTAAACAAAATATGCTTCTGGTGTTTTTCTTGTGTAGAGGGTGTCCAAACACACTTGGCGCTGGCCATGACCACACTGTACCGGCAACAGCTCTTCAGCTTCTTACAATAGGCCCTTGATCATTTTCAGCTCAAGCAATGTATGTATTAATCTGGCCCTGAGTTGCCATTCCAACACTTTTGTCCACACCCAAGACCTTTTTCAAAGACAATGAAATCAGAAGACAATGCTCATTTGGTTTATCTTCTGATGCTGTTTGGAACCTTTAAAAGGGCCCTGGAAATGTTGGTATGTTACCATTGAGGTGATCAAACATTAATGGCTTTATTTGAAAATGAACAATTCTTAAAGTGTTCTTGTTATATTAAGAGGATACCCCTTACATATTTATGAATGACCCTGTTATATGCAAAAGTAAATATATTTCTATGTGCATATATATAGCAACTGTCCATGCAAGAGCACTCACCAGATTTCCAAAAGGTTATGCAGTAAAAAGTTTAATACATCACCACTTGATTATAGTAGAGTCGACGTTTCGAGCCACTCTGGGCCCTTTGTCAAGACCAAAACATAGATGGTTAGCCGGGACATGTGACCCGGGAGGCAAGTTATCAAGGCTACAAGCGTTCCATTAATGCCTATTGGAACGCATCACCACTTGTCATCAACTAAAGCAGGCTGTATGCGTTCCACTACACTCTAAGTATATACATATAATGCATGGCTATATGGGGCATTCATATTTATACACCACCTACAAATAGTGATATTTCATCACACTCAAAATTATTCCTCAATCAATATTTCTACGTCATTTATGGGGAAAAGTATAATTATTAAGATATGCAACCCTAATTGTATTAACAATTAGATTTTTAAAGTGGCACTTACTGGTCATCATACTATCCAAGGTTCATAATAGGTAATACATATTAAACGTAGGACAAACAACATAAAGCAAACTATTAAAAAAAAATGTCCGTCGTATAAGGGGAGACATCGATCAGTAAAATCACTGTCTCGAAGGGTCCCATTAGCCGTACTGGTCATATACTCAAGTCCTGGGTAGCTCGTCTATAACTAGTCTGTTGGCAGGTCGTATATTACATGGTCAAGCTGGCAATAGAGTCGATGATTGACTCTATTGCCAGCTTGACCACATAATATATTACCTTATATGTCCCTGTGGCTTAATGTACATGGGGAAGACTATAAGGACATTGAGAGACCATATAAACCAGCATAGGTCGTCAATTCGACTGGCATATTCAACTGGTGATACGCATAAACCAGTAGCAGATCATTTTGTCAAAGAGGGACACCAGCTAGCTACACTGCGCTACATGGCAATTGATTAGATCCCATCTCCCCCTAGAGGTGGTGATAGGGGGCTGATGCTCCTCAAAAGAGAAGCTTTGTGGATCCGCCGACTGGATACTGTGTGCCCAAGAGGCTTAAATGAAAAAACCCATATGAATATTTTCTTATGATCTAGTATAAACGAGTTGACTAACTTTGTGACCCGCTAACAGACTAGTTCTAGACGAGCTACCCAGGACTTGAGTATATGACCAGTTCGGCTAATGGGGTCCTTCGAGAAAGTGATTTTACTGATCGATGTCTCCCCTTATACCGACGGTCAATTTTTTTAATAGTGTGCTTTATGTTGTTTGTCTATGTTTAATATGTATTACCTATTGTGAAACTTGGATAGTATGATGACCAGTAAGTGCCACTTTAAAAATCTGACATGTCCACTGCAATTCTATTAATAGAATTGTGGTTGCATATCTTAATAATTATACTTTTCCCCATAAATGACGTAGGAATATTGATTGAGGAATAATTTTGAGTGTGATGAAATATCACTATTTGTAGGTGGTGTATAAATATGAATGCCCCATATAGCCATGCATTATATGTATATACTTAGAGTGGTGCATTCCACAGAGCAGTAGTGGAAAGCATACAGCCGGCTTTAGTTGATGGGGATGCGTTCCAATAGGCATTAATGGAACGCATGTAGCCTTGATAACTTGTCTTCCAGGTCACATGTTCCGGTTAACCAACCAGGCGCTATGAGCGCATGCACTACTGAGGTCTGTTTCCGGAAACGCGATTGCAGACTTCCGGTGCTGCGTTCCAACAGGGTGGAACACACGCTGATGTGAACTGACTTTGTTATACCAGGGGAGTAGTGATGGTGCTAAAAATGTGGGTATGCTTCAAATGCCATCCTTACCAACTGGGGTGATATGTAATGTATAAAATTATTTGATAGAAAACATGTTTTATGTACATTTCTGGTATTAACTGGTTATTTGGAGGCACTTCCTGGCACCATGGTATTTAAGGTGTACAGCTGATTACTGTGATAGATCATCTGATGGTGTGAATCATCTATGTTTTGGTCTTGACAAAGGGCCCGGTGTGGCTCGAAACGTCGACTCTGTACTATAAACAAGTGGTGATGTATTAAACTTTTTACTGCATAAACTTTTGGAAATCTGGTGAGTGCTCTTGCTTGGACAGTTGCTATTTTTGGCTGTACCCCTGGGACTATAGCCTAAGAAATGCACCCCAGTGGATGGATTTGAGGATTGTGTGTGCCATATATTTGGGGTTGTGCGGGTAGCACTCTCGGACTTAATGCGGCGTAGGCTTTGATAAACTGAGCCAACTGCCAGACGGTGATACAACGTTTCGATTTTAATATCGTCTTCAGGTAAATTCGAAACGTTGTATCACCATCTGGCAGTTGGCTCAGTTTATCAAAGCCTACGCCGCATTAAGTCCAAGAGTGTCATCCGCACAACCCCAAATATCCTTACCAAACCAGGGGAAGGCACCCGGCTATATACTAGAATTACACCTCAGTACTTGGAGTGCCGAGTTCCCGCAAAATATATATATATATATAAATTGACAGAGTCCGCACTCAATTGTTCATGCTTTCAAAGTGGGGTGCTCCAACAGATGAATGAACATCAAAGGGTACAATTGTAGATGAAATGGGCACTCACCAAGGTCTTATTCAACAGCAAAATTTATTGTCGATACAAGGGTATATCCGACGTGACGTAACGTTTCGATCTAGATCGAAACGTTACGTCACGTCGGATGTACCCTTGTATCGACAATAAATTTTGCTGTTGAATAAGACCTTGGTGAGTGCCCATTTCATCTACAATTTTATATATATATATATATATATATATATATATATATATATATATATATATATATATATATATATATATATATATATATAGCAAATGTTGGTATCCGGCACTCCAAACAGCAAACAACAGTTGCCCCCGGTGCCTTCCAAAGCAGGGTATATAGGGTTGATCACGGCTGCTGGCGGCACTCCGATGAGGGACTTGGTAACATGCAGAAATGAAAACTGGAGCCGTGTACAGTTAGGTCTAACCGTTTCGGAAGATTTATTTCCTTCGTCAGAGAACAATTAAGTGAATGAAAAGCACTTACCTAAATAAGCTCCCACCACACACCCCGTGCTGCAAGCTCCGGCGGCCCGGCTCTGGTGACAGAGGCAGACGTCATCGTGGCTGCGCCCTGCATCAGCCAGAGCGGGTTGCCATGGAGACCTGCGTAAACAATAAAGTGAAAAGAAAAACGGGTAAATAGAGGAATACACATGAGGAAACAACAAGTTACTATATAGCAGTAAATGGTAACTGGACATGATAAGAGATCATGAAAAGGCAAAACTGTGCCGGTTCAAGGTAACCAAAATCAATAACTAAGCTAAACGAGGGGACATGAGCAAATGAGTAAAGAGGAGAGAGATAAGCGGGGAGAGATAAATGCAAAAACATGATTTTACAAAAAGCAATTCAGTGATAGGTATTCATTAAGTCCCATTGGCGATAGAGTGTTCAATTTGTAAATCCACGCTGATTCTCTTTGAAGCAACTGTTTATTGCGGTCACCTCCTCTTCTAAGCGGAGGAACTTGTTCAAGCATCCAGTATTTTAGTGACGGTAATGTGTGCCGATGTTCCTTGAAATGGCGTGCGACTGGTTGATCAGAAACAGCACCTTCAAGGGCCAGTTTGATGGACGAGCGGTGGGCGGCCATCCGCTCTTTAAATGTACGGGTGGTCTTTCCCACGTACAATAAGCCACAAGGGCACTGGATGGCATACACAACGAACCTACTGCTACAGAAATAGGTCTGTCTGAGCATGATGGTAGCTCCTGTAGTCGGATGTTTGAATGCGTTCCCAGTGGTTAAGAAACGGCATGTAGTGCAGCTGGCACATCTGTAGTTGCCCGTTTTTTTTGTAAGAAAGTGTGCGCTGGGTTTGCGCATCCCAGTAACATCACTTTTGACAAGATAGTCCCGTAGGTTACGACCTCTTTTGTAGCAGGGAAGCAGTCTGGAAGACCGGAGTTGGGGAAGATCAGGATCCTGTGACACCAGGGGCCAGAAGGTTTTGGCTGTGTTGACAATCTCTGAACTGTAAGTCGTGAAGGTATTAATGAAGGGAATGTGTCCCTCAGGGATAGTTTTCTTGGCTCTAGGGAGCAATGTCTCGTTCCTATAAGTGTTCAGTGCCCGCTCTTTAGCCAAACGTAGCTGTGCAAGGTCATATCCCCTGAGTATGAATTTTTTCATCATAGTTTCCATTTTGGCAGCCGCATCTGTGTCCGAGCTGCAAATGCGTCTGACGCGCAAGAATTGGGAGAAAGGAAGCCCTCTCTTGAGGGATGGAGGGTGATGACTCGATGCCTGGAGGAGATTGTTGCGGTCAGTGGGTTTCTGATACAGAGAGGTGGTAATCCCAGTGGGGGAAATGTTAATGCAAACGTCCAGATAGTGCACAGACGTAGTGCTGCATTCAGTAGTAAATTTGATGTTATTATCAAGGTTATTGAGCTCAGTCAGGGTACTGGTAAGAAGTTCAGGGGGTCCTGTCCATACGAGTAGGACATCATCAATGTACCTTAGGTACAACGCTATATGTTCAGCAATTAATGGTTGGGACAGGATGAGGTCCCTCTCCACCTCGAACATGAATGCGTTGGCATAAGTAGGGGCCACACAACTGCCCATCGCGCAGCCCTTCAGCTGCAGGTAGAATGCCCCGTTAAAGATAAAATAATTGCGGGTCAGCGTGAGTTCTAGTAGTTCAAGGTAGAATTGGATGTCCGGTCCCTTGTATTTGCTGCTTCCAGTGATTAGTCGTCGGGTGGCCTGTATACCTCTATGATTGGGGATGTTGGTATACAAGCTCACCACATCCATTGTGCAGAGAGTGCTCTGCGGTGGTAAAGTCGGTAATGCTTGTAATTTTAAGATCAGGTTGGTGGTATCTTTAAGGTATGCTGTCTGCTCCTGGACCACTGGTTGGAGGAAGGCGTCCAAGTACTGGGAGATCGAATAATACATAGAGCCACGGGCGGATATGATCGGACGCCCGGGGGGATGAGTAGGGTTTTTATGAAGTTTGGGAATGGTGTACAACAAAGGAATGGTGGGGTTGGCAACACTGAGGGCCTCTTTGCAGTATTTGGAAATGATGTTGTTTTCAACGGCCGAGGTGAGTATACCATCAAGCTCTTTTTTGAAGTCTGTAGTCGGGTCTTTTTCAAGTCTGCGGTACACTGTGTCATCTGCCAGCTGTTTATATATGTCATCGACATAGAAGTCCAGGTCCATGACCACTACTGCTCCCCCCTTATCAGCAGGTCTGATAATGATATCATCATATTTGCTGAGGCTGTTAAGGGCTTTAAGTTCAACGTTTGTCATGTTTTTCTGTGCAATGGTGCTGTCAGTAACCTTAGAGCAAGCCTTTTTGTCCAGGATTTTGTTATTGCTTTTCAAAGAAGCGCTGGTAGATGGGGGGTCAAAGGCAGATCCTTTGTTGTACACCATTCCCAAACTTCATAAAAACCCTACTCATCCCCCGGGCGTCCGATCATATCCGCCCGTGGCTCTATGTATTATTCGATCTCCCAGTACTTGGACGCCTTCCTCCAACCAGTGGTCCAGGAGCAGACAGCATACCTTAAAGATACCACCAACCTGATCTTAAAATTACAAGCATTACCGACTTTACCACCGCAGAGCACTCTCTGCACAATGGATGTGGTGAGCTTGTATACCAACATCCCCCATCATAGAGGTATACAGGCCACCCGACGACTAATCACTGGAAGCAGCAAATACAAGGGACCGGACATCCAATTCTACCTTGAACTACTAGAAACCACGCTGACCCGCAATTATTTTATCTTTAACGGGGCATTCTACCTGCAGCTGAAGGGCTGCGCGATGGGCAGTTGTGTGGCCCCTACTTATGCCAACGCATTCATGTTCGAGGTGGAGAGGGACCTCATCCTGTCCCAACCATTGATTGCTGAACATATAGCGTTGTACCTAAGGTACATTGATGATGTCCTACTCGTATGGACAGGACCCCCTGAACTTCTTACCAGTACCCTGACTGAGCTCAATAACCTTGATAATAACATCAAATTTACTACTGAATGCAGCACTACTTCTGTGCACTATCTGGACGTTTGCATTAACATTTCCCCCACTGGGATTACCACCTCTCTGTATCAGAAACCCACTGACCGCAACAATCTCCTCCAGGCATCGAGTCATCACCCTCCATCCCTCAAGAGAGGGCTTCCTTTCTCCCAATTCTTGCGCGTCAGACGCATTTGCAGCTCGGACACAGATGCGGCTGCCAAAATGGAAACTATGATGAAAAAATTCATACTCAGGGGATATGACCTTGCACAGCTACGTTTGGCTAAAGAGCGGGCACTGAACACTTCTAGGAACGAGACATTGCTCCCTAGAGCCAAGAAAACTATCCCTGAGGGACGCATTCCCTTCATTAATACCTTCACGACTTACAGTTCAGAGATTGTCAACACAGCCAAAACCTTCTGGCCCCTGGTGTCACAGGATCCTGATCTTCCCCAACTCCGGTCTTCCAGACTGCTTCCCTGCTACAAAAGAGGTCGTAACCTACGGGACTATCTTGTCAAAAGTGATGTTACTGGGATGCGCAAACCCAGCGCACACTTTCTTACAAAAAAAACGGGCAACTACAGATGTGCCAGCTGCACTACATGCCGTTTCTTAACCACTGGGAACGCATTCAAACATCCGACTACAGGAGCTACCATCATGCTCAGACAGACCTTCTCCTGTAGCAGTAGGTTCGTTGTGTATGCCATCCAGTGCCCTTGTGGCTTATTGTACGTGGGAAAGACCACCCGTACATTTAAAGAGCGGATGGCCGCCCACCGCTCGTCCATCAAACTGGCCCTTGAAGGTGCTGTTTCTGATCAACCAGTCGCACGCCATTTCAAGGAACATCGGCACACATTACCGTCACTAAAATACTGGATGCTTGAACAAGTTCCTCCGCTTAGAAGAGGAGGTGACCGCAATAAACTGTTGCTTCAAAGAGAATCAGCGTGGATTTACAAATTGAACACTCTATCGCCAATGGGACTTAATGAATACCTATCACTGAATTGCTTTTTGTAAAATCATGTTTTTGCATTTATCTCTCCCCGCTTATCTCTCTCCTCTTTACTCATTTGCTCATGTCCCCTCGTTTAGCTTAGTTATTGATTTTGGTTGCCTTGAACCGGCACAGTTTTGCCTTTTCATGATCTCTTATCATGTCCAGTTACCATTTACTGCTATATAGTAACTTGTTGTTTCCTCATGTGTATTCCTCTATTTACCCGTTTTTCTTTTCACTTTATTGTTTACGCAGGTCTCCATGGCAACCCGCTCTGGCTGATGCAGGGCGCAGCCACGATGACGTCTGCCTCTGTCACCGGAGCCGGGCCGCCGGAGCTTGCAGCACGGGGTGTGTGGTGGGAGCTTATTTAGGTAAGTGCTTTTCATTCACTTAATTGTTCTCTGACGAAGGAAATAAATCTTCCGAAACTGTTAGACCTAACTGTACACGGCTCCAGTTTTCATTTCTGCATGTTGCCAAGTCCCTCATCGGAGTGCCGCCAGCAGCCGTGATCAACCATATATATATATATATATATATATATATATATATATATATATATATATATATATATATATATATATATATATATATATATATATATATATATATATATATATATATATATATATATATATATATATATTATAAGGGAAACAGTGTAAATCCCGGCGGTCGGGATCCCGGCGTTCAGAATCCCGACGCTGGAATCCCGATCGCCGAAATCCCGACACTTTCTTCCTCCGGGGGTGTCCACGACACCCCCGGAGGGAGAATAAATTAGGCACCGGGCCCGCTGCGTGGCGAGCGCAGCGAGCCCGCAAGGGGGGGCGATCCACGTCCCCCCCTTGTTGGGATTTTGGCAATCGGGATTCCAGCGTCGGGATTCTGAACGCCGGGATCCTGACCGCCGGGATTTAATACTGAATCCATATGTATATATATATATATATGGTACTTGTTTCCTAGAACGGCCACAATCGTGAGTGATCGTGGCTCTTAATTAAGGGACACGATCCTCACGATGTGGCCGATTTTTTACAATTTTTTCACTTTGATTGACAGAAATCGGGTCAATCGGTCGGTCGCGACCAATTAAAATCGGCCGCGATGCGACCGACCGATTGACCCGATTTTTCCATAGACTTCAATGTTAAAAAAACTTTTAACATTGAAATCGGGAGGATCGCGTCGGTCTTGTGCCATTATAATGGCACAAGATGAGATGGACTTGATTAAGTCCATCTCACATAGGGTAAAATGATAAAAAAGGTGAAATGGCCCAATATGACCCATTTCACATTTTTTATGTGCCCGCCATGACCCCACGATAGACGTCAACCCGAAGCGTGGCGAGCGCAGCGAGGCCGCGAGGGGCGGCGGTGCGCGTCCTCCGACCTTTTCATTCCCCTACTATCCACTAGGGCGTGGAGTGAGAATAGAATAGTGTGGCGAGCGCAGCGAGCCACCGAGCCCGAAGCGTGGCGAGCGCAGCGAGCCCCGCGAGGGGACGCGTATACCTGTGAAGTTAGACGCGTCCCCTCGCGGGGCTCGCTGCGCTCGCCACGCTTCGGGCTCGGTGGCTCGCTGCGCTCGCCACACTATTCTATTCTCACTCCACGCCCTAGTGGATAGTAGGGGAATGAAAAGGTCGGAGGACGTGCACCGCCGCCCCTCGCGGGCTCGCTGCGCTCGCCACGCTTCGGGTTGACGTCTATCGTGGGGTCTAGCCCACTTAGTAACATTTGGGGGGGCAATTGAAACAAATCTGGTGAAAAAAAAAAAAAAATCGGGTGAAAAATCGGTCGGTCGGATCGGTCGCATCGTATGCGACCAAATCGCATGCGATGCGATCGATCCGATTTTTTATCTTACGACCACAACGATCTAAATCGTTGTGGCCGTGCTAGGAAACAAGTACCATATATATATATATATATATATATATATTTTTTTTTTTTTTTTCATTAAGACAATGATACTGTACCGGTGTTTGTAGCATCAATCTGCACAGTGATGGGAGGTGTGTCCAGCAAATTTTTCAATTCTTGGTCATCTAGTTTAATAAAGGAGCTGAGATCTTGGGCCAGAGACAGCATGAAAGCCTTCGTGGAGCCTTTTTTCACTTTAAAACCTTGGCTAACATCAGGTAGTTTTTTGCCAAGCACTAGGCGGACCAGCTCCTGCTGCAGCAATGAGGTTAGAGGGCTTTCTGGCAGCTTCATAAAACTTGAGGTATCCCGTGTGAGCTGTGACATCCAACAATCCAGAGGAGGCTTCTGCTCTGCTCCACACTGTAGGTCACACAAAAACTGGCTGATTGCTCTGGGGAAGTGATACGTGGTAGCAGTTTGCTGAGGATCCAAAGGATGATATACTGCAGATCTAACTGTCTTCTCCAGAATGGTAAATCCAAACTTATTAAGGATTTTGTTTCCTGGGTATTCAGAACACACATTTGGATTAGAATAGGACCAGTACCAGGAATGGCCAGCAATGAACAGGCCTCCTCCTTCTGCCACAAACTGATGGATTTGGCTTGCATCTTTATCGCTGTAAGACGTACAGCAGTATACACTGTGCATTTCAGGAATCAGTTTTGATAGTTCACAAGTAAAGCCACCATTCTGTAATATAGGAAGAAGACCTCTATAACTTGAGCTAACACCAACTCTTCCCTTTCCTCCCTTTAACAGCCATTTCATGGAGTTTAGAACGATGGTCCTGAGCTGTGAACTTAGAATATTACCTTCATGTGTTCCCACAAAAATTCGGCCTTTGCCATAGTATCCAGCACCAAAAATACATTGATTATCATTGGTCAGACCTACTGGGAATGTTAGAGGTCCATGAAGCAGAAGTTCAGAGGAAAGACCACTCCCACTGATATCCACATTATTAACACCTTCCATAAGTTGCTTTAAATCTGCTGAAAAGTTCAACCTGTGTAAAACACAATGAAATACACATGCAGCCATCAGCAGTGTAACATACAGTATGTCAGATACAGAAATAGTGACCTTTCAATCAGGACAGGAGCATTACATCATAACATGAAGCAACATTAAAAGAGGACAGATATGCCAAATAAACCTGAGTGAGCATTGATCCAATTTAAGGAAATGACTATTCTCAAGCAAAAACCAACATAACAAGCACGAGTTAAAAATATAATAAGATGGCATGATAGTTATAATAATTAATGAAGTATGTTGTACTTTATCTTAATGATATTTTTTTCATGTACTAATAGAAAACATCAAGGGTGAGATTTAATAGGATGAGATATTCAGAAAGTGAGAGATTTGGGAAGAAATCTCCAGTTTTTTTAAAGCGGCAATCATTTACACTGCAAGACCAGTTTGATTTTGCAGTGTAAATGATTGCCGCTTTAAAAAAACTGGAGATTTCTTCCCAAATCTCTCACTTTCTGAATCTCTCATCCTATTAAATCTCACCCATAATGTGTTTAAAATCGACTCATTCTCGCTTACACAGCTCCGGAACGGCAGTGAGGCTTCCAAAAATCATGTTCAACTCTGGACCTTATTCCAGTTAATTCGATGCGCAATCGCACAGGGGACCAATGTTTTACTACAGCGCATGCACATTTATGGTGAGAGCGGACACAATAAACTGCTAGTTCGCTGCCCTGTTCACACCTTCCAGTCCAGGCGGTGGTCGGGTAGGGAATTGTGACAGGCTGCGCCTGTGGGAACTCCCAGCGTTCCATGGGTGTTCACATAAAATCTCTGGGCGTCCCCAGGAATTCGGCTGTCAGTTGCCTGCCCTCTTCCTGTACTGGGAGCACGCTCCTTCCAAATCATTTGGTGGTCGGTGACCATCGAATGATTTGTCCCCGCAACCAAGGCTGCAAATTATGCAAAACATCCATTCTAGTGGGGAGGGGGAGCAGATGTGCGAGCGGCATTAAATCTACACGCAACGCTGCAAAATTTGCAGCACTGCGTGTGGACTAGAATAAGATCCTCTGTCCGCCTGGTAAAGGAGACTTTCCTACTAGTGCCAGCTGATTACTGACACAACCGTCCAGCCGCCTAAGTTTTGCACTTAACTTTATCATCTAAGCCATGCCCCTGTTTCATAATGACATTACTCTGAGCATAATACAGTATAGCGGGGGATATGACCACGATGACACAATATCATTCACCAATTTATTGGGCAAAAGATGAGAAAAGATTGTAAAACGTTCAAAGGAAAGTTTACTTGTTTAGTTATTGCAGTGTATTGTATTTTAACCTATTTAATCTTATACTTGTACAGTAGTATTTGTATGATGGTCAGTATATGCATATAATTATATAACTGTGTATGAGTATGAGGGGACTAATAAGATAAAATTACGGTTCCCTGAATATGATGTATGATGAGCTAGATATGACGTATGACAAGCTGGATATGATGTATAAAGAGCTAGATATGAGGTTTGGTGAGCTGGATATGACAGCTGGCAAGAGAGATATAACATATGACGAGCTGGATATAATGTACGAGTTTGATATAACGTATGATGAGCTGGATATGATGTATTGTATGATGAGCTGGATATGACGTATGAAGAGCTGGTTATGAATATCTTAGATTTTTATGACTATAACATATACTGAAAAGCACATGACTGTATTATCCAATCACAGCTCTCCTATTTATCTGTGCTCCTGAGAAGGAGGAGGAGTTTATCATAAGCCATATTCAGCTCATCGTAAGTCATATCCATCTTGTCATACATCATATCCAGCTCGTCATACATCGTATTCAGGGAGCCGTAATTTTGACTTGAACGTCCCCTCATATATAAGAATATCTTGTGGCATAGGAACAGAATGCCAGGAGTGGAATGTAGGTCTTATACAAAAACTCTCCTAGAAATGGAATTTCACATCCATCGGGCTTAGTAAAAATGTAATTCTATCTTTGGATAATATTGGTGATTTTCAAAGGGGGTGCAGGTTTATGGTAAAAAGTAAAGGAAAATATTAGTTGTTCTGCAGCCAAACTAGAGCAATATGCTGAATCCTCTATATAGCCAGCACTAAACCCAAAGGACATCGGCGCAAAACATACTGGTTCATGTTTTGTTCAGCACCCCTTCTCTTATTACCATTTTAGTATGAGTTTGAGAGAAATCTATAAAAGAACTTTGTACTATTACAACATTCATGGGGAGATGTAATAAGAGAGACAAAATACCAGCCAATCAACATCTAGCTGCCATTTTACAGGCTGTGTTTGAAAAATAGAAGAACCGGATTGATTGGTTCTTTATGTCTGTCCACTTTATCTCTCTCCAAGCTTTTATAAATCTCCCTCATAGAGTCTAGATCAACGGTTCTCAAACTGTGGGTCCTGACCCCAAAGTGGGTCCCGACCTTCTCAGTATAGGGTCGCAACTCCATGTTGCTGACCATCAGGCTGATGACTTTTTTTAATCTCAGTCAGTGATTCAAGGAGTCTGAAAAATCTGTTGAAGTATCTGTTACTTCAGACTCCTCCCATCATATTGTGCCTCCACAATGCTGCCATGTATGTGCTGTCTGCTGCCTACACATGTGATGTAATGCCCGGTACACACCAGGATGGTGGTGCTCTTGAGTGGGTCATCAGAGGAACGTACGACCTGCTCATGAGCTGACGGCGCTGCTAATCCGCCGCGAAAATGCCCCTAATGTGATCACGATCCGATCGTGACCCCCACCCACTACAATGGGCATTTCTGAGATGCTACCTGCAGCAGGTAGGATCTCAGAAAAGACCGACCGACCCGCAGGGCAGCGCATTGGATCGGGATTGCATCAAAAGGGCAGTGAAATGGCTCAAAACACTGCCGATTTACATACAATCGGTTGAGATTGTATCTAAATTGGCTCGTTTTGGGCCATATAGTCCTCGTGTGTACCCCACATAACTTGCTGGGGTCCCTTAATTATTTTAATTGTCTGATGGGGTCCCAGAGCAAAATAGTTGGTACTTGTGTATTATCTGGATGCCCGATATTTTCATCGTAGGGCATTGTACAACCAAAAATCGGTTGCATCGCATGCAACTGCTGCTGGCCAGGTAGTGGTAGACCGACCTTTTCATACCCCCACTATCCACATTGGCGTGGAGTTGATTTTAGATAGTGTGGCGAGCGCAGCAAGCCACCGAGCCCGAAGTGTGGCGAGGGGACGTGGATTACTTCTATTCCGCGTCCCCTCGCTCGACTCGCTGCACTCGCCACGCATCAGGATCGGTGGCTCGCTGTGTTCGCCACACTAACTAAGATCAACTCCACGCCGACGTGGATAGTGGGTGTATGAAAAGGTCGGAGGACGCGTACTGCCGCCCCTCGCGGGCTCGCTGCGCTCGCCACGCTTCGGGTTGGCGTTGATACTGGGGTGGCGTTAAAAATGGGGGGGTGGGGGCATTTCACATAGTAATCACCCATCAGGGTGCATGTACAATTAAAAATGGGGTCTGGGGGGGCATTTAACATAGGAATCAGGCATCAGGGTGCCTGTACAATGTGAAATTGCGTCGCATCGCATGCCATTATAATGGCATGCGATGCGACGCAATATTAAAATTGCATACTCTGCTCGGGAAAGGCTGAAATCGGGTCCCATCGCATGCCATCGCATACCTTAATTAGTGGTATGCGATGCGATGCATCGGGCGCCCAGATAATACACAAGTACCAAATAGTTTGAGGACCCCTGATCTAGCTGATAGGCAGTAATGCCTATATATTATTATGATAACGGAATAATGCAGCCATAAGTATCTATATCAGCTTACTTACTCTTTGTAAAATGGGCACCATTGCATCTTTTGGCTCACGCTGACATTTCCTTTCTCTCCACACATGTCTGTGAAATAGATCCCAGCTACAGATGTAATTTTGTTTCCAGGAAAATTGCACCAAATGTTGTCTTCTTTGTGGTCAACAGCCCAATGGTAAGCTTGTGCTCCAATAAGCAACCCCCCACCACTTTTCACAAATGAAACAATCTTTCTTGCTTCACTGTCATCATATCCTGATGTGCAGAACACTGCCAGATCTTCTTTAGGGCCAGCATCCTTCTGAACCTGGTATCCAAAGGAAGAGATAGTCTCTTCCAGGGAACTGACACTGCTATTGACACCAATGACAGTTCTTGAGGATGGTTTTAGCCAGGATATTGCATTTTTCAGGAAATCCTTGAATTGTGGGTTTTTGAAATATGAATCATGGCCCAGCGCAACAATCCTTCCCGTGCCATAGTAACCAGCACCAATAAGGACCTCTTTTGACGAACCCACAAGCACTGGGAATGCAGTGTCACCGCACAGGAGAAGTTTGCAGGGTGCATCATCCCCAGAGAAATCCAGACTAGAGAGACCCTGGACCAGGGAGTTGAAGTCATCACTTGTTGTCATACTTTTTGTGAACTGTAAAACAAAATAAAATGGGCGGTGAACAGAAGAAATACATTTGTCAAAATATATTTTGGAGCCAGATACATTTAATATACTGTAATATTAAAAGTTATACAGGGGTAGAGGCCCACAGCTAGGGTTGCCACCTCTCCTGGATTTCTGGGATTCTCCTGGTTTTGGTGGCACTGGCAACCCTCCAGGAGGCTTTTCCAGTCTCCCGGGATTCTCCCAGAATCCAGGTGTCTAAAAAAGCCTCCAGCCCTCCACATAGCCTCTCCCAGTGCTGTGCGACAGTACGCCGCCGCTGCAGAGCTGCCTTGTAGGACAAATGCGCTTGCGAGATGATGATGTCATCATCTTGGAGTCTCTGTCTGCAGGCCTGCCGCCTGCCCACCGTTGCTGTGGTCGCGGCCTGCGGTCTTGTAGGCTTCCGGTGCCGGCCCACATGACTGTCCCTGAGTATATGGCGGTTCCGCAGCCTCCTCCTGTCCTGTGTTGCTCCCGGCGGCTCGATCTGACACTCTCTGGTCCTCATGCACCTGCCCTGCCCAGCCACTCAGCCAGCCATTAGGTAAAACAACTTAAACAGCCAGCCCATATATATGTATATATGTATTTATTTATATATATATACTGTGTGGGATCTTGACAAAGTTTTATTAAAACCGAAACGATCCTTCATATTTTCCTGCCATTGGTGTTTTTTTCTGTTACTGTTTGAAGACCTACGAGTGCCGCTCACCCCACCCCGCTTGCCGGCCAGGACATATATATATATATATATATATATATACACACACATACTGTATATGTAATGGAAAAAAAGTTTATTTTAAATGTTTTAAAAAAAATGTATTGTGATTCACTTTCCGGTACTTGTTTCCTAGCACAGCGCCCATCGCATACCATGCCATAAGGTATGCGAAGGTATGGGATGCAATATTTGGGAAAATGACCCTGATTGTACAGTTAAATATCGCATAGCATCGCATGCCAGCAAATGGCATGCGATGCGATTTTTAATTGTACAACCCTGATGGGTGTTTACAATGGTAAATGTACCCCCCATTGTCCACGCCACCCCCACTATCAACGTCAACCCGAAGTGTGGCGAGCTGCGGCGGTATGCGTCCTCCGACCTTTTCATACCCCCACTATCCACGTTGGCATGGAGTTGATTTTAGATAGTGTGGCGAGCGCAGCGAGGTGGAATACATGTTAAGAATGGAATACATGTTAAGAAATTTGCGCCACGCTTCGGGCTCGGCTATCTAAAATCAACTCCACGCCGACGTGGATAGTGGGGGTATGAAAAGGTCAGAGGACACGTGCCGCCGCCCCTCGCAGGCTCGCTGCGCTCGCCATGCTTCGGGTTGCGATTCATAGTGGGGGTGGCGTTGAGAATGGGGGTGCATTTCACATTGTAAGCACCCATCAGGGTACTTGTACAATTAAAAATCGGGTCGCATTACATCGCATGCCGCTATATTGCATGCGATGCGATGGTATAGGATGGAAATCGTGGGAGCCGTGCTAGGAAACAAGTATCCACTTTTCTCTCACACAAATAAGTTATGGTATGCACCATTTATCAGCTGTATTGTTGACTGTCTTCAGGTGAAATGTTAGGTCTTTGAAATAAAAATTCTCCCTTTTAAAGAAACCGCTATATGTGTAAAGCGATATCCTTCCATTGTGAGTTGGGTACACAATTTAAGTCACTTTGCACCCCCTTGTTCCCACACATGTGAGCTTATACGGAAGGCTAAAGATACCATTATAAGCGGCCATAACAACATTTCACTGTATTAATTTGTGCACTGTACACTGTTATTTCATTTTGCGCCACTTGATCACGTCAATTCCTATTTTTTGGCAATATTATGTAAATGTTAAAAATTAGACTATGTATTTTCAGAAATATCCGATTGTACAACACTTTACAGAAGGGGTAGCCAACTCAAGGCAACTCCAGTCCTTGAGAGCTACCAAAAGTTCATGTTTTCCAGCTCACCTCACATGTACGCAGGTGAACTCATTGCTGACTAACACATTTTAAAAGATCCACAGGTGGAGCTAAATACTTCACTTGTGATTCTGTGAGGAGACCTGGAAAACGTTAACTGTTGGTAGCTCTTGAGGACTGGAGTTGGCTACCCCAGCTTTACAGTATATCTTTGGATATATATGGATTTGTGATCACTTAGCCTTGTCTGTATAACAGGGGCCATGCCCACTTTTCTGAATAGGACACATCCATATTACAAGGCCACGCCCTTTGGCGCGTGCATTATCTCCAGGAGTCAATGATGAGTGAGGTGGCAACCCTACCCACAGGGTATTGACTCGTATACAAATTATGCCAATGTCAAACTATCCTTTACTTCTCTGGATTATACTACCAGAATTTATGCTTGGAGCTCGGAACAGAGAACAACATTTTCCACAATAAAATTATACTAAGAATGAGACAAACGAGGAAGTATTATTTCTAGGGAATGTAGAACCACTTTCCATAGTTGTAGACCGTGAAAGTGGTTCACTCAGCATGACGGATGGCGGTGGCCTTCTATAATGCAGGAGCATGCACCAGTGATCACCGCTCATCGCCTGGCCATATACTGTACACTAGCAGATTTTGAGGTGAAAGTAGCTCAAAACACCAAATGTGAGCTACTGTCAGATCAAAACTGCATAGTGTGTATGGGCCTTAAGAAAGTATTTTACCCTGGCTGTCATAAATAAAGGAGTATGTAACCATAAGGACAAGGTTGCCTACTTTTAAAGTCTCCTCTCCAGGAGAAGCTAGGAGAGGAGACTGTCAGCAGCACTTCGAGGGGCAGGGCTTGATGTAGACATCATCAAGCCTCACACCCCAGTACAGCACTTCCTGGATCTTATATGAGGGGGTGTGGCTAAATAAAGCACTTTGCATCTTTAGCCCCATCCCCTCCCCAGAAAAGCCTCAAATAGCAGGAAATTAACACTGCCGCGGGGGAGATGCGCGCGGGGGGTGGCTTGGCACCGGTATCCGGGATTGTTGCCCACCTTTTTGGGAGGGACTTTTCGCAAGACTCCCAGCCATTCTGGGAGGGTAGGCAACCCTGCCTAAGGAGTTCAGGAATGAGAGGGGGAGATGAGGCTGCCAGGTGATGCCAGTGATAAAAGAGGAGAAAGTTGCAAGTAAGATTGATTGAAATAGAAAATTTGCAGGTGCTGCTGAACAGTGTCCCTACCTTTTGGGGCCCTGAGCAGTGGTACAGTCCGCACCACCCTAGTGACGGCTCTTGCAAAAATGACATAATGTAAATGTTTTTTTTATTTTACTGTGTAAAGCAAGACAATGAATAACAATTCAGAATTCAATGTACAAGAAAAGAAAAAAAGAAAGGTATTACATACTGTACAGTATGTATGATTGTAAACAAGAAGAGAAAAGAAACTCGGGTGGGGTGCACTCTTAATCCCCAATCTAAGTGGCTAAGCTGCTCGAAAAAAGTTTTACATGTTTTTTATATTTTTTAATGCCAAGTGAAAAAAATGAATAAAAAAATAGGTTTTTTTAGAAAAAGTTTTTTTCAAAAATGTATTTACGTTTTAATGTTCTTAAATTGTATTAATAAAATCTAATGCTGCACAAGAATTTTGTATCCGAGTGGTTATTTAGTAAATATTTTTTAAACTATTTTCCTGTAAATAATTTATATGTATACAGAATATATGCCTTTATTTGCGAACAATTTTTTAGACAATAATAATGGGGCTGGTATCAAAAATTGGTGCAATGAATTCTCATATGTGTATCACTACATGTGATTCACATCAGCACCAACACTATGATAATAATGTGACTGGTATCAGGAAATTGGTGCAATAATCCTCACATGTGTACCACTATATGTGATCCACATAAGCACCAATACTGTATAAGGCTGACCTTCATAAACCCTTAATGCCTATATCATTTGGCATTATATTTTTGTTCTCAATTGGAATGAGACAAGGATTATAATCATAAGTCAGCAAAATAAAAAATAATTCAAATGAAGTATATACACATTATTTACATTTATGCATTAATTCCCTTCATAATTGACTGATTACTGTGAATAGGTTAATCAAATAGCCTGATGGTATT
Organism: Crinia signifera; assembly: GCF_055691185.1. Taxonomy (NCBI): domain Eukaryota; kingdom Metazoa; phylum Chordata; class Amphibia; order Anura; family Myobatrachidae; genus Crinia; species Crinia signifera. The sequence continues at coordinate 184,981,992 of NC_139220.1, forward strand.
CACATATAGATTTAGCCAATTAGCCTGATAGTATTCACAGACACAGTTGTAGCAAAAAATAGGACTCCAATGTCACAGTTTTGCAGCAAAAAACCTCACTCAGAGATAAATAGACCAATTAGTATATCTCAAATGTTGTTGCTTATATGTTCATGCGCATCCACACACATAACAATCATTGCTGGACCAGAATCATAGCCACAAAAGCAAATTGCCCTAGGAAAGCTGTGAGTTTATTATGCCTCCCTGATTTTTGCTAAGGCACCATACCAGGCACTCTGTTGTAATGAACGGGTGTAATTAATTGATTTTATATATACACAAATGCCGGCTGTGTCTGCCTCTCAGTGGAGCAGCCAGACCCTGTAAATATCCACACAGGTTTACACTATTATGAATGTGAAACAACTCTCTGTACCAGATTGTAACCAGGACCAATCTGAGTGCGGCTGATTGGGCAAGTAAATATTACAGCACGAACATGCTACAAATTGGATACAATTGTGTCGTGAAACGACCAAGAACTCTATCACAGTATAAAAGCAGTCAATTACCCAATTTACAATTTTAAATAAGTGAAGGGAAAAAGAAGTAAGAAGGGGGGGAGACCAGAGTCCCGTAGCTGAGGCTATGCCGGCACAGACAGCGCATGGCTGCCTTGCAGGGAGAGGTCTCTATTACCAGCCCTGGATCTCTACGATGCAGGGACGCCAGGAGCGCTTGTCTAGTCTTGAAGCTCCCGCCTGGAAGCCGCTCCTGCGGTCACGTGTGCACACGTGATCGCGTCTCTGTCAGTCTGGGGGACGTACGTTTCGCAAGTGCTTGTTCACCCGGCAGCGTACCTAGGCTGTCTGGCTGTGACTATTTGTGCTAGCGTCCAGCCAATGGAAACTATTTGTGACTAATTACTACCACTCCAGCAGCATTGTGCATCAAGTTTGTTTATCACATTATAGTGCACTTCTTTTACCTCTTAAAGGTGTATCACCACTTAAGTACTCATAAAACAATGAGTATAAGTAGAATAATAATGCAAAACAACCTATAAAGTAAAAGGGAATTATTAATTCTTTTATGGTCCTAGAATTGGAATACAGAAATAAAACCCTATTTAGCTCTCTTGCTGAATGTAACTCCAGCGTGACTATTCGTTACGCTGTATGTTATTGCCCTGTTTATATCAAATTTAGGTGTTAAATTTATATGCATAATCTTACCCTTTTTAGATATTTACATATATTTTATATTATGTTTAAGTACCTATAGTACATGATTTGATCCTGGAATGTCCGGTTTTCCCATTATGCTATTTTACCAAAAAAAAAAATTTCTATATTTATATACTCATATTTTTAATAAAAAAGAGAAAGAAGAATTTTTAATATATTTTTTATTATTATATGAATTTTTTAAATTTTTTAATTATGTATTAAGGATATACACAAATACAGTTTTTATTATTTTTAAAGATTTTTTTAATTTTTCTTGAAAAATATCAGCGCACAGTGGCCACAGGACACCCACAAAATCACAGTGTGTGTAAAAAAAAAATTAAAAAAAGACCCCACAGCACCCACAAAAAAAAAAAAGGTGATCAGTGATGCGACACTGATTACCAGTGAGGGGCAGCAGGTGCACAACCTTTGGTGCAACTGACAGTGCAACTGGCAGCAACTGACAGGTATATATAAAAAAAAAAACCTCTGCACCCCCAAAAAGTTGCTGATCACCTCAGATATAGTGATCAGCACAAAAGGCGGGGGCAGCAGACACAAAATTTAGCACTCTCTATCACTCTCTGTCACTATCTCTCTCTATCTCTCTATCTCTCACTATCTATCACTCTATGACACTGCAGCAGCAGCACTGACAGTTATATATATGAAAAATAACCCCTGCACCCCCAAAAAGTTGCTGGGGGTGCACAAAAGGGGGGCAGCAGACACAAAATATAGCAGTCTCTATCACTCTCTGTCACTATCTCTCTCTATCTCTCTATCTCTCTATCTCTCACTATCTATCACTCTATGACACTGCAGCAGCAGCACTGACAGGTATATATATATATAAAAAAAAACCTGCGCCCCCAAAAAGTTGCTGATCAGTTAATTTATACTGATCAGCACAAAAGGGGGGGCAGCAGTCAGTTATATAAAAAATATATAGCACAATCTGTCACTATCTCTCTATCTCTCTCTATCTCTCTCTATCTCTCTCTATCTCTCTATCTATAACTCTATTACACTGCAGCAGCACAAAATATAGCACTCTCTGTCACTAGGCCTCTCTATCTCTCTCTATCTCTCTCTCTCTATCTCTCTATCTAATAACTCGCAGCAGCACAACACAGCACAACACAGCACAGGATGTCACAAGAAGAAGCAAGATCCAGGCAGTGATCAGGTAAGTATTTAGCAAGGTTCTGGTCAGTATATGGCGGCAGCTGGGCACGGTGACCGCACTGCACGCAATTCCAGACCGGAATGGCGTCTGCAGTGCAGTCACCGTTAGTTTAAACCCCCCTCCATGGCTGTGATTGGTCCGTCGGTCCGACGAACCAATCACGGCCTTTGGGGGCGGGCGGGGTGAGGTGGGGTGACACCAGTGTCACCCTTACACCCCGCGGTGATTGGTGCTGTACTTTACAGCACCAATCACCTCCGATCCCGTGTCACCGGCGAACGTTATTCGCCGGTGACACAGAAAACGCTGTGAATGGCTGTTCACACTGAACAGCCAATCACAGCGATCGCCGACGGGGGGGCGGCATCGCAGCCCCCCCTGGGCATGCAGGGACATGTCTGCTGTCAGGGACAGCAGACATCGTCCCTCTGTCACTGCGTCTCTAGACGCAGTGACAGTTTGAAGTCATGACGTACATTTACACCATGTGTCGGGAAGTACTTCCCGACCATGACGTAAATGTACGTCAAATGTCGGGAAGGGGTTAATCTTTTAATTTTTTATTTTTTTATTTTATTAATTTTTTAATATTTTGGCTTTTGTATCCCATTAGTTTATACTTTTTTTGTAGGTTTCTTTAGAATATATTTCATAGAGGAATGCCGAATTTAAGAGTCCTCCCCTTATTGTGTGTCTATTAGTGATAAGAGACCTATAGTCACCAATACTGATCTATAGGGCTTACATTGTATAATAATTATATAAAAAGAAGTGAATCGAACAAACAAAAAAACCCGTGAATAAAGCCAAAATAAACAATCAAAATGTGTGGAGGTGCATGCGTGATAGGCAACATTACATACTGCCTAAAATGTGACTAAATTATGAATATATAAATATAAATATAAAGCAATAATTACGTGTATATGATTTTGAATGAAGGGAATAGTGAGAATAATAATATGGAGTGCACTGGGAAGTATCTCTACCTGCCCATATTATATCAGGCTATAAAAGTAGAAAATCTTTATTAAAGCCATGCCGAATTCCGTGAATAAGTGGGGTGAAAATTTCATTCTCTTATACTGTATGTATGGCAATAGGATAGGGTATAGTGAATATACGGTCCCCTGCTGGCACCCCCGGGGGGCAGCCTGTGCTGCCTGGCACCCGGGGAGCCCACCTCCCCCCCACAAACGTTCTGGGGCAGGCAGAGAGACTTCCATCTCTCTGCCTGCCACCGTCCTCAGGCTCCCTGCGGCATTCGCCGCAGGAGCTCATATTCACCAGTCAGGGGCAGCAAGCCCCTGACACGTTGAATACCAGAGCCGGCGAGGCTCCGGAACGTGGCGAATGTGCAGCGAATCCTAAAAAGGATTCGCTGCACCTCACAAGTATTCTCATTGAATACCGCCCAGAGTGTTCCTTAGACCATCTGCAATTTTACATTGGAATTATTACTACTGTATTACTTATTTATTTACAGTTTCTTATATAGCACAGCAAATTCCATAGCGCTTTACAATAGTAGACAGTGATAGAACAAACTGGGAAACAGACAGACATGGAGGTAGGAGGGCCCTGCTGCAAGCTTACAGTCTATAGGGAAATAGGAGGGAAACAGGACAGGCAGCAGTAGTAGCATAATATAGCTGTTCCACCAAGTTTCAAGTCCAGAAGGAAAGCTATATAATGTATAAGTTCCTCTAATGGTTATGTGTGTGTGGTACCTAAATATGATAGAGCTTGCCTGAAGAGATGAGTTTTCAGGGAACAATTGAACGTTTGGTGGTTTTGAGATAAGTAAAGAGATATATGTTGGTGTAGTATGGTTAATAGCTTTATATGTGAGTAGAAGTATTTTATATTAAATATGGTAAAATATTGGCAAAAAATGGAGGGTCTAGCCGAGTGGATCAGAAGATGATAAATGTCTTGCTAGGAAGATCAGGCTAACAGCAGCACTCAAAATATATTGGGTACTTGTGTAATAGCACAGCGCCCACGATATTTGTTCGCACAACATATAATCGCATCACATGGCATACACCCGATGCACTGCTATGTGATTTAAAATTGTATAAGCTCCCTATACGATGTTTAATTGTATAAGCACCCTAATGGGGGCTTACAATGTTAAATGCACCCCCACGGCACCCCCACTATGAACGTGAACCCGAAGCGTGGCGAGCGCTGGCGGTATGCGTCCTACGACCTTTTCATACCCCCCACTATCCACGTTGGCGTGGAGTTGATTTTATATAGTGTGGCGAGCGTAGCGTGCCAAGCGCAGCGAGCCCCGCGAGGGGACACGTATCACTTGCGCTGGCCACACTATATAAAATCAACTCCACGCCGACGTGAATAGTGGGGGTATGAAAAGGTCGTAGGACGCGTACCGCTGCCGCTCGCCACGCTCCGGGTTCATAGTGGGGGTGGCGTGGGGGTGCATTTAACATTGTAAGCCCCATTAGGGTGCTTATACAATTTTAAATCGCACACCATTGTATATGCGATAGAATTGCATACAATGCCATACAATTCGATGGTATACAATTTAAAATTGTATAACATCGCATACCATCGCATGCCTTATGGTATGCGATGGGTGCCGTGCTAGTACACAAGTACCATATATTGCAGTGACGATAGTCTGTACTTGGGAAGACCAGTAAGGTGTGGGAATGTTGAGTTTGAGGTGACGAGAAGACATCCAAGTTGACATAGCAGTGAGGCATTAAGATACATGGCCCAAAACCACTGTTGACATCTCTGGGGTGGATAGACAGATTTGAGTATCGTTCACATACAAGTGATCCTGAAATCTGAAAGAGTTGATCAATTTACCAAGAGATGAGGTATGGATTGAGAAAAGCAGAGGACCTAAAACTGAGCCTTGCAGAACTCCAACCCACAAAGGTAGTGAAGAGGAGGTGGAAACAAAGAAGCGAACACTGAAAAAGCATTTGAAGGCATTACTACTGGCATAATGTGCATAAGGGACTTTACTGTGTCAGCATTAAATGTCTGGCCAATTACATAGTTACATAGTAGTTTAGGCTGAAAAAAGACATACATCCATCAAGTTCAACCTTTGGTTAGATCAGGGGTTCCCAATCTTTTTAGAATCACGGCACCCTAGAGTACCAGAATTTTTCCAGGGCACCCCTAGGCCCAAAAATATATATATATATAAAATGAAGTAGATTGTGTTTATATGTGAATCTTAGGTTCAATTATGAGGTAAAGGGTAGGATTTGCTTCTGATTGTACACATATGATTGGCAGCCACCAGCACTGGTTTTGTCCATAAATAATTGATCATAAATAATTTGAATGGTCCTGGACGACCAACCCGAGGCACCCCTGCAAGTGTCCCGAGGCACCCCAGGGAGCCGCGGCACACAGTTTGGGAACCACTGGGTTAGATGGTTTATTGTTATATCCCTATATATGAATTGTGTATTTTGATTTAATTTTGGACCAGTTATGATTGTTGGTTGTACCCCTTGATATTTTTAACCAATAAATGATTGTACAATCTTATGTTAGGTTGGAGAAACCAGAGGTACAACCAATGATCATAATGCTAGGGAGTACCAGTCTGCAGTGAGTAAAAAGACTTCATGACATCTAATCAGACTGTAGGCGCTATTGGGGGACTTTTATACTATACTATGCTAACACTACACCTGATTGGTGAACAGTATGGGGCAACAGAGAAGATGCAGAATTACTTAAGTCTCTACTGCTCTTCTCTCCTTACAAATCTACTTATACCATCCTGGTATGAAAAATTATTTGTGAAACTGAAAGCTGAGCTTTCAGTCAGTCTACAGTATGCAACATCGATTCTGCCATGGATAGGAGATACAATGTAACTGTAGCATGGCAAGCAGAGGGAGGTGAAACTAATGATTCAGTGGGGGAAATTTACTAAGAATACAAATACGACTGAGTCATATTCGTATTCTTAATACGAATGAATATGACTGGCTATGACTGTATTTTTAATGAAATACGATTCGAAAATAGGACAGATTTACTGAGCTGCCCTAATTCTGAATTTGTATTTGGCCGATGGCATAGCCAGTGGTATTCTGGCCGATACAAATTCATATTTAGCAACCGTCAATACAGCCGCTAAATATAAATACGAGTCGGCAGCCTGCATGGGTCAGTCAGATCCGTGAAGACTGCAGTGTAACAAAATTGGGAAAATAAATAATTGTAAAAAATGGCACGGGGACCCCCCCCATGGGCATAACCAGCCCCAGGCTCAAAGAGGTGGTCCTGGTTTAAAAAAAATCAGGGAACAATTGAAATAGGGGTAGAAACCAAACTTATGGGCCCCATACATCAGCAATCACAATTTATGGATTTTCAGATATTGGGATATTTTGGCCAGATAAATGGATTTTCAGATCTATCTGACTTTGCCCACACATTACAGTTTTTTTCAGTGATCGGCAGATTTTTCCATCTAAAGATTGCATCTTCATATCTGGAAATTGCCCCAATCGATTGTCATTTCAGCTGTTCATAATGTAAATAGATGAAGAAAACTAATTGGGAATGCCCACACATCTAAAAAAGATCTGCAGATAATACCAGATTATTAAACATGTTTAAAAACCTGATTAAGCAATCGATTGGCGATTGTGATTGGGATTGCCAAAAGGGGAGCCCACACATCTAAAATTAATTGTGGCAATCATCTCCATATCTGAAAATTGTCACAATTAATTGCTGATGTATGGGGCCCTTTACGGTAGTCCTCTGGCATAGATCGCGTCCTCTTCTTTCCATGTAGGCATCCACGGTCTTGGCAGGTAAATTCTGGAGCGGGCTGGATCCCTTCATTGGGGAGTCCCCAGGGCCCCTGCCCAGGCTGATCGGTCAGGGGGTTAATGCTTTGGCCGGGGGACTTGTATAAAAAGTCTCCCCCCTGGCTGTGGGTGGCATTACCCTGCTGGCTGGTTGGGCCTGGTACTAGTTCACAAAATACAGGGGACCCCTGATCGTTTCGTCCCCTGTATTTTTGAACCAGGACAGGCCCTTGGGCCTGGTGCTGTTTTAAGAAATACGGGGAACCCCTATTTGTTATGTTCCTGTTTTAAAACCAGGACCGGCTCTTTGAGGGGGGGGACCCCACACCGTTTTTTTAAATCATTTATTTTCTTTTTAATTTTTTTAACACTGAAGCCTGCACAGATCTGACTGATCCATGCAGTCTTCTGACAAATTTGCCTGGAAAATGAAGTGTATTTTCCAGGCGTATTTTACCGGCAATTAGCTTCCGCTTAGTAAATTAGGAATCACCATTTTTTTGAATGGTGATTCCTATTTGTATTCTTTCGATGGTGTATACATTTGTATTCGTAAATAAGAATAAGAATGTGCTATAAATACGAATTGCAGTATTTTCGTCATAGTAAATGGCGTAAATACGAATACGACTATTTTATGCGTGTTTTCATTAGTAAATTTCCCCAACTTAGTCGACAGTGACTAGGTAGACACCTAGTAATGGTCAACATACCTTAGGTCTGGGGTAGCCAACCCTAGTCTTCGAGAGCTACCAACAGTGCATGTTTTGCAGGTCTCCTCACAGAATCACAAGTGAGCTAATTAGCTCCATCTGTGTATCTTTTAAAACGTGTCAGTGATTAATGAGTGCAGCTGTGCAGCAGCTAGGTTGTCTGGAAAATGTGAACTGTTGGTAGCTCTCGAGGGCAAGGGTTGGCTATCACTGCCTTAGGTCGACAATGACAGAAGGTCGACACAAGCTTAAGGTAGACATTGACATGGTCAACACAAGTTTTTCGTGTTTTTTGTTGTTGAGACCAACTTGGTCAGTGTATATAGCAGATGATGGTATCGGTGTCCTCGGAATGACAAGAGTCCAGCTGAAGAAGACAAAAGGGGGAAATTTACTAAGATGTGTATTCTACTTCACATGTGATGTTGCTATGGGCAACCAATCAGAATCTACTTCTTATTTATCTATCACCCTCTAGAAGATAGTAAATAGGATCTGATTGGTTGCCCATAGCAATGTCACATGTGAAGTAGAATACACATCTTAGTAAATTTCCCCCAAATAATGTCCGTGGCTTGTTCAGCTGGACACTTGTCATTCTGAGGACACTGGCACCATCATCCGCTATATACACTGGGACGTTCCCCAGCAGTCTCCTGGGGTAAATTCACATCTACTTCTCAAAAACATTCCCAAACGGAGTGCACAAGACAGAGCCGAGTCAGACATTGTTCCCTACACAGTGGACGGTAACTATAATTATTGTCCAGCAGGTACTTGTGTATTTTGGCGGCGCCCACGATGAGGATCGCGTCCATCGTGTGTGAAAAATCGGGTCCATCGCGTCCATCGCGTCGCGTCGTGTGCATTAACATGGCACACGACGCGACCGACGCGATGGACCCGATTTCTCCATAGGCTTCAATGTTAAAATATTTTAACATTGAAATCGTGTCGGTCGCGTCGGTCTTGTGCCATTATAATGGCACAAGATAAGATGGACTTGATAAAGTCCATTTTACATGTAATAAAATGGGAAATGGGCCAATATGGCCCATTTTTCATTGTATATGTCCCCGTCATGTCCAAATATAACTGACCCCCCATTGTGAGCGGCACCCCAGTATTGACGTCAACCCGAAGCGTGGCGAGCGCAGCGAGCCTGCGAGGGGCGGCGGTGCGCGTCCTCCGTCCTTTTCATACCCCTACTATCCACGTCGGCGTGGAGTTGAGAATAGAATAGTGTGGCGAGCGCAGCGAGCCACCGAGCCCGAAGCGTGGCGAGCGCAGCGTGCCCCGCGAGGGGACGCGGACACCTGTGAAGCCCGCGTGGGGACGCGGATACCTGTGAAGGTATCCGCGTCCCCTCGCGGGGCTCGCTGCGCTCGCCACGCTTTGGGCTCGGTGGCTCGCTGCGCTCACCACACTATTCTATTCTCAACTCCACGCCGACGTGGATAGTAGGGGTATGAAAAGGTCGTAGGACGCGTACCGCCGCCCCTCGCGGGCTCGCTACGCTCGCCACGCTTCGGGTTGGCGTCAATACTGGGGTGCCGCTAACAATGGGGGGCATTTTTATTTGGACATGACGGGACCATATACAATGAGAAATGGGCCATATTGGCCCATTTCCCATTGTTTTCTATGTTAGATGGACTTTATCAACTACATTTGATCTTGTGCCATTATAATGGCACAAGTCCGACGCGACCGACAGTATTTCAATGTTAAAAATATTTTAACATTGAAGCCTATGGAGAAATCGTGTCGGTCGCGTCGGTCGCGTCGTGTGCCTTAACTTTAAGGCACACGACGCAACGCGATGGACCCGATTTCTCCATCGGGTTCAATGTTAAAAATATTTTAACATTGAAGCCTATGGAGAAATCGCGTCCATCGCGTCGCGTCCTGTGCCTTAAAGTTAAGGCACACGATGCCCACGACGGGCGCCGCCAAAATACACAAGTACCGTCCAGCATACTAAAAAGGGTTATCTGGACTATTAGGGGCAGGCTCTCTGGCACTTGGCTGCCCATAAAACACTGGGTGTTCCCTTGGTCTGGTTCAGTGTCCGCCCCTGGCCCTCCCTCCCCACAGCGAACAGCCCGGTGAGTGTGTAACTCGCCGAAGCCCTTCGCTGCTGGGATTTGCACATGTGCAGAAATGTGCTTGGGCAACCCTGTCCTTCAGAGACGGGGACGAATTTGGATCGCTATGAGCGATCCTGAATCAGACCCTATATTAAAGGTGTATAATACATAATACTAGATTAAATAAAAGCGACAATGGTCAAAAATTCTTGCTCTTGTTTGATAAGAGCTGTTATGCTATAGCAGTTCTTATTCACACTTAATTATATAGCGTTTTATATTATAACCATAAAACTTCTATATAAGTTTTATGTACAGTATGTCTTTTGTGATACAAAGTAAGAGCAACACTGTATAATGCTACTTACTTTTTAAATGGTTGTATTTTTACCTTTATGTGGATCCTTCTGCACTAGCAGTGCTACTGTTTTTGTCTAGACTTCTGTGTTTTCTTAGTGGCTGGCAGCCCTCTATACAGTCAGGCAGCAGCACATTGTGCACACCCCACCAGAGCCAGAACTCATGGTACCCTAGGCAAGAAACTGGTTTGGGGCCCCCCCTCCCTCAAACAATACATAGCACTATATTTTAATTTCTGATTCATATCCTCATATTATCTGTCATAATTCCACCTTATAGTAATGCCCTTTACACATTATGCGACACACCGCAATGCCCCTTACACATTATGCCACACGCCACAATGCCATTACAAATTATGCCACACACACACACACACACCGCAATTCCCATTATACATTATATCACACACTGTAATGCCCAATACATATTATGCCACAAACAATAATGCCCATTACATATATTGGAATCTTTGCCAGGAGGATCATCAGAGGCCATGGGTGTCTGCACCTTTAGCCCTTAACTATATTTACAGAAATACAGCAGAAACAGAGCAAGAGCTTTAGAAATAGTGAGCCAGAAGTGTCAAGCTTCAAAAAAGTGCTGAAATGGAGAGTGATAAAAAAAACCAGCCAATTAACTCCTAACTGCTATGTTACAGGCTGGGTTTGAAAAATGAAAGATAGGAGCTGATTGTCTGGCTGTCTCCACTTTATCACTTTTTGAATCTTGATACATCTGGCCCAGTGGCTATTAATTTCTCAAAAAAAAAAAACAAAAACTTTTACACTATACAACCACTTACAGGTAATTAATATATAAAATGCATAAAATAAAACAGTGTAATACAGTTAAAACATACCACAAAGGGACATATGGCCATACATTTTTTTCAAAAAGAAGAAAACTTAACAGAATATCAGCATGCAGCCAAAGTACTCAATGCATTTCATCTAGGGAGGACCATGGAGGTTATTCTGGATGACTGGCAAGGCTTCAAATTTCGCAGCCTTGCGAGTCCACCAGACGCTACCCGCATGGCCATCCCCCCTCGCAGCCTGCAAATTATGTTTAGCATAAACATCCATTTGCAGCCTTGGGTGCGGGGGAGAAATCATTTGATGGTTGGTGACCATCGAATGATTTCTCCAGCGCTTGCAGATCTGAGACACCTCTGTTGTGTCTCAGATCTTTGGGCACCCTGTGCGGGAAATGGACAGGCAGCTGACATCCGCTGACTTCAGCTGCCTGCCCCTCACACCCACGTCATCTGGGAATTACCATGAGAACACCCAGCATTTTCATTGGAATGCCATGAAATGCTGGGCATTCCCATGGACCAATCCCCCGCCCTGCTGCCCCCGCCTGCACCATTGTGTGCGAGTGCCCGGCGAATAATTTGTCAATCAGAATAAGGACCCATGTCTCAATCATCTGACTTCCTCATGGGTAACACTATGTTAGTTTTGATGTATTTTATATATTAATGGAAGCATATTAAAAACATTTGAAAAATTCCATGTATTTGTAGACTTCGGGCAGTATTCAATGAGCATATTCGGCATGTGCAGCCAATCCTGTTTAGGATTCGCTGCACTGTCGCCGTGTTCCGGAGCAGAGCCGGCCCTAGCCTAAATAATGCCCTAGGCAAGATTTCGGCTGGTGCCCCCTAGCACCATAACTAGTTCCGCCTCTGACCCTTCTCCCCGTTCCCAGCACCATCAACCCTCATCATAGCAGTCATCATTTTGGTGCTCCTACCCGCAATATTTTAAATAGAAACAGTGCACACATTCGGGGCGCAGCCCAAACAGGGGTGTGTTCTTGAAGGGAAGGGGCATGGCCACACAATAGTACCCCCAATTCAAATTATGCCACACAGTAATGCAACTTTATTTACATTATATCATGTGATGGTGTCCCTTATTAAGGTTACATCACACAGTAGTACCACTTTACCTTATGTACATTACTCCTTACATTATTCACATTATACCCTTAGAAAAAAATCCTGAGAAAATATTGTATTTTAAGCACCTCCATGGCCACACTGCAACCCAGCACAAAGCAGTGTGTGCTGGGCAGAGGAGAAGAGCTGCAGCTGCTGCTGTCACTTAAGGGGAGGAGGCCCGGGGCCCCCACTGGGCCCTTCCATCAGACTTTGGCCTGGGTAATTTATACCACCTACCCCTTTCTCTCGGCACCCCTGATAATACCACACAGTAATGCCCATTACACATGACACACATTATTAATGTCCTTATAACCATAATGCCCCTTACATATTATGCCAACCTTTATTAATGCTCTTCATACACACAATGACACACATAATGCCCCATACACATATGTTGCAAATTATTAATGCCCTTATACACATGACACACATAATGCATGTTACACATATGTCGCACATTATTAATGCATTTATACATGACACACATAATGCCCCTTACACATATGTTGCACATTATTAATGCCCTTATACATATGACACACATAATGCCTGTTATACATGTCGCACATTATTAATGCATTTATACATGACACACATAATGCCCCTTACACATATGCCGAACACTATTGCACAACCAAGCCACCCGCAGACAGCACTCGCACAGCCGCTAACACTGTGACCTCTGCCTCTGCTTGGATACAGATGTTTCCTCATACATCTTGTCTCAATAGGCCATGCAGCTCCTGGCTAGTTCTGCTAACGTTGGGTGCCTTTTTTGCTGAAAATTTGTCTTATTTGCATTGTTATGACCAGCACACACAAGGAGCTTCCAATGATTAAAATGATATGTGGCATGCCTATATTCTGTGTGCGACTGTGGCTGTACCTGCATACGGAATGCTATGTTACAGTGATTTCCATGAATACACTATTTCATATGCAGATACAGCCTCACTCACACACAGAATATAGGCATGCTGCATATCATTTTAATCAGCAGAAGCTGCTGATGTCCCTAGGCATTCCAAATGCCCTAGGCAATTGCCTAGTTTGCCTATGCCTAAGACCGGCTCTGTTCCGGAGGACTGGAGCCCTCCCTGTCCCCATATTCAATGCCGCAGGGGCTTGCTGCCACTGACGGCAAATCTTAACCCCTGCGGCGGAAACTGCAGGGACCTCGGGGGTGGCGGAAGGCAGGGAAATGGAAGTCTCCCTGCCTGCCCCAGAATGTATGTGGGGGGGAGGTGGGCTCCCCGGGAGAGCTAGCAGGGGACCGGGTAGGATCCGTTAACTGCTCCCGCTCGTGCATATGTAATGATCGGGAGCAATGAATATATGAATATGTAATGAGCGTCTCTCGGCTCCCGGCCCCCTGCTGGCTGTTATGTGTAAAAAAAAATAATAATAAAATTAATTAAATATATATTCATGTGCTGTAAGCACATGAATAAAAAAGCATGCCCCTTCAGATAATAAAATTCCTGATTTTTTTACACCAAAAAACAAACAAAAAACCCCCATTATTTTAAAAGGTCACATTCCACTTCACCATGAAAAGATGGCGATTGCTACACGATGACACACGGCGAAAATCACTTAGAAAGCAATTCGCCATCTTCTCATTTAATACACTCACGCCGAATCACATTGAAAAACCCATTGAAAAACCACAGCGAATTGTGGAGACTATGAGACGGTGAATTGTCCGTCTGTTCGCAGACGGCGAAAAGTGCACGTTGAATAGGATGATTCACTTTCTGACACAAAAAATCACCTTCCAAAGTGAAAATAGCACAAATTCTCCATGAAACATGGCGAATTGGCCTAATTGAATACTTCCCTTTGTGTGGATCATTCAAAGATTTCAAATATAAGCTATCAAATTGTTCTGTTTGCTTTGCAATTGGAGTTGGACTTATTGCACTTGTTTATTTTTTCTGTTTTATATATAAAACAGAAAAAGAGAGAGAGAAAGAGAGCGAGAGAGCGAGTGAGAGCATTCAGCAGATTAATACCAGAATACCACATTAATGCACTGTACATGTGATAGGGGAACCAGGTACTACCTGGAAAATGCCTAATGGTGTGTACACACTGTGAGATTTACCCTTAGATTTTGAATACTGTATGTAGTCAAAATCAAATCGGTATCACATAGGGCAGTATTCAATGAGATTTTTCTCTGTGCATGGCGAGAGGTTTTTTTCTCTCGCCATGCACTCGCCGTGTTTTTACGGAGATTCTCCATGTTTGGAGATTCTCCGTCACGGGTCTTTATACACTATTCAATGTCGCAGGGGCTCGTTGCCCCTCGCGGCGAATCTTAACCCCTGCAGCGGACGAGTGTCCGCTGCAGGGAGCCGTGGGACGGTGGCAGGCAGGGAGATGGAAGTCTCCCTGCCTGCCCCAGAACGTATGTGGAGGGGAGGAGGGCTCCCCGTGACCCAGGCAGCACAGGCTGCCCCCCGCCACCAGAGCCAGCAGGGGACTGGGTATATTCACTGCTCCCGATCATGCATATGTAATGGTCGGGTGCAGTGATTATATGAATATCTAATGAGCGGCTACGTTAGACCCCGATGCGATCTGCATCATCAAGCAACTCCTATGCCCCTTCTCCCTTGTATGAACAATCTTTTATTCAAATTTATAGCATAATCAAAATCGAATAGTCAAAATCACATGAAAATCACATACAAAAAGTTAAAATCGCATTGGCACTAGTAACCATTACAACAGTGTGTGCTACTGTATATTGTTTTTCTAATTTTCATAAGGAACACCACTATGAGGAATGGATAGACACTTTTACTGAGTTTGTTAAAAGACACATGGACCACTCTAAAAAGGCCAGTCCATTAATAGATTTGGGTTCATCATAACAAATGAAGGGGCTGATTCAGACCCATTCGTAACGGGCCCAATTTGGCCCCTGATGGTCGGGGCTTGCGCATGCACAAATATGCGCATGTGCAAATCCCAGAAGCAAACGGCTTCGGCCCATAAAAATGCTGGGCGTGTCTATGCCTGCTTGGGGCGGGCAGCTGACATCACATGACATCAGCGCCTACCCGAAGTCGGCCATCGCCGGCCAGGATAAAAGTCGCCTTAGACTGACTTTTATGAGTGAAGGGGAAATTTTTTTTTTTGCCTGTGTGGCCGCATTCAAGTGGAACGTAATCGTACACATCCACTTACATGCAAATACAGGGCTTTCGCGTGGCGGCTGGGCAGCGTTTACTTGTTTGCTAGGCTGCGAAATCTATACCTGAAATAAGCAGCGATAGAAAATCTACCTGATCTCCATGGCTCCATAACGACGCACCTCTGTTTATTCTATATTAGATCACAATATAGTAAGAATATAGAATAAGAATATAGTAAGAACAATACTAATAATGGACTCGGTATGAAATCCCGACGGTCAAAATTCCGACAGGGTCAAAATCCTGAATGGGCCATAATACCTACAAGGACAAAATCCCGATAAGGACAAAATCCTGACATTTAAAATGCCGACAAGGACAAAATCCCGACATTTAAAATCCCGACATGGTCAAAATACCGACATATAAAATGTGCAGGTGAAACTGTCAACATGACTTTGGGTCGACAGGTCGCGAGGTCGACATGGGTTTTTTCAACACAGTCGACATGGACACAGTTGGAGGTGAACAGCAGCCCCTCGCATTGCTCGCTTCGCTCGCAATGCTTCGGGCATGGTGCCTCGCTGCGCTCGGCACACTATTTTATTCTCCCACCACGCCCTAGTGGTAGGGCATGAAATACCGCCTGTCGGCACATGTCGGGTCAAAAAACAGTGAAAAAAGCCATGTCGACCTCGCGACCTGTGGACCCAAAATCATGTTGACAGTTTCACAGTACATTCTATATGTCGGTATTTTGACCTTGTCGGGATTTTAAAAGTTGGGATTATGTCCTTGTCAGTATTTTAAATGTCGGGATTTTATCCTTGTCGGTATTATGACCCATTCAGGATTTTGACCGTCTGTATTTTGACTGCATCCCCTAATAATAGTTATGTGGTCTGGCATTTGCTTCAAAGTAGATTGTAAGCTTGCGAGCAGGGCCTTCCTACCATTTACACTGTCTGTAGCTACCCAGGGTGTTTTATCGGGTGCTGGATGAATGCCCGACAGTCGGGATTCCAACGGTCAGTACTCCGACATCGGAATCCCGACTGTTTAAAAGCCCGACAATCGGGATACCGACTGACAGGGGCTATTCTCCCTTGTGGGGGTCCATGAAAGGGGCTTCTTTGCACTCGCCCCCTGTCAGAGCACTGCAGTTGGGATTCCGATGTCGGGATACAGACCGGCGCTATCCCGATTGTCGGACAGCTATTCCACACCCGTATTATCACTGTTTTCACTTGTAAACTTCAAGGGAACTTGCTGCGCTATATAATCAACTGTTAATTAATAAATAAAGTACTGTACCTAAAAGTGCCCATACACGGTGCATTTTTCGGGTGCGATATGTGCACCTGCGCACATCACATTGCACAGCACAGCAGCCTGTGCTTTTAGTACTAGATTGCATCGTATCGAGTACAAAAAGCACGGTGCTGTAGCACATTGTATGCGTTTTGTACTAGATACAATGCAATCTACAGTAGTAGTAAAAGCATAGAGTTCATCGCACAGTGTATGGGCACCTTACGATATGCTTATAGTTTACTGTAGGCAAGCATAGACTAATAAGTTATAGGAAAAAGTTCTTTCACTCTTGCTGGATTTTTTCACTGACATCTGTAATTAGTAAACTGCACTATATAAATCAGATTCACATATTGTAGTATAGCTGTGATTCTGCATTACAGAATCATTATTACATACTGTAGTATCCAATGCTGATCCTACATATTTCACAAAAAAACTAACAAATGTAATATATATATATATATATATATATATATATATATATATATATATATATATATATCTAGTAAAACAGAGTTAATAGGTTACAGTATGCTGAGCTGTCAGATACATACAAGTCACTGCAGGAGACGTGCCAAGAGGATGAAGGCGAGGTTACCCTTACTATGCCAACAAACGCAGGTTTTATATATTTAGAAGCGTTTATGTCAATCTACATGACTCCAAGGAGGAGCTTCCAGTGTAAATATATGGGAGTGCCTGGAGGCAGTGGGATGACATTTCAGGGACATGGGCAAGAAGGAAAACTATGTGGACATAGAGAAGAAAGTGAATGCAAGGAAGAAACTCAATTTTGTTTGTCTGTACAATATAGAGGTACTGTATGCAGTTCATGAATGCAATCTGGACAGGAAGAATGGAGAGCTGTGTGCAGTCTGTAGGGGGTATGGGTCATTGGGTATACCCAATTTGGTCGACATGCATTGGTTTGTACACTGGTCTTTGGTTGACACCTGAAATAGGTCGACATGGCTGGAAGTTCGACACAAGCATTAGGTTGAAAATGGCAAGGTCGACAGTCAAAAGGGAGACGTGAGTTTTTCATGGTATTTCGCAGAATGTTGACATAGTCAACATGAACACCATGCTCACTGCAATCACCATACTTTGGGCAATATTCTATTCTCCCTCTATGCCCTAGTGGACGGTAGGGCAAATACCACCGGCATATGTTGGTGTAAAAAAAAAAAAAAAGGTACTTGTTTCCTAGCACGGCCACAATCGCGGCCATCGGGTGTAATTTTTAGTGGCCACCAGCACGATGCCCACGATTTTTCCATTGAAATGCATTGAAAACAGTGAAAATCGCGTCAGTCGGGTCGTATGCGGCCAAAAATGCTTAAATGGTCCACACGCGATTTCCCCATAGGGAACAATGTGAAATGGCTAACTTTACCCCCGATGACCGCGATTTCCCATAGGAAACAATGTTAAATGGGTCAATTTACCCAAATCATCATAGGGAACAATGGTAAATGGGGCAGAAACCCCAAAAAACACCCCTGAACATTGACATGTCCCCCCAAAAGTATTTCACGCCACCCCGCGATCAACGTGAACCCGAAGCGTGGCGAGCGCAGCGAGCCCGCGAGGGGCGGCGGTACGCGTCCTCCGACCTTTTCATACCCCCACTATCCACGTCGGCGTGGAGTTGAGAATAGAATAGTGTGGCGAGCGCAGCGAGCCACTGATCCCGAAGCGTGGCGAGCGCAGCGAGGGGACGCGGATACCTTCACAGGTAAACGCGTCCCTTTGCGGGCTTCACAGGTATCCGCGTCCCCTCGCGGGGCTCGCTGCGCTCGCCACGCTTCGGGCTCGGTGGCTCGCTGCGCTCGCCACACTATTCTATTCTCAACTCCACGCCGACGTGGATAGTGGGGGTATGAAAAGGTCGGAGGACGCGTACCGCTGCGCTCGCCACGCTTCGGGTTCACGTTTATCGCGGGGTGGCGTAAACTACTTTTGGGGGGACATTTCAATGTTCAGGGGTGTTTTTGGGCCATTTACCATTGTTCCTATGATAATTTGGTTAAATTGAGCCATTTCACATTGTTTCCTATGGGAAATCGTGGTCATCGCGGGTAAATTGAGGCATTTAACATTGGTCTCTATGGGGAAATCGCGGCCATCGCGTCTGGCCCATCGCACCCGATTTTTTAGTGCATGCGATGGCCGCGATGCCCCCGATTTTACACCCGATGACCACGATCATGATCGTTGTGGCCGTGCTAGGAAACAAGTACCAAAAAAAATAAAGGTGAAAAACTCATGTCGACGTTTTGACTGTTCACCTTGCCATTGTCAACCTAATGTTTGCGCTGACCTTCCAACCCTGTCGACCTTCACTATTTTGACCTATTTCAGGTGTTGACTTTCAGTGGTCAACCAAATGCATGTCGACCTTAATAACCGTATTGACCGTACTGCTGCTATGTGTTCAATACAGTACATTTTTCTCCTAAAGGGAAAAGGGAATATATATATATATATATATATATATATATATATATCACAACAATGCAATATCACTAGGTATTTGCGCTTGGTAAGGGTGGTTGCTAATAACACTAGATCCCCTACTAGAGGGATCCACAATCCAATACACAACCCAATAGCATTATACAGCGCCCATGTACAATTTATCAATATAGTAAATTCAGTCTTTCCGCTTGTTGTAAAATTATCAACCTAGACTTTTTTTAAATATAAAACATTTATTACATGCTGTATGTCTCCCTCTCTCTCTCTGTCTGTCTCTCTCTCTCTCTCTGTCTCTCTCTCTCTATATATATATTAAGATAGATAGAGACACAGATGATAAGGTGTGTACACACGCATCGATTTTACTTTCGATTCGATTTGCTTTCGATTTCACCAATTCCACCCCCTTTCGATTTGGCCTTTGCTTTCCATTCGATTTCACATTTTATCTGCCCTTTTGCATTCGATATCAATTTCGATATCGAATTTGATTTACATTCAAGGCACAGTGTAAAAATTCCATTTACTGGATTGAATTCGATATTTCCTTGCCTGCACAGATATATTTTTTTTCGATATAGAGAAAACAGGAGCATGCATCGAATCGAAAGCAGATCGAAAGCATCTTAAAAACCATTCGATTTCGATTCGAAATCGAATCGAAAACCTGTCAAAATCGAAGCGTGTGTACATCCCTTTAGATAGATAAAATCTAAGCAACATACATGCAAGATGGTGTATAATATAAACACACTGCGTAATGTAGCAAAACAAAAGTTGGGGACTTTGACAAAGGTTTGCTAAATATATAAAGAATATAAAGTGAGACAGTTTTCAGGTCACCAGTGTTTTTCATTTTCTATTGGCACTAAGCCGTGCAATTTTTCAGATCCAAAATCTACACTGACTGACAACCGGTGCTAGAAGGACTATGACATGACCTACCGCAAAAAAAGGTTGTATTGACACAGATCTTATTGGAAAAAGTGCCTACACATATATGGGTGTATGTTTCTACACACACACAGCCAGGGCCGGCACCACCACTAGGCAGCTTTAGGCATTTGCCTAGGGCGCTGGCCACTGGAGGGCGGTAGTTGGGAGCAGGGACCCCCAGGATGGAGGTGAGCGGTGGTCCGCATCCTCCCCCCGCTGGGGCATAACCCCCCACCCCCCGCCTGGGGTGCTCCAATGCCCTGCACACAGCAACACATATGGACCTTATTCTGGTTCATTCGCCCGGATTCGTACCCTTGCCAGATGCACTTGCACAGAAATGAACAAAGCAAAAATATCGGCCCCATACGAACGCACAAGGCCTTGCGAATGGACCAGAATAAAGTCCTCTGTCATCATGGTGCTAGATAGCTCCCGATGAAGGCAAGGCAACACCACTCAGCACCACCACTGCAAAATTCAATGGCCCAGTTTTTTTCTGGCATATTGATGTTATTTACAGGAGTATTGCCATCATGCCTTGAGTAAAAAGAGTATTACATTATGTTTATGTTACTTTTCTTGCTGAGAAATGTAATGCAAGAAGAATTTTTTTTGTAGACATCCTGCGTGGCGTCATTAATGGTTTACTGTCAGATAAGCTGATTTTTTTTAATTATGTGTGGTATTCATATTTTAACACACTGGTGGTATGATGTGAATATAACAGTAGGAGGCGCTCTTGTTCTCTTATATTTTCAGATTGATTGGATTCTAGGGTGCTTGGCTACATTACTTTATTCTGGAAATCTTCTAGACTCTTTACACATTTACACATTGCACATTTGTGACAACCTTTGGAAGCTTTGTTTCACTGAATTGTATTGACTAAAGTGCCAGACATCTTTTAGGCATACTTGCGTACCCGGAAAGAAAAGGATGTGAAACCGCGCTTTTATCTTATAACATGCAGCAGGTAGAAGATAAAAATACATTTATTAAAATACACTTTAAAATAGATATTGTATATAGAATTGCTGGTACTATAATGATTAAAGGTAGAGCCAAGATAGTCACCCAATTTTTCGAAGGAAAAGTCCCATTTTCCGTTCCTAGATGCTTCCTGGTGTTGTCCCAATTCAATTTGGCCGATGGTGAAGGACAGTTGGGAGTGATGTTATCCTCCAACCAAGGGAGCACCTGATGGTGTTAGGGCTCAACCTGGTTTGCAGTTGGTACAATGTCCTGATTATATGCGGCTGATGGGATTTGCTGTGGAAGCTGGTCCGATACTTGCGTACCCTCCCGGAATGGCCAGGAGTGCCCTGCAAATCAGGTCCCCCTCCCGGCCCCCCGGGAAGGTGGGCAAGTCTCCCGCATTTTTTCTAAAGCCACGGCACCCCCCTTCTCCGCGGTATAAAACCCCGCGGGGCTAATATGACGCGATTCGCGTGTCATTTTGCGTCATTTTAGCCCCTCCCACCATCCACGGACCCGAAAATGGATGCGACTGTCCATCATGGGGGTGGGGCTTAGTGACACCAGGCTCGCCCCACCCCAAAAACGTAGCCTCTTTCCGCCCCCCTTTCACTCCTCTCCGGGCTTCTCCCGGAGAGGAGTTTTAAAAAGTCGGCAAGTATGCTTTCAGGGTGCCAGTTTATACAAAGAGTCCAGTATTCTGTTTTGTTTTCTTCAATTTTGGAAAAAACTAAATATAATAAAAAGATACGCGCCCTGCTAAAACAGCCGGGCTCATCCATCCCCACCGCCAGAGTGCTCGGGGAAGCCCGAAACCTATTTCGGCCTGCCCACATTCGTGACATTAGTGAAGTAGGCGGGTCCACCACATCACTGAAGGCACATTCAAAGTGTCCCTTTTCCCTCTGGCGAACTGCACTGCTGTGATCCTGACTGTGTTGTTGACTATCTCACCTTTAAAAGTCAGGAGTTATGATGCCCACATGCTAGATGCAGTTTGAGCCTATGCAATATGTGCTATGCAATTTGGACCGTACACACTGTGCGATTTGAACTACATGAGATTTGAACTACACCAGGTTTTGATAACATTACAATAGTACAGTATGAAGTACAGTATAATGCAATGTAGTATATAAATACAGCCATTTTTGCAGTCAGCCTTTCTAAAATCCAACACCTTAGTTTTTGTGTGACTGGAGTTGGACCCTGCCTTGATACTGAGGAAGACCTACGAAGCGTACACTGGCCAACCCAGCCGTGCGCACGTTCCTCCAGCAATTCCCTACCCTCTTTTTTGTGTTCTATGAATGTATTTATTAGTCCTTTTCAGGACTCTAATGTATTAGCAGCCTCTTGTCACTAGTCACCCTAAGACCACGCCAGCAGCAGTACGAGCTGACAGTGGCACAGGGTTGGACTTAAAGACATACGGCAACTGAAATCCTGCTTGCGGCACTTGTCCCTAGGACAGGTAGTGCGCGCCGATAGCTACCTGTTATACGGAGAACGGAAGGCTCCCCGCTAGCTGTACGCGACCATAGTATCAGGTCGACAGCACGGGGTTCTACCTAGTACCTGTGTTACAACTGTTACCGTTACCGCCAGCCTCTCTTTTGGGGGAATCATTGTATACCGTCCATATAGGGCAGGCTTAAGCTGTATTGGTTAATGAGTCTCCCTGCGACCGCAACTATAAGCTATATTCTCAATAACGGCGTAAGGAAATAACTCCATACCATCAGCTTATTGAATTCACCTAGCCCAGGTAACAATGTTTATGCGGGCATTGAATTGATTCACTAGCAGTAACCCATACATATAATAGAGGTGCTGCATCACCCTAAAAATCCGCTCTGTAAGCACTGATTCTACAGTGACCTCAGACGGAAAGGGATAACCGATTAGTGATATTACTGCATTTCTGTGATAACACACAGCTCAATTGTATTATCAATATACAAATAATACAAACTGCACCACGCCAGATAATCTGGTAATTAATTGAGCTAATTAATCCTTTCTCAACCAATTGAGTACCAAACACCGCATCAAAGTAGCTAACCTACAGGCTGTTACATTTGTATATAGAACACAAACCTAATTAAGATCGACACACTTCTCTCCTCAAACAATTGTTTAAAGGTCAAGAAGGAGAAAGCTAGTAGTGTAATTGATAATATTGAATAGAGGGAATTTTGCTCCAGGAACTCGCACGTGCCTTTTAAATAGCACACTGTTCTCACTTGTGTTAATGTTATTTGTTGTTTGTCATATTTCGTGTTCTTCACTTTTAAATAAAAATAATAAAAGGTAAATTTTATGACTCTTTTCTATAAATGGTGCACCACCATATGACAATCCATTCTCTTTTCTGTAAAAATTGATACTAAACCATACTGCTTGATGATCACTGGATCCCAGGTTCTCACCCACATATATGTCTGATATCCTGTCACCATTTGTGAGTATTAAATCTAATATTGAGTCTTTGCGAGTAGGCTCCCTCACCAATTGCTTGAGAGATGCTCCCTGTAGGGAATTTAGAAATTTGCCACTTGTAGATGATCTTGCAAAAGACTCCTCCCAATTCACATCAGGTAGATTAAAGCCATGATTATGACTTCTCCCTTTAAAGCCATTTTAGTGACATCAAGCAATAGGCTCCTGTCCAAATCCTGCCCCTGGCTTGGTGGCCTATAGATGACCCCAGTACGAATAATGTCCTTCTCCCCCATTTCTATGGTCACCCAAAGGGCCTCCGTTTTTTCTTCTATGTTTTGTATTAAAGTAGCATTTATGCTTTTCTTTACATACATTGCTACCCCTCCTCCGAAATGTTTCATGTGCATCTGTTTTTCCTAGCCATGTTCATACAGTACAAAATCGAAGTCTAAAGTTGAAATTACCTGTTTGATGATGTTGTTCAATGTCTGTGATTCTTTTTTACTGTTCAGAAAAGCTGCAGGTCACTAATTCTAAGAATATGGTGAGTCTGTTCAGGAAAGGCTACACCTGAACACTAATGGCCAAATGGTCAAATGAGATAATTTGCACTGTGTTTGAGTAGACATCAGGCAGAATGCAACACTAAACTATGCTTCATTGAACAACTTCCCCAAACAAGTAATAACAATTACAATCAATTCATTACATCAGAACTTTTCAAATCATACAAGAGTTTGCATAACACAGAAATGAAGAGAGCATATTGGAGATGAATTACATACTCTTGAGGTATCAATGCAGTCCATGTGTGTTTTTGTTGATTTGTAGTAGTTTGCCTTCAGTTGTCCTTCGGTGTAACGCAGGTATAACGCTCGTAGTTCTGACTCCGTTTCCCCACTTTAAAACAGCCTACTTCAATACAGGGCCACAGCTAAACTATGGCCACAGCCGTATGCAATGACAACTAAATACCTATGGGTGCTGAGGCAGGCTGCTGTTGGAAATGGAGGAACCGTGGCAGATACTGTATGGCTATATGTGCTTTAGTCCCTCAATCGTACATTCATGGTGATAATTAATATTTGTGAGTAGTACCCTGAAAATGTCAAAAACAATTTAAATACCCCCAAATGTATCTCCTACAGGGATGGGGGATTTGTAAAGAGCCCATTCCTGCTACTCATGTGCGGTGACCATTGCTATGGAGGGTTCCGAAGATATTGTCTTCCAGTAACTTGTGAAAACTATACCCCATACAGTAGGCTACAGCGGCTGATACATTCTGGAGCTTAAGAAATCTGACAGCATTGTAGTCCCCAAAGAAAACTGTAAGGGGGGGCCGTTGCTGTTAGAAATGGAGGGACAGTGGGAGTTATATTAGATATCTTCTGCATTCCCTCCATTGTATATTGGGGTGATACTTAACATTTGCAAGTCTCTCTCCCCTAAATGGACCCCAAATTTTAAAGAACATCTCCCGTGAGACAAGTGATTTGCTCAGGACAAGATCACATTGGGTCTATGATGGTAGAAATGTCCCAGCCTAGCAGTATGACTGATGAGAACTGATGAGAAAGTGGCGCAGGCAGATGCTTAAGCTTGGGGCAATGTGGATTTAAATGTATTATCCAAATTTACAGTAATTCCATTAATCTTTGCAATATGTCCCTAACTATTGTTTGATTTATTCAACCTGTTTGTTTTCCCAGTTTTCACAGAGTTCTTTTTTGTTTGGTTTTTCACATTCTTCTGACTAAGCAGATGCTCAATATTTGCTTTTTATGAAGGCAAACACAATAAAAATAAACCCTGATTAAATTTGCAGGTTTCTGATGAGAATTCTGTAAGGAACAGCTTTTCCTCCTATACTGTATATGGCCATTCTACATCAAGAAGACTTTGCATCTGAATATGCCCCCACCGCTACGGCCCTAGCACATACAGCAATCAATACAATATGGACCTTATTTTGGTTGCATCACTCACCTGCGTGTTTGCACAGTGGGAGCGATGTTTTGAGTCTGTGCATTTATGCGCATGTGCAGACACTGGGTGCGAGCGGGCACGGTGAACTGCTAGTTCGCCATACCATTCACACCTTGCAGTGCGGACAGGGGGTGTGGAGTGGCGGCGATTGGCTGCGCCAATGGGACTGCCCAGCATTTCATGTTTGTTCCCATGAAAACGTTGCGCATTCCCATGGAAATTAGGCAATAACTAAATCTTGGATGCCTTCCATTCAAGTAGTCAAACCCCAGATTCTCATTCTCCTGAAGAACCAATGCAAATCCACCATTTTCATTTATCCCCAGAAGAGAATTTACGTTTACGTAATGAAAATCTCTACATGTACAGTACTGTGCCTCAGCCAATCATCTTGTCTTGTCCTCGTTGTCTGGGAAACGCCTCCTCCTAGGCCGCCAAAGAGAGGTCCACGTAGTAGAACTTTGTTCTAAATCCTCTCACTCTATTCCTACGATGTCTGTCATTCTGCAGTCTCCTCAGGGTAACATAGTAATAAAAGCACTCCTTGACTCCGGAGCCGCCGGGAACTTTATATCATCTCGACTCATCACTCAATATTCTTTCCCAACTAAGTACCTAGAACCACCTTTATAACTAACTGCAGTAGATGGTATTAGAATCAATAATGGACAAGTCACCCAACAGTCTCTTCCCATTCCACTACTTATATAGTATGTAATGGGCATAATGTGTGGCCTTATATGTAATTGGCATTAAGGCATGTGGCTTTATGTGTAATGGGTATTACGCGAAACATGCCCTTGCCCCGGGCACTGTGGCACCTAGCTACACCACTGCATCTGACCATGTGTCTTACCAGAAATACACAAAATTATTTGGATGTACTATACATCCAAATATAGTACAGTGCTCATTTCAACCCAGTGCTCAGTTCCTAAGATGTGAACTATTGTCATTGTGTTATGTTGCAGCTGGGGAACACCTTGAACACTCTAAGAATGGAGAAATTAGAGTGTGGGAAGAGGTTTGGTCTCAAGTCCTCTCTGGTCAGACACACCAGAACTCATTCTGTAGAATGCTTCACGTGCACTGAATGTGGGAAAAGCTTCCGGGACCATTCCAAGCTCTTACAACATCAGACAAGTCACATTGCAGATTGGCCCTACTCAGATCCCCAGCTAACAGTCCATTAGATCCCACTTTAAATATATACACTCAGGCTCGGACTGGCCTGGGGGGGAACCGGGGAATCCCCCGGTGGGCCCCGGTGATTTCAGACCCCGCCCACTTGTTTAGGGGGGCGGGGCTATTGCTCTTTATTTCCCCCCGCCGCCACAGTATCAATATGCCGGCGGCTGCAAGCAGGGCAGAGGAGCTTTGCCTGGGAGCCTGTCACACTGCTGCGCTGCGTCGTGCGTCGTGCGTCATGACCTCAGACGCCACACGCCACGCCACAGTTGACCCGACTCCCGCCGGCGCAGCACAGGACTCTGCACGGGACGGGAGCAACTGCCACCAGGGCCCCAAATACAGATCCCCGCCTGCAGGATAAGAACTGCGGGGGTAGATGTCCTGAGAGGAGACCTCCCGGCTGGTGAAGAGGGAGCTGCTTGCTTTTGGACCCCTTCTGCAAAATGGTAGGTAACTAACCTAACCATTTGCTGTATTAACTTTTTAATATTCCCCCCTTTTTATTTATTTTTTTGAGGGGTATGTGCTGTATTGTGTGTGTGTGTGTGGGGGGGGGGGGGACCTATGTGCCACATTATCTGGGTAGGGAGGACCTATGTAATGTACTATATGGGGGGGGGGCTATGTGCTGTACTATATGGGGGCCTATGTGCTATACTATTTGAGTGGGGGACCTATGTAATGCACTATATGTGGGGGACCTATGTGCCATATTATCTGGGTAGGGCGGACCTATGTGCTGTACCATATGGGGGGGGGGGCTATGTGCTGTACTATATGGGGGCCTATGTGCTGTACTATTATCTAAGTGGGGGACCTATGTATTGTATTTTATTGAGGGCCTATGTGCTGTACTATTTGAGTGGGGGACCTATGTAATGTACTATATGGGAGGGCCTATGTGTTGTAATATTTGAGTGGGATGACCTATGTACTGTAATGTATTTTATTGGGGGCCTATGTGCTGTGCTGTACTATTATCTGAGTGGGGGGACCTATGTAATGTATTTTATTGGGGGCCTACGTGCTGTGCTGTACTATTATATGAGTGGGGGGCCTATGTAATGTATTATATGGGGGGCCTATGTGCTGTACTAATATCTGAGTGGGGGGACCTATGTATGTAATGTACTATATGGGGTGCCTATGTGCTGTACTATTTGAGTGGGGGGACCTATGTAATGTATTATATGGGGGGGGGCATAGGCGAATCTAAGAGGTGGTCCGGGGGTGCACCGGACCACCCATTAGACCACCAGCCGCTTCAAATTTAAAGAAATGACAGCCGGGCAGAAAAGAGCTGTGTGCTGCCTGGCTGTTTAGTCTAAGGAATTGCTTATTGCCAAGGGGGATGTCTCACGCCGCTGGACTCACCCAATTGAAAGAAATGACAGCCGGGCAGAGAGCGATGTATGCTGCCCGGCTGTAGTCTAAGCAGTGGCATCGATATTTTCAATTTTCCCTTTGGACCGCCGGCAGCCAATCAGGAGTCGTATTGGTAGCTGCTCCTGATTGGCTGCCAGACCCCAGCGCGAGAACTGAAAATATTGATGCTCCTGCAGAGACTACAGCCGGGCAGCGCACATCGCTCTCTGCCCAGCTGTCATTTATTTAAATTAGGTGAGTCCAGCGGCGTTTAACATCCCCTTCTAGGCAACAAGCAATTCCTTAGACTAAACAGCCGAGCACAGCGCTCTCTGCCCGGCTGACATTTCTTTCAATAAAGTGAGTCCAGCGGCGCGAGACATCCTCCCTTGGCAACAAGCATGTATTCCCACATGGCATCGATCATGAAGCCCCCTTGTTATCGAGCATGAACCCCCTAGCAATGAGCACGTAGGTAAGCGGCACTTATGTGTCAAATATGTAATGGGCATAACGTTTTGTTATATAGTATGTAATGGGCATTATGGTGTGTGGCCTTATGTGTAATTAGCATTACGGCATGTTGATTTATGTGTAATGGGTATTACGGAGTGTGGTCTAAAGTGTAATACCACGCCCCATTTTGTTATACCACGCCTCCGTCCCATGAGGCCACGCCCCTTTTCCGACGCGCGGCTTCGCCGCGCAAAGGTCCCACCTGCTTGTTACTTAGTGTGTAGCCACCGCTCTCAGGTCACAGCCACACCCCTTCAAAAAGACCAGGCCCCCCTTGGTGGGCCCCTGTGAGTGCATTTCCCTGGTGGGCCCTGCATGCCCCAGTCCGACACTGTATACACTAGAATTTTCTAAGACCAAAACATGGCAGCACAATGGTCTGGTGGATTTGAGACAATAATACAATTAAAATTTGGGACGCTGTCTAGGAATTGTTGCCGTCTTTAGCTGTGTGTTTTCTGTTACTGACTGGAAAGGAAGTTACTGAGATAATATGAAATGCTTGTTTATATTATATAACAAGTTGTGCACTTTTGTCTTCTCCATTTTTATACTGTGAACAATTTTTTTTCCAATCAAGTTTCTTTTATTGAAGCATTACAGATCAATATAATAGAAGAACAGTGTGTACAGAAGTAAACAAGTTATTTGTCAATGGAAAAAATATATAATATAAATGACATTTTCACCATGCAATAGCATTCCATTCAAGAAGTCAATGAACATACAGTAATAAAAAAACAATTTCCAATTTGTTTTTTAACTTTGGAGATAAGGTAGCTCTCCCAAGTGTCAAAACATTTTCCAGTGAAATTTTCGTTTTGTAGAGAAGCTTCAAGCCACTCCATTCGGAAAATATGAAATAATTTAAAGTTTTAAAGTTTAAGAAAAGTGAAAATGGAGGAGCTGTAGGGTGTAGTCAAAACTGAAGAATACACTTCCTGGTAGCCGCAGATAGGATGATCAGCAGTTTTTGAACCCCTTGGGGGACTCGCGTCCCCTCTGGAATAATGCCAAATATTGCCCATTTAGAAGTTAAGGGGAACTAGACACTAAGGGGGAGATTCTCTCAACTAAAATGCGGTATTGACTGCATTTTGGGATGCTCTAAACATCCCCCGCCGGGTTACCTTGATGGGGGCGGGCAGCTTTTGCTGGCGATGCCCCATAGAAGCCTATAGGCTTCTACCGCGACCCACCGCTGCCCCTCACTGATCCACGCCGCCCCGACCCCCCCTCACCTGTATCCGGGCAGCACAGAGCAGTGCTGCCCAGACCTGTGACCTCCTCCCTGCACTGTATTCCTTTTCCGGGTGCAGGGAGGAGAAGGAGAGCCAGCCCCCTGCCGCAGCACCAGCGCTGGGTAAGGAAGGGAGGGGGAACTGCTGGGACCCGCTGACTCACCGCAAAGGACAGCTCTTAACGCAAGAGCTGTCCTTTGCCATAATTATTGCATATGTTAGAGCATACTGTATGCGATAATTATGTTCGCGAAGGGCGGCGGAGCTTGGCTGTGGATGTTAGAACATCCCACCCTAAGTGTTGAGTAGCACATTTCCAAATTTGAGCCCAAAACCCCCGAATTATTAGACACTCCCACAAGCAATGGTACAATTCTACCCTTAAGGCATAAAGGGTCATAAATCTGTCCCATCACTATTAACGATGAGGTGACAAGTATCCCAGTTTGGTACACCACCTTCCATTGGTTTGACCTAGATTACAAATTCCTATAGTAAGGTAGAGGTAGAGGACCTTATCCCGCTCCAGTACATCTAGCGGAGGGAGTCGGCAACCCGTGTCAGCTTAAGCCGCTCCTTATCCTCACATCTGGTCCTCCCTCCCTACTGCCCCAATTGGGCCCACCATTGCAGTTCCTTACAGGACGATTTACATCTCAGCCCTATACAGGACTTATGGGACTCTCCGGGCCATACACACCCCCCAGTTTGGTTTGGTGAGATATGAATTTGATGTGCTGTTTTTTAGACTAATACAATTGTAATCTGGCTACATGTATTTTTAGTTAATAAATTCATTTGTACTAGATCAACCAATCCCTCATTTTTTACTTCACCCTAATTCACAGGTTTTTTTTCTAACCCCATTTATACATTTTTTTCATCAAGCGCAGCTCAAAACCCTCTCTCTTTTTTTGTTATCTATTAGATTAAAAGTATTAAATGTGTTTTTATATTGTGTTAGATCAGTGGTGTCAAACTCATGGCCCTAAATATCCCAGCATGCCATGCCACAGATTTTATATAACGGATTGCTAAATCTATGTCAGGGCATGCTGGGATGTGTAGTTACATAACAGCTGGAGGGCCATGAGTTTGACACATCAAGTTTGATCATCACAACATTATTAAATGGCCCGAATCCATTGCAGATGTATAGCCTGCTTTAAGCTGGGCGTACATCAGCGATGTATTGGGGCAATTTAATAGTTCCCCAATTGCAGATTGCGATAAAAAATTGCATATTCCCTGTGGGGCCACATCAACTTATTTATTGCTCTCTGGAGGGTTGCTGGGGCACCATGTAAACCAAATGGAAGCACTTTGTACTGAAAAAAGCCCTCTGGGGTAGAGAAGGATATTAGCAGCTTCTGTCAATGGAACCTGCCAATATCCTTATTGGTTAGTTTAAAAGATGACATCAGGTTTAAGAGAGTGAACCTTAAGGCTAAGGGCCTTATTCTGGTTGGTGCGGTCCATTCCAAATTCTTTCGGAGGGCGCTTTTTAGCCGTCTGCGCATGCGTAGGCAACGCAATGCGCATGTGCCACGCATGGTCTATGTACTCGTTCTCTCTAATACCGTCCACAAATGTGCACCGTATCGACTAGGGAAATATGGGCGTAATATGGGCGTCATTTGGCCCTACACAAGGGCGTGGTTTCATTTTCATTTCATTTTCTTTTTCATTTTCATTTTTCATTTTTCCCTTCCCCTCTTATATATTTTTCCAATCCATGTCTCCTACTCAAACATCACTTCCAACAATAGGATTTATTATACTTTTTCACGGTCACAGTTTGGTATTAACTTTGCAGTTTACACACACTGCCTTATTTAATTCACTTAGACATAATGTATATTTTTACCAACATAATTACACACTCATTTACACTCCCTACAATTCATTCCACTACTAGTTTCATCTACACTAACACCATTTAATATCACCACATACCATGCATTTTTCTAACACATTTTACGTTAGTTCTATCTCTCTTTCTATTTACATTAAATCACCCTATATATATATATATATATTTTTTCTCTGCTTCCCCTTCTTTCCTACCAAGTACTATCCAACCTTTAACACTGGACACAGTTTCCTTCTTTCAATTAGCTCCGCTAAAACGTACAATCTATTTACCATGTCTTTCTTGTGATACTAATATACACTATATTTTTCCCTACTATACCGGATTTAATCACGATTATCGCATCTCCTCCTTTTTTAGATATACTTTTTATAGATATATATATTATTTCAATTTTAATTATTCATTCATTTATGTAATATTAAATTATTCTATATATATATATGTTTTCCATGTACACATATCCGCACAAAAGTTATAATACCTAGGTGTCAGGTCTATAACAGCTATTGTCTATGACATATAAAAATCCCCCCCATTTGATCTTTATGATACAAGGAAACTATTTCACTAATATATTCAGCAAATTCCAGAGTTTTCTTACCCATATTCCTACATATACCGGCTTATCAATTTGCTACTGTCCCTTTTATGTATTGCCCAAACATGGACTAAGTAATCCTTTTATAACATTATATCACGTTTTATTTCAATCCTCTTGCGCACATATCCATTCAGCGATCCTTTTTGTGTTTATAGGTAACACACATATATAATATTAAAGACGCCCGACCTCATGCCAATTTTGTTGCTAATTAGTCAATGACACTTTATCATTGCATAGCAACATAGTAACCACGGTTACAAACAAAGATTAACAATATACTGTTGCTGTATTAGAGCACTCTATTGCCACGTATAATAACAGCATTTTACTATTATAACAAATTCTTCCCGTACATTTAGGGAACATTTTCTTTGATTTACCTCTTCTAAGAATATAAGCTGTCATCCGCTTCCTTTCCGTTAGCCATTGTTCTTTTATAATTAGCGCATATGCATATCAAATAGTCCTAAATAGTAGATACTTAGTTGTCTTCATATACATGCATTCTGCGTAATTAACAATACATAAGGGATCACCTTCTCCCCTTCTTTCCCTTAATTTAATGATTGCTAATTAAGCGCTTCTGATAATCAATTAACTATTACTCAGCCAAAATAAGCCATTCAAAACACATACTTGCGATACAAACGCCCACAAGCATTAGCCAATAGCAGGGGCAGCTATTAAATACCCTGACGTGGGACCCACACGTCAGCACTGACGAAGCTCCTTTGCGAAACAGCTGTCTGCTCACTGAGGGGTAGATTTATTAAGCTCGGTGAAGTGATAAAGTGTCTGGTTTTTAACACCGGCCAATCAGCTCCTACCTGTCATTTTTCAAACCAAGCCTGTAACTTAACAGATAGGAGCTGATTGGCTGGTGATAAAAAACAAAAACGTTATCACTTCACCAAGCTTAATAAATCTGCCCCTGACACCTGAGGCGCCGGCTGACAGAGACGCCGATACACGCGCTGCTCAGGACACATGCTGAGGGCTCACGGAGGACTCGGAGCCCTCCTGCAGGCGGGTAAGCGGTGTTAGCCACACCGAACTGTGTTACCATAGCCACCGCCGCGTGGCAGACTTAACTCATTACCGCTACTGTGACTGTATTTTACTGGCCAAAAGTGATTTTTAAGCAACATATGTTCTCTGTATGCCGCTGATGAGCATATGTCTGAATTATATGGACGGTATACAGTGTACTGAATCTATGTAAAGGCAAGTCTTTACTATCTGACGGCAATATCTCTACCATCTCTATATTCTCTGTCTCCTTGACATATTTCCCAGGGATTTCCTACATACTACATGCAGGATTTGGCAGGACCCTGCACTGTCTTTGCGCAACAGGGCACCATACTTCCTGCATGAAGGAGTAGGAGCCATCCCTTACTATCCCCTAACGTTATCTGGTGGTGTGTACCGCTCACTTCCCACCAATGCTTGGTTAAATGGGAAGCAGCAGCCTACTAAAATCCACCTGATATAAGCCGTCTCTTTTCACTTTCTAAACTTTACTTTCAAAACACTTTTCTTTCAGCAGCACTCTCAACCCTACCCCTTGGATCTCGGCTAGACCCTGCTCTGGTATTTTACCAACAGGGCACCTTGTCCGGGGGCAAGGGATAGCAGATGCTCAGTTACTTTTTCACCCTTTATTGCCAAATATCTGGCTTCATGAATCAGAGACTGAGATGTTACTAATATATACTGACTCCATTTACTGAGACAATTGTCAGATTTGTGGCTACCACCGCTCTACTGCCTGCATTAAAATTCAAGATTAATCTATGTCAAAAATTAAAAAAAAAAAAAAAAAAAAAAATTTTCTTCTTTCTTCTTTTTTCTTGAACTGTGCATGTGGGTACACACCATACAATAAATTGGTGTGAACCAAAATTAATGTTTTTTTCTATTTTCGCATATGAAAAAATCTTTTGAGACCTATACCAGTACAAATAGACCCACCCACTGAGGTACTGGTATTCACATTCATATCTCAACGGATGCTGAACGTTGCTAGGGAGCGTTGCTAGGGAGGTATCATGTGTTCCCACCTCGGGCTGATGTATGAGCAGGGACGTTGCTAGGGAGGTATCATGTGTTCCCACCTCGGGCTGATGTATGAGCAGGGAAATGTGGGCACAGGAGCTGACGCTCTATGGGGAGTTAGATGTATGAAGCAGGGAAGTGTGGGCACAGGAGCACATCGTGGGATGTTAACCCGCACGCGGAGGGCGGCTCCAGTGCTATGAATATTTAATGAGCGCTCATTAAATATTCACTGCACTGAATTTAGGACCCAGCTCATTGGCTGGGTCCTAAATACCGTTTCAGACCCGATTTTGATGCCAAAATACCGGGTCTGAAACGTGTTGGACCCTCCATTTTAACCGTTTTACAAAAACGGCTTTTGTAAAACGGTAAAGTGGTCCTGCACCTTTCAGACCGCACAGATTACCGTTTTAAAACGGTAAAAAAACCGGCAATATACCGGTTTTTAAGTGCGGTCTGAAAGGAGCATTAGTGTTCCGCTCTCCAGCCCTTTGAGGAACAAACTGACGTCTGTTACAGCCAAATAGTTCAGATTTTGACTCATCAGCTCAGAGCACTTGCTGCCATTTTTCTGCACCCCAGTTCTTATGTTTTCATGCATACAGTAGCTGCTTCGCTTAACCATGTTTACACATTGAAGGTATGACTTTTTGGCTGCAATTCTTTCATGAAGACCACTTCTGGCCATAGTTCCCTAAGCAGTAGATGGGTGTACCTGGATCCTACTAGTTTCTGCCAATTCTGAGCTGATAGTACTGCTGGACATCTTCAGATTTCAATGGGCGGAATTCAATTGTTTTTCACCAGCATTTCAACTCGCTGTCCCCGGGGTTGGCGAGCCGAAATCTGAAAATGCGTGGCTTAACCTGACCACAATGCATGCAATATGAGCAAAAACATAGATATATTTAATATCGCACCACGATATCCTGTAAATTTAGACAGGAGTTCGGGAGCAATTTAACAATTAAATACCACTCATAGTGTCTTATCTTATTCTCTTGACTTCATCTGTTTCCTTGGCTGACCACTGCATCTAAGCTCCTTGCTCCCCGTTTCTTTGTTTGAACAGCACATGTGGAAACCATTGTCTGCTTTTAAATCTTTACCTTGGAGATACCTTGCTGATGCAGTATAGCTACCCTGTAGTCTTGTTGCTGTGCTCAGCATTATTTGTGACCTGAAACTATCATCCACAACCTTACCTTTGTAGCAGAGTTTGGTTGTTCCTCACCAAGCTTTAATCCTTTTACACAGCTGTTTCAGTTAATGACTGTGTTTCAACCTACATATGAAAATAATGATCATTATCACCTGTTTGGTATGATTGGTTAATTATACACCTGACTATAATCCTATAAAATCCCAGACTTTGTTTAAGTGTACTTAGAAGAATTGATTATGTTCTGAAGGCAAAGGGTGGTCAAGTTTTAAATATTGATTTGATTTAGATTTCTCTTCTGCTTATTAATTTATATAAATAAACTATTAACACTTCTATTTTTAAAAGCAGCATTTTTCCACACCTTCCTCAAACGACTTCACGGTACTGTACATGTTAATTTTGATTCCTCAAAAAGAACTTTCTAATTTGATCTGCTACCTCCTCCAATCTGTCTTCACAGCTCCCTCTCTCCATATGCAGCAAGTTTGAAACAGATCATTTTGGTTTCACTTTCTATTAAGGAGCAATTTTGTCCACCGAATGGCCTCTAGTGGTCACTGGTGGTACTTCACCTCTGAGGAAAGGAGGCCCACTCAAAGCAAATGCTTCGAAAGCTAGACTGCTACCTTGTGTTCAGCTAATGATCTTAAAAATTAGTGTCATTTAATCAACAATAAATACCATAAATTCAAAATAAAAATAAAACCAATTGGTCAATTAATTAATATTGCACAATTTGTCCATACGACTGATATAACTCCCTGGATATCTATTAACCTAGTCCATGGTTGAACTAAAAAGTCAGAGGGGAAATTTATGAATTATTCCTTTGTGCTCTTGATAAATAGAAAGTATGTCCATATAGATATAAACTGTTTCCGTGCCAGATGATTTAATACTGATGATTTCACTATGGTAAATGTGACGGAATCTGGATAAGCAGCTGGGCCAAGATGACAGGTAATGCATTAAGATGAAATACCCGTCAGTTAATCAAACCGGCGTGGTGCAGCTGGAGTTAACTGGTTTGAGTAACAGATGGGTATTTCATCTTACCTCATTCTAAATCATCTGGCACAGAAACAGTTTATATCTAAATGGACATACTTTCTATTTATCATTACCACTTCATAAACCAATTTATCATAGCTACCTCTTCTTCATAATTGGCTCCCTGTAGGTTCTTTGGACGTACCATCTACCAACTAAGCGGGTAAGAGCACAAAGGAATAATTCATAAATTTCCCCTCTGACCTTTTAGTTCAACCATGGACTAGGTTAAAAGATATCCAGGGAGTTATATCAATTGTATGGACAAATTGTGCAATATTGATTAATTGACCAATTGGTTTTCTTTTTAATTTATTGTTGATTAAATGATACAAATTTGAAATAAAATTTAATATGAGCACAATACAGTGCGCGCTCTCAATTATTCTTATATTTTCTACTAAGAATTTAGGTATTCTTTTTGGGAACAGCCTTTTATTATAAGCTGATAATTTTGCCATAATGATCTTAAAAGAATGTTTACTTTGTAAAAATATGATTGGATAACTCTTTTCAACTTTTCGCCTCAATTCTGCCTTTATTTTAATCATCATTCTGTATTCATTGTACTGTCACTTTTTTTTTCCTGTAAATCACTCATTCAAGCAGCAAAATGTCAATCAATATTTTCATATGCTACACTCCCATAATTCAAATTTAGATCCTTCCTTCCTTTTTAAAAAAAATCAAAACAAAAATTTTTGTTATGCTATCCATCGCACCGTGCATTTTAAAATAGATTGCATTGCATCTAGTTTAAAAGGCATGCGATGTGCTAAAGCACAGTGCGTTTTGAATTGGTTGCAATGCAATCTAGTTCAAAAACTCTGGGCAGCGTATACTTTATTTGATGTTTAGGTGCACATCTCAATGCACCCCTACAGTACATTTGACAAAGAATGGGCGGCATATGTTTTACCAGAAATACATACAATTATTTGGATGTACTATACAGTAGTAAAACTTTGTGTAATGCATATACCACTACACTAGTTTCAACCCAGTGCTCATTTCCTAAGATGTGAACTGTTGTCATTGTCTTATGTTGCAGCTGGTGAACACCTTGAACGCCCTAAGAATGGAGAAATGATCACATACCCATATTCACTTGACTGGGGAGCCGAATTTGATTTTACGAAATCTTTAATTGAAGAAACTACCGGGAAAATGGAGAGAACAGGTGAAAGTGAAAGTCATTTAGAGCAAACTGTGTTAAATGCGATGAATAATGGCACCATAGGAATAAGCTTTTGGGAAGCGTCTGATAAAATGAAGAGAACTCCGAGTGAAGAAAAGCGCTTTCTATGTACTGAGTGTGGGAAGCGCTTTACCCGGAAGTCCTCCCTCATTGTGCACCAGAGAATACACACCGGGGAGAAGCTCTTCATGTGCACAGAGTGTGGGAAGAGGTTTGGCCTCAAGTCCTCTCTGGTCAGACACACCAGAACTCATTCTGTAGAATGCTTCACGTGCACTGAATGTGGGAAAAGCTTTCGGGACCATTCCAAGCTCTTACAACATCAGACAAGTCACACTGCAGATTGGCCCTACTCAGATCCCCAGCTAACAGTCCATTAGATCCCACTTTAAATATATACACTAGAATTTTCTAGACCAAAACATGGCAGCACAATGGTCTGGTGGATTTGGGACAATAATACAATTAAAGTTTGGGATGCTCTCAATGAATTGTTGCCGTCTTTGGCTGTGTGTTTTCTGTTACTGACTGCTTGTTTGTCTTATATAACAAGTTGTGCACATATACTGTAGTGCCTCTTTTGCCTTCTTCGAATGTTCTTGTTTGATTCCTTACTCCATTTTTATACTGTGAACAATTTTATAAAAAAAATGAACTGTTGTAATACAACATCCAGATTGGAAATGTTGTGACAAGTTAGTATCTTGACATTATTGCCTGCCCTCATTTCTGCTCAGTGTGCACTGTGATATGTCTGAGCAGTGAGGTTAGTGCCTGTCGCATTGCTTGCTGGTTGGATGGTGGTGTGTGTGTGTGTGTGTGTGCGTACACACAGAGTGCCGTGTGACAGATGAACAACCCTATTACAGCAAAATTAAACTGCAAACATCTATTACATTAAAAGTATTAAATGTGTTTTTATAATGGGTTAAATCAGGGGTCGCCAACCCGTCACTCGCGAGCTACTGGTAGTTTGCCACTGCAATCCGGGTAGCTTGACCCCTGAGGATTGCTTCTCCGCCAACCCTGCAACTCCGCTCGTACCGCTCCTGCATCTGCCCGACTGTACAGCTCATTCCCACGCAAGCCTGTACCGCTCGGAGGAGGCAGACACTAGGGGGCATTTTGACCTCTAGCCTCTGATGGTGCACAGCGTTACCCGGAAGTGCTGGGACTCTGGAGCGCTTAGTGCTGTCAGTGACACCACCAGAAGATGCAGCTTTCAGCAAAGCTGTATCTTATACCCTGGCCACAAGCAGGTAATTTAAAATGAATCAGAAGCTTTACTGTGGGGAATTATATGTTGGGGCATTGTTAAGTGTGTGGCATATTGTTGGGGCATTGTGGTGTGTGGCATATTGTGTCTGGGGCATTGCAGTGTGGGGCATATTGTGTCAGGGTATTGCGTGTGGGGTATATTGTGATGAGGCACTGCGGTGTGTGGCATATTGTGTCAAGGCATTGCTGTGTGACATGTGCAAGGGCCATTTTTCGGTTATTGCCTATTTTTTTTAATAGCTCTTCAGGAAGTTAAATCTGTCTCGGTTTGCTCACGATTAAGGTTGGAGACCACAGGGTTAAATCATCACAACATTATTAAATGTCTCCAATCCATTGCTGATGTATAGCCTGCTTTTAAGCTGGCCCATACATCAGGGATGTATTGTGGCAATTTGACAATTTTGTGATGATTGCCCTAAACCAGGCATGTCCAAACTATGGCCCTCCAGCTGTTTTGAAACTACACATCCCAGCATGCCTTGCCATCGTTTTAGCATTCTCTAATAGCAAAACTGTGGCAAAACATGATGGGACGTGTAGTCTCACAACAGCTGGAGGGCCATAGTTTGGACATGCCTGCCCTAAACCATTGCTGATTTGTATGGGCTTCCCCAATTGCAGATTGCAATCAAAAAGTGATCACAATTGCCATTGCAGATTGAAAAACATTGGATTGGATTGCAAGTACAGGCTATTCAATTAAATAGCCTTTTTCCCTAGTGAAAAAATCCTATTGAGGCGTGATTGCTGTGCACAACGGCGATCTAAAAAAAATAAAAAATTCATGGGTTTTACCTCATAGCTCCGTGAGCTACAAGGTTCAGTCCGAATGTGGGGACTCACATGCAAGGTAATCCTTGGTAACTGAATATGTCTGTCATGGCAATTAGTCGCTGGGTAAACCTTGCAAATAATTAAATATCCCCATAGTGTAGCAGTGACCCCCCACCTTATAAACTTGGGGTCCTACTCCACTGTTTGTTTCATCACATATTATACTTTGAGCTACTCCCTTCCCCACTACAATGCCTTTTGGGGGCTCAGAAGAAAGAATGAGTTGAGTAATTCAAATAAGGTGTTGGGAGGGCAAGAAAGAAGGAGGGATTGAGAGAAACAGGTGAGAGAGGTAGAGGGCGAGATTTAGTGAAGTGCGATTATTATTATTTTTTTTTTTAAATGTGCGATTTTGAGCAAAATCTCACTATCGCATTTTTTAGAAATCGCATTTTTGCAGTGAGTTCGCAAATTTTATGAGATGCAAATTTGCGGCAATAAAGTGCGATATTTAGGCATCAAAATGCGAATTTGAGTAAATGTGCGGTTTTGTGTTTAGAGGGAAAAAAATGGCGTAGGGTTCCCCCTCCTGAGCATAACCAGCCCCGGGCTCATTGCCTCATAGCCAGTGGACGCCGGCCTGATGGTGTTAAATCTCACATACGTAACATTGCTTTATGCAGGAGAACTACAAGTGCCAACAGTCCTCCCCCGCATGCTGGGTCTTGGAGAACCACAAGTCCCAGCATGCAGGGCATTAATGGGCCCGCTGGGACTTGCACAGCTATCACCTTCTGTAACGCTGTCCCAGCGCTGCAGAGGCTGAGAGCTTGATTGGCCGATGCGTCTCCATGGAGACGCATAAGCCGAAGACGCTCTCAGCCTCTGCAGCGCTGGGACAGCGCTACAAAAGGTGATAGCTGCGCCGGAGAAAGCCGACTCACCCCACTGTCAGTGCAGGGTGAGCTGGCTGTGGAGCAGGGAGACCAGTGCTGGATCCTGGAATGGTAAGTATGTTGGTGTAAAAGTGAGGTGTGTGTTTCTGTGTGAAATAAACTTGTACTTTTCTGTGTGTGTGTTTTTTCATTTAACATTCTTTTTACAGGTGGTCTACAAGTCCCAGCGGGCCCATTAATGCCCCGCATGCTGGCACTTGTAGTTCTCCTGCATAAAGCAATGCTACGTATGTGAGATTTAACACTATCAGGCTGGCGTCCACGGATGCCGGTGACAGCCCCTGGCTTCAGCCCTGGACGGGTGAAGCTTGGGGGCTACCCAGAGGTAGCCATCTGGAACTCAAATCGTTTTTTCAAAGTAAGAAGCTTGCAAGACCAGCTCTGTACACAAAGGTCATCTTAAATCCTGCCAAGCAGTTTCCACTGGTCTAGACCACATTATCTTGTCTGGGGACTGTTGTTTTAGACATTCTGTTAGATGAGCCACTCGAGTGGCAACATCTCGAATGAACCTGAGATAATATCCCACCAGACCGCGAAATGTCTTAAGTTGTGACTTACATTTGGGTTTAGACCAAGTGAGGCCTGCTGTTGGTTAACCTGTCCTATGCCCACAATGTACCCCAAATACTTGGCTTCCATCATACCAAGTCTCACCTAGCAAGGAAACCATGCCCTCATCCGAGGGCCACCAGCACTATCAACGCCAACCCTGGCACATTTCTCAGGGTTGGCGGTAAACCCTTGTGCCCCTAGATACTTTAATACGGCCTCTACCTTTGGTAGGTGTGATTCCCAGTTAGAGCTAAAAATAACAATGTTGTCTAAATATGCAGCTGCATATTCCCTGTGGGGCGCAGCAACTTATTCA
Organism: Crinia signifera; assembly: GCF_055691185.1. NCBI lineage: Eukaryota > Metazoa > Chordata > Amphibia > Anura > Myobatrachidae > Crinia > Crinia signifera. Next base: position 185,023,785 of record NC_139220.1, read on the forward strand.
TAGCTCTCTGGAAGGTTGCTGGGGCACCATGTAAACCAGTTGTCAGCACTTTGTACTAAAATAAGCCCTCTGGGGTAGAAAAGGCTGTTTTGGCCTTAGCAGCTTCTGTCAAAGGAATCTGCCAATATCTTTTTGTCAAATCATGAGTGGTAAGATACTGACTCTTGGCTAAATTTTCTACCACCTCATCAACCGAAGGAATAGGGTATGAATTAACGCATGAAACTTGATTCAATTCATGGAAGTAATTTCAGAATCTTAAAGCATCCCTAGGCTTAGGTACTAAGACAATGGGATTATTCCACTCACTGGTTAACTCCTCTATAGCCACTAGGTGTAGCATAAATAGATGGGAGGTGTACACTGTGCTACTAATTAAATATATATGGTACAGTTAAGTTAATATAATAAGTGGGTGCCAATGGTATTCAAATAATTACAATTTATCAATAGACAATAGACAAGATTTTTAAAAAGCAATAAAAATTAGGTAAGCAAAGATAACCACAATGAATGGCAATGGGTGAATTGGAAGCTTCTTGGAGGGAATGGAGAAATAAGTGGGTCAGTCCATACGGTACCGTATTTTATGGAGAAAGGGGTGAGATCCGTTCCTGAGGATGCCTTCCGAGATGTCCTTTATGTATTCCCGTTTAGTGGGGGGTCCTGTTCCTGATAGTGGTGGCGTTTATATTTGTGGGGTAACGTACCCCGGCCAGATGGTAGGAAGTCCGTTGACTGGACTGGGACCAATCCTCCAAAACTTAGGGAAAGGTAATAAGGTAGTTCCAGGTAGGCTGGTTCGGTCTCAAAGGTGTATCTCCAAAATATTTGTAGTAGGTGGTATGGGGCTGTGGGTTCCCTCTCCTCCACCAACGCGTTTCGCCTATAAAGAAGGCTTTTTCAAGGTGTGTATGGGCATTGTGGCTGCAGGGTTTAAATACCTGTATTGCTATGTAAATGATCTACCTAATTGGCAACTGTTTGAAACATGATAAGCAATAAAAAACTTTAAAATATGCAATAAAAAGATGGATCGCATGAGCAGAAAGAAAATACGGTACTTGTTTCCTAGAACGGCCACACCGATGTTGATTGGGTCGGTCGCATCGCATCGATCGCATGCGACCAAATCGCATGCGATGCGACCGACGCGATGTTCCCGATTTTTACATTGATTGAAATGTGAATAGGGTCCCTGGGACCCTATTTTACATTGGATTCAATGTAAAAGTCTCCCCAGACCCCAATTTTAACCCCCTCAACGGCACCCCACGATTGACGCCAACCCGAAGCGTGGCAAGCGGCGGCGGTACGCGTCCTCCGACCTTTTCATACCCCTACTATCCACGTCGGCGTGGAGTTGAGAATATAAAGTGTGGCGATCGCACACGTATAACTTCACAGGTATACGCGTCCCCTCGTTGGGCTTGCTGCGCTCGCCACGCTTCGGGCTCAGTGGCTCGCTGCGCTCGCCACACTTTATATACTCAACTCCACGCCGACGTGGATAGTAGGGGTATGAAAAGGTCGGAGGACACGTACCGCCGCCCCTCGCGGGCTCGCCACGCTTCGGTTGGCGTCAATCGTGGGGTGACGTTCACAATGGGGGCGGGCATATACAATGAGAAATGGGCCATATTGGCCCATTTCCCATTTTTTTCCCGATTACAATGTTAAAAATATTTTAACATTGAACCCTATGGCAAAATCGGGTGCATCGCGTCGGTCGCGTCGCGTGCCATGTTAATGCACCCGACCGTCGCGATGGACCCGATTTTGCCTTTGCCGGCAAAATGGACCTGATTTAAAAGGAAATTGGGTCCATCGGGGGTAATCGTGTACCTTAAGTTAAGGTACACGATTACCCCCGATGGTGGCCGTTCTAGGAAACAAGTAACGAAAATACATTTATATGTAATAATGGGCATCAAAAACGAGTATTAAAAAGTATATAAATACAGTCAAAACATAATCAAACAATTGCATGAGCACCGGATATCCTGTTCTGGGGCTATGGAACGCATTACACTTCCTGGATTTACATGTGTTTAATTAGCTCTGGACCGCACACCGTTTTCCGGGTGCGTCCAGAGTCTGTGTGCGCCCCATGGTCTCGCCCCTGGCGTGGTTTCCAGCCACTAGCATGTCCAGCAGCGGGACTGATTTACGTGGTGGAACGCACCGCGTTTCCGGCTGCGGGACTGATTTACGAGTTGGAACGCACAGTGTTTCCGGGTATGCGTTCCACCGGGGCTGCTATTAGTCTGTGTCGCTTGGACAGATAACCAGTGGGACATTAGAAAAAAAAGGATATAAAAATATATATACACTTGGCTGTCTTTAGACAAGGAGCATAATCTAAACAAAGGTATATACATTATAATACAACACATGGACTGAGAGATATAAATGATGATGTCAGGGAGGCCCTGGCGGCCATCTTTGTTTTTGGAAAGAGGTTTCTCCATATGCAAAATATTTGACAGACACAGAAAATAATAAATACATAAATGAATGGTAAATACTGCATTAAAAAAATAAATAATATAATAATAATAGTAATCATTATTAAATGTTTCAAGAACAATAAATGCACAAAAAAAGGTGGTGTTCATAAATAAAATTAGCAAGTGGTACCAGGTGGTATGGATAATTTGCAATGAATACAATGTACAGATTAGTGAAATTAATTAATTGGTTTAACACTATACAAAAGAAGGGCGTATTTTCACAGGCCCTCTTATGAAATAGAGGGGGGGGGGGGGGTTGGTTGGAACCTATAGGTGCACTTGATGCACAGGCTCAGTCTATGATGGCGTTTAGTTCGACTGCCTCATTCAACCCTTCAGGGTAGATGGTCCTGAGTCTGTACATCCAGTACACCTCCTGCTTGCACAGTCTAGCGAAGCGATCCTCTCCTCTAGAGGTTACAGGAATATGTTTGAGGCCAAAAAGGGTCAGACCCTCAGGTTTGCCTTCATGCACCTCAAGGAAATGTTGGGGGACACTGTGGTTTATCAATTTTTTGGCAATGTTGCGGCGATGCTCAAAGAAGCGTGTTTTGATTTTTCTTGTCCGCCCAACATATTTTAGGTTGCACGGACACACCAACAGATAGATTATGCATTCCATATTGCAATTCATAAATTCATTAAAAGGTATCCTTTTCCCTTCTCTGTCCATAATGCTGTTTATAGATCGGGTTTGGATGTGGCTGCAAGTAATACATCTGCTCATACCGCAACAGAAAAAAAACTTGGTTTAGGGCCTAGCCATATGGGAGTTAGGGGTTCTTTAGTGCTCTCAATTTCTCTGAGCATACTGGGAGCTAATTGGCTTTTTAGGGTCCTATTCTTTTTAAAGACAAAAGAGGGTTTGGGAGGGATGGTATCTTTCAGTAGATAGTCCGATTTCAAGATGTTATAATTCTTAGTAATTATCTTCTTAATAGAAGAGGAGTGGCTGTTGTATTTAGAGATATATGTGGATTGTGTATCCCATTTTGCTTTTTGTGTAGTTTTCTTGGATACAGGGAGTAACAATTGATCTCTATTAAGAGTAATAACTTCTTCGTAGGCTCTGGTAAGTATATGTTACTATACTTAGTACACAGCAGCTCTTGATAAAGCGGCTCATTCCCTGCGCCCCCCACTCTGTGATAACTTGTTCTCTCCCACCATCCCCACTAGGTGTAGCATCTCTTCCACCTCTTACTTTACCGCTGCCCGCTTTGCCTCGGGATACGGTCTTTGTTTAATGACCACCCTGCGTGGAGTCACAGCATCATTCTGGATGATCTGTGTCTTTCCCAGAATGGCAGAAACACATCTTGGTACTGTGCCACCCAATTCACCGCTTCCTGTTTCAGACCAGGGCTAAAGGTGCCCATACACTGAGCCGATTTGATAAGATTTTGTCCGATTCTACCGATTTGGGCTGTAATATCATGCCAAATCAACTCAGTTTGATGTCCCCTCGGGTCTGATGCGTGGTCCTGTGTGCATCGGACCCAAGCCATTGATCGGACCTGCTGCCGTGCAGCGGGGTATTAGCAGCTGGTGGGGGTGACGCGTAGTGGAGTCCATCCAAGCAGCAGCTGGAGCTTGTAGCGGCATTCTGCCAGGTGGCAGGATGCAGCTGCTGAATATTTTGAAATGACTGGCCGGACATTGATTGGCTAAGAGTCTTATTAATACAATATGTGGACCTCCCAGGCTTCCAGATTTACTAACTTATACTAATATGAATGTTGGTGCAAACATTTGACAGTCTTCATACATATACATCGCACTTCCTACTGCTTTTTTTATTTGCCATCATTAGTATTGCCACTTATCCTGTACAAAATAACTGTTCAAAGCATCTGCTTTTGTACTTTTTTTACCCTAAATCATTCCCTTTTAATATTTTTCCCTATTTACTAAGCCTTGGAGAGAGATAAAGTACCTGTTAGGCGCACTTCCCGGAGCTAGGATGTTGCGCCTTCTTCTCCCCACCCTTTGCCTAGCAACGGGCGGACACCAGGCGTAGCGCCTCCTTCCCACCACCCGGCACCTAGTAACATTTGAACAACAGGTGTAATGCTTTCTTGCTCCCCGTCTGGGTGCCGGTTGCCTGGCAACGGGGACGCTAGAATCAGGCGGCGTTCCCCGTTGGCCAGAGAGAAAACAGTATGCGCAGCTGCACTCTATTTAGAATTAGTCACTCATTGGCTACAGCCCCTTTTTAGTCTCTGGCTGGGCACTCCCCAAACTGCTAGTGATAGTTCCCGCTTTGTTCTGAACGTGTCAGTTGTGGAGTGTCTGTATATCGGAGACCTTGCCATTGTTCCTGATTTGACTCAGTCTGCCGTTGCCCGGATCTCGGTGTAGAGATTTCATTCAGGCTGGTCAAACATGCTTATTGCTTATAACATCTTATGCATTGTTGCATTTATTCCCAAATACATTCTTTGGTATTATTGCATATACAGTACCATCCTGTGCCTGGTTGCATTGCCGTACCTTAGCTCACTGTGTACAATTTCTTCTGCACAGCCTCCAATATCCACTTTGTCTATAGCAAGACCTGGGGGCATCTGAGTATGGGCGGCGGCCCTAATCTGCCCTGGAAAGGCGGCTGCTATAGGCAAAGTCTTTGGCTGTAGGAGGCTAAAGGACTGCTGGGCATTTTGTCAGTTAGGAGCTGATTAGCTGGTTCTTTATCTCCACTTTGACTCTCTGCAAGGTTTAAGGCCCCCCATACATTAGCCCGACTTGTCCTAGGGACAAGTCGGACCCGATTTCCCCGGCAGCTCCCCGGGAGGTTTCCATCATGATAAGGCACTTGATGTGCCAAGTTGTGCATATGATAAATCGCCATGCGATTTATCATATAAAACTCCCGGGGAGCTGCAGGGGGAGAGCGGGGTGAGGGACACGGGGGAGCCGGGCATTGTAGCTGTCAAATAGGCAGCGGGCGGTGGGGGGGGGGGGGGGGGGGGGGCGCTGGAGAGCCGGGCTGGGGACACAGGCAGCAGCGGGCGGGGGTGGACGCCGGTGAACGGAGCTGGCCGGGCGCAGCATGACCGGGGACGGGGAGAACGCTGCAAGTAAAAAAAAAAACCTTCACATGGGGAGCTGAGCACACAGGGCTACACAGTGATGTACCGTTGAATGATCTGCCAGAGCCAGTGTTCTTGTAGAGAACACTGGCCCTGACACTGGGGATTATAGATTTATCCAGCGTGATGGATATTAATTGCAGAGGCAATGGCCCCTACTCATGGAGCAATGTAGGGGCATTTTCTAATTTCTGAGATCGCTTAGAAAAGACCAGCGAATCGCTATGTGTGTAGGTCCCATTATTAAATAAATCCCACTGTACTAAGGCATGGAGAGAGATAACGCTATCTTGACGTACCAATTTATCAGCTCCTGTCATTTTTCAAACAGCAGCCTGTAGTAGCTGATTGGCTGGTAGTCTCCCTCTCCCCCAAAAATTAGTGGGATATACACATGAATAGCATACATCTTATTCAAAGGGTATTTTGCAGGGACTACCTAGTACATATAAACATTTTAAAATGTATGTAATATATATATGCTAGCAGTGTGTCCAGGTTCGGTAGCAACACGCTAAGGTCCTGGGAGCAATAGAATTTACTCTCCTTTTAAGACAACCACAGGCTCTCATTGGCTAGTTTAACAGAGTGATGTCAGGTTTAAGAGAGCAAAGCCTAAGGCCGAGTCTCGGGTTGTGCACGGTGCCAGCACGTATATTACATACATCTTCACATATGTTTATATGTGTTTAGAGGTGCACCACCAGCTACAGTATAGGCAGATGGTGCTCAGCTGCCACTGATAATGGTATTTATTAACTCAGTATGCTTGAAAAATATCACAAAGGACTGGTCTCTGAATGGGTGTGGGTTAAATGGACTACAGTGTATGGTAGACAGTCAATAGGTCGAGACGAAAAGGTTGACACACAATAGGTTGGCTCAGGCAAAAGTTCAACATACACAGACAAAAGGGTGCTAGGCTGTTGGTGTCAATCTTAGAATACTTATCCTGATTAAGATCATGCAGAGACATTCCTGGGTTGGCCTTCTCAGCCTAGTCCCTGCATTTTCTGGGGGGAGGAGGGGGGGACAATCCACTCCACTCCATGTCACATTACCTTAAGGCAGATGCGGGAAGGGGAGGCACATGGCAGTTCCTTCCCCAGGCGGTGACCCGGCAGCTTACCCCAGTGGCAGGAGGAGGTGGGCATACTGCACACAGCAGCTCTGTGCCCGGGCAGTGACTCTACAGCTTCCCCCAGTGGCGGGCTGTGGTGGGAGGGGGTCCCTAGGCAACAGCTTCACCCTGACGGCTTCCCCAGCGGCGGCACTCTCTTCCAGCCCAGAGAAGTCAAGTGAGTAGCTTTCACACTGGCCCGTATCATGGGAAAGTCCTGGGAGCAACCCTGCTGGCTAGCAGGGTTGAAATCCTGGGCAATTGATCCCAGGATTTCGGCCTGGGGCCCTTTTACAACAGCACTAGTCCCGGGTCGTTAGTTAGGCACTATTTAAAAAGGATTCTGTCCCAGAGGTGATTATTTTCATACCTCATGTACATATCAATGTAGTAAGGATAAGGTTATCTGGGTTTTGTTTTTTACAGATCTTCTAAGTTGTCATTCAGGCATACCTTACTTACATGTATATAACATGAATTAATCTATAGTATCAAAAATCCTTGAAGGTGGTGAAGATGAGATCTTGATCTATACCTTTGGTGATATGCATTTGTCAACAAGGAGCACTTTATAAGGCAAATTAAATTCTAATTACGACAAACCACATGTCCTCCCAAACGCTTTATTAATTTAAGACATCAATCAATCAATCAAAAAAAAAATTGGAGTTAAAGGCAATCTACTTTGAAGCTAAATTCTTTATTTTTCCATTCTCTATATTTTGAGTCAAGCCGGCAGCATTATCATTGCCTTACTGGGGCCTTTCTGAATCACAGAACGTTGGCATACGTGTGTGCGGATGAGGCAGAGAAGTAATTGCACTCACAAAATGAACTGCACTGCGGATTACAGTTTTTAGCTATGTAAATGAGGACCATAATGAGTCTGTAAATGTGCAGATGCTACCAGGTGAAAACTTTGCTATTTCCAAAGCATTAATCAGCCACATATATAAATCAGATACAATTGCATAGCCGGTAGTGCACAGATAGGCTTGGCATGAGATAACACATTTGATTACTGAGATTGGAAAAAAATGGGAGTATACTAAGCTGCAAAAAAGAAATCTCTTTTACCACAATGGGCCTGATTCAGATTTGTTCGCTAGTCTGTGTATACTTGCAGCCTAGCAAATGGGTAAATGTCCCCCGTCCCCCCGCTGCCTGTAGTTCTGCATGTGGCCGAAAGGAATAGAAATTAATCGATGGTCACTCATCGAATTATTTTCTCTTCCGTTCAATAATAAAAGTCGGTCAAGACTGACTTTTATTTTGGCCAAAGAATACAGAATTGGGGGCGAGCGTTGACGTCAGAAGCCGGCCCCAAACAGGCTTGGGGTATGCCCAGCATCTTCATGGACACACCCACCATTTTTGTGGGCATGCTCATGAAATCCTTGGCGTAACCCCTACTGCCCGCTCCTGGCCCTTCCTTCCTGAAGCGAAATTGCTCAGCGAGTGTGGAACTTGCCAAAGCCGTTCGCTCCCGGGGTTTGGACATGTGGGGACTGGAGGACGGGGATAAACATCAGGGACGGGGGCGAATTCGGACTTTAATGTTTGGGTCTGAATAGGCCACAATGTGCGTAACAGTAGAATTCTGCTCATGTTGTTTTCAGCATTAGGTTGATGGGGAAGTGACGTATTTCTTCATAGGATCTTCCTCCCATTCAGGCAAAGTAGATATATTGGTTTCGGTTTTCTCATCAATGGGCCACCCCCAGGCCTTGAAGAATGGGGCCAGGTTCTTATGGACAGCTTGAGAGAACTTCTCTGCCCAAAGATTCATCTTAACCTTTTTCTCATTGCTGACATTTGATAATCTTTGATAATCAGAGAACAGGCGTTTGAAGGGATCCCAGCCAAAGGCCTCTTGCAACTGAAGGATATACAATACATAAGGTGAATTAGTGATCTATTAATACATTTGTGAATTGTTATCTATAAATAATAAATAGGTACTTCACAATATGGTTTGCATTCTTTACAACATGATAAGCACACTTTTTATACGGCATGACAAAATATAGCACATGGCAGAAGGATATGGGAAGGGCCAGCAATATACATTTCCAATGGTGGCTCTCTGGATACACATTAATAAGTCAAATGAGTTGGTACTCTTTACCTAGAAGGGCGCCCATCGCGGACATCGCATGCCATTATAATGGCATGCGATGCGACCGATGCGATGCCCGCGATTTTACATAGAAATGCGTGTTAAAATGTAAATCGCGTCGGTCGCATCACATGCGGCCAAAAAATCGCATGCGATGTGACCGACGCGATTACCGAGATTTTACATAGGGAACAATGTTAAATGGGTCAATTGACCCAATTTAACATCGGGAACAATGTTAAATGGCCCACAGACCCCAAATAGTCACCCTGGGCCCCCCAATTGTTAACGCCACCCCACGATCAACGTGAACCCAAAGTGTGGCGAGCGCACTATCCACGTCGGCGTGCAGTTGAGAATAGAAAGTGTGGCGAGCGCAGCGAGCCACCGAGCCCGAAGCGTGGTATCCGCGTCCCCTCGCGGGCTTCACAGGTATCCGCGTCCCTTCGCGGGGCTCGCTGCGCTCGCCACGCTTCGGGCTCGGTGGCTCGCTGCGCTTGCCACACTTTCTATTCTCAACTCCACGCCGACGTGGATAGTGGGGGTATGAAAAGGTCGGAGGACGCGTACCGCCGCCCCTCGCGGGCTCGCTGCGCTCGCCACGCTTCGGGTTCACGTTGATCGTGGGGTGGCGTTAACAATTGGGGGGGGCCAGGGTGGCTATTTGGGGTCTGTGGGCCATTTAACATTGTTCCCTATGTAAAATCGCGGTAATCGCGTTGGTGGCATCGCATGCGGTTTTTTGGCCGCATGCTATGCGACCGACGTAATTTTTTACCTTGCGATGCCTATGATCAAAATCGTGGGCGCCCTTCTAGGTAAAGAGTACCAATGAGTTTGACCTAATATTGTGTGTCCAGATGCCTCCTTTGGATATTTACTATTCAGCTGCATCCCCATACACTATTGTTGAAGTCACACCAGACATTTATTTTTCATGCGGATGTGCATCTTAATTGCAATGCAGTATCATGAAACCGCTTAACAAGATTGCAGTTATTAATTTGTGAGCTACAATGCACTCATGTGCCCAGTAGGTAAAAATGCCTAGCTACAGTGACCTCCTCCAGCTCTTCTTTAAGAAGTTTTGAGAAGAAGAATTAAAGTTGTCAAGTATGAACTGCTGTGCAACATAATGTAGTTCCACCAAGGCGCACTTACTGTATGCTCTTTTTTTTTTTTTTTGTGCTCATTGTGAATTAAAACTATACATAGATTTACTGTATTTGTACAAACCAGAAGATATGTCTCAAGGCAAGTCCATTCAATCCAATCTTTCAGTTTGGTGCCATCCTTTATGTAGTTTGTAATTCGAGCAGTCCTGTCTTCTGGCTTTAGATCCGGATGTGCTAAATCCCGAGTAATATTCAGCACTGTCTCATGTACATATACAGACCAGAGGTTATTTGTGGCTTCGTTGGTATGAGGGGGAAATTCCCAGTTAGATTGTTGTTGATTATGACCAAGTTCATGGGCAAATCCCCACATTCCACTTTTCCTTATTTTCGTAAGGTCTACCATAAGGTTTGCTACTGGCAGATGACACATTATTGGGTATCCAGCATGCATCCAACCTACAGAATAGTAATATTTAAAAAGCCATATAAGTAATTGACTAATATATCTTGACACTATTATAATCTTGTAATTGATGCAATTAGCAACGAGCGTGAATACATAAACCGGGCTGGTGTTTGGGAAGCATAAATCCTGGGGAAGATTTCCTGTTCTGTTTTTATTTTGGTGCTTTGGAAGGATGTATCCTCCCCAAACATCAACCCTGATCTCTTATGGGTTGATGTTTGAGAAGAAATAGGTTCCTTCCAAATGAAGTCCTCTTCAAATTCAGTGTTTGAGAAGGATATACACTGGGAAAGATAAGTCCTGTTCTGGGCTAGTATTTGGGAAGATCCAGTTCTTTGCTGGCATTAGGGAAAAATATTCCTGTTCTGGACTAGTGGTTGGGAAGGATAGGTCCTGTTCTGAGCTGGTGTTTGGGAGGAAATGTCTTGTGGGCTGTTGTTTGGGAAGGATAGATCCTGTTTACATCTAGTGTTTGGGAAGGAAAGGTCCTGTTCTGGGGTGTTGTCTGGGAAGGGAAGGTCCTGTTCTGGGCCAGTGTTTGGGAAGGGAAGGTACTGTTCTGGGCTTGGTGTTTGGGAAAGAAATTTCTGGCCTGGTGTTTGGCAAGAAAAGTTCCTGTTCTGGGATGATGTTTGGAAAGTGGAGATCCTGTTCCGGGTTGGTGTATGGGAAGGAAGGTCCTGTTCTTGGTTGGTGCTTGTGAAGAAAAGTTCCTGTTCTGGGCTATTGTTTGGGAAGGAAAGGTCCTGTTCTGAAAGAAAGGGAACCGGTTCGGTGGTTGTTTTTGGGAAGAAAATATCCTGCTCTGGGCTGGTGTTTGAAAGTATTAACCCTAAAATAACTAAAGAAACAAGTTCATTGTCAATGCTTTTTTATGTGGACTTAGATGGGGAACTAGCCTGGATAGCTACATTTTGAAGGTCTTTTATATAAGTTAAATGTTATTGAACTGGACACTTCTCTTTATCAAGTAAATCTATGTAATAGTGATAATGATAACATGCACTGGAGATATGCACATGCATGCTACCAAGCAGTTGCTATAAGAAAACAGAAGCATCACGAAGAGGTAAATGTGTGCAGCTTGGAGAAGTGTTCTCTATCCCCATGAGGAACGTTATGTGCAAGGTGATAATGCACCAGCCAATCAGCTCCAATATGTAAATTGACAGTTAGGAGCTGATTGGCTGGAGCATTATCACCTTGCACATAACATTGTTTATGGGGATTGATACCACTTCTCCAAGCTTCATACACTTGTCCCTAATTACAAAACAATGTTTGCTGCTTATATGCACACTTCGAAGGCTTTATTCTCATACAGTAAATTAATATTTGTAACTACTGCACTTTCAATGTGTATTGTTTTTCAAGGATGGTAGTAGTGTTTTATAGCCATATATTTATGCTACCAGAATGTATACTTAAGTCTGTTCCCCTGTTATCCAGATGATGGTCATAAATCCAAGTCCTGCTTTTTGTATAGTCAGAGTATATTTCGGTCACCTCACCAGTGCACCATAGCGAAGGATTAAGCAATGGTATCTTGAGACTGATCTATGATTACATTTTAATTTAGCTGTGTTTCTTTTTGGATATACAGGGTGAGTCAAAAAAAGGAAGGATACAAGACCAGCAAAGAACCACAAGTGTAGCTATAGCTGCAGTATGGGGGGTGTGTGAGTCTCCCAAAATATAAATAGACAAAAAGAAAGTATATACAGCGCTTGGGTTTGAGTGAATGTTGTACACTACCACATGAAAAAAATAATACACATTTATTAATTAATAAACATACATACAGGATAAGCATAAAAATTGTATATTAGAGAACTCTCATGATAAGAAAAAAACTATTTAAATAGTGCAAATGGTAATCACAAATATGCTGGTAATCAATCCAATTTGGATTCTAGATCTTGCTAGCGTATTAACTCCATTAGATGGGAATGAGCAACAGTTCACTGCACCAAAATGTTATAGTTACCAGAATTGAAGCAGGGAGATGATTTTAGTCCCTTATCAATCAAGGCTGTATGTATTTGTAAAGGTCCTGGAATAATACCCAGTAGGATCCTGATTCACTCAGGGGGCATAGCCTATAGGCAGTCTGTGTCTGTGTAAATGCTTTGCTGCAGGAGAATCTGAGGTTCTGAGATTTTAGTACATAATCTAACAGTGTTGACTATATTATCTTAGTTTGTTTGGCATATAGCAGCCCTCCGTTCATTAATGTTCCTAGCTTGTAGTCCAAGAGGGTATTCAATCTGGGATTCCGACCGTCGGAACATCACAACAGTCGGAATCCCGGGCCGTTTTAATTTCTTCCGACTGCAATCCGACAGCTGGAATTTAATGTTCCGGCTGTCTACCATCAAAAAGTGCGGATCGGTGAAAATGGCTGCAGATTGTTGAAACATAACGGTGAATTCGACAATCCATGGCCATTTCTGACAAAACAGATCTGAGATTTAAAACAAAGTCAGATCTGACACCCTTCAATGCTAGCATTAAGGGCAGCATTGAATAGGCAAGTGCCGATATTTCCCATATGAAATACCTACACAGATTGAATACCTCCCCCCTTATAACCTTTTTGGAAAACTTTAAGATCTGGGAGTTGTTTTTGCCTCACCTTGTACAACGTAATTGCAAAATGATGTCTGTGTCATGTGGGAATTGTACAGTGCATGTCTCTGCTCCTTATGTAACTCGTGATGTGGGGTTACAAAAACTGGGAAGCAGTGTGTAACGTAATTTTATATGTGTTTTACTTATATGTGGAGTTATTTTATACAGTGAAATTAAATTAATGGGTCATTTTTTTATAAATAGATTTTCTACCCGATAATAATTAAAATAAAAACCTTAAATAATGTGACTTTGCGGTTTACCAACCTCGTGAGAGCTGCACATCTGCCACGATTCTTTCAGGACGTGCAAATTTTCTTGGAATTGCAGCAAGATCGGCTATTGCCACCATGACATTTTCCCACACAGAAGTTAATTCTTCAGGATCATCTAGTGAGCGGATAACCTCAGAGGGGACAGTAAGGATTATGTTCTCTGTAATGATCTCAGCCCAAGGAGCTGGATAGTTGCGAATGGTTTGCACCCAGGATGAGTTGTTCGTTTGGCCTGGGGGAAAAGTCAGAAGAAATTATTGATTCCAGAATAACAAATAAGCTGCACATTTTGCACATCAATGGTAGAACATTGTTATACTGGTCCATAACAATCCAGTAAATAAAGATGTATATAAATTACAGTTGTAATTTGCTTAACCAGCCTCATGCTGATCACAAAAAATGATGAGCCCCATTTATCAATGACTAATACAACTCATTCTCTATGATAAATTGCCTAACTGTCAAGCACATGATAAGCTGATTTAACAACACGTTTTATCACCCAACAGATGTTATCACTTGCTGCTAAATGAGCAATATTTTTGTTTCTTTATATATCAATTAACATTTGCATCTTTTTAAAACCACATAAATATTGAGGTCCATGCTGCATCATTAGCAATGTGAAAGTCTTTCATTATCATAAATGTCAATACACACTATGCAAATTTTTCGCATATTGTATGCTGACCGATTATGGGGATAATCGATGGGCTGTAAAACGCTTAGTGCACCCCATCGCTCATGTGCTGGTAATAAGCTCATCTGCTGGTAATACCAGCAGATGAGCTGCCAGTCCAACGATGATGCAGGAGCGCACATCAGCGGCCACTGCTCATCACTGCCCCGTACACACTGGGTGGTTTTTGAGCTGAAATGTTTTGAAAAAACATCTGGTTGCAATTTTTAAAGTGTGATTTTTTTTTGGGGGGGGGGGGGGGACGGCAAAATGGGCAATTTTTACAGCTAACCGCATGCTACTACATGTGTGATTTTTGGAAACTGTGTGAATTTGGCTGTCTTTGACAGAATAAAATTTCTAAAAATCGCACCCTATTACATGTCACCCATGATCTTCTGGGTGTGGATCATTTTATCGACCACAGTTAGGTCGACAGTCATTAGGTCGACACCGTTGTGTCGACAGGGGTCTAGGTTGATATGGGTCAAGGTCGACAGGTGTCTAGGTCGACACGGGTATAGGTCGACATAGGTTTGGGCATCAGGTCATTCGGTCGACATGGATTCTTCACTTTTTGGACCGAATGTCGACACAGTCGACGTGGACACAGTTGGAAGTCAACCGCAGCCCCTCGCATCGCTCGCTTTGCTTGCGATGCTTCGGGCACGGTGCCTCGCTGTGCTCGGCACGCTATTTTATTCTCCCACCACGCCCTAGTGGATGGTAGGGCATGAAATACCACCTGTCGGCACATGTTGGCTCAAAAAAAACAGTGAAAAAACCCATGTCGACCTGTCGACCTAACCCATGTCAACCTAACACATATGTTGACCTAAACCCATGTCGACCTAGACACCTGTCGACCTAGAACCCTGTCGACCCAACGGTGTCGATAAAACGACCGTATACCGATCTTCTATGACTACAAGAGGAGCACTGCAGCTGACCTGTGTCTGCCATCATTGAGAATAATGTTGCTGCTATGCAGGCCACACTTGAGGTGGACTTAAGGGTTGCCATGGCCCAGTTAGAGAAGGAGATAGGTATCTCATTTGGATACATTAGCTTGATACTCCACAAATAGGTTGGCCTGAAAAAGGCCTGCTGTGTGTCCGATCAGCTGACTTGAGAGCAGAAGGAAGCTCAGGTGACTTGGTGCCGCAACATGCTGGCCAGGTTTGATGGTGGTCATTCAAAAACATTAGTGGTGATAAATCCTGCATCTACATTTAAAACCCTCGAAAACAAACATGGCAGCATGGCCAAGCATATGGTGACTGCTTTTGTGGCAAAAACTGTTAATGTTGCTACTATACCATTTAAGCAGCAGCGCACAGTCACTGGGGACTGGTACACCAACCTAAGCCTGCTGGAAGCCATTTCCAAGCGCCATCCAAGAAATCACCACTATGGCACTCTTCTTCATTACCTACTCAGTCAAGAAAAGTGCTATTTTCTGGCCCATGAACCCATTATTTTGGTCATGCACTATACAGTCCAGACCTGGCCCCCTGTGACTTCTTTGTGCTCCCACTAATCAAGAGCAAGTTGCATGGGATGCATTTTGAGTCACTGGGAGCTGCATGAAAGACCTTCATCCAGCATGTAAATGACCTACATGCGTACTGGTTCTGCTTCTTCAAGTGGTTTGAAGACATGCAACTTTGCATAGACTCCTCTGGCGAATACTTTGAAAATTGTACACCCCTTGTATGTGTTAGTATTGGCTTGCAGCATTATGTCCGAAAATATTAATAAGGTTTTACTGCTGTCCATGCTTACCTTTTATATAGGTTGGAGCCAGATCTGCTCCATGCACTGATACGGAAATCATCCCCAGATTGCTGTTTCCCTTCACAATAATATACAGCAAGCCTCCCCAGACACAGGAAATCACAACCCTCTGATCAGTAACACTCTTCTTGTAGACCACCACAGGAGCACGGCTCAGCTCAGTTTGACCACTCAGGTCATCTGTATGACAGCCAACCTGAACCTGTAATACATACCAAAAGGATATGGTAAATGGAAACTACACCGAAGGGGTCATTTCTTTATGCAAAGAAACTTAGTCATTCACTTTACACATGATTGCAGTTGAGTTGAGTCTCCCTCAGAGTAGTGGAACAGTATTTGATATTGGTGGAGTTTAGGTTCTGTATAGTGATAAGAGTGTCATGTGGGTTTTGTCTGTGTTTGATTCGGTCTGTAGTGTGCCGTCACACCAATAATTTGATATGATGTTTTTGAAGGTTTATAATCCTAGCAGTTTATGTATTATTTTATTGAACCATTTATTAATTAAGGTCTGTTATATACTGTAAATAGTGCATTTTAGTGATGACATAAATGCTTATATGTAAGTGATAAAATGTTTATATGATTTCATTGGTTTCAATTTGTGAACATGTGAAATGGTTAAAGATGTAATTGCTGCTATGTAAAAATAATGTTAATTGTTGTATATTGCCGCATAATGACTATTCACTAGAAGCCCTGGATGAATGGAACGCATACAGTAGAGCAGGGGTGTAAAACTCAAATTCATCGGGGGCCGCATCAGCAGTTTGGTCGCCCTCAAAGGGCCGGTTGTATCTGTAGGTCCCCCTGTATAATTATAATGCCATGACACCAAAGGCTGCTCCCCCTGTATAATATAAAATGAATGCTGTGACACCACAGGCTGCTCCCCCTGTATAATAATAATGCCATGACACCACAGACTGCTCCCCCTGTATAATATAATAAAAGTAATGCCATGACACATAAATGATTATACAGGAGGAGCAGCCTGTAGTGTCATGGCATTATTATTATTATACACGGGGACACCTCCGGAAACAGCAGATATATATATTTTTTTTTATTGTGAGTGTGATCCTCATCCTCACTTACTGTTTCTCCGTCTGTCCTGCAGCTGCTGCGGCTTCCAGCTTTTCTTCACTGCTTGCTGCGGCCACACTGTCCCCGACTCCCGGTCCAGCTTCCCTGCCTGCTCCTACTTCTCTACAGACGCATGGGCGCGCGGCGTCATCGTCATGACGTCCCCACCCAGTGTCTGTCACTGCCAGGCATCAGAGGG
This sequence comes from Crinia signifera, assembly GCF_055691185.1. Classification (NCBI taxonomy): domain Eukaryota; kingdom Metazoa; phylum Chordata; class Amphibia; order Anura; family Myobatrachidae; genus Crinia; species Crinia signifera. The sequence continues at coordinate 185,040,886 of NC_139220.1, forward strand.
AACAGGCGGCCGGGCCCTCCTCCACGTAGCCGTGGAGGCCGGCGGACATGTTTCTGTAGCCGCATACATATGTGCCTACAGGAACATGGCCGCCGACAGTGGAGGAACAGGTAAGGCGGCCGCGGACATGGACGCGGCCCGCAGCACTCCTGTTTTAGACACACTGCCCCTGCGTGCTATCTCCTCGCGCGGGCCACATGACGAGGTCTGGCGGGCCGGATTTGGCCCGCGGGCCTTGTGTTTGACACCCGTGCAGTAGAGTAATATGTTGATGTATTGGGCAAATCTGCGCAGACGCGGGCACTCTATTCCAGAGCAAGGCTTGGACGTGCAAGGAGCACAACACTAACTGAGGTGAAATAAGCATGCACCATTACGTCGGAGGAAGCCTCTGGCTATACATACAGGTGGAGAAATGCGTTAAGATTGTTGGGACAAGCAGCACCAGAAAAACAGACATACAGTAACTACAGATGTAATTACAGATTAGGCTAAAATGCACTAATAGCTGGCAAGTAAATGTTGGTATTGGAAGGAGAGAAAAGAGGACTCTTTTTGTGGGGCACTCTTTGTATTATGTTTCTATTAAAACTTAGCTTTTAATGTATTCAAATAAGATAAAGTAGACATACATAGACAGACAAACGAATAAACAAATAGTCCAAATCTATACAGATGGGGGTACACTTAGATTCTGCAGTGAGCTTTTGAATTATAGGCTATGCAAAAATTTATTTGGTGTTCAATATTGTGTATGGACAAGGACTGTTTAATTCTTCAGCACAGCTAATTGCTGTTGGCTGCTGAAATTTGCAGTGAGCTTTTAAAAAAGTTGCTGTGCAAAAAACAAGGTTCAGTTCAATGTCAGTACCTAATATATGGTTGTTGTGATAAATCTAGCAAAGCTATTTGCTATTTGTGCTAGAAATCGTTTGAAGGTTTTGTTAAAACTTTTGCTAGGGAAAATTTCCCTCCTTGGACTGCATATTTGATGATACCCGCTACTGAGCGTTTACAATGAGGTGTCTGATTATTGGAATAGTTTTCTTAAGAGTGTACTCTGTCAGGTGGTGCCTGCTGAGAGTCTCTTATGTCAGAAATGCTCCAAAACACATCATTGCAAACTTCCAGTCTCTGGAAATCACTTTCCACATATATGCTTATAGTAACAATAAGAGATTAGGCATTAATATAAAATGATTCACTGTACACATAAAATATTGTATATCACATAAAATACTCTGTTTCTATCTTTCAAAGATCTCCCAACCTGAGGGATCATTTAGTCAGCAGTCATTTCACACGGACAAAACCCAGAACCCCAATCATTGCTGGATCATATCCATGCGGCACATGTAAAGCATGTGAATATATGCATAAAACAACAGAAGTGGAGGACAGATACGGCAACAGAACAAAAATCAAGGATTACATCAACTGCAAGAGCCAAGGGGTCATATACTGCATTTCCTGTGACTGTGGTCCAAGGTACGTGGGAATGACGTCAAGAATGCTAAAACAACGGATATTGGAGCATTTAGGATCAATCAGAAATGCTGAACAAGACCGCAGGAAGATGAAACAACTCACAACAGTGGCCAATCACTTCCATTTTAAGCATAAAGGCAACACCAGCACCTTCAAAGCATTTGGCTTGGAGAAAATACATCTCGGAATAAGAGGAGGAGACCTTACACAGGAACTCCTCAAACGAGAAAGCCTCTGGACCTTTGAACTGGGAGCCCTGGCACCGGGAGGTCTGAACGAATACATAAATTATAGTGTCTTCATCTAAATCGCTTAAATTAACAATATCTGAACTTTTATCAAATCCAAAAATACACTTCTATCTCACCTATTATTACTCACTTTCCTTGACCTCATATGCACGATCTTACTAATATGTCACCTGAACAAGTGACCCCAAAATTACCCCAACGGACCCATCCCTCAATCACCCAGTTATTATAACCTTTTTTCACAATTTTAAAGACCACCCTCATTTATGAGGTATTCACTTTGCCACTATCACTTATGACTTTACCTCCCTCCTCTTCCCCTTTCCCCACTTTTGTCCCAAGGACATATTAATATCACTTCTTTATGGAAATGGTGACCCCAATCCATACCTCTTAATTCACGACAGCCCAAATGATACTCACCAAAATCCATAGATTATAAACACTAGTATGGACACTCAACACCCTCACAAAACTATCTCTTTCCACACAGCACGTACATCGGAATCACAGACCGTCTCTGATGGTTATTATTAGCACAAACTTAAAAACTAAAATAAATAATCTGAAATTTATATCCTATAAATGTGTTACATCACTTTTCCTACTGACACTTGGTCCACACATAAGGGACAATATCTCAAGAGTCCACACACTCCCATTTCATCAAAATTAAATCCTTAGAACAATTGACATGTCCGGGGGAGATGTCGACCATGATGACCCTAGTACAGTACTCCAAGAAACCAACAAGTCATCTAGGATTTCTAACACAGGACTCCAAGGGACCAATAAGTCATCTAGGATTTCCCATACTGCCCAACATAGCAGTTTACATTTCAACACCATCACCCCCAGTAACCAGTTAAGCGCTGACCAATATATCAGCAATATGATAACTAATAGCAGCGTTTCCTGAGATTCAATAAACAGTAAGACCCATCTCAATCTGTTCATCCCCAATATGCTCCTCCGAACCTGTCAATGTCTATTTTTAGTATACCCATCCATTATAGCTATCATCTAACTCTGGTCATAATTAATACAAGAATGCGCATTACACACTCACCGCATCAATTAGAAGGCAGCGCATCCCACAAACAATGGCAAAGTACTAGTAGCACTTTACACCTTAAATCACCCATATGTAAACTTGCTATCTCCCTAACAGGTACCCTGCGTCATATCAATTCATCCATCATTTTGGACATAATTAACATAGTGAATGGTGTATTTCTCATACCTATTCCATAAAACTTAAGGCTGTTTTCTTAAAATATGACGTCAATTGGCAACTAGCAAGTAACGCGATATAAACATTTTTCTGTATTTTTACTATGTACTTATTCTCAGGCTTTATCTAAACCTTCTCATTTGAGAATCACAGTACTGAGCGGGTACGCATACTTCACAAGGTCACCCTCTTAGGGAAACCTATCGCAAGAGAATTCCCTGTATAGCAAAACTCCGTTTATGTCAGGCTAACGTCCATATGACAAACCAGCCAATTACCGCTTAACACCTCAGAGGGGAGGCACCTCTCCAGGGGTTACTTCAGGAGACTGTGCCTTCCTTACGGCACTTGATGTGATCAAGCCGTTGGAAGGCAAAACGCGCGTCATCCCCTCACTGCCCGTCGGCGCCGGCGGGACAGTGCACCTTAGACTGCTAGGCAATTAGCCACTTTACCTGAGACCTGTACCACAGCGAAGGACGTTACACTGAGCCTGCATGTTTCTATGACAGAGAGCTCACACGGAGCACGGAGAATCTCCCTCCCCTCTCTCCACGTCAGGCACCCGTCCTTATACAGGTATTCCACCGCTCTCTCCCTGCTGTTTTTACACAGGCTGCCATGCTCTGTTGAACAAACATCATGGCAGTAGGTGTTATCTAACAGCAGAAAGTAAAGAGCGGTGTCTTTAATCTTCTTTTCACCACATTGTGAACTCGTGCCTATCCTCTCTCATTACCAAAGTCCGCTGCAGGAGCAAGACTTTCCTAAAAGCAGAAGGTGGCACCTGTTCCACGTGGGCTACTTTAAAAGTATCCTTTCCACATCAAATATTGTTTAATCTTGTTCTTAAAACTGTCACCCATATTTCCGACACTCTCTCATTGGCGATACTGAGTAGTTTTTTGCTTTGCAATGTCAGCATAACAGGGCATCTCTCCCTCAGTTTCCCCAACAGCAGAAGTGTCATTACTCTATCTCTCCTGACCCTATAGCACAGAGACGGACTCTCTCATCCTGAGCCCAATGCACGTATGCAAGACTCAGAGATAACAGTGAATCCAATCTGACTCGCTAGAAGGTCATTGCTGTGAGACCAGGATTACAAACCAATTGTGCTGTTATAATTATTTATAACTAATTATAAATACTGAGACCTTCTCGGATACAATTGATTGCAACAATTTATTGACACTGTGACTTTCTGATACAATTTACTGTAACAATCTACCACGCTAGTCTGTACAACCTACGCAATTAAGTGATCAGATTTTTCCTTCTTTCTTTATTCTGTGCAATGGTGAGAGCCAGGTGCTCTGTAATATAAGAACTTACTATTTAGTGGTCTGGTGCACAGCAAGATATTGGTCATTTGAACTTTGAAAGATAGAAACGGAGTATTTTATGTGATATACAATATTTTATGTGTACAGTGAATCATTTTATATTAATGCCTAATCTCTTATTGTTACTATAAGCATATATGTGGAAAGTGATTTCCAGAGACTGGAAGTTTGCAATGATGTGTTTTGGAGCATTTCTGACATAAGAGACTCTCAGCAGGCACCACCTGACAGAGTACACTCTTAAGAAAACTATTCCAATAATCAGACACCTCATTGTAAACGCTCAGTAGCGGGTATCATCAAATATGCAGTCCAAGGAGGGAAATTTTCCCTAGCAAAAGTTTTAACAAAACCTTCAAACGATTTCTAGCACAAATAGCAAATAGCTTTGCTAGATTTATCACAACAACCATATATTAGGTACTGACATTGAACTGAACCTTGTTTTTTGCACAGCAACTTTTTTAAAAGCTCACTGCAAATTTCAGCAGCCAACAGCAATTAGCTGTGCTGAAGAATTAAACAGTCCTTGTCCATACACAATATTGAACACCAAATAAATTTTTGCATAGCCTATAATTCAAAAGCTCACTGCAGAATCTAAGTGTACCCCCATCTGTATAGATTTGGACTATTTGTTTATTCGTTTGTCTGTCTATGTATGTCTACTTTATACTTTATATTTGAATACATTAAAAGCTAAGTTTTAATAGAAACATAATACAAAGAGTGCCCCACAAAAAGAGTCCTCTTTTCTCTCCTTCCAATATTGTATATTTCGGACTCAGGGGAGCACCGCCAACATATAGACTTTTACCCCATACAGGGAATTCACGCTGTACAAAAAGTTGGTATCAGGCAACCCAGGCCGAATCCCACCTTAAGGAGTGAAGGGGGTCTCTCTTGACCCAACTCACACCGGGTGGGCAAAACCTTGTGCGACTGCCACAAACCTCTCTCTTCTAAGTAAATGTTGGTGCCCATATGTGAGTTAAACATTTGCTGGGTTGAGAAACACCAGGGAAGATGCGTTATGGGGGAGAAGGGATTATCAGCACATGTTTTGTGCACTGATATTGCTACACCCCCCCCATGTAAGATGGAGATGCTGTTTAAATTACAGGGATGTGGCTGGAGATGACTCATCCCTTAGGGTGCCTTGGTTGGCTGACTGTATTTCTGCACCTTATGTTGAACAGGCCAGAGGAGTGGCCTATCCTTTGGTCCCTGATCCAGAAGGCAGATATCTGTTACTGGATGTTAAAATAAGAGATTCCTCATATACTATCTTAAATATTTATGCCCAAAATATTCAAGTACTATATTTCCTTCTTTAAATCTCGCAATTATTGGCCCAACGTGATATCACCTCTTTAATTGTGGGTGGATATTTTATTATTGTCAGGAATCCTGTTTTAGATAAAGTCCCTCCCCCAAGCTTACATACTTCTAGATTATGGACTGCACTAAATGTCTTTTTATCACAAACACACCTGACTGATGTCTGGAGACTCTTTCACCCCACCCATAAAATTTACACGTTTAATTCAGGAGTTCATCACTCATTCTCACTCATAGATTATATTTTTGTGGCGGATCACCTAATCCCTATACGTTCAATAGGTGCATGGCCCCAGATTAAAATGTCTCCAATATCAGTTGAATTCTCCTTTCAACTATCGTCTACCGGGTCCTCGCATCACTCCTGGAGGTTCCCCTCATATCTATTTCAATCCGACAATTTTCAACAAAATCTCAAACATCATTGGCTTGAATATGTCGACAACAATATAGTACATTGGGTAACACCTGTCTTGTTCTGGGAGGCTTCAAAATCCATGATGTGTGGCCTAATTATCTCCTATGTTGCTAAATGAAACACCCTTGAGACCCAAGACATTTGCAGCCCTTACCTTCTCTTTTGCTTTTCTTCATGACTTTAATGAATTAACATTTATCATTCAGATTGATTCATTTACAGCCGCTTGATACTAACTGTATTAAAAAAATATACTGTCACATCTCTACTGTGTTTGCGCAATTCATTGGGGAATACATGATCATTGAGATTTCTATGCAATGTTACTAAATATCATGTTCATGTCCCCAGTTCCTCAACCAATTAGTAGTGCAACTTTAGCACTTAGACTTTGTTACTCAGTCGGTTTATTAACTAATAAGCCAATTTGAAGTTGTATCCTACTAGGCAACTGCTATTAATTAATTACCAGTTGCAGTCTGATAATTGCTGAGCGGAGTATTTATTTGTTGTACCAGTTATCAAATTAAATATTTATTTTTAGGCATATTCAGGATTTAAATATACCTTTGCCTTTTACAAAGGGGTGCTTTTTTAGCTTTTTAATCTTTTGTGTTGTTGTTGTGTGTATTTGTTAACATTTATAATATACTTATTAAAAGTTAAGTTTTATTAAGGACATGACACTTTTTCACCACACTCTTTGAATAATACGTATATACGTCTTTAGCGTGCCCCCACAAAGGAGTTTTCTTTTTCTTTGTTTAACCTTCATTTTTTGTAAACTCAACATTATGGCAATAAAATATCTAACCTTATTCCAATGGACGACTGGGACAATGATCTTGGTAATGTATTGATAGCACCTCATTTATCTAAAGGAGCAATATCGCTTTATTATAAATTTCTTAGATCACCTCTACATCATTCCACATTTTCCTTCTTTAACTGTGAATGACCTACTCAAATTGCTACAATACTCTTTAACTACTTTTCCAATGGCGCAATGTATAATAATATTTTTCACCGCTCTTATATTTCTCCGTTGAGGGGATTTCATATGGGTATCCTAGATACTCCAATGTGTCCTAAATGTAAATCTAAACAAGCAGACCTATGCCATTGTTTTTGGTCTTGTCCTGTTATTAAAAAGTTTGGGATGCAGAGTAGACGTTTTTCTACGGAACATTTAGTCAATTATACTCCATATTCCCCTGAATGGACTATATTTGGCCTCCTACCTGAGGGAAACAGAATCCCTAGAGCAGTTAAAAATTGTTATTGGCTTGCAAAACTATATTTCAGGTGTGGATTCAAGAGACCCCTCCAACCTTGAAAATCTTTAAAGATAAGTTATTTTTTATCTTTTATATGGACTGACTTGAAGCCTCTCTTCAAAAAGAAACTTGCACCAAAAACCTTTTTGAAACCTGGAGAAGCTATATGGAGATCCCTGTCCACCAGACAAGTCATATACCATTGCTTTTGTAGAACATATGAAGAACGTATCTTGCTCAATGACCCGCCAATCTCTTTTGAGTAATGTTATATTTATGTATTACCTTTGCACAATGTTTAAAGATTATTCATTATGTATTATTTGACTTGATATCTTTACAAGCTCTGTTCTGCTCTGGAGATCTCGTATGAGTATCGAGATCTCGTGCATGCCAAGTACAGATGGCCAAGGAGGAAGGAGACAACGAGTCAGCATGAGCTTATGTGCTGTCTGCTCTAGGGGACATCGACAGAGGCAGGAGTTTATGCTTCGGCAGACAAGATGTTAATACATCTTGCTGATGTCTCTTTATGTTTTGCCTCATTAATGAGGCGAAGCAGGAAGTGGTATAGCACTGCCACTATAATACATCTACCACTCTGTTACATAATAAGCTGTTTCAGAACTAAGAAATGAATATTGCCGCTGTGGTACAAGGATTTCCAGCTTCTATGGCAAATATGCATAATTGCTTTCAATTGTACAAAAAGATAAACTACTAATAATGTTTTTTTTTTTGCTTTTAACATCCTGATCATTAATTAAGCTGTCTCCTCTCAGTTAGGTTTTAAAAATGGGCCGATTCAGGATCACTCGTAGCGATCTGAATTCAGCCCCATCCCCAGTGGGGCGTCCCCATAAAAATGCTGGTCATTCCCCTGCGAATGCAGGCTTGGCGATGTATGTTTAGGGCGTACTTGAGGACCAGGGCTGGGAATGCCTGCTCTAGAGACTTGATGGTCATTCGCACAAGGCAGCCACACAGCTTGAATGATGCGACTATTTCCAGAGCAGTCTGGCTCCACCATTGTTCACTCAAAGGTGATGCCCAAACTATGTTTTTATCCTGTTTATTTTCTCAAAGATTGCACCATAATCTGTGTGTATCTTTTAAAGTATTCCTATTAAAATTTTTGTAACTGTTTTTGAAAATGAAGACTTAGGGCCCGACTCAGGTTGGCTTGGTAAACTGCAAAAATCACAAATTACCAAGCGCTTGAGATGCCATCTCTCCGGATGCCGCGCCCCCCCTTTCCCCCGCCACCAATGTGTAAAGAAAACACATTCCCTCGCATGTCTCCTCTGCAGGAGAAATCAATTGAATGATCTCTCCTGCCTTCACAAAAATAAGTGAGTGAAAACTAACTTATTTGCGTGTGCCTGGATGCTGTCCTGTGAAGTTAGCCACCCGCCCCTGGCAGGCATTGGCCTGCTTGCGTACCCATGAAACTGCTCATAAAACGGTGGGGGCGTTCCCATGGGCATACCCCATTCTTGCCTCCGTCTGCCCCAGCCCTCTCTCCCTACAATGAACGGCCTGGCGAGTTCATGCGCAAACCCCTAAACATTGGAATAGGGCCTAATTCACCTTGTTTTGAATGAATCAGAATTAGGCCCCTAATGTCTTGTTGTTCTTACTGTGTTCTTAGACCCAAGACCTGTGTGGCCCATGTTATATACTTTTGTGAAATATTAATAATTGTGTGCAGGTAGACGCTAAGGCTACATAATATTTAGTCTGGATTCCTGTTGCTGGTGGCAGTGACCATGTCATGCATAACCCAGTAGTAACAGATGTAGATTTTCAGATTGACAAATCTGTAGAATTAGCCATCCAATTGTGACACTATGGATGAAATTTACTAAAATGGGAGTTCTGTTTCCGATGGGATGTTGCCATTGGCAACCATTAAGATACTATTATCTTCATGAAAGTGCTAAATAAATAAGTTGATTATCATTAGTTGCCCATAGCAACAGCTGATGTGAAATAAAACTCCCATCTTAGTAAACTTCCCCTTATGTCTTGTTATTTTATGTCTGCCTTTATCCTATGGGGTTTATTCTGGTTCACTTGCAAAGGCACAATCACTCTCTAATGGACAAAACCATGTGCACTGCAGGTGGGGCTGATGTAACATGTGCAGAGAGAGTTACATTTGGGTGTTTTATTGTTTCTGTGCAGGGCAAATACTGGCTGCTTTATTTTTACACTGCAATATAGATATCAGTTTGAAGTACAAAGTCCACCCAAATGTAACTCTCTCTGCACATGTTACATTAGCCCCACCTGCAGTACACATGGTTTTGTCCATTAGAGAGTGATTGTGCATTTACAAGTGAACCAGAATAACCCCCTATATTCCATCAGGTAAACATTTAATTTAATGGACTGTCATGTAAATGATATTTCCCAGATGAGCAGAAGTAGTTTATTTGGACTAAATTATGACACAATGTGAAACTATCAAATGGAACCACATCATCACCATCATCTTACATTCTGCTAGCTTACACTACCATATTTCCCAATACTGAAACATACACAATCTGGTAAAAATAAATCCCACCCCTGATCCAGCCTAATACTGTCTCTAAATATGACAAACACAATCACTAAGGCCCGTGATTCAGAGCTGTCCCACTAAAGGGACATTCAGTGGGTACCCAATATAACTAACAGCAAAACACAGTCCATGGTCTAAATCTTAAATGAAAAAAATGAATAATACTGTAAAACAAATTATCTTAATCAATATGAAGTAAAAATTGGGCAATTCCCAGGATTACCTGGAGACCTTTCCCCAAGACTGAGTCTGGAAACAAAAGTGCTGCTGCTTTTTTGGGAGGGAGGTAGAGTCCAGTGCTTCTCCACGCATCACCACCTGGGGCACAGTATCAGTGTCACTACACATGTATCTCAGTAATCGTTGTCACACATAATGGCAATGATTCAGAATTTACCTTGAGGAAATCTTGCGTGTTGCTTCATTACCTATTTTCTGTAACTGATGCACGGACATGTGCACTTTTACCTTCATCGAAGATTGCAGCTAAGTAGGTGGAAATGGGCTGTAACAGGAAGTGCTCATGTAGGCACAGTTCAATGAGGCCGCGTTGACGCAATTACGTGTTACTCAGAGTTGGACGTATGCATAGATTAAGCATTTTAAATATAAACAATGAGAGTGATAAAGCCCCCATTACCCGCAACGAGGACCCAGCACTGCCTTTTCTGGCTTCAGCAATGCCTTACAGGCATCGCTGAGTCCCTGCTCAATGAAGCAGTCATGCAAATGCACAGACTGTATATTGACCATGCACATGACTCAACAACCGGTCACTGGCAGAGTTAAGGTGCACACACACAGTGTGATTTTGGCTATTGCTCATTTTGACTATGCGATTTCCCTTGAACTCCCCAAAGCTTTGACTATATTTCTGTGCGAATTTGACAATGGACAATTTTGACTATACCAGAACACTGGATTGTATACAATATAATCAAATTTGACCTATCTGCAAAGTCTATTTTTACTTGCAATACTGACCACGCGGGGACAGGTATAGCCATCTCAAACTGTTTAGACACTGTGTGATATGTACTAAATTTTCTTCTGATGTGGACTATATAGTCAAACTCAGAAATACATATTAATGGAACGCATGTAGCCTTGATAACTTGCCTTCCAGGTCACATGTCCCGGTTAACCAACCAGGCGCTATGAGCGCATGCACTACTGAGGTCTGTTTCCGGAAACGCGATTGCAGACTTCCGGTGCTGTGTTCCAACAGGGTGGAACACACGCTGATGTGAACTGACTTTGTTATACCAGCGGAGTAGTGATGGTGCTAAAAATGTGGGTATGCTTCAAATGCCATCCTTACCAACTGGGGTGATATGTAATGTATAAAATTATTTGATAGAAAACATGTTTTATGTACATTTCCAGTATTAACTGGTTATTTGGAGGCACTTCCTGGCACCATGGTATTTAAGGTATACAGCTGATTACTGTGATAGATCATCTGATGGTGTGAATCCTCTATATTTTGGTCTTGACAAAGGGCCCGGCATGGCTCGAAACGTCGACTCTGTACTATAAACAAGTGGTGAAGTATTAAACTTTTTACTGCATAAACTTTTGGAAATCTGGTGAGTGCTCTTGCTTGGACAGTTGCTATTTTTGGCTGTACCCCTGGGACTATAGCTTAAGAAATGCACCCCAGTGGATGGATTTGAGGATTGCGTGTGCCATATATTTGGGGTTGTGCGGGTGGCACTCTCGGACTTAATGCGGCATAGGCTTTGATAAACTGAGCCAACTGCCAGATGGTGATACAACGTTTCGATTTTAATATCGTCTTCAGGTAAATTCAAAACGTTGTATCACCATCTGGCAGTTGGCTCAGTTTATCAAAGCCTACGCCGCATTAAGTCCAAGAGTGTCACCCGCACAACCCCAAATATCCTTACCAAACCAGGAGAAGGCACCCGGCTATATACTAGAATTACACCTCAGTACTTGGAGTGCAGAGTTCCCGCAAAATATATATATATATATATATATATATATATATATATATATATATATATATATAAATTGACAGAGTCCGCACTCAATTGTTCATGCTTTCAAAGCGGGGTGCTCCAACAGATGAATGAACATCAAAGGGTACAATTGTAGATGAAATGGGCACTCACCAAGGTCTTATTCAACAGCAAAATTTATTGTCGATACAAGGGTACATCCGATGTGACATAACGTTTCGATCTAGATCGAAACGTTACGTCACGTCGGCTGTACCCTTGTATCGACAATAAATTTTTTCTGTTGAATAATACCTTGGTTAGTGCCTATTTCGTCTACAGTTATATATATATATATATATATAGTGTCCAGGGGGATGGCGGCACTCGCATATAAATAAGACTCCACACTCGAGCAGGTAGTCACCAACGTTTCTGGGCAGTTATGCCCCTTTATCAAGGTGCAGGAAGAACATTAGAACAATACAAACAACAAGCATAAATACCTTTACCAGTCGTTCACGCCGCCCGCCGTCTCCCGCTCCGGCGTCTGAAGAGATGACGTCACCACGCTGGTCGACGCTACGGAGAGCGTGAAGGACACACCAGTGCACAGAGATTGCTAAGCAACCAACATCAACAATATGGCCGCCGGATCCCCGGAGACCAAACGCTGTGAAAAAAGATAAACTCCATTAAGAAACAACATTAAAAATGTGAAAAGAATAGCGTTTAAAAAGACATTGAAAAAACGTCTAATATATAGCAAATATTATGCAAATATCACATCCCATGTAAGGGCTCAGAACAATCGTGATGTCGACATGCATGTCTTCCCAATAATGTCGACTATTGTGTATCTGCTATTAAAACAAGGCACCTTATTATTAGAATATAATAGTAAACTGACTAAGGTAGAAAAGGCTGAAAAACACAGCCAAAATCACCTATGGTAAATATATTACAAGAAACAGGATAATCCTAAATGTTCGTTGAGCCCCTTAGGACTCAACGTATCTAGGGTAAAGATCCACCGGCTCTCCAATTGGAGAAGCCGGAGAGATCTGTCCCCTCCTCTTTTAAGAGGGGGAACATGATCAATGATCCTATACCGGAGCGTCGTGATGTTATGTCTAGCCTCTGCAAAGTGACGGGCCACAGGCTGTTCACTGTGGCCCGAAGCAATGGCTGCTTTAATTGCGGAACGGTGGGCAGCCGCTCTTTCTTTAAATGACCTTTCGGTCTTGCCCACATAATGACGTCCACATGGACAACTAATCATGTATACCACGAATTTTGTATTGCAGCTGACTCTATGATGGATTTTAAACTTTTTACCGGAGAAGGGGTGGAAGAAATTTTCTCCTGGAATCATATAAGAACACGTAATGCACCCACAGCATCGGAAACAGCCAGTTTTGGCCTTACCCCAAAATGGTGTACTAGATTTGGGGGGAGGAAAAGAAACTTCACTCTTGACTACAAAGTCTCTGATGCTTTTACCTTTTTTATATGAGTGCATAAGCGTCTTATTTTTCAGGGAATGCAGCGTCGGGTCTGATGTGAGCAAGGGCCAATGTTTTTTGGCTATCTTGCTTAGTGCAGGGCTGGCAGGATGGTAAGTATTAACCCAAATGAGTTTATCTGCTGCTGACTTGGATGCTGACTTTGATTTTAGAGCTTCCTCTCTGGGAAGTCTAGACACCCTTTCTCTGGTATCTGTGAGGAGTTCTTGATCGTAACCCCTGTCACTAAACTTGGTTGCCATGGATGTTAGACTGTTTTCCAGTTCTGCAGGTTGACTAATTATTCTCCGTGCCCGGAGCATTTGGGAAAAGGGGAGCCCCTTCTTGAGGGGAACTGGATGGAAGCTGGAACTTAACAATATATTGTTCCTATCCGTGGGCTTACTGTATAGAGCTGTTTCAATCTGCCCCTCCACAATTTTGATGTTCACATCCAAATAATGAACAGAATATGTATCCATGACGTAAGTGAACTTGACAGGGGAACAGGTGGAATTGTGCTCATCAATCAAGCGTTTCAGGCGATTGTTGTCGCCCACCCAGATCACCAGGAGATCGTCTATGTACCGTGTGTACAATAGCAACGACCCCCTGGTGACCGGGTTGTTGGTAAACAAAGCCCGTTCAACAATAATCATGTAAGAATTCGCAAACGACGGGGCCACTGAGGACCCCATCGCACATCCTCTTAGCTGGAGAAAAAACATGTTGTTAAACATAAAATAATTACGCTTGAGCGTCAATTCCAACAGTTGTAAGAATAACCCCACATCTGGACCCGTGTACAAGGGATTTCCCATAATCAGAGATCTTACTGCTTCCAAGCCTGCACCGTGAGGAATACACGTGTACAGGCTTGTTACATCTACTGTACACAAAGTACAGTCGGGGGGAACAGTACTAATGGCTTTTAATTTTGACAGTAGACTTGTAGTGTCCTGCAAATAACTTATATCTCCTTGTACACAGGGTTGAAGGAAAAAATCCAAATAAACAGAAACGGTCTGATAAAGTGAACCCCGGGCAGATATAATTGGTCTACCCGGGGGTTTCACTGGATTTTTGTGGATCTTTGGTATTGAATAGAGAACTGGAATGATTGGATAATCCACAGATAATACAACTCTAGTGTCCACATCAATCTGTCCATTACTGACTGCCAATTTTAATAAATTGTCCAATTCGGACTTATAGCCCCATGTTGGGTCACGTGGTAAAGCACAATAGGTGTCAGTGTCCGACAATTGCTGATTAATTTCAGCCACGTAATCGGCAGTGTCAAGGACAACGATCCCGCCGCCCTTGTCCGCTGCCCGTATCACGATTGAAGGATCATCACCAAGGCTTTTAAGAGCTGTCCATTCTTGCTTTGAAAAGTTATTCATAACAGGACTAGGATGTTTTAACTTACGTGCTGTTTCTTGTTCCAAAAGTCGAGTGTAAGTCTTAATCGACGGATTGAAAGATTGGGGGTCAAACTTGGAGGATTTCTTTAATTTTCTCGGGAACTTAGGTGTAATCATAATAGATGGTGTTGTCGCATCTTTATCCTGGAAAAACTCCTGGAGTTTCAGTTGACGATGTAACTTGAACTGCTCCACTTTGATGTTAAAGGGGTCAGTCTTTGTTGTTGGTACAAAATTCAACCCTTTTGCCAACACTTGAGACTCAACTTCCGAGAGTGTCCTGGACGACAAATTAAAGATTATTTCTTTAGGATCCGTGGAGGTTGGGTGCGGGTTTTTACGCCTCTCTCTCTTATTCTGCCCCCCCCGGCGCGTGAACCTCCTGCGCCGTGTTGAGCTGGACCCTTTGGGTGTAACCCCAAAAGGTCATTTAAAGAAAGAGCGGCTGCCCACCGTTCCGCAATTAAAGCAGCCATTGCTTCGGGCCACAGTGAACAGCCTCCAAGTTTGACCCCCAATCTTTCAATCCGTCGATTAAGACTTACACTCGACTTTTGGAACAAGAAACAGCACGTAAGTTAAAACATCCTAGTCCTGTTATGAATAACTTTTCAAAGCAAGAATGGACAGCTCTTAAAAGCCTTGGTGATGATCCTTCAATCGTGATACGGGCAGCGGACAAGGGCGGCGGGATCGTTGTCCTTGACACTGCCGATTACGTGGCTGAAATTAATCAGCAATTGTCGGACACTGACACCTATTGTGCTTTACCACGTGACCCAACATGGGGCTATAAGTCCGAATTGGACAATTTATTAAAATTGGCAGTCAGTAATGGACAGATTGATGTGGACACTAGAGTTGTATTATCTGTGGATTATCCAATCATTCCAGTTCTCTATTCAATACCAAAGATCCACAAAAATCCAGTGAAACCCCCGGGTAGACCAATTATATCTGCCCGGGGTTCACTTTATCAGACCGTTTCTGTTTATTTGGATTTTTTCCTTCAACCCTGTGTACAAGGAGATATAAGTTATTTGCAGGACACTACAAGTCTACTGTCAAAATTAAAAGCCATTAGTACTGTTCCCCCCGACTGTACTTTGTGTACAGTAGATGTAACAAGCCTGTACACGTGTATTCCTCACGGTGCAGGCTTGGAAGCAGTAAGATCTCTGATTATGGGAAATCCCTTGTACACGGGTCCAGATGTGGGGTTATTCTTACAACTGTTGGAATTGACGCTCAAGCGTAATTATTTTATGTTTAACAACATGTTTTTTCTCCAGCTAAGAGGATGTGCGATGGGGTCCTCAGTGGCCCCGTCGTTTGCGAATTCTTACATGATTATTGTTGAACGGGCTTTGTTTACCAACAACCCGGTCACCAGGGGGTCGTTGCTATTGTACACACGGTACATAGACGATCTCCTGGTGATCTGGGTGGGCGACAACAATCGCCTGAAACGCTTGATTGATGAGCACAATTCCACCTGTTCCCCTGTCAAGTTCACTTACGTCATGGATACATATTCTGTTCATTATTTGGATGTGAACATCAAAATTGTGGAGGGGCAGATTGAAACAGCTCTATACAGTAAGCCCACGGATAGGAACAATATATTGTTAAGTTCCAGCTTCCATCCAGTTCCCCTCAAGAAGGGGCTCCCCTTTTCCCAAATGCTCCGGGCACGGAGAATAATTAGTCAACCTGCAGAACTGGAAAACAGTCTAACATCCATGGCAACCAAGTTTAGTGACAGGGGTTACGATCAAGAACTCCTCACAGATACCAGAGAAAGGGTGTCTAGACTTCCCAGAGAGGAAGCTCTAAAATCAAAGTCAGCATCCAAGTCAGCAGCAGATAAACTCATTTGGGTTAATACTTACCATCCTGCCAGCCCTGCACTAAGCAAGATAGCCAAAAAACATTGGCCCTTGCTCACATCAGACCCGACGCTGCATTCCCTGAAAAATAAGACGCTTATGCACTCATATAAAAAAGGTAAAAGCATCAGAGACTTTGTAGTCAAGAGTGAAGTTTCTTTTCCTCCCCCCAAATCTAGTACACCATTTTGGGGTAAGGCCAAAACTGGCTGTTTCCGATGCTGTGGGTGCATTACGTGTTCTTATATGATTCCAGGAGAAAATTTCTTCCACCCCTTCTCCGGTAAAAAGTTTAAAATCCATCATAGAGTCAGCTGCAATACAAAATTCGTGGTATACATGATTAGTTGTCCATGTGGACGTCATTATGTGGGCAAGACCGAAAGGTAATTTAAAGAAAGAGCGGCTGCCCACCGTTCCGCAATTAAAGCAGCCATTGCTTCGGGCCACAGTGAACAGCCTGTGGCCCGTCACTTTGCAGAGGCTAGACATAACATCACGACGCTCCGGTATAGGATCATTGATCATGTTCCCCCTCTTAAAAGAGGAGGGGACAGATCTCTCCGGCTTCTCCAATTGGAGAGCCGGTGGATCTTTACCCTAGATACGTTGAGTCCTAAGGGGCTCAACGAACATTTAGGATTATCCTGTTTCTTGTAATATATTTACCATAGGTGATTTTGGCTGTGTTTTTCAGCCTTTTCTACCTTAGTCAGTTTACTATTATATTCTAATAATAAGGTGCCTTGTTTTAATAGCAGATACACAATAGTCGACATTATTGGGAAGACATGCATGTCGACATCACGATTGTTCTGAGCCCTTACATGGGATGTGATATTTGCATAATATTTGCTATATATTAGACGTTTTTTCAATGTCTTTTTAAACGCTATTCTTTTCACATTTTTAATGTTGTTTCTTAATGGAGTTTATCTTTTTTCACAGCGTTTGGTCTCCGGGGATCCGGCGGCCATATTGTTGATGTTGGTTGCTTAGCAATCTCTGTGCACTGGTGTGTCCTTCACGCTCTCCGTAGCGTCGACCAGCGTGGTGACGTCATCTCTTCAGACGCCGGAGCGGGAGACGGCGGGCGGCGTGAACGACTGGTAAAGGTATTTATGCTTGTTGTTTGTATTGTTCTAATGTTCTTCCTGCACCTTGATAAAGGGGCATAACTGCCCAGAAACGTTGGTGACTACCTGCTCGAGTGTGGAGTCTTATTTATATGCGAGTGCCGCCATCCCCCTGGACACTATATCTAGCAGTCTCAGTACTGCATACTGGCGGGCACCGTTATTAACCAGCTATTTACCCTGTACATCGGAGGTCATTTGGAGTGCCCGCATCTACTACATATATATATATATATATATATATATTTATTTTTTTCTTTCTTTAAGACCATGATACTTTACCCGTGTTTGTAGCATCAATCTGCACAGTGATGGGAGGTGTGTCCAGCAAATTTTTCAATTCTTGGTCATCTAGTTTAATAAAGCAGCTGAGATCTTGGGCCAGAGACAGCATGAAAGCCTTCGTGGAGCCATTTTTCACTTTAAAACCTATGCTAACATCAGGTAGTTTTTTGCCAAGCACTAGGCGGACCAGCTCATGCTGCAGCAACGAGATTAGAGGGCTTTCTGGAAGCTTCGTAAAACTTAAGGTATCCCGTGTGAGCTGCAACATCCAACAATCCAGAGGAGGCTTCTGCTCTGCTCCACACTGCAGGTCACACAAAAACTGGCTGATTGCTCTGGGGAAGTGATACGTGGTAGCAGTTTGCTGAGGATCCAAAGGAGGATATACTGCAGATCTAACTGTCTTCTCTAGAATGGTAAATCCAAACTTGTTAAGGATTTTGTTTCCTGGGTAGTCCGAGCACACATTTGGATTAGAAATGGACCAGTACCAGGATTGGCCAGCAATGAACAGGCCTCCTCCTTCTGCCACAAACTGATGGATTTGGCTTGCATCTTTATCACTGTAAGAAGTACAGCAGTATACACTGTGCATTTCAGGAATCAGTTTTGATAGTTCACAAGTAAAGCCACCATTCTGTAATATAGGAAGAAGACCTCTATAACTTGCGCTAACACCAACTCTTCCCTTTCCTCCCTTTAACAGCCATTTCATGGAGTTTAAAACGATGGTCCTGAGCTGTGGACTTAGAATATTACCTTCATGTGTTCCCACAAAAATTCGGCCTTTGCCATAGTATCCAGCACCAAAAATACATTGATTATCTTTGGTCAGACCTACTGGGAATGTTAGAGGTCCATGAAGCAGAAGTTCAGAGGAAAGACTACTCCCACTGATATCCACATTATTAACACCTTCCATAAGTTGCTTTAAATCTGCTGAAAAGTTCAACCTGTGTAAAACACAATGAAATACACATGCAGCCATCAGCAGTGTAACATACAGTATGTCAGATACAGAAATAGTGACCTTTCAATCCGGACAGGAGCATTACATCATAACATGAAGCAACATTAAAAGAGGACAGATATGCCAAATAAACCTGAGTAGTCATTTCCTTAAATTGGATCAATGCTCATTCTCAAGCAAAAACCAACATAACAAGCACGAGTTAAAAATATAATAAGATGGCATGATAATTAATGAAGTATGTTGTATTTTATCTTAATGATATTCTTTTCATGTACTAATAGAAAACATCAAATATGTTTAAAATCGACTCATTCTCGCTTACACAGCTCTGGAACGGCAGTGAGGCTCCCAAAAATCATGTTCGACTCTGGGCCTTATTCTGGTTAATTCGATGTCCCACGCGTTCGCACAGGGGACCAATGTTTTACTACAGCACATGCACATTTATGGTGCGAGTGGGCACAATAAACTGCTAGTTCGCTGCCCTGTTCACACCTTCCAGTCCAGGTGGTGGTCGGGGGGGGGGGTTGTGACAGGCTGCGCCCGTGGGAACTCCCAGCGTTCCATGGGTGTTCACATAGAAGCTCTGGGCGTCCCCAGAAATTCGGCTGTCAGTTGCCTGCCCTTTTCCTGTACTGGGAGCGCGCTCCTTCCAAATCATTCGATGGTCGGTGACCAACGAATGATTTGTGCCCGCACCCAAGGCTGCAAATTATGCAAAACATCCATTCTAGTGGGGAGGGGGAGCAGCTGTGCGAGCGGCGGGCGGCATTAAATCTACATGCAACGCTGCAAAATTCGCAGCACTGCGCGTGGACTAGAATAAGTTTTGCACTTTATCATCTAAGCCATGCCCCTGTTTCATAATGACATTACTCTGAGCATAATATAGCGGGGGATATGACCATGATGACACAATATCATTCACCAATTTATTGGGCAAAAGATGAGAAAAGATTGTAAAACGTTCAAAGGAAAGTTTACTTGTTTAGTTATTGCAGTGTATTGTATTTTAACCTATTTAATCTTATGCTTGTACAGTAGTATTTCTATGATGGTCAGTATATGCATATAATTATATAACTGTGTATGAGTATGAGGGGACTAATAAGATAAAATTACGGCTCCCTGAATATGATGTATGATGAGCTAGATATGACGTATGACATGCTGGATATGATGTATAAAGAGCTAGATATGAGGTTTGGTGAGCTGGATATGACGTCTGGAAAGACAGATATAACATATGACGAGCTGGATATAATGTACGAGTTTGACATGACGTATGATGAGCTGGATATGATGTATTGTATGATGAGCTGGATATGACGTATGAAGAGCTGGTTATGAATATCTTAGATTTTTATGACTATAACATATACTGGAAAGCACATGACTATATTATCCAATCACAGCTCTCCTATTTATCTGTGCTCCTGAGAAGGAGGAGGAGTTTATCATAAGTCATATTCAGCTCATCGTAAGTCATATCCATCTTGTCATACATCATATCCAGCTCGTCATACATCGTATTCAGGGAGCCATAATTTTGACTTGAACGTCCCCTCATATATAAGAATATATTGTGGCATAGGAACAGAATGCCAGGAGTGGAATGTAGGTCTTATACAAAATCTCTCCTAGAAATGGAATTTCACATCCATGGGGCTTAGGAAAAATATAATTCTATCTTTGGATAATATTGGTGATTTTCAAAGGGGGTGCAGGTTTACGGTAAAAAGTAAAGGAAAATATGGGATGCAGTTACAATCCCGGCGGTCGGGATCCCGGCGTTCAGAATCCCGACGCCGGAATCCCGACCGCCGAAATGCCGACACATTCTCCCTCCGTGGGTGTCCACGACACCCCTGGAGGGAGAATAAATTAGTGTGCCGAGTGTAGCGAGGCACCAGGCCCGCTGCGTGGCGAGCGCAGCGAGCCCGCAAGGGGGGGCGATCCACTTCCCCCCCTTGTCGGCATTTCGGCTGTCGGGATTCCGGCGTCGGGATTCTGAACGCCGGGATCCCGACCGCCGGGATTCAATACTGAATCCGAAAATATTAGTTGTTCTGCAGCCAAACTAGAGCAATATGCTGAATCCTCTATATAGTCAGCACTAAACCCAAAGGACATCGGCGCAAAACATACTGGTTCATGTTTTGTTCAGCACCCCTTCTCTTATTACCATTTTAGTATGAGTTTGAGAGAAATCTATAAAAGAACTTTGTACTATTACAACATTCATGGGGAGATGTAATAAGAGAGACAAAATACCAGCCAATCAGCATCTAGCTGCCATTTTACAGGCTGTGTTTGAAAAATAGAAGAACCGGATTGATTGGTGCTTTATGTCATTCCACATTATCTCTCTCCAAGCTTTTATAAATCTCCCTCATAGAGTCTAGATCAACGGTTCTCAAACTGTGGGTCCTGACTCCAAAGTGGGTCCCGACCTTCTCAGTATAGGGTCGCAACTCCATGTTGCTGACCATCAGGCTGATGACTTTTCTAATCTCAGTCAGTGATTCAAGGAGTCTGAAAAATCTGTTGAAGTGTCTGTTACTTCAGACTCCTCCCATCATATTGTGCCTCCACAATGCTGCCATGTATGTGCTGTCTGCTGTCTACACATGTGATGTGATGACCTTCTGCAGTAATGCCCGGTACATACCAGGACGGTGGTGCTCTTGAGTGGGTCATCACAGGAACGTACGACCTGCTCACGAGCTGGCGGCGCTGCTAATCCGCCACGAAAATGCCCCTAATGTGATCACGATCCGATCGTGACCCCCACCCACTACAATGGGCATTTCTGAGATCCTACCTGCAGCAGGTAGGATCTCAGAAAAGACCGACCTGCGGGGCAGCGCATCGGATCGGGATTGCATCAAAAGGGCAGCGAAATGGCTCAAAACACTGCCGATTTACATACAATCGGTTGAGATTGTATCTAAATTGGCTCGTTTTGGGCCATATAGTCCTCGTGTGTACCCCACATAACTTGCTGGGGTCCCTTAATTATTTTAATTGTCTGATGGGGTCCCAGAGCAAAATAGTTGGTACTTGTGTATTATCTGGATGCTCGATATTTTCATTGTAGGGCATTGTACAACCAAAAATCGGTTGCATCGCATGCGATGGGATGCAACGCGATTGGGCCCGATTTTTAATTGTACAGGCACCCAGATGCCTGATTCCTATGTTAAATGCCCCCCCCCCCCCGACCATATTTTTTATTGTACACCCACCCTGATGGGTAATTACTAGAGACAGGATTATATGCATTTGCATATTTGCATATGCATTTGCATTTTTTGCCCAATCTCACTGGTTGTTGCATATGTTACCTAAAATCTAGTGATGGAGCATATTTTAGTCCCTGCCCTCCTCCCACCCACGAGTTACAGCACTGCTTTGCCCTGCTGCTGCTGGCCAGGTAGTGGTAGACCGACCTTTTCATACCCGCACTATCCACGTTGACGTGGAGTTGATTTTAGATAGTGTGGCGAGCGCAGCAAGCCACCGAGCCCGAAGCGTGGCGAGGGGACGCGGATTACTTCACATTTATTCCGCGTCCCCTCGCTCGGCTCGCTGCGCTCGCCACGCTTTAGGATCGGTGGCTTGCTGTGTTCGCCACACTAACTAAGATCAACTTCACGCCGACGTGGATAGTGGGTGTATGAAAAGGTCGGAGGACGCGTACGGCGTTAAAAATGGGGGGGGCATTTCACATAGTAATCACCGATCAGGGTGCGTGTACAATTAAAAATGGGGTCTGGGGGGGCATTTAACATAGGAATCAGGCATCAGGGTGCCTGTACAATGTGAAATCGCGTTGCATCGCATGCCATTATAATGGCATGCGATGCGACGCAATATTAAAATTGCATACTCTGCTCGGGAAAGGCTGAAATCAGGTCAGTAGCGCACGCAGGGGGGGTTTCTGAGTACCCAGAAACCCCCCCCAGGAATCTGGGGAACCGGAGATATCTGACTTCAAAACAGTGGTCCCCATCCAAGCCTGTTAATTGCTCTCCCCAGTCAGATATTTCAGTTTTTGTCTGACTTAGAGTTTTTCTGAGGGTATATTCCAAAAGCTGGGACTCTCCCCCCCTTGAAGGACACTAGTAGCTTGTCTCTACTCCTCCCAGAACTAGAGATATCAGCCTTCCAGCAGCTGGTTACTGCTCCAGATCCACACACCTGGTATGTAGTTTTATATACTCGTTGACGGATTGCTCTGCCTCCTGATATCTAGTCCCCAATTCCATTAAAAGCTAAGAAATCTAGTTCCTGGAACTGGAGATATCTGCAGTCAAGCAAGCTGTCTTCCCACCAGAAAATTATGAATAATAAGCCCACTCCACTATACACCCCTCCTCTGCGTATAAAACATCCTCTACAACCCTGGAAGTTATGTATTGGGACCCCTTCATTCAGACCAATGCCCCCTTCTCCCACCTCATCTCCCACCATCTGTGCAGTAAAGGGGTAATTAGTGGAAATTACTGAGCCCTACATGCTGATCGGTTGATATAATACGCCTACCACCCGCGGGACATCAAAGCTTCCGCTCATAGCACCCCTACCGCTGGGGGATAGGTAGGGGCCCCAATACATTGCTATGCCCAGGGGTCTACTCTGCTGTTATGTATATATATTTATATATATATATATATATATATAATTATTTATATACACTTGGTCTATCTATAATACTTTAACTGACCCGGCATATACTGGGTCACCTAAGTGTCCATCTCTGTGCTTTGCTCCGCCCCTCTGGAAACCCCCTTCTGAAAATCCTGCGTTTGCCCCTGCAGGTCCCATCGCATGCCATCGCATACCTTAATTAGTGGTATGCGATGCGATGCATCGGGCGCCCAGATAATACACAAGTACCAAATAGTTTGAGGACCCCTGATCTAGCTGATAGGCAGTAATGCCTATATATTATTATGATAACGGAATAATGCAGCCATAAGTATCTATATCAGCTTACTTACTCTTTGTAAAATGGGCACCATTGCATCTTTTGGCTCACACTGACATTTCCTTTCTCTCCACACATGTCTGTGAAATAGATCCCAGCTACAGATGTAATTTTGTTTCCAGGAAAATTGCACCAAATGTTGTCTTCTTTGTGGTCAACAGCCCAATGGTAAGCTTGTGCTCCAATAAGCAACCCCCCACCACTTTTCACAAATGAAACAATCTTTCTTGCTTCACTGTCATCATATCCTGATGTACAGAACACTGCCAGATCTTCTTTAGGGCCAGCATCCTTCTGAACCTGGTATCCAAAGGAAGAGATAGTCTCTTCCAGGGAACTGACACTGCTATTGACACCAATGACAGTTCTTGAGGATGGTTTTAGCCAGGATATTGCATTTTTCAGGAAATCCTTGAATTGTGGGTTTTTGAAATATGAATCATGGCCCAGCGCAACAATCCTTCCCGTGCCATAGTAACCAGCACCAATAAGGACCTCTTTTGACGAACCCACAAGCACTGGGAATGCAGTGTCACCGCACAGGAGAAGTTTGCAGGGTGCATCATCCCCAGAGAAATCCAGGCTAGAGAGACCCTGGACCAGGGAGTTGAAGTCATCACTTGTTGTCATACTTTTTTTGAACTGTAAAACAAAATAAAATGGGCGGTGAACAGAAGAAATACAGGTTGAGTATCCCGTATCCGAGTATCCGTTATCCGAATTATTCCGAAAACCATACATTCCAGAAAGTGAAAAAAAAATATTTTTTTTTGCTAAAAACTCACTGGGGACATTTGTAACAGCACTACTGAGGACATGATATGTAACTGGCAATATATATGTACAAGAAAATGATTGCTTGGCATTCAAATTCAATATCTGAGATAGTACACAAATTTTGTTTCATGTTTTGAAACCTTGTTTTTTGAACAAATAAAATATATTTGTGTATTTTATGTGGTAATAAAATATATTTGTGTGTATTTCATGTGTTTATACAGCATACATGCAAGATACTTCAAAATACATCATTGAAATATTAAAATATTCCGAAATACGGAATAATCCGTTATCCAAAATTCTCCTGGTCCCGAGCATTTTGGATACGGGATACTCAACCTGTACATTTGTCAAAATATATTTTGGAGCCAGATACATTTAATTTACTGTAATATTAAAAGTTATACAGGGGTAGAGGCCCACAGCTAGGGTTGCCACCTTTCCTGGATTTCTGGGATTCTCCTGGTTTTGGTGGCACTGGCAACCCTCCAGGAGGCTTTTCTAGTCTCCCGGGATTCTCCCAGAATCCAGGTGTCTAAAAAAGCCTCCAGCCCTCCACATAGCCTCTCCCAGTGCTGTGCGACAGTACGCCGCCGATGCAGAGCTGCCTTGTAGGACAAATGCGCTTGCGAGATGATGATGTCATCATCTTGGAGTCTCTGTCGCCTGCCCACCGCTGCTGTGGTCGCGGCCCGTGGTCTTGTAGGCCTCCGGCGCCGGCCCACATGACTGTCTCTGAGTATATGGCGGTTCCGCGGCCTCCTCCTGTCCTGTGTTGCTCCCGGCGGCTCTATCTGACACTCTCAGCTACCCTGCCCAGCCACTCAGCCAGCCATTAGGTAAAACAACTTAAACAGCCAGCCCATATATATGTATATATGTATTTATTTATATATATATACTGTGTGGGATCTTGACAAAGGTTTATTAAAACCGAAACGATCCTTCATATTTTCCTGCCATTGGCGTTTTTTCCTGTTACTGTTTGAATTTGAAGACCTACGAGTGCCGCTCACCCCACCCCGCTTGCTGGCCAGGACATATATATATATATATATATATATATATATATATATATATGCATGTCAGAAAGGATGTCACTCAGCAACAAAAAACGCTCACAAACGATCAGTTCAAAGATCAACGTTTCAGGGTGTCACCCCTTTTATCAAGACCTGTTAGAACACAAGCGAACATACACTATATATACACAAGACAAACTTACAGTTAATGCGCCCCACACCTGCCGCGCTGCTCGTTCGGGGTCCGGTGACGTCACTGGTGTGTGACCACAGTGATTCCCGGCGCCTCCCGATAGGCGCGGCTTCACCCAAGTGTCATATCACCATGGCAACCGACGATGCATACACAGACGCAGTACGTACTTGGCTGTAAAGCTGGGGATTACTTCGCTAAGGCACACTGACGGCCGGAGGTACCCGCTTGAGTTCAGCTGTATATGCGTGTGGTGACAGGACACTGTGAAAAAAGGAAATAGTTAATACCAAAATATACCAAAGTATGCACAAAAAATAAACGTAAGAGCTGGAAACGGGAAAATGAGAACAACAGCAGGGGGGAGACAGATGCAGCAGTAAATATGGTACTGTGTACTGAATAATCATACAGATCTACATTACAATATCAGAAGTTAATCATGGCAGGTATCTCCGTGTAACGTTGTACACAGTGCTAACACAATAACCCCTGCGGGTATAGCGAACACATAAAAAAGAAAATGTTCAAATATAAACCTGCATGTTATAAGAAAGCATTAAACGAAAACAGTTCATTGAGTCCCTTGGGGTGAACTGTCTGCAGAGTATGTATCCAAAAAGTCTCTCTCTGCAGTAGGGTTCTACCCCTATCACCACCCCTGCGATTAGCCGGTACATGATCTATCATTTTCATCTTTATGTTAGTCATGCTATGATGGGCATCTCTCCAGTGGCGTGCTACTGATCTGCTGATTTTCCTTCGAGAGCAGCTTTAATGTGGCTCCTGTGTAAGGCAATGCGTTTTTTGATTTGGCGTGTTGTCTTGCCAATATATAGCAGACCACACGGGCATCGAATCTGGTATACCACGTACCGGCTTGTGCAAGATAAGGGAAATTTGATGGTAAATTGTTTGCCCGAATGCGGGTGGCTGCACTTGTCTCCAACCTCCGTAAGGCTGCAAGTGGTGCAGCCCGTGCATCTATAATTACCGGGTTTCTTTGTCAGGAAATGGCTGGGTCTCACTATGCCCATACTGGTGACATCATTGTGGACGACGATGTCCTTAATATTCTTACTTCTACGGAAAGATGGCAATATCCTGGTGTTTAATGCTTTCTTATAACATGCAGGTTTATATTTGAACATTTTCTTTTTTATGTGTTCGCCATACCCGCAGGGGTTATTGTGTTAGCACTGTGTACAACGTTACACGGAGATACCTGCCATGATTAACTTCTGATATTGTAATGTAGATCTGTATGATTATTCAGTACACAGTACCATATTTACTGCTGCATCTGTCTCCCCCCTGCTGTTGTTCTCATTTTCCCGTTTCCAGCTCTTACGTTTATTTTTTGTGCATACTTTGGTATATTTTGGTATTAACTATTTCCTTTTTTCACAGTGTCCTGTCACCGCACGCATATACAGCTGAACTCAAGCGGGTACCTCCGGCCGTCAGTGTGCCTTAGCGAAGTAATCCCCAGCTTTACAGCCAAGTACGTACTGCGTCTGTGTATGCATCGTCGGTTGCCATGGTGATATGACACTTGGGTGAAGCCGCGCCTATCGGGAGGCGCCGGGAATCACTGTGGTCACACACCAGTGACGTCACCGGACCCCGAACGAGCAGCGCGGCAGGTGTGGGGCGCATTAACTGTAAGTTTGTCTTGTGTATATATAGTGTATGTTCGCTTGTGTTCTAACAGGTCTTGATAAAAGGGGTGACACCCTGAAACGTTGATCTTTGAACTGATCGTTTGTGAGCGTTTTTTGTTGCTGAGTGACATCCTTTCTGACATGCATGTAGTTTTCCTCGGATGGGCACCAGACAAAGTTGTTTCTATATAGAGAGTGCCGGGCTTCCCTGGACTGTATGCTATCTAGTGTTAACCACACTAGTTGTCAAGGCACCTACCCCAGAATTTATCATTACAAGACTTCCTCGTTTTCTGCACCCGGTGTTTTACAGTATTGAGTTGGATACAATTTCTCGCAAAAAGTTTCTGCAAGTGATGTCTGCCACAGATGAAACAGCTGGCTTTCTAAATGTTGTGTTACCACTTGGTGAGGTTTTAACACACACAGACTCAGAAGCGGACAACATACTCTTCAGTGATAATTTGAACACCACCGCAGGAGAGGAAACAACACAGCAGCTTACAGCACAATTAATAAGGCTAAAAAAGAAAGAAGTTGACTTTTATTTGCACGGGGTGTCACTCTCGGATTACTTTCGAGAGAAAAAAATACCCCGGGGCTTTCGTATCCGGAATACGCCAACTATAGGTCGCTATAATCCGGACTTTTGCCGCAAATGGGCAGCCGTGTTAAATCGCTGCTCATTTGACTTAATATTGCTTGTAATTGAAGAATCACGTAGAGAACTTACAGCAGTAACAGAAAAAATCAGTGTGCTTGAAAAGAAGCACACTGCAAAACTAAAAGCAGATGTAAGCCAAGATTGGTTGGCAGATATTGGCAAGCAAATTGACAAATACAAATCAGACCTGATACAGTTCAAAAAGAACAAATTTGAAACGGTCAATAGAGACTATAGTGAACAGCGCGTGTACAGCTGGGCCTACCATCGGGGGCCACAAAAAGACCGACGACCCAAGTTCAGACGACAGAAACGCTTCCCATTAGAGACCGACCAATCAAGTGGTGCAGCATCATCAAGTGACGCGGAATGTGTCCCCCAAGCAAACTCAAGGCGTCCCCCTTTAGGGGTAGCTACGAGAGCAACTTTGGACCTCCGCAACGAACCCGCACCAGGCGCGGAGTTCAATGGGCAAGGGAAGCGAAAAAATGCAAAATCGTCGAGAACGTAGTTTTTAACTTATCGTCCAGAGTACTAACCAAGGATGAGGTGGATGTACTTAACCTGGGCTTATCGTTTGTTCCTACCCATCACCCGAACCAATTCCAAGACAAGATAGACCTTTTCAAATTCGATAGGCGTATAAAACTAAGAGAACACTTTGGAGCCAACTTGAAGGTTGACACAAGCCAAAATCAAGTGGTCCGGAAGAAATCAACCTATACGCCAACCACAGCTAATAAAAACATTAAATGTTTTACGGAATACATGGACAACTCTATTAAAGACAAAAGCCGATATGTATCCAATAACAAAAACATTAGAAACAACTTGACGCCAACCCAAAAACAGGCTCTCAAAAACCTTGGTGATTATAAAGATATAATCATACGCCCCTCAGACAAAGGTGGGGGGGTGGTCATTCAGGATCTCAGTTCCTACATTGCTGAAGTTGACAGACAGCTAGCGGACACCAAGGTGTACCACAAAATGGCCAATGACCCCACCAGCGTCTTTAAAGATGAATTGGATAAAGTTATGGAAAATGCAGTGATGGAACAAACCATCACCAGGACTGTATGTGATGCACTCACCAAAGATTTCCCCATGATACCCGCATTGTATACCATTCCAAAAATGCACAAGGACGCTGTACACCCACCGGGCAGACCCATCATTGCAGCCCGTGATTCTCTCTACTACGATATATCCAAATACCTTGACCATTATCTGCAACCATTGATTCAATCCCATCCCAGATTCCTGAAGGACACAACCACATTTCTCCAGAAACTACAGACTTGGTCAGGCTTACAACAAAGAGCGTTGCTCTGTACCATCGATGTTTCTAGTTTATACACTAGCATCCCCCAAGCAGCCGGCATTCAATCTGTTAAAAGGTTTCTGTCCAATAATGTGCATTATGATGGTCCAGACCTGGCTTTTTTTCTCCAACTCCTAGAATTGACCCTAACTCGCAACTACTTCTTATTTAATGGCAACATCTACATCCAAACGGCAGGGTGTGCGATGGGATCTTGCGTCGCACCCAGCTTTGCGAACGTATATATGTTCGAGATCGAAAATGACTTTTTTTTCACAGACCCCGCAATAGCCAGCATGATAGGGGGCTACACACGTTACATCGACGATATTTTCTTACTGTGGATGGGAACGAAAGAAAGCTTTGAATTGATGATTACCAACATCAATTCTTTAGATTGTCCCATCAAATTGACGCATGAGTGCAGCTTCGACACGGTACATTACCTGGATGTCAAAATAACCCAATCCACCACGGGATTCCTCTCTAGTACCATGTTCTTCAAGCCAACAGACAGGAATACCTGTCTGCAGGGTAATAGTCATCATCCCGAATCACTCAAAAAATCTTTGCCTTTCTCACAATTTTTGAGAGTGATACGCATTTGTAGCGACCCAGAGGATGCTAAATCCCAGATGGAACTGATGTTACGAAAATTTGTACAAAGGGGGTACAATTATCAATCCCTGGTACAAGCCAAGAATAAAGCGCTTGCAATAACCAGAGAAGAGGCACTAGCTGGCAAAACTCGCAGTGACAAAACAGACTGTATTGTATGGACACAGGAATATACAACTGCGAGTAAAACGCTCATGCGACAAGCGAAATCAATATGGCCCATAATATCTAGCGACCCTACGCTGCCATCTTTGAAGGACACCAGGATATTGCCATCTTTCCGTAGAAGTAAGAATATTAAGGACATCGTCGTCCACAATGATGTCACCAGTATGGGCATAGTGAGACCCAGCCATTTCCTGACAAAGAAACCCGGTAATTATAGATGCACGGGCTGCACCACTTGCAGCCTTATGGAGGTTGGAGACAAGTTCAGCCACCCGCATTCGGGCAAACAATTTACCATCAAATTTCCCTTATCTTGCACAAGCCGGTACGTGGTATACCAGATTCGATGCCCGTGTGGTCTGCTATATATTGGCAAGACAACACGCCAAATCAAAGAACGCATTGCCTTACACAGGAGCCACATTAAAGCTGCTCTCGAAGGAAAATCAGCAGATCAACCAGTAGCACGCCACTGGAGAGATGCCCATCATAGCATGACTAACATAAAGATGAAAATGATAGATCATGTACCGGCTAATCGCAGGGGTGGTGATAGGGGTAGAACCCTACTGCAGAGAGAGACTTTTTGGATACATACTCTGCAGACAGTTCACCCCAAGGGACTCAATGAACTGTTTTCGTTTAATGCTTTCTTATAACATGCAGGTTTATATTTGAACATTTTCTTTTTTATGTGTTCGCCATACCCGCAGGGGTTATTGTGTTAGCACTGTGTACAACGTTACACGGAGATACCTGCCATGATTAACTTCTGATATTGTAATGTAGATCTGTATGATTATTCAGTACACAGTACCATATTTACTGCTGCATCTGTCTCCCCCCTGCTGTTGTTCTCATTTTCCCGTTTCCAGCTCTTACGTTTATTTTTTGTGCATACTTTGGTATATTTTGGTATTAACTATTTCCTTTTTTAACAGTGTCCTGCCACCGCACGCATATACAGCTGAACTCAAGCGGGTACCTCCGGCCGTCAGTGTGCCTTAGCGAAGTAATCCCCAGCTTTACAGCCAAGTACGTACTGCGTCTGTGTATGCATCGTCGGTTGCCATGGTGATATGACACTTGGGTGAAGCCGCGCCTATCGGGAGGCGCCGGGAATCACTGTGGTCACACACCAGTGACGTCACCGGACCCCGAACGAGCAGCGCGGCAGGTGTGGGGCGCATTAACTGTAAGTTTGTCTTGTGTATATATAGTGTATGTTCGCTTGTGTTCTAACAGGTCTTGATAAAAGGGGTGACACCCTGAAACGTTGATCTTTGAACTGATCGTTTGTGAGCGTTTTTTGTTGCTGAGTGACATCCTTTCTGACATGCATGTAGTTTTCCTCGGATGGGCACCAGACAAAGTTGTTTCTATATAGAGAGTGCCGGGCTTCCCTGGACTGTATATATATATATATATATATATATATATATATATATATATATATATATATATATATATATATATAGTGGTGGAAGGCGCGGCACTCGTACCTCTGGTAATAACTTTAAACGGAAGCCAGTTTACTTATCAACGTTTCAAATCGGTTTAATTTGTCATCAGGATGACAAATTAAACCGATTTGAAACGTTGATAAGTAAACTGGCTTCCGTTTAAAGTTATTACCAGAGGTACGAGTGCCGCGCCCTCCACCACTACATTGTGCTTATCTACAAGCTGCGAGGGCACCGATCCAAGTTAAGGCCCTTATTCTGATCGGTGCGGATATATCCGCGTGCGTTCGGCCCGCCGATGTTTTGTGTCTGCGCATGTGCAGAGGCGTCTCTGCGCATGTGCGAGCGGGGCGTACGGCCAAATCCCGCATGATATGTGAACACTCCGAACAGGGGGTGGAGAGGGGCGTGTAGGGCTATTTGGGCTCATTACCATATGCATACGCCCCGCGTTTCATGGGAGTTCCCATGAAAACGCTGGGCGTACGTATGGTAATGCGGCCGTGACGCACGTGTAGGGGGTGGACATATGACATCGCCGGATGTCAGCTGCCTGCCCAGATCCCTGCTTTTGCACGGAAAAATGTCCGTGTGGTCTGAGGTTGCGGGTGCTGGTGGAGCACACGGTCCTGCATTCGATGGTCTGCGACCATCGAATGATGGGGGAGGATCCCTTAGATGGAGGAGGCGTATTCCGTGAAAAATACACGTGCGGTCCGTTCGGCCAGCTTCTTACCGCATACGGACGGAGTTGGCGATCCGTATGGAAGGCGGGGTTTCGCACGCACGGTCCTGGCCGCATAATCGTCTCCGGCCGCACCGATCAGAATAAGGGCCTAAGTCCGCCGTTGGGAGTGCCGGACCCTGCTACAAATATATATATATATATATATATATATATATATATATATATACATATGTATTGTGTGTTTATTTGTAAACACAATCGCATATGCATGGAAGGAGCGCTTGCAGTCTGCACTATAATTGCCCGATTTAGCTATACAGGAAGTTGCTCTATAACCTATCTATACCGCTTGTTTTTATACAGTTTATATGTATGATGACATTAACCTTACTTCAAATCATTACTGTAATACTTGTTTGTAAATATTTGCACATATACGCGATTTTACAATGTATATACAATTATGAGGACATTACTTCCTGGAGAGATTCCCATTGGCTGCTCCTAACATAAATATGGCTCTCTCATACAGCCTGGTCATGCCTTGATAAAGGTCCAATAGGACTGAAACGCATTGGCGGTACCAGGTAGTGTGACCAGCCACTCTTTTTTTGTAACTTTGGCCGTATGTATTAGGTTTTTCCTAATCTTGGAAATAATTTTTATATTTTTTTCTTATTTTTATTTTGGACCTTTTTTGTATTTTTAATCCTCTTTTTTGCATATGGTATATGTTTTTTACTCATGTCAAAATTTGCACACCTTGGGATACCTGTTGCTTTGGTGTGTTTGGGGAGGAGTGTCCACCCATATGCTTTTTAAATAATAAACATAAAATATTTTTGGACTATTTGGTTGATTTTTCTGAAATTCCTACAAGTAGACAGCATACTCTGGGCATTAACCTTGGAAATCTCAAAAAAGATACCTTTATGTGATTCACTTTCCGGTACTTGTTTCCTAGCACAGCGCCCATCGCATACCATGCCATAAGGTATGCGATGGTATGGGATGCGTTATTTGGGAAAATGACCCTGATTGTACAATTAAATATCGCATAGCATCGCATGCCAGCAAATGGCATGCGATGCGATTTTTAATTGTACAACCCTGATGGGTGTTTACAATGGTAAATGTACCCCCATTGTCCACACCACCCCCACTATCAACGTCAACCCGAAGTGTGGCGAGTGCAGCGAGCCCGCGAGGGGCGGCGGTATGCGTCCTCCGACCTTTTCATACCCCCACTATCCACGTCGGCATGGAGTTGATTTTCGACAGTGTAGCGAGTGGAATACATGTTAAGAAATTTGCGTCCCCTCGCAGGGCTCGCTGCACTCGCCACGCTTCGGGTTCGGCTATCTAAAATCAACTCCACGCCGACGTGGATAGTGGGGGTATGAAAAGGTCAGAGGACACGTACCGCCGCCCCTCGCTGGCTCGCTGCGCTCGCCATGCTTCGGGTTGCCATTCATAGTGGGGGTGGCGTTGAGAATGGGGGTGCATTTCACATTGTAAGCACCCATCAGGGTGCTTGTACAATTAAAAATCGTGTCGCATTACATCGCATGCCGCTATATTGCATGCAATGCGATGGTATAGGATGGAAATCGTGGGAGCCGTGCTAGGAAACAAGTACTCACTTTTTTCTCACACGAGTAAGTTATGGTATGCACCATTTATCAGCTGTATTGTTCACTGTCTTCAGGTGAAATGTTAGGTCTTTGAAATAAACATTCTCCCTTTTAAAGAAACCGCTATATGTGTAATGCGATATCCTTCCATTGTGAGTTGGGTACACAATTTAAGTCACTTTGCACCCCCTTGTTCCCACACATGTGAGTTTATACGGAATGCTAAAGATACCATTATAAGCGGCCATAACAACATTTCACTGTATTAATTTGTGCACTGTACACTGTTATTTCATTTTGCGCCACTTGATCACGTCAATTCCTATTTTTTGGCAATATTATGTAAATGTTAAAAATTAGACTATGTATTTTCAGAAATATCCGATTGTACAACACTTTACAGAAGGGGTAGCCAACTCAAGGCAACTCCAGTCCTTGAGAGCTACCAAAAGTTCATGTTTTCCAGCTCACCTCACATGTACGCAGGTGAACTCATTGCTGACTAACACATTTTAAAAGATCCACAGGTGGAGCTAATTACTTCACTTGTGATTCTGTGAGGAGACCTGGAAAACGTTAACTGTTTGTAGCTCTCGAGGACTGGAGTTGGCTACCCCAGCTTTACAGTATATCTTTGGATATATATGGATTTGTGATCACTTAGCCTTGTCTGTATAACAGGGGCCATGGCGCGTGCATTATCTCCAGGAATCAATGATGAGTGAGGTGGCAACCCTACCCACAGGGTATTGACTCGTATACAAATTATGCCAATGTCAAACTATCCTTTACTTCTCTGGATTATACTACCAGAATTTATGCTTGGAGCTCGGAACAGAGAACAACATTTTCCACAATAAAATTATACTAAGAATGAGACAAACGAGGAAGTATTATTTCTAGGGAATGTAGAACCACTTTCCATAGTTGTAGACCGTGAAAGTGGTTCACTCAGCATGACGGATGGCGGTGGCCTTCTATAATGCAGGAGCATGCACCAGTGATCACCGCTCATCGCCTGGCCATATACTGTACACTAGCAGATTTTGAGGTGAAAGTAGCTCAAAACACCAAATGTGAGCTACTGTCAGATCAAAACTGCATAGTGTGTATGGGCCTTAAGAAAGTATTTTACCCTGGCTGTCATAAATAAAGGAGTATGTAACCATAAGGACAAGGTTGCCTACTTTTAAAGTCTCCTCTCCAGGAGAAGCTAGGAGAGGAGACTGTCAGCAGCACTTCGAGGGGCAGGGCTTGATGTAGACATCATCAAGCCTCACACCCCAGTACAGCACTTCCTGGATCTTCGATGAGGGGGTGTGGCTAAATAAAGCACTTTGCATCTTTAGCCCCATCCCCTCCCCAGAAAAGCCTAAAATAGCAGGAAATGAACACTGCCGCGGGGGAGATGCGTGCGGGGGGGGGGTGGCTTGGCACCGGTATACGGGAGGGTTGCCCACCTTTTTGGGAGGGACTTTTCGCAAGACTCCCAGCCATTCTGGGAGGGTAGGCAACCCTGCCTAAGGAGTTCAGGAATGAGAGGGGGAGATGAGGCTGCCAAGTGATGCCAGTGATAAAAGTGGAGAAAGTTGCAAGTAAGATTGATTGAAATAGAAAATTGGCAGGTGCTGCTGAACAGTGTCCCTACCTTTTGGGGCCCTGAGCAGTGGTACAGGCAGGGCCGGATTTGTGCCTAGGCCCGTGAGGCACCGGCCTCAGGGCGGCACCAATTAAGGGCGGCAGGCAGGCTGACATTCTGTTAAATAGCAGCATGGCAGAGCAGGTGGGCAGCGCTGAGTGACGAGCGCAACCGCTGTAGACATGAATTATCATATGTCGGCGGCAGCGCCGCTCGTCACCCGCCGCTGCCCACCCACTCTGCCATGCACATTACATCACCGCTTAGTGGCTGGGTCCGACGGTCCCCCTCCGTGTCCGAAAATGGCTCAGGCTCAGTGCTGCCGGCTCCCTCCCATTGGCTACTCTACACACACACAGTCTATTGGCTGCTGTGTATCCAGCAGCTGAGCGGCGGCAGATCCTCCCTGAGCTACAGTGAGCAGTCCAGAGTGCTTAAAAAAATCTTAAGGTGGGCTACAGTTAAATTTTAATGAAATATATAAATAACAATGCATATACATATATGATTACATTAAAATAAGGGGGGGGGGGGCACAGAAATGTTGTGCCTAGGGGCGGCCTGATCCCTAAATTCGCCCCTGGGTACAGGCCGCACCACCCTAGTGACGGCTCTTGCAAAAATGACATAATGTAAATTTTTTTTATTTTACTGTGTAAAGCAAGACAATGAATAACAATTCAGAATTCAATGTACAGGAAAAGAAAGGTATTACATATGTATGTATGGCAATAGGATGAAATTTAGATGCATTGTTTTTGCAAAACAGACGGTAAATCTGACTATATGGAAATAGTAATATACAGTAAATAGAAAGTGTACAGTTTGTCAAAACTACAGAATACACTAAGGGTGGAATTTACTAAGATGAGAGTTTTATTTCACATGGTTTGTTGCTATGGGTAACCAGTCAGAATCTACATTTTATTTATTTAGCAACTTCTAAAAGATATGGTTGGTTGCCCATAGCCACATCCCATATGAAATAGAATTAACATCTTCGTAAATTTCCCCCTAAGTGTCAAAATAGTAGTCATATTACCATCTATACAAAAACCAGGGGCAATTGCATAAAAAGAAAAGGCAGGCACGGAGGGAGTCGCACATGACAACAAAAAACACAATCCTCAAGGCCCCCCTCTGAAACTATAGGGGTATCATAATTACAACTTCTGTCATAAAGTCTAAAGTATTGATCTCCTAAGAGTCTCCGTTGCTCATAAATTACCACACAGAGTGTTCCTTAAACTATCTGCAATTTTACATTGGAATTACTACTGTATTACTTATTTATTTACAATTTCTTATATAGCACAGCAAATTCCATAGCGCTTTACAATAGTAGACAGTGATAGAACAAACTGGGAAACAGACAGACATGGAGGTAGGAGAGCCCTGCTGCAAGCTTACAGTCTATAGGGAAATAGGAGGGAAACAGGACAGGCAGCAGTAGTAGCATACTGTAGCTGTTCCACCAAGTTGCAAGTCCAGAAGGAAAGCTATATAATGTATAAGTTCCTCTAATGGTTATTTGTGTGTACCTAAATAGGATAAGCTTGCCTGAAGAGGTGAGTTTTCAGGGAACAATTGAACGTTTGGTGGTTTTGAGATAAGTAAAGAGATATATGTTGGTGTAGAATGGTTAATCGCTTTATATGTGAGTAGAAGTATTTTATATTGAATATGGTAAAATATTGGCAAAAAATGGAGGGGCTAGCAGAGCGGATCAGCAGATGATAAATGTCTTGGTAGGAAGATCAGGCTAGCAGCAGCACTCGAGGGGCGGCGGTATGCGTCCTACGACCTTTTCATACCCCCACTATCCACGTTGGCGTGGAGTTGAATTTATATAGTGTGGCGAGCCCGAAGCGTGGCGAGCGGACACGTATCACTTGCGCTGGCCACACTATATAAAATCAACTCCACGCCGACGTGGATAGTGGGGGTATGAAAAGGTCGTACGACGCGTACCGCTGCCGCTCGCCACGCTTCGGGTTCACGTTCATAGTGGGGGTGGTGTGGGGGTGCATTTAACATTGTAAGCCCCATTAGGGTGCTTATAGAATTTTAAATCGCATACCATTGTATATGCGATAGAATGGCATGCAATGCCATACCATACAATTCGATGGTATACAATTTAAAATTGTCAAAGCCAAAGTACTCAATGCATTTCATCTAGGGAGGACCATGAAGGTTATTCCGGGTGACTGGCAAGGCTGCGAATTTCACAGCCTTGCCAGTCCACCAGACGCTGCCCGCATGGCCATCCCCCCTCGCAGCCTGCAAATGATGTTTAGCATAAACATCCATTTGCAGCCTTGGGTGCGGGGGAGAAATCATTTGATGGTTGGTGACCATCGAATGATTTCTCCAGCGCTTGCAGATCTGAGACACCTCTGTTGTGTCTCAGATCTGTGGGCACCCTGTGCGGGAAACGGACAGGCAGCTGACATCTACTGACGTCAGCTGCCTGCCCCTCACACCCACGTCATCTGGGAATTACCATGAGAACACCCAGCATTTTCATTGGAATGCCATGAACTGCTGGGCGTTCCCATGGACCAATCCCCCGCCCCGCTGCCCCCCGCCTGCACTGTTGTGTGCGAGTGCCCGGCGAATAATATGTCAATCAGAATAGGGACCCATGTCTCAATTATCTGACTTCCTCATGGGTAACACTATGTTAGTTTTGATGTATTTTATATTTTAATGGAAGCATATTAAAAACATTTGAAAAATTCCATGTAGTTGTAGACATCGGGCAGTATTCAATGAGCAAATTCGGCATGTGCAGCTAATCCTGTTTAGGATTTGCTGCACTGTTGTCGTGTTCCGGAGGGCTGGAGCCTTCGCTGCCAGCCCTCCCTGTCCCCGTATTCAATGCCGCAGGGGCTTGCTGCCCCTGATGGCAAATCTTAACCCCTGCGGCGGACGACGCAGGGAGCCGGGGGACGCCAGCAGGCAGGGAGATGGAAGTCTCCCTGCCTGCCCCAGAATGTACAGTATGTGGGGGGGAGGTGGGCTCCCCGGGACCCAGGCAGCACAAGCTTCCCCCCGGGAGAACTTGCAGGGGACCGGGTAGGAGCCGTTAACACGGCTCCCGATCGTGCATATGTAATGATCGGGAGCAATGAATATATGAATATGTAATGAGCGGCTCTCGGCTCCCGGCCCCCTGCTGGCTGTTATGTGTTAAAAAAATAAATATATTTTTTAAATTAAATATATATTCATGTGCTGTAAGCACATGAATAAAAATAGCATGCCCCTTCAGATAATAAAATTCCTGATTTTTTTACACCAAATAAAAAAAAAACATTATTTTAAAAGTTCACATTCCACTTCACCATGAAAAGATGGCGATTGCTACACGGTGAAAATCACTTAGAAAGCAATTCCCCATCTTCTCATTGAATACACTC
Source organism: Crinia signifera (assembly GCF_055691185.1). NCBI lineage: Eukaryota > Metazoa > Chordata > Amphibia > Anura > Myobatrachidae > Crinia > Crinia signifera. Next base: position 185,080,264 of record NC_139220.1, read on the forward strand.
ACGGTGAATCACATTGAAAAACCCATTGGAAAACCACAGTGAATTGTGGGGACTATCAGACGGTGAATTGTCCGTCATTCACTGTTCGCAGATGGTGAAAAGTGCACGTTGAATAGGGTGATTCACTTTCTGACACAAAAAAAATCACCTTCCAAAGTGAAAATAGCACAAATTCGCCATGAAACATGGCGAATTGGCCTCATTGAATACTGCCCTTCGTGTGGATCATTCCAAGATATTAAATATAAGCTATCAAATTGTTCTGTTTGCTTTGCAATTGGAGTTGGACTTGTTTATATTTTCTGTTTTATATAAAACAGAAAATGAGAGAAAGAGAGCGAGAGAGCGAGTGAGAGCATTCAGCAAATTAATACCAGAATGCCACATTAATGCACTGTACATGTGATAGGGGAACCAGGTACTACCTGGAAAATGCCTAATGGTGTGTACACACTGGCCCTTATTCTAATCGGTGCGGCCGGATCCGAATATGCGGCCAGGACCGTGCGTGCGAAACCCCGCCTTCCATACGGATCGCCAACTCCGTCCGTATGCGGTAAGAAGCTGGCCGAACGGACCGCACGTGTATTTTTCATGGAATACGCCTCCTTCATCTCAGGGAACCTCCCCCATCATTCGATGGTCGCAGACCATCGAATGCAGGACCGAGTGGTCCACCAGCTCCCGCAACCTCAAACCACACGGACATGTTTCCGTGCAAAAGCAGGGATCTGGGCGGGCAGCTGACATCCGGCGATGTCATATGTCCGCCTCCTACACGTGCGTCACGGCCGCATTACCATACGTACGCCCAGCGTTTTCATGGGAATGCCCATGAAACGCGGGGCGTATGCATATGGTAATGAGCCCAAATAGCCCTTCACGCCCCTCTCCACCCCCTGTTCGGAGTGTTCACATTTCATGCTGGATTTGGCCGTACGCCCCGCTCGCACATGCGCAGAGACGCCTCTGCACATGCGCAGACACAAAACATCGGCTGCACGAACGCACGCGGATATTACCGCACCAACCAGAATAAGGGCCACTGTGAGATCTACCCTTAGATTTTGAATACTGTATATAGTCGTGTTCAAATCGGTATCACATAGACATAGAATGGGGATCGAACGTGTTTTTAAGCTTTCGATGCCGATTTGATGCCGAACGTGCTCCCGTAAGTCGAATAGCCAAATAGACTGCAGCCAAGACTATATAGTGGAAATTGAATACAGATAAAATTAATCAAATATTTTTTTTTGCCTTGCGATTAGATCCCGATGCGATCTGCACCATCAAGCAACTCCTATGCCCCTTCTCCCTTGTATGAACAATCTTTTATTTAAATTTATAGCATAATCAAAATCGAATAGTCAAAATCACATGAAAATCACATAGAAAAAGTTAAAATCGCATTGGCGTCGATAGTGCAGAAAGTCATAATCGAATAGAAATTGCACATGAGTTAGCAGAGGAGCAGAAATCAAATAGCAATCTCATCGCAATCTCACTGTGTGTACAGACCTAAAAACTCAGTGATAATTTAATCATCTCAGCACCTATCACAGGGATGGCTTCATTGTAGGTTAGTGCAGTGGTTCCCAAACTTTTTTGAATCACGGCACCCTAGGCAGTGGTAGCCAACCCTAGCCCTCGAGAGCTACCAACAGTGCACATTTTCCAGACAACCTAGCTGCTGCACAGCTGCACTCATTATCACTGACACATTTTAAAAGATACACAGATGGAGCTAATTAGCTCACTTGTGATTCTGTGAGGAGACCTGCAAAACATGCACTGTTGGTAGCTCTCTAGGACTAGGGTTGGCTACCCCAACCCTAGAGCATCAACATTTTTTCAAGGCACCCCTAGGCCAAATGCTTCTTATTGAGAAATTTATAAAAAAAAATATTAAATTAAGTGCATTGTGTGTATATGTGAATCTAGAATTATGGTAATGGATGGTCCCAGATCTAGACATAACAGTAGGGGGACCTTTGCGTGGCATAGCCGCACGGCAACAAGGGGGCGTGGCCTCATGGGAAGGAGGCGTGGCATCGCAATGCATAATTACACAGTAATGCCCATTACACATTTTAGCAAACTCCGTAATACCCATTACACATAAAGCCACACACCGTAATGCCAATTACACATAAGGCCACACACCATAATGCCCATTACACATTGTGCCACACATCATGATGCCCATTACATACTATATAACAAACCGTAATGTTCATTACATATTTGCCACATAAGTGCTGCTTACCTACGTGCTCATTGCTAGGGGGTTCTTGCTTGATGGCACCATAGTACCCATTACACATGATACCGCACACAATAGTACCCATTACACATGATGCCGCATACCATAGTACCCATTACACATGATGCTACACACCATAGTACCCATTACACATGATGCTGCACACATAATGTCCCTTACACATGATGCTGCACACATAATGTCACTTACACATGATGCTGCACACCATAATGCCCCTTACACATTAAGCCACACGTTATGCGTAATGCCCCCACATACCGCCACTTGTAGCGTCCCTTAAGCAATGCCCCCAAAAGTGCCACTTACTGTAAATTTTTATATGAGCCTTCGCTGCTGCTGCAGGGAAAGATGGAGAGCGGTGCAGCTGCTTCTATGGGGAGAGGAGCAGAGCGCACCGCAGAGCACGGTCCCACACCCCTCCTGGTGTCCCCTCTAGCCGAGTGGACATTTGAAATATTGTGTGCGCTGTTGTTGTGCGTAACGTCGGGGGAGCACGCCGGGCGCCGGCACCACATGATTAAAGGGGGGGGGGGGGCTGAGGTGAAAGCGGGGAGAAGAATTGGAGCGGAAGCTGCAGGGGTGACAGTCATTGACAGCTGGGCAGAGAGCAGGGGGCTGCCCGGCTGTATTCAGAGCACTGCAGGTCACGGCTGTTTGAAATAATACCCCTTTCACAACAGAAAATGCAGGGATTTACCCGGGAATATGGTCCCAGGATCATGCAGGGACATTCCCAGGCTGACCCCTTATACACCAGCCTCGTCCCTGCATTTTCTGGTGTGAGGGGGAGAGAAAACCACTTCCCTCACCCTACCCCCCCTTTAACCAACCAGCTATATCTTCGGAACCAACTGACCCATTTACATGAGACCAGTATCATATTGAAGAACTTTTGAGTTGGCTTCGAATGATTTTGGTCCCGTGAAACTGGGCTGTTTGGTTCTGCCCTCAAAGAACATAAACAGTCATAAAATTAGATTTAAGAAATGAAAAATAAGGTTGAACCTCAATATCCCTGGAACCAATTAACCCATATGGATCCAGCCTGGTATCAGATTGAAGGCCCAGCGATTTGGGTTCGAATGAGATCAACCTCGAGCTTCAGTGATGCCGAAGGGGGAACTGGCAGCTGTTGAACTGGGTGGGGATCGGAATTAGCGGGTCCCATGTTATCCTATAGGGAAAACGTTGCAGCTTTGCCTGGCAGTATCTCCGGTTCCCAGGGGGCTAAAGACACGGGGCTGGGCTCGTTGGAGCGCCCCATCCCTCAGCTACAAAATGGGTTAATGGGTGGTCCTGTGCTCCCCCGGACCACCCCTTAGATTCACCTATGGTCACAGTTATGTGGTGAGGGACAGGATTTGCTCCTGTTTGTCCACATATATTATGATTGGCAGACACAAGCACTGGTTTTGCCTGTTACATTGACCATTAATAATATGAATTGATCCTGGTCCACCAACCCAAGGCACCCCTGCAAGTATCCTGAGGCACCCCAGGGTGCCGAGGCACACAGTTTGGGAACCACTGGGTTAGTGAATGAATACAGAGCTATAATCCATTTTAAATGCTGGCTTGGACTGTGTTCAGTCCATGCCAGCATTTTGCTGCTGCAGCTGTCAGGAGCAGGTTAAGGCCCATACACACTGGGTGATTTTAAACTAAAAGTTGCTCAGTTTTGTCATTTCAGTTGCTTTCAGCTCAAAAGCCACCCAGTGTGTATGGCCGGGCGATGAGCAGGGAGCAATGATGCACGCTCCTGCATCATCAGACTGGATGGCTTTCCATATTATCCTTCTATAGAAAGCTGTGCACCCCCTGTGACATTCACTGGGCAGGGCAAAACTTTCTCAGAGTGTGCACTAATCGCAAAATCGTCCAGTGTGTATGGACCTTAAGTCACTGCTGGACAACTGACATCCTGGGGATGCCAGGCGTTTGGCTTGGTGCACGCCCCCCCCCCCCCCCCATCTGCACGCCTCCCCCACTACGATTGCCACGTAGACTAAGCATGTCTCCGAGTGTGCCCGCAGTGAAGATCTGCACATGGGCATAAGCAATTATGTGCATGCGCAGATCTTTAACATCTGTCCCCGTTGCAAATTAATTGGTGAACTAAAATCACCCCCAAAATGTCATAATTCTATCATTGTCTACATGATGAATGCTGACATGGTTAATGGTGGCACCACGACTGTAAATATCTACCACTCCCATAAAAATCTGTGTGCTACTGTATATGGTTTTTCTACTTTTCATAAGGAACACCACTATGAGGAATGGATAGACACTTTTACTGAGTTTGTTGAAAGACACATGGACCACTCTAAAAAGGCCAGTCCATTAATAGATTTGGGTTCATCATAACAAATGAAGGGGCTGATTCAGACCCATTCGTAACGGGCCCAATTTGGCCCCTGATGGTCGGGGCTTGCGCATGCACAAATATGCGCATGTGCAAATCCCAGAAGCAAACGGCTTCGGCCCATAAAAATGCTGGGCGTGTCTATGCCTGCTTGGGGCGGGCAGCTGACATCACATGACATCAGCGCCTACCCGAAGTCGGCCATCGCCGGCCAGGATAAAAGTCGCCTTAGACTGACTTTTATGAGTGAAGGGGAAAAAATAATTTTTGCCTGTGTGGCCACATTCAAGTGGAAGGTAATAGTATAGTAATCCACTTACATGCAAATACAGGGCTTTCGCGTGGCGGCTGGGCAGCGTTTACCTGTTCGCTAGGCTGCGAAACCAGAGAAACCTAGTTCATCTATACCTGAAATAAGCAGCGACAGAAAATCTACCTGATCTCCATGGCTCCATAACGACGCACCTCTTTGTTTATTCTGTATTTGATCACAATATAGTAAGAATATAGAATAAGAATATAGTAAGAACAATACTAATAATGGATTTGGTATGAAATCCCGACGGTCAAAATCCCGACAGGGTCAAAATCCCGAATGGGCCATAATACCGACAAGGACAAAATCCCGACAAGGACAAAATCCCGACATTTAAAATAACGACATGGTCAAAATACCGACATATAGAATGTGCAGGTGAAACTGTCAACATGACTTTGGGTCGACAGGTCGCGAGGTCGACATGGGTTTTTTCACTGTTTTTTTTACCCGAATGTTGACACAGTCGACATGGACACAGTTGGAGGTGAACAGCAGCCCCTCGCATCGCTCGCTTCGCAAGCAATGCTTCGGGCATTGTGCCTCGCTGCGCTCGGCACACTATTTTATTCTCCCACCACGCCCTAGTGGTAGGGCATGAAATACCGCCTGTCGCACATGTAGGGTCAAAAAACAGTGAAAAAAGCCATGTCGACCTCGCGACCTGTCGACCCAAAGTCATGTTGACAGTTTCATCTGTACATTCTATATGTCGGTATTTTGACCTTGTCGGGATTTTAAATGTCGGATTTTGTCCTTGTCAGTATTTTAAATGTCGGGATTTTGTCCTTGTTGGGATTTTGTCCTTGTCGGTATTATGACCCATTCGGGATTTTGACCCAGTCGGGATTTTGACCATCGGGATTTTGACTGCATCCCCTAATAATAGTTATGTGGTCTGGCATTTGCTTCAAAGTAGATTGTAAGCTTGCGAGCAGGGCCTTCCTACCATTAGCACTGTCTGTAGCTATTGGATAGAAAGGTAAATTACTAAGCAACCCACAGCGCAAACAGTGACACTCTGCCCAGGAAATACAAAAAAGCCTTCACCAAAAGGCTCAAAGAGACATAGGATACAACAAAAGTTATTTGCAAATCCACTGGCGAGTGTTAACTTTTGTTGTATCCACTGTCTGTAGCTACCCAGGGTGCTGGATGACTGCCTTACAGTCGGGATTCCGACGGTCAGTACTCCGACATCGGAATCCCGACTGTTTAAATGCCCGACAGTCGGGATACCGACTGACAGGGGCTATTCTCCCTTGTGGGGGTCCATGCAAGGGGCTTCTTTGCACTCGCCCCCTGTCAGAGCACTGCAGTCGGGATTCTGATGTCGGGATACAGACCGGCGCTATCCCGATTGTCGGACAGCTATACCACTGTTTTCACTTGTAAACTTCAAGGGAACTTGCTGCGCTATATAAGCAACTGTTAATTAATAAATAAAGTACTGTACCTAAAAGTGCCCATACACAGTGCATTTTTCGGGTGCGATACGTGCACCTGCGCACATCACATTGCACAGCACAGCAGCCTGTGCTTTTAGTTCTAGATTGCATCGTATTGAGTACAAAAAGCACGGTGCTGTAGCACATTGTATGCGTTTTGTACTAGATACAATGCAATCTACAGTAGTAGTAAAAGCACAGAGTTCATCGCACCGTGTATGGGCACCTTACGATATGCTTATAGTTTACTGTAGGCAAGCATAGACTAATAAGTTATAGAAAAAAGTTCTTTCACTCTTGCTGGATTTTTTCACTGACATCTGTAATTAGTAAACTGCACTATATAAATCAGATTCACATATTGTAGTATAGCTGTGATTCTGCATTACAGAATCATTATTACATACTGTAGTATCCAATGCTGAGCTATGAATAAGCTATATTGATCATACAATAACTACATATTTCACAAAAAAACGAACAAATGTATATATATATATATATATATATATATATATATATATATATATATATATCTAGTAAAACAGAGTTAATAGGTTACAGTATGCTGAGCTGTCAGATACATACAAGTCACTGCAGGAGACGTGCCAAGAGGATGAAGGCGAGGTTACCCTTACTATGCCAACAAACGCAGGTTTTATATATTTAGAAGCGTTTATGTCAATCTACATGACTCCAAGGAGGAGCTTACAGTGTAAATATATGAGAGTGCCTGGAGGCAGCGGGATGACATGTCAGGGACATGGGAAAGAAGGAAAACTATGTGGACATAGAGACGTAAGTGAATGCAAGGAAGAAACTCAATTTTGTTTGTCTGTACAATATAGAGGTATGCAGTTCATGAATGCAATCTAGACAGGAAGAATGGAGAGCTTTGTGCAGTCTGTAGGGGGTATGGGTCATTGGGTATACCCAATTTGGTCGACATGCATTGGTTTGTACACTGAAGGTCCACTGGTCTTTGGTTGACACCTGAAATAGGTCGACATGGCTGGAAGTTCGACACAAGCATTAGGTTGAAAATGGCAAGGTCGACAGTCAAAAGGGAGACGTGAGTTTTTCATGGTATTTCCCAGAATGTTGACATAGTCAACATGAACACCATTCTCACTGCGATCACCATGCTTTGGCCAATATTCTTTTCTCCCTCTATGCCCTAGTGGACGGTAGGGCAATTACCACCGGCATATGTTGGTGTAAAAAAATAAAAAATAAAGGTGACTGTTCACCTTGCCATTGTCAACCTAATGTTTGCGCCGACCTTCCAACCCTGTCGACCTTCACTATTTTGACCTATTTCAGGTGTTGACTTTCAGTGGTCATCCAAATGCATGTCGACCTTAATAACCGTATTGACCGTACTGCTGCTTTGTGTTCAATAAAGTACATTTTTCTCCTAAAGGGAAAAGGGAATATATATATATCACAACAATACAATATCACTAGGTATTTGCGCTTGGTAAGGGTGGTTGCTAATAACACTAGATCCCCTACTAGAGGGATCCACAATCCAATACACAACCCAATAGCATTATACAGCGCCCATGTACAATTTATCAATATAGTAAATTCAGTCTTTCCGCTTCTTGTAAAATTATCAACCTAGACTTTTTTTTAAATATAAAACATTTATTATATGCTGTATGTCTCCCTCTCTCTCTCTCTCTCTCTCTCTCTCTCTCTCTCTCTCTCTCTCTGTCTCTCTATCTCTCTCTATATATCTCTCTCTCTCTCTGTCTATATATATATATATATATATATATATATACATACAGAGGAGTCCGGTCAATAAGCGCAAATAATCCCTTGTAAAGGTAGAAGAACTGTCCATATGCTGGTAGATCATGTAGTGCAGCTGTATTCTGGCGAGAGGTAACACCAAAACCTCAAGAAGAAGCACATGTAGAAGAAAAAACCAGAGAGCGCACGATGTGATTATAAACGTAAAGAGCACTTTTACTGTAATAATATAGTCACATACATGTAAGGTTTAAAACAGCAGGCATGCGAAGGTATATTAACCCGGAGAAGCAAGTCAGGCATCCACACGCTCACACGGATAGCGCGGCAGCAGCTGAGAACTCCAAGCCGGGACCAAGAACAGATCAGACGACGATCACAGCGTCAACACGTCATCCAGGACCGCTCCAACGCGTTTCGTCATTAGATGACTTTGTCAGGAGGAGTCATACGCCTCCTGACGAAGTCATCTAATGACGAAACGCGTTGGGGCGGTCCTGGATGACGTGTTCTCAGCTGCTGCCGCGCTATCCGTGTGAGCGTGTGGATGCCTGACTTGCTTCTCCGGGTTAATATACCTTCGCATGCCTGCTGTTTTAAACCTTACATGTATGTGACTATATTATTACAGTAAAAGTGCTCTTTACGTTTATAATCACATCGTGCGCTCTCTGGTTTTTTCTTCTACATATATATATATATATGTATATATAAAGATAGATAGAGACACAGATGATAAGGTGTGTACACACGCATCTATTTTACTTTCGATTCGATTTGCTTTCGATTTCACCAATTCCACCCCCTTTCGATTTTATCTCCACTTTTGCATTCGATATCAATTTCGATATCGAATTTGATTTACATTCAAGGCACAGTGTAAAAATTCCATTTACTGGATTGAATTCGATATTTCCTTGCCTGCACAGATATTTTTTTTTCGATATAGAGAAAACAGGAGCATGCGTCGAATCGAAAGCAGATCGAAAGCATCTTAAAAACCATTCGATTTCGATTCGATTTTGCTTCTATAAGCAAAATCGAATCGAAAACCTGTCAAAATCGAAGCGTGTGTACATCCCTTTAGATAAATAAAATCTAAGTAACATACATGCAAGATGGCGTATAATATAAACACACTGCGTAATGTAGCAAAACAAAGTTGGGGACTTTGACAAAGGTTTGCTAAATATATAAAGAATATAAAGTGAGACAGTTTTCAGGTCACCAGTGTGTTTCATTTTCTATTGGCACTAAGCCGTGCAATTTTTCAGATCCAAAATCTACACTGACTGACAACCGGTGCTAGAAGGACTATGACATGACCTACCGCAAAAAAAGGTTGTATTGACACAGATCTTATTGGAAAAAGTGCCTACACATATATGGATGTATGTTTCTACACACACACAGCCAGGGCCGGCACCACCACTAGGCAGCTTTAGGCATTTGCCTAGGGCGCTGGCCACTGGAGGGCGGTACAATTTATTAACCTAAGTTAATATTTAGAGCGCTTATATATGAGTGGTTGTCTTAGCAAGCTGCTGCTTATGGGGGTGGTCGGTTCCCCAGATATAAAGAAAAACAGAAAAAACAAGATTAAGCAGCGCTTTCACCCAATAATTTAGAGTGTATGCATCAATCCAATCATAAAAAATGTAATAAAACAGTACACATAAAATATTACATATAATAATACAATGGTAAAACGACAGTAGAATTAATAGGACCACTAATTGAGTATAGTCACCACCGATGCTTTAGTAGACCTGCACTGATCTTGACAGTAAATGTCCAATAGGATATAGAGGGAGTCCGTCCATATAATTTTTGTATATCACCTGTGGATGCTTGGTTGATGGCCCGTTGGCAAAAGTTGGTATAGCCAGTCCGGGAAACCTTTCTGTTAGCGCAATCCGATTTCAGGAATAGTTGGTCGGTCTGCAACCTCACCGGTATGGAATTAGGACAGGATCAGATGGTTCAGCAGTAAGTCAGATGACAGTTTGCGGTGGAAAGCAATGTGACTTTTCTCAGGAGGGTGGTCCAAATGCACCAACGCGTTTCGCACAGCGAAACGCGTTGGTGTGTTTGGACCACCCTCCTGAGAAAAGTCACATTGCTTTCCACCGCAAACTGTCATCTGACTTACTGCTGAACCATCTGATCCTGTCCTAATTCCATACCAGTGAGGTTGCAGACCGACCAACTATTCCTGAAATCGGATTGCGCTAACAGAAAGGTTTCCCGGGCTGGCTATACCAACTTTTGCCAACGGGCCATCAACCAAGCATCCACAGGTGATATACAAAAATTATATGGACGGGCTCCCTCTATATCCTATTGGACATTTACTGTCAAGATCAGTGCAGGTCTACTAAAGCATCGGTGGTGACTATACTCAATTAGTGGTCCTATTAATTCTACTGTCGTTTTACCATTGTACAGGTCGAGTATCCCGTATCCGAATATCCGTTATCCGAATTATTCCGAAATACGGACATTCCAGAAAGTGAAAAAAATTTTTTTTTTTGCTAGAAACTCACTGGGGACATTTGTAACAGCATTACTGGGGACATGATATGTAACTGGCACTATATATGTACTAGACAATGATTGCTTGGCATTCAAATTCAGTGCTGAGATAGTACACACATTTTGTTTCACGTTTTGAAACCTTGTTTTTTGAACAATTAAAATATATTTGTGTGTATTTTATGTGGTAATAAAATATATTTGTGTGTATATTATGTGTTTATACAGCATAAATGCAAGATACTTCAAAATACATCATTGAAATATTAAAATATTCCGAAATACGGAATAATCCGTTATCCAAAATTCTCCTGGTCCCGAGCATTTTGGATACGGGATACTCAACCTGTATTATTATATGTAATATTTTATGTGTACTGTTTTATTAAATTTTTTATGATTGGATTGATGCATACACTCTAAATTATTGGGTGAAAGCGCTGCTTAATCTTGTTTTTACTGGAGGGCGGTAGTTGGGACAGGGACCCCCTGGATGGAGGTGAGCGGTGGTCCGCATCCTCCCTCTGCTGGGGCATAAACCCCCCCCCCCCCCGCCTGGGGTGCTCCAGTGCCTTGCACACAGCAACACATAGTGGACCTTATTCTGGTTCATTCGCCCGGATTCGCACCCTTGCCAGATGCACTTGCACAGAAATGCACAAAGCAAAAATATCGGCCCCATACGAACGCACAAGGCCTTGCGAATGGACCAGAATAAAGTCCTCTGTCATCATGGTGCTAGATAGCTCCCGATGAAGGCAAGGCAACACCACTCAGCACCACCACTGCAAAATTCATTGGCCCAGTTTTTTTCTGGCATATTGATGTTATTTACAGGAGTATTGCCATCATGCCTTGAGTAAAAAGAGTATTACATTATGTTTATGTTACTTTTCTTGCTGAGAAATGTAATGCAAGAAGAATTTTTTTTGTAGACATCCTGCGTGGCGTCATTAATGGTTTACTGTCAGATAAGCTGATTTTTTTAAATTATGTGTGGTATTCATATTTTAACACACTGGTGGTATGATGTGAATATTGCAGTAGGAGGCGCTCTTGTTCTCTTATATTTTCAGATTGATTGGATTCTAGGGTGCTTGGCTACATTACTTTATTCTGGAAATCTTCTAGACTCTTTACACATTTACACATTGCACATTTGTGACAACCTTTGGAAGCTTTGTTTCACTGAATTGTATTGACTAAAGTGCCAGACATCTTTTAGGCATACTTGCGTACCCGGAAAGAAAAGGATGTGAAACCGCGCTTTTATCTTATAACATGCAGCAGGTAGAAGATAAAAATACATTTATTAAAATACACTTTAAAATAGATATTGTATATAGAATTGCTGGTACTATAATGATTAAAGGTAGAGCCAAGATAGTCACCCAATTTTTCCAAGGAAAAGTCTCAGTATCCGTTCCTATAGATGCTTCCTGGTGTTGTCCCAATTCAATTTGGCCGATGGTGAAGGACAGTTGGGAGTGATGTTATCCTCCAACCAAGGGAGCACCTAATGGTGTTAGGGCTCAACCTGGTTTGTAGTTGGTACAATGTCCTGATTATATGCGGCTGATGGGATTTGCTGTGGAAGCTGGTCCGATACTTGCGTACCCTCCCGGAATGGCCAGGAGTGCCCCGCAAATCAGGTCCCCCTCCCCGCCCCCCGGGAAGGAGGGCAAGTCTACAGCATTTTCGCCAAAGCCACGGCTCCCCCCTTCTCCGCGGTATAAAACCCTGCGGGGCTAAAATGACGCGATTCGCGTGTCATTTTGCGTAATTTTAGCCCCTCCCACCATCCACGGACCCGAAAATGGATGCGACTGTCCGTCATGGGGGCGGGGCTTAGTGACATCAGGCTCGCCCCGCCCCAAAAATGTAGCCTCTTTCCGCCCCCCTTTCACTCCTCTCCGGGCTTCTCCCGGAGAGGAGTTTTAAAAAGTCGGCAAGTATGCTTTCAGGGTGCCAGTTTATACAAAGAGTCCAGTATTCTGTTTTGTTTTCTTCAATTTTGGAAAAAACTAAATATAATAAAAAGATACGCGCCCTGCTAAAACAGCCGGGCTCATCCATCCCCACCGCCAGAGTGCTCGGGGAAGCCCGAAACCTATTTCGGCCTGCCCACATTCGTGACATTAGTGAAGTAGGCGGGTCCACCACATCACTGAAGGCACATTCAAAGTGTCCCTTTTCCCTCTGGCGAACTGCACTGCTGTGATCCTGACTGTGTTGTTGACTATCTCACCTTTAAAAGTCAGGAGTTATGATGCCCACATGCTAGATGCAGTTTGAGCCTATGCAATATGTGCTATGCAATTTGGACCGTACACACTGTGCGATTTGAACTACATGAGATTTGAACTACACCAGGTTTTGATAACATTACAATAGTACAGTATGAAGTACAATATAATGCAATGTAGTATATAAATACAGCCATTTTTGCAGTCAGCCTTTCTAAAATCCAACACCTTAGTTTTTGTGTGACTGGAGTTGGACCCTGCCTTGATACTGAGGAAGACCTACGAAGCGTACGCTGGCCAACCCAGCCGTGCGCACGTTCCTCCAGCAATTCCCTACCCTCTTTTTTGTGTTCTATGAATGTATTTATTAGTCCTTTTCAGGACTCTAATGTATTAGCAGCCTCTTGTCACTAGTCACCCTAAGACCACGCCAGCAGCAGTACGAGCTGACAGTGGCACAGGGTTGGACTGCTTGCGGCACTTGTCCCTAGGACAGGGAGTGCACGCCGATAGCTACCTGTTATACGGAGAACGGACGGCTCCCCGCTAGCTGTACGCGACCATAGTATCAGGTCGACAGCACGGGGTTCTACCTAGTACCTGTGTTACAACTGTTACCGTTACCGCCAGCCTCTCTTTTGGGGGAATCATTGTATACCGTCCATATAGGGCAGGCTTAAGCTGTATTGGTTAATGAGTCTCCCTGCGACCGCAACTATAAGCTATATTCTCAATAACGGCGTAAGGAAATAACTCCATACCATCAGCTTATTGAATTCACCTAGCCCAGGTAACAATGTTTATGCGGGCATTGAATTGATTCACTAGCAGTAACCCATACATATAATAGAGGTGCTGCATCACCCTAAAAACCCGCTCTGTAAGCACTGATTTAATAGTGACCTCAGACGGAAAGGGATAACCGATTAGTGATATTACTGCATTTCTGTGATAACACACAGCTCAATTGTATTATCAATATACAAATAATACAAACTGCACCACGCCAGATAATCTGGTAATTAATTGAGCTAATTAATCCTTTCTCAACCAATTGAGTACCAAACACCGCATCAAAGTAGCTAACCTACAGGCTGTTACATTTGTATATAGAACACAAACCTAATTAAGATCGACACACTTCTCTCCTCAAACAATTGTTTAAAGGTCAAGAAGGAGAAAGCTAGTAGTGTAATTGATAATATTGAATAGAGGGAATTTTGCTCCAGGAACTCGCACGTGCCTTTTAAATAGCACACTGTTCTCACTTGTGTTAATGTTATTTGTTGTTTGTCATATTTCGTGTTCTTCACTTTTAAATAAAAATAATAAAAGGTAAATTTTATGACTCTTTTCTATAAATGGTGCACCACCATATGACAATCCATTCTCTTTTCTGTAAAAATTGATACTAAACCATACTGCTTGATGATCACTGGATCCCAGGTTCTCACCCACATATATGTCTGATATCCTGTCACCATTTGTGAGTATTAAATCTAATATTGAGTCTTTGCGAGTAGGCTCCCTCACCAATTGCTTGAGAGATGCTCCCTGTAGGGAATTTAGAAATTTGCCACTTGTAGATGATCTTGCAAAAGACTCCTCCCAATTCACATCAGGTAGATTAAAGCCATGATTATGACTTCTCCCTTTAAAGCCATTTTAGTGACATCAAGCAATAGGCTCCTGTCCAAATCCTGCCCCTGGCTTGGTGGCCTATAGATGACCCCAGTACGAATAATGTCCTTCTCCCCCATTTCTATGGTCACCCAAAGGGCCTCCGTTTTTTCTTCTATGTTTTGTATTAAAGTAGCATTTATGCTTTTCTTTACATACATTGCTACCCCTCCTCCGAAATGTTTCATGTGCATCTGTTTTTCCTAGCCATGTTCAGACAGTACAAAATCGAAGTCTAAAGTTGAAATTACCTGTTTGATGATGTTGTTCAATGTCTGTGATTCTTTTTTACTGTTCAGAAAAGCTGCAGGTCACTAATTCTAAGAATATGGTGAGTCTGTTCAGGAAAGGCTACACCTGAACACTAATGGCCAAATGGTCAAATGAGATAATTTGCACTGTGTTTGAGTAGACATCAGGCAGAATGCAACACTAAACTATGCTTCATTGAACAACTTCCCCAAACAAGTAATAACAATTACAATCAATTCATTACATCAGAACTTTTCAAATCATACAAGAGTTTGCATAACACAGAAATGAAGAGAGCATATTGGAGATGAATTACATACTCTTGAGGTATCAATGCAGTCCATGTGTGTTTTTGTTGATTTGTAGTAGTTTGCCTTCAGTTGTCCTTCGGTGTAACGCAGGTATAACGCTCGTAGTTCTGACTCCGTTTTCCCACTTTAAAACAGCCTACTTCAATACAGGGCCACAGCTAAACTATGGCCACAGCCGTATGCAATGACAACTAAATACCTATGGGTGCTGAGGCAGGCTGCTGTTGGAAATGGAGGAACCGTGGCAGATACTGTATGGCTATATGTGCTTTAGTCCCTCAATCATACATTCATGGTGATACTTAACCCCTTCCCGACATTTGACGTATATATACGTCATGGCCGGGATGTACTTCCCGACACATGACGTATATATACGTCATGACTTCAAAGTGCCACTGCGTCTAGAGACGCAGTGACAGAGGGACGATGTCTGCTGTCCCTGACAGCAGACATGTCCCTGCATGCCCAGGGGGGGCGGCGATGTCGCCCCCCCGTCGGCGATCGCTGTGATTGGCTGTTCAATGTGAACAGCCAGTCGCAGCGTTTTCCTGTGTTACCGGCGAATCAGACGCTCGGTAACACAGGTGTCAATCACCGCCGGGTGTGAGGGGGCATGAGGGGGTCATCAGTGATGACGACACCTCACCCCACCTGCCCCCAAGGCTGTGATTGGTCCGTCGGACCGACGGACCAATCACAGCCAAGGCGCGCCATTTAAACTAACGGTGACTGCGCTGCAGACGCCATTCCGGTCTGGAATTGCGTGCAGAGCGGTCACCGGCCACTCTGTCCTGCTATACATACCTGAACCTTGCCTGATACTTACCTGATCACCGCTGATCACCGCTGGTAGCGTGCTGCCAGCAGCTGAATGCTTCCTGGATCTTGTGACTTCCTGTGTCCTGCTGCTGCAGTGTCATAGAGTCACAGATCGTGAGAGATAGTCAGAGATAGTCAGATATAGTGAGAGAGAGTGATAGAGAGTGCTATATTTTGTGTCTGCTGCACCCCCTTTTGTGCTGATCACTATATCTGAGCTAATCAGCAACTTTTTGGGGGTGCAGAGGTTTTTTTTTTTATATATACCTGTCAGTTGCACCAAAGGTTGTGCTGCCTGTGCAACTGACTGCTGCCCCCCCTGCTTCCCCCCCTTTTGTGCTGATCAGTTTAAATTAATTAAGATCAGCAACTTTTTGGGGGTCAAGGGTTTTTTTTTTATATATATATATACCTGTCAGTTGCACCAAAGGTTGTGCTGCGTGTGCAACTGACTGCTGCCCCCCCTTTTGTGCTGATCAGTTTAAATTAATTAATCAGCAACTTTTTGGGGGTCCAGGGTTTTTTTTTTTATATATACCCTGTCAGGTTCCACCCCCCACAGTTGTGTGCCTGCTGCCCCTCACTGCATCACTGCATCACAGATCTGCAGTGTTGCATCACTGCATCACAGATCTGCAGTTTTTTTTTTGGAGAGTGTAGTGGGGTTTTGTTTTTACACCCACGTTGCTTTTGTGGGTGTCCTGTGGCCGCTGAGCGCTGATCAGTGACGTACAATCACTGAACAGCATTTTTGGCACAGGGTTGATATAATTTTTTTTCTGCAGTTTTTTTAAATAGTTTTTTTTTTTGGAGAGTGCTGTGGTATATTTTTTTAAATTGTTTTTACACCCACGTTGCTTTTGTGGGTGTCCTGTGGCCGCTGATCAGTGACGTACAATCACTGAACAGCATTTTTGGCACAGGGTTGATATAATTTTTTTTTTGCAGTTTTTTTAAATTGTTTTTTTTTTGTTTTTACACCCACGTTGCTTTTGTGGGTGTCCTGTTGCCTTTGAGCGCTGTTCAGTGACGGACGTTACTGACCAACATCTGTGCTCAATTTTTGGTGCAGGACCTTTTTTTTTTTTTTAACCCCTTCAATTTTTTTTTTTTTTATTGGGATCAAATTCCTGTATAAAGTATTTTTTTTTTCTGCACTACATACACACTACACACTACATACCCCCCGTGTTGAAATAAAGTTTGTACCCCCCCTACACTATACACGTGTTGAAACATTACACTTACAGAAACACAAAAATAAAAATGGCATCCCAAATGTCATCCCAAATGTCATCCCAAATGTCATCCCAGTCATCCAGAAGAATGTATTCAGCGGAGGAGGCATATGCCATGCTTGCCTCTGACTCTGACACAGCCAGTGATGCAAGCGGGGAATTTGAAGGATTCGTCTTAAGCTCCTCTTCCTCCTCTAGTGATGAGGGACCCCCTCAAAGACGCCCCCGTAGAGCAGCTGAGACCCCCCCCCCCAAATGATTGATCCCGTATGGACCCCACCACCAGACAATTTTGAGCCCCAGGTTCCTGAGTTTTTGGCCATCCCAGGAATCCAATTTGATTCAACAGGTCTCAGAGAAATTGACTTTTTCAAATTATTTTTCTCTGATGATTTTATAAATTTAATGGTGGACCAAAGTAATTTATATGCCCAGCAGTTTATTGCTCAAAACCCCACGTCATCATTTGCTAGGTGGACCCCTGTAGATGCAGTAGAGATGATGACGTTTTGGGGTCTGGTGTTACATATGGGCATAGTAAAAAAGCCAGAAATTAGGCAATATTGGAGTACAGATGTTCTGTACAGCACCCTATTTTACCGTATGGCCATGACTCGGACTCGTTTTGAGACAATCCTTAAATTTTTACATTACACCGATAATGCACAGTGCCCACCCAGAGATGATCCCACCTTTGACCGGCTATTCAAAGTCAGGCCGGTCATTGATCATTTCAGTGCCAAATTTGCAGAGATGTACATCCCTGAAAAATTTATTTGTATCGACGAGTCCCTTATACATTTTAAAGGAAGGGTTAAATTCCGCCAGTACCTTCCCAGTAAGAGGGCAAGGTATGGCATAAAAATGTATAAACTGTGTGAAAGCACCTCAGGGTACACCCACAGGTTTAGGGTATATGAAGGGAAGGATTCAAGAATTGAACCGCCAGAATGCCCCCCCTCCCTCGTAGGTGTTAGTGGAAAAATTGTCTGGGATTTAGTGCACCCCTTCCTGGATAAAGGTTATCACCTCTATGTGGATAACTTTTACACTAGCATCCCCCTGTTTAAGGCCCTTGGTTCAAGAGGTACAGCAGCTTGCAGTACTGTGCGCAAGAACCAAAGAGGCCTCCCAAAAACTCACATTGCCCAAGTACTGAGAAGGGGTGAAAGCAGGGGAATATGCACCGAAAATATGTTGTTGGTCAAATATAAGGACAAGAGGGATGTCCTTATACTGACAACAATTCATGGAGACAGTACCACCTCCGTCCCTGTACGAGGTACCAGTACCCACACCTCAAAACCTAATTGTATCCTAGATTACAATAGGTACATGGGCGGAGTGGATCTTTCAGATCAGGTACTGAAGCCGTACAGTGCCCTGCGGAAAACAAAAATCTGGTACAAGAAGCTGGCCGTGTATATCATCCAGATGGCACTGTATAACGCTTACGTGCTATTCCGTTCTACCGGCCAGAGGGGGACATTTATGCACTTTCAAGAGGAAGTCATAAAGGGCCTAATATTTGGGAACCAGCAGGCAGAGGGCCCCAGTACTTCTAGTACTGGCCCCCGTATTGTACCAGGGCAGCATTTTCCTAACGAAATCCCCTCCACTGCAAGAAAGGGCAGGACACAAAAAAGGTGCAAAGTTTGCTATAAAAAGGGAATAAGAAAGGATACTAATTTCCACTGTGAAACTTGCCCCGACAAACCCGGCCTATGTATAAAGGAGTGTTTTAAAATATACCACACATCTATGGATTATTAGGTTCATCATTTCACCGTGCTTCGGGGGTCTTGCTAATGCCACATAGCACCCACCATTCATTCCACCAGAATCTGAGCTGCAAAATCCAAAAATCACTCCTTCCCTTCTGAGTCCTGCCATGCACCCAACTGGTATTTTTTGGTCACATATGAGGCATTGTCGTACTCGGGAGAAATTGGGGCACAGATTTTCGGGTGCTTTTTCTCCTTCATACCTTATGAAAATGAAAAATTTTGAGCCAGAACTGCATTTTTGTGTAAAAAAATGTAATTTTTCATTTTCACTGCCCAGTTGTATCAAAATTGGTGAAACCCCTGGGGGTTTGAAATGTACACTATACCCCTAGATGAATTCCCTGAGGGGTGTAGTTTGCAAAATGGGGTCACTTGTGGGGGGGTTCCACTGTATTGGTGCTTCGGGGGTCTTGCTAATGCGACATAGCACCCACCAACATTCCACCAGAATCTGAGCTGCAAAATCCAAAAATCACTCCTTCCCTTCTGAGTCCTGCCATGCACCCAAATGGTATTTTTTGGTCACATGTGAGGCATTGCCGTACTCGGGAGAAATTGGGGCACAGATTTTGGGGTGCTTTGTCTCCTTCATTCCTTGGGAAAATGAAAAATTTTGAGCCAGAACTGCATTTTTGTGTAAAAAAATTTAATTTTTAATTTTCACTGCCCAGTTGTACCACAATTGGTGAAACCCCTGGGGGTTTGAAATGTACACTATACCCCTAGATGAATTCCCTGAGGGGTGTAGTTTGCAAAATGGGGTCACTTGTGGGGGGGTTCCACTGTATTGGTGCTTCGGGGGTCTTGCTAATGCGACATAGCACCCACCAACATTCCACCAGAATCTGAGCTGCAAAATCCAAATATCACTCCTTCCCTTCTGAGTCCTGCCATGCACCCAAATGGTATTTTTTGGTCACATGTGAGGCATTGCCGTACTCGGGAGAAATTGGGGCACAGATTTTGGGGTGCTTTGTCTCCTTCATTCCTTGGGAAAATGAAAAATTTTGAGCCAGAACTGCATTTTTGTGTAAAAAATGTAATTTTTAATTTTCACTGCCCAGTTGTACCACAATTGGTGAAACCCCTGGGGGTTTGAAATGTACACTATACCCCTAGATGAATTCCCTGAGGGGTGTAGTTTGCAAAATGGGGTCACTTGTGGGGGGGTTCCACTGTATTGGTGCTTCGGGGGTCTTGCTAATGCGACATAGCACCCACCAACATTCCACCAGAATCTGAGCTGCAAAATCCAAATATCACTCCTTCCCTTCTGAGTCCTGCCATGCACCCAAATGGTATTTTTTGGTCACATGTGAAGCATTGCCGTACTCAGGAGAAATTGGGGCACAGATTTTGGGGTGCTTTGTCTCCTTCATTCCTTGGGAAAATGAAAAATTTTGAGCCAGAACTGCATTTTTTTGTAAAAAATGTAATTTTTAATTTTCACTGCCCAGTTGTACCACAATTGGTGAAACCCCTGGGGGTTTGAAATGTACACTATACCCCTAGATGAATTCCCTGAGGGGTGTAGTTTGCAAAATGGGGTCACTTGTGGGGGGGTTCCACTGTATTGGTGCTTCGGGGGTCTTGCTAATGCGACATAGCACCCACCAACATTCCACCAGAATCTGAGCTGCAAAATCCAAATATCACTCCTTCCCTTCTGAGTCCTGCCATGCACCCAAATGGTATTTTTTGGTCACATGTGAGGCATTGCCGTACTCAGGAGAAATTGGGGCACAGATTTTGGGGTGCTTTGTCTCCTTCATTCCTTGTGAAAATGAAAAATTTTGAGCCAGAACTGCATTTTTTTGTAAAAAATGTAATTTTTAATTTTCACTGCCGGGTTGTACCACAATTGGTGAAACCCCTGGGGGTTTGAAATGTACACTATACCCCTAGATGAATTCCCTGAGGGGTGTAGTTTGCAAAATGGGGTCACTTGTGGGGGGGTTCCACTGTATTGGTGCTTCGGGGGTCTTGCTAATGCGACATAGCACCCACCAACATTCCACCAGAATCTGAGCTGCAAAATCCAAAAATCACTCCTTCCCTTCTGAGTCCTGCCATGCACCCAAATGGTATTTTTTGGTCACATGTGAGGCATTGCCGTACTCGGGAGAAATTGGGGCACAGATTTTGGGGTGCTTTGTCTCCTTCATTCCTTGTGAAAATGAAAAATTTTGAGCCAGAACTGCATTTTTGTGTAAAAAAATGTAATTTTTCATTTTCACTGCCCAGTTGTATCAAAATTGGTGAAACCCCTGGGGGTTTTAAATGTACACTATACCCCTAGATGAATTCCCTGAGGGGTGTAGTTTGCAAAATGGGATCACTTGTGGGGGGGTTCCACTGTATTGGTGCTTCGGGGGTCTTGCTAATGCGACATAGCACCCACCAACATTCCACCAGAATCTGAGCTGCAAAATCCAAAAATCACTCCTTCCCTTCTGAGTCCTGCCATGCACCCAAATGGTATTTTTTGGTCACATGTGAGGCATTGCCGTACTCGGGAGAAATTGGGGCACAGATTTTGGGGTGCTTTGTCTCCTTCATTCCTTGTGAAAATGAAAAATTTTGAGCCAGAACTGCATTTTTGTGTAAAAAATGTAATTTTTCATTTGCACAGCCCAGTTGTATCAAAATTGGTGAAACCCCTGGGGGTTTGAAATGTACACTATACCCCTAGATGAATTCCCTGAGGGGTGTAGTTTGCAAAATGGGATCACTTGTGGGGGGTTCCACTGTATTGGTGCTTCGGGGGTCTTGCTAATGCGACATAGCACCCACCAACATTCCACCAGAATCTGAGCTGCAAAATCCAAATATCACTCCTTCCCTTCTGAGTCCTGCCATGCACCCAAATGGTATTTTTTGGTCACATGTGAGGCATTGCCGTACTCGGGAGAAATTGGGGCACAGATTTTGGGGTGCTTTGTCTCCTTCATTCCTTGTGAAAATGAAAAATTTTGAGCCAGAACTGCATTTTTGTGTAAAAAATGTAATTTTTCATTTTCACAGCCCAGTTGTACCACAATTGGTGAAACCCCTGGGGGTTTGAAATGTACACTATACCCCTAGATGAATTCCCTGAGGGGTGTAGTTTGCAAAATGGGGTCACTTGTGGGGGGGTTCCTAACTTTTATCATCTTATGGTGCCTAGAAACCTACATGGTGCCTAAAAAATAATCTCATAAAAAGGAGGCTCCAAAATCAAGTAGGTGCTCCTTCTATTATGAAGCCTGTGGTTTGGTCAACGTGCACAATAGGGCCACATATAGGATATTTATGAAAACAAAAGAATTGGGGGAATCAATTTTTAGTCACATTTCTCTAGTAAAATCTACTGTGTTCCTTAGAAAAATGTATTAAAATTGCAAATCTGCAAAAAAAATGAAATTTTGAAATTTCACCTACACTTTGTTTTAATTTCTGTGAAACACCTAAAGGGTTAACAAACTTCCAAAATGCTGTTTTGAATACTGTGAGGGGTGCAGTTTTTGAAATGGCATCATTTATGGGGGTGTCTCACATACAAGTCCCTCAAAGTCACATCAGAACTGAACTGGTCCCTAAAAAAATCAGTGTTTGAAATTTTCTTGAAAATTTGAGAATTTGCTATTCATATTTTAAGCCTCCTAGTGTCCAAAAAATTTAAAAGGAAGTTGAAATAATGATGGAAACATAAAGTAGACATATGGTCTATGTTAGTTATTAACTATTTTGAGTGGTATGATTATTTGTCTCACAAGCAGAAAATTTAACATTTTGCAAATTGCTAAATTTTCCATTTTTTTACGACATTTTGGTATTTTTCACAAAAAAACACAGACTGTATCGACCCAAATTTACCACTAACTTGAAGTACAATGTGTCACGAGAAAACAATCTCAAAATCACTGGGATAAGTAAAAGCAAAAAAAAGTTATCCCCACTTAGGTGATACCTGTCAGATTTGAAAAAAAGGGCTCTGTCAGGAAGGCAAAAACAGGCTGCGGCGGGAAGGGGTTAATATTTGTGAGCAGTACCCTGAAAATGTCAAAAACAATTTAAATACCCCCAAATGTATCACCTACAGGGATGGGGGCTTTGTAAAGAGCCCATTCCTGCTACTCATGTGCGGTGACCATTGCTATGGAGGGTTCCGAAGATATTGTCTTCCAGTAACTTGTGAAAACTATACCCCATACAGTAGGCTACAGCGCCTGATACATTCTGGAGCTTAAGAAATCTGACAGCATTGTAGTCCCCAAAGAAAACTGTAAGGGGGGGCCGTTGCTGTTAGAAATGGAGGGACAGTGGGAGTTATATTAGATATCTTCTGCATTCCCTCCATTGTATATTGGGGTGATACTTAACATTTGCAAGTCTCTCTCCCCTAAATGGACCCCAAATTTTAAAGAACATCTCCCGTGAGACAAGTGATTTGCTCAGGACAAGATCACATTGGGTCTATGATGGTAGAAATGTCCCAGCCTAGCAGTATGACTGATGAGAACTGATGAGAAAGTGGCGCAGGCAGATGCTTAAGCTTGGGGCAATGTGGATTTAAATTTATTATCCAAATTTACAGTAATTCCATTAATCTTTGCAATATGTCCCTAACTATTGTTTGATTTATTCAACCTGTTTGTTTTCCCAGTTTTCACAGAGTTCTTTTTTGTTTGGTTTTTCACATTCTTCTGACTAAGCAGATGCTCAATATTTGCTTTTTATGAAGGCAAACACAATAAAAATAAACCCTGATTAAATTTGCAGGTTTCTGATGAGAATTCTGTAAGGAACAGCTTTTCCTCCTATACTGTATATGGCCATTCTACATCAAGAAGACTTTGCATCTGAATATGCCCCCACCGCTACGGCCCTAGCACATACAGCAATCAATACAATATGGACCTTATTTTGGTTGCATCACTCACCTGCGTGTTTGCACAGTGGGAGCGATGTTTTGAGTCTGTGCATTTATGCGCATGTGCAGACACTGATTGCGAGCGGGCACGGTGAACTGCTAGTTCGCCATACCATTCACACCTTGCAGTGCGGACAGGGGGTGTGGAGTGGCGGCGATTGGCTGCGCCAATGGGACTGCCCAGCATTTCATGTTTGTTCCCATGAAAACGTTGCGCATTCCCATGGAAATTAGGCAATAACTAAATCTTGGATGCCTTCCATTCAAGTAGTCAAACCCCAGATTCTCATTCTCCTGAAGAACCAATGCAAATCCACCATTTTCATTTATCCCCAGAAGAGAATTTACGTTTACGTAATGAAAATCTCTACATGTACAGTACTGTGCCTCAGCCAATCATCTTGTCTTGTCCTCGTTGTCTGGGAAACGCCTCCTCCTAGGCCGCCAAAGAGAGGTCCACGTAGTAGAACTTTGTTCTAAATCCTCTCACTCTATTCCTACGATGTCTGTCATTCTGCAGTCTCCTCAGGGTAACATAGTAATAAAAGCACTCCTTGACTCCGGAGCCGCCGGGAACTTTATATCATCTCGACTCATCACTCAATATTCTTTCCCAACTAAGTACCTAGAACCACCTTTATAACTAACTGCAGTAGATGGTAGTAGAATCAATAATGGACAAGTCACCCAACAGTCTCTTCCCATTCCACTACTTATATAGTATGTAATGGGCATAATGTGTGGCCTTATATGTAATTGGCATTAAGGCATGTGGCTTTATGTGTAATGGGTGATACGCGAAACATGCCCTTGCCCCGGGCACTGTGGCACCTAGCTACACCACTGCATCTGACCATGCGTCTTACCAGAAATACACAAAATTATTTGGATGTACTATACATCCAAATATAGTACAGTGCTCATTTCAACCCAGTGCTCAGTTCCTAAGATGTGAACTATTGTCATTGTGTTATGTTGCAGCTGGGGAACACCTTGAACACTCTAAGAATGGAGAAATTAGAGTGTGGGAAGAGGTTTGGTCTCAAGTCCTCTCTGGTCAGACACACCAGAACTCATTCTGTAGAATGCTTCACGTGTACTGAATGTGGGAAAAGCTTCCGGGACCATTCCAAGCTCTTACAACATCAGACAAGTCACATTGCAGATTGGCCCTACTCAGATCCCCAGCTAACAGTCCATTAGATCCCACTTTAAATATATACACTCAGGCTCGGACTGGCCTGGGTGGGAACCGGGGAATCCCCCGGTGGGCCCCGGTGATTTCGGACCCCGCCCACTTGTTTAGGGGGGCGGGGCTTTTGCTCTTTATTTCCCCCCGCCGCCACAGTATCAATATGCCGGCGGCTGCAAGCAGGGCAGAGGAGCTTTGCCTGGGAGCTTGTCACACTGCTGCGCTGCGTCGTGCGTCATGACATCAGACGCCACACGCCACGCCACAGTTGACCCGACTCCCGCCGGCGCAGCACAGGACTCTGCACGGGACGGGAGCAACTGCCACCAGGGCCCCAAATACAGATCCCCGCCTGCAGGATAAGAACTGCGGGGGTAGATGTCCTGAGAGGAGACCTCCCGGCTGGTGAAGAGGGAGCTGCTTGCTTTTGGACCCCTTCTGCAAAATGGTAGGTAACTAACCTAACCATTTGCTGTATTAACTTTTTAATATTCCCCCCTTTTTATTTATTTTTTTGAGGGGTATGTGCTGTATTGTGTGTGTGTGTGTGGGGGGGGGGACCTATGTGCCACATTATCTGGGTAGGGAGGACCTATGTAATGTACTATATGGGGGGGGCTATGTGCTGTACTATATGGGGGCCTATGTGCTATACTATTTGAGTGGGGGACCTATGTAATGCACTATATGTGGGGGACCTATGTGCCATATTATCTGGGTAGGGCGGACCTATGTGCTGTACCATATGGGGGGGGGGGGCTATGTGCTGTACTATATGGGGGCCTATGTGCTGTACTATTATCTAAGTGGGGGACCTATGTATTGTATTTTATTGAGGGCCTATGTGCTGTACTATTTGAGTGGGGGACCTATGTAATGTACTATATGGGAGGGCCTATGTGTTGTAATATTTGAGTGGGATGACCTATGTAATGTATTTTATTGGGGGCCTATGTGCTGTGCTGTACTATTATCTGAGTGGGGGGACCTATGTAATGTATTTTATTGGGGGCCTACGTGCTGTGCTGTACTATTATATGAGTGGGGGGCCTATGTAATGTATTATATGGGGGGCCTATGTGCTGTACTAATATCTGAGTGGGGGGACCTATGTATGTAATGTACTATATGGGGTGCCTATGTGCTGTACTATTTGAGTGGGGGGACCTATGTAATGTATTATATGGGGGGGCATAGGCGAATCTAAGAGGTGGTCCGGGGGTGCACCGGACCACCCATTAGACCACCAGCCGCTTCAAATTTAAAGAAATGACAGCCGGGCAGAAAAGAGCTGTGTGCTGCCTGGCTGTTTAGTCTAAGGAATTGCTTATTGCCAAGGGGGATGTCTCACGCCGCTGGACTCACCCAATTGAAAGAAATGACAGCCGGGCAGAGAGCGATGTATGCTGCCCGGCTGTAGTCTAAGCAGTGGCATCGATATTTTCAATTTTCCCTTTGGACCGCCGGCAGCCAATCAGGAGTCGTATTGGTAGCTGCTCCTGATTGGCTGCCAGACCCCAGCGCGAGAACTGAAAATATTGATGCTCCTGCAGAGACTACAGCCGGGCAGCGCACATCGCTCTCTGCCCAGCTGTCATTTATTTAAATTAGGTGAGTCCAGCGGCGTTTAACATCCCCTCCTAGGCAACAAGCAATTCCTTAGACTAAACAGCCGAGCACAGCGCTCTCTGCCCGGCTGACATTTCTTTCAATAAAGTGAGTCCAGCGGCGCGAGACATCCTCCCTTGGCAACAAGCATGTATTCCCACATGGCATCGATCATGAAGCCCCCTTGTTATCGAGCATGAACCCCCTAGCAATGAGCACGTAGGTAAGCGGCACTTATGTGTCAAATATGTAATGGGCATAACGTTTTGTTATATAGTATGTAATGGGCATTATGGTGTGTGGCCTTATGTGTAATTGGCATTACGGCATGTTGATTTATGTGTAATGGGTATTACGGAGTGTGGTCTAAAGTGTAATACCACGCCCCATTTTGTTATACCACGCCTTCGTCCCATGAGGCCACGCCCCTTTTTCGTCCCATCTGCTTGTTACATAGTGTGTAGCCACCGCTCTCAGGTCACAGCCACACCCCTTCAAAAAGACCAGGCCCCCCCTTGGTGGGCCCCTGTGAGTGCATTTCCCTGGTGGGCCCTGCATGCCCCAGTCCGACACTGTATACACTAGAATTTTCTAAGACCAAAACATGGCAGCACAATGGTCTGGTGGATTTGAGACAATAATACAATTAAAATTTGGGACGCTGTCTAGGAATTGTTGCCGTCTTTGGCTGTGTGTTTTCTGTTACTGACTGGAAAGGAAGTTACTGAGATAATATGAAATGCTTGTTTATCTTATATAACAAGTTGTGCACTTTTGTCTTCTTTGAATGTTATTGTTTGATTCCTTACTCCATTTTTATACTGTGAACAATTTTTTTTCCAATCAAGTTTCTTTTATTGAAGCATTACAGATCAATATAATAGAAGAACAGTGTGTACAGAAGTAAACAAGTTATTTGTCAACGGAAAAAATATATAATATAAATGACATTTTCACCATGCAATAGCATTCCATTCAAGAAGTCAATGAACATACAGTAATAAAAAAAAACAATTTCCAATTTGTTTTTTAACTTTGGAGATAAGGTAGCTCTCCCAAGTGTCAAAACATTTTCCAGTGAAATTTTCGTTTTGTAGAGAAGCTTCAAGCCACTCCATTCGGAAAATATGAAATAATTTAAAGTTTTAAAGTTTAAGAAAAGTGAAAATGGAGGAGCTGTAGGGTGTAGTCAAAACTGAAGAATACACTTCCTGGTAGCCGCAGATAGGATGATCAGCAGTTTTTGAACCCCTTGGGGGACTCGCGTCCCCTCTGGAATAATGCCAAATATTGTACATTTAGAAGTTAAGGGGAACTAGACACTAAGGGGGAGATTCTCTCAACTAAAATGCGGTATTGACTGCATTTTGGGATGCTCTAAACATCCCCCGCCGGGTTACCTTGATGGGGGCGGGCAGCTTTTGCTGGCGATGCCCCATAGAAGCCTATAGGCTTCTACCGCGACCCACCGCTGCCCCTCACTGATCCACGCCGCCCCGATCCCCCCTCACCTGTATCCGGGCAGCACAGAGCAGTGCTGCCCAGACCTGTGACCTCCTCCCTGCACTGTATTCCTTTTCCGGGTGCAGGGAGGAGAAGGAGAGCCAGCCCCCTGCCGCAGCACCAGCGCTGGGTAAGGAAGGGAGGGGGAACTGCTGGGACCCGCTGACTCACCGCAAAGGACAGCTCTTAACGCAAGAGCTGTCCTTTGCCATAATTATTGCATATGTTAGAGCATACTGTATGCGATAATTATGTTCGCGAAGGGCGGCGGAGCTTGGCTGTGGATGTTAGAACATCCCACCCTAAGTGTTGAGTAGCACATTTCCAAATTTGAGCCCAAAACCCCCGAATTATTAGACACTCCCACAAGCAATGGTACAATTCTACCCTTAAGGCATAAAGGGTCATAAATCTGTCCCATCACTATTAACGATGAGGTGACAAGTATGTACGGTACAGTATATTCAAAAACAACTCTGTGTAAGAGGTTGCAGGGACCAATTTTACAGAGAGTTCAAATGATTTGAGAAGTATTTTGGTATTTAGTGAGGGGAAGTGGTCTCTCCATTGTGCCAACCCAGTTTTTAAGTCGTCATATTGAATAGGAGTTCGCCCTTTGTAATAGAGAAACCTGGGGGTTGGTAAAATCAGGTAAGGAGAGCTTTCGGGAGAGACCAGACACATAATGTTGGGCCTGGGAGTATGCCAAAGGGAAGGACTGCAGGAATGAGAATTTGTCCACTGCTTGTGCGAATGTAAGTAGTTTCCTTGTATTAATATTGAAAAGGTGTCCCACATTGGTTATCCCATGTTGCGCCCACAGTGTGAAAGGGTAGCATGCATTGCCATCCTGGAAGTTTGGGTTTGACACCAAGAGAAGAAAGAGATATTGTGAACAATTTTATAAAAAAAAGTTAATGAACTGTTATAATAACTCATTTCAGACTGGAAATTTTGTGACAAGTTAGTATCTTGGCATTGTTGCCTGTCCTTATTTCCGCTCAGAGTACACTGTGATGTGTCTGAGCTGTGAGGTTAGTGACTGTCATATTGCTTGCTGGTTGGATGGTGGTGTCTGTGTGTGTACACACAGAGTGCCGTGTGACAGATGAACGACCCTATTACAGCAAAATTAAACTGCAAACATCTATTAGATTAATGGAAAAAAGTGGAGGTATCCCCGACCACACTAGGTGGGTCTGGGTGCAGGTGCGCCTGGCTAGAGCTGTGTTTCCCTAGCTGCTGCTCTGAGACAGGATAGTTAGTCCTGTACTGGATAAACAAGAAAAAAAGAGAGAGGGTTTTGAGCTGCGCTTGATGAAAAAAATGTATAAATGGGGTTAGAAAAAAACCCTGTGAATTAGGGCGAAGTAAAAAATGAGGTATTGGTTGATCTAGTACAAATGAATTTATTAACTAAAAATACATGTAGCCAGATTACAATTGTATTAGTCTAAAAAACAGCACATCAAATTCATATCTCACCAAACCAAACTGGGGGGGGTGTATGGCCCGGAGAGTCCCATAAGTCCTGTATAGGGCTGAGATGTAAATCGTCCTGTAAGGAACTGCAATGGTGGGCCCAATTGGGGCAGTAGGGAGGGAGGACCAGATGTGAGGATAAGGAGCGGCTTAAGCTGACACGGGTTGCCGACTCCCTCCGCTAGATGTACTGGAGCGGGATAAGGTCCTCTACCTTACTATAGGAATTTGTAATCCAGGTCAAACCAATGGAAGGTGGTGTACCAAACTGGGATCTGTAGATGGCCCGGAGGGACCCACAGGTCCTGATGAGACTTGATTTGTGTCTCCGATGTGGCAGATGGTGGGGAGGACTTAATGATGTTGATCAGGAGCGGCCCAAGATGGCACAAATAACCGTCTCCCTCCGCTGGATGTAGTGAAGCGGGATACAGTCCTCAACCTCAGCCTTACTGCTGGGGCTTGATAGTCCAATTGGACAAAGGAAGGGATCAACCAATCTGTTTTTTATTTGTTTACAAAACAGATTGGTTGATCTAATCAAGCTGGTCACATGACCCATGTAACAGGAAATAAATAGCCAGCCATGTTTTAAACCTGTTATCCTCTGACAAAGCTTCCTGGAGCAGTGAAACCGGTCAGGACTCAGGTTTTTTATCTCCATCCAGAACACCAAACTGGTTATCCCTAAAGAACCCGGAAGTGCTTATTTGTGCACGTACTCACCTTCCTTTGTCCAATTGGACTATCAAGCCCCAGCAGTAAGGCTGAGGTTGAGGACTGTATCCCGCTTCACTACATCCAGCGGAGGGAGACGGTTATTTGTGCCATCTTGGGCCGCTCCTGATCAACATCATTAAGTCCTCCCCACCATCTGCCCCATCGGAGACACAAATCAAGTCTCATCAGGACCTGTGGGTCCCTCCGGGCCATCTACAGATCCCAGTTTGGTACACCACCTTCCATTGGTTTGACCTAGATTACAAATTCCTATAGTAAGGTAGAGGTAGAGGACCTTATCCCGCTCCAGTACATCTAGCGGAGGGAGTCGGCAACCCGTGTCAGCTTAAGCCGCTCCTTATCCTCACATCTGGTCCTCCCTCCCTACTGCCCCAATTGGGCCCACCATTGCAGTTCCTTACAGGACGATTTACATCTCAGCCCTATACAGGACTTATGGGACTCTCCAGCCATACACACCCCCCAGTTTGGTTTGGTGAGATATGAATTTGATGTGCTGTTTTTTAGACTAATACAATTGTAATCTGGCTACATGTATTTTTAGTTAATAAATTCATTTGTACTAGATCAACCAATCCCTCATTTTTTACTTCACCCTAATTCACAGGGTTTTTTTCTAACCCCATTTATACATTTTTTTCATCAAGCGCAGCTCAAAACCCTCTCTCTTTTTTTGTTATCTATTAGATTAAAAGCATTAAATGTGTTTTTATATTGTGTTAGATCAGTGGTGTCAAACTCATGGCCCTAAATATCCCAGCATGCCATGCCACAGATTTTATATAACGGATTGCTAAATCTATGTCAGGGCATGCTGGGATGTGTAGTTACATAACAGCTGGAGGGCCATGAGTTTGACACATCAAGTTTGATCATCACAACATTATTAAATGGCCCGAATCCATTGCAGATGTATAGCCTGCTTTAAGCTGGGCGTACATCAGCGATGTATTGGGGCAATTTAATAGTTCCCCAATTGCAGATTGCGATAAAAAATTGCATATTCCCTGTGGGGCCACATCAACTTATTTATTGCTCTCTGGAGGGTTGCTGGGGCACCATGTAAACCAAATGGAAGCACTTTGTACTGAAAAAAGCCCTCTGGGGTAGAGAAGGATATTAGCAGCTTCTGTCAATGGAACCTGCCAATATCCTTATTGGTTAGTTTAAAAGAGTGACATCAGGTTTAAGAGAGTGAACCTTAAGGCTAAGGGCCTTATTCTGGTTGGTGCGGTCCATTCCAAATTCTTTCGGAGGGCGCTTTTTAGCCGTCTGCGCATGCGTAGGCAACGCAATGCGCATGTGCCACGCATGGTCTATGTACTCGTTCTCTCTAATACCGTCCACAAATGTGCACCGTATCGACTAGGGAAATATGGGCGTAATATGGGCGTCATTTGGCCCTACACAAGGGCGTGGTTTCAAAGTGGAAAAACTGGGCGTAAATCTGGGCGTACACGAGGGAGTGCACTAACTCTGGTAGGCGTGCATTCGGACACGACACCGACTGCAAACGAACCAAAACGCATGAAATATGCGGTCTTCACAAGCAAGTTTCACTTTGCGGAGACCACTTGTTCATGTGCTAGGCATTCGGTTCGCCCAATTAGTACGCCCGCACCTGAAGCACCTTCAGCTGAACACAATACAATCCACTCCTCTACTCATTAGTGATTAATAACA
This sequence comes from Crinia signifera, assembly GCF_055691185.1. Lineage (NCBI taxonomy): Eukaryota > Metazoa > Chordata > Amphibia > Anura > Myobatrachidae > Crinia > Crinia signifera. The sequence goes on from NC_139220.1 coordinate 185,112,433, forward strand.
CTCTTTTCACAGGTTCAATTGGAACCACTAAGACAGGTAAAGGGGCAACAATGAAGTAATACCACTTAACATGATGTAAGGGTTAATCTAAAGTGCTAGTAATGTGTTTAAGTATCAATTAGGAATTAATTACTTAAATTTAAAAATAAACAATTTGTAATAAGGTTGGCTAATTGCATAAGTGTGTATTATTGCAGAAGCATGAGTTCCGAATAGAGTAGTGAGGTTTGCGGAAATACACCAAATCGGTGCGTACGGCCAGCTTCCCATCCATTCGGACACTGTAAGACCGTGCAGAATCTTTGTGTTCCCACCGCACACGCACGGTTTGGATGTTGTCCGAAAACACACCCTCTTCTTAGAGAGTGAGTCTGACCGAATGCGGATGACCTGTGGGCGTTTGTTCTTACAATGTCCGCACAGCATGGCGTTCGATCAGCTCCGAAAGAATTCGTAAACGGACCGCACCAACCAGAATAAGGCCCTAAGTCTCGGGTTGTGCAACTGTGATATATAGTTCCAGCACATATGTCACATACATCTTCACATGTGTGTTTATAAGTGCTTTGAGGTCCACCCCAGATGGTTCTACAGCTGCCACTAATAATAGTGTTTATTAACTCTGTGTTCTTGAAGAAAATCACAAAGGACAGGTCTCCCAATGAGTGTGGATTAAAAGAACTACAGTGTATGGTAAAAAGTCAATAGGCCCAAAAAGTTGACATGAAAAAGATTGACTCAAGCAAAAGTTCAACATGCAACAGGTCAGGCCTGGCCCACCTGTGGCTCGCCAACTGTTGTGAAAATTCATGCCCCAGCATGCCTTGACACAGTTTTGCTATTATGGAATGCTAAAACTGTGGCAAGGCATGCTAGGATGTGTAGATTCACAACAGCTGAAGAGCCACAGGTTTGCCAGGCCTGCAATAGTTTGATTTAAAAACACACGTGTGAAATAGGTCAATATGGGAAATTTCCCTGTTCTATGCAAGCTGTCACATGCAGGGCCATCTTTTTCTCCCCTTGCAGAGACTGATTCACTGGGGTATTGCCAGGCTCTGCTGCTGGTCTGTGTATGCTGTAACGATGCACCCACTCCAGCACATACAGTACAGTACTATCGCTTATCGGCCTTTTGGCTAAGATCAAGTGTAGGATCTGTTCTTATCAATGGATATGACCTGGCCTCTGGCAGAGAATAGAGAAAGAATGGACTGAGTTGGGCGGAGGGTGTGGGACCTCTCATGCCTGGGAGTGGCGAAAAGTCTTGCTGAGTACCTTCACCTCTGCCATGTGGCAGGAGGTGTTGTTTCCGTAAACCCACTAGTAGGAGGGGGGGGGGGGGACACTGGACCTAGTAGTTTGGCTCTCTTGATGGGGTTTGTAGCCCCCGAAGGATGACACAGTGAAAGTCTCAGTTTAGTATCCATTCCCAAGGAGCGGAGAAAGGCTGGGACTGAGTAGATGGCTCCCATTCCAGAGGTTCGTAGCCTCTGATGGGGAGACCGCGAAAAGCCCAGCTTAGTACCTTAATCTTGGGATGCGAGAAACACTGAGACTGAGTAGATTGCTCTTCCGAGGGGGCCTTAACCCCTAAGGGAGTCATTCAAAAAGTGCAGTGGAGTACCCATTCCCATGCCAGGGGCTGGAAAGTGCCCTATGATGGGAGCAGAGAAACACTTGGTCGGACGCTGATCGGTCGGCTGCCTGGAGTCCGAGGCTGCACTGTGCCCCCGGGGAAACTCGTGGTTGCCGAACATGCACGGGTGATCCCAAAATCACCATGCACTAGTAAGCACTTGCACTGCACACTTCCCCTCAAGGTTAGGCTGCACATCCTTACCTTGTCCTTTTGGATGGGGTAGGACAATTTTTCACACCCCCACCCCGGCCTTCTGGCTGGAGTCCTCTTTATTATTTATTTCTCTTCTTCTCATGTTCGTGCACTTTTCACGTTTTCTGTTTTCAGCAGTGTGTCACCTGTTTTTTTGGGTTGTGTGTTTGACCCTTATGGGCCATTCACTCCCCAATGTACCAAAGCTCTCATCCTTTTGGGGAGAGCTTCGGTCCCCTCGAGGGGGACCCTGAGCCGCAAGGCGGAGAGAAGCCTAATGTGGGTCTCTCCAAACCTTTCGAACTCAAGGGTCCATTCGAACGCACGACCCCCTATCCTTTTGGGGAGAGCTTCAGTCCCTTGACCCCGAGCTTCAAGGTGGAGGGATGCCTACGGTGGGTCTCTCCAAACCTTCGGGTGCGGAGAACCCACTGTCCTAACACTTCCGGGAGTTGAGGAAAGAGGGTCTCTCTATGCTTCAGCGAAGAGGACCCACCGATCCCTTTTTTCCCCTCTTCGGCAATGGAGCCCTTCTTCTTTGGGAGAGGGTCCACTTGTACGCACGGCCCCCTATGCACGATTTAGGTCACTACACAGGTGGTGGGAGCACATCTCGGGCTCCCTGAGTTTCTTCAAACTGAAACTCAGAGGCAGAACTCTGGGAGGCAATGGAGTCATCTGCCGACGGGCTCCTGCTCGCAAGGGGGCACCTCTCCTGCCCCTGGAAGTTTAAATTAGTCATTTAAAAGCCAACGATATTGCTTCTGTGGCTGAGTTCTGAAATATTATCTCTATCTATCTCTATCTATATTTCTGAACAGAAATATATATTTTACATAAGGTTATAAAAGATTGTGTGTGTTTGTGTGTGTGTGTGTGTGGGGGGGGGCACCGATATATATATCTTGCCTCCGGGCAACTGGAACGAACTTACGCCACTGCTGAAACTATCAGCATCGCCACATTTAATCAGCAATCACAAAATCCTCGAAGGTGGTGAAGATCAGACCTTTGGTGACATGCATTTGTCATCTTCAAGGAGACCTTTATAATGCAAAGTAAATTCTAATTACGACAAACCACATCTCCTCCCAAACGCTTTATTAATTTAAGACCTAAAACAATCAATAATTTAGGAGAGAAAAAGCAATTTGAAGTTAAAAGCAATCTACTTGCAAAATTCTTTATTTTTCCATTCTCTATATTTGAAGTGAAGCCGGCAGCATTATCATTGCCTTTCTGAGGGCGCTCTGAATAACAGAATGTTGGCATGTTCTTGTCTATGGGGGTTATTGTGGTTGATTCGCTCAGATGTGAATTCGCACCCTTGTGAGTCAACCAGAACCCTTGAGAGTCAACTGGGGGGGGGGGGGGGGGCGGGTGTACCGCCCTGCAAAGGGTGGTACACCCGCCCCCCCTTGCAGTGTGTGTACGCACTCACAGCCTGCGAATGGATGTTTATGTTAAACATCCATTCTCAGCCTGTGGGTAAACACCCAACATCATTCCATGGTCGTCAACCATGGAATGATGTGGAACGTGCACGCATATCTAAGTGACTCTCAGGTCACTTAGATTTGCTTGCACCCTTGAGAGGAAGTGGGCAAGCAGCTAACTCCTGGTGATGTCAGCTGCCCGCCCTCAGCACCCACATAACAGCCTGATTTCCATGGGCGTTCCCATGGGCGCAACTATACGCCACCACCCCACGCCCCCCTGGCCGCAGCCTTGGTAGCTTGAACCTGGCAAACAGTCTGTTCGCCATGGCCGCACGCACCCGGTGTATGCACTTGCGCAGAAATGCGGCTGCACATGCGCATACGCCAAACATTGTCCCCCATGCGAATGAACGTCGGCTGTGAACGGACCAGAATAAGGACCTATATGTGTGCAGATGAGGCAGAGAAGCAACTGCACTCATACAAAATGAACTGCAGTGCGGAATACAGATTTTAGCTATGTAAATGAGGACCATAATGTTTCTATAAATGTGCAGATGCTACCAGGTTAATACTTCCCTATTCCCAAAGCATTAATCAGCCACATAGATAAATCAGAATCAGATACTATTGCATAGCCGATAGTGCACAGATAGGCTTGTCATGAGATAACACATTTGATTACTAAGATTGACAAAAAAGGCAGTATACTATGTTATATACTGCAAAAACAAAAAAATCTCAATGTGTGTAACAGTAAAATTCTGCTTTTGTGGGCATGCACTGCCTGCTCCTGGCCCTCCCTTCCTGGAGCGAACGGCCCAGCGAGTGTGGAACTTGCCAAAGCCGTTCGCTCCTGGGTTTTGGACATGTGGGGACTGGAGGACGGGGATGAACATCAGGGACGGGGGCGACTTCGGACTTTAATGTATGGGTCTGAATAGGCCCCAATGTGCATAACAGTAGAATTCTGCTCATGTTGTTTTCAGCATTAGGTTGATGGGGAAGTGACGTATTTCTTCATAGGATCTTCCTCCCATTCAGGCAAAGTAGATATATTGGTTTCGGTTTTCTCATCAATGGGCCACCCCCAGGCCTTGAAGAATGGGGCCAGGTTCTTATGGACAGCTTGAGAGAACTTCTCTGCCCAAAGATTCATCTTAACCTTTTTCACATGGCTGACGTTTGATATTGTTTGATATTCAGAGAACAGGCGTTTGAAGGGATCCCAGCCAAAGGCCTCTTGCAACTGAAGGATATACAATACATAAAAGCATTAGTGAATTGTTATCTATAAATAATAAATAGATAGTTCACAATATGATTTGCACACTTAAACCTTTTTATAATGCATGACAAAATAGAGCACACGACAGAAGGATTTGGGAAGAGTAGGACTTCACAAAGAATCCAGTTGAGAGGAAGAGAAGGTCATGTCAAAGTCATATATGTGTTTGGCAAAAGGATGTGAAACCAGCTGTTATTTACCAACTTACCACACTAGGGGGCAGATGTATTAATCACGGTGAAGAGATAAAGAGGAAGGTGATAACGCACCAGCCAATCAACTCATGACTGTCAATTTTCAAGCACAGCTGATTGGCTGGTTCATTATCACCTTCTACTTTATGTCCACTTTATGTCCATCTGCAACAATATTTCAGCAAATCCTAGGGGATTTCCTGTGCAAATATATAGAACTATATATTCTATGCTACTGCTTGCCCTATGTTAAGTGTGGGACTGGAATTTACTGGAATAAATTAAAATGTATGAACCCTAAATAATTTTCAGGGGGTGCCACTGCATTGGAGTGGAATACCATGTTTTTAATTAGAGGAAGGCCTTTTTAACAACCACATTGGATACACTTTTTTCCATTCGGGTGTTATAATCGGGTGATGGGACAGAAGTTAGTTTAAATATGCTACGCTCTGATTGTAAAAGGTTCAGTGCCTCCTCAGGAAGGTGCACTACTGCCCAGCTAGCCATATACCTCTATATTTCCAATGGTGGCACTCTGCATACACATTAATTAGTCAAATGGGTTTGACCAAATATTGTGTGTCCAGAAGCCTCCTTTGGATATTTACTAATTAGCTGCATCCCCATGCACTATTGTTGAAGTCGCAGCAAATATTTTTTTCTCATGTGAATGTGCATCTTAATCACAATGCAATATGATGAAAAATGCTTCACGTTATTAATTTACTTGCTGCAATGCACTGGCCGCAACATTTTTCTCTTCATGTTCTGCTGTGTGGTGTATTAAGATGTAATACTTAATGAATTCCTTCATCATAACCCTCTAACAAGGTGTTTTTTGGGGGGGCGCTCCCAATAGGTAAAATTTGCCTAGCTACAGTGACCTCCTCCAGCTCTTCTTTGAGAAGTTTCAAGAAGGCAGAAGAATTAAAGTTGGAAAATATGAACTGCTGTGCAACATAATGTAGTTCCACCAAGGTGCATGTACAGTATGCTCTTTTTTTTTGCTTTGAGGATTGCGAATTAACACTATACATAGAATTACTGTATTTATACAAACCAGAAGATATGTCTCAAGGCAAGTCCACACATTCCAATGTTCCAGTTTGGCTCCATCCTTTATGTACTTTGTAATTCGAGCAGTCCTGTCTCCTGGCTTTAGAGCGGGATGAGCTAAATCCCGAGTAATATTCAGCACTGTCTCATATACATATACAGACCAGAGGTTATTTGTGCCTTCTGTTGTATGAGGGGGAAATTCCCAGTTAGATTTTTGCTGATTGTGACCAAGTTCATGGACAAATCCCCACAATCCACTTTTTCGTAATTGCATAGCGTCTATCATACACTTTGCTGACTGCAGATGACACATTATTGGGTATCCAGCATGCATCCAACCTATAGTATAGTAATATATAAGAAGCCATGTAAGCAATTGACTGATGTATCTTAACACTATTTTAATATTGTAATTGATGCAATTCGCAACAAGTGTGAATACAGAAACCAGGCTGGGAAGGATAAATCCTGGGGAAGATGTCCTGTCCTGTTTTTAGTTGGTGCTTTGGAAGGATGTATCCTCCTCAAACATCAACACTGATCTGTTATGGATTGATGTTTGAGAAGAATAAGTTCCTTCCAAATTAAGCCCTCTTCTAATCAGTGTGTGTGAAGGATAAATCCTGGGAAAGATAAGTCCTGTTCTGGGCTAGTATTTGGAAAGAAAAGGTCCAGTTCTTTGCTGGTGTTAGTGAAAATATTCCTCTTCTGGGCTAGTGTTTGGGAGGAAATGTCCTATAATGGGATAGTGTTTGGGAAGAATAGGTATTGTTCATGCCTAGTGTTTGGAAAAGAAGATTCCTGTTATAGGCTAGTGTTTGGAAAGGTAAGGTCCTGTTCTGGTGTAGTGTTTGGGAAGGGAAGGTCCTGTTCGGGTGTAGGGTTTGGGAAGGTCCTGTTCTGGTGTGGTGTTTGGGAAGGGAAGGTCCTGTTCTGGCATAGCATTTGGTAAGGAAAGATCCTGTTATGGGCTAGTATTTGGAAAGGGAAGGTCCTTTTCTAGCCTAGTGTTTGGGAAGTGAAGGTTGTGTTCTGGCCTAGTGTTTGGGAAGTGAAGGTCCTGTTCTGGCCTAGTGTTTGGGAAGGGAAAATCCTGTTTCGGCGTAGTGTTTGGGAAGGGAAAATCCTGTTCTGGCCTAGTGTTTGGAAAGGGTAGATCCTATTCTGGGCTAGTGTTTGGGAAGGGAAGGTCATGTTCTGTCCTAGTGTTTGGCTATTAAAAAAACTTGTTCTTTTGTTATTGTTTGGAAAAAAAATGTACTGTTCTGGGAAGGTCTTTGGGAAGGAAAGATCTTTTTCTGGGTAGGTGTTTGCAAACGAAAGGTATTGTTCTGGGCTGCTGTTTTGGAAAGAAAGGTCCTGTTCTGGGCTGGTGTTTGAGAATTAAAGGTTGGGTTGGTGTATGGGAAGGAAAGGTCCTGTTCTTGGTTGGTGCTTGTGAAGAAAAGGTACTGCTCTGGGCTAATGTTTGGGAAGGGAAGTTCCTGTTCTGAATTAAGGGAACCGGTTCGGTGCTTGTTTTGGGGGGAAAAATGTCCTGTTCTGGACCGGTGTTTTAAAAAGATTAGCCCTGAGATACCTAAAGAAACAAGTGAATAGTAAATACACAGATGGGGAACTAGCATGGAAGAGCTTTTTGCTTCATTTGAAGGCCTTTTACATAAGTTAAATGTTATTCCAAATTTTAGTACATGATCTAAAGTGGCATACACACTGGCTATTTTGCAGAGCGATCTGAGTGATGCTTGATCAGTCAGATTGCTCAGCACACAGCACTGAACAGATCTGTCAGGACCTGGTGAGAACATTGGCCCAGAATGGCATGCTGGATATTAATCGCCAGGTGACAGTGACGCGCAGGACCGCTCATGTGTAGGAGCCATACCGTACATGTGTAGGAGCCATATCGCTATGGCTCCTACACATGGAGCGATGTAGGGACATTTTCTAAGCGGTCTAGTCAGATTTTTGACTGTGTTATCATTGTTTTTTTGGTATATACCATTTTTTTAGTTCATTAATGGTTCTTAGCTTGTAGACCTAAGCTGTTGGGTGGCCCCCATTGGCTGTGTCATGAAGCAGATGAGGATTGTTTTCTGTTAACATGAAATTAAGCTTTGTCAAGAAATTGCAGATAACACAAGAAATGACTCACCGAGTGATGCAAAACTCCAGAAAACAATTACAAATGTGTGTATGACAAATTAAGGCCACCATTTAGCATATTCAACCCAATTGAACTCCATGCACTTTCAGATTATGTGCTAAACTTTTTTAGAGCATTTACCATTACTTTTTAAAAAACCTTTAAGATCTGGCAGTTGTTTTTGCCTCACTCTGTACAAAGCAATTGCAAAATGATGTCTGTGTCATGTGGCAATAGCACAGTGCATGTCTCTGCTTCTTATGTAACTCGAGAGGGGTTACAAAACCTGGGAAGCAGTGTGTAACATCTCATTTACATGTATTTTATTTATATGCGGAATCTATTATTTTATACAGTGATATTAAATGAATGTTAAATAAGGGTCTTTTTGTAAATAGAAGATCTTATACCCAATAAAAAATTGTCTTATAAAAAAAACTTTAAATAATGTGACTTTGCGGTTTACCAACCTACTGAGATCTGCACATCTGCCACAAATCTTTCAGGACGTGCAAATTTCCTTGGAATTGCAGCAAGATCGGCTACTGCCACCATGAAATCATCCCACAGAGAAGTTAAATCATCAGGATCATCTAGAGAGCGGATAACCTCAGAGGGGACAGTAAGGATTATGTTCTCTGTAATGATCTCAGCCCAAGGAGCTGGATAGTTGCGAATGGTTTGCACCCAGGATGAGTTGCTAGTTTGGCCTGGGGGAAAAGTCAGAAGAATTAACAGATTACAGTATAACAAATAAGCTGCACATTTTGCACATCTGTGTTAAAACATTGTTATACTGGTCCATAACAATCCAGTAAATAATAATGTAATATAAATTACAGTTGGAATTTGCCTAACCAGCCTCATTCTGGTCACAAACAAATTATGAGCCCCATTTATCAATGACTAATACAACTTATTCCCTGTGATAAATGACCTAACTGTCAAACACGTGATTAGCTGATTGACTGGAGGACAATTTATAATACGCAGCAAGTTTTATCACTCCTTGCTAAAAGAGCTTCTATATTTTTGTTTCTCATTCATTGGAGCAGTATTTTTCAACCGCTGTGCCGTGGCACACTAGTGTGCCTTGAGCTGTTATCAAGTATGTTATTTACTGGTCTCTTTTCATGTAAAAGGCCAATGTATTTTATTTTTGTTACCTGTGGGGACCAGTGTGATTGTTTTTTACATGGGGCCAATAGGTTGTTGTTTTTCCCGTGGGGGCCAATGTGTTTTGCCCTGTGGGGATCTCATGGTATACCATGGCAATTTTAAAATCTCATTTAGTGTGCCGCAAAGTAAAGGTTGAAAATCACTGCATTAGAGTGTCGGTCCACATCATTTTTGTCCTACTATTCTCCAGTAATCATTTTGCTACATTTGTAGACATGCCTAATTTTATACAACTGTAGGACTGCTTCGTTTCATACAATAACAATGCATGAATTAAATCCAATCACTTTGCTATAAAGATTTTCCTGCAAACACTATTGCATTATTAATCAATTTAGATATTTACATTCTATTATACTGAATCAAAATGAATATGTTTATTTATGAATAATTTGATTGGACTAAATCATCAAAGTGTGTGTCTAGAACAGGGCCAGTGCAAGGCTCTTCAGCACCCTAGGCAAAAGTTCAACCTACTGCCCCCCCCCCCCCCCATACTGCCACCAATACCCACATGCCTAACATTCTGGAATGGCAGTGAGGCTCCCAAAAATCAGGTGGTCCTGCCAGCCCCCTGGGAAGGTGGACATGTCCCCTGCTTTCCCTGTAGGCCCCCCTTTGCCACCCACAACAGAGTACAAGGAGGAGGGGGCAGCAAGGTAGGGAAAAATGCTCCAAGGAAAATATGGAAGTGAAGTCTTAGAGGTTCCACAGCCGCCACCTGCATTAAGTACAACAAGGATCCTCATAGACATCATTGATTTTTTGATAGGCAGACTTGCTGGCGCCCCCCCAGATCCTGGCGCCCTAGGCAGCTGCCTAAAGCTGCCTAATGGTAGAGCCGTCCCTGGTCTAGAATAAAATATCTGCAGTCTAACTTCTGACATTCTGACATACCTCCCAACTGTCCTGATTTTCATGGGACAGATCTTTTTTTTTGGTACTGTCTCGCATCCCACCCGGGCTTTTCAGTGTCCCGTGGTGGTGGGGGCAGTTGGGGGCACAGCGGTGCAATTACACAGTGTCCATGTTAGTGTCCATGTTGACTATGTGGACATTTGGGACAAAAAACCCCATAAAAAAATGGCCTTTTGACTGTCGATCTTCATGCTTGTGTCAACTTCAGACCCTGTCGACCTTCTGTTGATTAATTTCAGTTGTTGATCTAGGTTCTGTCGACCTTCTGTGGTCAACCTTCACTGAATTGACCCAATGACCCATACCTGAGTCAGAGGGGCTGGGGGCATTACAAGCAGCTCACACAGCTCTGGCCATGCCCTCACATTGGCAAAAATGTAGACGTGGCCTTGTGGGAGTGCCATCCTACATTTTTGGCCTCCTGACCATGAAGCCACGCCCCTTATTTTAGACCATAGTCATTTATTTTGCCAAACATGCCAGTCTCGGATGATTACACTCTGACAGCAGTGGGTATTTCAGTGTGGATTCTGGAGACCCCTGGTAAATTACAACTTGCCAATTGTACCACTGTATTTGTTGTATGCACAGAGGTCCAGTGTAATCCAGTCCTGTCTAGCCCTGAGCCCAGCAAAGCCTACAGAGACACTGAATTGATTTTCAAATATGGTGCCAGCTTGTGTGGCAATCAGAGCTCTCAGCCAATGAATAACTGCAGATGCTGGACCACAAGAAGCTCTGATTGCAGTGGCGGCTGGAGATCAGCGGTGAGTGGATGTGCAGGTGGTGCTGCCAGATGGTGTACCCACAGTGCAAATAGACAAGCATCACTGGCACACACCTAGTTATTGCCCTGCACAGCACCTAGTGCCCCTTATTCCAATTATGCTACACAGTAGTGCCCCTTACACAAAATGTCCACAGTAGTAGCGCTGCTTATACATATAATGCACAGAGTAGTAGAACCCTTACACACACATCATGTCACAGTAGTGGTGCCGCTTACACATAATGCCCACTGTTGGCCACAGTAGTAGCGTTGCTTATACACAATGTCCAATGTATCCCACAGTAGTAGCGTTGCATATACATAATGCCCACTGTTACACTCGGTAGTAGCGCTGATTGTACATAACGCCCACACCAGTTGCCGACAATCTTAGTGCTGCTCATATGCAGGGCAGCCGAGAGGTATGCCGGGCCCCGGTAAAATGTTGGGGACATGGACTAATCATGGGAGGCGTGACAATCTCCTGCGATTAGGCCACACCCCTAAGATGTTTAGAGGGGGTGAAAAAAAACATTCTAAAGTCAGGGGGGGGCGGGGGGGGGGTGTTATTGTGTCCCCCCCCCCCCATGCTCTCATGCTGTCATTGTTACACTCATGCTAAGCCTGCTGTCAGCACACCACATGCTGTAGACGTGTGTGCTACTGCTGTCCGGGAGGGACAGGATGGGGGGCACCCACCGGGCCCCTCCAGCATGCCCGGGCCTGGGTGATTAGTACCCTTCCCCCCTCCCGGCGGCCCTGCTCATATGTAATGCCCACACCAGTTGCCAACAGTAGTAGTGCTGCTTAAACCTAATGCCAACACCAGTTTCTGATAGTAGTAGCGCTGCCTATATGTAACTCCCACACCAGTTGCCGACAGTAGTAGCCCTGCTTATACCTTATGCCCACACCAGTTGCCGACAGTAGTAGTGCTGCGCAAGGCCCACACCAGATGCCGACAGTAGTAGCACTGCTTAGAACTAATGCCGACACCAGTTGCCAACAGTAGTAATGCGTAATGCCCACATCAGTTGCTGACAGTAGTAGCAATGCATACAGGGCCGGCCTTAGGCATAGGCAAACTAGGCAATTGCCTAGGGCATTTGGAATGCCTAGGGGCATCAGCAGCTTATGCTGATTAAAATGATATGCAGCATGCCTATATTCTGTGTGTGAGTGAGGCTGTATCTGCATATTAAATAGTGTATTCATGGAAATCACTGTAACATAGCATTCCGTATGCAGGTACAGCCACAGTCGCACACAGAATATAGGCATGCCACATATCATTTTAATCATCGGAAGCTCCTTGTGTGTGCTGGTCATAACAATGCAAATAAGACGAATTTTCAGCAAAAAAGGCACCCAATGTTAGCAGAACTGGCCAGGAGCTGCATGGCCTATTGAGGCAAGATGTATGAGGAAACATCTGTATCCAAGCAGAGGCAGAGGTCACAGTGTTAGCGGCTGTGCGAGTGCTGTCTGCGGGTGCGTTGGTTGTGCAATAGCGTTCGGCATATGTGTAAGGGGCATTATGTGTGTCATGTATAAATGCATTAATAATGTGCGACATACAGATGGGGCAGGTCCCATCTTGGCAGGGGATGGCGCTGGCGTCGCCAGCCGCCATCCCCCGCCAGCGCCATGGCGATGGTGAGAAGGGGACGCGCGCGCACGAGAGGCGCGCGCGTCCCCTTCCGACGGCGCTTCCACCCATTCCCCCGGGTCCCCGCCGGCTTGCCGGCGGTAACCCGGGGTCCCCGCCGCCTGCCCGCATCCCCCCCTAACCCTGTCCGTCTCCCTGAGGCGGAACGGACAGGGTTTCCGTCGCGCTGGCGACGGAGACTGAGACGCGCGTGCGCGTGAGACGCACGCGCGTCTCAGTGTATTCGCTGGCGCGGCTGCTGGCGGTTCGCCAGCGCGGACGTCCTGGCGACCCGCCAGCCAGGATGGGACCTGACCCATCTGTATGTGTAACAGGCATTATGTGTGTCATGTGTATAAGGGAATTAATAATGTGCAACATATGTGTAATGGGCATTATGTGTGTCATATGTATAAGGGCATTAATAGTGTGCAACACATGTGTAAGGGGCATTATGTGTGTCATTATGTGTATGAAGGGCATTAATAAAGGTTGGCATAATGTATAAGGGGCATTATGGTTATAAGGACATTAACAATGTGTGTCATGTGTAAGGGACATTACTGTGTGGTATTATCAGGGGTGCCGAGAGAAAGGGGTAGGGGGTACAAATTACCCAGGCCAAAGTCTGATGGGAGGGCCCAGTGGGGGCCCTGGGCTCCCTCTCCTTAAGTGACAGCAGCAGCTGCAGCTCTTCTCCTCTGCCCAGCACACACAGCTTTGTGCTGGGTTGCAGTGTGGCCATGGAGGTGGCTAAAATACAATACTTTCTCAGGATTTTTTTCTAAGGGTATAATGTGAAGAATGTGAGGAGTAATGTATATAAGGTAAAGTGGTACTACAGTGTGGTGTAACATGAATAAGGAACACCATTGCATGATATAATGTGAATAAAGTTTCATTCATGTGTGGCATAATTTGAATTGGGGGTAAAATTGTGTGGCCATGCCCCTTCCCAACAAGAACACACCCCTGTTTGGGCTGCGCACCAAATGTGTGCACTGTTTCTATTTAAAATATTGCGGGTAGGAGCACCAAAATGATGACTGCTATGATGAGGGTTGATGGTGCTGGGAAAGGGTAGCAGGGTCAGAGGTGGAACTAGTGGCGGTGCTAGGGGGCACCAGCCAAAATCTTGCCTAGGGCGTCATTTAGGCTAGGGCTGGCTCTGAATGCATAATGCCCACAGCAAATGCTGACAGCAATAGCAATGCGTAATGCCCACACCATATGGCGACAGAAGTAGCGCTGCCTATACATAATGACCACATCAGATGCCAACAGCAGTAGCGCTGCCGGTACTTCTGTACTTTCACGGCGCCAGCATGGCGCCGCGCGTCAGAGTCCCCTTGCGGGGCTCGCTTCGCTCGCCCACGCTGCGGGCTCGGTGGCTCGCTACGCTCGCCACGCTAATTAAAATCAACTCCATGCCAACATGGATAGTGGAGGTATGAACTATCCATGTTGGCATGGCGTTAACTTAGTTTATTTTACTTAATTAGTGGCGAGCGTAACCCGGAAGTACGCGCGTCGCCATGCTGGCGCCGTGAAAGTAAAGAAGTACCGTGCTGCCTATACATAATGCCTACACCAGATGCCAACAGTAGTAGCGCTGCATATACGTAAGGCCCACACCAGATGCCGACAGTAGTAGCACTGCCTATGTATAATGCCCACACCAGTTGCCAATGCCGACAGTAGAAGCGCTGCCTATACATAACTCCCCTAGGCTTCCCCACAGACAGAGGAGAGGATCATAGTGCTGAGCCTAATATTCCAATAGACCCAGTAGTTGCAGGTGGATAAGAGGCTACAAGATGCCACGAGCAGCCGATGAATGGGAGGAACAGCCTGGAGCTGCTGTCTGGAGCTCAACGGGGGCCTTAACAAGACTGATCAAGGTTACAGGCATAGCTCCATACCTCCTTGAAGAAGGCTCCACGAGCTGAAATGCGTTGAGGATTACACCCTCTAAGAAGAAACCAAGGCACATATCCAAAGGAGAACTACCCCTGTGAGAAACATCCACCCGCTACCTTCACGGCGCTAGCAGCATTGTCAGCACGCTCTGAGAGAAGCAGGCGACGGGAGAGAGACGGAGGACGCACCAAGGTGTGAGGAGATGGTAAGTAGGAAGTAGGATCCGGAGCGAGAGGCAGGAGGGATCCCAGGCACGACGGTGGGAAGCGGCGCACACGCCAATCTATTGGCCACGGCGGCGTCAATCCCATCTCCTGTACATACACGGAGCTGCATATACAGAGACCGCGACTGTGGCATACTGTGTGACCCACACGTGTGCCGTGCTCACACGGATCTGAGCGCTCCGGTTAGACTGGCACCCTAAGCTGCACCACCCACACCCTCTCCCGAAAACCTGTACATTTACATTTTGACGTCACAAAGGGGTACCCGAAGATATGCATACTTGTACAGACCTTATTATCTGATTTGCGGGACGCCACACTCAGAAAACTGGTCCATTGTTAGACTTGTTCTTTATCTCTCCCCCACAAAGGAGGATAAGTGGACATTACTTTTATCTTTAAGTTTTCAAGTTAATAAGGAGACCGCTCCCCACATAGTTTGGCACGACGGGCTGTGAGCCTGGTGCACATTCTTGGGGACCTCGATCTCACACTTGTTAAACCTAGGCACTTGCAACTGTATCACTTGTAACTCATTTTATTCTTTTGTTTACCAAGTAAAACATTGTTGCCAAATACAAATTGCCTACTTATTCAGTGCACCACAGTAAGATATAGGGATAGAGCTCAGCACAAAAACCCACTTTTTACAAGGTTACAGGCAGACAGCCAATGTGTGCTGTAAAGCTGCACTATCACTGGAACTGCAGGTGAAAGCAGGGCTCCCTCCTAAGACCCAATCAAAGTTGCAACAGCAGCGGTGTACCGCTGCTGAGTGAAGGATCACCGGACACACAAATACTGCTATATATGTTGTCTCTGGGAATTCCGCCACTGATAAAAAGTGTCCCCTGTCTGTAGCATGACACCGCTCTCTGTTGGAACTCGGTGCTGGTTACAAAATATGGGGGACCCCTACTCTTTTTGTCCCCCGTATATTTGGAACCAGGACTTGTCCAAGAGCCCAGTGCTGTTGTTTAAATAAGGGTGGACCCCATCACTTTTACCTCCCGTATTTGGGAAACCAGGACCGACTCACTGAGCCAGGGGTTGGTTATGATGCGGAGAGGGGACCCACACCGTTTTCTTTTTGTTTTTTTTACACACTTTTTTCGACAGAACCATGCACTGATCTCTCTGATCTGTGCATGCTTTTATTAAACTGGCCTGGACCTGGTCTATTTTCTTGCGATTTATGATAATGTTTAGGGTGCGATTTGAAAAATCGCACCCTATTACATTTGCTATTTGAAAAAAACATCTGAATGCAATTTTTGAAGTGTTATTTTTTGGGTCACGGCAAAACAGACAATTTTTACTGCAAACCGCTTGCTGCTACATGTGACATTTTCGGAAAACTTGCAAATTCGTCTGCTTTTGACCAAAGAAGCCACACAAGTCTAAATATGAGCTTCTATGACTACAGGAAAAGCACTGCAGCTGACCTGCAACTGCCATCACTGAGAATAATGTTTCTGCTGTGCAGGTCACACTTGAGGTGGACTCAAGGGTTACCATGGCCCAGTTAGAGAAGGAGATGGGTATCTCCACAAATAGCATGGCCTGAGAAAGGTCTGCTGGGCAGGGCAGGCAACAGGGGGGGTCAAGGGGGACAAGTGTGACGGGCCACAAAGATCTGAAGGGCTCCAGAGTTTCCATACCCCGGCACGGCCAATGCCTGTAATAGCTGGCCTGTCAGTGACCCTTGCGGCCCGGCCGTCTACTGTGCACCATCTCTTTTTGGCTGAGTTTGACTGACTCACTGTGTGCCACTGCCTGTCTACTGTGTGTGCACCCTGCCACTTGGCGTGCAGAGCCATCTACTCTGTGTGTGCGCATGGCCTGGGGCCGCAGGCGCACAGCCGTACCCGCCACTGGTGCTCTGGCTCCTGTACTTTTACTGCACATGCGCGGGTCGTCTGTTCCGCAGTCTGTGAAAGACCTGCCCTGCCTGCTCGTAGTGCTCAGCATTCTTTTGTGAAAGTGACAGGCCAGCAGCAGCCGGAGCCAGCAGGTAGCAACAACTAGAGCCAAGCCAGCAGGACTAAGAACGAGAGAAGTCTGCACCTGAAAGCAGGATCTGAAGCAGCAAAAGGTTAAATGACGCTCATGCAAAAGAGCGTTGTGTGGATTTGGGATTAGGTGGGAGGCCCCAGAAATATCACTGTACGGGGCCCCAAGATTTCTGTTGCCGGCCCTGCTGCTGGGTGCCCCCTCAGCTGACTAAAGAGCAAAAGGAAGCTCAGGTGACTTGGCACCACAACATGCTGTCCAGGTTTGATGGTGGTCACTCAAACTCTGTCTGGGACATCGTTGGTAGGGATGAATCCTGTACGTACCATTGTCATGGTGACTGCTTTTGTGGCAAAGACTGGTCATATTACTACCGTACCACTCAAGCAGTAGGGCGCAGTCACTGGGGATTGGTACACCAACCTAAGCCTGCTGGAAGCCATCTCCAAGCATCATTCAAGAAACCGCCACTATGGCACCCTTCTCCATCACTTTCTCACAAGTCAAAAAAAGTGGTGTATTCTCTGGCCCAAGAACACAGTATTTTAGTCATGCACTGTACAGTCCAGACCTGGCTCCCTGTGACTTTTTTGTGCTCCCACAAATCAAGTGCAAGTTGCATGGGATGCATTTTGAGTCACTGGGAGCTGCAGTAAAGACCTTCATCCAGCATGTAAATGACCTACATGCGTACTGGTCCTGCTTCTTCAAGTGGTTTGAAGACATGCAACTTTGCATAGACTCCTCTGGCGAATATTTTGAAAATTGCACACCCCTCGTATGTGTTAGCATTGGCTTGCAGCATTATGTCCAAAAATATTAATAAGTGTTACTTCCTTCCATGCTTACCTTTTATATAGGTTGGAGCCAGATCTGCTCCATGCACTGATACGGAAATCATCCCCAGATTGCTGTTTCCCTTCACAATAATATACAGCAAGCCTCCCCAGACACAGGAAATCACAACCCTCTGATCAGTAACACTCTTCTTGTAGACCACCACAGGAGCACGGAACAGCACTTTTTGACCACTCAGGTCATCTGTATGACAGCCAATCTGAACCTGTAATACATAGCAAAAGGATATGGTAAATGGAAACTACATAACTACATTATGCAAAGAAACTTACAGTCATTCACTAGTTTAAACATGATTGCAGTTGAGTTAAGTCTCCCTCAGAGTAGTGGAACAGTATTTGATATTGGTGGAGTTTAGGTTCTGTATAGTGATTAGTGTCATGTGGGTTTTGTCTGTGTTTGATTCAGTCTGTAGTGTGCCGTCACACCGTTAATTTACTATGAAGTTTTTGAAGGTTTATAATCCTAGCAGTTTATGTATTATTTTATTGAATCATTTATTAATTAAGGTCTGTTATATACTGTAAATAGTGCATTTTAGTGATGACATAAATGCTTATTTATATAAGTGATAAATGTTTATATGGAAATAATTCCGTTGGTTCTAATTTATGAGTATGTGAAATGGTTAAAGGTGCAATTGCTGTTATGTAATAAAAATATTACTGTACATTGCCACATAATGACTATTCCTGAGAAGTCCCGGGTGAATGGAACGCATACAGTAGAGTGATATGTTGATGGAACTTACGTGGGTACTCTATTCCAGAACAAGGCGTGGATGCACATTTGTACATCACATTCGCAAGTTAAACTGAGGTGGAATAAGCATGCACCATTACTTCTGAGGAAGCCTCTGACGATACATGCAGGTGGAGAAATGCGTTAAGGCGGTGCATTAAATGTTACCAGCTGGTATAACCATGTATTGTTGGGACAAGCAGCACCAGAAAAACAGACATAACGGGCCAAATGTAGTAGGGTGAGAGTTTCAGATAGTGAGAGATTTTGGGAGAGTTTTCCCATGTTTTTTAAAGCAGCAATCAATTAAACTCTGCAAAACCAGGTTGATTTTGCCATGTATTTGATTGCTGCTTATTACCGAAAGGGAGAAAAATCATTAGATGGTCAGTGACTATCAAATGATCTCTCTCCCCTTCGGCTGCATGCTAGCAAGGGGATGCGGGAGGCAGGGGGGGGGGGGGGGGGATTAATTTGGTGTGGACACGGGCCAGCGAACAGGTCTGAATCAGGCCCTAAGATGAGAGTTCTACTAAAGATGAGATGTTGCCCATTGCAACCAATCAGATTCTATCTATTTTCTTTTAGAAGGTGCTAAATAAATAAGTAGAATCTGATTGGTTGCTATGGGCAACATCCCATCTCCATTAGAACTCCAATCTTAGTAATTGTATCACTTTGTGTCTGCCTAGGGGTTATCAATTTCTCAGGAGGAGCATCTGGCCAGGTCACCATCCTTTCTGACAGCCATACTTGGGCTTGGTATTGACAGAGATCAGGGACCTTATTCTGATCCCATCGCTTCCCCTGTCCCATCGCGTCCCCAGGGAAGTTTGCATGTGGACCAGAATCAGGCCCCATATCCATTGGCTTCTAACAAAATGGAGCAAGTAAGGGTACTTGTTACCTAGAACGGCGCCCATCGCGGGCATCGCATGTACATCGCATGCCATTATAATGGCATACGATGCGACCGATGCGATGCCCGCGATTTCACATAGAAATGAATGGTAAAAGGTAAATCGCGTCGGTCACATCGCATGCGGCCAAAAAAACGCATGCGATGCGACTGACGTGATTACCGCGATTTACATAGGGAACAATGTTAAATGGCCCAATTGACCCGATTTTACATAGGGAACAATGTTAAATGGCCCACAGACCCCAAATAGCCACCCTAAAGTGTGAAATGCCCCCCCCCCAATTGTTAACGCCACCCCACGATCAACGTCAACCCGAAGCGTGGCGAGCGCAGCGAGCCCGCGAGGGGCTGCGGTACGCGTCCTCCGACCTTTTCATACCCCCACTATCCACGTCGGCGTGGAGTCGAGAATAGAAAGTGTGGCGAGCGCAGTGAGCCACCGAGCCCGAAGCGTGGCGAGCGGCGTGGATACCTGTGAAGCCCGCGAGGGGACGCGGATACCTGTGAAGCCCGCGAGGGGACGCGGATACCTGTGAAGCCTGCGAGGGGACGCTTCGGGCTCGGTGGCTCGCTGCGCTCGCCACACTTTCTATTCTCAACTCCACGCCGACGTGGATAGTGGGGTAATGAAAAGGTCCGGGGAACACGTACCGCTGCCCCTCGGGTTGATGTTGATCGTGGGGTGGCGTTAACAATTGGGGGGGCCATTTCACACTTCAGGGTGGCTATTTGGGGTCTGTGGGCCATTTAACATTGTTCCCTATGTGAAATCGGGTCAATTGGGCCATTTAACATTGTTCCCTATGTAAAATCGCGGTAATCGCGTCGGTCGGATCGCATGCGATTTTTTGGCCGCATGCGATGCGACCGACGCAATTTTTTTCCTTGCGATGCCTAGGATCAAAATCGTCGGCGCCATTCTAGGTAACAAGTACTCAAGTAAGTAACTGGCGGACTGGCAGGGAATCTCCTCACATACCTCAAAATGTTAAATGAAAAGAAAATAATTCTGTAAAACAAATTGTTTGAATCAATATGAAGAAACAAATGGGCAATTCCCAGGATTACCTGGAGACCTTTCCCCAAGACTGAGTCTGGAAACAGAAGTGCTGCTGCTTTCCTGGGAGGGAGGTAGAGTCCAGTGCTTCTCCACGCATCTCCACCTGGGGCACAGTATCAGTGTCACTACACATGTATCTCAGTAATCGTTGTCATACATTATGGCAATGATTCAGATTTTACCTTGAGGAAATCTTGCGTGTTGCTTCATTACCAATGTTTTGGAACTGATGCACGGCACTTTTACCTTCATCTATGCTTGCGGCTGAATAGGTGGAAATGGACTGTAACGGGGAGTGCTCATGTAGGCACAGTTCGATGAGGCCGTGTTGATGCAATTACGTGTTATCCAGAGTTGGACGTATTCACAGATTTAAATTTTAAATATTTACTATAAAATATGAGATCGATAAAGCCCCCATTACCGGCATTGATGATCCAGCGCTGCCTTTCTAGCTTCAGCAATTCCTTACGGGCATCCCTGCTCAGTGAAGCAGTCATGCAAACACAAGTGGATACTGGATATTGAGCATGTACATGACTCAGCAAACTGTTGCTGGTAGAGTTAAGGTGCATACATATGGCACATTTTTAGCAATGGTCGATTTTATCTATGGCCCTTATTCCGATCTGATCGCAGTACAAATTTATTCTCAAAATGGGCAAAACCATGTGCACCAGGTGGCCAGCTGACATCCGGTTATGTCAGCTGTCTGCCCACCGCACGTGTGTCACGTGTTATGAACTCTGCTAGACTCTGGATGATACGACAGCTGGCAGTAGGGAAAAAGGTCAGGCGTGAGCCCGCAGCTGGGACCGCTGTTTAGGACGGCCACAGCGAAACCTACACTGACTCTGTTGAGTCCCCCGGGCAGATGGAATACCCCTGCAAGTGCTAGGCTTCGCCTGTAGCCGCCGCGTTCGACAGAGCCAGTTAGGCCGGCTCTGACCCCGATGCAGCCAGGTGTTAAGTAAAGACAAGGGGTGAGCAATCGCCAGGGGGTATCTCAAAAGGACCGTCTTACTACAAGGGCCTAGCTGGGAATATACCCCTGACTAACGGCACCGGGCCAAGAACGGGGAATTGCGACCCAGTCGCAGACACAAAGAAGATACAATGGGGAATCACGGAATGGGGACACACAAAAGGTCAATGATTCCCCACAGCTGGGAGCAGTGGGAAAAGGGTACACCCCTGCCTATAGGAAGCTGGGGCCACAGACAAAAACAACACAGGATGAAACAAGTGACAGGAAGACACAAGAGCAAGGATGACAAGCCCACGGAGGGGAACAGCCACGGCGGGCAAATGAGCAGACCTGGTAGAACAACCGGACTCCAACGGAGCACTTACGTGACCCACAGATAGATGACAGGAGAGGGTAAGACACAGGCTCAGGTCCGGGACAGGTATGCTGACAGGACCAACAGGGACTGCAGGAACACAAGAAGAGACGCTGGAGAATCCTGGAGGAGTCCAGGAAGAAAGACACTGGAGCTTGCTAAGAGACTCCGGGGACCGGGTGATAGGGCTAATGCTTGGGAAGCAAAATACTATAACCGGCGTCTGTTCCCAGCAGACGCCGGCTTCTTATTCCCCAGAGGCGCCTCCCTGCGTGACGTCAGGCGCGCGCAGGGTTGACGCAGGGCGGAAGTTTGGGGACGCTGCCTAGCAACGTCCCGACGCCCGGCCTCAGAGAGAGGCTTGGGACGTTGCCGGGCAACGATCCCAGCCCTGTTGTTCTGCTGCACATCCGCCGACCGTCCGGGTGCTGGGGATCCCGGACGGCGGCGTGCGACAGTACCCCCCCCCCTTGAGGAGGGATTAACAATCCCTTACCACCAGGTTTAAACGGGAATTGTCGAAAGAACACCCTTTTAAGATTGGGTGAATGCAGGTCTCTATCCGGAACCCAGGACCTTTCCTCCGGACCAAAGCCCCTCCAATGTACCAGGAACTGTAGGGAACCTCTCACGAGCCTGGAGTCAAGTATCCTTTCGACGCGAAATTCCTGTTGTCCCTGCACCATGACCGGTGCAGAACCCGCACCGAACTTGCGGGGAAATTTCCGCGAAAACACCACAGGTTTGAGAAGGGAAGCATGGAAGGTATTAGCAACTTTGAGGGACTTGGGTAGAGAAAGTCGAAATGCTACCGGATTAACCCTCTTCACAATCTGAAATGGACCAATGAACCGGGGTCCCATCCTTGCCGAAGGTTGATGAAGTTTGATATTGCGGGTAGACAGCCAGACCCAGTCACCCACCTTAAACCGACAAGGACGTCTAGACTTGTCTGCGAATACCTTCTCCCTTAAAGATGCTTCCTTAAGGGCCCTATGGATACTCCTCCAAATGACTCTAAGTCGAGAAACAGAAGAGGAAGTAGACCTGGGAGCATTAGGTCCCAAGGAGTTGGCCCGAGGATGGAATCCATACACTGCAAAAAAGGGTGACGTCTTGGAGGCCGAATGATGCGCGTTGTTATAAGCAAATTCGGCTATGGCTAAGAAAGTAGCCCAGTCATCCTGTAACTTGGACACAAAGCATCTTAAGTACTGTTTGAGAGACTGGTTCAGTCGCTCAGTCTGCCCATTAGACTGCGGATGAAAGGCCGAAGTGAGACTGGTCTTAATTTTTAAGGCGGAACAGAATAGTCTCCAGAATTGGGCCACAAATTGCGGACCGCGGTCAGAAACTATATCTGTAGGCAACCCATGCAACCTAAAAATGTGTTTTAAAAATAAGGGAACCAGCTCTTTGGCCGAGGGTAACTGCCTCAGGGCCACAAAGTGCGCCATCTTAGAAAATCTATCAATGACTACCCAGATCACCTGACACTGGGATGAGGCAGGCAACCCAACGATGAAGTCCATGGCCAAGTGTGACCAAGGTCTACCCGGAATGGACAAGGGCATTAATTCCCCTAATGGTCGAGACCGAGGGACTTTATGCCGGGCACAGACCGGACAGGACAAGACAAACTCCTTAGAATCCTTAGACATTCCTGGCCACCAAACTACCCGAGAAAGAAGAGCCAGTGTCTTAACAACTCCAGGATGACCTGCAATCTTGGAGTCGTGGCACTCGGAAAGAACTCTGCGTCTTAAAGACGGAGGAACAAACAACTTGTTCTCAGGGGTTTGTACCGGGGCTTGCCCTTGAGCTTGGTGGAGAAGACCTTCCAGAGTTTGATTAAATCCTGCGTGAATGCATGATGCTGACAGGATAGGTCCCTTGCTGAACCTATTATCGTGTTGGGGAAGGAAACACCGAGAAAGGGCATCCGCTCTGATGTTCTTCGACCCAGGCCTATACGAAATAACAAAGTCGAAGCGCATAAAAAAAAGTGCCCAATGAGCTTGCCGGGCGTTGAGTCTTTTTGCAGATTCAATGTACTGCAGATTCTTGTGATCTGTCAGGACGAGAATCTGATGAGCTGCCCCCTCGAGCCAATGTCGCCACTCATCAAAGGCCCATTTGATTGCGAGTAACTCTCTATTACCAACGTCATAATTGGTCTCTGCCTGGGAAAATTTTCTGGACATGTAGGCACAGGGGTGAAGTTTCAACGAGATAGAATCCCTCTGGGATAGTACTGCCCCTGCTCCAACCTCGGAAGCATCTACTTCCACTATGAATGGAAGGTCTGGATTAGGATGTTTAAGAACCGGGGCTGAAATGAAGGCTTGCTTCAAGGTCCTGAAGGACTGCTCAACTTGAGGGGACCAGGCAGAGGGGTCGGCCCCTTTCTTGGTTAAAGCCACCAATGGTGCCACGATAGAAGAGAAAGAATGGATTAATCGCCTATAATAATTGGCGAATCCAAGGAATCTCTGGATCGCCTTTAAATTGGTCGGACGGACCCAGTCCACAATGGCTTGGAGTTTCTTAGGGTCCATTTGAAACCCTTGAGAGGAAATTATGTACCCTAAAAAGGATACTTGACTAACTTCGAATTCGCATTTCTCCAGTTTAGCGAACATTTGATTCTCTCTCAACTTCTGTAACACTTGACGAACCTGGAATCTATGCGAATCTAGATCCCGGGAGAAAATCAAAATGTCGTCCAAATAGACGACCACAAAATTGCCTAAAAATTCACGAAGTACATCGTTGATTAGGTCCTGGAAGACGGCTGGGGCATTGGAGAGGCCGAAGGGCATAACCAGATACTCATAGTGCCCTGTTTGAGTACTGAAGGCCGTCTTCCACTCATCCCCCTCCTTAATTCTTATAAGATTGTAAGCTCCCCGGAGATCAATTTTAGTAAAAATGGTTGCAGACCGCAATTGATCGAAAAGGACTGTAATTAAGGGGAGAGGATAAGTGTTCTTCACCGTGATTTTGTTTAGGGCACGGAAGTCTATACAGGGCCTTAAGGAACCATCTTTTTTAGCAACAAAAAAGAATCCGGCGCTGAGAGGGGATTTGGACGGCCGGATGAATCCTTTAGCAAGACTCTCCTGTATATAATCGTCCATAGCTTTTGTCTCTGGGACGGACAAGGCGTATAACCTACCCTTGGGCAAGAGAGCGTTAGGAACTAACTGAATGGCACAGTCATATGAACGATGTGGAGGCAGACTGTCTGCCTTGCCTTTTGAGAATACATCAGCGAAGTCCTGATACGAAGAGGGAATTCCGGCAAGGGAAATGGAGGCTAAAATGACTGAGGTATTAAGACAATGTTCGTCACAAAACATATTCCAATGGGTAATCTCCCCTAAATTCCAATCAATGGTAGGGTTGTGCTTCTTCAACCAAGGATACCCTAACACAATGGGGACAGCTGGACAAGATGTTAAGAAAAAAGAAATCTCCTCCTCATGAAGTAATCCGATGGTCAATCGCACAAGAGGAGTTTGAAAAGATATGGCCCCATTGGAAAGGATACTCCCGTCTAAACCTCGTAAGGTAACAGGCCTGGGAAGCGTAAGACGGGGAATGCTCAACCTCTGAGCCACGGAGATGTCCAGAAAGTTTCCGGCCGCGCCGCTGTCAATAAATGCCGTACCGGAAAACTTGTTACCCATAAAATAAATACTCCCTGGAACTAATAAAGAGTCTTGAGAGGAAAAAAGCTGTAGGCCTAAGTGAACCCTCTCCTCGTTCACTTGGCCCGGGCTTTTACTGGCCTGTTGGGACAATTCCGAAGAATATGTCCTTTACTCCCACAATACAAACATAAACCGGAGCTAAGCCGCCGGGCTCTTTCTTCCGGCGTAATGCAGGCCGCTCCAATTTGCATAGGTTCGTCACACTCCTCAGGAGCTACAGGGACGTATGGAAGAGACCGAATTTGAAAACCTCGCTCGGATCTCCGCTCACGGAGACGACGGTCAATTTTGATGGCCAATTCCATCAGTTTATCTAGGGAATTGGGCGCGGGGTACTGAATAAGGCTGTCCTTGATGTCATCGGACAAGCCACAACGGAACTGACTCCGTAATGCAGGGTCGTTCCATCCGCAGTCGTTTGACCAGCGACGGAACTCCGTACAGTAGGCCTCTGCCGGGTCTTTCCCCTGTTTAAGGGCCCGGAGATGGGTCTCTGCAGAGGCTTCTCTGTCCGGATCGTCATACAGCAACCCTAAGGAGCTAAAAAAGCTGTCGACCGAGGACAAGGCCGGACTATCGGAAGGTAACCCGAACGCCCAAGCTTGAGGATCCCCTTGTAATAAAGATATTACCAGACCAACACGCTGGGATTCGGAACCAGAAGACCGAGGCCGCAACCGAAAGTATAATTTACAACTTTCCCGGAAATTAAAGAAGGCTTTTCGATCCCCTGAGAACCGATCCGGCAAATTCATCTTAGGCTCTGAAACCCCTGGCTCTGGAGGATGCATCCTCTGTTCTTGGGAGGTTACCTTCAATGACAACTCTCGTACCATTTGCGTTAAGCCCTGGATCTGATCCGAGAACGTCTGGGCAGAGGGATTCATGACAACTGGAGAATCCACACAAAAAAGAAGGCAGTGTACACCCTAACATCACCTATTATGTTATGGCCGGTTATAATGTTATGAACTCTGCTAGACTCTGGATGATACGACAGCTGGCAGTAGGGAAAAAGGTCAGGCGTGAGCCCGCAGCTGGGACCGCTGTTTAGGACGGCCACAGCGAAACCTACACTGACTCTGTTGAGTCCCCCGGGCAGATGGAATACCCCTGCAAGTGCTAGGCTTCGCCTGTAGCCGCCGCGTTCGACAGAGCCAGTTAGGCCGGCTCTGACCCCGATGCAGCCAGGTGTTAAGTAAAGACAAGGGGTGAGCAATCGCCAGGGGGTATCTCAAAAGGACCGTCTTACTACAAGGGCCTAGCTGGGAATATACCCCTGACTACCGGCACCGGGCCAAGAACGGGGAATTGCGACCCAGTCGCAGACACAAAGAAGATACAATGGGGAATCACGGAATGGGGACACACAAAAGGTCAATGATTCCCCACAGCTGGGAGCAGTGGGAAAAGGGTACACCCCTGCCTATAGGAAGCTGGGGCCACAGACAAAAACAACACAGGATGAAACAAGAGCAAGGATGACAAGCCCACGGAGGGGAACAGCCACGGCGGGCAAATGAGCAGACCTGGTAGAACAACCGGACTCCAACGGAGCACTTACGTGACCCACAGATAGATGACAGGAGAGGGTAAGACACAGGCTCAGGTCCGGGACAGGTATGCTGACAGGACCAACAGGGACTGCAGGAACACAAGAAGAGACGCTGGAGAATCCTGGAGGAGTCCAGGAAGAAAGACACTGGAGCTTGCTAAGAGACTCCGGGGACCGGGTGATAGGGCTAATGCTTGGGAAGCAAAATACTATAACCGGCGTCTGTTCCCAGCAGACGCCGGCTTCTTATTCCCCAGAGGCGCCTCCCTGCGTGACGTCAGGCGCGCGCAGGGTTGACGCAGGGCGGAAGTTTGAGGACGTTGCCTAGCAACGTCCCGACGCCCGGCCTCAGAGAGAGGCTTGGGACGTTGCCGGGCAACGTCCCCAGCCCTGTTGTTCTGCTGCACATCCGCCGACCGTCCGGGTGCTGGGGATCCCGGACGGCGGCGTGCGACATCACGGACACATTAGCTTGTGTATGCCCAGCGTTTTCATGGGAACGCCCATGAAACGCTGGGCGTTCACATATGCTAATGGCCCAGGCCGGCACCCCATGCCCCTCTCCACCCCCCGCTTGCAAGGCTGGGTGCATGAACAGACTTTTTGCCAAGTTCGCACGCACATAGCATATATACACATGTGCAGAAATACGTGAGAGTACGATGCCACGAGGGGGGGAGGGTAGATGGGGACACCAGTGGACCTTTAGAAGTACGTTTTGCTGAATACCAGCTGCATTCTTGTTTGTATAACAGTTTTATAAAACAAAATATGCATCTGGTGTTCTTTTTCATTGATAAATGTCACAATTCAAGGTCTGAGAAACACTTACATTCCAAGATTTTCTCTAGGCTTGCTCAGAGACTGTCATTCAGATCTGCACTGCGCCAGTTGTGCTCTGTCAGTGTCTCCCGCGATATCATCTCAGTGGGCACCACTGAACACAGTCTGCGACCTTGGTGTTCACAAACTTCCAGCATTGGGCCTTCTCCCCAATACAGGCTTCAAGCCTTTACACATGCACACCAAACATCATTTCTGTCTCCAACATGGGCGCGTCCATATTGGTTCGAGTCACAGCTCCTCAGCCAATCCTGGACTGGCTTTTCTTACATCACTCCGCTACAACCAATCTGCTGCATTCTCTGCCTATAAGTATGCTGAAGCTGGGCCAAGCAAACAGTTAGTGCAATGATGTGCTTAGGGCAGTAATTCTGAAACTGTGGGTCCTGACCCCCAAAGTGGGTCCCGACCTTCTCAGCATGGGGTCGTGACTCCATGTTGCTGACCATCAGGCTGATGACTTTTCTTATCTCAGTCAATAAGTCAAGGATTCTGAAAGATCTGTTGAATTGTCTGTTACTTCAGACTCCTCTCATCACTCTGTGCCTCCACAATACTGCCATGTATGTGCTGTCTGCTGACTACACATGCAATGTGATGACCTTCTGCAGTAACTTGCTTGGGTCCTGTCATTATTTTTATAGTCTGATGGGGTCCCAGAGCAAAATAGTTTGAGGACCCCTGGCTTAGGGTAACAGTGTCTCCTGTTACCTCTGAATGTTTCCTGCTTTCCATAGTATCTTCGGCTTACCACCTTGCTGCAGCTCTCCAGTGTCCAGACCTTGGTTCTATCCAGAGTCCCTGCTTCAACATCAGTTCCAGCTGACTATCGTTACACTGCCTTCACTTCTTACTTCCATTGCTACCTGCTGGTGTATCCAGTACCACCTAATTTACCAGCTACCTGCTCAGAGCGTCAACATAACTACAGGTTGAGTATCCCGTATCCAAAATGCTCGGGACCAGGAGAATTTTGGATAACGGATTATTCCGTATTTCGGAATATTTTAATATTTCAATGATGTATTTTGAAGTATCTTGCATTTATGCTGTATAAACACATATTATACACACAAATATATTTTATTACCACATAAAATACACACAAACATATTTTAATTGTTCAAAAAACAAGGTTTCAAAACGTGAAACAAAATGTGTGTACTATCTCAGCACTGAATTTGAATGCCAAGCAATCATTGTCTTGCACATATATAGTGCCAGTTACATATCATGTCCCCAGTGATGCTGTTACATATGTCCCCAGTGAGTTTTTAGCAAAGAAAATTTTTTTTTTCACTTTCTGGAATGTCCGTATTTCGGAATAATTCGGATAACGGATATTCGGATACGGGATACTCGACCTGTATTACCACCAACATCAGTTGCATCAACATCAGTTGCAGTCATCATCGGTGGACCTCTTAGTGACTGTGTTAGTGGTATCTACTTGAGCCATATACTTACCTGCAGTGTCTCTCCTGGGTATCCTCCACCATCCTCGGTCAGGAACATTTCATATCTCCAGCATTTTATTCTGTATATTACTCACCTGACTCGTCCATTGACTTTAACTACCACGCTTTTGGGCCTTATACATTGCTTTCAGTGGTTAGCATTTTACATGCAGTCCTAACTAATTAAAGAACCCAGCTTCCGTTTCACTCCAGCCTCAGTACAAAGTCACCCCTCAGAAATGAGAATAAATGGGGATATTTATTCTTTTAGTGTGGAGGGTGTCCAAACACACTTGGCGCTAGCCTTGACCACACTGTACCGGCAACAGCTCTTCAGCTTCTTACAATAGGCCCTTGAGCATTTTAAGCTCAAGCAATGTAGGTATTAATCTGTCCCAAGACCTTTTTCAAAGACAATGAAATCAGAAGACAATGCTCATTTATCTTCTGATGCAGTTTTTAACCTTTAAAATGGCCCTGGAAAATCATTGTCATTATATTAAGAGGATACCCCTTATACATTTATGAATGACCCTGTCATATGCAAGCGTGTGTGTTTTATATATATGTGCATGCGTGAGTCTTTGTTCATCTATACTGTATGTGTATATGTATTTTTTCTTTATAACAATAATACTGTACCGGTGTTTGTAGCATCAATCTGCACAGTGATGGGAGGTGTGTCCAGCAAATCTTTCAATTCTTGGTCATCTTGTTTAATAAAGCAGCTGAGATCTTGGGCCAGCGACAGCATGAAAGCCTTCGTGGAGCCTTTTTTCACTGGACAACTTTTGCTAACATCAGGTAGTTTATTGCCAAGCACTAGGCAGACCAGCTCCTGCCGCAGCAACGAGATTAGAGGGCTTTCTGGCAGCTTCAAAAAACTTGAGGTATCCCGTGTGAGCTGTGACATCCAACAATCCAGAGGAGGCTTCTGCTCTGCTCCACACTGCAGGTCACACGAAAACTGGCTGATTGCTCTGGGAAAGTGATATGTGGTAGCAGTTTGCTGAGGATCCAAAGGATGATATACTGCTGGGTGAACTGTCTTCTCTAGAATGGTAAATCCAAACTTGTTAAGGATTTTGTTTCCTGGGTATTCAGAACACACATTTGGATTAGAATAGGACCAGTACCAGGAATGGCCAGCAATGAACAGACCTCCTCCTTCTGCCACAAACTGATGGATTTTGCCTGCATCTTTATCACTATAAGACGTACAGCAGTATACACTGTGTATTTTAGGAAACAGTTGTGCTAGTTCACAAGTAAAACCACCATTCTCTAAAAAAGGAAGAAGACCTCTATAATTTGAGTTAACACCAACTCTTCCCTTTCCTCCCTTTAACAGCCATTGCATGGTGTTCAGAAATAAGGTCCTGAGCTCTGGTTTAAGGAGCATACTTTCATGTGTTCCCACAAAAACTCGGCCTTTGCCATAGTATCCAGCACCAAGAAAACATTGATTATTTTTGGTCAGACCTACTGGGAATGTCAGAGGTCCATGAAGCAGAAGTTCGGAACAAAGGCCACTACTTCTGGTATCCACATCTTTAACACCTTCCATAAGTTGCTCTAAATCTGCTGAAAAGTTCAACCTGTGTAAAACACAATGAAATACACATGCAGCCATCAGCAGTGTAACATACAGTATGTCAGATACAGAAATAGTGACCTTTCTATCAGGACAGGAGCATTACATCATAACATGGAGCAACATTTAAAGAGGACAGATATGCCAAATAAACCTGAGTGAGCATTGATCCAATTTAAGAAAAGAAAAATACTATTCTCAAGTAAAAACCAACATAATAAGCACGAGTTAAAAAATAATAAGACATTAATATGAGAGATGTAATAATAGTTAATGAAATACGTTGTACCTGATTGATATTTCTGTTTCATGTAATAAAACACATCAAATATGATGCATGGCAAGACAGATATGACATACTGTATGACGAGCTGAATATGATGTATGATGAGTTGGAAGTGACGTATGAGAAGCTGGATACAGTATGATGTACTGTATGATAAGCTGCATTTTACGTCAGATGAGCTGGATATGATGTATGATGAGCTGGATATGACGTACAGTATGACGAGCTGGATAAGAATATGTCAGGTTTTGTGAGTATAACATATACTGAAAAGCACAGGACTTTATGATCCAATCACAGCTCTCCTATTTAAGCTGTGCTCCTGGGAAGGAGGAGGAAGAGTTCAGTCTGATAGAGCTGCCTATGTTTGAATGCCCCATCGGGCAATCAAACATAGGCGTGGTTTTGCATCCCTCCACTGTACTGAGTTTTAACAGCTGCAGGACCAGCTGCGGGCACCACACCCAGTGGATGCTCTCCTGCAGCCTTCCAGACAAGCAGCACCCCTGACCTCCCCACCTGCAGCACATGGCAGGCATTGTAAAAATGCACCACCCACCCCCCAGACTGACAAACCTGCAGGGACATACACAAGGAGAGGAGAGGGAAAATGGGGGATATCTGTGCACAAGCTAGGTAATGAAAGATTGTGGTGTATATCGTGATCCACAATTTTGATGATGTATCTTAGAGAATGTCTCGAGATAAACAGGTTGGGACAGGGCTGGAGCCACCACTAGGCAGCTTTAGGCAATTGCCTATGGGCAGTGGCCACTGGAGTGCGGAACCTCACGCTGCCGATATATACTATTCTATTACCTGCTTTACTATTCTATTACTTCAGCTCCCCCTCTTCATTATGAGACGAGGAGCAGTGATGAAGCAGCCGCATATGTTTCATCACCCCAGGTGAATGAAGGGACTTTAGGTAAGAGGGCTCAACAATTGCATACCTCCCAACAGTCCCGATTCTTGAGGGAATGTCCTGGTCCCGCGGTGGGGGGCTGTTGTGAGTCCCCCCTGTCAGCTGCTGAGCAGCGGTGAATAAACGTGGTGCGCATGCGCACAGCATCTACTACCGCAGCCAGGTGGGCTGGGGCATGGCTAGAGGCTCACAGAGCCTCTGGGCCATGCCCCCACAGCGTCAAAATGGGGGCGTGACCTTGTGCGAATACGCAAGTATAGATCATGCCCCCTTTCTGGATAGCAACGCTCCCTAAATGTTCGGGCATGATAGCGATCATCGCTGTCCATACACACTGGGCATATTTGCCCAGTGTGTATGGACCTTTACAGTATCAAAGATGTTATGATAGAAACATTTTAAAATAAATACTGTATATATAATTAAAATAAAAGGTTTCAGTCACTTATCATGACTGTAGTTTATTTTAATCTGTGACATTTTATTTAGCATCCCCCTCTAACCTATCAGTACAGTACACTTTTTGAGGTGCCATTTATCAGAGTTCATTTATTGTCAGTATTCTTTTATTCGGCATTAATCCCTGACGTTTTAAGAAGCAATTTAATACCAATCTTACCAAAACTACTTTGATACCTTTTTCAGAATATGTCCCATAACAGGAACAGGACATTAAAGTGCACTTAGCATTATGGTGCATGGTATGTGGCCATGTGATTATTTGGCTGTGCCTTAGGCCAGACTCTCCCATGCTGGGCGAAATGCACTAAGCCTTGAAAAGTTATTTTATTGGGTGGATTAAAATGTTATATCAATCCCCAATGGCTAGAGTCGTGGTGAACGGCTTCACCACGGAACCATTTGGTCTAACCCGTGGGACACGTCAGGGGTGCCCCCTGTCCCCGATCCTGTTCAATTTAGCCCTGGAGCCTCTTGCTTGTAAAATCAGAGAAATAGATAGGATGGAAGTTTCAGAGTCAAGGGGTTTTGGTAAAAAGGAGATCATCTCTCTGTATGCCGATGATATGATGATATTTGCTGGGTCTCGTGCTCGTGCGCTACCAATGTTACTCCAAATTATAGAAAAACATGGGCAGTACTCAGGTTTAGTGATTAATTGGGAAAAATCAAACATTATACCAAAAAAAGGGCTAGCCACTCATCAAGTAATGAGCAAGGCTCTTAAATGGACCAATCAGGTGGAATATTTGGGAGTAACGATCTCCAATAATCCTAAAGATTATATTAAAAACAATTTAATACCTGGGATCAAGTGGTACCAGGAGAAAGCTCGGGCATGGCAAAAGTTACCATTAACGGTAACAGGTAAAGTTAATTTAGTAAAAATGATGGTATTACCAAAATTGTTGTATATTTTCCAGAATACACCTTGTTATATTCCAGGGAGAATATTTGGACAAATAGACACCATAACCACGTCATTTATATGGGGGAAAAAAAGGGCCAGATTAAGATTAACTATCCTCACAAAGACAAAACAACTTGGTGGATTGAGCCTCCCAAATTTTCGGCTATACTATATGGCATCTCAAATTTCCCAACTCCAGGGATGGATCAATGGCCAAATAGAGGGACATAGTAAAACTCTTATCTCACAAACTTATGGAAATATAGACTCAAAGCAGCTTTTACTAGTGTGCGATAAAATGAAACCACCAAACACGATTATGTGCCTGGTCTTTAAGACTTGGATCGCAGTCCATAAACTCTTGGGCTATGAGTGGGTAGATCCAGAAAGCCCAGTATGGGTTAATAAAATTAACAATAAGGATAGAAATAGTTTGGCCAATATGATCGAGACCAAGGAAATCTGGGAAAAAGTAGGAATAAAGAATATTGGTACTTGTTTCCTAGAACGGCCACAACGATTTAGATCGTTGTGGTCGTAAGATAAAAAATCGGATCGATCGCATCGCATGCGATTTGGTCGCATGCGATGCGACCGATCCGACCGACCGATTTTTCACCCGATTTTTTTTTTTTTCACATGATTATTTTCAATTGCCCCCCCAAATGTTACTAAGTGGGCTAGACCCCACGATAGACGTCAACCCGAAGCGTGGCGAGCGCAGCGAGCCCGCGAGGGGCGGCGGTGCGCGTCCTCCGACCTTTTCATTCCCCTACTATCCACTAGGGCGTGGAGTGAGAATAGAATAGTGTGGCGAGCGCAGCGAGCCACCGAGCCCGAAGCGTGGCGAGCGCAGCGAGCCCCGCGAGGGGACGCGTATAACTTCACAGGTATACGCGTCCCCTCGCGGGGCTCGCTGCGCTCGCCACGCTTCGGGCTCGGTGGCTCGCTGCGCTCGCCACACTATTCTATTCTCACTCCACGCCCTAGTGGATAGTAGGGGAATGAAAAGGACGGAGGACGCGCACCGCCGCCCCTCGCGGGCTCGCTGCGCTCGCCACGCTTCGGGTTGACGTCTATCGTGGGGTCATGGCGGGCACATAAAAAATGTGAAATGGGTCATATTGGCCCATTTCACCTTTTTTATCATTTTTCCCTATGTGAGATGGACTTAATCAAGCCCATCTCAT
This sequence comes from Crinia signifera, assembly GCF_055691185.1. NCBI lineage: Eukaryota > Metazoa > Chordata > Amphibia > Anura > Myobatrachidae > Crinia > Crinia signifera. The sequence goes on from NC_139220.1 coordinate 185,146,929, forward strand.
CTTGTGCCATTATAATGGCACAAGACCGACCGATTTCAATGTTAAAAGATTTTCTAACATTGAAGTCTATGGAAAAATCGGGTCAATCGGTCGGTCGCATCGCGGCCGATTTTAATTGGTCGCGACCGACCGATTGACCCGATTTCTGTCAATCAAACGGAAAAAATTGTAAAAAATCGGCCACATCGTGAGGATCGTGTCCCTTAATTAAGAGCCACGATCACTCACGATTGTGGCCGTTCTAGGAAACAAGTACCAGAATATTAATCAGATCTATCAAGAAGGAATTTTAAAAAGTTTTGCCCAGCTTCAACGGGAATACAATCTCCCCCAGGAATATAATTTTCGGTATATACAATTAAGAAACAGATTAAAAGAAGCCCTAGGAACTAAGGAAATAATTATTCAAGACTCTCCTATTAAAAAATTATTAAACAGAGAGAGGAAAGTAAAGATAGCTGAGCTGTATAAAATGCTCATCACCGCTTTATCAGTCCCACAAATAGAGAATCTTAGATCTAAATGGGAGCAAGATATGGGTAGATTTACCGATATGGAATGGGCCCAAGCAATATCATCGCTTAATCGAGCTACCAAGTCTATAAAATTTCAACAAATTCAGTATTTTATCACTCATCGGGCGTATGTCACTCCAGTCCAAATCAATATTTATGATAAAAACAGGAGTACCATATGCCCCAAATGTAGGAGCAGCCCAGGAACGTTTTTTTCATATGATTTGGCAATGTAACGCAATAAAAGAACTTTGGAAGGAGGTAATAGCTATATTAAATGAAATAGGCTGTAGGGAACAGGATATAGATAGTAAGCTATGTATTTTGGGTATAAAAACGGATCACCTAAGAGGGGTGGAGGGTAATATGATTGAATGTTTGATTACACTTGTCAAGGTTTTAATGGCAAGGAAATGGATGGCAAGTAATTGCCCGAGAAAATCAGAATGGATTAAACTGGTGAACGACACTATTGTACACGAAAGACACATGCATCTTAATAATAAGGATAAGCTGGGGAAATTTTTGAAGAAGTGGGATAAATGGATTAAATCGAAATACTATTGCACTTTAATATAACTTTGGCACAAATATAAAAAAAAAAAAAAAAAAAAAAAAAAAAAATATATAAAATGGACTAGCCACGGTGTGGAAGTAAGGAGTACTATAGCCAATATCTCGTTATTCTGAAATAAAAACTGTACATTGCCCTGGGGATTTAGATAGGGAGGGAGTGGGAGGGGGGGTTGGGGGGTTGTTGTAAGAAGCTGTTAATTGATATTCCCGGATACAAATTAAATAAAAAGTGATAATCCTGGGAAGGCAATTGATGGAAGAAGTTAGAGGTAAAAATGTGATTGAACATATACTTGTGGGAATGTTTGTAAATTTTTTTTTTTTTTTTTTCTCTCTTTTTTTATTGTAAAATGTCATGTATGTAAATTTTAATGGGAAAAAAAAAATTCTTTCAATAAAGAAATACTGAATTAAAAAAAAAAAAAGCCTTGAAAAGTGATAAAATGGACCAACCAATCAGCTCCTACCTGTCATTTTTCAAACACAGCCTGTGACAGGACAGGTAGGAGCTGATTGGCTGGTGGTTTATCACTCTCAATTTTATCAGTTTTCAAGCTTAGTACATCTGGCCTACTGTGAGAAGGACTTGTTGACAGTGATTATTTGGCTGTGCCTTAGGCCAGACTCTCCCATGCTGGGCGAAATGCACTAAGCCTTGAAAAGTGATAAAATGGACCAACCAATCAGCTCCTACCTGTCATTTTTCAAACACAGCCTGTGACAGGACAGGTAGGAGCTGATTGGCTGGTGGTTTATCACTCTCAATTTTATCAGTTTTCAAGCTTAGTACATCTGGCCTGCTGTGAGAAGGACTTGTTGACAGTGGCAGTAGGGCACAGTGGAGAATCAGCTCTTGTTTTGCACATATGGTGCGTGCTGGGACATATAGTGCCAAGAGATTGTTCACTTGGCCAAGCTATCTGATTGAGTTTTGGGCTACTGTGTTTTTCTCAGCTAAAAGATCTCGGGTTTGATTCAGACCCTATTGCTCTGCTGCAAATTTACAACCCAAGCGGTATCAAACGGCCGTGTATCCATACGGTCCACAGTGTGCATGCGCGAGCCATCTGTGCGAACAAAGCCAGCGATGGATCAACATTGCTGGATGTTCACAAGGTGAAATGCAGACGGACCTGCCGTTGGGAGGAAGGGCCGCTGACATCAGTAGCAGCCTCCATTTTCCCATGGCTGTCACAGTGCTCGGTGGATGCAAACTCGGTGGATGCAAACAGGGGGGAAATGGTTTTCCCCCTGTGTGCATGGTGGCATTTACTGGATCGCTGGGCAGCCTGGGCTCCAAACATTCACAGCCCAGCAATCAGGTCTGAATCAGGCCCTTGGACTCTTGGACCCTTGGAGGTGTATAAATGAAATGCCTGGCTTTTGGTATAGATTCTATAGGCTTATATGTAACGCCCACACCAGTTGCCGACAATAGCAGCACTGCATAAGGCCCACATCAGTTGCCGACAGTAGTAACACTGCTTATACAAAAGGCCCAAACCCGCTGCTGACAGTAGTAGTATTGTTTATACATAATGCCCACACCAGCTGCTGACAAAATTAGCACAGTTTAAATGTAACGCCAAACCAGTTGCTGACAATAGTAGCGCTGCATAATGCCCACACCAGTTGATGACAGTAGTAGCACTGCATAACACACACATCAATTGCTAATAGTAGTAGCGCTGGATAATGACCACACCAGGTGCCAACAGTAGTAGTGCTGCATAACACTTATACCAGTTGCTGACAGTATTACTCTCTCACACACACTTTAATTACCTTAAAATTTGTCTGACAACTCATCCTCTCCCTTTTCCTTTCATCAGCCCTGCTCTGTGTATCCCTGCTCTGTGTAGCCCCTCCATCCCATGTAGCTCTGCCCCTCCATCCCATGTAGCCCTGCCCCCTATCAGGCCCTGGTTTAGTGTAGTCAAAGAGGGTTGGGAGCCGGGATGGAGCTTCCTGCTGTCTGTCATGCAGTGTGAGCGCAGCGGCAGCTGGCAGCAGGCAGCAGGCAGCCACAGACGACAGCAGGGGATGTAGAGCAGGGAGAGCGCCTCTACTGCCCAGCATCTCCCTGCTCTCTGCTGAGTGGGTAGAGCCGGCCCTTGAATCACTGCCCTTTATCAATAGATATAAAAAAAACACACACACATGTAAGAGTGACCTCAGAAAAGGAGAGATCTTTTCTCTTACCCCTTCTGCAAGCCTGCAGGGAGACTTGCTCCAGTGTTCATGACTTCTCATTAGCTTTGACAGACTGAATTCCTCCTTCTCCTCCTCCTTCCCATGTGCTATTTAGTATATGTTATACTCACGAATACCTGACATATTCATATCCAGCTCGTCATACTGTACATCATATCCAGCTCGTCATACTGTACATTATATCCAGCTTGTCAAACGTCATATTCAGCTCATCATACGTCAAATTCAGGGAGCCATAACGGATCTTGACTTGAATGCCAGGAGTTTATTGTAGGTCTTATACAAAAACTCTCCTAGAAATGAAAATTTCACATCCATGGGGCTTAGTAAAAATGTAACTCTATCTTTGGATAATATTGGTGATTATCAAAGATGGTGCAGGTTTACGGTAAAAAGTAAAAGAAAATCTTAGTTGTTCTGCAGCCAAACTGGAACAATATGCTGAATCCTCTATATAGCAAGCACAAAACACGAAGGAGATTGGCGCGAAACATACTGGTTCTCGTTTTGTTCATCACCACTTCTCTTATTACCATTTGAGTATGTAAATTTAAAAATCTATAAAAAAAACTTTGCACTATTACAACATTCATGGGGAGATGTGTTAAACCTTGAAGAAAGAAAAAATACCAGCCAATCAGCATCTAGCTGCCATTTTACAGGCTGTGTTTGAAACATAGAAGAACGGATTGATTGGTACTTTCCACTTTAATAATGCAGCCATAAGCATCTATATCAGCTTACTTACTCTTTGTAAAATGGGCACCATTGCATCTTTTGGCTCACACTGACATTTCCTTTCTCTCCACACATGTCCGTGAAATAGATCCCAGCTACAGATGTAATTTTGTTTCCAGGAAAATTGCACCAAATGTTGTCTTCTTTGTGGTCAGCAGCCCATTGGTAAGCTTGTGCTCCAATAAGCAACCCCCCACCACTTTTCACAAATGAAACAATCTCTCTTGCTACACTGTCATCATATCCTGATGTACAGAGCACTGCCAGATCTTCCTCAGGGCCAGCATCCTTCCGAACCTGGTATCCAAAGGAAGAGATAGTCTCTTCCAGGGAACTGACACTGCTATTGACACCAATGACAGTTCTTGAGGATGGTTTTAGCCAGGATATTGCATTTTTCAGGAAATCCGTGAATTGTGGGTTTTTGAAACATGAATCATGGCCCAACGCAACAATCCTTCCCGTGCCATAGTAACCAGCACCAATAAGGACCTCTTTTGACAAACCCACAAGCACTGGGAATGCAGTGTCACCGCACAGGAGAAGTTTGCAGGGTGCATCATCCCCAGAGAAATCCAGGCTAGAGAGACCCTGGACCAGGGAGTTGAAGTCATCACTTGTTGTCATACTTTTTGTGAACTGTAAAAAAGAATAAAATGGGCGATGAACAGTTTGTCAAAATATATTTTGGTATATAAGAAGGATAGTAAAGCGCTCACCTATTGTATAGGTAGTATAGGAGATGCAGAGTCAGAAGGTAAAGAAAAGTAATTTATTGTAATACAATATATCTCTACAATGAGTAGGTGTGAAAATACAATGAAATGCAATTAAATATAAATGGGGTGTAGGTGCTTCGGGCACAAATGTTCACTCAGGTAGAGTGGGTGGTAATGAGTCAATAGCAATGACAATGAGCCCGGGTAGGGAATGAGGGTGTCAACAGACCCCTTTTTACCATAAACCTCCTGCAGTTTATGTCTCAAAGTTAAATGGTATGCTGGGAGGTGTGATGGGCCCCTTGGGGAATGAGGGAATCAGCGGACCCCTTTAAACCATAAACCTCCTGGGTTTATGTCCCATGCACTGAAGATGGTGTACGTAGGCCTCCGTGGGATGGAGGTGCAGCAAGAGTAAATGTAAATGGGTGAAGGGGTGTGATAGCAGTGAGCGGCGTCCCACTCACTTGCCACTTACCCAGTCAGCTGGCGTTAGGGTTGCGGGACGGAGCTGTTGGTGCTGCTCCGTGTATATAGTTCCTCGTAGTTGTAGGTTCCAGCACGGGGATGCTGGATCAGCAGATGGTGCGGCTGTGGATGGACGTGCTGTCCGCCACTTTCAGCCGCTGTCCTTCTGTCCGGCTTCACGGACTGTGCGGCTGGCGCGTCACTTCCGGGTAGCGGTGATTGGCTGTAACGCAGCTGTTGCCGGAATGACGTGGCCTGGTGTCCGTGCGCTCAACTCGGAGGGGAGGAGACTTAGCCGTTTGCTGTGTGGATGTGGATGTTGCTATGCCAACGCGTTTCGGCCTCTAGGGCCTTTGTCAAGGATGCATTGAATCATTCAGGCAGTCTATTTATGTGCACTGGGCGGGTCTTAATGACATCTGACTGGTGTGGCCGTCCAGTGAAAGGTCCATATTGGCGTGCCTCTGATGTTGCTCATCTGTTAGCAATCAGTGTGACGTCTGATGCTATAGTCTCTGTGTGCACTAATTACAGTGTGCAGATAATGGAGTCATTTATGTGGTAGTAAGATGGGACAGATGATGGGGACAGGTAACAATGAGACTGAGATTATTGGTGTAATGGGCTACTAATGGAAAGTGAAGTATATCGAAAAAAAGAAAATTATATGGATTTTAAAGATTAGAGATAATGATAATAAATATATGGGATCAGAAAGAATGAAAGTGGACAAAAGTATAGTAGGTGGATGAATATTAATACTTAATAATATTAATGAAAATTAATAAATGCATAAATGGATCAATGAATATTATAATGAAATTTTATGTACATGGTAGTAATGGAGGAAGTAATAGAGGTAAAGATATCCAAAAGTTAGATTGGATAGGAATATGAGAGAATAGGTGGAAGTAGAACCGGGGAATGGGATGAATGCTGTTGGAGATGTCAACAGTGTGATGAGGTAGGATAGGGTTGTACTGGATTAGAATGCCTTGTGATGAGTTATGTATGTTATTATAATTAAGGGACAGTATCTTTTTGTGTCATCTGCAGTTACCCTAGATGACTGTTGTGGAAGTCAATATTTAAGCCCCTAGGTGCCATTGTTTTGAGAGTGAAAATCCAGAAGAGCTCTCTCCTGTTGAGGGTTTGTGTATGGTCCCCCCCTCTCCAGTTTCTTTTTGGTGCCTCAATGGCCATGAAAAATAGGTCTTGGGGATTGCTGTTGTGTTGTTGTTTGTAGTGTAGTGACACACTATGGTTTTCGTACCCTATCCGTATGTTTCTTACGTGTTCATATAGCCTCTTTTTTAGCGGTCGTGTTGTCCTCCCTACATACTCAAGACCGCAGGGGCATCTCAAGATGTATATAAGGCCTGCGTGTTCACATGATGTGAAGTGTTTTAGGTTGAAGGTTTGTCCCGTAGTGGTGGATGTCCAGGTTTGTATGCTTTTGGTGGTTTTTATCGTCATATTGGTACATCCTGTGCATCTTCCACAGTAGTGGAAGCCTGTGCTAGAGTTTATTGTAGTTTGAACTAGGGTTTTGGGCTTGATGTGATTGTGTACTAATTTCTGTCGGATGTCAGGTGCTTTGCGGTAGACAATTCTCGGTTTGTCTGTAAGTATGTTTTTGAGATCTTGGTCCTGTTGAAGGATATGCCAGTGTTTATGTAGTATATTGTTGAATTTTCTGGCTGATCTGTTGTAAGTGGTAATGAATGTGGTTTCCTTGTGTTCAGTATTGATGGGTTTGTGTTTGGTTTGGAGTATTGTGGTTCTGTCTAGTGTTAATGTGTCTTCAAAAGCTGATTTGACTATGTGGTTGTCATATTGTTTGTTCTGGAATTGTTGTATGAGCTCTGTACCTTGTATTTTGAAATCCTCCAATTTGGAACAGTTCCGTCTGATGCGCCGGAACTGTCCCTTTGGTATGTTTTGCAGCCATGGTTTGTGATGTGCGCTTGTGTATAGAATATAACTGTTGACATCTACGTTTTTCCTGAAAGTCTTGGTATGGATAGTGTTATTGTCGATGTAGATTTCGAGATCTAGGAACTGTACTGAGGTTTGGCTGGTATTGGTTGTGAAGGTCAAGTTCATATTGTTGTCATTGAGGTAGTGTGTGAATGTATTGAGAGATTCCAATGTGCCTTTCCAGATGAATATTATATCGTCAATATAACACCGCCATAGGATCAAGTTAGAGGCCCAGTCATGCCCACTCTGTATATGGTCCTCCTCCCACTTACTCATAAACAGGTTGGCATAACTGGGCGCCACCTTCGATCCCATGGCGGTCCCTGTGGTCTGTAGGTAGAAGATGTCATTGAACCAGGTGTAGTTATGATGTAGTATATAGTCTATGGTGTGTAGGATGAATTCTGTTTGTTCAGGTGGAAGTTCTGTATTTTTGTCCAAAAAGTATTTTGTGCTGTCCATGCCTTGTGAGTGTTTTATGATGGTGTATAATGATGTGACATCGCTGGCAGCCAGCCAGTAGTCAGCTTGCCAGTCGACGGTTTGAAGAGTGTTGATGAGGTCAGTAGTGTCCCTAATGTATGATGGTAGTGATTTGACCAGATTTTGTAGGAAACTGTATGCGTATTGTGATAGGTTGGAAGTGAGTGAGTTAATGCCAGAGATAATGGGTCTGCCAGGGGTGTGTGTTTGGTTTTTGTGAATTTTTGGTAGGTAATAGAAAACGGGTATGATGGGGTGATCTTGTTGTAGAAATTGGAGTTCTTGTTTGTTGATAATGCCCTGTTCCTTTCCTGATTTGAGTAGAGTGTCTAGTTCAGTCTTAAATTTGTGTGTTGGATCACCTCTGAGTGGTGTGTACATGGTGGTGTCTCCCAGTAGGCGTAAGGCCTCTGTTTGGTAATCTTGTTTGTTTAAGACCACTATTCCTCCCCCCTTGTCTGCCGGTTTTATAATGAGTTGTTCATTTTTTTCTAAGTCTCTTAAGGCCTTAATTTCTTTCTGTGTCATGTTGTTTGTTTGTGTGTGAGGATTGGTGTGGGTGTCTTTCATATCCTCGAGATCCCTGGCAACCAAGGTCTCGAAGGTTTTGATGTGATGCGATTTGACGTGCGTGGGGTAGAATGTGGATTTGGGTTTGAGATTTGAGTGTTGGTATTTGTCAACAGTGTCAGCGTGATTTCTTACTATGGGATTGGAATTGAAATACTTTTTAAGGGTGATTTTTCGTATGAATGCCTGTAAATCGCAGTAAATGTCAAATTTGTTTGGTTTGTTGGTTGGGGCGAACTTAAGTCCTTTGGATAGCACTTGTTCTTGTTCAGGGGTTAGTGGTGTGTTACTGAGATTGAAGATGGCCGTGGTGTCTGTGATCTGTGGAGGTATGGTTGTTATGTAGTCGTTTGTCTTTGTTTTTTTGGAGTCGCCTCCTCTGCATCCTCTTCTGGTTCTATGGGTCTTTTCTTTGTGTTTGTCTGTGTGCTGGTTTTTGGAAGACAGGCTAGCCGGCCTGTCTCCGTATCTAAAAAATGTTCCCCCCATTGCGCTGTGGAGGAGGAACCTTTCTCTGTGCTCTCAGTGCCTGTTTGATAGTCTCTAATGGTAGTGACCCAGCCCTGGTCAAAAGATAGTCGTGCAAGGTTGTCGTATTCTGTGTCTTCTTCTATTTCATGTATGGAGAAGGATGTTTCACTTTCTGAGTCGGTGGTAGTGGTATCGATGGTGATATTGCAATTATTGTCCGTTTTGATGTCTGTTGTTGGGTTAGTAACAGTTGTTTTGTTGGTATGTAGTTTGCTCATGTATTGTTGGTATGTGAGGCCTGTGTTTTTGTATATTGTGGTTTTGTGTGTGTTGTTGTGTTTCCAGTTTATGTGTTGTCTCTTGTTAGGAGTGTGTGTTAGGAGTGTGCGTTTGGTATGTGTGGGTTGCTTTGTATTGCGTGTTGTACCGTCTTGTGTCTTGCTGGGTTGCCCTGCGATCTTGAGTTTGACGTCTCTATGTATTTTGGCAATTTTGGTTTTGACTATGTGGTCCTCTTTATTGTTTAATCTTTGTTTGGTAATGTCCTCGATGGCTGTGTAGCCTGGTTCTGTGGTGTATGGTTCCACTAGTGCGTTGGTGTCATTTATCTGTTTTGTTAGTTTAGCTAATTCCTGGTCATGTTTTTCTATAATGAGAGAAATCAGTTTGCTGGAGCACTCATTTAGAGTATTGTTCCATTTTGTTAGAAAATCTGTGTCGTCTAGTCCATGTGTCGGTGCTTTCTTTATGTGTAGTCCTTTTGGTATCAGGTTGTTTTTGTGGTACCAATCTAGGATGTGTCTATCCTATACGGAGACAGGCCGGCTAGCCTGTTTTCCAAAAACCAGCACACAGACAAACACAAAGAAAAGACCCATAGAACCAGAAGAGGATGCAGGGGAGGCGACTCCAAAAAAACAAAGACAAACGAAAAACATAACAACCATACCTCCACAGATCACAGACACCACGGCCATCTTCAATCTCAGTAACACACCACTAACCCCTGAACAAGAACAAGTGCTATCCAAAGGACTTAAGTTCGCCCCAACCAACAAACCAAACAAATTTGACATTTACTGCGATTTACAGGCATTCATACGAAAAATCACCCTTAAAAAGTATTTCAATTCTCAAATTTGACATGTACTGCGATTTACAGGCATTCATACGAGAAATCAACGATTGAGTAAGAAAAACAAATGGCGCTCTGCTCTATTTGCCCCAAAATTATTTGTATCAATCCGTTTGGTAATCGGATTTAAATTTTATACCAGGTTACACTCAGAGGTAAAGAGGTATAAGACACTTTGTCTAAAATTTAACCCCCGTGTGTACAAGGTTCAGGCAGCGTGAGAAGGAATAGCCAATTCCTAATGTGAAGACATAAGACAAGAAAGGGGGATACACGCGCTAGAATCAATGTATATAAAGAAATAAAAAATATATATATGTAAAAAAGTTTTAATTTTATATATATATAGAAATATATATTGCACTGGCCAGTGACATTTAATAAATAAAAATCACAATTAAATATAAAAATTATAAGTAAATACAAAACATATTAAGGGCTGCACATTTTAAAAACATAGGATCATCATGTCTAGGCAGACTCGTTTTGATACTCCAAAGTGGTTTCTTGTTAACTGATGTCTGGCCAGACAGAAATGAGCAAAAAATGAAAAAATGTTTAAAATGCAAAAAACGAAATAAAGGAAAAAAAAATTTTTGTTGAAAGTCAATAATGAATAAAAGTCTCAGGGTTCCAAACTGCTACTGTCGTACTGCTATATTTGAGGCAGTAATTAGCTTTGAAATAAACCAGTACTTGCTTTTTGGGTTATTCGACAGGCAGGTAGGGAATCCGATTCTGGAGCTCCAGAAAGTGTAGAGGAGGTATTTTGAAAAGCTGTATGACGCGTTTCTCCGCCTCCTGTGTAGGTATCAGCGGCTTCATCAGATATCTGATACCTCTACACTTTCTGGAGCTCCAGAATCGGATTCCCTACCTGCCTGTCGAATAACCCAAAAAGCAAGTACTGGTTTATTTCAAAGCTAATTACTGCCTCAAATATAGCAGTACGACAGTAGCAGTTTGGAACCCTGAGACTTTTATTCATTATTGACTTTCAACAAAAAAAAATTTTTCCTTTATTTCGTTTTTTGCATTTTAAACATTTTTTCATTTTTTGCTCATTTCTGTCTGGCCAGACATCAGTTAACAAGAAACCACTTTGGAGTATCAAAACGAGTCTGCCTAGACATGATGATCCTATGTTTTTAAAATGTGCAGCCCTTAATATGTTTTGTATTTACTTATAATTTTTATATTTAATTGTGATTTTTATTTATTAAATGTCACTGGCCAGTGCAATATATATTTCTATATATATATAAAATTAAAACTTTTTTACATATATATATTTTTTATTTCTTTATATACATTGATTCTAGCGCGTGTATCCCCCTTTCTTGTCATACGAGAAATCACCCTTAAAAAGTATTTCAATTCTTGAGACATGAGACATGAGACATAGTAAGAAATCACGCTGACACTGTTGACAAATACCAACACTCAAATCTCAAACCCAAATCCACATTCTACCCCACGCACGTCAAATCGCATCACATCAAAACCTTCGAGACCTTGGTTGCCAGGGATCTCGAGGATATGAAAGACACCCACACCAATCCTCACACACAAACAAACAACATGACACAGAAAGAAATTAAGGCCTTAAGAGACTTAGAAAAAAATGAACAACTCATTATAAAACCGGCAGACAAGGGGGGAGGAATAGTGGTCTTAAACAAACAGGATTAACAAACAGAGGCCTTACGCCTACTGGGAGACACCACCACGTACACACCACTCAGAGGTGATCCAACACACAAATTTAAGACTGAACTAGACACTCTACTCAAATCAGGAAAGGAACAGGGCATTATCAACAAACAAGAACTCCAATTTCTACAACAAGATCACCCCATCATACCCGTTTTCTATTACCTTCCAAAAATTCACAAAAACCAAACACACCCCCCTGGCAGACCCATTATCTCTGGCATTAACTCACTCACTTCCAACCTATCACAATACGCAGACAGTTTCCTACAAAATCTGGTCAAATCACTACCATCATACATTAGGGACACTACTGACCTCATCAACACTCTTCAAACCGTCGACTGGCAAGCTGACTACTGGCTGGCTACCAGCGATGTCACATCATTATACACCATCATAAAACACTCACAAGGCATGGACAGCACAAAATACTTTTTGGACAAAAATACAGAACTTCCACCTGAACAAACAGAATTCATCCTACACACCATAGACTATATATTACATCATAACTACACCTGGTTCAATGACATCTTCTACCTACAGACCACAGGGACCGCCATGGGATCGAAGGTGGCGCCCAGTTATGCCAACCTGTTTATGGGTAAGTGGGAGGAGGACCATATACAGAGTGGGCATGACTGGGCCTCTAACTTGATCCTATGGCGGCGTTATATTGACGATATAATATTCATCTGGAAAGGCACATTGGAATCTCTCAATACATTCACACACTACCTCAATGACAACAATATGAACTTGACCTTCACAACCAATACCAGCCAAACCTCAGTACAGTTCCTAGATCTCGAAATCTACATCGACAATAACACTATCCATACCAAGACTTTCAGGAAAAACGTAGACGTCAACAGTTATATTCTATACACAAGCGCACATCACAAACCATGGCTGCAAAACATACCAAAGGGACAGTTCCGGCGCATCAGACGGAACTGTTCCAAATTGGAGGATTTCAAAATACAAGGTACAGAGCTCATACAACAATTCCAGAACAAACAATATGACAACCACATAGTCAAATCAGCTTTTGAAGACACATTAACACTAGACAGAACCACAATACTCCAAACCAAACACAAACCCATCAATACTGAACACAAGGAAACCACATTCATTACCACTTACAACAGATCAGCCAGAAAATTCAACAATATACTACATAAACACTGGCATATCCTTCAACAGGACCAAGATCTCAAAAACATACTTACAGACAAACCGAGAATTGTCTACCGCAAAGCACCTGACATCCGACAGAAATTAGTACACAATCACATCAAGCCCAAAACCCTAGTTCAAACTACAATAAACTCTAGCACAGGCTTCCACTACTGTGGAAGATGCACAGGATGTACCAATATGACGATAAAAAACACCAAAAGCATACAAACCTGGACATCCACCACTACGGGACAAACCTTCAACCTAAAACACTTCACATCATGTGAACACGCAGGCCTTATATACATCTTGAGATGCCCCTGCGGTCTTGAGTATGTAGGGAGGACAACACGACCGCTAAAAAAGAGGCTATATGAACACGTAAGAAACATACGGATAGGGTACGAAAACCATAGTGTGTCACTACACTACAAACAACAACACAACAGCAATCCCCAAGACCTATTTTTCATGGCCATTGAGGCACCAAAAAGAAACTGGAGAGGGGGGGACCATACACAAACCCTCAACAGGAGAGAGCTCTTCTGGATTTTCACTCTCAAAACAATGGCACCTAGGGGCTTAAATATTGACTTCCACAACAGTCATCTAGGGTAACTGCAGATGACACAAAAAGATACTGTCCCTTAATTATAATAACATACATAACTCATCACAAGGCATTCTAATCCAGTACAACCCTATCCTACCTCATCACACTGTTGACATCTCCAACAGCATTCATCCCATTCCCCGGTTCTACTTCCACCTATTCTCTCATATTCCTATCCAATCTAACTTTTGGATATCTTTACCTCTATTACTTCCTCCATTACTACCATGTACATAAAATTTCATTATAATATTCATTGATCCATTTATGCATTTATTAATTTTCATTAATATTATTAAGTATTAATATTCATCCACCTACTATACTTTTGTCCACTTTCATTCTTTCTGATCCCATATATTTATTATCATTATCTCTAATCTTTAAAATCCATATAATTTTCTTTTTTTCGATATACTTCACTTTCCATTAGTAGCCCATTACACCAATAATCTCAGTCTCATTGTTACCTGTCCCCATCATCTGTCCCATCTTACTACCACATAAATGACTCCATTATCTGCACACTGTAATTAGTGCACACAGAGACTATAGCATCAGACGTCACACTGATTGCTAACAGATGAGCAACATCAGAGGCACGCCAATATGTACCTATCACTGGACGGCCACACCAGTCAGATGTCATTAAGACCCGCCCAGTGCACATAAATAGACTGCCTGAATGATTCAATGCATCCTTGACAAAGGCCCTAGAGGCCGAAACGCGTTGGCATAGCAACATCCACATCCACACAGCAAACGGCTAAGTCTCCTCCCCTCCGAGTTGAGCGCACGGACACCAGGCCACGTCATTCCGGCAACAGCGGCGTTACAGCCAATCACCGCTACCCGGAAGTGACGCGCCAGCCGCACAGTCCGTGAAGCCGGACAGAAGGACAGCGGCTGAAAGTGGCGGACAGCACGTCCATCCACAGACGCACCATCTGCTGATCCAGCATCCCCGTGCTGGAACCTACAACTACGAGGAACTATATACACGGAGCAGCACCAACAGCTCCGTCCCGCAACCCTAACGCCGGCTGACTGGGTAAGTGGCAAGTGAGTGGGACGCCGCTCACTGCCATCACACCCCTTCACCCATTTACATTTACTCTTGCTGCACCTCCATCCCACGGAGGCCTACGTACACCATCTTCAGTGCATGGGACATAAACCCAGGAGGTTTATGGTTTAAAGGGGTCCGCTGATTCCCTCATTCCCTAAGGGGCCCATCACACCTCCCAGCATACCATTTAACTTTGAGACATAAACTGCAGGAGGTTTATGGTAAAAAGGGGTCTGTTGACACCCTCATTCCCTACCCGGGCTCATTGTCATTGCTATTGACTCATTACCACCCACTCTACCTGAGTGAACATTTGTGCCCGAAGCACCTACACCCCATTTATATTTAATTGCATTTCATTGTATTTTCACACCTACTCATTGTAGAGATATATTGTATTACAATAAATTACTTTTCTTTACCTTCTGACTCTGCATCTCCTATACTACCTATACAATAGGTGAGCGCTTTACTATCCTTCTTATATACTGCACTTGTACGAGCCTAGACCACTCGAGTATAGCAGCTCCCGCAAACATAGTGATTATAGCGCCATACCCCAAAACCCCCCCTTTTTAAAATATATTTTGGAGCCAGATACATGTAATATACTGTAGTATTAAAAGTGATACAGGGATAGAGGCCCACAGAGTATTTACTTGTATACAAAGTTATGCCAATGTCAACTATTCTTTACCTCTCTGGATTTAACTACCAGAATTTATGCTTGGAGCTCGGAACAGAGAACAACATTTTCCACATTATAAATTATACTAAGGCCAGTATTCAATGCCTCTGATTCGCCATTTTTTTTCAGCAAATCTGGCAATTCGCCTGTTTTCTGGCGAATTTTCTCACAGAAAAAACAATTCGCCCTATTCAATGGACACAATTCGCTGCAAATGAAGAGCGAATGTCTGGCGATTCCCCGTTTGTGATTCACTGCGATTCGCCGGTGGTTTTTAATGGGGTTTTCAGTGGAATTCGCCGAGAGTGTATTCAATGCTGAAGTGGAGAACTGTTTTCTCCAGTGATTTTCGCCAGGATTCTCCATTTTACATTTGTCATCTTTTTTAGGTGAACTGGAATGTGATCTTTGGGTACTTGTTTCCTAGCACTGCCACACCGATTTCCATCGGGGTGGTCGTGTCGGAACAAATTGCGTTGGTCGCATCGCATGCGACCAAATCGCATGCGATGCGACCGACGCGACCGACCCGATTTTTTTAATTGAATGCAATGTGAATAGGGTCCCTGGGACCCGATTTTACATTAGATTCAATGTAAAATATTCCCTACACCCCCAATTTGACACCCTGAACGCCACCCCACGATTGACGCGAACCCGAAGCTTGGTGAGCGCAGCGAGCCCGCGAGGGGCGGCGGTGCGCGTCCTCCGACCTTTTCATTCCCCTACTATCCACGTCGGCGTGGAGTTGAGAATATAAAGTGTGGCGAGCGCAGCGAGCCACTGAGCCCAAAGCGTGGCGAGCGCAGCGAGCCCCGCGAGGGGACGCGTATTACTTTACAGGTATACGCTCGCCACACTTTATATTCTCAACTCCACGCCGACGTGGATAGTAGGGGAATGAAAAGGTCAGAGGACGCGCACTGCCGCCCCTTGCGGGTTCGCGTCAATCGTGGGGTAACGACGGGGCCATATACAATGTGAAATGGGTCATATTGGCCCATTTCACATTGTTTCCTATGTGAGATGGACTTAATCAAGTCCATCTCATCTTGTGCCATTATAAAGGAACAAGACCGACGCGATGCTCCCGATTTCAATGTTAAAAATTATTTTAACATTGAAGCCTATGGCAAAATCGCGGGCATCGCGTCGGTCGCGTCGGGGGCAATGTTAATGGCCGCGACCGACGCGATGCCCGCAATTTTTCCTTTCCCGGCAAAATGGACCTGATTTCAAATGAAATTGGGTCCATCGCGGGCATCGTGTACCTTAACTTTAAGGTACACGATGCCCGCGATTGTGGCCGTGCTAGGAAACAAGTACCGATCTTTGAAAATAAAGCGTTTTTTATTTTTATTTTGGTGTCAAAAAATCAGATTTTTTTTTCTGTGAAGGGGCATGCTATTTTTATTCATGTGCTTGCAGCACATGAATATATTTAAAAACATTTTTTTTTTTTTTACATTTTTTTTTTATACATTCACCAGCAGGGGGCCGAGCCGGGAGCCGCTCATTAATATTCATATATTCACTGCACACTGATCCCGATCATTACATATGCACGATCGGGACCAGTGTGTAGCGGCTCCCTAACACAGCCCACTGCCAGCTCTGGGGGGCTCTCCCTGTGTCCCCGACAGCCCTCCTTCACCTCCAAAGTGTCCGGCGCAGGCAGGGAGGCTTCCATCTCCCTGCCTGCAGCCGTCCTCTGGCTCCCTGCGGCATTCGCCAGGGGGGGTGTTAAAATTCGCCGCCAGGGGCAGCAAGCCCCTGAGGCGTTGAATAGGGGGTGAGGGAGGGCTGGCAGCGAATGCTGCAGCCCTCCGGAACCCGGCGATTGTGCAGCGAATCCAAAACAGGATTCGCTGCACAAGGGGAATTAAAGTACTGAACACCTGCCTAAGAATGAGACAAACGAGGAAGTACTATTTCTAGGGAATGTAGAACCACTTTCCATAGAAGGAGACGGTGAAAGTGGTTCACTCAGCCATCTTTGATGCAGGAGCATGCACCAGTGCTCACCGTTCATCGCCCGGTCATATACACTAGCAGATTTTGATGTGGAAGTACCTTAAAACACCAAATGTGAGCTACTGTCAGCTCAAAACTGCATAGTGTGTATGGGCATTAAGAAAGTATTTTAACATGGCTGTCCTAAATAAAGGAGTATGTAACCATAAGGACAGGGTTGCCTACTTTTAAAGTCTCCTCTCCAGGAGAAGCTAGGAGAGGAGACTGTCAGCAGCACTTCGAGGGTAGACGTCATCAAGCCTCACCCCCCAGTACAGCACTTCCTGGATCTTCGATGAGGGGGTGTGGCTAAATAAAGCAATTTGCATCTTTAGCCCCTCCCCAGAAAAGCCGCAAATATCAGAAAATTAACACTGCCTGGGGGGAGATGCGGGAGGGGGGGGGGGGGGGGGCGCCAGTATCCGGGAGGGTTGCCCACCTTTTTGGGAAGGGGACCAATTTTTGCAAGCCTCCCGGCCATTGTGGGAGGGTGGGCAATCCTGCCTAAGGAGTTCAGGAATGAGAGGGGGGATGAGGCTGCCAGGTGATGCCAGTGATAAAAGAGGAGAAAGTTGCAAGTAAGACTGATAACAATCGAAAATTTGGCAGGTGCTGCTGAATAATGTCCCTACCTTTTGGGACCCTGAGCAGTGGTAGGCCGCACCACCCTAGTGACGGCTCTTGTAAAAATGTAAAATTTATTTTACTGTGTAAAGCAAGACCATTATTAACAATTCAGAATTCAATGTACATGAAAAGAAAAAAGAAAGGTATTACATATGTATGTATGTATGGCAATAGGATGACATCCAGATGCATTGTTTTTGCAAAACAGACGGTAAATCTCACTATATGGAAATAGTAATATACAGTAAATAGATAGTGTACAGTTTGTGAAAACTACAGAATACATTCAGGGTGAAATTTACCAGTGGCATAACAATAGCGGCGGCGGGGAGGCGCCAAGTAAGTGAGGGTGCCGGGGTCTGCAGGGGCTATTGTTACGCTACTTCTACCTGCCTTATCCCGCCGCGGCATCTGTATTCAGCCGAGAGTCGGGCCGCAAATCTACTAATCTGCATCCTGGCGCTCCTCTTGGCTCCTTATGAGTCAAATGTCCATCACAAAATGCCCCCCCCCCCCCCCTTAGAGCAGACAGTATTTTAAGATTCTAGAGGAGGCAGCGGCGGCCTCCTCTAGCATCCTTACAAATGGTCTGCTGTAAGGGGGAGGGCATTTTGTGATGGACATTTGACTCATAAGGAGCCAGGCGCCGGGATGCAGGTTAGTAGATCTGCGGTCCCGACTACCGGCAGAATACAGACGCGGCGGGGGAGGCAGGGTAAGACAGGGCGGGGGAGGCAGGGTTCAATGTAGAGAGGGGGGGCTACGCCACTGGAATTTACTAAGATGGGAGTTCTATTTCACATGGTTTGTTTGTTGCTATGGGTAACCAGTCAGAATCTACATTTTATTTATTTAGCAACTTCTGAAAGATATGGTTGGTTGCCCATAGCCACATCCCATATTAAATAGAATTCACATCTTAGTAAATTTCCCCATAAGTGTCAAAATAGTAGTCATATTACCATCTATACAAAAACCAGGGGCAATTGCATAAAAAGAAAAGGCGGCCGCGGAGGGAGTCGCACATGACAACAAAAAACACAATCCTCAAGGCCCCCATCTGAAACTATAGGGGTATCATAATTACAACTTCTGTCATATACTAAAGTATTGATCTCCTAAGAGTCTCCGTTGCTCATAAATTAAAAACACAGTTCCTTAGAGCATCTGCAATTTTACATTGGAATTACTACTGTATTACTTATTTATTTACAGTTTCTTATATAGCACAGCAAATTCCATAGCGCTTTACAATAGTATACAGTGATAGAACAAACTGGGAAACAGACAGACATGGAGGTAGGAGAGCCCTGCTGCAAGCTTACAGTCTATAGGGAAATAGGAGGGAAACAGGACAGGCAGCAGTAGTAGCATACTGTAGCTGTTCCACCAAGTTGCAAGTCCAGAAGGAAAGCTATATAATGTATAAGTTCCTCTAATGGTTATGTGTGTGTGGTACCTAAATATAATAGAGCTTGCCTGAAGAGATGAGTTTTCAGGGAACACTTGAAAGTTTGGTGGCTTTGAGATAAGTAAAGAGATATATGTTGGTGTAATATGGTTAATAGCTTTATATGTGAGTAGAAGTATTTTAGGTACTTGTGTATTATCACGGCTCCCACGATTTCCATCTTATGGGATCTTATACAATTTAAAATTGTATACCATTGTATATGGCATACAATGGCATAAGATGAGATGAGATGAGATTTTAAATTGTGTAAGCACACTAATGGGTGCTTTCAAGGTCAATTGGCCCCCTTAGGCAGAGCACAGTGGCGAATTTCACCTGGGGGGCGGGGGGGGGGGTATCCTGCATTGATTATTGCAATAGTCTCCTTACTGGTCTTTAGAAATACACACTATTGCCCCTGCAATATATTTTGAAAGCTGCTGCTAGGCTGATCTTCCTAGCAAGACATTTGTCATCTGCTGATCCGCTCTGCCAGTCCCTCCATTGGTTGCCAATATTCTACCATATTCAATATAAAATACGGCACTTGTGTACTATCACGGCTCCCATCTCATCCCATCTCATTGCATACCATAAGTGAAGCTAGATACAGTCTATGCAACTGCACTAGCTTCACTGTGACTGGCAGTGACTTCCTATTGGAGTCCAACCTGCCAGTCAACAAGGCATTACCATTGGCAGGTTTTTTCTCCCTCTGGGACGCCACTATGGGCTGCTTAATGCAGTCAATAAAATACAGGGTCTGCGCATGTGCATTACCTATGTTGGTACTGCTCATCAGCTGCTCCCAGTGCCTGTCATCTGTATTGTGCAGGCGCTGGGATCTTGATTTCACTTCTATGGGCTGTTGCTGAAGCAGCCCATAGAAACTGGCTGTATGTGTAGTACAGAGGTCGGTACTACGCATACCCCAGTCCTGGCAGGGACCAGGAACAGCCACAGCTGCGCACGTGCTGGCATTCGGGCCAGCCAGTGGTAGCAACCCTCCTACCATAAGGTACGAGCCGCCACTGCATATAACATGATTCAGAGAAGGATTGAATGTGGGGAACAAAGGAAGCCCCCTAAGCAGCAGACTTGTGGGGTAGGGTAGATTGTCGAGTTGTCAACAGTTATGGAGAGATCAGGATGGTAACTACTCTTGGGTGGTGGGAACATAATTAATTCTGTTTTACAAATGTTGAGTTTGAGTTGGCGAGAAGACATCTAAGATGAGATGGCAGTGAGGTGTTCAGATACACAACCCAAAACCACTGTTGACAAATCTGGGCTTGATAAACAAATTTGAGTATCGTCCGCATACAAGTGATACTGAAATCTCAAAGAGTTAATCAGCTTACCAAGAGATGAGGTATGGATTGAGAAAAGCAGAGGACCTAAAACTGAGCCTTGCAGAACTCTTACTGACAAAGGTAGTGAAGAGGAGGTGGAATCAGAGAAGTGAAACCTGAAAGAGCGTTCCGAGGCAATTCTACTGTGTGGCATACTGTGTTAAAGGGACTCTACTACAGAGAAGATGCAGAGTGACATAAGTCTCCACTGCTCTTCTATCCGAACAAATCTACATACAGATGGGGCAGGCTTCTTCTTTGCTGGCGAATCGCCAGAACGTCACCGCTGGTGATCCGCTAGCAGCCTGCCCCACCATCTGACTGAGACGCGCGTGCGTCTTATGCGCACGCGCGTCTCGCGCGCACGCACGTCTCAATCTCCATCGGCGGGGCGACGGGAACCCTGTCCGTCTCCGCTTCAGGAAGACAGATAGTGTTAGGGGGGGGGGTGTGGGGAGGCGGCGGGGACCCCGGGTGACCGCCGACAAGCCGGCGGTGACCCGGGGGAAGTGCTGGAAGCGCCGTCGGAAGGGGACGCACGCGCCTCTCGTGCGCGCTCGTCCCCTTCTCGCTATAGAGATGGCGCTGGCTGGGGATGACGGCTGGCGTCGCCATCGCCATCCCCTGCAAAGATGGGACCTGCCCCATCTATATACCATCCTGGGTTAAATTCACATCTACTTCTCAAAAACTATTCCCAAACGGAGTGCACAAGACAAAGCCGAGTCAGACATTGTTCCCTACACAGCGGACGGTAACTATAATTATTGTCCGGCATACTAAAAAGTTTATCTGGACTAATAGGGGTATTCTAGGAACAGACTTTATAAGCCTAAGTGAACATATTGACAATAATGTGTTCGATATTAATTTATGTGATCCTATAATTTTAATTATTATGTATGTGAATGTGTATTTTTATGTTGTTTTTTATATATATTAAACCCTTTGTAAAGTCAAACCAATCCTATCATATTTATGTTACAGCTTAGCATTGCTTTACTACCGATCTACCTTTTCCTGTATCAACCATTGTCATGTTGACCTTTTGCTTGTGTCAACCTTTTCACCATGTCAACCTAAAACAAGTTGAACTATTTATTGCCTGTCAAATACGGGGCGAATTTGGCCCGGTTCTGATGTTTTGGGGTCAGCACATGCATATGGTCTTTTGTGTGCAGCTCCTCTTTGCGAATGGCTGCTGTGACTTACATACTGTAGTTCGGGGCGAAGGGCGGCAGGGATGGGGCTCGACCATGGGAATGCCCAGTGTCAACCGCCTGCCCTGTCTTCTTCCTGGCACATGCAAATAAAAGTCAGTTCCAAATGACTTTTTTTGCAAAGCCAGGAGAAACTATTTGATGAATGGAAACCATGGAATGATTTCTCCTGCAGCGGAGAAATGCGAGGGGGTGTGTGTTCGGTACATATCCCCTTGCAGGGTAGCAAGGGGAATCAGTGGGGGGGAGCGGATTTTCGACAGTGCTGTGGGTTTTTTTTGGAGGTGCGGTGGGGTGGGCACTCTGGGACTCGGTAAGCTGCGATATTTGCAGCTTATTGAGTCAACCAGAATCAGGCCCATTATACCACTCACCATAATGTCTATTACATATTGGGGGAAATTTACTAATATGAATTCGTAAAAAAATAGGTGTATTCGTAGGCAGAAATACACCTATTTTTTATACATTCGTATATTCGGGATTTACTATCCCGAAAATACGGCAATTCTTATTCCTAAAGATGGCACATTCGGATTTGTATTTACAAATACGAATGTCTACACCAAAGGTGTCAAACTCAAATTCATCGGGGGCCGCATCAGCAGTTTGGTCACCCTCAAAGGGCCGCTCTATGATAATAATGCAATGACACCACAGGCTGCTCCCGCTGTATAATAATAATGCAATGACACCACAGGCTGCTCCCGCTGTATAATAATAATGCAATGACAGCACAGGCTGCTCCCGCTGTATAATATAACAATAGTAATGCCATGACACAAATTATTATACAGGGGGAGCAGCCTGTGGTGTCATTGCATTATTATTATACAGAGGGAGCAGCCTGTGGTGTCATGGCATTACTTTTATATTATACAGGGGGAGCAGCCTGTGGGGTCATGGCATTACTTTTATATTATACAGGGGGAGCAGCCTGTGGTGTCATGGCATTATTATTATACAGGGGGAGCAGCCTGTGGTGTCATGGCATAATGCCACAGACTGCTCCCCCTGTACAATAATAATGACACCACAGGCTGCTCCCTCTGTATAATATAAAAGTAATGCCATGACACCACAGGCTGCTCCCCCTGTACAATAATAATGACACCACAGGCTCTGCAGACGCGTGGGTGGGAGGCGTCATCGTCATGACTTCCCCACCCAGCGTCTGCCACTGCTTTGATAAGAGGGAACAGGCTGCCGGGCCCTCCTCCACGTAGCCGTGGAGGCCGGCGGCCATGTTCCTGTGGCCGCAGACATCTTAAAAGACCACAGGAACATGGCCGCCGGCAGTGCAAAAAAAAAACTCTCAAAAAAGAGAATAAAAGGTGAAGGCTAGCAGCGGCTGCGCGGGCCACATGACGAGGTCTGTCGGGCCGGATTTGGCCCGCGGGCCTTGTGTTTGACACCCGTGGTCTACACCATCGACAGGAATAACCATTCAAAAGAATGGTGATTCCTGATTTACTAAGCGGCCGTATTACACCTTATTTACACCTTATTTTTCTGTCGTATTTGCTTTAAGCCTGCACGGATCAGTCAGATCCGTGCAGGCTGCAGTGTAAAAAAAATGGAAAATTAAATAAATAAATGAACAAAACGGCGTGGGGTCCCCCCCACTGCTGTAACCAGCACCAGGCTGACAGAGCCGGGCCGGTAATTAAAAATCAGGGAACCCGACAAATAGGGGTTCCCCGATTTTTAACAACCAGCCCCAAGCTCCAGGTCCGGGGCTGGTTCCCAAAATACAGGGGACAAAATGAGTAGGGGTCCCCCGTATTTTAAGAACCAGCCCCAGGCCAAACCAGCCAGCAGGGTAGTGCCACAGCCGGGGGGAGACTTTTTATACAAGTCCCCCCGGCCAAAGCATTCATCCCTACCGACCAGTCAGCCTAGCCAGGCCCCCCCCCCTCCAGGACTTACCTGACCAGGCTGAAGCCTGGTGCTGTCCCCGGTGACCCTGTGCGGTGGTCACCGGGCTAATAAAATGGTGTAAAAAAAGAATAAACTATTGTTTAAAACTGTGGAACTATGAGTCCCAGCAAGCCTCCCCCGCAAGCTGGGACTTGGAGAACCACAAGTCCCAGCCTGAGGGACATTAAAGGGCCCGCTGGGTCTTGTAGTTCCACAGTAATAAAAAATAGTTAAATAAACACACACTGACACATAACAAAAATAAAACTTTAATACATACATTACACACATACTGATACTTACCTATCTTGATCCCGTAGGTAGGTCCCAGGGTCTTGGTCTGGTGCCTTGTCCTGATCCATGTCGGCATTCGGCTCCATGTCGATGTCCATGTCGGCGTCGTCCGTGTCGTCGTCCGGTCCGGGGTCCGAAGAAATCCATGGGGGACCTGTGGAAGGAAATCCTAATCACCCATGTCCTCCATGGAAGATCTGAAGTCTTGATCCGACGTAGTCCTGGACTTCTTCCAGCTTCTTCAAGCTGCCGGCGACTCCATCGGCTCCCCGCATCGGACTGAGAGGCGCAGAGATCTTTCATCTTCCGCACCTCTCATCAGAATGATTCTATTGGCTGCTTAGCGGCAGGGGCGAATTTAGGGGTCAGGCCGCCCCTAGGCACAACATTTTTGTTCCCCCCCCCTCTATTTTAATACAGTCATATATGTATATACATTGTTATTTATATATTTCATTAAAATTTAACTGTAGCCCACCTTAATATTTTTTTAAGCACTATGGACTGCTCACTGTACGGAGGACCCGGAGGGAGGTGGGCACTTATTAGTACAGTGATTAGCACAGTGTATCCGGCTCACACACTGTGACTGACTGAGTGCCAGCAGTGAGCCTGAGCTATTTCTGGACGCGCAGGGGGACCCTCGGACCCAGCCACTAAGCGGTGATGTAATGTGCATGGCAGAGTGGGTGGGCAGTGGCAGGTGACGAGCGGCGGCGCTCGTCACTCGCCGCTACCCACCCGCTCTGCCATGCTGCTATTTAACAAAATTTCAGCCTGCCTGCCGCCCTTAATTGGTGCCGCCCTGAGGCCGGTGCCTCACGGGCCTAGGCACAAATCCGGCCCTGCTTAGCGGTCAATCAGAAGCCGCACCACAACTGTGTGCGGAGCAAGTCCCCGCACAAACCCGGCTGTCCCAGTCACGCCCCACCCCGTTCCCATCTCCCACCACCACTAAACAAACAAAACTCCTACACCACCAGTATTTCCCCACCCGCCACTCCTGCACAAACCATATTTCACGCGTAAACTGCTTTCCCCGGTTAAGGGGGAAGAAGCCCCTTACAACGGTGTGAAGAGCGCATGTAGGGCGCAATGAATCGCCTAGTAGCCTAAATATTTTAGAATAGATGGCACAACCTCCAATACCTTAAACAGCTGCAGGGTGTGTTAGCAAATTGCCTATACAGTGCGGTACACTGATATGTCTCAAGAGTGATGCTCACCCATTATCTGCACCAATAAAGATACAGATATAATACAAGGTACAGAAATAATTCAGGAACTTCATGCATCAGAGATAAAACAAGTAAAATACCTCTAAAAGGAAACATATTGTAACATTGGGACACAGTCATTGGGTCACCAGCATTATGACAAGCATTAGGTCAACACCATTAGGTCGACATGCATTTAGGTCAACATGATTTAAGGTAGACATGCAGGAAGTACGATATGGGTTAGGTTGACACGGTCATTCGGTCGTCATGGGTAAAGTCGACAAGGTCATTAGGTCGACATGTGTTTTTTTTACTGTTTTTTAGCAAAAATGTGCCGACAGGCGGTATTTCATGCCCTACCATCCACTAGGGCGTGGTGGGAGAATAAAATAGTGTGCCAAGCATAGGAAGGCACCATGCCCAAAGCATAGCTAGCGCAGTGAGCCATGCGAGGGGACGCTGTGCTACGTTTTTGTGTTTATGTTGACTGTGTTGACATTCCGGTTAAAAAAACACCATGTCGACTTTTTTCAATGTCGACCTTACCCATATATATCGACCTAATGACCCTGTCTCCCTTACCCATGTCGACGTAATGACCCTGTCGACCTAAAGTCATATCTGCCTTCCCGCATGTCGACCTTTACTCATTTGGACCTAAATGCATGTCGACCTAATGACTGTCTAACAACTTGCTGGTGACCAACTGATCCACACCCGTAACATTTATCCACACTGTAGATTTTCCGGTACTTATATGTTAGTTGGGCGCCCACTATAGTTAGTACGCTCATACCCCCACTATCCATGTCGGCATGGAGTTGATTTCATATAGTGTGGAGAGCGCAGTGAGCCACCGAGCCCGAAGCGTGGCAAGCGTAGCGAGCCCCGCGAGGGGACACGGAAAACTAAGCAAATAGCTTAGTGGGTGCCCAACTAACATATAAGTACCGATTTTCCTGTTTAGAAATGTTGCAGTAAAACATTTGATACCTTGAATGTAAAGTGACAAATCACCCATAGACAGTTTAACATACAGTAACATACAGTTAATAAGCACATGTATAGGAACTGCTACTGAATTATTAGCATTGCATGACACAATTGGAATCTTTGATACATTTTATTTATCACACATTGGCTTAGTGACATCTGTTATAACAACAAGTAAAAGAACAAATAACCATATTCGGCAAACATTCTTTATTCTTCATTAACCTGTTTCACACTAATCTGATTTCTTTTCTCTACACACTTACTTTCTATATGTTTTTAATACTTTGCTCCCTAGATCCCTAGTACAGGGCAAATATATATATTAATTAAAAGGTTAAACACATTATTGTAAAGCAACTATGAATGGCTTTTATTGAAATTACTAATAAAGAATTGCATTTTAATTCAAGCTCAGCTTGATTCTATGGATGAAGAGTGCGTCAAACTTAAACTGATTTTCCTTTCCTCTTCTTTGTGATATGTATCTAATATTCAAAATCAGTGGATAGCACCTTGAACCAATGGGGTGGCTAATATAGAACACCCCCACTTGGTCGGTATATACCCATCCAGTACAATAAAGTTATAGAACAATATGGTGCAGGTTACCTCTATTTTCTACCCATTAATATTAACCTCAATAAGATTAATTTCCATCCCTTTACAGACAATTTTGATCACTTTACAGCTCACAATGTTGTTTTCATTCAATTTAGATCAAGGTCTGACAGTATCAGTATGGTGTATTGGGATGCAGTACACACAAACAATAAAGAAGAGCAAAATAAAAAAAATCTTTAATTTTTTTTATGGACGGGGCTTGTCCAACAATGCGTGGTTGCAGAACAATCAAACACGGAACTTGTTCTGAGTCTGACAGTAGTATCTCACTATGATGTATTGGAATGCAGTGCAGTACAGCACACCAGACACCACAAACAATGTAAAAAATGAAAAACTGACTGACACAGCCTGCCTGTGTACTGTACACCCCACTGCAATGACTGACAGCCTCTGCCCTCTGCGCACTGACACAGCCTACCCACTGACTGCTGTGATGAATTTTACTGTCACTGACACAACCCAGCACAAACCCTAGCACAAACCCTAGCACAAACCCCTTTGCACAGCACAAACCCCTCTGCACAAACACCCCTGCACAACCCCCAGCACAACTACAACCCCCCCCCCCCCCCCCACTGCAGAGATATGCACTGCGTGGGGAAGCATGGGACAAATGGCGCCGAATTCTATAGACGCTGAGCCTATAAATACTTGGCATCGCACAAGAATCCGATGCGAGACTACGCTGTTTGGCCACACTTTGGTAACCTCGCAATTGAGACTCGCAGCGGGCTCGGGGGGGCAGTGTTCAGAACAATTCGGATTCCACGGAATCCGAACCGCTCATCTCTAGTTAAGGCCCATACACACTGGGTGATTTTAAACTAAAAGAATCTCAGTTTTGTCTTTTCAGCTGCTTTCAGCTCAAAAGCCACCGAGTGTGTATGGCCGGGAAGTGGCGCCATCTTTTTCTGAAACCGGATAAACTTAGTTTATCTATACCTGAAATAAACAGAAACAGATAATCTACCTCATCTCCATGGCTCCATAAAGAGACACCTCTTTGTATATTTTCTATTAGCTTACAATATTATTAGAACAATACCAATAATAGTTATATGGTCTGGCATTTGCTTCAAAGTAGATTGTAAGCTTGCGAACAGAGCCTTCCTACCATTTACACTGTCTGTAACTACCCAGGGTGTTTTATCACTGTTTTCACTTCTAAACTGCAATGGAACTTGTTGCGCTATATAAGAAACTGTTAATAAAGAAATAAAGTCAGAGTTGCCTACCCTCTTGGAATGGCCAGGAGGCTCCTGAAAATCCCTCCCCCCCCCCTTCGCTACAAAGGTGGGCAGCCCTCCCAGATACCGCTGCACCCCTTGCATCTCGCCCACAGTTGGGTAAAATTTCTGCAATTTGCAGGTTTTCATGGGAAGGGGCGGGGCTAAATTTGCAAATTGCACCATTTTAGCCCAGCCCCCTGTTTGAAGGCCCGCGAATTGCGGTATTTGTTGTACAGGGGGCAGGCTTGATGATGTCTACATAAAACCCTGCCCCCAGAAGTGCTGCTGACAGTGTCCTCTCCCGGTTTCTCCCAGAGAGGAGACTTAAAAAATAGGCAAAATAAAGTACTGTACCTAAGATACGCTTATACTGTAGGCAGGCAACTAAAGGTGCCCATGAACGGAGCGATACCATCATGCGTTTTGAAGTGGATTGCATCACATCTAGTCCAAAACGCATGCAATGGGTTAAAGCACCATGCGTTTTGAACTAGATATGATGCAATCTTGTTAAAAAAACATGGGTAGCACATACTTTATACATCACAACACCCCATCACTCCATGTATGTACACCTATAGTAAGAGCAAAAACATCTTTCACTCCTCCTTGATTTTTTCACTGACATCTGAAATTAGTAAACTGCACTATATAAATCAGATTCACATATTGTAGTATAGCTGTGATTCCGCATTACAGAATCATAGTTACATGGTGGGAATCATTCTGCTTTATTCAGTCCTCCATGTGCACACAGGGTGTGTGGGGCGGCGGACAAGGGGATTCACTGGATGTCAGCTGTCCACCTAGTTTCTGTCAAGTGTGCATACAAATCTAAGTGACCTGAAAGTCACTTAGATATGCGTGCACTTTCCACATCATTCGATGGTCCGCAACCATCAAATGATGTTGTGTTTACCCATAGGCTGCAAATGGATGTTTATATTAAACATCCATTTGCAGCAGTGCAGGCGAATCTGGCGTGCGAGGGAGTGGATGGGTGGACCTGCGAGCAGCAGGACTAGCAAGGCCGTGAATGTAGCAGCCTTGCGAGTCAACCCAAATTATTGGTCAGTACAGATGGTGTAATGGTTAGCATTACTGCCTCACAGCACTGAGGTAATGGGATCGATTCCCACCATGGCCTTAACTGTGCGGAGTATGTATATTCTCCCCGTACTTGCGTGGGTTTCCTCATGGTGCTCCGGTTTCCACCCACAATACAAAAATATACTGGTAGGTTAATTGGCTCCCAACAAAATTAACCCTAGAATGTCTGTGTGTGGGTGTACATGTGGTAGGGAATATAGACTGTAAGCTCCACTGGGACAGGGACTGACCTGAATGTTCAAAAATTCTCTGCACAGCGCTGCGGAACATGTGTGCTCTATATAAGAAACTGTTAATAAATAAGAAACAGTATCCAATGCTGGATCTAATATGAATAAGCCATATTGCCTATACAATAACTGCATATTTCATAAAAAAAAAACTAAAAAATGTAATATATATTTAGTATAACAGAGTTAATAGGTTACAGTATGCTGAGCTGTCAGATACATACAAGTCACTGCAGGAGACGTGCCAAGAGGATGAAGGCGAGGTTACCCTTATTATGCCAACAAACGCAGGTTTTATATATTTAGAAGCGTTTATGTCAATCTACATGACTCCAAGGAGGAGCTTACAGTGTAAATATATGGGAGTGCCTGGAGGCAGCGGGATGACATTTCAGGGACATGGGCAAGAAGAAAAACTATGTGGACATAGAGAGGAAAGTGAATGCAAGGAAGAAACTCAATATTTTGTTTGTACAATATAGAGGTATGCAGTTCATGAATGCAATCTGGACAGGAAGAAAGGAGAGCTGTGTGCAGTCTGTAGGGAGTATGGGTCATTGGGTCAACCCAATTTAGGTCTTCATGCATCGGTTCGACCACTAAAGGTTGACATGGCTAAGGTTGATAGGGTTGGAAGATAGATGCGAGCATTAGGTTGACAATGGCAAGGTTGATAGTCAAAAGGGCTTTGTGAGTTTTTCACGTTTTTTCCCACCAAATGTTGACATAGTCGACATGAACACCCTCAAAGTGTACCGTGTCCCCTTGCATGGCTCACTGCGATCACCATGCTTTGGGCACTATTCTATTCTCACTCCATGCCCTAGTGGACAGTAGGGTAAATACCACCTGTCTGCACATGTTGGTGCACAAAAAAAAAAAACCTCATGTCCACCTTTTAACTGTCGCCCTTGCTATTGTAAACCTAATGTTTGTGTTGATCTTCCAACCCTGTTGACCTTAGACATGTTGACCTATTTCAGGTGTTGTCCTAAGGCTGGTCGACAGGTTACATGGCATGACACCAACAAACAGTCAGCCACTGAGGTGTGTCAGGGGCCAGAGTCTACCAAAACTTGGCATCCTGTTGAGCTATTGAACCACCCCAGTAAACCAAGACTGAGGCCCAATGGAACCTTGTTGGTGAGATGTCATTGCAGGACTTTGGGCGATACCAACGCGATGAAAGCAATCTGGTACATGCCTTTGAGACGGTAGAAATAGGGTGGTTGCTATTTTTTCCACCAGAGGGTGTACCATATATTGTGTTTAAAAGTGATTTGCTATATCGTGTTACCACTTTACAGGGGAGATCTCCAAAAACCTAAGCAATTGGTATTGGAAACTGCATATATGCATTAGTGGGGTGGCCATTTAGGGGAGGAGAAACCCTCCATCTCTTACAGTTAAAGTTCTTTTGGCCAGGCCTCAGTCAAGAGGTATTGGGGGAAATTTACTAAGATGAGTTCTGTTTCACATGGGATGTTGCTATGGGCAACCAATCAGAATCTACTTGTCATTAATTTAGCACCTTCTAGAAGATAATAGATAGTATCTGATATGTTGCACATAGCAACATCCCATCTGAAATAAAACTCCCATCTTAGTAAATTTCCACCATTGTCAGAAATGCCCAGTGTGGAAGACGACGGCCCCTAAGCCAGAGATTAGGGCTCCACTGGTACCCCTCCCTATAATTTTCATGCTTTTTGAGTGAATTGGTATGGATCTGATAGGCCCAGTGGAAAAATCTGCTTGAGGGCACCAATACATACTAGTAGTAGTGGATTATGCCACCAGATACCCGGAGATTATACCACTGCATAATTTAAATCTGGAACTATTGCCAGAGAGCTACTAACATTGTATGCCTGTCTGGGAATAGCAAAGGAGGTCTTAACAGGCCAAGGTATCCCTTTTGTTTCCAAACTTAAAAATGATTTGTGCCGGTTGTCAAAGGTAGACTGAATTACCACCTCAGTGTATCACCCACACAGATAGCCTGGCATAAAGGTTTAATCAAACCCTTAAACAGATGATAAAGTGGGCTGTGTCCCAAGAACAACAAGACTGGGATTTGCTCCTACCTTAGTCGATGTTCGCGGTCAGAGAGGTACCCAATCCTCTACAGGGGTTTGTCCCTTTGAGCTCCTCTATTCTGGATCTATAGAAAAAGGTGGGAAGAACAACCCTAACGTAATTCAGTTTGTGTCCCAACTGTACAGTCGTCTAAGGCAGATTGTGGCACCCCTGAACGAACACATGAAAAGGGCTCAACCATGTAAGAAAAATATGACATTATTGCTATAAACCGGTCTTTTAAACTGGAAGACAAGGAGCTAGGGCACTTGATGAGATCATAGAGGTGGTGGGACCAGTCAATTACAAGGTCCGACAGGAGGGTAGAAGGAGGGAGGTCCAAATCTACTATATAAACCTGTTAAAACTTGGAAGGGAAGTGACAGTCAGCCCTCTTTAGTAGCAAAAAAGGTTCCAGAATGCCAGGTACCCATTGGAGTCCTGGACAGAAAGAGGAGGAGGTGAATGTGGTGGCACAGTACCAAGATGTGTTTTCTGCCATCCTGGGAAAGACACAGATCATCCAACATGATGCTGTGACTCCACCCGGGGTGGTCATTATACAAAGGCTGTATCGCATACCCGAGGCAAAGTAAGCAGTGGTAAAGCAAGAGTTGGAAGAGATGCTACACCTAGGGGTTATAGAAGACTCACCCAATGAGTGGAATAATCCCATTGTTTTAGTACCTAAACCTTCAGGTGCTTTAAGATTTTGCAATGACTTCCTTAATTAAATCAAGTTTCTCACTTTGATTTGTATCCTGTGCGCCTGGTTGATGAGCTGGTAGAAAATTTAGTCAAAAGTTAGTATCTTACCACTCTTGGTTTGACAAAAGGATATTGGAAGATTAATTTGACAAAAGCTGCTATGGCAAAAACAGCCTTTTCTACCACAGAGGGCTTATTTCAGTACAAAGTGTTGCCATTTGGTTTAAATGATGCCCCAGCAACCTTGCAGAGAGCTATGAATGAGTTGTCGTGGCCCCACAGGGAATATGCAGCTACATATTTAGACAATATCGTCATCTTTAGCTCTAACTGGGATTCACACCTACCAAAGGTGGAGAAGCCTTTGGTAGCTGCAAATTACTGCCCCTCAATTCGGATGTCCTTTCCAGGATGTTTGTAGGTCCTGATCCTCCAAGAAACTCTATGGTGAAGCTAGGGCAGGAGGAAGAGGTGGGCAACCTCTGGAAAATGGTGGAGGGCTGTGTACCTGGGTGAATGACACAACTAGAGGTGGAGAGCTTGCTTGAAAGTTTCTTAGCTTTACCAGAGTGGCTGAAGCACAGCGGAGGAGTAGTGTGGCAGGGACAGCAAACTTCCACATGAAGGTATTGTGGAGGATCCAGTCCAGGTTTTAGAGCAGCAGAAAAACTGACATAATCTGGTTTGGGCAGATTAGTAGCACCTGTGCTTTTCTGATTAGTGTTTCCAGGGCAGAGGGTCAATGTCCCTGATGGTGGAATAACCATCCATGTGATAGACTGGGTGTGTGGGCTATGGTAGGGACTACTAGAACATTATGAGGAGATTGAACTATGCTGGGACGGATTCGGCATGAAAAGCCGGCGGTCGGGATCCCGGCGTTCAAAATCCCGACGCCGGAATCCCGAACGCCGAAATCCCGACAAAGGGGGGACGTGGATCGCCCCCACATTGCGGGCTTGCTGCGCTCGCCACGCAGCGGGCCCGGTGCCTCGCTACGCTCGGCACACTAGTTTATTCTCCCTCCGAGGGTGTCGTGGACACCCACGGGGGTAGAAAGTGTCGGGATTTCGGCGTTCGGGATTCCGGCGTCGGGATTTTGAACGCCGGGATCCCGACCGCCGGGATTTAAACTGCATCCCGCTGGGACACCTGTATGCTGCAATGCTGTAACCATGCTTGCCTATGCTTTTTACCTGGTATGCTGTTAACCTTCTACAAAATAAATACCAAGACTTCATCTTATCCAGTGTACAGTATGTGATTCCTTGTCACATTATTTATGTATGTATGTATTAAGGTATGTATTTGATAAGTGCTGATAAGTGCTGATCCCTTTGCCCTTTATTATTGTATATTGATAAATAGCAGCTTAACCAGAGTTCTAAGTGCCTAACCCTAACCATTCCTCCCTGCAACCTAACTTTAGCCTCCTCTCCTCTGAACCATTACCCTAACTCACCCCCTAGTGCTCAAACCTACCCCCTTCCCTACACACACACACATTTTAACTCATCCCTTATACCTACGATAGGAATGCTGGCGGCCACACGCCCCCCCCCCCCCCGCCCACACTGCTAGGTGCGAATAGGACGGCAAATAATTTATTTGCTGCGCCCACTCGCACAATGTTGCTGCACATAGGCATAAATGCTTATGTGCATACGCTGTTGCAAAACCTCGCTCCCCTGTGCGAATACAGTGATCAAATCAAAATGAGGGCCAATATTTGTGAGTAGTACCCTGAAAATGTAAAAAACTATTTATATACCCCCCAAATGTATCACCTACAGGGATGGGGGCTTCGGAAGGAGCCCATTCCTGCAATGTGTTCAGAGTGAAGTGACCACATCAGCTGACTCTGCATTCCTCTCTTGGTACTCTCTAGTGCCACAGCGCTTCTTTGTTCTACTGACTACTTATGTGCGGTGACCATTGCTATGGAGGGTTCCGGTAATTTCAGAAAACTGTACCCCATACAGTAAGCTACATTCCAGAGCTTATGGAATCCCAAAAGAAATCTGTAGGGGGATTAATGAGTGTGGATGAGAGACATAGATCTTGTGAGGAGTGAAGTGGATGGGTTGGAAAACATTGGGGTGATACTGAACATTTGCAAATCCCCCAGAATTTGACGTTTTCGGTGGATATCGCACAAATAATATTTTAAAAATTGACCCCAAATTTAAAAGAACATGTCATATGAGACAAATGATGTGCTCATGACAAGATCACATTGGATTTATGATTGTACAAATGTCCCAGCCTGGCAGTATGACTGATGAGAACTGATGAGAAAGTGTCGCAGGCAGATGCTTAAGCTTGGGGCAATGTGGATTTAAATGTATTATCCAAATTTACAGTAATTCCATTAATCTTTGCAATATGTCCCTAACTGTTATTTGTTTTTTTCAACCTGTTTGTTTTCCCAGTTTTCACAGAGTTCTTTTTTTGTTTGTTTTTTCACATTCTTCTGACTAAGCAGATGCTTAATATTTGCTTTTTTATAGAGGCAAACACAATTAAAAAAAGCCCTGATTCAATATGCAGGTTTCTGATCAGAATTCTGTAAGGAACAGCTTTTCCTCCTACACTGTATATGGCCATTCTACATCAAAAAGACTTTGCATCTGAATGTGCCCCCACCGCTACGGCCCTAGCACATACAGCAATCAATACAATATGTGTGAGGTTTGCCATCAAGGCATATTACTGATAGTCAGATTTTGCCACTAGATATGTCACCTACATTTTTTTTTAAATGTCAAGATAGAATGGGGGTCTGGTGATAAGGTGAACACATGATAGTAAGTCAGGGGAGGAGACCAACTGCCACCAACTGCCATTCCAAACTGACTCACTGGCAGTTGCTCCCCTGT
Source organism: Crinia signifera (assembly GCF_055691185.1). NCBI lineage: Eukaryota > Metazoa > Chordata > Amphibia > Anura > Myobatrachidae > Crinia > Crinia signifera. The sequence goes on from NC_139220.1 coordinate 185,182,026, forward strand.
TTCAATTTTGGACTGTGACTGTAGCCCACCTCTGGAGCCGCCACTGTTAACAGGAGAAAACCCGAACCTCCTGATTTAGGGGTCGTAGGAAGACATCAATAATTTATCACTGATATCTAACCATGCCAAATATATTTATTAATAAACTTTTGTATGCAGGAGAGAAAATACCTAGGTACAGAGACAGACCGAGTTTAAAACAGGAAAAAAGCCAATACATTCCTCTTTCCTGCATCGGCTTGTATGAAACCGGAAATTAATAAGGAGTCCCAGGTGGCAAGGCCCCATTTAATAGAGGCTGGTTGGACAGAATAATTAAATGTAAAGAGCTGATCATAATAATTCATAATTTGATTCCCGCAATACAAATAGAGAATGGTTTCCATTGAGAGAACTAGCAAAATTAAACTCCAGGATCTGAGAATGAGGGAAGCCAATACTTCAGATTTTGTAATGATCAAGCCATAATCATCTACATTTCTAAACAGGTTTGAGAAGGAATTGTTCAGGGTCATTGAAACAGTCGCATATAATGAGATCTTATACTGGTAAGTACCCTTCTGGATCTCCTGTACATACTAACACCATTGTATCTTACAGAAAGCACCCCTTCCTAGTGCTGTTGCTCAGCTGAAATACAGATGACACACAGTAAGCCCATTGGTGACTACAGCAGAGTAGTGAAAATGATGAAGAGCCTGGAAGGTCTTCTGAAAATCAGCCTGGCACTGAAGGTATGCAGCATTTGGAACATAAAAAGCCAAGATGTCAAGATTTTTGTGAATCCAAATGGGGGTCTGGGAGCTGAGCAGCACCAGAAGATGGAGTTTGAAAAGTCCTGCGCATAGGTGAGACAGCTATTGTAGACAGGCACAAAATAGGAGTTGCACTAGCAGAAGAAGACCGGAACCTGAAGACTTAATCACTGGACCGGACTTGAAGAAGAAAGCTGGATTCAAAAGATTTAACCAGGACACTGGACCAGACTTGAAGAATAAAGCTGGATCCGGAAGACTTAACCAGGACACTGGACCGGACTTAAAAAAGAAAGCTGGATCCGGATTTTAAACGAACTAGAAGAAATATATATAGCTGTATAGGAGCTCAGGACGCAGGTACTCTCTAGGGAATGACAAACGTACTGGTGTCTGCCTTTGGTCTGGAGACCCATTTTAACCATCATGCACTGTGCTGATTGGTGGAGAGGAAATTTGGAGAAATCTTATTGGCAGTCTTCCAGAAAATGTCAGCAACAGGCGGACAGCATTGTGGATACATGCTGGGCACATGCGCAGTACCCAAATGGTCAGAAGAGAGAAGAGGACATGGCCGGGAAGATGCCATGAAGATGCCATGGTGTCTGCACGATCCGGATGGGTAAGAGCCGCAGCTGTGGCCTTGCCGTCACAGTACCCTCCTCTTTTGAAGTGGACTCAGGACACTTCCCAGGTTTGTCAGGATTCTCTGTTTGATTTTTAGAATTAACAAATTAATTCTCTCATTCATAACCCATAACCATTCCAGTCAAGAAGATATTGTAATTGTCCAAAATGAAATCTTGGTACTTGTTTCCTAGCACAGCGCCCACAATTTTAATCTTATGGCATTGTATCGATCGCATGCGACACGATCGCATGCGATGCGATCCGACCCGATTTCTAATTGTACAGCCACCCTGATGAGTGATTACTATGTTAAATGCCCCCCCCCCCCCCCATTGTTAACGCCACCTCCACTATCAACACCAACCCGAAGCGTGGCGAGCACAGCTGCAAAAGTAAAGTGGGTACTTGTATATTATCATGGCGCCCATCTGCGCAACATCGGATTGTGATATATTTTAAAATGCTAAATTGAAGAGACTGGACTATGTAAACAAAGGGGTGGAACAAACCCCCCCCTTTCAGGCTGGAGGAATGGACGTGCCCCAGGATGTTTGGGTATTGTCCATGTTCAGGTTGATGTTCAATAAAGATATGGGGGTCAAGAGGGCAGCAGGCAGAGGGTGAGGAGTAGTGATGGGCAAAACGGGTCACTAGCGAGAGCTGGGATCCAGCAGATCAGTCAGTGAAAAGATCGATATAGGTCAATCTCAACTCCTCAATCAAGGATGTTTAATTACGGCCGTTAAAGACCAATGGTTACCGTCCATAATTATTGGAATGAATGTCCTAAGAAATTGCCCTGAAGAACTAACCTCGACACTGACATAAGAACTGTTCAACCGACCTCAGACTGTGAGACGAATCATGCAATACACCATCTATAACCGGAGAAGCAAGGCGGGGAAGAGAGTGCTGGCTACACAGGTACAAGGAACCATCAAGTGGTTTAATGTCCGGAAGAGGTATGGCTTCATCAACAGGAATGACACAAAAGTTGATGTCTTTGTCCATCAGACGGCCATAAAGAGAAACAACCCCCGGAAGTTTTGAAAGTGTTGGCAAGACGGTGAAATTTGATGTGGTAGAAGGAGAGAAGAGTGCTTAGGCAGCCAATATGACTGGCCCTGGTGGTGTACCGGTTAAAGGAAGCCGGTTTGCTCCCAACAGACGACAGTTTCCGCAGACGGTCCTACCAGCCAATAGTAGAGGATGCTGCAGAATCTGGTGGAGAAGGCATAAGTACGGACCAAGCGAGTAAAGGGGAGAGAGTGGAGGAAGCTTTCCCTCAGCAGAGACCCGTCCAGTGTAGAAGTCCACCACCATTCTTCCACCGACGACATTTTGGTAGGGGAAACAGAGCAGCGAATCTGGACCGTCACACCCTCCCCGATGAGACAGAAGGTATACAGACCGACTGGGTGAACAAATGCAAGTATCGGATCAATCTGGCCAAGAAGGATGCGAAATAAAGGATGGAGACAGCCCACCACCGACAAAGGACAAGTTATGACCAGGACGCAAATGCCGAATCATTCCAGGTGGGAGACAGAGTTTGGAAGAAGGATAACCAACGGAGTAACCCACTAGACCCCATCTGGGAATCCATACCTTATGTGATTGTCCACCTTTCGTCTACAGATGCGATGGTGTATGGGATAAAGAGAGATGGAAATGACAACCCTGTTTTCAAGATAGTACCCAGAAACCAACTCAAGCTATTCTGAAGCAGAACGAGTCCAGAAGACGGAGTGCTAGACTGTACAGAAGAAGAAGTGTTAACACACGCCCTCGGCCATCCTCTGCAAGACCCAACAGATCCCCTACTCTTTAGGGGAGAACCACTCCTGTGTACCTCGGGAGGCAAAATAACCCCAACCGCACCGCACGGTGTTGCTGCAGAAGAAAGAAGGGAAGCCGAGGAATGTGGCCCATTCCTCCACAACGATGTTGTAGAACAGACGTCCGGCAGACCTGTCCAGAGTACCAGAGGGGTCAAACCTGACGTAGAATATAAAAGTATCATCTAAGATATGTGTGTTATATATATCTGCCAGAAGTACTGTATGCAAATGTTTGATTATGTATGTTTTGTATTTATACGACAGAGAATCAAACAAAGTTGCATGAGGACATGCAAAATTTCAGAAGGGAAGAATGTGATATATGTTAAAATGCTAAGTTGAAGAGACTGGACTATGTAAACAAAGGGGCGGAACAAACCCCCCCTTCCCTTCAGACTGGAGGAATGGACGTGCCCCAGGATGTTTGGGTTTTGTCCATATTCAGATTGATGTTCAATAAAGTTGTGGGGGTCAAGAGGGCAGCAGGTGGAGGGTGAGGAGTAGAACCCGCCAAGTGAGGTGAGGGGGAAGCAAGGCAGGGAGCCACGGGAGGACGTGGTCTGGTGTGCGGCCGCAGGAGAAGATAAGGGCAATGTACAGGGCAAAAGTGCCGCCTGCTTCCCCAGTGTGAGCCACTCTTGGAGAAAGAGCCCGGCGCCGATCCTCAGCAGCTTGAGGAGAGAGAGACCCGGCGCGAGTGAGCAGTTCCATGGAGGAGAGTGACAGCCGGCGCCTGGAGCAGAGAGCAGTAGCAGGCAGGCAGCATACAACGATCCAGCACGTCAGGAGACCACGCCCCAATGCGTTTCATCACCACAGACTTCCTCAGGAAGTGACAAAACGTGTTGGGGCATGTTCTCCTGACGTGCTGGTTCATTGTATGCTGCTCCGTCTCGTGGTCTTCCTGTGGAGCACGCTGCCACCGCCGCCTTCGAGCCGGGTCTGCTGGAGTTGTGATCTGGTCTCCGAACGATATTGTGCTGTGCGTGTGGTGAATACTCCCCATGCTGATCTTATTTTATTGAAATGTATGTGAGCTTAAACACTTTTTAGTAAATATTGTGATATTCTTGCTCACGTGTGTGGTCCTTCTTGTGTTTCTTTTACATGTAGATTGCTGCCGAGGCTTGGGCAAGCCTCATTGGAGTGAGCTGCACTACATTACCTGAGACGGAGGTCTTTTTGATTAGACTTTGCGCGGATTGGAATTTTGTATATATATATATATATATATATATATATATATATATATATATATACATATATGTAGCGACACTCAATGGATTTCAGTGTTAAGCTTTCGGATATTTAATCCTTTATCAGAACCAGTTCTGATGAAGAATTAAATATCTGAAAGCTTAACACTGAATACTGGTGTGGGACGAGTTAAAAGAAATCCAGTGAGTGCCGCTATACTTATCTTTATGTGAGCTCCCGGGAGGGAACGTGAAGGTACCTTGGTGGATGTGTTGTTTTACAACTGAGTGCCGGACTTTGGCTATATAGAGAATATGAATGATAACTCACAAACTTTTCTTTCACTCATGGTTAGTGGTTGGGTGAAGCCATTTATTGTCAAACAACTGTGTTTATTCTTTTTAAAAATAATGACAACAGAAACAACCCAAATGACCCTGATCAAACGTTTACATACCCTGGAGATTTTGGCCTCATAACATGCACATAAGTTGACACAAACGGATTTGAATGGCTACTAAAGGTAGCCATCCTCACCTGTGATGTCAAGAGAGATCGAATGGCCATTCACTGCTGCGAGACATCACAGTAGTGTATGGCCAGCTTAAGTCTTACCGCTATCTCAACCCTCTGACCCCCACTTATGTGTGCCCCTCAGTTATCTTTGGGATATCCTCATAACCTCATTTGCATTTGTTCCCATGTATCGCTGGGCTGTTCCTCTGTCCTCCAACTGTATATGCCCCTTTTTATCCCTTTTTGGAGCTCAAACTGTGATCCACAATATCCTCTTCTCTTACCACCTCTGTCACTCCAACCCCCTGGGAGTGGGGGCCCCATCTACTGTATTTCGTCAGTCCCGGACCCCATAATTTCTGATGGCAGCCCTGTATGTTAATGTTTGGTTTTGCTATTTTTATGAAGAAACTGGCAAGAGCAATACCTAAAATATAAATCCCATATACTATGATCTAAACATTTTAAAATAATCAGAACACATGGGAAAGAAATTGCACCTACAAGGCATTCATCGCATGATCCTCATAGCAGCAAATATAAGCAGCAAACATATTTGTGTTAAGCAAATACTTCTAAAATAGTCTGTATCAATCTCACACAGGCACATAACTGTCCCAGACGTTAAAAAAGGTCAATTATGTTAGAAGCACACTTCGCGTTGCCTCTGTTTACTGTTAGCAACCAGCGGGCACTAGGACCCAGAGGCTCTCCATGGAGACATGGTCTCTGGTCTCTGCCATGCACTTTCTTGCCACATCTTTCTCTTTGGTATCCAGAATTTATTGACATGACTAAGTAGTACCAAGTGTTGGAGCCCTAGTGCGACACAATATTACACTGTACCACCACCACTTATTAGACAGTATTAAACATCTTTCTACCACTGGATTACAGTGTGTGTGTGTGTGTGTGTGTGTGTGTGTGTGTGTGTGTGAGTATATACTACACCTGGTGCACCACAATGCCTAGCATAACCCTAAAGCCTCTGAATGCAACTAAAATATTCCTGTCAATCTGTACCTGCTGTTAACCCTGTTTTACCTGTTCCTGTTTTCCATATCGTTAAGAAACCGCCTCTCTTAAATTATCTGCCGCGTAGACTAAGCACCATTTGCACACCGCTATCAACTAGATTCCGAAAACCATAGTACCTACTAACATATAATATACACCCATATGTGAATAAAGGAATAGTTGCTCACACTGGGTAACTTCAGCACTCCAATTGTTTTGACTCCAGACTTTTAAATGACAATATGGAAAACAGACTTTACAGTTCAAGTGGTGTCCACCGCATACGTAGATTGTAATTTTTAAACTGAAGTTTTGCTATATGCTCATAGAAACACTGGAAATATGGCACTGTAATCGCAGCCTATCGAACGTTCGCCCCCCCCCCCCCCCCACGCGCGCGCACCATTCGCTCATGGGGTTTGCGCATGCGCATATTCGCACGTGCCCATGCGCATATTCGCACATGCCCATGCGCATACCCAGAAGATCGGGGATGGGTCCGAATTTGCACTGTAACCTATGGGTCTGATTCGGCCCGTATGTGTGTACAGCCTTGAGGATGTAGCAAAGTTCATTTACACACCAACTGATGCATTACAAATACGAACAACCCAGTTACTTAACCAGTAGAACGGTTTTATTGAAGACAAAGTAGGTACAGCCATACCCTCTGTTAGGCACACTGTGGAGTGGAGCTTAAGCGGAACCAGGGTGGCCATCAGGGGGAGTCTCTGGGGACTCCAGTCCTGGGCCCAGACAGAAAGGAGGCCCATGACTGAAACCTATCAAGTACAATTTGTCATAAACAAAGTTTACATTTCCCTTAAAGCAACGTAGAGGTTGAGTAGTGTGGGCAGTGCTGCTGACATCGGAGGTCTGCCTATTTTGTCAGTCAGGGGCCGCACAATTTCTGATAGCAGTCCTGAGTGGAACAGACTTCCAACAGCTCACCAGCCAGTGAGTGTATATATGTACTGGTCAGATCATGATACTCGAACAGGATGCTGGATCAGTGGTTTTCCATTGTGACACACCTACACAGTCCCAAGCTGGCTACACACTAGCTCAGTCCTAGGGCAGGATGCACTAATGCAAAAAATGCGGTAAAATGCCCGTTATCAGATTTTTACTGCATTTTGGAATGCTCTAACATCCGATCGCCAAGTTACCGTGACGGGAGTATCACCAGCAAAAGATGGAGATAACCCATAGAAGCCTATGGGCTTCTTATAGTGACCCATGCTGCCCCACACTGCCCCCTGCCGCCCCACAAAAAATGTGCGGCCGGCCCCCCTCACCTTTGTCTGGGCAGCACAGTGCTGCGCTGCCTGGACCAGTGACCTTCTCCTCCCTTACCACCATACTTCCCCTTCCAGGTGCAGGGAGGAGGAGCCAGTGGAGTCCCTGGCCCTGCAGCAGCAGCCGGGTAAGGGAGGAGCCGCTGCCACATCGCCAGCTACATCACAAAGGGTAACTCTTAACGCAAAAGCTGTCTTTGGCAATAATAATCGCATATATGCGAGTAATATCTTTGTGGTAGCCGGCAATGTGCGGCCGAGAGGGCTGCAGATGATAGTGCATCCAGCCTCTCTTAAGACAGAAGCCCGGGGGAATGAGTCATGTTGGTTGGTATTGATTGTGTATATTACATTTAAACCACTGGAGTATATTAGTTTTAAACTAATAGTGTAATAATGCCTGGATAATGTTTATAGCTCCATCCAATTGAGAGACAATTATTTTATAAAGTCTCCTTGTAGTCTTACAAAGACAATGTGTACATGCTGTGGCAAAGATCCAGACCAGGTTTTGGAGCAGTAGCAGCAACAATCTTGTGTAATCAGCAGCACCTGTGCTCTCTTGATAAAAGTGTTTCCAGGGCAGGGTGTAAATGCTCTTGATGGTAGATTAGCTGCCAGGGTGTGGGCTACGGTAGGGACCACTGGCTATTCCTGTAGTGCTTGTATTAGGCTGTGACTTGAATGCTGCAAATGCTGTAAAATAAAGACCAATACTCTATCTGATCCAGTGTATGGGCTCAATTCATCACAATACTTAAAATACACATATAAAAATAAAATCTATTGTATCATCTAGCTTGTCACATGCAGGCATAGAAGCAGCCTCTGTACTACTTACACACTGCAACAAGAATCAGTAGAGCTAGTGATGTCGCTGTACTCTGGCCAGGGGACCCCCTGACAGAGGGGGGCCAAGGGCACTGCACCCCCCCCCCCCCCACACACACACACACTCCCTTAATCTGACTGTGGTTGTAACTTATGCCTCATGAACTGTATGTGTGCAGATGAGATGTAGTGTAATGAACAGTCACTGCTATGTTATCACAGAGTAAACCCAGGTTGTGCGTTGGTGTGACAGAGTTGGCCCAGCTAAAGAGTGCTGACTGCAATCCTAGTGGTGACGGGTTTTTCCAGGGTCTATTATCAGGGTGAAATTGTTATTAAAATAAGAGCTCCTTTTGATGGAGAGTAACCAAAGTCTCCCTTTTCACAGCATGTCCAGATCGGTCCATGGGAACAAACCCAGTAATAAATAGCCCAGACAGGCCCTTTCACACTGTCACAAGACCCATGTTTATCAAAAAGGGTATAAATGAACTTGTGAAAGTTTGGTAAATTAACCAGAGGGCAAAGAGATCCTTGATTATTGTGCTCTGTTTGAATTAGAGCTCGCCAGGCATCACTGAGTCTGTGCTGGGAAGCATCAGCTGATAGCGCCATCAGAAGGGAACAGTCGTTTCTTTAGCTTTGAAACTTTAGAATACAAGTATGCCCTCTTGTGCTCATGAGTAGTAGTCCCCCTTGCTGTAGGGCCCTGAAATGGCAGCAATCTGGATGTAGCTTCTAGTTATTGCATGTATCCTCTGAGGGATGTAACAGGCACATAGAATGGTAAGTACGTGTAACCCTCCTTTATAGGAATGTAGATTATGATCTAATGTCTGACTGTGCCTCCACCCCAAGCTTTGGTGGTATATAGATATTTTTATATTTCAATAGGGTGGGCTTGGGGAAACACCCTTTGAATTATCCAGTAACCAATAAATTTAGTTACCTAACAATAATATTATGAATGTGTACATAGGCAATTCCACACAGCACAAATAGGTGAAACAATGGCATAAATAACCCAAACACAGTTTTATTTGACTGGAACTGAAGAATGATAGTCAAGCTCTGTCAGACTTCTTGGATGCCTCCTTTAAATACCAAGGTTATACACTCCCACCTTAGTTGTCTACAACCAATAATACATTGGGCGGTATTCAATGAGCCTGATTCGCCAGGTTTTTATGGTGAATTTGTGCTGTTTGGCGAATTTCTGACTAAAACGGTGAATCACCCTATTCAATGACCAGTTGGCGAATACATTTGAAGGTTTTGGTCACCATGATTCACCGAGCAGCAATCGCTATCTTTTTATGGTGAAGTGGAATGTGAACTTTTAAAATAAAGTGTTCTGTTTTTTACATTTGGTGTAAAAAAATCAGGAATTTTCTTCTGAGGAGGGGCATGCTATTTTTATTCATGTGCTGTAAGCACATGAATATATATTTAATTTTAAAAATAATATTTTTTTTTTTTTTTTTTTTTTTACACAGCAGCCAGCAGGTGGCGCCAGAGCGGAGCCGCTCATTACATATTCATATATTCACTGCACGATCATTACGATCCTGTGTAGTGAATATACGCTTGCCTGCTGGGACCCCCGGGGGGGGCAGCCTGTGCTGCCTGGCACCCGGGGAGCACACCTAACCCCCCACAAAGGTCTGGGCTAGGCAGAGAGACTACCATCTCTCTGCCTGGCACCGTCCTGAGGCTCCCTGCGGCAATCGCCGCAGGAGCTCATATTCGCCTGTCAGGGGCAGCGAGCCCCTGACACGTTGAATACCGGAGCCCGCTGGCTCCGGAACGTGGCGAATGTGCAGCGAATCCTAAAAAGGATTCGCTGCACCTCGCAGGGTATTCACATTGAATACCGCCCATTGTATTACATGCACAAGAGAAATGATACTTCAAACGTTTGCACACATTTTATATCAACAATGAAGCCTTATACAGTAGTAATGAACTATAAATTATTATTGCGCAATAATATGTTTTTTTTTTCTGTGTACACTAGTTAGTCAAAGAGAAAAAAAAACCTAAGCTTTGGTTTATTTTGTAGAGTTCCAAAGGGAGTATGTCCTGAAGTTCCTTAGATGATAAAGTTCCCACCTGAGTCCTGTAAGGTGAGGTGTTAGCTAATAAAAAGTTGAAACTTCAACAAAATAATTTTTGTAATCCTCACAGGGAATAATCGGACAATTAAATACTGAAGGATTATAGAAATCTGTTCCCTCCGGTAACTTTAATAACCATCCATAGGTAGCTTCCTTCCTTGAATGGCGCTTGTATTTAAATTATACCGCCCTTCTTCTCCCAGCGATGTGATATATCAGGTATTTATATTATAATAATAGCAATATTTACATCCAAGCTCCCATATTCTCTTATTTCTTTGGATGTAACCAAGGTAAACTTGAATAAATCTCTATGATGCGTACTTTGACAGTCTGCATTTGAATCTGCACTGTCCTTTTTTTAGGATAAAGCTGCGGCTCAATATAGCATATAGTCCAGGTTTTCTATAGTAAGTGATACTCAGTCTCTATAGAGTCTATGTAAAAGTATACTGTAAAGTACTTAGTATATATGACAGATGAAATCTCTCAACAGGGATGTCCTTTCTCTCTTGCTCTCTACAGCTCACCCCAATTAGGTGTCATACAACAGGTATGTACTGCTAGAATACAACAATCAGCTTGTAACTTCTCCTCAGCAATCCCTTATTAACTGCAACCAGGTATGACAGGGATCATTTATCCACTTTTCCTCAGTAGTCTTTACCAAGTATCGGGGTCTTGTATTTATTGCCACTTATAAAGATACAACGTCTCTTTTTAGCTTGCAACTTTGCTCAAGAAGTAAATACATTCAACTGCAACCTAATTTAACCCCTTCACGACATTGCCTTTTAAGGTAATTTTTTTTTTTTTTCCTCCTTGCGTTCAAATAAGCGTAACTTTTTTAATTTTCCGGCTATATAGACACATGAGGGCTTTTTTTTTGCGGGACAAGTTGTACTTTGTAATGGTACCATTTACTATACCGTATAATATTCTGGGGAATCAGGAAATAATTCAATGTGGGGTAAAAAAAAAAAAAAACGCCATTGCACAATTTTGCGCTGGTTACGGTTTTTTTGGAGTTCATAGTTCGTTTAAAATGATGGGTTATCTTTATTCTATGGGTCGTTACGATTCTGGTGATACCAAACTTATATAGTTTTCGTTATGTTTTACCACTAAAAAAAAAAAACGCAACTTTTACGGTTTTTCTAATTTGCGTTGCGTCGCCATGTTCTGCGGCTTATAACTTTTTTATTTTTCCACCTACGGACCTGGGTGAGGGCTCATTTTTTGCGGGCTGAAGTGTACTTTTTAATTAATACCATTATGGGATATGGGCGACTTTCTGATCTCTTTTAGTTATTTTTTTTTGGGTACGCGATGCGACCAAAAAACGTAGTTTTGGCGTTGGGGATTATTTTCCGTTTACGCCTTTAACCTTGCGGGATAACTAATGTTATATTTTAATAGATCGGACTTTTAGGAACGCGGCGATACCAAATATGTTTATTTTTTTTATTTTTTATTTATTTTTATTTGGGAAATGGGGAAAGGGGGGTGATTTGAACTTTTAATATTTTTTTATTTTTTTTTTATTTTTAAACTTTATTTATTTATTTTTTTAACTTTTACTACAAGGCCCCCTAGTGTACTTGACCACTAGGGGGCGCGATCGCCTGTACTAGGTTCAGCCATAGAGCTCTATGGCTGAACGTAGTGATTTTATGCACTTCCTATTACATCCTGCCTGAGGCAGGATGTAATAGGTATGCATACACGGCCAGCACAGGGGTCTACATTAGACCCCTGGCTACCATGGCAACCGATCGGCACCCTCCGATCTCGCTGCGGGGGGCCCCGATCGGCGCCGGAGGGGGGCGCCCCCCCTCCGATCAGCTATTTAAGCACTGCGGGCGCTTTGCCCGCGGTGCTTAAAGGGTTAAACGGCCACGATCGGCGAACTCGCCGCTCGTGGCCGTGAGAGCAGGGACCTGGCTGTAATATACAGCCATTACCTGCTCTCTTTCAAGCCAGCTCACTCCGTGAGCTGGCTTGATTCCCCCGCAACCGACATATGACGTATATATACGTCATATGTCGTGAAGGGGTTAATTGAGGGTCCTAATCCCCCTATGTGCAGCATCAAGTAGATTATTATAAGGGCACGGTAGTGCCCTTATATTAAGGCTGAATCCAACGAACGGATTTTTCCCATAGGGAACTTTTCGGATGGGGGCATGGTGTTTGAGGGACTGCACCTCAAAAGTGACTGGACGTACTGAGCTGAAATTTGGCACGTACGCGTAGAATCGTCAACCGGTGCTGCGTGCCAAATTTCAGGGCAAAATATAAAAAAATGACCAATTGGGAGCGATCTAAACTTCCAACTGTCAGTTTTTTTCTGACACTCCAGAAATGACAATTAGTCACCCATGTTAGTCTATGAGGTTTTTTTTGGGAAGGCATAACTCAGGATAGAGGAACAATTGAGACTTGGGGTTTGTTTTATTAGGTAGATATTGTCCCAGTGGAGTGCCTTTTGGGGTTGAGGATTTTCAGATAGGTACAGTTTTTTTATAATTTAGTGAAACGTCCCCCATTATAAAGATAGGAGCTCCAACTTGTTGCGCATGCGCACAATGCCACCAGCAGGGGGAGCAGTACACTGATGAGCTTCACTTGGGTGTACCAAGATGGCCGACTGTGAAGCAATATTCACAGTTTCTTATATATCAATATAGTATACTTCATACACATACATGCCCAGCTAATGCAGATGGCTGATGGCATATATATCAATATAGTATACTTCATACACATACATGCCCAGCTAATGCAGATGGCTGATGGCATAAAGACACGCAAACATGGGGCACAGGAAACCGGGCAGACAGGTAGTTATTTGCAGGTCTGGGCATAGGAGGACCCAAGAGAGGACTACAGGTGGTGAGTGCAGTCACACTGTCTCTCTGTCCCAGCTGAGGTCATCAGCCGGCAGATAATTACGTGCAGGAGCAACTGGACTAGTACATGCAGCAAGGTAGCCGTGGGTAGCATCAAATGGGTGCTTACATCAGTGCCCCCTCCCCTCCCCCAGGCAGCTAGCAGTGGCCTGGGCTCGTTTACCGGGATAGTTTTTAAAAGGGGGCGTGGCCTAATCGCGGACCCCCGTGGCCACGCCCCCTTTTGAAAACTATTGCGTTACACTTACTTTGCTTGTGCCTGGGGATGGGGTAGCTTTTTTCTGTGAAATAGTGAAGCTGAAGTGCAGCCCTGCCCACTGATCTGTGGCATGCTGCTCCTGGCTGAAGGTAATTTGTGCAGGGACTGAGGAGGCACCAGTGTGTGAGAGCGTACTAGTAATTGAGGGGAACAAGGGGCCTGATTCAGGATCGCTTGCTAAGCAGCGTTCTTTTGCTGCTTAGCGAGCGGAATGCCGCCTTCCGAATGCCCGCCCCCTATGTAATGTTACTATGGGTTTTGTAATGTGATTGGGTCACTACGCACTATATAATGTGAATATCGGTCACTACATCCTGTGGTATGTGTATATGGGTCACTACAAGCTGTGTAATTAAATGATGGATCACTATGCGCTGTGTAATGGGACTATGGGTCACTATACACTGTGTAATGGGACTTTGGGTCACTACGTGCTGTGCAATGTGACTATGGGTCACTACGTGCTGTGCAATGTGACTATGGGTTACTACGTGCTGTGCAATGTGACTATGGGTTACTACGTGCTGTGCAGTGGGACTGGGTGTGGACAGTAATGTGAATGGGTGTGGTATATTTCCCCGACAGTCGGGATTCCGACAGTCATTACTCAGACGTCGGAATCCTGACTGCACAGCGTGGGGAGCGCAATGAAGCCCCTTGCGGGCTCGCTGCGCTCGCCACGCTTCGGGCACGGTGGCGAGCTGCGCTCGCCACCTATTTTATTCTCCCTCTATGGGGGTCGTGGACCCCCAAAAAGGGAGCAGTCGGGATTCCGACATCGGAGGAATGACTGTCGGAATCCCGACTGTCGGGGAGCCGTCTGGCACCCATGTGAATATGGTCACTTTGTGCTGTGTAATGTGAATATGGTCAATATGTGCTGTGTAATGTGAATATGGGTCAGTACGTGCTTTATAATGTGAATATGGTCACTATGGCCCTTATTCTGATCGGTGCGGATTTTTCCGCATGCGGTCGTACCGCCGATGGTTGGCGACTGCGCATGTGCAGAGGTCACTCTGCGCATGTGCAAGCGGTTTCGCCACACGTATTCTTTAGACGCCGCACAGGGGGCGGAGAGGGGCGTGAAGGGCTACTTAGCCTCATTACCCTATGCATACGCCCCGCGTTTCATGGGCGTTCCCATGCAAACGCAGGGCGTATGCATGGTAATGAAGCCGTGACGCATGTGTAGGGGGCGGGCATCTGACATCGCCGGATGTCAGCTGCCCGCCCCCATACATGATTTCATACGGACAAGTGTCCGTGTGGTCTAGGGTGGCGGGCGCTGGTGGAGCGTGCGGCCCTGCATTCGATGTTCGGTGACCATCGAATGCAGGGGCTGCTCCCAAGATGGAGGAGGCGTATCCCCGTCCACTTTCATGCGGACCGCCACATATCCGCGTACGGACGGAGGTGGCGATCCGTATGGAAGGCGGGGATTCGCCTGCACGGTCCTGGCCGCATATTCTGATCTGGCCGCACAGATCAGAATAAGGGCCTATGTGCTGTGTTATGCGAATATGGGTCACTACGCAATGTTTAATGTGACTATGGGTCTCTACGCGCTGTAAAGTATAATGTGACTATGGGTCACTACGCACTGTGTAATGGGACTACGGGTCACTATGGCCCTTATTCTGATCGGTGCGGATATTCCCGCTTGCGTACGGGCCGCCGATGTTTATCGTCTGCGCATGTGCAGAGGTCACTCTGCGCATGTGCAGGCGATTTCGCTGCATGGATTCTTCATACGCCGCACAGGGGGCGTAGAGGGGCGTGAGGGGCTACTTATCCTCATTACCCTATGCATACGCCCCGCGTTTCATGGGCATTCCCATGCAAACGCGGGGCGTATGCATGGTAATGAGGCCGTGACGCGTGGGTACGGGGCGGGCATCTGACATCGCCGGATGTCAGCTGCCCGCCCCCATACAAGATTTCACACGGACAAGTGTCCGTGTGGTCTTGTGTTGCGGGACCTGGTGGAGCGTGCGGCCCTGCATTCGATGTTCGGCGACCATCGAATGCAGGGGCTGCTCCCACCATGGAGGAGGCGTATCCCCGTCCACATTCATGCGGACCGCCACATATCCGCATACGGACGGAGGTGGCGATCCGTATGGAAGGCGGACATCACCGCATATTTCTGATCGGGCCGCACCGATCAGAATAAGGGCCTATGTGCTGTGTAATGTGAATATGGTCACTATGTGCTGTGCTATGCGAATATGGGTCACTAAGCGATGTTTAATGTGACTATGGGTCACTACGCGCTGTAAAGTATAATGTGAATATGGGTCACTACGCACTGTGTAATGGGACTACGGGTCACTATGTGCTGTGTAATGTGAATATGGTCACTATGTGCTGTGAAATGTGACTATGGGTCACTACGCGCTGTGTAATGTGACTACCGGTCACTATGCTCTGTGTAATGTGAATATGGGTCACTAAGCGCTGTGTAATGTGACTACTGGTCACTATGCTCTGTGTAATGTGACTACTGGTCACTATGCTCTGTGTAATGTGAATATGGGTCACTATGTGCTGTGTAATGTGACTATGGGTCACTATGCTCTGTGTAATGTGAATATGGTTACTATGCGCTGTGTAATGTTAATATGGACACTACGCGCTGTGTAATGTGACTACGGGTCACTATGCTCTGTGTAATGTGACTACTGGTCACTATGCTCTGTGTAATGTGAATATGGGTCACTACGTGCTGTGTAATGTGACTATGGGTTACTATGTGCTGTGCAATGTGACTATGGGTCACTATGTGCTGTGTAATGTGAATATGGGTCACTATGCGCTGTGTAATGTGACTACGGGTCACTATGCTCTGTGTAATGTGACTATGGGTCACTACGCGCTGTGTAATGTGACTGTGGGTCACTACGTGCTGTGTAATGTTAATATATTCACAACGCGCTGTGTAATGTGAATATGGGTCACTATGCGCTGTGTAATGTGAATATGGTTACTATGCGCTATGTAATGTTAATATGGTCACTACGCGCTGTGTATTGTGACTATGGGTTACTGTGTGTTGTGTAATGTGACTATGGGTTACTGTGTGTTGTGTAATGTGAATATGGTCACTATGTGCTGTGTAATGTGAATATGGGTCACTACGCGCTGTGTAATGTGACTTTGGGTTACTGTGTGTTGTGTAATGTGAATATGGGCAACTACGTGCTGTCTAATATTTACATGCTGTGTAATGTGAATATGAGTCATTATGCGATGAGTAATGTGACTATGCAGGGCCGAAACTATGTGTTTCGGCGCCCGGGGCAGCAGTCGGGCTGTGCACCCGAGAGGCTCTGGCTTGCAAGAGGATTTGGAGGAAGAGATCTGCAGTTCCTCCACGGCGCTGCTGCAGGGGGAGGGAGATGTAGCTTCCCCCAATGGTGCCGCTGAGGAGACAGGCAGGGCAGGTCCCGCTCCAGCGCGTATCGCTGGGCGCGCTGTGTTCATTACAGTCACAGACACTAGAGGTCAAGCCCACCTCTAGTGTCTGTCTTCTTCAAGGCGGCGGCCATCTTTGGAGTGGCCGCCGCAGACATAGATTGCAACGCTAGCTCCCCGTTGCTGCCGCTGCTTGTGTAGGCTGCTCACACTAGCGCACCCCCCCTACAGCGCCCGGTTCGCGTGACCCCCCAGCCCCCCACCCCCCCCCCTAGTTACAGCCCTGGACTATGGGTCACTACGCACTGTGTAATGTGAATATGGGTCACTACGTGCTGTGTAATGTGAATTTGGGTCACTAAATGCTGTGTTAAGCAAATATGGGTCTCTATGCTGTGTAATGTGACTATGGGTCGCTACTTGCTGTGCAATGCAAATATGGGTCACTACATGCTGTGTGATGCGAATATGGGTTATTACGCGCTGTGTAATATGAATATGGGTCACTGCGTGCTATGTAAGGTGAATTTGGGTCACTACGCAGCCATTTTCCCAGTGATCTTTACCGCTGCTCTAATGAACCAACGATGAGTAGAATGAAATGGGTGCAGGGTGTACAGTGTGTGGGGCCCCCAGGGCCCAGAGGACCATGTGTGCTGCACACCTTGCACTCATTATGGATATGCCAGTGGATGGTGGGTGTTGCTGGCTGCTGCGGTGATCAGTGCTGCTGAGTTACAGATGCTTTGCTGTATCAGGGGTTCTGTATCAGAGATAGAACTAGCAGCAGGCGAAAATTTGACTAGGGCATCAAAATGGCTAAGGCCGGCTCTTCTCAGACAGTCACTGTAGGGGTTATTCTGGTTGAGTCGGATGGCTCGAATGCGGACGGACGGCCGATGGTTGGTGTTTGCGCATGTGCAGAGGCGTATCTGCGCATGTGCGAACGCCGCGCACGTCCGAATACGGCGTGAATACTGTACAGAAAACGATCAGTCGGAGCAATCCGAACAGGGGGTGGAGAGGGGCGTGAAGGGCTGTTTGGCCTCATTACCATATGCTTAGGCCCCGCGTTTCATGGGCGTTCCCATGAAAACGCTGGCCGTACATATGGTAATCCGGCCGTGACGAACGTGTGGGGGGCGGACATATGACATAGCCGGAAGCCAGCTGCCCGCCCATATCCCTGCTTTTGCATGGAGAAATGCCCCAGTGGTCTGGAGCACTCGGTGCTGCCTGACCATTCGGTCCAGCATTCGATGGTCGGTGACCATCGAATGATGGGGGAGGTTCCCAAAGATGGAGGAGGTGTGCATAGGAAAAATCCACTCGCGTCCCGTTCGGTCGGCGTCTTACCGCATTCGGACGGTGTGAGCGATCCATACGGAAGGCGGGGCTAAGAACACTCGGTTCCTTTCCAAAAATACGCATCTGACCGAATCAACCAGAATAAGGCCCTGAACGTGCAGTGATCTGTGTGTCCAGTGCATGTGCAGAAGTACTGAAAGACACTAGGGCTGTACCCGGCACCATTTAAATTTACAAGGCTAGCCGACATGTGGAATGGAAAACAGGAAGAGGTTTAACTGCGCATAAGTAACAAGTGGTCAGGTGTATAATAAATAAAATAAATTTAATAACTCTAGAGCATTAAAAACAATGAATATTGAGTAACCAGAAGTGCAATATGGTTGGAATTAATAATAACTCTTATTTCTGATTGCCAGTCCATGGATCAGC
The DNA here is from genome assembly GCF_055691185.1 of Crinia signifera. Lineage (NCBI taxonomy): Eukaryota > Metazoa > Chordata > Amphibia > Anura > Myobatrachidae > Crinia > Crinia signifera. The sequence goes on from NC_139220.1 coordinate 185,200,556, forward strand.
TTTATTGGAGTTCACCCATTGGAGGGATAATGATTGAATCAATTATATACAAAAAGTCCTCACCGACTGATGATATCCAAGTCTTTAAGGAATACTGTAAATTGCAGCTGTCTGGTTCACTGCAGAGCAGCTGAAGCATTTTGCTGCTATCTGCAGCTTTCGCAAAGGTGACCCGTTGTGACTTCCCTACATCCAAGACCCTCTCAAACCACCACTTGGGAGATAATCCCAATCAGAAATAAATCTGGTTTGAGAGGGTCCTGGTTGTAGAGAAGCCCCCTTCCACTCGAGGCGGAAGCTGCCTCTCCTCCCCATCCCACCGGAGCTGGCCTGCCAGCAGCTCTGGAACACATGGACCCCCCCTCAGCTGAGAGCAGAAGGTGCCTCTTACCTCCTCTGCTCCAACCCCGTCCCTCTGGCGTCGGTTGCCTCACCACTGGCAGCAGTGCAGAGTGGGGAAGCTGCAAGGCTGTCTCTTTTCTCCCCCTTCCCATCCACATAACAGCAGCAGTGAAGCAGCAAAAATGTAAGTAGCACTTTTGTAGGCATTGTGTAAGGTCAGGTGCACTACTGGTGGCATTAAGTTTACTGGCAGGAGTACTGGGGGCATTACACGTAACAATGGGCCTTATTCTGATCGGATCGGTGAAACGTGCATACGGTCCGTCACACCGTACATTTCCCGTACGCTCACGGTGAGAGTAGGTCTGCCCACAGAACAGTCACACACGGACGGTCACAAACACGACAATGGGGAGTGGCGTTCACTTGAGCGTACGCCACCGTATACGGACGGTCTGGTCCGTTTTAACACCGGCACCTTCCGTATATCTGAGCGTACGCCACAGTGCAAGTAGAAATTGAGTCCAAAAAACATCATTGTTGCTCTTAGATGTGGTTTATGTGTCTTTTTCCTAATAAAAAACTGGTATGTTTGTGTCACAGTGAAAAAGTTGACACATGTCGACTTCTGTGAATTGAGTGTCCTGCTTTTTAAAGTATACAAAAACACTTTCTGAATGGGTGAGATGGTTATAGCCAGGGCTATTTTTCAGCAGGCTCCAGCAGGAACTGAGGCCCTTATTCTAGTTCACTCTTTCTGACAAAATATTTCTTAGATGGACAAAACCATGTGCACTGCAGGTGAGGCAGGTGTTACTTGTGCAGAGATAATTAGATTTGGGTGGGTTTTACACCTGCCTCACCTGCAGTGCACATGGTTTTGTCCATCTAAGAAATATTTTGTCAGAAAGAGTGAACTAGAATATGGGCCTCAGTTCCTGCTGGAGCCTGCTGAAAAATAGCCCTGGTTATAGCAGCATTGCTTATTGCATTCAGGTGTATGTAATTTACTTGTATTCGGCGTTAATTAGCAGACCCAGGCGTCCGCTCTCATGCGGTAGCTCTAAGAGTGGTCAGGAGCACTCTTTGGCGTCCGCCTGTTTTTGGCCCAAAATGCACGGTGCGTTCGCCGATCGAGGCGGTTGTGGCACCGTGCATTTTGTGTGCACACCCCCGTGTACGCCCATGTTTACGCCCAGTTTTCCTCATTATTCCGGCCGCTCCCATAAAAACGCCCACATGCCGCCCACAATGACGTACTCTCGCGGACAGTTTTTTTCGCACGGAGAGACCCGTCCCTGAGCGGTGTGAGGTCGCCGCACATGCGCATAGCGAAAGCTACGCATGCGCAGATGCAAATAAAACTCAAACCGACCACGTACAGTCCCATCGCACCAAGCAGAATAACCCCCAATGTGTGGCATAATATGTAATGGGCATAACAGTGTGCAGCATATTGTGTAATGGGCATAACAGTGTGCAACATATTGTGTAATGTGCATAACTGTGAAGCATATTGTGTAATAGTCATCACGGTGTGCAGCATATTGTGTAATGGGAATCACAATGTGCAGCATTTTGTGTAATGTGAAGCACGGTGTGTGGCTTAATGTGTAATGGGCATGTACATTTTTGCAGCGCACTGTCCTTGTTTCTAGTATGTGTGGGGGAATGATTAATTCTGAAGCGCATATACATAAATAAGTCACCTTCTATTTAGTGTAGTTTGCATTGATGCCTAGTAGGTGGTGATGGACACGCCCAGTAGGCAGTGATGGACATGCCCCTCCAAGGGTGCACCTCCTAAGAATATGCCTATGCTGCCCGCACAGGTGGCACTGCCACACAGAGGGTTAAATAATGGTACTGCCCTGGCATGTAGTAGTATTGGGTTACAGAGTCACACGCAGGGATCATGCACCCTGTATGTCCACTCCTCTGCATAATTAATGAGTTTTCCACTCCGCTCCTGTTCCCAGGGCTGCTCCGGCACTCACCATCGGTCTGTTCTCTGCTCCCACCCGCTCCTGACACCCTGCTGCTAATCCTCCCAGCAAGTGTACTTTTGTGCCTGCCATCTACTCTGGCCATCCAAAATCAATGCCCTGGAATGGTGCTGTGGGGTCAGTGCATAGTGCACTAGATCACACAGATTTGGGAAGGGTACGTGAGATAACTAGGTTACTAGATTCCCAGCGTCAATGAGCGCATTCCACACACACCATCTTACTGTATATGTACACATTATAGGTTCTGTTCCAACTGCAGATACCTGTTGACTGTATTTTGAAAATGGGGTAATGGCTGTGCAAGGATGTAGCTGAGCAGCTCCCATAGCCGGTACCAGTCCCAGTGCTGATATGATCTAAGAACCAGCAGGGGGTAACTCAATGGCACCCTCCCCCTGTCAGCAGCACTCATCATGAGTCACAGTGATTGGGAGCTTCAAGTAGCAGCAGCCGAGCTGAGGTCCTGCAATATGCATGGGCAGACAAGCAAAGCCAAGGTCAGTGCTGCCAACCCCTTGTGCCCAGCCCAGTGCCCCTCCATCTACTCAACCATCCTCCTTCCCCAGCCCAGTACACCCCAATCTACCCAACCATCCTCAACCCAGTGCCCCACATCTAGCCAATCTCATCCGATAATGTTGCACTTCTCAGCATAATGGTGTGTGGCACATGTATAATGGGCATTGCGGGTGTGTGACATATGTGTAATGGGCATCACGGTGTGTGAAATATGTATAATAGGCATCACGATGTGTGGAATATGTGTAATGGGCATCACAGTGTGTGACATATGTGTAATGGGCATCACGGTGTGTGATATATGTATAATGGGCATCACGGTGTGTGGCATTATGTGTAATTGGCATCACGATGCGTGGCATATGTATAATGGGCATCATGGTGGGTAGCATATGTGTAATGGGCATCATGATGCGTGGCATATGTACATTGGACATCACGGTGTGTGGCATATGAATAATGAGCATCAAGATGTGGTGCATATGTATAATGGGAATCACAGTGTGGGGCATATGTATAATGGAGCACAGTCGCCACATTTGTGGATGGAGGTGTTTAAAAAAATCTTGCTCAAAGTATTGGTAGGCCTCACACTGTTTGAAGCCCCACCCCTGCAAAAGCTCTACCCACTCTGCTCCTTCCCAGAGAGTTCCTGAACCTATTTTTGTACAAAGCACTGGCTGCAAGTATACACAAGTAAGATGTCACTGCAGCTACGCGCATGCGCACCCTACTGATGTGAGCAGGGGATGGGGGTAGGAGTTATGGGATATGTAGTATGTTGGGGACAGTGGAAGTAGGGTGTGGTATGGGAGTAGAGGATTATAGGGTGCCTTCGGCTCACACTGTTCCTATTTTGAGTATGGGGAGGAGCATATTTTTGCACTTGGGCCCACATTTCGCTAGTTCTGCCTCTTGTTACACACTTACTTGTTTATTATTATTTTATTCATGGGCTGGATGTCTTGCCTGTTGACAGGGGTTTCATGCACTGGGACGGGTGTCATACTCATTGCCAGGGGTTTGTAATGCTCATTGCCAGGGGTTTGAAATTCTTGTGGCGAGGGGTAATGCTCGTTGCCAGGGGTGTGTTATCGTTAAACATTTAAAAATTCAAATGTTTATTCTTACAGTGAAATTTTAGATTTCTGAATTAAAAAAATAAATTTAAAAAAAACTATGAAATTCCATTGACAAAAAACCTTCTGGTTTCACATGTCCCATTAAGGCTTCTTACACATGATCTGGAATTTCTGAAACCTGTTGTAACTCTTCCACTCATACGCCAAAAAGCAATGAAATTCCGATCATTAAGGCTGACGCCTTAATGGACGTGTTCCTTGCGCAATACAGATATGGTACGCCATCACAGCCTGTGGGTAAGTGCAGATTCAGCACTCTCACAGAGTGAGATTGCTGTCACTCACACAATGGTGGAGCTGCTAATTCACAGATTTGTGTGCTCATTGGAATACACACATGCAGTCTATGCAACTGAAGGTCTGAGAAGTAAACAGAGCCGAGAGGATGGGGTAAAAGTGGTGTTGATTGGGGTAGGAGACAGTGTGGTGCGGGTGGTGAGCAATAGAAATGCGTAGATGGTAGGAAGGTTAAGCAGCACTGATGGGGACTAACAAAGCAGATGGGTGGAAAAGAGTGGCACAGATTGGGGAAGGAAAGACAGAGTGATGCGATTGGGTGGGAAACAGAGGAGCAGTTGGAGGAAAGACAGCACTGATGGGGGAGGGGGTTCAGAGCAAAGGGGATAAAGGGAAAACAGAGCAGCACAGATGGAGGGAAACTGTGTCATGGATGAGGCGGGCAGAGCAGCATGGATGGAGGGGGAGACAGAGTATCACTAATAGAGGGGAAGCCAGTGGCATCTGTGTGGAAAGACAGGGCAGCGCAGATGGGGAAAGACACATTGGTGCAGAAGAGGCAATACACACAGCAGTAGGCATCGGGGAAGACAGAACAGCATGAAGGCGTATAGGAGAAGAAAGTGTAGATGCATAGTAGTTGGAAGCATTATAGTTTTTGCAATTATGAAAGATGTTTTTGGTAACTGCATGTGAATACTAAATTAAATGGATATATGTAGTGGGTGTAAAAGATGTTGGACCCTCAGTGGGATAGTTCTAGTAATAGTGTTTATTCTAGCACCCGCTATCTTTTAAAACCTATGCAGTTTCTCTAACCTGTCTAGGGTGTTGCTGTCTGCTGTAGTGTTTCTAGCAAAGGTCTGGCTTGCAGTGCTGATATACAGACCACACTGTGCTAGAAGCACTACAGCAGACAGCTACACCCCAGGCAGGGAAGAGGAACTGCATGGATTTTCAAAGATGGCAGGTGCTAGAATAAACACTATAGTAACTCGGAGGTACAGTATAGACAGTTTTAGATGATTGCGGGTAATTACAGTATTAGGATGAGTGCGCCACATAACTGATCAGACCTTCAGTTGCATAGACTGCATGTGTGTATTCCAATGAGCACACAAATCTGTGAATTAGCAGCTCCACCATTGTGTGAGTGACAGCAATCTCACTCTGTGAGAGTGCTGAATCTGCACTTACCCACAGGCTGTGATGGCGTACCATATCTGTATTGCGCAAGGAACACGTCCATTAAGGCGTCAGCCTTAATGATCGGAATTTCATTGCTTTTTGGCGTATGAGTGGAAGAGTTACAACAGGTTTCAGAAATTCCAGATCATGTGTAAGAAGCCTTAATGGGACATGTGAAACCAGAAGGTTTTTTGTCAATGGAATTTAATAAAGTATTTTCCACCAACTGATAGTGAGTATTTATCTGTTCACTTGGGATACAGCAGAAATGCTTGGGGCCTTGTGTAATATAAGGCTATGGCTCCCTTTACTTGGCTGCCTGCTCTGTCTCCTCAGCTCAGCTCCTGACAGGCAGCCACTCCCCCAGACTCTCTGACAGGCTGCTGTTGTGGCTATTCTTTACTGTACTAGGCTCCGCAGCACAACCCACTCCTGCAGTAAGGGCTTTCAGTAAGTCTATATTAATGACACTTAGTGCTCAGTTGTGAAGTACACATATATGTAGGGGTGATGTGTGCTGAACTCTATCACACCCCAGCAGGCTCACCACTCCAGACAATTCCTCCCCTCCTGGGTTTATCTCTGTTCTGCTCCTCTGTCACTTTTTCTCCTCCTACCTCAGGCCTGACACTGCTTAATCATGAACAGGCCTCTACTATCACTACGGCAACTGCTCCTGCTCCTTCTTCCCCTTCTGAAAATTGGCTCACCAAGACACTGCCAGCAGATCAGGAGGATCTCTCCATTCACTTGCTCCTTCACTTCCACTGTCCCCCGCCGCTGCTGCTGTTTACAGCCAGCTACTTTGCAAGCAGCAGCGGGGACAGATAAGGTGTACAACTCTGGCCAGGGGATCAGCAGTCTCCCAGCCTCTCTGTCAGCTGCTCTATTCATCCCCCTCTCCTCAGCTGGCCACACCCACAACTCTTTCCCGCCTTCTGCCTCCCTCTCACTGCAGCTGACTGGATGATTGACAGCCTCACAGTCAGCTGTGCAAATGAAGTATCTAGTACTTTCTCTCACTGTCATCAATGTACATAGTAATTGATTTAACCCTAAAATAACTGCCTCTAATGTATATAGGTATTTATACACTACGGCCTCTCCCTATGCCACATATATACATGTTGTATAATACATGTTCATAAATATAAATATACATGAAATACATACTGTTAACTCATATATTTACTCATGGATTTATTATTTAACCCCTTCATTGGGTTACAGTTCTGCTCATGTCAATTTAACCCTTTATCAGGGTTACATACATTTGTGCCATTCTCAGATAGCTCTTTCAGCATGCATATGTTGTTGATTATAGTTTCTAATGTAAGCTCTATTTCCCTGAGGAATTGTGCGTACATATTCTAAGTGGCATATATATTTATTCTCTCATCGAGGGAAATTTACTATTTCACATGGTATGTTCCTATGGGCAACCAGTCAGAATGTACTTCTTATTTATTTAGCAACTACTAGAAGGTAAGAGATAGTATCTGATTGGTTGCCTATAGCAACATCCCATCTAAATTAAAACTTCCATCTTAGTAAATTTCCCCCATCATGTCAATTCATTTGACATGGTTCCAAATTGCATTTCTTTGCAAAAAGAAACTCTATTATTGTATCATTACACCATACTTTTTGTTGGTAGTGTTGCATTTGTGTTTATTTATGATTACTTTATTACAGTCAAAACACTGTATTTTTTACGAACTTATTTTTGTTCACACTTTAGAGCCCCTGTCTTCCACTACTTCATGTACAAGCGCCCCATTTATCAACAGCCTCAGTGCAGCTACACAGGGCCAGCGCCACCACTAGGCACTTTAGGCATTTGCTTAGAGTGCCAGGCAAGTGGAGGGCGGTACTGAGTTGCAGCAAGTGCCACCCGTCCCAGCAGCAGCACTCCCGCCGAGGAGAGCAGGAAGAAAGCTGCAGCAGCAGCCAAGAAATACGGTACCCAGCTATTCCATCCAGCAGGGAGCAGGTGAGTGAGCCGTACGCCCCCCCCCCCCTCGTGCGCCTGGAGCCCGCCCATGGAGCAGCGTTAAACCCGCTGGCCCCCCTGTGCTGGTAGTCATCTTTGGCAGGGGTAGCGCCTGCACCCAACCCTTCTGGAGCTCGCCCATGGATTATGATCGGCAGGTGGTGCCCCCCCCCCCCCCAGCAAGTCAGTGGCAGTCACCCGCTAACCACCCCCCCCCCCCCCTTGCTGGTCAGCTGCACAGAGGCAATCTGCGGGTAGCACACATTTAAAAATGAATATATAAAAAATGGCATTGACAAAATAAAGAGGGGGGTAGGTTTGCCTAGGACACCTAGATGCCTTGCACCGGCCCTGCAGCTACAGTATGTTGGTGACATACTGTACCGGTGTTTCTAAATAGAGTACCATGTATATGGTACTGTATATTATATATATATATATATATATATTACACAAAAAAGGAGGTACCCCTTCAATGCGCTAAAGATATGTTGGCTGGGCAGCAACCCCGTTAGTCCCCCCTGTTAGTGGGGGATATGGGGAAAACAGATAAAGGAAAAAGAACAGAGTGAACAGTTCACCTGCAGTTTGGTCTATGCTTCGACCTGCTGAGATGTTTTAAGGTTGTTGTTCGGAAGAATCTACTCAGAACCTGTAATTTTAACAAGGATATTTGTAGAAATTGATGCAGGCACGCATCTATCCATTAGGACCTTCAAGGGATCCAATTTTATAAATTGCACACCTTCCTTGAAAGGTCGACATCTGGAGTTCATAACAGTACTCATGGTCTTTGTACCTATGGAACGTTACCCCTGATGAAGTCGTTATCGACGAAACGCGTTGGGTTATTTCCGTATATTTGTTGAACCGAATCCTTGACTGCTTACAGATGAAAAAAGTGCTTTTATATTGTGTTTTATGAGAAAAATTTGTATTAAACCTGTTGAACAGTGATTTGTGCATTGTCACTACGGTTCTTCTCATTCGGTGGTGGAACTATATATCAGGGGCGCACTCTGTTCTTTTTCCTTTATATATATATATATATATATATATATATATATATATATATATATATATATATATATATATATATATATATAATATTACTTTGCATTTGCTGATAGAAAAATAAAGATATCACAACTCATTTACAATTGCGTACACATTTTCACCCTATATGCAAGAACAAAATATACAGTAGTAGGCTTAAAAGGTAGACTAATTGTTATGCAAATTGGACACGGCAGTGGCGACATAGGTGTCATGTTTCTGTATGTAAGACCTCTTAGCTGACATCTGATACACGCACCCAAAATGGCCGTGAAACCAATTTTTTTAAACCACACCCTGTTAGCTCCCCCAAACAGGCCCCCCGTGTCAGTAAAAAAATTCTCATTGCGAGCGGGTTCACAGTGGCGCCATCAGGGGCAGATCTAGACTTTTTTCTAGGGGGGGGGGGCAGTTTAATCTTGACCCTCCCCCTTCCAGTCCCAACCCCTTCCCTTCCCAGTCCCCTACCAATAACTATATTTTAGTAACTGGTAGTGCCATTATTAAAGATAAAATAATTTATATTAAAAAGGTTTGTCAGGATTCTCTGTTTGATTTTTTAGAATTAACAAATTAATTCTCTCATTCATAACCCATAACCATTCCAGTCAAGATATTGAAATCTTGGTACTTGTTACCTAGCACAGCGCCCACGATTTTAATCTTATGGCATTGTATCGATCGTATGCGACACGATCGCATGCGATCCGACCTGATTTTTAATTGTACAGCCATCCTGATGGGTGATTACTATGTTAAATGTCCCCCCCCCCCATTGTTAACGCCACCTCCACTATCAACACCAACCCGAAGCGTGGCGAGCACAGCGAGCCCCGCGAAGGGGCTCGCTGCAAAAGAAAAGTGGGTACTTGTATATTATCATGGCGCCCATCTGCGCAACGTCGGATTGTGATATATGTTAAAATGCTAAATTGAAGAGACTGGACTATGTACACAAAGGGGTGGAACAAACCCCCCCCCCTTTCAGGCTGGAGGAATGGACGTGCCCCAGGATGTTTGGGTTTTGTCCATGTTTAGGTTGATGTTCAATAAAGATGTGGGGGTCAAGAGGGCAGCAGGCAGAGGGTGAGGAGTAGTGATGGGCAAAACGGGTCACTAGCGAGAGCTGGGATCCAGCAGATCAGTCAGTGAAAAGATCAATATAGGTCAATCTCAACTCCTCAATCAAGGATGTTTAATTACCAATGGTTACCGTCCATAATTATTGGAATGAATGTCCTAAGAAATTGCCCTGAAGAACTAATCTCGACACTGACACAAGAACTGTTCAACCGACCTTAGACTTTGAGACGAATCATGCAATACACCATCTATAACCGGAGAAGCCAGGCAGGGAAGAGAGTGCTGGCTACACAGGTAGAAGGAACCGTCAAGTGGTTTAATGTCCGGAAGAGGTATGGCTTCATCAACAGGAATGTCACAAAAGTTGATGTCTTTGTCCATCAGACGGCCATAAAGAGAAACAACCCCCCGGAAGTTGCGAAAGTGTTGGCAAGACGGTGGAATTTGATGTGGTAGAAGGAGAGAAGAGTGCTTAGGCAGCCAACGTGACTGCCCCTGTCGGTGTACCGGTTAAAGGAAGCCGGTTTGCTCCCAACAGACGACAGTTTCCGCAGACGGTCCTACCAGCCAAAAGTAGAGGATGCTGCAGAATCTGGTGGAGAAGGCATAAGTACAGACCAAGCGAGTAAAGGGGAGAGAGTGGAGGAAGCTTTCCCTCAGCAGAGACCCGTCCAGTGTAGAAGTCCACCACCATTCTTCCACCGACGACATTTTGGTAGGGGAAACAGAGCAGCGAATCTGGACCGTCACACCCTCCCCGATGAGACAGAAGGTATACAGACCGACTGGGTGAACAAATGCAAGTATCGGATCAATCTGGCCAAGAAGGATGTGAAAGAAAGGATGGAGACAGCCCACCACCGACAAAGGACAAGTTATGACCAGGACGCAAATGCCGAATCATTCCAGGTGGGAGACAGAGTTTGGAAGAAGGATAACCAACGGAGTAACCCACTAGACCCCATCTGGGAATCCATACCTTATGTGATTGTCCACCTTTCGTCTACAGATGCATGGTGTATGGGATAAAGAGAGATGGAAATGACAACCCTGTTTTCAAGATAGTACCCAGAAACCAACTCAAGCTATGCTGAAGCAGAACGAGTCCAGAAGACGGAGTGCTAGACTGTACAGAAGAAGAAGTGTTAACACAAGCCCTCGGCCATCCTCTGCAAGACCCAACAGATCCCCTACTCTTTATGGGAGAACCACTCCTGTGTACCTCGGGAGGCAAAATAACCCCAACCGCACCGCACGGTGTTGCCGCAGAAGAAAGAAGGGAAGCCGAGGAATGTGGCCCATTCCTCCACAACGATGTTGTAGAACAGACGTCCGGCAGACCTGTCCAGAGTACCAGAGGGGTCAAACCTGACTTAGAATATAAAAGTATCATCTAAGATATGTGTGTTATATATATCTGCCAGAAGTACTGTATGCAAATGTTTGATTATGTATGTTTTGTATTTATACGACAGAGAAACAAACAAAGTTGCATGAGGACATGCAAAATTTCAGAAGGGAAGAATGTGATATATGTTAAAATGCTAAGTTGAAGAGACTGGACTATGTAAACAAAGGGGCGGAACAAACCCCCCCCCTCCCCTTCAGACTGGAGGAATGGACGTGCGCCAGGACGTTTGGGTTTTGTCCATGTTCAGGTTGATGTTCAATAAAGTTGTGGGGGTCAAGAGGGCAGCAGGCGGAGGGTGAGGAGTAGAACCCGCCAAGTGAGGTGAGGGGGAAGCAAGGCAGGGAGCCACGGGAGGACATGGTCTGGTGTGCGGCCGCAGGAGAAGAGAAGGGCAGTGTATGGGGCGAAAGTGCCGCCCGCTTCCCCAGTGTGAGCCACTCTTGGAGAAAGAGCCCAGCACCGATCCTCAGCAGCTTGATGAGAGAGAGACCCGGCGCGAGTGAGCAGTGCCATGGAGGAGAGTGACAGCCGGCGCCTGGAGCAGAGAGCAGTAGCAGGCAGGCAGCATACAATGATCCAGCACGTCAGGAGACCACGCCCCAATGCGTTTCATCACCACAGACTTCCTCAGGAGGTGACAAAACGTGTTGGGGCGTGTTCTCCTGACGTGCTGGTTCGTTGTATGCTGCTCCGTCTCGTGGTCTCCCTGTGGAGCATGCTGCCACCGCCGCCTTCGTGCCGGGTCTGCTGGAGTTGTGATCTGGTCTCCGAACGATATTGTGCTGTGCGTGTGGTGAATACTCCCCATGCTTATTTTATTGAAATGTATGTGAGCTTAAACACTTTTTAGTAAATATTGTGATATTCTTGCTCACGTGTGTGGTCCTTCTTGTGTTTCTTTTACATGTAGATTGCTGCCGAGGCTTGGGCAAGCCTCATTGGAGTAAACTGCACTACATTACCTGAGACGGAGGTCTTTTTGATTAGACTTTGCGCGGATTGGAATTTTGTATATATATATATATATATATAATTTTCGAAAGAGTCCGCACTCATATACTGCGTCACAGGCAAGGGGGGGTGCTCCTACAGATGACTGAACATCAAGGTATATCGGAAGTGAAAAAGGGCACTCACCATTTTTTAAAAGTAATTTTTGTACTTTATTCCATCACAATGAAAAAAGCTGACGTACCATCGACGTGACGTGACGTTTCGGTCTTGTGACAGACCATCATCAGGATTCCATACAGCTTATAAACAGCAACTGTCAGACACGCAACCTGGCATCCATCCCTGGGGAGGATACACCTGTACTGCCTCACCGGGCCAGCTTAAATACCCATATGCAGGAAGTGACATCATCTCCCCTGCATTTCCACTTACAGTCTTACAGTCTCAAAAACATAATACAAATGATTCACAGTGGTCACCAACCAAAAGGTATAGGTGCCACAGTAAAAAACGCTATTCCAGCAGTAACATAAATGCTGTAAATCGTGTGTAAACAAACTTATCACGCAAGTAGCCGCCGGACCGGAAGTGCGTCAGGCCGGAAGTACCTTGCGTTCCAAATAGAACAAGGAATTAAATGGATGCGTTCCACAGCTCTCCGTCTAGCCGGAAGTCAGCTGTGTCGCATCTAAACAACTAGGGGATACATGTGAACAGTCTGTTCGTTCAACCCGGAAGTGGGTTGCGTTCCAGCAAGCGTCATGTGCGTTCCAACTGCCTAACTGACAGTTGGAGAATCGCACTACATCATATGCTTGAGTCTGCATCTTATAAGTATACCGGACACTGTATAATGACACATGTCACCCTTAGAGGAAATAGCAAAACAAAAGGGACAAAAACTAGTGAAAAAAAGGAGACTGGTTGTAGACGTGGACAGGTAATTCAAACCAGCCCAGTGAGGAGCACTCACAATGGCCTAAACAATACATATATGACAAGAATTAAATACATACATAAAAAATAATGATACATTTTTTTAAACATAAATAATAAATTACATCATAACGATGTAATATTGATTGGTAGTTATATCAATCAAATCATCTCACATCGAGAGGTTCAACAAATCTATTTATCTTAATTTTGTGTTTTTATGATTTTTTAATGATTTTTTAATATTTAAAAATTTTTGTTTTTGATTTTTGATAATATGTACCCCAAAAGATGTAAGATCATAGTGAAAAGATTTTTTATATAAAGTTGTGTAAAATTAATTTACAACTATCGGTCCCCCACTCAAATAGCTAATATGGGTAAGGAGGTCAGACCATAATCTGAGGTTACATCGTGTCTTATCAAATCATTAAAGACCTAAGTGGACCATATCCGATGTTCTTAAAGGTACCGATAGCACATAACCATATGTACATATATACAATAAACACAAATATAGCACAGAAAAAATTAAGAAAAAGAACAACCTGGAGACACCCACTACTACTTCAAAAAAGAAAAAAATCCAAACTCAAGCAATGTAGAAATTAATCATAAAAATGAAAAAAAGGGAAAAGGGAATGGGAGCTCAATGGATTTTATCTCAAGAAAATTGAAAACGGATTGTATTCATTTAGTCCTCGAGGGGACAAAGTGTCCAAGTCAAAGATCCATTTTGACTCTTTTTTCTTTAGCATCAGATAACGGTCACCTCCTCTAGTCGGTTTTGGAACAAAATCGATGATCATACATCTCAGACTTGCCACACTATGGCCTTTCAACAAAAAATGTTTTGCCACAGGTTTATCAGTGGTCTTGGACTCTATGGCTGATCGAATGGACAGACGATGATTCGCCATCCGTTCACGAAAGTTCCTTTTCGTCAACCCCACATAATACAGCCCACATGGGCATATGAGAATGTAAATCACATGATCCATGCGGCAGTGTAAACAATATTTAATGGGTATCTTCTTCCCACTATGTGGGTGCGCAAATGTGGATCCAGTGTTCAGAGATCGACAAGTTGTACAATCACTGCATTTATAGCAGCCATATTTTTTAGATGGAAGCCAGGTGTCTGTTTGTCTGGTCGGCTGTAATAGCGGTCTCATCAATAGATCCTTAAGGTTCCTGCCACGACGATAAGCACACATTGGAGGTATAGGGCTGACGTTAGTAAATACTTGATCAGTCGCAATAATAGGCCAGTGTTTGGCAATCTTCTGTTTCCTCTTGTGCGCACCCATGTCGAATGTATTGGCATAAATTAATCGTGGTCGTACATCCGGTGTGGATGAAGTACTGGGACCCATGAACCTGTTATTTGCTTTGGTGAGGCACCTTGATAAGGTCACTTTCGAGTAGCCACGTTCCAAAAACCTTGTATACATTTGGGCTATTTGTTCATTAGCCGTTTCTGATGAAGAATTATTCCTAAGAACCCTTAGGAACTGAGATATAGGAAGGTTTTCCTTAAGATGGGGAGGATGGTGACTAGATGCATGTAATAACGAATTTCTATCTGTATCTTTTCGATACAGTCTTGAGCCCAGTCTGTCATTTTCTCTATATAATGTGACATCCAAAAAATTAATTTCAAAACAACTAAAAGAAAATGTGAAGCGAATGGGCGTCTCCAGGCTGTTCAAAGAAAAAAGCATGTCCTGCAACTCCTGCTCAGCACCCAACCATATCAAGAAAACGTCGTCGATATAGCGACGGTAATAAAAAATATTTGTACCATAATCAGGAAAAATGTGCTCCGTCTCATACCTAGCCATATACAAGTTGGCATAGGCTGGGGCCAAATTCGACCCCATAGCCGTGCCCGTAATTTGTAACACGAATTTATCTTTGTACAAAAAATAATTCCTGGTCAACACCAGGGTTGTCAATTCAACGAGAAATTCCGTGGGAGGACCTGTACGTAGTGGGTCACTCAGGATGTGTTTAATAACATCCAGTCCTTCAAGGTGTGGAATTACAGTATATAACGAGGAGACATCCATCGTTACAAGAATTGCATGTGGGGGGATAGGGGGAATGTATGTATTTAATTCTTGTCATATATGTATTGTTTAGGCCATTGTGAGTGCTCCTCACTGGTCTGGTTTGAATTACCTGTCCACGTCTACAACCAGTCTCCTTTTTTTCACTAGTTTTTGTCCCTTTTGTTTTGCTATTTCCTCTAAGGGTGACATGTGTCATTATACAGTGTCCGGTATACTTATAAGATGCAGACTCAAGCATATGATGTAGTGCGATTCTCCAACTGTCAGTTAGGCAGTTGGAACGCACATGACGCTTGCTGGAACGCAACCCACTTCCGGGTTGAACGGACAGACTGTTCACATGTATCCCCTAGTTGTTTAGATGCGACACAGCTGACTTCCGGCTAGACGGAGCGCTGTGGAACGCATCCATTTAATTCCTTGTTCTATTTGGAACGCAAGGTACTTCCGGCCTGACGCACTTCCGGTCCGGCGGCTACTTGCGTGGTAAGTTTGTTTACACACGATTTACAGCATTTATGTTACTGCTGGAATAGCGTTTTTTACTGTGGCACCTATACCTTTTGGTTGGTGACCACTGTGAATCATTTGTATTATGTTTTTGAGACTGTAAGACTGTAAGTGGAAATGCAGGGGAGATGATGTCACTTCCTGCATATGGGTATTTAAGCTGGCCCGATGAGGCAGTACAGGTGTATCCTCCCCAGGGATGGATGCCAGGTTGCGTGTCTGACAGTTGCTGTTTATAAGCTGTATGGAATCCTGATGATGGTCTGTCACAAGACCGAAACGTCACGTCACGTCGATGGTACGTCAGCTTTTTTCATTGTGATGGAATAAAGTACAAAAATTACTTTAAAAAAATGGTGAGTGCCCTTTTTCACTTCCGATATATATATATATATATATATATATATATATATATATATATATAGATGCAAGTCGGCGGCACCCGGAGGCAATGAAGACAAGACACTGCAGTTAGTGATCAAACGTTTTCGATGTATTGATTACACATCGTCATCCTGATGACGATGTGTAATCAATACATCGAAAACGTTTGATCACTAACTGCAGTGTCTTGTCTTCATTGCCTCCGGGTGCCGCCGACTTGCATCTATACATGGGGAGACTGGACTTAGTCTCTTAGGACGGGCACCGGAGCCCAGTATCTACTCCCCCCCTGCACCATATATATATATATATATATATATATATATATATATATATATATATATATATATATATATACATATATGTAGCGACACTCAATGGATTTCAGTGTTAAGCTTTCGGATATTTAATCCTTTATCAGAACCAGTTCTGATGAAGAATTAAATATCTGAAAGCTTAACACTGAATACTGGTGTGGGACGAGTTAAAAGAAATCCAGTGAGTGCCGCTATACTTATCTTTATGTGAGCTCCCGGGAGGGAACGTGAAGGCACCTTGGTGGATGTGTTGTTTTACAACTGAGTGCCGGACTTTGGCTATATAGAGAATATGAATGATAACTCACAAACTTTTCTTTCACTCATGGTTAGTGGTTGGGTGAAACCATTTATTGTCAAACAACTGTGTTTATTCTTTTTAAAAATAATGACAACAGAAACTACCCAAATGACCCTGATCAAACGTTTACATACCCTGGAGATTTTGGCCTCATAACATGCACATAAGTTGACACAAACGGGTTTGAATGGCTACTAAAGGTAGCCATCCTCACCTGTGATGTCAAGGGAGATCGAATGGTCATACACTGCTGCGAGACATCACAGTAGTGTATGGCCAGCTTAAGTCTTACTGCTATCTCAACCCTCTGACCCCCACTTATGTGTGCCCCTCAGTTATCTTTGGGATATCCTCATAACCTCATTTGCATTTGTTCCCATGTATCGCTGGGCTGTTCCTCTGTCCTCCAACTGTATCTGCCCCTTTTTATCCCTTTTCGGAGCTCAACCTGTGATCCACAATATCCTCTTCTCTTACCACCTCTGTCACTCCAACCCCCTGGGAGTGGGGGCCCCATATACTGTATTTCGTCAGTCCCGGACCCCATAATTTCTGATGGCAGCCCTGTATGTTAATGTTTGGTTTTGCTATTTTTATGAAGAAACTTGCAAGAGATATACCTAAAATATAAATCCCATATACTATGATCTAAACATTTTAAAATAATCAGAACACATGGGAAAGAAATTGCACCTACAAGGCATTCATCGCATGATCCTCATAGCAGCAAATATAAGCAGCAAACATATTTGTGTTAAGCAAATACTTCTAAAATAGTCTGTATCAATCTCACACACAGGCACATGACTGTCCCAGACGTTAAAAAAGGTCAATTATGTTAGAAGCATACTTCGTGTTGCCTCTGTTTACTGTTAGCAACCAGCGGGCACTAGGACCCAGAGGCTCTCCATGGAGACATGGTCTCTGGTCTCTGTCATGCACTTTCTTGCCACATCTTTCTCTTTGGTATCCAGAATTTATTGACATGACTAAGTAGTACCAAGTGTTGGAGCCGTAGTGCGACACAATATTACACTGTACCACCACCACTTATTAGACAGTATTAAACATCTTTCTACCACTGGATTACAGTGTGTGTGTGTGTGTGTGTGTGAGTATATACTACACCTGGTGCACCACAATGCCTAGCATAACCCTAAAGCCTCTGAATGCAACTAAAATATTCCTGTCAACCTGTACCTGCTGTTAACCCTGTTTTACCTGTTCCTGTTTTCCATATGGTTAAGAAACCGCCTCTCTTAAATTATCTGCCGCGTAGACTAAGACTTATTTGCACACCGCTATCAACTAGATTCCTAAAACCATAGTACCTACTAACATATAATATACACCCATATGTGAATAAAGGTATAATTGCTCACACTGGGTAACTTCAGCACTCCAATTGTTTTGACTCCAGACTTTTAAATGACAATATGGAAAACAGACTTCACAGTTCAAGTGGTGTCCACCACATACGTAGATTGTAATTTTTAAACTGAAGTTTTACTATATGCTCATAGAAACACTGGAAATATGGCACTGTAATCGCAGCCTATCGAACGTTCGCCCCCCCCCCCCCCCCCGCACGCGCGCACCATTCGTTCTTGGGGTTTGCGCATGGGCATATTCGCACGTGCCCATGCGCATACCCAGAAGATCGGGGATGGGTCCGAATTTGCACTGTAACCTATGGGTCTGATTCGGCCCCTATGTGTGTACAGCCTTGAGGATGTAGCAAAGTTCATTTACACTCCAACTGATGCATTACAAATACGAACAACCCAGTTACTTAACCAGTAGAACGGTTTTATTTAAGACAAAGTAGGTACAGCCATACCCTCTGTTAGGCACACTGTGGAATGGAGCTTAAGCGGAACCAGGGTGGCCATCAGGGGGAGTCTCTGGGGACTCCAGTCCTTGGCCCAGACAGAAAGGAGGCCCATGACTGAAACCTATCAAGTACAATTTGTCATAAACAAAGTTTACATTTCCCTTAAAGCAACGTAGAGGTTGAGTAGTGTGGGCAGTGCTGCTGACATCGGAGGTCTGCCTATTTTGTCAGTCAGGGGCCGCACAATTTCTGATAGCAGTCCTGAGTGGAACAGACTTCCAACAGCTCACCTGTCAGTGAGTGTATATATGTACTGGTCAGATCATGATACTGGAACAGGATGCTGGATCAGTGGTTTTCCATTGTGACACACCTACACAGTCCCAAGCTGGCTACACACTAGCTCAGTCCTAGGGCAGGATGCACTAATGCAAAAAATGCGGTAAAAAGCCTGTTATCAGATTTTTACTGCATTTTGGAATGCTCTAACACCCGATCGCCAAGTTACCGTGACGGGAGTATCACCAGCAAAAGATGGAGATAACCCATAGAAGCCTATGGGCTTCTTATAGTGACCCATGCTGCCCCGCACTGCCCCCTGCCGCCCCACAAAAAATGTGCGGCCGGCCCCTCTCACCTTTGTCTGGGCAGCACAGTGCTGCGCTGCCTGGACCAGTGACCTTCTCCTCCCTTACCACCATACTTCCCCTTCCAGGTGCAGGGAGGAGGAGACAGTGGAGTCCCAGGCCCTGCAGCAGCAGCCGAGTAAGGGAGGAGCCGCTGCCACATCGCCAGCTACATCACAAAGGGTAACTCTTAACGCAAAAGCTGTCTTTGGCAATAATAATCGCATATATGCGAGTAATATCTTTGTGGTAGCCGGCAATGTGCGGCCGAGAGGGCTGCAGATGATAGTGCATCCAGCCTCTCTTAAGACAGAAGCCCGGGGGAATGAGTCATGTTGGTTGGTATTGATTGTGTATATTACATTGAAACCACTGGAGTATATTAGTTTTAAACTAATAGTGTAATAATGCCTGGATAATGTTTATAGCTCCATCCAATTGAGAAACAATTATTTTATAAAGTCTCCTTGTAGTGTTACAAAGACAATGTGTACATGCTGTGGCAAAGATCCAGACCAGGTTTTGGAGCAGTAGCAGCAACAATCTTGTGTAATCAGCAGCACCTGTGCTCTCTTGATAAAAGTGTTTCCAGGGCAGGGCGTAAATGCTCTTGATGGTAGATTAGCTGCCAGGGTGTGGGCTACGGTAGGGACCACTGGCTATTCCTGTAGTGCTTGTATTAGGCTGTGACTTGAATGCCGCAAATGCTGTAACCATCATTACTGTGCTGATTATGTGGTATGCTGTTTACCTGCTATGAAGAATAAAGACCAATACTCTATCTGATCCAGTGTATGGGCTCAATTCATCACAATACTTAAAATACACATATAAAAATAAAATCTATTGTATCATCTAGCTTGTCACATGCAGGCATAGAAGCAGCCTCTGTACTACTTACACACTGCAACAAGAATCAGTAGAGCTAGTGATGTCGCTGTACTCTGGCCAGGGGACCCCCTGACAGAGGGGGGCCAAGGGCACTGCACCCCCCCCCCCCCCCCCCCACACACACACACTCCCTTAATCTGACTGTGGTTGTAACTTATGCCTCATGAACTGTATGTGTGCAGATGAGATGTAGTGTAATGAACAGTCACTGCTATGTTATCACAGAGTAAACCCAGGTTGTGAGTTGGTGTGACAGAGTTGGCCCAGCTAAAGAGTGCTGACTGCAATCCTAGTGGTGACGGGTTTTTCCAGGGTCTATTATCAGGGTGAAATTGTTATTAAAATAAGAGCTCCTTTTGATGGAGACTAACCAAAGTCTCCCTTTTCACAGCATGTCCAGACATGGGAACAAACCCAGTAATAAATAGCCCAGACAGGCCCTTTCACACTGTCACAAGACCCAAGTTTATCAAAAAGTGGTATAAATGAACTTGTGAAAGTTTGGTAAATTAACCAGAGGGCAAAGAGATCCTTGATTATTTGTGCTCTGTTTGAATTAGAGCTAGTCAGGCATCACTGAGTCTGTGCTGGGCAGGGCCGGCGCCAACACTAGGCAAATCTAGGCATTTGCCTAGGGCGCCAGCCACTGGAGGGTGGCACTTCGACCCTCGCCTCTCGCATGGAGGCTGCAGGGGTGTCCGTGCCGGGTACCTGCGGCACTGTGTGATCTGGCGGCGGGGTCCCTGCAGTGATGCGCGCTATCCGGCAGCCAGGCGGCGGCGCGGGAAGCGCTGCTGGGTTTGAAAACACTCCGCATGGTGAGATTCAGCGTGCGGCGAGTTTTCAAACCCATCAGCGCTTCCCGCGCCGACGCCTGGCTGCCGGATAGCGCGCATCACTGCAGGGACCCCGCCGCCAGATCACACAGTGCCGCAGGTACCCCTCTCGCCTGGGGCGCTCCGGTGCCTTGCACCGGCCCTGGTGCTGGGAAGCATCAGCTGATAGCGCCATCAGAAGGGAACAGTCGTTTCTTTAGCTTTGAAACTTTAGAATACAAGTATGCCCTCTTGTGCTCATGAGTAGTAGTCCACCATGCTGTAGGGCCCTGAAATGGCAGCAATCTGGATGTAGCTTCTAGTTATTGCATGTATCCTCTGCGGGATGTAACAGGCACATAGAATGGTAAGTACGTTTGTGCCATTCTCAGATAGCTCTTTCAGCATGCATATGTTGTTGATTATAGTTTCTAATGTAAACTCTATTTCCCTGAGGAATTGTGCGTACATATTCTAAGTGGCATATATATTTATTCTCTCATCGAGGGAAATTTACTATTTTACATGGGATGTTCCTATGGGCAACCAGTCAGAATGTACTTCTTATTTATTTAGCAACTACTAGAAGGTAAGAGATAGTATTTGATTGGTTGCCTATAGCAACATCCCATCTGAAATAGAACTTCCATCTTAGTAAATTTCCCCCATCATGTCAATTCATTTGACATGGTTCCAAATTGCATTTCTTTGCAAAAAGAAACTCTATTATTGTATCATCACACCATACTTTTGTTGGTAGTGTTGCATTTGTGTTTATTTATGATTACTTTATTACAGGCAAAACACTGTATTTCTTCAAACTTATTTTTGTTCACACTTTAGAGCCCCTGTCTTCCACTACTTCAAGTACAAGCGCCCCATTTATCAACAGCCTCAGTGCAGCTACACAGGGCCGGCGCCACCACTAGGCAGCTTTAGGCATTTGCTTAGAGTGCCAGGCAAGTGGAGGGCGGTACTGAGTTGCAGCCAGTGCCACCCGTCCCAGCAGCAGCACTCCCGCCGAGGAGAGCAGGAAGAAAGCTGCAGCAGCAGCCAAGAAATACGGTACCCAGCTATTCCATCCAGCAGGGAGCAGGTGAGTGAGCCGTACGCCCCCCCCGCCCCCTCCCCCTGGAGCCCGCCCATGGAGCAGCGTTAAACCCACTGGCCCCCCTGTGCTGGTAGTCATCTTTGGCAGGGGTAGCGCCTGCACCCAACCCTCCTGGAGCTCGCCCATGGATTATGATCGGCAGGTGGTGCCCCCCCCCCCCCCCCAGCTAGTCAGTGGCAGTCACCCGCTACACCCCCCCCCCCTTGCTGGTCAGCTGCACAGAGGCAATCTGCGGGTAGCACACATTTAAAAATGAATATATAAAAAATGGCATTGACAAAATAAAGAGGGGGTTAGGTTTGCCTAGGACACCTAGATGCCTTGCACCGACCCTGCAGCTACAGTATGTTGGTGACATACTGTACCGGTGTTTCTAAATAGAGTACCATGTATATGGTACTGTATATTATATATAAATATATATATTACACAAAAAAAGGAGGTACCCCTTCAATGCGCTAAAGATATGTTGGCTGGGCAGCAACCCTGTTAGTCCCCCCTGTTAGTGGGGGATATGGGGAAAACAGATAAAGGAAAAAGAACAGAGTGAACAGTTCACCTGCAGTTTGGTCTATGCTTCGACCTGCTGAGATGTTTTAAGGTTGTTGTTCGGAAGAATCTACTCAGAACCTGTAATTTTAACAAGGATATTTGTGGAAATTGATGCAGGCACGCATCTATCCATTAGGATCTTCAAGGGATCCAATTTTATAAATTGCACACCTTCCTTGAAAGGTCGACATCTGGAGTTCATAACAGTACTCATGGTCTTTGTACCTATGGAACGTTATCCCTGATGAAGTCGTTATCGACGAAACGCGTTGGGTTGTTTCCGTATATTTGTTGAAACGAATCATTGACTGCTTACAGATAAAAAAAGTGCTTTTATATTGTGTTTTATGAGAAAAATTTGTATTAAACCTGTTGAACAGTGATTTGTGCATTGTCACTACGGTTCTTCTCATTCGGTGGTGGAACTATGGGGGACATTTACCAAAATGGATTCGTAGAAAAAAGGTGTATTCGTAGGCAGAAATACACCTTTTTTTTACGAATTTGTATTTTCGGGATTTACAATCCCAAAAATACAACAATTCGTAGTCCTAAAGATGGAACATTCGTATTTGTATTTACAAATACGAATGTCTACACCATCGATAGGATACGACAGAAATCACCATTCAAAAGAATGGTGGTTTCTGATTTACTAAGCAGCCGTATGGATAATACGGCTGCTAAGTGGTGTGAAACACCCACGCAAATACGACAGGAAAATAGAACACCATTTTCCTGTCGTATTTGCTTGAAGCCTGCACGGATCAGTCAGATCCGTGCAGGCTTCAGTGTAAAAAAATAGAAAAAAAATTAAATATAAAAAAAAAACCGGCGTGGGGTCCCCCCCACAGCCGAAACCAGCACCCGGCTGACAGAGCCTGGAGCCGGTAATTAAAAATCAGGGAACCCGACAAATAGGGGTTCCCCGATTTTTAACAACCAGCCCCAGGCTCCTGCTCTGGGGCTGGTTCCCAAAATACGGGGGACAAAATGAGTAGGGGTCCCCCGTATTTTAAGAACCAGCCCCAGGCAAAACCAGCCAGCAGGGTAATGCCAAAGCCGGGGGGAGACTTTTTATGCAAGTCCCCCCGGCCAAAGCATTAACCCCACCGACCAGTCAGCCTGGCCAGGGGCCCTGGGGGAGTGGGGACCCCCCCAATAAAGGGGTCCCCCCCCTCCAGGACTTACCTGACCAGGCTGAAGCCTGGTGCTGTCCTCGATGCCCCTGGGCGGTGGGCATCGAGCTGATAGCGGTGTAAAAAATAGAACAAACTATTGTTTTTTACTGTGGCACTACAAGTGCCAGCAAGCCTCCCCAGCAAGCTGGGACTTGGAGAACCACAAGTCCCAGCCTGCTGGGCATTAAAGGGCCCGCTGGGTCTTGTAGTGCCACAGTAAAAAAAATAGTTAAATAAAACACACTGACACCCATTTTAAATAAAAGTTTAATACACACATTACATACATACTGATACTTACCTTTCTTGATCCCGTAGGTAGCCCTGGTCCTGATGTCCTGTGTCGTCCTCCAGGTCCATATCGGCTGTCTGCGTCGTCCTCCAGGTCCATGTCGACGGTCCGTGTCGTCCTCCAGGTCCATGGCGGTGTCCGGGTCCGAAGAAATCCATGTTGGAGCTGTGGAAGGAAATCCTACTCACCTGGTCCTGCGCTGAAGAATTCTTCTCTTGATCCGACGTAATCCAGGTAATGTTGAAGCTGTCGCCGGTCCCCGCTGTCTCCGCTGTCTCTGCATCACGCTGAGGAGAGATGCTGAGATGTTTCATATTCGGCGCCTCTCCTCAGACTGAATTCTATTGGCCGCCTAGCAGGCCAATCAGGAGCCGAGAAAGTCGGCTCTGCTGGTTTCGGCTGTGGGGGGGACCCCACGCCGTTTTTTTTATTTTTATTTATTTATTTAATTTTTTTTTACACCTTGCAGCCTGCACGGATCTGACTGATCCGTGCAGACTGCCTACAAATAATTCGTATTAGCAGCCGTATATACGGCTGCTAATACGAATTCCTACGACATCGGAGGGTTACAAAGCAGTCGTATATGACTGCTTTGTAAATCCCCCTCCGGAACACGACTTTGCATACGACTGAAACAGTCGTATGCAGTCGTAGGGAAAATACTAATACGAAAAACTAGGTTTTTCATATTAGTAAATTTCCCCCTATATATCAGGGGCGCACTCTATTCTTTTTCCTTTATATATATATATATATATATATATATATATATATATATATTCTTAAATATATATATTGATAGGTGTGGGCGGCGGCACTCAGAAATAAATGAGACAGCAGGCAAAGGTAGGGTGCCGACGTTTCAAAGCCCGCAGGCTTTTTTATCAAGGTGCTGGTGAACAAGAGGGTGATGTGAATGGCTTACCTTTATCCCGGGCAGCACGCCGTCCATGACTCCAGCCCACGTCCGGTCGGGAGGTCGCATGGGGATGACGTCACTCCGTCACAGACCCATCGACTGGAGTGCCATCCCCAGGAGTTCTAAATATATATATTTATATAATATTACTTTGCATTTGCTGATAGAAAAATAAAGATGCCCACCAGAACTACAGTATCACAACTCATTTACAATTGCGTACACATTTTCACCCTATATGCAAGAACAAAATATACAGTAGTAGGCTTAAAAGGTAGACTAATTGTTATGCAAATTGGACACGGCAGTGGCGACATAGGTGTCATGTTTCTGTATGTAAGACCTCTTAGCTGACATCTGATACACGCACCCAAAACGGCCGTGAAACCAATTTTTTTAAACCACACCCTGTTAGCTCCCCCAAACAGGCCCCCCGTGTCAGTAAAAAAATTCT
The DNA here is from genome assembly GCF_055691185.1 of Crinia signifera. Classification (NCBI taxonomy): domain Eukaryota; kingdom Metazoa; phylum Chordata; class Amphibia; order Anura; family Myobatrachidae; genus Crinia; species Crinia signifera. The sequence goes on from NC_139220.1 coordinate 185,225,691, forward strand.
CATTGCGAGCGGGTTCACAGTGGCGCCATCCGGGGCAGATCTAGACTTTTTTCTAGGGAGGGGGCAGTTTAATCTTGACCCTCCCCCTTCCAGTCCCAACCCCTTTCCTTCCCAGTACCCTACCAATAACTATATTTTAGTAACTGGTAGTGCCATTATTAAAGATAAAATAATTTATATTAAAAAGGTTTGTCAGGATTCTCTGTTTGATTTTTTAGAATTAACAAATTAATTCTCTCATTCATAACCCATAACCATTCCAGTCAAGATATTGAAATCTTGGTACTTGTTACCTAGCACAGCGCCCACGATTTTAATCTTATGACATCGTATCGATCGTATGCGACATGATCGCATGCGATGCGATCCGACCTGATTTTTTAAATGTACAGCCACCCTGATGGGTGATTACTATGTTAAATGCCCCCCCCCCCCCCATTGTTAACGCCACCTCCACTATCAACACCAACCCGAAGCGTGGCGAGCACAGCGAGCCCCGCGAGGGGCTCGCTGCAAAAGAAAAGTGGGTACTGCAAAGAAAAGTGGGTACTTGTATATTATCATGGCGCCCATCTGCGCAACGTCGGATTGTGATATATGTTAAAATGCTAAATTGAAGAGACTGGACTATGTAAACAAAGGGGTGGAACAAACCCCCCCCTTTCAGGCTGGAGGAATGGACGTGCCCCAGGATGTTTGGGTTTTGTCCATGTTCAGGTTGATGTTCAATAAAGATGTGGGGGTCAAGAGGGCAGCAGGCAGAGGGTGAGGAGTAGTGATGGGCAAAACGGGTCACTAGCGAGAGCTGGGATCCAGCAGATCAGTCAGTGAAAAGATCAATATAGGTCAATCTCAACTCCTCAATCAAGGATGTTTAATTACCAATGGTTACGGTCCATAATTATTGGAATGAATGTCCTAAGAAATTGCCCTGAAGAACTAATCTCGACACTGACACAAAAACTGTTCAACCGACCTCAGACTGTGAGACGAATCATGCAATACACCATCTATAACCGGAGAAGCCAGGCAGGGAAGAGAGTGCTGGCTACACAGGTACAAGGAACCGTCAAGTGGTTTAAAGTCCGGAAGAGGTATGGCTTCATCAACAGGAATGTCACAAAAGTTGATGTCTTTGTCCATCAGACGGCCATAAAGAGAAACAACCCCCGGAAGTTGCGAAAGTGTTGGCAAGATGGTGGAATTTGATGTGGTAGAAGGAGAGAAGAGTGCTTAGGCAGCCAACGTGACTGGCCCTGTCGGTGTACCGGTTAAAGGAAGCCGGTTTGCTCCCAACAGACGACAGTTTCCGCAGACGGTCCTACCAGCCAAAAGTAGAGGATGCTGCAGAATCTGGTGGAGAAGGCATAAGTACAGACCAAGCGAGTAAAGGGGAGAGAGTGGAGGAAGCTTTCCCTCAGCAGAGACACGTCCAGTGTAGAAGTCCACCACCATTCTTCCACCGACGACATTTTGGTAGGGGAAACAGAGCAGCGAATCTGGACCGTCACACCCTCCCCGATGAGACAGAAGGTATACAGACCGACTGGGTGAACAAATGCAAGTATCGGATCAATCTGGCCAAGAAGGATGTGAAAGAAAGGATGGAGACAGCCCACCACAAAGGACAAGTTATGACCAGGACGCAAATGCCGAATCATTCCAGGTGGGAGACAGAGTTTGGAAGAAGGATAACCAACGGAGTAACCCAGTAGACCCCATCTGGGAATCCATACCTTATGTGATTGTCCACCTTTCGTCTACAGATGCTATGGTGTATGGGATAAAGAGAGATGGAAATGACAACCCTGTTTTCAAGATAGTACCCAGAAACCAACTCAAGCTATGCTGAAGCAGAACGAGTCCAGAAGACGGAGTGCTAGACTGTACAGAAGAAGAAGTGTTAACACAAGCCCTCGGCCATCCTCTGCAAGACCCAACAGATCCCCTACTCTTTATGGGAGAACCACTCCTGTGTACCTCGGGAGGCAAAATAACCCCAACCGCACCGCACGGTGTTGCCGCAGAAGAAAGAAGGGAAGCCGAGGAATGTGGCCCATTCCTCCACAACGATGTTGTAGAACAGACGTCTGGCAGACCTGTCCAGAGTACCAGAGGGGTCAAACCTGACTTAGAATATAAAAGTATCATCTAAGATATGTGTGTTATATATATCTGCCAGAAGTACTGTATGCAAATGTTTGATTATGTATGTTTTGTATTTATACAACAGAGAAACAAACAAAGTTGCATGAGGACATGCAAAATTTCAGAAGGGAAGAATGTGATATACTGTATGTTAAAATGCTAAGTTGAAGAGACTGAACTATGTAAACAAAGGGGCGGAACAAACCCCCCCTCCCCTTCAGACTGGAGGAATGGACGTGCCCCAGGACGTTTGGGTTTTGTCCATGTTCAGGTTGATGTTCAATAAAGTTGTGGGGGTCAAGAGGGCAGCAGGCGGAGGGTGAGGAGTAGAACCCTCCAAGTGAGGTGAGGGGGAAGCAAGGCAGGGAGCCACGGGAGGACGTGGTCTGGTGTGCGGCCGCAGGAGAAGAGAAGGGCAGTGTACGGGGCGAAAGTGCCGCCCGCTTCCCCAGTGTGAGCCACTCTTGGAGAAAGAGCCCGGCGCCGATCCTCAGCAGCTTGAGGAGAGAGAGACCCGGCACGAGTGAGCAGCGCCATGGAGGAGAGTGACAGCCGGCGCCTGGAGCAGAGAGCAGTAGCAGGCAGGCAGCATACAATGATCCAGCACGTCAGGAGACCACGCCCCAATGCGTTTCATCACCACAGACTTCCTCAGGAGGTGACAAAACGTGTTGGGGCGTGTTCTCCTGACGTGCTGGTTCGTTGTATGCTGCTCCGTCTCGTGGTCTTCCTGTGGAGCACGCTGCCACCGCCGCCTTCGTGCCGGGTCTGCTGGAGTTGTGATCTGGTCTCCGAACGATATTGTGCTGTGCGTGTGGTGAATACTCCCCATGCTTATTTTATTGAAATGTATGTGAGCTTAAACACTTTTTAGTAAATATTGTGATATTCTTGCTCACGTGTGTGGTCCGTCTTGTGTTTCTTTTACATGTAGATTGCTGCCGAGGCTTGGGCAAGCCTCATTGGAGTGAACTGGAATGGATTTTAGTGTTAAGCTTTCGGATATTTAATCCTTTATCAGAACCAGTTCTGATGAAGAATTAAATATCTGAAAGCTTAACACTGAATACTGGTGTGGGACGAGTTAAAAGAAATCCAGTGAGTGCCGCTATACTTATCTTTATGTGAGCTCCCGGGAGGGAACGTGAAGGTACCTTGGTGGATGTGTTGTTTTACAACTGAGTGCCGGACTTTGGCTATATAGAGAATATGAATGATAACTCACAAACTTTTCTTTCACTCATGGTTAGTGGTTGGGTGAAGCCATTTATTGTCAAACAACTGTGTTTATTCTTTTTAAAAATAATGACAACAGAAACTACCTAAATGACCCTGATCAAACGTTTACATACCCTGGAGATTTTGGCCTCATAACATGCACACAAGTTGACACAAACGGGTTTGAATGGCTACTAAAGGTAGCCATCCTCACCTGTGATGTCAAGGGAGATCGAATGGCCATACACTGCTGTGAGATATCACAGTAGTGTATGGCCAGCTTAAGTCTTACCGCTATCTCAACCCTCTGACCCCCACTTATGTGTGCCCCTCAGTTATCTTTGGGATATCCTCATAACCTCATTTGCATTTGTTCCCATGTATCGCTGGGCTGTTCCTCTGTCCTCCAACTGTATCTGCCCCTTTTTATCCCTTTTTGGAGCTCAACCTGTGATCCACAATATCCTCTTCTCTTACCACCTCTGTCACTCCAACCCCCTGGGAGTGGGGGCCCCATCTACTGTATTTCGTCAGTCCCAGACACCATAATTTCTGATGGCAGCCCTGTATGTTAATGTTTGGTTTTGCTATTTTTATGAAGAAACTGGCAAGAGATATACCTAAAATATAAATCCCATATACTATGATCTAAACATTTTAAAATAATCAGAACACATGGGAAAGAAATTGCACCTACGAGGCATTCATCGCATGATCCTCATAGCAGCAAATATAAGCAGCAAACATATTTGTGTTAAGCAAATACTTCTAAAATAGTCTGTATCAATCTCACACAGGCACATAACTGTCCCAGACGTTAAAAAAGGTCAATTATGTTAGAAGCACACTTCGCGTTGCCTCTGTTTACTGTTAGCAACCAGCGGGCACTAGGACCCAGAGGCTCTCCATGGAGACATGGTCTCTGGTCTCTGCCATGCACTTTCTTGCAACATCTTTCTCTTTGGTATCCAGAATTTATTGACATGACTAAGTAGTACCAAGTGTTGGAGCCCTAGTGCGACACAATATTACACTGTACCACCACCACTTATTAGACAGTATTAAACATCTTTCTACCACTGGATTACAGTGTGTGTGTGTGTGTGTGTGTGTGTGTGTGTATATACTACACATGGTGCACCACAATGCCTAGCATAACCCTAAAGCCTCTGAATGCAACTAAAATATTCCTGTCAACCTGTACCTGCTGTTAACCCTGTTTTACCTGTTCCTGTTTTCCATATGGTTAAGAAACCGCCTCTCTTAAATTATCTGCCGCATAGACTAAGCACCATTTGCACACCGCTATCAACTAGATTCCGAAAACCATAGTACCTACTAACATATAATATACACCCATATGTGAATAAAGGTATAATTGCTCACACTGGGTAACTTCAGCACTCCAATTGTTTTGACTCCAGACTTTTAAATGACAATATGGAAAACAGACTTCACAGTTCAAGTGGTGTCCACCACATACGTAGATTGTAATTTTTAAACTGAAGTTTTACTATATGCTCATAGAAACACTGGAAATATGGCACTGTAATCGCAGCCTATCGAACGTTCGCCCCCCCCCCCCCCGCGCGCGCGCACCATTCGCTCATGGGGTTTGTGCATGCGCATATTCGCACGTGCCCATGCGCATACCCAGAAGATCGGGGATGGGTCCGAATTTGCACTGTAACCTATGGGTCTGATTCGGCCCGTATGTGTGTACAGCCTTGAGGATGTAGCAAAGTTCATTTACACACCAACTGATGCATTACAAATACGAACAACTCAGTTACTTAACCAGTAGAACGGTTTTATTGAAGACAAAGTAGGTACAGCCATACCCTCTGTTAGGCACACTGTGGAGTGGAGCTTAAGCGGAACCAGGGTGGCCATCAGGGGGAGTCTCTGGAGACTCCAGTCCTTGGCCCAGACAGAAAGGAGGCCCATGACTGAAACCTATCAAGTACAATTTGTCATAAACAAAGTTTACATTTCCCTTAAAGCAACGTAGAGGTTGAGTAGTGTGGGCAGTGCTGCTGACATCGGAGGTCTGCCTATTTTGTCAGTCAGGGGCCGCACAATTTCTGATAGCAGTCCTGAGTGGAACAGACTTCCAACAGCTCACCAGCCAGTGAGTGTATATGTGTACTGGTCAGATCATGATACTCGAACAGGATGCTGGATCAGTGGTTTTCCACAGTCCCAAGCTGGCTACACACTAGCTCAGTCCTAGGGCAGGATGCACTAATGCAAAAAATGCGGTAAAAAGCCCGTTATCAGATTTTGACTGCAGTTTGGAATGCTCTAACACCCAATCGCCAAGTTACCGTGACGGGAGTATCACCAGCAAAAGATGGAGATAACCCATAGAAGCCTATGGGCTTCTTATAGTGACCCATGCTGCCCCGCACTGCCCCCTGCCGCCCCACAAAAAATGTGCGGCCGGCCCCTCTCACCTTTGTCTGGGCAGCACAGTGCTGCGCTGCCTGGACCAGTGACCTTCTCCTCCCTTACCACCATACTTCCCCTTCCAGGTGCAGGGAGGAGGAGCCAGTGAAGTCCCTGGCCCTGCAGCAGCAGCCGGATAAGGGAGGAGCCGCTGCCACATCGCCAGCTACATCACAAAGGGTAACTCTTAACGCAAAAGCTGTCTTTGGCAATAATAATCGCATATATGCGAGTAATATCTTTGTGGTAGCCGGCATTGTGCGGCCGAGAGGGCTGCAGATGATAGTGCATCCAGCCTCTCTTAAGACAGAAGCCCGGGGGAATGAGTCATGTTGGTTGGTATTGATTGTGTATATTACATTTAAACCACTGGAGTATATTAGTTTTAAACTAATAGTGTAATAATGCCTGGATAATGTTTATAGCTCCATCCAATTGAGAGACAATTACTTTATAAAGTCTCCTTGTAGTGTTACAAAGACAATGTATACATGCTGTGGCAAAGATCCAGACCAGGTTTTGGAGCAGTAGCAGCAACAATCTTGTGTAATCAGCAGCACCTGTGCTCTCTTGATAAAAGTGTTTCCAGGGCAGGGCGTAAATGCTCTTGATGGTAGATTAGCTGCCAGGGTGTGGGCTACGGTAGGGACCACTGGCTATTCCTGTAGTGCTTGTATTAGGCTGTGACTTGAATGCCGCAAATGCTGTAACCATCATTACTGTGCTGATTATGTGGTATGCTGTTTACCTGCTATGAAGAATAAAGACCAATACTCTATCTGATCCAGTGTATGGGCTCAATTCATCACAATACTTAAAATACACATATAAAAATAAAATCTATTGTATCATCTAGCTTGTCACATGCAGGAATAGAAGCAGCCTCTGTACTACTTACACACTGCAACAAGAATCAGTAGAGCTAGTGATGTCGCTGTACTCTGGCCAGGGGACCCCCTGACAGAGGGGGGCCAAGGGCACTGCACCCCCCCCCCCCCCACACTCCCTTAATCTGACTGTGGTTGTAACTTGTGCCTCATGAACTGTATGTGTGCAGATGTAGTGTAATGATCAGTCACTGCTATGTTATCACAGAGTAAACCCAGGTTGTGCGTTGGTGTGACAGAGTTGGCCCAGCTAAAGAGTGCTGACTGCAATCCTAGTGGTGACGGGTTTTTCCAGGGTCTATTATCAGGGTGAAATTGTTATTAAAATAAGAGCTCCTTATGATGGAGACTAACCAAAGTCTCCCTTTTCACAGCATGTCCAGATCGGTCCATGGGAACAAACCCAGTAATAAATAGCCCAGACAGGCCCTTTCACACTGTCACAAGACCCATGTTTATCAAAAAGGGTATAAATGAACTTGTGAAAGTTTGGTAAATTAACCAGAAGGCAAAGAGACCCTTGATGATTTGTGCTCTGTTTGAATTAGAGCTCGCCAGGCATCACTGAGTCTGTGCTGGGAAGCATCAGCTGATAGCGCCATCAGAAGGGAACAGTCGTTTCTTTAGCTTTGAAACTTTAGAATACAAGTATGCCCTCTTGTGCTCATGAGTAGTAGTCTACCATGCTGTAGGGCCCTGAAATGGCAGCAATCTGGATGTAGCTTCTAGTTATTGCATGTATCCTCTGAGGGATGTAACAGGCACATAGAATGGTAAGTACGTTTGTGCCATTCTCAGATAGCTGTTTCAGCATGCATATGTTGTTCAAAGGCGTAACTACCATAGGTGCAAGGGGTGCAGCTGCTATGGGGCCCAGAGCTGAAGGGGGCCCATCTTTGCTGTCTAAGTGTATGTTTTACATACATTTATCACCATCAGTTGCTAAATAGGAGGCCCTTACAAACTTTTGCTATGGGGCCCACGATTATCTAGGTACGCCTCTGATGTTGTTGATTATAGTTTCTAACGTAAGCTCTATTTCCCTGAGGAATTGTGCGTACATATTCTATGTGGCATATATATTTATTCTCTCATCGAGGGAAATTTACTATTTCACATGGTATGTTCCTATGGGCAACCAGTCAGAATGTACTTCTTATTTATTTAGCAACTACTAGAAGGTAAGAGATAGTATCTGATTGGTTGCCTATAGCAACATCCCATCTAAATTAAAACTTCCATCTTAGTAAATTTCCCCCATCATGTCAATTCATTTGACATGGTTCCAAATTGCATTTCTTTGCAAAAAGAAACTCTATTATTGTATCATCACACCATACTTTTTGTTGGTAGTGTTGCATTTGTGTTTATTTATGATTACTTTATTACAGTCAAAACACTATTTTTTACGAACTTATTTTTGTTCACACTTTAGAGCCCCTGTCTTCCACTACTTCAAGTACAAGCGCCCCATTTATCAACAGCCTCAGTGCAGCTACACAGGGCCAGCGCCACCACTAGGCAGCTTTAGGCATTTGCTTAGAGTGCCAGGCAAGTGGAGCACCCGTCCCAGCAGCAGCACTCCCGCCGAGGAGAGCAGGAAGAAAGCTGCAGCAGCAGCCAAGAAATACGGTACCCAGCTATTCCATCCAGCAGGGAGCAGGTGAGTGAGCCGTACGCCCCCCCTCCGTGCGCCTGGAGCCCGCCCATGGAGCAGCGTTAAACCCGCTGGCCCCCCTGTGCTGGTAGTCATCTTTGGCAGGGGTAGCGCCTGCACCCAACCCTCCTGGAGCTCGCCCATGGATTATGATCGGCAGGTGGTGCCCCCCCCCCCAGCTAGTCAGTGGCAGTCACCCGCTACCCCCCCCCCCCCTTGCTGGTCAGCTGCACAGAGGCAATCTGCGGGTAGCACACATTTAAAAATGAATATATAAAAAATGGCATTGACAAAATAAAGAGGGGGGTAGGTTTGCCTAGGACACCTAGATGCCTTGCACCGACCCTGCAGCTACAGTATGTTGGTGACATACTGTACCGGTGTTTCTAAATAGAGTACCATGTATATGGTACTGTATATTATATATAAATATATATATTACACAAAAAAAGGAGGTACCCCTTCAATGCGCTAAAGATATGTTGGCTGGGCAGCAACCCTTTTAGTCCCCCCTGTTAGTGGGGGATATGGGGAAAACAGATAAAGGAAAAAGAACAGAGTGAACAGTTCACCTGCAGTTTGGTCTATGCTTCGACCTGCTGAGATGTTTTAAGGTTGTTGTTCGGAAGAATCTACTCAGAACCTGTAATTTTAACAAGGATATTTGTGGAAATTGATGCAGGCACGCATCTATCCATTAGGATCTTCAAGGGATCCAATTTTATAAATTGCACACCTTCCTTGAAAGGTCGACATCTGGAGTTCATAACAGTACTCATGGTCTTTGTACCTATGGAACGTTATCCCTGATGAAGTCGTTATCGACGAAACGCGTTGGGTTGTTTCCGTATATTTGTTCAACCGAATCATTGACTGCTTACAGATAAAAAAAGTGCTTTTATATTGTGTTTTATGAAAAAAATTTGTATTAAACCTGTTGAACAGTGATTTGTGCATTGTCACTACGGTTCTTCTCATTCGGTGGTGGAACTATGGGGGACATTTACCAAAATGGATTCGTAGAAAAAAGGTGTATTCGTAGGCAGAAATACACCTTTTTTTTACGAATTTGTATTTTCGGGATTTACAATCCCAAAAATAAAACAATTCGTAGTCCTAAAGATGGAACATTCGTATTTGTATTTACAAATACAAATGTCTACACCATCGATAGGATATGACAGAAATCACCATTCAAAAGAATGGTGGTTTCTGATTTACTAAGCAGCCGTATGGATAATACGGCTGCTAAGTGGTGTGAAACACCCACTCAAATACGACAGGAAAATAGAACACCATTTTCCTGTCGTATTTGCTTGAAGCCTGCACGGATCAGTCAGATCCGTGCAGGCTTCAGTGTAAAAAAATAGAAAAAAAATTAAATATAAAAAAAAAACCGGCGTGGGGTCCCCCCCACAGCCGAAACCAGCACCAGGCTGACAGAGCCTGGAGCCGGTAATTAAAAATCAGGGAACCCGACAAATAGGGGTTCCCCGATTTTTAACAACCAGCCCCAGGCTCCTGCTCTGGGGCTGGTTCCCAAAATACGGGGGACAAAATGAGTAGGGGTCCCCCGTATTTTAAGAACCAGCCCCAGGCAAAACCAGCCAGCAGGGTAATGCCACAGCCGGGGGGAGACTTTTTATGCAAGTCCCCCCGGCCAAAGCATTAACCCCACCGACCAGTCAGCCTGGCCAGGGGCCCTGGGGGAGTGGGGACCCCCCCCAATAAAGGGGTCCCCCCCTCCAGGACTTACCTGACCAGGCTGAAGCCTGGTGCTGTCCTCGATGCCCCTGGGCGGTGGGCATCGAGCTGATAGCGGTGTAAAAAATAGAACAAACTATTGTTTTTTACTGTGGCACTACAAGTGCCAGCAAGCCTCCCCAGCAAGCTGGGACTTGGAGAACCACAAGTGCCAGCCTGCTGGGCATTAAAGGGCCCGCTGGGTCTTGTAGTGCCACAGTAAAAAAAATAGTTAAATAAAACACACTGACACCGATTTTAAATAAAAGTTTAATACACACATTACATACATACTGATACTTACCTTTCTTGATCCCGTAGGTAGCCCTGGTCCTGATGTCCTGTGTCATCCTCCAGGTCCATGTCGGCTGTCTGCGTCGTCCTCCAGGTCCATGTCGACGGTCCGTGTCGTCCTCCAGGTCCATGGCGGTGTCCGGGTCCGAAGAAATCCATGTTTGAGCTGTGGAAGGAAATCCTACTCACCTGGTCCTGCGCTGAAGAAGTCTTCTCTTGATCCGACGTAATCCAGGTAATGTTGAAGCTGTCGCTGGTCCCCGCTGTCTCCGCTGTCTCTGCATCACGCTGAGGAGAGATGCTGAGATGTTTCATATTCGGCGCCTCTCCTCAGACTGAATTCTATTGGCCGCCTAGCAGGCCAATCAGGAGCCGAGAAAGTCGGCTCCTGATTGGCCTGCTAGGCGGCCAATAGAATTCAGTCTGAGGAGAGGCGCCGAATATGAAACATCTCAGCATCTCTCCTCAGCGCGATGCAGAGACAGCGGAGACAGCGGGGACCGGCGACAGCTTCAACATTACCTGGATTACGTCTTATCAAGAGAAGACTTCTTCAGCGCAGGACCAGGTGAGTAGGATTTCCTTCCACAGCTCCAACATGGATTTCTTCGGACCCGGACACCGCCATGGACCTGGAGGACGACACGGACCGTCGACATGGACCTGGAGGACGACGCAGACAGCCGACATGGACCTGGAGGACAACACAGGACATCAGGACCAGGGCTACCTACGGGATCAAGAAAGGTAAGTATCAGTATGTATGTAATGTGTGTATTAAACTTTTATTTAAAATGGGTGTCAGTGTGTTTTATTTTACTATTATTGGGGGGGTCCCCACTCCCCCAGGGCCCCTGGCCAGGCTGACTGGTCGGTAGGGTTAATGCTTTGGCCGGGGGGACTTGCATAAAAAGTCTCCCCCCGGCTTTGGCATTACCCTGCTGGCTGGTTTTGCCTGGGGCTGGTTCTTAAAATACGGGGGACCCCTACTCATTTTGTCCCCCGTATTTTGGGAACCAGCCCCAGAGCAGGAGCCTGGGGCTGGTTGTTAAAAATCGGGGAACCCCTATTTGTCGGGTTCCCTGATTTTTAATTACCGGCTCCAGGCTCTGTCAGCCTGGTGCTGGTTTCGGCTGTGGGGGGGACCCCACGCCGTTTTTTTTTTTTTATTTATTTATTTAATTTTTTTTTACACCTTGCAGCCTGCACGGATCTGACTGATCCGTGCAGACTGCCTACAAATAATTCGTATTAGCAGCCGTATATACGGCTGCTAATACGAATTCCTACGACATCGGAGGGTTACAAAGCAGTCGTATATGACTGCTTTGTAAATCCCCCTCCGGAACACGACTTTGCATACGACTGAAACAGTCGTATGCAGTCGTAGGGAAAATACTAATACGAAAAACTAAGTTTTTCATATTAGTAAATTTCCCCCTATATATCAGGGGCGCACTCTGTTCTTTTTCCTTTATATATATATATATATATATATATATATATATATATATATATAATATTACTTTGCATTTGCTGATAGAAAAATAAAGATGCCCACCAGAACTACAGTATCACAACTCATTTACAATTGCGTACACATTTTCACCCTATATGCAAGAACAAAATATACAGTAGTAGGCTTAAAAGGTAGACTAATTGTTATGCAAATTGGACACGGCAGTGGCGACATAGGTGTCATGTTTCTGTATGTAAGACCTCTTAGCTGACATCTGATACACGCACCCAAAACGGCCGTGAAACCAATTTTTTTAAACCACACCCTGTTAGCTCCCCCAAACAGGCCCCCCGTGTCAGTAAAAAAATTCTCATTGCGAGCGGGTTCACAGTGGCGCCATCAGGGGCAGATCTAGACTTTTTTCTAGGGAGGGGGCAGTTTAATCATGACCCTCCCCCTTCCAGTCCCAACCCCTTTCCTTCCCAGTACCCTACCAATAACTATATTTTAGTAACTGGTAGTGCCATTATTAAAGATAAAATAATTTATATTAAAAAGGTTTGTCAGGATTCTCTGTTTGATTTTTTAGAATTAACAAAATAATTCTCTCATTCATAACCCATAACCATTCCAGTCAAGATATTGAAATCTTGGTACTTGTTACCTAGCACAGCGCCCACGATTTTAATCTTATGGCATCGTATCGATCGTATGCGACATGATCGCATGCGATGTGATCCAACCTGATTCTTTATTGTACAGCCACCCTGATGATTGATTACTATGTTAAATGCCCCTGCCCCCCCCCCCATTGTTAACGCCACCTCCACTATCAACACCAACCCGAAGCGTGGCGAGCACAGCGAGCCCCGCGAGGGGCTCGCTGCAAAAGAAAAGTGGGTACTGCAAAGAAAAGTGGGTACTTGTATATTATCATGGCGCCCATCTGCGCAACGTCGGATTGTGATATATGTTAAAATGCTAAATTGAAGAGACTGGACTATGTAAACAAAGGGGTGGAACAAACCCCCCCCTTTCAGGCTGGAGGAATGGACGTGCCCCAGGATGTTTGGGTTTTGTCCATGTTCAGGTTGATGTTCAATAAAGATGTGGGGGTCAAGAGGGCAGCAGGCAGAGGGTGAGGAGTAGTGATGGGCAAAACGGGTCACTAGCGAGAGCTGGGATCCAGCAGATCAGTCAGTGAAAAGATCAATATAGGTCAATCTCAACTCCTCAATCAAGGATGTTTAATTACCAATGGTTACCGTCCATAATTATTGGAATGAATGTCCTAAGAAATTGCCCTGAAGAACTAATCTCGACACTGACACAAGAACTGTTCAACCGACCTCAGACTGTGAGACGAATCATGCAATACACCATCTATAACCGGAGAAGCCAGGCAGGGAAGAGAGTGCTGGCTACACAGGTACAAGGAACCGTCAAGTGGTTTAAAGTCCGGAAGAGGTATGGCTTCATCAACAGGAATGTCACAAAAGTTGATGTCTTTGTCCATCAGACGGCCATAAAGAGAAACAACCCCCGGAAGTTGCGAAAGTGTTGGCTAGATGGTGGAATTTGATGTGGTAGAAGGAGAGAAGAGTGCTTAGGCAGCCAACGTGACTGGCCCTGTCGGTGTACCGGTTAAAGGAAGCCGGTTTGCTCCCAACAGACGACAGTTTCCGCAGACGGTCCTACCAGCCAAAAGTAGAGGATGCTGCAGAATCTGGTGGAGAAGGCATAAGTACAGACCAAGCGAGTAAAGGGGAGAGAGTGGAGGAAGCTTTCCCTCAGCAGAGACCCGTCCAGTGTAGAAGTCCACCATTCTTCCACCGACGACATTTTGGTAGGGGAAACAGAGCAGCGAATCTGGACCGTCACACCCTCCCCGATGAGACAGAAGGTATACAGACCGACTGGGTGAACAAATGCAAGTATCGGATCAATCTGGCCAAGAAGGATGTGAAAGAAAGGATGGAGACAGCCCACCACAAAGGACAAGTTATGACCAGGACGCAAATGCCGAATCATTCCAGGTGGGAGACAGAGTTTGGAAGAAGGATAACCAACGGAGTAACCCAGTAGACCCCATCTGGGAATCCATACCTTATGTGATTGTCCACCTTTCGTCTACAGATGCTATGGTGTATGGGATAAAGAGAGATGGAAATGACAACCCTGTTTTCAAGATAGTACCCAGAAACCAACTCAAGCTATGCTGAAGCAGAACGAGTCCAGAAGACGGAGTGCTAGACTGTACAGAAGAAGAAGTGTTAACACAAGCCCTCGGCCATCCTCTGCAAGACCCAACAGATCCCCTACTCTTTATGGGAGAACCACTCCTGTGTACCTCGGGAGGCAAAATAACCCCAACCGCACCGCACGGTGTTGCCGCAGAAGAAAGAAGGGAAGCCGAGGAATGTGGCCCATTCCTCCACAACGATGTTGTAGAACAGACGTCTGGCAGACCTGTCCAGAGTACCAGAGGGGTCAAACCTGACTTAGAATATAAAAGTATCATCTAAGATATGTGTGTTATTTATATCTGCCAGAAGTACTGTATGCAAATGTTTGATTATGTATGTTTTGTATTTATACAACAGAGAAACAAAGTTGCATGAGGACATGCAAAATTTCAGAAGGGAAGAATGTGATATACTGTATGTTAAAATGCTAAGTTGAAGAGACTGAACTATGTAAACAAAGGGGCGAAACAAACCCCCCCTCCCCTTCAGACTGGAGGAATGGACGTGCCCCAGGACGTTTGGGTTTTGTCCATGTTCAGGTTGATGTTCAATAAAGTTGTGGGGGTCAAGAGGGCAGCAGGCGGAGGGTGAGGAGTAGAACCCTCCAAGTGAGGTGAGGGGGAAGCAAGGCAGGGAGCCACGGGAGGACGTGGTCTGGTGTGCGGCCGCAGGAGAAGAGAAGGGCAGTGTACGGGGCGAAAGTGCCGCCCGCTTCCCCAGTGTGAGCCACTCTTGGAGAAAGAGCCCGGCGCCGATCCTCAGCAGCTTGAGGAGAGAGAGACCCCTCACGAGTGAGCAGCGCCATGGAGGAGAGTGACAGCCGGCGCCTGGAGCAGAGAGCAGTAGCAGGCAGGCAGCATACAATGATCCAGCACGTCAGGAGACCACGCCCCAATGCGTTTCATCACCACAGACTTCCTCAGGAGGTGACAAAACGTGTTGGGGCGTGTTCTCCTGACGTGCTGGTTCGTTGTATGCTGCTCCGTCTCGTGGTCTTCCTGTGGAGCACGCTGCCACCGCCGCCTTAGTGCCGGGTCTGCTGGAGTTGTGATCTGGTCTCCGAACGATATTGTGCTGTGCGTGTGGTGAATACTCCCCATGCTTATTTTTATTGAAATGTATGTGAGCTTCAACACTTTTTAGTAAATATTGTGATATTCTTGCTCACGTGTGTGGTCCGTCTTGTGTTTCTTTTACATGTAGATTGCTGCCGAGGCTTGGGCAAGCCTCATTGGAGTGAACTGGAATGGATTTTAGTGTTAAGCTTTCGGATATTTAATCCTTTATCAGAACCAGTTCTGATGAAGAATTAAATATCTGAAAGCTTAACACTGAATACTGGTGTGGGACGAGTTAAAAGAAATCCAGTGAGTGCCGCTATACTTATCTTTATGTGAGCTCCCGGGAGGGAACGTGAAGGTACCTTGGTGGATGTGTTGTTTTACAACTGAGTGCCGGACTTTGGCTATATAGAGAATATGAATGATAACTCACAAACTTTTCTTTCACTCATGGTTAGTGGTTGGGTGAAGCCATTTATTGTCAAACAACTGTGTTTATTCTTTTTAAAAATAATGACAACAGAAACTACCCAAATGACCCTGATCAAACGTTTACATACCCTGGAGATTTTGGCCTCATAACATGCACACAAGTTGACACAAACGGGTTTGAATGGCTACTAAAGGTAGCCATCCTCACCTGTGATGTCAAGGGAGATCGAATGGCCATACACTGCTGTGAGACATCACAGTAGTGTATGGCCAGCTTAAGTCTTACCGCTATCTCAACCCTCTGACCCCCACTTATGTGTGCCCCTCAGTTATCTTTGGGATATCCTCATAACCTCATTTGCATTTGTTCCCATGTATCGCTGGGCTGTTCCTCTGTCCTCCAACTGTATCTGCCCCTTTTTATCCCTTTTTGGAGCTCAACCTGTGATCCACAATATGGAAGTGGGGGCCCCATCTACTGTATTTCGTCAGTCCCAGACACCATAATTTCTGATGGCAGCCCTGTATGTTAATGTTTGGTTTTGCTATTTTTATGAAGAAACTGGCAAGAGATATACCTAAAATATAAATCCCATATACTATGATCTAAACATTTTAAAATAATCAGAACACATGGGAAAGAAATTGCACCTACGAGGCATTCATCGCATGATCCTCATAGCAGCAAATATAAGCAGCAAACATATTTGTGTTAAGCAAATACTTCTAAAATAGTTTGTATCAATCTCACACAGGCACATAACTGTCCCAGACGTTAAAAAAGGTCAATTATGTTAGAAGCACACTTCGCGTTGCCTCTGTTTACTGTTAGCAACCAGCGGGCACTAGGACCCAGAGGCTCTCCATGGAGACATGGTCTCTGGTCTCTGCCATGCACTTTCTTGCAACATCTTTCTCTTTGGTATCCAGAATTTATTGACATGACTAAGTAGTACCAAGTGTTGGAGCCCTAGTGCGACACAATATTACACCAGGGTTGCCGACCCTCCCGGAATTTCCGGGAGTCTCCCGAAAATCGGGTACCCCCTCCCGGCCCCCGGAAGGGTGGGCAACCCTCCCGGATTCAGGGGGGACCCCCGGATCGCGGCATTAAAATGCCGCAATCCTCGGGTCTCAGAGGAGGGGGCGGAGCTAAAACGGCACAAACGCGTCATTTTAGCCCCGCCCCCTCCATGGAGATCCCTGAATTAGCTGCTTTTAACAGTATGGGGGCGGGGCTTAGTGATGTCACTCGTAAGCCCCGCCCCCTGAACGGCTGCTGAAACTCTCCTCTCCGGGCTTCTCCCGGAGAGGAGAATGTTAAAGTCGGCAACCCTGTATTACACTGTACCCCCACCACTTATTAGACAGTATTAAACATCTTTCTACCACTGGATTACAGTGTGTGTGTGTGTGTGTGTGTGTGTATATATACTACACCTGGTGCACCACAATGCCTAGCATAACCCTAAAGCCTCTGAATGCAACTAAAATATTCCTGTCAACCTGTACCTGCTGTTAACCCTGTTTTACCTGTTCCTGTTTTCCATATGGTTAAGAAACCGCCTCTCTTAAATTATCTGCCGCATAGACTAAGCACCATTTGCACACCGCTATCAACTAGATTCCGAAAACCATAGTACCTACTAACATATAATATACACCCATATGTGAATAAAGGTATAATTGCTCACACTGGGTAACTTCAGCACTCCAATTGTTTTGACTCCAGACTTTTAAATGACAATATGGAAAACAGACTTCACAGTTCAAGTGGTGTCCACCACATACGTAGATTGTAATTTTTAAACTGAAGTTTTACTATATGCTCATAGAAACACTGGAAATATGGCACTGTAATCGCAGCCTATCGAACGTTCGCCCCCCCCCCCCCCGCGCGCGCACCATTCGCTCATGGGGTTTGTGCATGCGCATATTCGCACGTGCCCATGCGCATACCCAGAAGATCGGGGATGGGTCCGAATTTGCACTGTAACCTATGGGTCTGATTCGGCCCGTATGTGTGTACAGCCTTGAGGATGTAGCAAAGTTCATTTACACACCAACTGATGCATTACAAATACGAACAACCCAGTTACTTAACCAGTAGAACGGTTTTATTGAAGACAAAGTAGGTACAGCCATACCCTCTGTTAGGCACACTGTGGAGTGGAGCTTAAGCGGAACCAGGGTGGCCATCAGGGGGAGTCTCTGGGGACTCCAGTCCTTGGCCCAGACAGAAAGGAGGCCCATGACTGAAACCTATCAAGTACAATTTGTCATAAACAAAGTTTACATTTCCCTTAAAGCAACGTAGAGGTTGAGTAGTGTGGGCAGTGCTGCTGAGCTGACATCGGAGGTCTGCCTATTTTGTCAGTCAGGGGCCGCACAATTTCTGATAGCAGTCCTGACAGACTTCCAACAGCTCACCAGCCAGTGAGTGTATATGTGTACTGGTCAGATCATGATACTCGAACAGGATGCTGGATCAGTGGTTTTCCACTGTGACACACCTACACAGTCCCAAGCTGGCTACACACTAGCTCAGTCCTAGGGCAGGATGCACTAATGCAAAAAATGCGGTAAAAAGCCCGTTATCAGATTTTGACTGCAGTTTGGAATGCTCTAACACCCAATCGCCAAGTTACCGTGACGGGAGTATCACCAGCAAAAGATGGAGATAACCCATAGAAGCCTATGGGCTTCTTATAGTGACCCATGCTGCCCCGCACTGCCCCCTGCCGCCCCACAAAAAATGTGCGGCCGGCCCCTCTCACCTTTGTCTGGGCAGCACAGTGCTGCGCTGCCTGGACCAGTGAACTTCTCCTCCCTTACCACCATACTTCCCCTTCCAGGTGCAGGGAGGAGGAGCCAGTGGAGTCCCTGGCCCTGCAGCAGCAGCCGGGTAAGGGAGGAGCCGCTGCCACATCGCCAGCTACATCACAAAGGGTAACTCTTAACGCAAAAGCTGTCTTTGGCAATAATAATCGCATATATGCGAGTAATATCTTTGTGGTAGCCGGCAATGTGCGGCCGAGAGGGCTGCAGATGATAGTGCATCCAGCCTCTCTTAACCCCTTCCTGACAGAGCCAGTTTTTGCGTTCCTGACAGAGCCCTTTTTTTCAAATCTGACATGTCTCACTTAAGTGGGGATAACTTTTTTTTGCTTTTACTTATCCCAGTGATTTTGAGATTGTTTTTTCGTGACACATTGTACTTCAAATTAGTGGTAAATTTGGGTCGATACAGTCTGTGTTTTTTTGTGAAAAATACCAAAATGTCGGAAAAAAATGGAAAATTTAGCAATTTGCAAAATGTTAAATTTTCTGCTTGTGAGACAAATAATCATACCACTCAAAATAGTTAATAACTAACATAGACCATATGTCTACTTTATGTTTCCATCATTATTTCAACTTCCTTTTAATTTTTTTGGACACTAGGAGGCTTACAATATGAATAGCAAATTCTCAAATTTTCAAGAAAATTTCAAACACTGATTTTTTTAGGGACCAGTTCAGTTCTGATGTGACTTTGAGGGACTTGTATGTGAGACACCCCCATAAATGATACCATTTCAAAAACTGCACCCCTCACAGTATTCAAAACAGCATTTTGGAAGTTTGTTAACCCTTTAGGTGTTTCACAGGAATTAAAACAAAGTGTAGGTGAAATTTCAAAATTTCATTTTTTTTGCAGATTTGCAATTTTAATACATTTTTCTAAGGAACACAGTACATTTTACTAGAGAAATGTGACTAAAAATTGAATCCTTAGGGGGGAGGGGTTTTAACACAATTGCGCTGCTGGATATAGTAAATTATGAACTCCAAGTCAAGTGTGGGTATGACCAGAAAGGAATGAGACTGGACACGCTTGTAAAAATTAATATTTTATAAATGTAAAAGAAATTTTTTTTATCAACCACATATACATGTACAATAACACTAAAATATATAAAAAAGCATATTTAAGAATAAATCTTGAATAGTGAGGTGTCTCCAAGGTGGGGTAGATTCCCAATGATAGGGTTTAACTCAGTTCCAAGGAAATAGAAGAAAGCACAATATTAAGCAGTCATGAATTTAGAGAAGCCAGATTAGCATGTAGACAAACATGCACTAGATGGTAGGCAGTTCTTATTTATAAAATAGGAGAATTTATCTCACCCAGATGATTGTAGATAGCGGGGAGCCAAATAGGTGTTTGTTTAGCTCGACCCAAGTGACCCTCCAGGAGGCAGGGACAAGCAGCTGAAGAACGCTGTATGTAGAGCGGCTATGATGATTGCGCTCAGTAGCGCTCCGTGGTGTTAGTAGCCTGCGTCCCCTTGTAAGATGAACCGGGCGACCGAGCACGGTCACGGCCTGTGTAGCAGGTGCTCGTCGGAGCCAGATGATTGTAGATAGCGGGGAGCCAAATAGGTGTTTGTTTGGCTCGACCCAAGTGACCCTCCAGGAGGCAGGGACAAGCAGCTGAAGAACGCTGTGTGTAGAGCGGCTATGATGGTTGCGCTCAGTAGCGCTCCGTGGTGTTAGTAGCCTGCGTCCCCTTGTAAGATGAACCGGGGGACCGAGCACGGTCACGGCCTGTGTAGCAGGTGCTCGTCGGAGCTGTTAGGGGCGGCAGATGAATTGGCAATCAGCCGGTGGCCGCGTGAGACGCCGGCTTTGAATTTAGCGGTAAACGCTGGGAGTCAGCTGTGCGGCTGGAAGCTGAGTCGGAGGTGGAACCTTGGAGAGACGTCAGGTGAAGTATGTATTGCGTCAACGCGTTTCGTACCCTCACAGGACGGGAACTTTTTCAAGACAAGTACTGACCCACTGTGTGGGAGCTTTATTTAAAGGGCTGATTCAATCAGAAACAATCAATGAATTAACTATGTAACTTAAAAAACTTTAAAACCAAGCGCGTCCAGAATGATACAGTGTAATATCATCTACATCACAATAATCTCCGTTAAGGGAGTAACTAGCAAATATCGTTTATCATCAATAAAATCTTCTTTTAGCATATACGAGAGTTAATTAGCTATTTTAAACAGGAGAGCAATTGTAAAGCACATTGGTGAAAAATCACCTGATTATTCTAAGTAGCAAGGAGAGAGTAGTATAAATAAATATTTGTATATCTATATTGTTGAATACATTGAGAGTATAAAACTATACTCTCAATGTATTCAACAATATAGATATACAAATATTTATTTATACTACTCTCTCCTTGCTACTTAGAATAATCAGGTGATTTTTCACCAATGTGCTTTACAATTGCTCTCCTGTTTAAAATAGCTAATTAACTCTCGTATATGCTAAAAGAAGATTTTATTGATGATAAACGATATTTGCTAGTTACTCCCTTAACGGAGATTATTGTGATGTAGATGATATTACACTGTATCATTCTGGACGCGCTTGGTTTTAAAGTTTTTTAAGTTACATAGTTAATTCATTGATTGTTTCTGATTGAATCAGCCCTTTAAATAAAGCTCCCACACAGTGGGTCAGTACTTGTCTTGAAAAAGTTCCCGTCCTGTGAGGGTACGAAACGCGTTGACGCAATACATACTTCACCTGACGTCTCTCCAAGGTTCCACCTCCGACTCAGCTTCCAGCCGCACAGCTGACTCCCAGCGTTTACCGCTAAATTCAAAGCCGGCGTCTCACGCGGCCACCGGCTGATTGCCAATTCATCTGCCGCCCCTAACAGCTCCGACGAGCACCTGCTACACAGGCCGTGACCGTGCTCGGTCCCCCGGTTCATCTTACAAGGGGACGCAGGCTACTAACACCACGGAGCGCTACTGAGCGCAACCATCATAGCCGCTCTACACACAGCGTTCTTCAGCTGCTTGTCCCTGCCTCCTGGAGGGTCACTTGGGTCGAGCCAAACAAACACCTATTTGGCTCCCCGCTATCTACAATCATCTGGCTCCGACGAGCACCTGCTACACAGGCCGTGACCGTGCTCGGTCCCCCGGTTCATCTTACAAGGGGACGCAGGCTACTAACACCACGGAGCGCTACTGAGCGCAATCATCATAGCCGCTCTACATACAGCGTTCTTCAGCTGCTTGTCCCTGCCTCCTGGAGGGTCACTTGGGTCGAGCTAAACAAACACCTATTTGGCTCCCCGCTATCTACAATCATCTGGGTGAGATAAATTCTCCTATTTTATAAATAAGAACTGCCTACCATCTAGTGCATGTTTGTCTACATGCTAATCTGGCTTCTCTAAATTCATGACTGCTTAATATTGTGCTTTCTTCTATTTCCTTGGAACTGAGTTAAACCCTATCATTGGGAATCTACCCCACCTTGGAGACACCTCACTATTCAAGATTTATTCTTAAATATGCTTTTTTATATATTTTAGTGTTATTGTACATGTATATGTGGTTGATAAAAAAATTTTCTTTTACATTTATAAAATATTAATTTTTACAAGCGTGTCCAGTCTCATTCCTTTCTGGTCATACCCACACTTGACTTGGAGTTCATAATTTACTATATCCAGCAGCGCAATTGTGTTAAAACCCCTCCCCCCTAAGTTTTGTCTATCTATGAGCCTAGCGAGCTCATTTAACACGTGCAGCAGCTGGTTTTTTTGTGTAATAGGTGTATAAAATATAGCACCATTGTTATATTAATTATTATTTTTATTGGAGCGCCAGGTAAGTGAATTAGTGGATACCCTTTGGTACCCCTCCTAATTCACAACCCTTGTCCTTTTTTTTAAAAATTGATTCCCCCAATTCTTTTGTTTTCATAAATATCCTATATGTGGCCCTAGTGTGCACGTTGACCAAACCACAGGCTTCATAATAGAAGGAGCACCTACTTGATTTTGGAGCCTCCTTTTTATGAGATTATTTTTTAGGCACCATGTAGGTTTCTAGGCACCATAAGATGCTAAAAGTTAGGAACCCCCCCACAAGTGACCCCATTTTGCAAACTACACCCCTCAGGGAATTCATCTAGGGGTATAGTGTACATTTCAAACCCCCAGGGGTTTCACCAATTGTGGTACAACTGGGCAGTGAAAATGAAAAATTATTTTTTTTACACAAAAATGCAGTTCTGGCTCCAAATTTGTCATTTTCAGAAGGTATGAAGGAGACAAAGCACCCCAAAATCTGTGCCCCAATTTCTCCCGAGTACGGCAATGCCTCACATGTGACCAAAAAATACCATTTGGGTGCATGGCAGGACTCAGAAGGGAAGGAGTGATTTTTGGATTTTGCAGCTCAGATTCTGGTGGAATTTTGGTGGGTGCTATGTCGCATTAGCAAGACCCCCCAAGCACCAATACAGTGGAACCCCCCCACAAGTGACCCCATTTTGCAAACTACACCCCTCAGGGAATTCATCTAGGGGTATAGTGTACATTTCAAACCCCCAGGGGTTTCACCAATTTTGATACAAGTGGGCAGTGAAAATGAAAAATTACATTTTTTTACACAAAAATGCAGTTCTGGCTCAAAATTTTTCATTTTCACAAGGAATGAAGGAGAAAAAGCACCCCAAAATCTGTGCCCCAATTTCTCCCGAGTACGCCAATGCCTCACATGTGACCAAAAAATACCAGTTGGGTGCATGGCAGGACTCAGAAGGGAAGGAGTGATTTTTGGATTTTGCAGCACAGATTTTGGTGGAATGAATGGTGGGTGCTATGTTGCACCAATACAGTGGAACCCCCCCACAAGTCACCCCATTTTGCAAAGTACACCCCTCAGGGAATTCATCTAGGGGTATAGTGTACATTTCAAACCCCCAGGGGTTTCACCAATTTTGATACAAGTGGGCAGTGAAAATGAAAAATTACATTTTTTTACACAAAAATGCAGTTCTGGCTCAAAATTTTTCATTTTCAGAAGGTATGAAGGAGAAAAAGCACCCCAAAATATGTGCCCCAATTTCTCCCGAGTACGGCAATGCCTCACATGTGACCAAAAAATACCAGTTGGGTGCATGGCAGGACTCATAAGGGAAGGAGTGATTTTTGGATTTTGCAGCTCAGATTCTGGTGGAATTTTGGTGGGTGCTATGTCGCATTAGCAAGACCCCCCAAGCACCAATACAGTAGAACCCCCCCACAAGTGACCCCATTTTGCAAACTACACCCCTCAGGGAATTAATCTAGGGGTATAGTGTACATTTCAAACCCCCAGGGGTTTCACCAATTTTGATACAAGTGGGCAGTGAAAATGAAAAATTACATTTTTTACACAAAAATGCAGTTCTGGCTCAAAATTTTTCATTTTCAGAAGGTATGAAGGAGAAAAAGCACCCCAAAATCTGTGCCCCAATTTCTCCCGAGTACGGCAATGCCTCACATGTGACCAAAAAATACCATTTGGGTGCATGGCAGGACTCAGAAGGGAAGGAGTGATTTTTGGATTTTGCAGCTCAGATTCTGGTGGAATTTTGGTGGGTGCTATGTCGCATTAGCAAGACCCCCCAAGCACCAATACAGTGGAACCCCCCCACAAGTGACCCCATTTTGCAAACTACACCCCTCAGGGAATTCATCTAGGGGTATAGTGTACATTTCAAACCCCCAGGGGTTTCACCAATTTTGATACAAGTGGGCAGTGAAAATGAAAAATTACATTTTTTTACACAAAAATGCAGTTCTGGCTCAAAATTTTTCATTTTCAGAAGGTATGAAGGAGAAAAAGCACCCCAAAATCTGTGCCCCAATTTCTCCCGAGTACGGCAATGCCTCACATGTGACCAAAAAATACCAGTTGGGTGCATGGCAGGACTCAGAAGGGAAGGAGTGATTTTTGGATTTTGCAGCACAGATTTTGGTGGAATGAATGGTGGGTGCTATGTTGCACCTATACAGTGGAACCCCCCTACAAGTCACCCCATTTTGCAAAGTACACCCCTCAGGGAATTCATCTAGGGGTATAGTGTACATTTCAAACCCCCAGGGGTTTCACCAATTTTGATACAAGTGGGCAGTGAAAATGAAAAATTACATTTTTTTACACAAAAATGCAGTTCTGGCTCAAAATTTTTCATTTTCAGAAGGTATGAAGGAGAAAAAGCACCCCAAAATATGTGCCCCAATTTCTCCCGAGTACGGCAATGCCTCACATGTGACCAAAAAATACCAGTTGGGTGCATGGCAGGACTCAGAAGGGAAGGAGTGATTTTTGAATTTTGCAGCTCAGATTCTGGTGGAATTTTGGTGGGTGCTATGTCGCATTAGCAAGACCCCCCAAGCACCAATACAGTGGAACCCCCCCACAAGTGACCCCATTTTGCAAACTACACCCCTCAGGGAATTCATCTAGGGGTATAGTGTACATTTCAAACCCCCAGGGGTTTCACCAATTTTGATACAAGTGGGCAGTGAAAATGAAAAATTACATTTTTTACACAAAAATGCAGTTCTGGCTCAAAATTTTTCATTTTCAGAAGGTATGAAGGAGAAAAAGCACCCCAAAATCTGTGCCCCAATTTCTCCCGAGTACGGCAATGCCTCACATGTGACCAAAAAATACCATTTGGGTGCATGGCAGGACTCAGAAGGGAAGGAGTGATTTTTGGATTTTGCAGCTCAGATTCTGGTGGAATTTTGGTGGGTGCTATGTCGCATTAGCAAGACCCCCCAAGCACCAATACAGTGGAACCCCCCCACAAGTGACCCCATTTTGCAAACTACACCCCTCAGGGAATTCATCTAGGGGTATAGTGTACATTTCAAACCCCCAGGGGTTTCACCAATTTTGATACAACTGGGCTGTGCAAATGAAAAATTACATTTTTTACACAAAAATGCAGTTCTGGCTCAAAATTTTTCATTTTCAGAAGGTATGAAGGAGAAAAAGCACCCCAAAATCTGTGCCCCAATTTCTCCCGAGTACGGCAATGCCTCACATGTGACCAAAAAATACCAGTTGGGTGCATGGCAGGACTCAGAAGGGAAGGAGTGATTTTTGGATTTTGCAGCACAGATTTTGGTGGAATGAATGGTGGGTGCTATGTTGCACCTATACAGTGGAACCCCCCCACAAGTGACCCCATTTTGCAAACTACACCCCTCAGGGAATTCATCTAGGGGTATAGTGTACATTTCAAACCCCCAGGGGTTTCACCAATTTTGATACAAGTGGGCAGTGAAAATGAAAAATTACATTTTTTTACACAAAAATGCAGTTCTGGCTCAAATTTTTTCATTTTCAGAAGGAATGAAGGAGACAAAGCACCCCAAAATCTGTGCCCCAATTTTTCCCGAGTACGGCAATGCCTCCTGTGTGACCAAAAAGTGGCAGGACTCAGAAGGGAAGGAGTGATATTTGGATTTTGCAGCACAAATTCTGGTGGAATGATGGTGGGTGCTATGTCGCATTAGCAAGACCCCCAAAGCACCAATACAGTGGAACCCCCCCACAAGTGACCCCATTTTGCAAAGTACACCCCTCAGGGAATTCATCTAGGGGTATAGTGTACATTTCAAACCCCCAGGGGTTTCACCAATTTTGATACAAGTGGGCAGTGAAAATGAAAAATTACATTTTTTTACACAAAAATGCAGTTCTGGCTCAAAATTTTTCATTTTCACAAGGAATGAAGGAGAAAAAGCACCCCAAAATCTGTGCCCCAATTTCTCCCGAGTACGGCAATGCCTCACATGTGACCAAAAAATACCAGTTGGGTGCATGGCAGGACTCAGAAGGGAAGGAGTGATTTTTGGATTTTGCAGCACAGATTTTGGTGGAATGAATGGTGGGTGCTATGTTGCACCAATACAGTGGAACCCCCCCACAAGTCACCCCATTTTGCAAAGTACACCCCTCAGGGAATTCATCTAGGGGTATAGTGTACATTTCAAACCCCCAGGGGTTTCACCAATTTTGATACAAGTGGGCAGTGAAAATGAAAAATTACATTTTTTTACACAAAAATGCAGTTCTGGCTCAAAATTTTTCATTTTCAGAAGGTATGAAGGAGAAAAAGCACCCCAAAATATGTGCCCCAATTTCTCCCGAGTACGGCAATGCCTCACATGTGACCAAAAAATACCAGTTGGGTGCATGGCAGGACTCATAAGGGAAGGAGTGATTTTTGGATTTTGCAGCTCAGATTCTGGTGGAATTTTGGTGGGTGCTATGTCGCATTAGCAAGACCCCCCAAGCACCAATACAGTAGAACCCCCCCACAAGTGACCCCATTTTGCAAACTACACCCCTCACGGAATTAATCTAGGGGTATAGTGTACATTTCAAACCCCCAGGGGTTTCACCAATTTTGATACAAGTGGGCAGTGAAAATGAAAAATCACATTTTTTACACAAAAATGCAGTTCTGGCTCAAAATTTTTCATTTTCAGAAGGTATGAAGGAGAAAAAGCACCCCAAAATCTGTGCCCCAATTTCTCCCGAGTACGGCAATGCCTCACATGTGACCAAAAAATACCATTTGGGTGCATGGCAGGACTCAGAAGGGAAGGAGTGATTTTTGGATTTTGCAGCTCAGATTCTGGTGGAATTTTGGTGGGTGCTATGTCGCATTAGCAAGACCCCCCAAGCACCAATACAGTGAAACCCCCCCACAAGTGACCCCATTTTGCAAACTACACCCCTCAGGGAATTCATCTAGGGGTATAGTGTACATTTCAAACCCCCAGGGGTTTCACCAATTTTGATACAAGTGGGCAGTGAAAATGAAAAATTACATTTTTTTACACAAAAATGCAGTTCTGGCTCAAAATTTTTCATTTTCAGAAGGTATGAAGGAGAAAAAGCACCCCAAAATCTGTGCCCCAATTTCTCCCGAGTACGGCAATGCCTCACATGTGACCAAAAAATACCAGTTGGGTGCATGGCAGGACTCAGAAGGGAAGGAGTGATTTTTGGATTTTGCAGCACAGATTTTGGTGGAATGAATGGTGGGTGCTATGTTGCACCTATACAGTGGAACCCCCCTACAAGTCACCCCATTTTGCAAAGTACACCCCTCAGGGAATTCATCTAGGGGTATAGTGTACATTTCAAACCCCCAGGGGTTTCACCAATTTTGATACAAGTGGGCAGTGAAAATGAAAAATTACATTTTTTTACACAAAAATGCAGTTCTGGCTCAAAATTTTTCATTTTCAGAAGGTATGAAGGAGAAAAAGCACCCCAAAATATGTGCCCCAATTTCTCCGGAGTACGGCAATGCCTCACATGTGACCAAAAAATACCAGTTGGGTGCATGGCAGGACTCAGAAGGGAAGGAGTGATTTTTGAATTTTGCAGCTCAGATTCTGGTGGAATTTTGGTGGGTGCTATGTCGCATTAGCAAGACCCCCCAAGCACCAATACAGTGGAACCCCCCCACAAGTGACCCCATTTTGCAAACTACACCCCTCAGGGAATTCATCTAGGGGTATAGTGTACATTTCAAACCCCCAGGGGTTTCACCAATTTTGATACAAGTGGGCAGTGAAAATGAAAAATTACATTTTTTACACAAAAATGCAGTTCTGGCTCAAAATTTTTCATTTTCAGAAGGTATGAAGGAGAAAAAGCACCCCAAAATCTGTGCCCCAATTTCTCCCGAGTACGGCAATGCCTCACATGTGACCAAAAAATACCATTTGGGTGCATGGCAGGACTCAGAAGGGAAGGAGTGATTTTTGGATTTTGCAGCTCAGATTCTGGTGGAATTTTGGTGGGTGCTATGTCGCATTAGCAAGACCCCCCAAGCACCAATACAGTGGAACCCCCCCACAAGTGACCCCATTTTGCAAACTACACCCCTCAGGGAATTCATCTAGGGGTATAGTGTACATTTCAAACCCCCAGGGGTTTCACCAATTTTGATACAACTGGGCAGTGAAAATGAAAAATTACATTTTTTACACAAAAATGCAGTTCTGGCTCAAAATTTTTCATTTTCAGAAGGTATGAAGGAGAAAAAGCACCCCAAAATCTGTGCCCCAATTTCTCCCGAGTACGGCAATGCCTCACATGTGACCAAAAAATACCAGTTGGGTGCATGGCAGGACTCAGAAGGGAAGGAGTGATTTTTGGATTTTGCAGCACAGATTTTGGTGGAATGAATGGTGGGTGCTATGTTGCACCTATACAGTGGAACCCCCCCACAAGTGACCCCATTTTGCAAACTACACCCCTCAGGGAATTCATCTAGGGGTATAGTGTACATTTCAAACCCCCAGGGGTTTCACCAATTTTGATACAAGTGGGCAGTGAAAATGAAAAATTACATTTTTTTACACAAAAATGCAGTTCTGGCTCAAAATTTTTCATTTTCAGAAGGTATGAAGGAGAAAAAGCACCCCAAAATCTGTGCCCCAATTTCTCCCGAGTACGGCAATGCCTCACATGTGACCAAAAAATACCAGTTGGGTGCATGGCAGGACTCAGAAGGGAAGGAGTGATTTTTGGATTTTGCAGCACAGATTTTGGTGGAATGAATGGTGGGTGCTATGTTGCACCTATACAGTGGAACCCCCCTACAAGTCACCCCATTTTGCAAAGTACACCCCTCAGGGAATTCATCTAGGGGTATAGTGTACATTTCAAACCCCCAGGGGTTTCACCAATTTTGATACAAGTGGGCAGTGAAAATGAAAAATTACATTTTTTTACACAAAAATGCAGTTCTGGCTCAAAATTTTTCATTTTCAGAAGGTATGAAGGAGAAAAAGCACCCCAAAATATGTGCCCCAATTTCTCCCGAGTACGGCAATGCCTCACATGTGACCAAAAAATACCAGTTGGGTGCATGGCAGGACTCAGAAGGGAAGGAGTGATTTTTGAATTTTGCAGCTCAGATTCTGGTGGAATTTTGGTGGGTGCTATGTCGCATTAGCAAGACCCCCCAAGCACCAATACAGTGGAACCCCCCCACAAGTGACCCCATTTTGCAAACTACACCCCTCAGGGAATTCATCTAGGGGTATAGTGTACATTTCAAACCCCCAGGGGTTTCACCAATTTTGATACAAGTGGGCAGTGAAAATGAAAAATTACATTTTTTACACAAAAATGCAGTTCTGGCTCAAAATTTTTCATTTTCAGAAGGTATGAAGGAGAAAAAGCACCCCAAAATCTGTGCCCCAATTTCTCCCGAGTACGGCAATGCCTCACATGTGACCAAAAAATACCATTTGGGTGCATGGCAGGACTCAGAAGGGAAGGAGTGATTTTTGGATTTTGCAGCTCAGATTCTGGTGGAATTTTGGTGGGTGCTATGTCGCATTAGCAAGACCCCCCAAGCACCAATACAGTGGAACCCCCCCACAAGTGACCCCATTTTGCAAACTACACCCCTCAGGGAATTCATCTAGGGGTATAGTGTACATTTCAAACCCCCAGGGGTTTCACCAATTTTGATACAACTGGGCAGTGAAAATGAAAAATTACATTTTTTACACAAAAATGCAGTTCTGGCTCAAAATTTTTCATTTTCAGAAGGTATGAAGGAGAAAAAGCACCCCAAAATCTGTGCCCCAATTTCTCCCGAGTACGGCAATGCCTCACATGTGACCAAAAAATACCATTTGGGTGCATGGCAGGACTCAGAAGGGAAGGAGTGATTTTTGGATTTTGCAGCTCAGATTCTGGTGGAATTTTGGTGGGTGCTATGTCGCATTAGCAAGACCCCCCAAGCACCAATACAGTGGAACCCCCCCACAAGTGACCCCATTTTGCAAACTACACCCCTCAAGGAATTCATCTAGGGGTATAGTGTACATTTCAAACCCCCAGGGGTTTCACCAATTTTGATACAAGTGGGCAGTGAAAATGAAAAATTACATTTTTTTACACAAAAATGCAGTTCTGGCTCAAAAGTTTTCATTTTCAGAAGGTATGAAGGAGAAAAAGCACCCCAAAATCTGTGCCCCAATTTCTCCCGAGTACGGCAATGCCTCACATGTGACCAAAAAATACCAGTTGGGTGCATGGCAGGACTCAGAAGGGAAGGAGTGATTTTTGGATTTTGCAGCACAGATTTTGGTGGAATGAATGGTGGGTGCTATGTTGCACCTATACAGTGGAACCCCCCTACAAGTCACCCCATTTTGCAAAGTACACCCCTCAGGGAATTCATCTAGGGGTATAGTGTACATTTCAAACCCCCAGGGGTTTCACCAATTTTGATACAAGTGGGCAGTGAAAATGAAAAATTACATTTTTTTACACAAAAATGCAGTTCTGGCTCAAAATTTTTCATTTTCAGAAGGTATGAAGGAGAAAAAGCACCCCAAAATATGTGCCCCAATTTCTCCCGAGTACGGCAATGCCTCACATGTGACCAAAAAATACCAGTTGGGTGCATGGCAGGACTCAGAAGGGAAGGAGTGATTTTTGAATTTTGCAGCTCAGATTCTGGTGGAATTTTGGTGGGTGCTATGTCGCATTAGCAAGACCCCCCAAGCACCAATACAGTGGAACCCCCCCACAAGTGACCCCATTTTGCAAACTACACCCCTCAGGGAATTCATCTAGGGGTATAGTGTACATTTCAAACCCCCAGGGGTTTCACCAATTTTGATACAAGTGGGCAGTGAAAATGAAAAATTACATTTTTTTACACAAAAATGCAGTTCTGGCTCAAAATTTTTCATTTTCAGAAGGTATGAAGGAGTAAAAGCACCCCAAAATCTGTGCCCCAATTTCTCCCGAGTACGGCAATGCCTCACATGTGACCAAAAAATACCAGTTGGGTGCATGGCAGGACTCAGAAGGGAAGGAGTGATTTTTGGATTTTGCAGCACAGATTTTGGTGGAATGAATGGTGGGTGCTATGTTGCACCTATACAGTGGAACCCCCCTACAAGTCTCCCCATTTTGCAAAGTACACCCCTCAGGGAATTCATCTAGGGGTATAGTGTACATTTCAAACCCCCAGGGGTTTCACCAATTTTGATACAAGTGGGCAGTGAAAATGAAAAATTACATTTTTTTACACAAAAATGCAGTTCTGGCTCAAAATTTTTCATTTTCAGAAGGTATGAAGGAGAAAAAGCACCCCAAAATATGTGCCCCAATTTCTCCCGAGTACGGCAATGCCTCACATGTGACCAAAAAATACCAGTTGGGTGCATGGCAGGACTCAGAAGGGAAGGAGTGATTTTTGAATTTTGCAGCTCAGATTCTGGTGGAATTTTGGTGGGTGCTATGTCGCATTAGCAAGACCCCCCAAGCACCAATACAGTGGAACCCCCCCACAAGTGACCCCATTTTGCAAACTACACCCCTCAGGGAATTCATCTAGGGGTATAGTGTACATTTCAAACCCCCAGGGGTTTCACCAATTTTGATACAAGTGGGCAGTGAAAATGAAAAATTACATTTTTTACACAAAAATGCAGTTCTGGCTCAAAATTTTTCATTTTCAGAAGGTATGAAGGAGAAAAAGCACCCCAAAATCTGTGCCCCAATTTCTCCCGAGTACGGCAATGCCTCACATGTGACCAAAAAATACCATTTGGGTGCATGGCAGGACTCAGAAGGGAAGGAGTGATTTTTGGATTTTGCAGCTCAGATTCTGGTGGAATTTTGGTGGGTGCTATGTCGCATTAGCAAGACCCCCCAAGCACCAATACAGTGGAACCCCCCCACAAGTGACCCCATTTTGCAAACTACACCCCTCAGGGAATTCATCTAGGGGTATAGTGTACATTTCAAACCCCCAGGGGTTTCACCAATTTTGATACAACTGGGCAGTGAAAATGAAAAATTTCATTTTTTACACAAAAATGCAGTTCTGGCTCAAAATTTTTCATTTTCAGAAGGTATGAAGGAGAAAAAGCACCCCAAAATCTGTGCCCCAATTTCTCCCGAGTACGGCAATGCCTCACATGTGACCAAAAAATACCAGTTGGGTGCATGGCAGGACTCAGAAGGGAAGGAGTGATTTTTGGATTTTGCAGCACAGATTTTGGTGGAATGAATGGTGGGTGCTATGTTGCACCTATACAGTGGAACCCCCCCACAAGTGACCCCATTTTGCAAACTACACCCCTCAGGGAATTCATCTAGGGGTATAGTGTACATTTCAAACCCCCAGGGGTTTCACCAATTTTGATACAAGTGGGCAGTGAAAATGAAAAATTACATTTTTTTACACAAAAATGAAGTTCTGGCTCAAAAATTTTCATTTTCAGAAGGAATGAAGGAGACAAAGCACCCCAAAATCTGTGCCCCAATTTCTCCCGAGTACGGCAATGCCTCCTGTGTGACCAAAAAGTGGCAGGACTCAGAAGGGAAGGAGTGATATTTGGATTTTGCAGCACAAATTCTGGTGGAATGATGGTGGGTGCTATGTCGCATTAGCAAGACCCCCAAAGCACCAATACAGTGGAACCCCCCCACAAGTGACCCCATTTTGCAAAGTACACCCCTCAGGGAATTCATCTAGGGGTATAGTGTACATTTCAAACCCCCAGGGGTTTCACCAATTTTGATACAAGTGGGCAGTGAAAATGAAAAATTACATTTTTTTACACAAAAATGCAGTTCTGGCTCAAAATTTTTCATTTTCAGAAGGTATGAAGGAGAAAAAGCACCCCAAAATATGTGCCCCAATTTCTCCCGAGTACGGCAATGCCTTACATGTGACCAAAAAATACCATTTGGGTGCATGGCAGGACTCAGAAGGGAAGGAGTGATTTTTGGATTTTGCGGCTCAGATTCTGGTGGAATGAATGGTGGGTGCTATGTGGCATTAGCAAGACCCCCGAAGCACGGTGAAATTATGAACCTAAAAATCCATAGATGTGTGGTATATTTTAAAACACTCCTTTATACATAGGCCGGGTTTGTCGGGGCAAGTGTCACACTGGAAAATAGTTTGCTTTCTTATTCCCTTTTTATAGCAAACTTTGCACCTTTTTTGTGTCCTGCCCTTTTTTCCAGTGGAGGAGATTTCATCAGGAAAATGCTGCCCTGGTACAATACGGGGGCCAGTACTAGAAGTACTGGGGCCCTCTGCCTGCTGGTTCCCAAATATTAGGCCCTTTATGACTTCCTCTTGAAAGTGCATAAATGTCCCCCTCTGGCCGGTAGAACGGAATAGCACGTAAGCGTTATACAGTGCCATCTGGATGATATACACGGCCAGCTTCTTGTACCAGATTTTTGTTTTCCGCAGGGCACTGTACGGCTTCAGTACCTGATCTGAAAGATCCACTCCGCCCATGTACCTATTGTAATCCAGGATACAATTAGGTTTTGAGGTGTGGGTACTGGTACCTCGTACAGGGACGGAGGTGGTACTGTCTCCGTGAATTGTTGTCAGTATAAGGACATCCCTCTTGTCCTTATATTTGACCAACAACATATTTTCGGTGCATATTCCCCTGCTTTCACCCCTTCTCATTACTTGGGCAATGTGCGTTTTTGGGAGGCCTCTTTGGTTCTTGCGCACAGTACCGCAAGCTGCTGTACCTCTTGAACCAAGGGCCTTAAACAGGGGGATGCTGGTGTAAAAGTTATCCACATATAGGTGATAACCTTTATCCAGGAAGGGGTGCACTAAATCCCAGACAATTTTTCCACTAACACCTACGAGGGAGGGGGGGCATTCTGGCGGTTCAATTCTTGAATCCTTCCCTTCATATACCCTAAACCTGTGAGTGTACCCTGAGGTGCTTTCACACAGCTTATACATTTTTATGCCATACCTTGCCCTCTTACTGGGAAGGTACTGGCGGAATTTAACCCTTCCTTTAAAATGTATAAGGGACTCGTCTATGCAAATGAATTTATCTGGGATGTACATGTCTTCAAATTTGGCACTGAAATGATCAATGACCGGCCTGACTTTGAATAGCCGGTCAAAGGTGGGATCATCTCTGGGTGGGCACTGTGCATTATCGTTGTAATGCAAAAATTTAAGGATCGTCTCAAATCGAGCCCGGGGCATGGCCATACGGTAAAATGGGGTGCTGTACAGAACATCTGTACTCCAATATTTTACCTAATTTCTGGCTTTTTTACTATGCCCATATGAAACACCAGACCCCAAAACGTCATCATCTCTACTGCATCTACAGGGGTCCACCTAGCAAATGATGACGTGGGTTTTTTTTTTGTGTTACTGGTAGTGAAATGTTTCAACACGTGTATAGTGTAGGGGGGGGTACAAACTTTATTTCAACCCGGGGGGTATGTAGTGTGTAGTGTGTATGTAGTGTAGAAAAAAAAAATACTTTATACAAAAAAAAAAAATTGAAGGGGTTAAAAAAAAAAAAAAATTGAAGGGGTTAAAAAAAAAAATTGAAGGGGTTAAAAAAAAAAATTGAAGGGGTTAAAAAAAAAAAAAAAAAGGTCCTGCGCCAAAAATTGAGCACAGATGTTGGTCAGTAACGTCCGTCACTGAACAGCGCTCAAAGGCAACAGGAATTTGATCAAAAAAAAAAAAAAAAAATAGATCAACCCTGTGCCGAAAAAGATGATCAGTGATGTACGTCACTGATCAGCGCACAGCGGCCACAGGACACCCACAAAATCACAGTGTGTGTAAAAAAAAAATTAAAAAAAGACCCCACAGCACACACAAAAAAAAAAAAGGTGATCAGTGATGCGACACTGATTACCAGTGAGGGGCAGCAGGTGCACAACCTTTGGTGCAACTGACAGTGCAACTGGCAGGTATATATAAAAAAAAAAAAAACCTCTGCACCCCCAAAAAGTTGCTGATCACCTCAGATATAGTGATCAGCACAAAAGGCGGGGGCAGCAGACACAAAATTTAGCACTCTCTATCACTCTCTGTCACTATCTCTCTCTATCTCTCTATCTCTCACTATCTAACACTCTATGACACTGCAGCGGCAGCAGTGACAGGTATATATATATATAAAAAAAAACCTGCGCCCCCAAAAAGTTGCTGATCAGTTAATTTATACTGATCAGCACAAAAGGGGGGGCAGCAGTCAGTTATATAAAAAATATATAGCACAATCTGTCACTATCTCTATCTCTCTCTCTCTATCTCTCTCTATCTCTCTCTATCTCTCTATCTATAACTATCACACTGCAGCAGCACAAAATATAGCACTCTCTGTCACTAGGCCTCTATCTCTCTCTCTCTCTCTCTCTCTCTATCTCTCTCTATCTCTCTCTATCTCTCTCTATCTCTCTCTATCTCTCTCTATCTCTCTCTCTATAACTATATCACACTGCAGCAGCACAAAATATAGCACTCTCTGACACTATCTCTCTCTATCTCTCTCTATCTAACTAACGCTATTACACTGCAGCAGCACAAGTTCACAACACAGGAAGTCACAAGTAACAGGATCCAGGAAGCATCCAGCACACTACAAGCAGGCAAGATATTTGCAAGGATCAGGTAAGTATTTTGCAAGGTTCTGGTCAGTATATCGCGGCAGCTAGGCACGGTGACCGCACTGCACGCAATTCCAGACCGGAATGGCGTCTGCAGTGCAGTCACCGTTAGTTTAAACCCCCCTCCATGGCTGTGATTGGTCCGTCGGTCCGACGGACCAATCACAGCCTTTGGGGGCGGGCGGGGTGAGGTGGGGTGACACCAGTGTCACCCTTACACCCCGCGGTGATTGGTGCTGTACTTTACAGCACCAATCACCTCCGATCGCGTGTCACCGGCGAACGTTATTCGCCGGTGACACAGAAAACGCTGTAATTGGCTGTTCACACTGAACAGCCAATCACAGCGATCGCCGACGGGGGGGCGGCATCGCAGCCCCCCCTGGGCATGCACGGACATGTCTGCTGTCAGGGACAGCAGACATGTTGAAACTGTCACCGCGTCTATAGACGCGGTGACAGTTAAATGCCATGACGTACATTTACGCCATGTGTCGGGAAGTACTTCCCGACCATGACGTAAATGTACGTCAATTGTCGGGAAGGGGTTAAGACAGAAGCCCGGGGGAATGAGTCATGTTGGTTGGTATTGATTGTGTATATTACATTTAAACCACTGGAGTATATTAGTTTTAAACTAATAGTGTAATAATGCCTGGATAATGTTTATAGCTCCATCCAATTGAGAGACAATTACTTTATAAAGTCTCCTTGTAGTGTTACAAAGACAATGTATACATGCTGTGGCAAAGATCCAGACCAGGTTTTGGAGCAGTAGCAGCAACAATCTTGTGTAATCAGCAGCACCTGTGCTCTCTTGATAAAAGTGTTTCCTGGGCAGGGTGTAAATGCTCTTGATGGTAGATTAGCTGCCAGGGTGTGGGCTACGGTAGGGACCACTGGCTATTCCTGTAGTGCTTGTATTAGGCTGTGACTTGAATGCTGCAAATGCTGTAACCATCATTACTGTGCTGATTATGTGGTATGCTGTTTACCTGCTATGAAGAATAAAGACCAATACTCTATCTGATCCAGTGTATGGGCTTAAATTATCACAATACTTAAAATACACATATAAAAATAAAATCTATTGTATCATCTAGCTTGTCACATGCAGGAATAGAAGCAGCC
Organism: Crinia signifera; assembly: GCF_055691185.1. Classification (NCBI taxonomy): domain Eukaryota; kingdom Metazoa; phylum Chordata; class Amphibia; order Anura; family Myobatrachidae; genus Crinia; species Crinia signifera. Next base: position 185,262,736 of record NC_139220.1, read on the forward strand.
TCTGTACTACTTACACACTGCAACAAGAATCAGTAGAGCTAGTGATGTCGCTGTACTCTGGCCAGGGGACCCCCTGACAGAGGGGGGCCAAGGGCACTACACCCCCCCCCCCCTACACTCCCTTAATCTAACTGTGGTTGTAACTTGTGCCTCATGAACTGTATGTGTGCAGATGTAGTGTAGTGATCAGTCACTGCTATGTTATCACAGAGTAAACCCAGGTTGTGCGTTGGTGTGACAGAGTTGGCCCAGCTAAAGAGTGCTGACTGCAATCCTAGTGGTGACGGGTTTTTCCAGGGTCTATTATCAGGGTGAAATTGTTATTAAAATAAGAGCTCCTTATGATGGAGACTAACCAAAGTCTCCCTTTTCACAGCATGTCCAGATCGGTCCATGGGAACAAACCCAGTAATAAATAGCCCAGACAGGCCCTTTCACACTGTCACAAGACCCATGTTTATCAAAAAGGGTATAAATGAACTTGTGAAAGTTTGGTAAATTAACCAGAAGGCAAAGAGACCCTTGATTATTGTGCTCTGTTTGAATTAGAGCTCGTCAGGCATCACTGAGTCTGTGCTGGGAAGCATCAGCTGATAGCGCCATCAGAAGGGAACAGTCGTTTCTTTAGCTTTGAAACTTTAGAATACAAGTATGCCCTCTTGTGCTTATGAGTAGTAGTCCCCCATGCTGTAGGGCCCTGAAATGGCAGCAATCTGGATGTAGCTTCTAGTTATTGCATGTATCCTCTGCGGGATGTAACAGGCACATAGAATGGTAAGTACGTTTGTGCCATTCTCAGATAGCTCTTTCAGCATGCATATGTTGTTGATTATAGTTTCTAATGTAAGCTCTATTTCCCTGAGGAATTGTGCGTACATATTCTAAGTGGCATATATATTTATTCTCTCATCGAGGGAAATTTACTATTTCACATGGGATGTTCCTATGGGCAACCAGTCAGAATGTACTTCTTATTTATTTAGCAACTACTAGAAGGTAAGAGATAGTATCTGATTGGTTGCCTATAGCAACATCCCATCTGAAATAGAACTTCCATCTTAGTAAATTTCCCCCATCATGTCAATTAATTTGACATGGTTCCAAATTGCATTTCTTTGCAAAAAGAAACTCTATTATTGTATCATCACACCATACTTTTTGTTGGTAGTGTTGCATTCGTGTATATTTATGATTACTTTATTACAGGCAAAACACTGTATTTCTTCAAACTTATTTTTGTTCACACTTTAGAGCCCCTGTCTTCCACTTCTTCAAGTACAAGCGCCCCATTTATCAACAGCCTCAGTGCAGCTACACAGGGCCGGCGCCACCACTAGGCAGCTTTAGGCATTTGCTTAGAGTGCCAGGCAAGTGGAGGGCGGTACTGAGTTGCAGCCAGTGCCACCCGTCCCAGCAGCAGCACTCCCGCTGAGGAGAGCAGGAAGAAAGCTGCAGCAGCAGCCAAGAAATACGGTACCCAGCTATTCCATCCAGCAGGGAGCAGGTGAGTGAGCCTTTCCCCCCCCCCCCCCGTGCGCCTGGAGCCCGCCCATGGAGCAGCGTTAAACCCGCTGGCCCCCCTGTGCTGGTAGTCATCTTTGGCAGGGGTAGCGCCTGCACCCAACCCTCCTGGAGCTCGCCCATGGATTATGATCGGCAGGTGGTGCCCCCCCCCCCCAGTTAGTCAGTGGCAGTCACCCGTTACCCCCCCCCCCCTTGCTGGTCAGCTGCACAGAGGCAATCTGCGGGTAGCACACATTTAAAAATGAATATATAAAAAATGGCATTGACAAAATAAAGAGGGGGGTAGGTTTGCCTAGGACACCTAGATGCCTTGCACCGGCCCTGCAGCTACAGTATGTTGGTGACATACTGTACCGGTGTTTCTAAATAGAGTACCATGTATATGGTACTGTATATTTTATATATATATATATATATATATATATATATTACACAAAAAAAGGAGGTACCCCTTCAATGCGCTAAAGATATGTTGGCTGGGCAGCAACCCCGTTAGTCCCCCCTGTTAGTGGGGGATATGGGGAAAACAGATAAAGGAAAAAGAACAGAGTGAACAGTTCACCTGCAGTTTGGTCTATGCTTCGACCTGCTGAGATGTTTTAAGGTTGTTGTTTGGAAGAATCTACTCAGAACCTGTAATTTTAACAAGGATATTTGTGGAAATTGATGCAGGCACGCATCTATCCATTAGGATCTTCAAGGGATCCAATTTTATAAATTGCACACCTTCCTTGAAAGGTCGACATCTGGAGTTCATAACAGTACTCATGGTCTTTGTACCTATGGAACGTTACCCCCGATGAAGTCGTTATCGACGAAACGCGTTGGGTTGTTTCCGTATATTTGTTGAACCGAATCATTGACTGCTTACAGATGAAAAAAGTGCTTTTATATTGTGTTTTATGAGAAAAATTTGTATTAAACCTGTTGAATAGTGATTTGTGCATTGTCACTACGGTTCTTCTCATTCGGTGGTGGAACTATATATCAGGGGCGCACTCTGTTCTTTTTCCTTTATATATATATAAATATATATATATATATATATATATATACGTGGATGGGCTCTGGCACTCTCTATAAAACAAATACTTGTCCCGTTGCCTTCCGCGATAAGGAACCTAGGCAGGTCCCATACAATACAATGTCCGGCGGCACTCGGAATGATAAAACAAAACAACAGCCACAGGCAATGTGCTGCCAACGTTTCAATTAGATTTACTAATTTTCCTCAGGGCATACAGAATATAAAAATTACTCACCATTTATGTGTTCACCCATCACCAAATGGGTCCGTCAGCGCTGCGCGGCAGGCACCACGCCGTCTGCACGCACGTAACGTCATGACGTCATCCCCGTGCTCCCACACCAATACAACAAACTTTATTAAAACTGTAACAAAAATGAACAGGCATCAATATCAAAATTCTCATAATAGCGCAACTGTCACTGTATAACAACAGCAGTATGCATAATAAGCAATCATTTGCTATATCCAAGATATGGATCTACTTAATGAAAATTAAGGTGATTATTGCACATAGAGAAACACTTTAAATAACAACAAGAAACAAATGGAAAACACTATAAAAAACAGTGTAGCCCGAGTGATTCATTCAGACCTTGGGGACTGAGAGTGCCCAGTCTGAAAATCCACTCCGCCTCACGCTGTAGAAGCATCTTAGATCTATTGCCCCCCCTAACTGTTGGGGGGACATGATCAATAATTTTATGCTTGAAAGCCGTGGGTGAGTGCCCCATTACTGCATAATGTCTAGCAACGGGTTGCTCACTAGACCCTTTGAGTACCGCGGTGCGTATGGCCATTCTATGCTGGGCCATGCGCACTTTGAATTGACAATCTGTCTTTCCAATATAATACTTGCCGCAAGGGCAGACAAGTACATATATAACATGAGTAGTGGAACAGGTGACCCTGAATTTTATGGGAAATGTGATGTTTTTGGCAGGATGTTTAATGCTGTCACCTGTCCACATGTAACTGCAAGTAACACAACCCGTGCATTTTACACAGCCCACTTTGGGAGCACCAAGGAACATAGTGTTGGGGGACTTTTCAAAATTAGTGATGTCGCTATGTACCAAAAGGTCACGCAAATTGTTGCCCCTCGAATAACTGGTAACCAATTTTTTACCATTAAGGCTGGGCAAATCCTTATCTGTGGTAATTATAGGCCAATAGGTTTTAACAGCTGCACTAGCTCTAGCACTAGCTGTATTAAACCTATTAGGCCAAAAAATCCTATTTTCAGAGGTTTTGCGTGATTTTTTCTTCAAAGCTTTTGACCTAGGGACTGCTAAGACCCTTTTCTTGGTGGATAACAGTTGTTCATAGTCATAACCTCTCTCCAAAAACTTATGGATCATCTGATCCAATTGGACCTGAAGATCCTCCTCATTGTTACAGATCCTCCGGACCCGCAACATCTGTGAATATGGCAGTCCCTTGGTTACTGAAGAAGGATGGAAACTGGAAGGAGACAGTAACATGTTCCTATCCGTAGATTTTACAAAAAGGGACGTATTCAAATGGCCATCAACAAGACTGATGCGCACATCCAAGAAGTCAATCTGACTATATGAATGTGTACATGTCAGTTTAATTGGACTATCACTGCCATTTTGATGATCAATGACCTCATTGAGGGCAGCTACAGAGCCTCTCCACAATAAAATCATGTCATCAATATAGCGAGCGTAATAAATGACGTTTTTGGTGACTTCGGGGTTAGAAAAGAAAATATTGCGTTCTACCATCATCATGAACGCATTAGCGTACGATGGGGCCACCGAGGACCCCATCGCACAGCCGGTGAGCTGAAGAAAAAATTGGCCATTAAAATAAAAATAATTTTTGGTAAGAACCATCTCTAAAAGATCACAGAAAAATCCCGCATCAGGACCCTGGTACTTGGGGCTGGTGGAGATCAAAGACCGAGTGGCCGCAATGCCCTGAGGGTGTGGTATGCTAGTGTAGAGTGAAGACACATCTATACTGCATAACACACATCCCTCAGGCATCTGGCCCAAATTATTTAATGCCAACAATAATGCAGTGGTATCTTGCAGGTAATATAAAGAATCTTGTATAACAGGCTGCAGGTAAATATCTAAATAGGCCGACACTGGTTGAAAGATGGATCCCCTGGCAGAGATGATAGGCCTGCCAGGGGGATTAACCAGGCTTTTATGCACTTTTGGGAGAGTGTATAACAACGGTCTCACCGTTGTTATACACTCTACCAAAAGTGCATAAAAGCCTGGTTAATCCCCCTGGCAGGCCTATCATCTCTGCCAGGGGATCCATCTTTCAACCAGTGTCGGCCTATTTAGATATTTACCTGCAGCCTGTTATACAAGATTCTTTATATTACCTGCAAGATACCACTGCATTATTGTTGGCATTAAACAATTTGGGCCAGATGCCTGAGGGATGTGTGTTATGCAGTATAGATGTGTCTTCACTCTACACTAGCATACCACACCCTCAGGGCATTGCGGCCACTCGGTCTTTGATCTCCACCAGCCCCAAGTACCAGGGTCCTGATGCGGGATTTTTCTGTGATCTTTTAGAGATGGTTCTTACCAAAAATTATTTTTATTTTAATGGCCAATTTTTTCTTCAGCTCACCGGCTGTGCGATGGGGTCCTCGGTGGCCCCATCGTACGCTAATGCGTTCATGATGATGGTAGAACGCGATATTTTCTTTTCTAACCCCGAAGTCACCAAAAACGTCATTTATTACGCTCGCTATATTGATGACATGATTTTATTGTGGAGAGGCTCTGTAGCTGCCCTCAATGAGGTCATTGATCATCAAAATGGCAGTGATAGTCCAATTAAACTGACATGTACACATTCATATAGTCAGATTGACTTCTTGGATGTGCGCATCAGTCTTGTTGATGGCCATTTGAATACGTCCCTTTTTGTAAAATCTACGGATAGGAACATGTTACTGTCTCCTTCCAGTTTCCATCCTTCTTCAGTAACCAAGGGACTGCCATATTCACAGATGTTGCGGGTCCGGAGGATCTGTAACAATGAGGAGGATCTTCAGGTCCAATTGGATCAGATGATCCATAAGTTTTTGGAGAGAGGTTATGACTATGAACAACTGTTATCCACCAAGAAAAGGGTCTTAGCAGTCCCTAGGTCAAAAGCTTTGAAGAAAAAATCACGCAAAACCTCTGAAAATAGGATTTTTTGGCCTAATAGGTTTAATACAGCTAGTGCTAGAGCTAGTGCAGCTGTAAGAACCTATTGGCCTATAATTACCACAGATAAGGATTTGCCCAGCCTTAAAGGTAAAAAATTGGTTACCAGTTATTCGAGGGGCAACAATTTGCGTGACCTTTTGGTACATAGCGACATCACTAATTTTGAAAAGTCCCCCAACACTATGTTCCTTGGTGCTCCCAAAGTGGGCTGTGTAAAATGCACGGGTTGTGTTACTTGCAGTTACATGTGGACAGGTGACAGCATTAAACATCCTGCCAAAAACATCACATTTCCCATAAAATTCAGGGTCACCTGTTCCACTACTCATGTTATATATGTACTTGTCTGCCCTTGCGGCAAGTATTATATTGGAAAGACAGATTGTCAATTCAAAGTGCGCATGGCCCAGCATAGAATGGCCATACGCACCGCGGTACTCAAAGGGTCTAGTGAGCAACCCGTTGCTAGACATTATGCAGTAATGGGGCACTCACCCACGGCTTTCAAGCATAAAATTATTGATCATGTCCCCCCAACAGTTAGGGGGGGCAATAGATCTAAGATGCTTCTACAGCGTGAGGCGGAGTGGATTTTCAGACTGGGCACTCTCAGTCCCCAAGGTCTGAATGAATCACTCGGGCTACACTGTTTTTTATAGTGTTTTCCATTTGTTTCTTGTTGTTATTTAAAGTGTTTCTCTATGTGCAATAATCACCTTAATTTTCATTAAGTAGATCCATATCTTGGATATAGCAAATGATTGCTTATTATGCATACTGCTGTTGTTATACAGTGACAGTTGCGCTATTATGAGAATTTTGATATTGATGCCTGTTCATTTTTGTTACAGTTTTAATAAAGTTTGTTGTATTGGTGTGGGAGCACGGGGATGACGTCATGACGTTACGTGCGTGCAGACGGCGTGGTGCCTGCCGCGCAGCGCTGACGGACCCATTTGGTGATGGGTGAACACATAAATGGTGAGTAATTTTTATATTCTGTATGCCCTGAGGAAAATTAGTAAATCTAATTGAAACGTTGGCAGCACATTGCCTGTGGCTGTTGTTTTGTTTTATCATTCCGAGTGCCGCCGGACATTGTATTATATATATATATATATATAATATTACTATATATATATATATAGAAATCCTGGGGATGGCACTCCAGTCGATGAATATATTATGCAGCAGGTAAATATCCGGTGCCTTCCTAATCAAGGGCGAGCATTGTCCCCTCTGGATATAGATAGGTGTGGGCGGCGGCACCCGGAAATAAATGCGAGACAGCGGGCAATGTGGGGTGCCGACGTTTCAAAGCCCGCAGGCTTTTTTATCACCAGCACCTTAATAAAAAAGCCTGCGGGCTTTGAAACGTCGGCACCCCACATTGCCCGCTGTCTCGCATTTATTTCCGAGTGCCGCCGCCCACACCTATCTATATATATATATATATATATATATATAATATTACTTTGCATTTGCTGATAGAAAAATAAAGATGCCCACCAGAACTACAGTATCACAACTCATTTACAATTGCGTACACATTTGCACCCTATATGCAAGAACAAAATATACAGTAGTAGGCTTAAAAGGTAGACTAATTGTTATGCAAATTGGACACGGCAGTGGCGACATAGGTGTCATGTTTCTGTATGTAAGACCTCTTAGCTGACATCTGATACACGCACCCAAAACGGCCGTGAAACCAATTTTTTTAAACCACACCCTGTTAGCTCTCCCAAACAGGCCCCCCGAGTCAGTAAAAAAATTCTCATTGCGAGCGGGTTCACAGTGGCGCCATCAGGGGCAGATCTAGACTTTTTTCTAGGGGGGGGGGGGGGGGGGCAGTTTAATCTTGACCCTCCCCCTTCCAGTGCCAACCCCTTCCCTTCCCAGTCCCCTACCAATAACTATATTTTAGTAACTGGTAGTGCCATTATTAAAGATAAAATAATTTATATTAAATAGGTGGGTTGGGGCTCTATTGTAGGCAATTAAATCCTATGTATCACTATAGGCAAATCATGGCAAAAGATGCAGCTTTCTGCACCTTCTCCTGGCAGCGCCAGTGTTCCCGGCACTTCTGGGTAAAGATATACACGCAGTGGCATAACTGTAAATTTTGCACGCCCCCATGGCATTTTAGTGCCAAGTACACACATAATGCCCCCTGAAGTGATGCTTACATGCATAATGCCCCTATGCAGTGCCGATTACACATAATGCCTACTGTAGTTACTACATACTGCCCTTGTAGAACTGCTGCTTAGTGCCCCTATAGTGGTCTGTAGTCTGGGCCGGCCTCCTTCTCCACCGCTATGTGTATGAGAGCCAGGGCTGGCAACAGAAATTAGGGGCCCCATACATTGATGTCTGTGGGGGCCCCCTCACCCTCAAAAACTACTACCCCCCACCTTTGCTGGAAAATAACCTGGAAGCGCATGCCCATTACTGGAGAGGTGTGGAGCAGGCCTGTGCTCTACCAATCAAAGAAAAAAAGAGAGATTTGAGCGCTGATTGTTTTATTTTGCACTATAGAAAAGAGTGGAGCTGCGCTTTGCAAAATAATATCCAATTTATTAAAATATAAAATATACAATTTATCTCAAGTGGCCACTGTGACAGACAAGACAGACACACATATAATAATGCTCTGTTAAAAAAGTTCCTTGTGTTAGGATATTAGTATGCATTCATCCTGTTAGTCCATTACTGGTAACATACACTGGTTAGTATGATCATTTATAATTCCCAACTTTGGATAATGTCCCCCACTCATGTGCACATGTAGGTGGTATATATAGTCACTCAATTGAGGGTTTTTAGCCAAATGGGGATCCGGCTATCGGTACCTGCATATTGACTCTGACCACACTTAGTAGATTCTTTCCGTGGTCATATCTGAGCGCTGTTATCTCACCAGGTCTGCCTCAGTCGCCAGCCGCTGTTCCCGTCGCCCTCTATGCGTTTCTCTGACTTCTAGTGTCAGCGGCTTCCTCAGGAGGTGTTTTTAACAGAGCATTATTATAGAACCACGAATGCTGAATAAGCACTGAGTGAGCATAAACCCCTGATGGGTTCCCCAGGTTACACTGGAAGGTCAGCTGATATGCTAATAGGATGGGCACAAGGCCTATCAGAGCAGTGGGAGGGTACAGACAGGGAAGAAAAGGAACATACTTACAGGAAGTTCTCCCTCTGTCTGAAAAAGCTGCTGCAGGACCAGGCAAGCGCTGCTCTGCAGCAGACATTTAATTGTGCTTTACAAACGGAGCTTTTCATCTATATATTCTCTCTTTCTGTCTTCTAGATCAGTCCCTCTCTATCTTCATCTGTCCCTCTCTACCTAGCTAGTCTAGCCCAGGAGTGATCGCTTACCTGCGTCACTTGCATCATGGCCTACAGGCCGCGCAGGGCTACCCGCCCGCCTGCCCGCCTTCATGATCGTGCGGAGGCTGCCTGGGAGGTCGCTGGGCCTAGCGGCGTGGTCCCTGGTGGTTCCAGTGGGGACAGGAGGGGATCGCGTCGGGGCCTGGCGGCGCCTGAGCCGCCCGCACAGCCTGACGCGAGGGTCGCGGCGCCGGCTGATGACGCGGCCCGGCGCCGGACCTCGCGTACAGCGCATACAGGCCGCGGCGCGCGCGGCGGAGGTCGCGGGTCAAAGGGGGGTCGGGCAGGGGTAGAGCCCGTGCCGCACAAGTACGCGGAAGAGGGCTAGGCCCCCCGCACAAACACTGGCGCGGCCGCTAGGCCTGGATCGCGGCCTTCCGCCTGGTCCAGCGCCGGAGGCGGATTCGCGCTAGGGAGACAGCCCACCTCCACTCAGCCCCATGATGCTAGGGCCTTGCCCAGCCTCCACCCCTCATCCAGTCCCATCCTGGCTTCCAGGCTGACCCAAGGGGGTCTCCCCTCCGGAGCCCCCTCTCCCACCATTAATAGACCGGGTAGGGGCCGTGGGCGAGCCAGGGGAGGAGGTCAGGGGCCGAATAGGGCCCAGATGGTGCCAGCAGCCCCCGCTGACACCCCTAGGGGCCTGAGCATACTGCTGTGCTAAATCTTCTGCTGGGATCTGGGTAGGGGTTCCGCAGCAGCCATGTTATTCAGCTCTCATGCAGTACATAGGTGGCAGTACATAACTGCTGCCACAGGGGGCAATGCTGAGCTCAGACATGGTCTAGACTCTGTGGATCTACATTGTACTGTTGACTCATGAGTCATGTAAATAGTTCAGTAGTTCAGTTAGTTCCCTTCCTACAGCTCCCAAAACTAATCTCTGACTCATACAGCCATAATGTGACTGTACAGTGCCTCTGGGCTGCCATGTGGGAACTGCCGTGCTCAGGCACATGTATGGTGTGTATGGAGCTGAACTATAGTAGGCACTGCCATGCTGCCTTCCTATTAGGTCACGAGCTACACTCCCAACCATGTTTAGGATGTTATATACTGTAGCTCTGTTTACTCCACAGGACAAAGAGGGATATGTATGAACCTCCATAAGACATAAAGTGGAGCAGTTTCCCCTAGCAACCGATCGGCTTAGGTCACATTTAGGCTGTGGAAGATAAATGACAGAAACTGACTGGATATTTTGCAAACTCTTTACTTTATCTCTCTCTAAAGTCAGTTACATTGGGGGAAAGGGACAGGTTAAATGCTGTATTTTAAAAGCAAAAAATAGTGACAGTATATTACTCTGAATTTGGGTATTTTAATGGCATATTATGGAATTTAAAATAATAACCAAAATGGGATAAGTTTGGTAGAGCTAAACAAAGAATGGGTCCCTATAGTGCGCTTTCGCACTGCCTAAACGCTTTACAAAGCTGTATTTAAGGCGGTATTCAAGACAGGTCTGAGCCTTGACATTGCAGTAGATGGCCGCTTTGAATGCCATTTGAATACTATTCACATCAATCAACCCGTTTGATCCCCTCAACACGTTTCAAGGCAGTAGGTAGGGGACGGGTCTGTAGTCTGATGTTTGTTTTTGCTAAATACCGTTTCGAGCCATTCTCACTGCATAACAAATGGCCCTAAAACGTGTAGGACCGTTTTGGAATATCGGGGATCTTTCACCGGTAAATCAGCTGGCACTTTCTGTTTGCCTTAAACGTGTTTAAATTGTGAAACAACGGCAATATACCGTTCAGGGCAGTGTGGAGGGGGTATAAGGGTGCTGTATAATTTACTCCTTCTAAAATAGGTTTAATAAATCAAAATTTCCCATCTGATCATCCTAACAAGAATATTACTCCTCCAATGAGCTAATATTAGAAATCCCTGCTCTGCGTGTAATAAGTTAGTCTGGTTCATCTAGTTCTAATCACGCCTCTCAGTCTCTGATGGAATAATGAGCCGGACGGACTGCCGTATGTAGGCTCGAGTGGAGGTCGTCCCGAATATAAGCCTAAGCACCTGAGTCTACATCAAATACTGGGAAGGTTATTGACTCGAGTGGGACCCTCACTTGAGTATAAGCCGAGACGGGCATTTTTCAGCATAAAAAATGTTATCGAAAAGTGAGCTTATACTCGAGTATATATATATGGTAGTCTTCTGAGCTAATCTTTTGGGTGAACTAGATCATAATGAAATAGTCACAAAAATTAACTAGATTTCCCATCACTAAGGGGTAGGCCGCGGCAATGGCGCCAGGACCTCCTGGCAGCCTGGGGGGTTGGGCAGAGTAGTGCCTATGGCGCATCGACCCCGGGGTGCGGCAGGGCCGCTTGGATGATGCCACTGCCCAGTCCTCGCCATTGGGGAGGTGCAGCATCTTGGCGCGATGGTTAACGCCATGAGGCAGGCTTCAACCCCCATAAGGGGCACCACCATATTATATAGTGGGGCCGTTAGAGGCAGGGGGCGGTGTACTCCTGCCACGAGCGCGGCACGCCCCTCTGGCGTTCCCGGCAGTACAGATGGTGTAATGGTTAGCATCACTGCCTCACAGCACTGATGGCATTGGTTTGGTTCCCACCATGGCTCCAACTGTGAGATGTTTGTATATTCTCCCTTTAGACTGGCCTGCGGGGTGACGTGTGACAGGGAGGTAGGGCTGGTAGTGCAGGCTACTGGGGACGGCCACCCCCTCCTATTGTGGGACCCCAGTCACTCCTGTCCATCCCCGGGGACATGCCTCCTGCAGGACCGGCCAGGCGACGATGGCTGCGGAGGACCAGGCCGGTCCCTCAGTGCAGCGCTAAAAGGGGGTCTCGGGTAGTTCCCGAAAATACTTCCCCTCTGTGGGCTGACGCGGTGTAGGGCCCCTGCCACCTACTGCCTGTAAGGGAGTACAGCAGTTTATGGCCCTTCTGAATTCCTTCATGGACCGCATGTCTGGGTTTTCCCCTACTGGGGCTCTGCCAGCTCCCAACCCTGTATTTTGCCTGCCCCTGATGAGCTGCCTGGGGTTACAGCCTCTTCACGGGTGGCGCCCGTAATTGTGTCCCCAACATGTGCAGTGGCACAGGAGCTCAGGCCGTTCGCCACTTAGGCCTCACAGGGCGGGCCAGCTCCTCCTCTGGTGGTTGTTCCTGGAACTCGGCTGTCGGGACCCCTGGCATGTCCACAGAGGTGAGCCTCATGCCGGAGGCAGGCACTTCAGGTGCTTGGCCTGGAATGGAGGGGCTAGCTATGAGGGCTATCATGCCCGGGACACTGTGGTGCTATCAGGAAGGATGGCACAAGGGGGAACAGTTTAGGCTGTCTGCCCCTCATGCAGGTAAGACACCTGGTGCGGCTATGGTGGCCGTTGTATGGAGTTGGTACTCCTTGGGGCGTTGTTGCCTCAGTACGCAGGATGCTGGCAGGGGCGCCTTTCTTTTGTCTCGGCTTGGTAGGGCGGACCCGTCCCGGTCCTTTCTGGTGTCCAGGGCGTTGCGTGGATGGCTGCGCGCCTCGCCGGCACTCCCAGACTGCGGGCGACCAATTGATTTGACATTGCTCCCAGCCTTGCTGGGTGCCCTGAGGGACATTTTGCGGGCCTGACTATGAGGTCCTGTTGTTCCGAATGGCGTATGCAACGGCGTATCATGGTGCCTTCAGGTTTGGGAGCTGGTGGCGCCGTCATAGCGAATACCCTCACCATTGACCGTGGATGACCTGGTGGTCCATGTGGATTCGGTGCTATGTCACCTGCGCCGTTCCAAGACTAGCCTGGCTGGAAGGGGGCGGTGGCTGTCTTTGCTCCCATGTGCGGTGGAAGGGGTGTGCCCCGTGGCGTTGGTTACGGCCTTCGCGCAGGTGCACCCAGACCTACCTGGTGCATGGCTGATGCATGATGAGGGGTCACCGCTCACCGAGTATCAGTTTTGCCACGGATTGGGACGGGCGCTGGAGGCCACGGGTCTCGATCCAAAGGAATTTGGGTCGCATTCCTTTCGGATTGGGGCTGCTACCTCGGCGGCTGCGGAGGGCCGCTCCGATTCAGAGATTCAGTCCCTGGGTCGATGGCGCTCGGCAGCATTCCGAAGGTACATTCGGCCAGCCTTATCTGTCACTTTCACCATGGTCGACTGGACGCATAAGCGCTCATCAACTTCCAGTGGGGGCCTTGAGGTGTTTTTTCACATCCGTCTGGGGGCACAATTCGGCTATAATTACAATCTGGCATGGCGTACTTGTTAGTTTACTCCAGACGGTGTGTTTTGTGCCTCAAGAGCTGGTCGGCCACGGTTTTTCTTCCATTCCTCTCTCCTAACAAGTGTGGTGCGTGTTTGGTATGCAAGCTTGTCGACAGCCTTCTAACCTCTCTATAAATATTTCAGGTCGACAGGACGTTAGGTCCATATGGATGATGGGACATTCCTTTGTCTTTTGAGCTTATAGGGCGACCATCGCCTCTGATGTGCGTGTGTTCCGTCGGGCTGGGGAGGTTAGGTGGCTGGGTGAGAGAGGTATGTTGTGGAAAGGACTGCAGGCTGGGCTGATTCGAGCCCTGCGAGATTTTGGGGTCCCGAGAGTCATTATATTCCACCTGGGTGGCAATGACTTAGGGCGGGTAACCGCTCTTGAGCTACGCTCTGTGATTGTGCGGGACCTCTATTTCATTTCGTTGTATTTGCCTGCATGTAAGTTGGTGTGGTCCTCCATTATATCGAGGATTGTGTGGAGGAATGCGGTGTCCTGCCCCCGCCTGGAGCGTTCGCGGAAGACGGTGAACGCTGCAGTTGAGAGTTACCTGCTGACCAATGGCGGGGGTGTTATTCGCCATGACGCCATCAGCTTTCAGCGGAGTGCGCTGTATAGAAGCGATGGTGTTCATCTGAGCCCGGAGGGCGTGGCTCTGTTTTTGGGCGATGTTTTAGTTGGTACACAGTGCTGAGCGTTTTCCTACTTGGTGGCGGTGCTGCGGCTTAGGGCCTAGCTTTGGCGGTAAAGAACGGTCATCCTTGTAAGATCTTGATGTGTGTGTGTAGATAGTGGGGTGTCGCTCTCTCCTGACATCGATGGTCATCGGCCATGCTTCCGCCCGGGGGGTGGTCACCACTAGCACGAGTGGATGACCGGGGAGAGCGATCACCAGCGATGGTGTGTATGGTAACATCTTTAACCCCACTTTCCTATAATGACCGTTCTTTGGTGCCGCCACCATTATATATATAGTTAGTTTAATTGTCAAAATAAATTGACATTCATTTTGAAACGCCAGCACTTGTGTCTGTGTCTTTTTTATTATATAAGTTAGTGTTAAGGTTTAGGTTAAGTTTATGGTGAGATGGAAAGGTGTGGACCTGGGGGATACCTGATGGGGAGTTTAATGTGTGTCTGTCTTGTCTGTCACAGTGGCCACTTGAGATAAATTGTATATTTTATATTTTAATAAATTGGATATTATTTTGCAAAGTGCAGCTCCACTCTTTGCTATAGTACTGTGCTCTACCACATTGACCGACTCCCTCACCCCACGGTCTGCGCTTTAGCATATTGACGCACTCCCTTGCTCTGCGGCCTGTTCTCTATCACACTAATGCACTCCTTCACCCTGTGGCCTGCGCTCCTATCAATTAACCTGCTTCCTCAACCCGCAGTCTGTGCATTAGAATACTGGCGCAATACCTCCCCCCACAGCCTGTGCTCTATCACACTGGCACACTCACCATGCGGCACTCCCTCACCCTGTGGCCTGCACTTTATCACATTGCCGTGCTCCCTCACCCTGCGCTCTATCCCACTGATGCGCTCCCTCACCCCACGCGGCCCTTGCTCTCATACTTGCGCACTCCCTAATGCTCCAACCTGTGCTCTATTACACCAGCGCACTCCTTAACCCTCCCCCCCCTGCAGCCTAATGCTGAACTTGTAACCACCACCGATTCTTACCTTAGAAACACCAGTCTTACTGTCTGGGCATCCTTGTCTAGAACTGCAGCAGCCTCTATCCTTGCTCAGGCAGCAGTAGCACCAGCAACTGTGAGTGCCATGTAGCCCCGCCCCCATTAACTATAGTGTAACTCTGCTCCAATTGAGTCCGTGTAGCCCCTCCTCCATTTTATAGCCCCACCCCCAATGAGCCCTGTGTAGCTCCGTCCATGTCCTGTCGAGTGAGGGGTGTCCGAGCAATGTGGCTATGTGCCTGGCTGATTGAGCTGCTGCATGGCAGCAGGCTGCAAGGTAGGGCCATGACATTGTGCCTGTGGAGATCTGAGCTGTTAGATGGCTGAGCACCCTGATGGCTTTGGGGCCTCTCAAACGGTCAGGGCTCGGGAAAGCTGTCCCGCTTGACCGCCCCCCCCCCCCCTGTCATCTGGACTGATGAGGGTGAAGAGCAGTGCCGCAGGCTTCCCTCAGCCCTCCGGCGGCTCTCAGACAATTTCAAATATGGCACGCCACCTTTATCCGTCCCTGTGACACAAATGCGTAGTGTGATTGCAACACATGGCATCTACTGAAAATAGCTCAGTAGTAAGGAACATCAGGATTGCGTCCATCTTTCAACCTTAAAACCAGAGGAACAGAATCCTTACTTAATAAAATAACTACTAAATTATATATAATAAAACTCATACTATGAAGAACCATATCCTATAGACAAGGAATCTTTAGTATTTTAATAAATGGCAGCATGAGCTACTGTACAGTAAAGCACAATAACAGGCAAATGTATGAATAAATTGCTTTCATTCATATTTTTACTTCTATTTAACATACATCTTCATGGGATTTTCCTCCCATGTGGGCAATGTGGACAATTTGTTGATGGTGGTCTCCTCAAGGGGCCATCCCCAGGCCTGGAAGAAAGGAGCCAGGTTCTTATCTACAGCTTGAGAGAACTTCTCTGCCCACAGATTCATTTTATCCTTATTGTTATTGCTGACATTTGACACTGTCTGGTAATCAGAGAAAACGCGTTTGAAGGAATCCCAGCCAAAGCCTTCTTGTAGCTAAAAAACAAATAAGATACAAAATAATACTGGATTTACTAAAATGTTACAATTACAAGTGATACAGGCACACATCTATGATGTGTGGGAGGTACCCATACGTAAGTCCCAGATACGCTCCATAATCCTTCCATTACACACCCTACTTCTACTGTTCCCCAACATACTTATCCCATAATAACTATCCCCCCCCCCTTCCTCACATCCCACAACCATGTGGGGGACTCCTTTATCCTTGTGAAGCTTGCATGAATGATGGTCCCACACCGACTTCTCACTTACCAGCACGTCGGTGGACCAGGGGCAGGATGAGGTTAGATGCAGCTAGTTGCTCTGTCTGAACTCCGAAGTTCTTGCAGCCTGCCCTCTCAGCACAGCCCCCCCCCCCCTCCCGTCTACACAATATCCCCTCGTCTGCGCTTCCCCACCACGGGCCCCCATACTCATCATGCCCCTGACTTTAAATTAAAAAAAAATGGTGCAGACGGCAGTGGGTCGGGCCCCATGAACTGGCTTGGGCCCTGGTGCACTGCACCATCTGCACCGCCAGTAGTTTTGCCCCTGGTCCAACACTATCCTGCTATTTCAGTAACTTTTTGGAGGGACCAGGATGGTTTCACTACTTTTTCATGCATTTCTCCCAGGTTACATCTAGTAGAAAAGTCACACAACCTCTCCGTAACTACGACAATAGGATATTTCTAACTAGTAGGATTAGTCATACCTGATCGCTGGGATCACTGCGATCAGATAATCAGCACCCAGCAACAGTAAAATCCCACCCTGTGCAAGCCTGTAAATCGATGTCCCCGGCTTGTGCATGGCTTGCAAATAAAATATTACGGCAATCGGAGATAAACAGTTCATCCATACACAAGACTGGAACCATCGATTGATTTCTCCACTGCATGGGAACACAAAAATATGCAACCCCCCCCCCCCCCCCGACATTTGCACGCACCCAAAAAATTCAGTTGTTGTGCTGCAGGAGGTGTGGCATTGCTGCAATGACTGTGGCTTTTCAGTAAAAGACCTTAAACTGACACAATAGTTGCTTTTACACCTGATAGTGACCTACCCTGTAATGCCCCTTGCATCATATTATGCCTCCTAGTAATGCCCCTGTCACTATACACTATACACAGGGCCATCTTAACAGCTGTGTGGGCCCCTGGGCAAAGCAATGCACTGGGGCCCTTACCCATTCACCCCTCCTAGGGGTGGGGGGTGCTATCAGCAGCAGCTTTGATGTCCCATGGGTGGCAGGGGGTGCTCTATCTTCCATTCAACATGTAGGACCTGGAGCAGTAACTTCTGCTAATTACTCCTTTACTGCACAGGTGGTGGGAGGGTGAACACTAACGTGTGGAAGGGGGCACTGAGCTGAATGATGAGTCCCCCTGTAAATGACTTCCAGTGAGGTAGGGGGTGTTTTATACGCAGTGGAGGGTTGGATAATGGAGTGGGCTTAATATTCGTCTTTTTCCGGTGGAAGGGCAGCTTGTTTAACTGCAGATAAAAACCTAGAGTCCCAACTTTCAGGAGGTGCTGGGAACTTGGGGATCAGAGATCAGGAGCCAGAGCAATCCATTGACAAAAATATAAAACTGTACACCAGACGTTTGGAGCAGGAGCAGGGACTGGCTGCTGGAAGGCTGATATCTCTGGTTCTGGGCATGATAGAGACAAGCTGCTAGTATAGACAGAAAGGGGAGAGTCCCAGCTTTTGGAATATACTCAGAAAAACTTTAAGTCAGAGAGAACCTGAGAAATATGACTTGGAATTGCAATTAACAGGAACGGATGTGGACTGCTGCTTTGAAGTTGGATATCTCCAGTTCCCCAGGGCCGATTTTCTAAATTCTGGGATCTCTGGAAAAAGGGTATCCTCAGCTATAAGCAAAGG
This sequence comes from Crinia signifera, assembly GCF_055691185.1. NCBI lineage: Eukaryota > Metazoa > Chordata > Amphibia > Anura > Myobatrachidae > Crinia > Crinia signifera. The sequence goes on from NC_139220.1 coordinate 185,280,802, forward strand.
GTTCTTATACACCTGGGGCCCCTGGGCTAGTGCCAATTAAGCCCATACGAAAAGACAGCCCTGACTATACATAATTGTGTGTATCATGACCCACACAATTATGTCCCTGACACCCTATTATACCACACATAGTAATGCCTGTACGAACTGCCTGTTACCTGCAGCTCTGAGTCCAAACCACCAATCCCAAATGGCTCAGAGGCAACAGCACATCGGAGAACCATTGTTTGTGTCTGCTTTCTTTAGCTTCTACTATGTTACTCTGTCAAAATGGCCATTGCCTCCTCTAGCATTTTTTCACAAGTGTCTCTTCTGAGTTGGCTGCCATTTTTGAAAAAATATTTTTCATGAAATACTATTTGCAGCAGAGATTGGCCATGGCCAAAGGTGGCCCATGTGATTGTTTGGCTCGCCCATCACTAGAAACCAGGTGCATAATGTGCCTGTACTACAGAATAGCAGCACAGTCCAGCAGTATGCATCTACTCACTGGAAATGTGTATGAAGGTAGAGCCGACCATGGATAGCACCATTATTCACCAATAGTTAGAAACTTGCTCAGGGTCTTGGACCTTTCATAGTTATGTGTATGTACACAAATTTGCTAATGCAGAGATGAAAGTGCAATTGTTTGTGAAGTATGTTGCTTGGATTCTCATGATTACAAACATGTGCCCACTCAAGTGAGGGTGATAAATACAGTGCATTTCAGTCGCACCTACACTTACGACACTTGTAGCAGGGCAAAGGTCAGGGAGTGCTATTGGCACAAATAAGGGCACTGCAGACCTAATCTACTCAACCTCATTCTAAATGAAAAGTAACAATGATAACAAATCATTGGTCATGAATAGGACAGTGAGATCTTGGATTGGTATTATTCTGTGGCTTATTCTCTGTCATACCTGAAGATAAGTCTCAAGTGCAGTCCACACATTCCATTCTTCCAATTTAGCTCCATTCTTAAAATAATCCCTTATACGAGCAGCTCTCTCTCTGGGTGTTAAGTCCGAGTGAGCGCGATCCCTTGGGATCCCAAGCACTGTTTCATGTACGTATACAGACCATAGGTTGCACGTGGCTTCTGTGGTGTTAGGAGGGAATTCCCAAACATACTGTTGTTGATTGTGTCCTAGTTCATGTACAGGCCCCCAAATTCCAGCTATCTTAGCATTCTGAAGATTTGTTATCTTATTGGCTGACTCCAGGTGACACATGACTGGATATCCAGCATGCATCCAACCTGTAAAAAAAGCCATCATTTAAACAATTATATGACTGATAAGAGAAACAAGGAGTGCTGTGCTTTTAAATGTAGCATAATTATAGAGCAAGCACATTAAGCCATGTAATTTGCTATGAATGCCACATTATCTGATATTAATGTTTCTGCAAATAAATGTCTGCCTTTTACCTGCTGATATCTGCACATCTGTCACAATTCTTTCAGGGCGCAAAAATTTCTTAGGAATCATTGCAAGTTCAGTTATTGCCATCATAATCTTATCCCACTGAGACAAAAGCTCCTCTGGATCTTCTAATGAGCGGATAACATCAGAGGGGACAGTAAGGATAATGTTTTCTGTTATGAGCTCAGCCCAAGGTGCTGGATAATTACGAATTGTGTTCACCCAGGATGAAAGGTTGGTCTCTCCTGTTAAAAAAAACAGATCAAATGTATTTTACAATGAAGGTTTGCCATCAGGGAAAACTATAATTGGTTGTTGAGATAGGAAAATGGTGTCTGTAATACAAAGCAGAGGCCATTCTGGTGCCTGGTATACAAAGGAGAGGCCATTCTGATGTCTGGTATACAAAGAAGAAGCACTGGTCCCGGCCGTTGCTAAGCAGCCGGGATGACATGTCACTGCCGGTTCCTAACTTCCGGTCCAGGACGGCGTCACGGCAACAGTTGCTAGACTCTCAGAGTGTCTCTCCCTGCCAGCAGCACCTCTTTCCCAGTGGTTGCCTAGGCAACGGGGAAGCCAGGCAGCAGCAGGGAGGTAATTAGCCAATACACCTGTGGCAGCATGCGGCTGCTCTCTGTTACTAATCAGGGCGGACACAAAGGAAGCAGCCTTTATAAGTAGAGATGTGCGGCGACTACTTTTTCGGGTTTTGGTTTTGGATCTGGATCTCCCTTCGTGTTTTGGATCTGGATTGGTTTTGGCAAAACCACCCTTGTCGGTTTTGGTTTTGGTTTTGGATCTGGATTTTTATGAAAAAATGCTAAAAATTGCTAAAATAACAGAATTTGGGCCTTTTTTTTGCCCCTAAAGTATTTTTAACCTCAATAACATTAGTTTCCACTCATTTCTAGTCAATTTTGATCACTTCACAGCTTACAAAATTTTTTTCATTTACTGTAGTTGTGCCAAAAGGGTATACCGAGGTAGCTGGATGACTAAGCTAAGCGACAGCAGTCGGCATCACATACATGTGGACCTTACACTTCCAACCTGGCAGAGCGGCACTGCAGGGGCAGACAGGGTGGCAGTTTAATAAACTATCCCAAAAAAAGAGAAATGCTCCAAAGAGCAAATACAAAGAGGTATCGGCCTTGTCATGACTGGTGGTAGAAGCTTCAGCACTTCTATCAGGTTGCTTATCTCCCACTATTTCTTCCTCCATCATCCTCCAAAAATGTGTTTTTATTTTATTTATTACTTTTATTTATTTTTCTTACTTTACACTGGACACAGCCTGTCACACTGGACACAGCCCCTTGGACACTGGACACTGCCCATGGACACTGCCCCTGGACACTGGACACAGCCCGTCACCCTGGACACAGCCCCTGGACAATGGACACAGCCTCTAGATACAGATCTTGTACACTGGACACAGCCCGTCACCCTGGACACAGCCCCTGGACAATGGACACAGCCTCTGGACACAGCTCTTGTACACTGGACACAGCCGTCACACTGGACACAGCTCCTGGACAATGGACACAGCCGTCACACTGGACACAGCCTCTGGACACAGCTCCTGTACACTGGACATAGCCTTCACACTGGACACTGCCCCTGGACACTGGACACAGCCCGTCACCCTGGACACAGCCCCTGGACAATGGACACAGCCCGTTACCCTGGGCACAGCCCCTGGACAAAGGACACAGCCCGTTACCCTGGACACAGCCCCTGGACAAGGACACAGCCTCTGGACATCGCCCCGGGACACAGCTCCTGTACACTGGACACAGCCGTCACACTGGACACTGCCCCTGGACACAGCCCCTGGACACTGGACACAGCTCCTGTACACAGCTCCTGTATACTGGACACAACCCCTGTACACTGGACACAACCCCTGTACACTGGACACTGGATATATGTAGTCACACTGGACAATGGATATATGTCACACTGGATATATGTCGTCACACTGGACACAGGATATATGTCGTCACACTGGACAATGGATATATGTCACGCTGGACACAGGATATATGCCGGCACACATTACATGTCACACTGGACACAGGATATATGTTGTGACTTGTGACACTGGACACAGGATATATTGTCGTCACACTGGCCACTGGATATATGTCGTCACACTGGACACAGGATATATGTCGTCACACTGGACACAGGATATATGTCGTCACACTGGACACTGGATATATGTCGTCACAGTGGACACAGGATATATGTCGTCACACTGGACACAGGATATATGTCGTCACACTGGACACTGGATATATGTCATCACACTGGACAATGGATATATGTCGTCACACTGGACACTGGATATATGTCGTCACACTGGACACAGGATATATGTCGTCACACTGGACACTGGATATATGTCGTCACAGTGGACACAGGATATATGTCGTCACACTGGACACAGGATATATGTCGTCACACTGGACACTGGATATATGTCATCACACTGGACAATGGATATATGTCGTCACACTGGACACTGGATATATGTCGTCACACTGGACAATGGATATATGTCACGCTGGACACAGGATATATGCTGGCACACATTACATATCACACTGGACACAGGATATATGTTGTGACTTGTGACACTGGACACAGGATATATTGTCGTCACACTGGACACAGGATATATGTCGTCACACTGGACACAGGATATATGTCGTCACACTGGACACTGGATATATGTCGTCACACTGGACACTGGATATATGTCGTCACACTGGACAATGGATATATGTCACGCTGGACACAGGATATATGCCGGCACACATTACATGTCACACTGGACACAGGATATATGTTGTGACTTTTGACACTGGACACAGGATATATTGTCGTCACACTGGACACTGGATATATGTCGTCACACTGGACACAGGATATATGTCATCACACTGGACACAGGATATGTCGTCACACAGGATATATGTCGTGAGTGACTCGTGACACTGGACAATGGATAAGATATAGGCTGTCACACTGGACACAGCCCCTTGTATTACTGCAGCCCCTGTACACAGTGTACTACTCAGCAGCACTGCAGCCCCTGCGTGTGAGCACTGCAGCACTGAGTTAGTTAAATCACAAAAAACACAGGGTTCAGGGCTAAATAAATCACAACACAGGGCTTAGGGCTAAATAAATCACCCACAGGGCACGGGCCACAGGACAGCCCCTGGACAGTGGACACTGCAGCCCCTGCGTGTGAGCACTGCAGCACCTAGTTAGTTAAATCACACTACAGGGCTCAGGCCTATAAACAGTCACTGACTCTCAATACAAGTCTACAACACAGGGCAGTGAGGGCACAGGGCAGGTCACGGAGCACAGCACAGGGCAGTGAGGGCACAGGGCAGGTCACGGAGCACAGCACGGAGCACATGGCACGGAGCACAGCACAGGGCAGTGAGGGCACAGGGCAGGTCACGGAGCACAGCACGGAGCACATGGCACAGGGCACAGAGCACAGCACAGGGCACATGGAGCTTCCCAACCACCCTCTTCCCTCACCAAGATTGGAGTGAAGATGGCGGGGCGCGCGTGCGTCTTTTATAAGATCCCGCTCCCGCGAGAATCCGACAGCGCGATGATGACGTTCGGCCTTGTTATTGGTCCGGAATTCAGGCGGGAACTCCCGGGCCGACTCGGATCTGACCCAGATCCCCGATATTCGGATCTGACGGATCTCGGGGATCCGGACCCGCTCATCTCTATTTATAAGGGATTCATTTGGGCTGCTCCAATGCCAGTTATAGAAGTGTTTGGAGACTGCTCTGATCTTGTTGGTATATCTGGTCCTGCTGGTTAAACTCTTGATACCTGAATCCTGGGAAGCTACCTCTGGCTACCTCCAGGCTGCTCATTCCCTTCTCCCCTGCAAGCAAATACCATCTAGCTTTTATTATACTGTTTATTGGCAGGGAGTTTAGCAGACATTCATAGTTAGCTGTGTGAGGTCAGCTTCTCAGTTTGGGCCTGTGCTTAGGCCGTGGCTTTAGGCCACACAGTTCAGTGTATGTATATACCTTAGTGATTACTGTTTGTACGTGTCTCTATAGTCTGCGTTTGCATTTATTCTTATCAGTCATTGCACCTTCCTTGTCTAAGTTTTGCTCACTTTGTCATTGTGTAGTGCTCTGTCTCAGTTAGCCTGAGTTAATGTATCCCAGTCCTTGTTTCTTGTACCCCTTCTTGTCTCTAAGTCCAGTAGTTTAGTTTTAAGTTAGTTTCTGTAGGCAGTGTACTTCCATGCTTGCTGCTCCCTACCGGTAGCTGCCCGGGGCCCTTGGGGTTAAGTCTACCCTGCCACTTGCCGACGTAAGACCAGGCATCATACAAGCACCGGTAGACGTATACAGTCTTATGGGAAAAGGGCTGTTCTTGGCAAGAAGGCTATCTTGTGTGCTCTGTGGACTTAGACCTGGGTGTCCTGGGTGGCTACCCAGAAGACGTCCAGAGGCCCCTCGGCTGAAGACCTGCAGTCCAGTATCCATATTGGTCCTGCCCTTTCATCTGTTCCTTCCCACTCCAGGCATTCCCCAGGAAAACTCTGCTAGGGTTCACCAACACTGCCTGGTGAGTGTAACAAGCAGAGGCCATTGTGGTGTCTGGCATATAAAGCAGAGGCCACTGGTGCCTGGTATACAAAGCAGAGGCCATTCTGGTAGGGCTGCTTTAACAGTGCTAACCCACAGTTTACTGCATTTAAGACAATTTGTTATATTTTTAAATATATTAAGATACATTATCCAAAAATTGGATTTTTTCATGATATCTACATTGTTTAAATGTTGCTATTGTACATACAGAATGTTGACATGTGAAATTCAGACATTAACCCCTTCCCGACATTTGACGTACATTTACGTCATGGTCGGGAAGCACTTCCCGACACATGGCGTAAATGTACGTCATGGATTTAAACTGTCACCGCGTCTATAGACGCGGTGACAGTTTCAACATGTCTGCTGTCCCTGACAGCAGACATGTCCGTGCATGCCCAGGGGGGGCTGCGATGCCGCCCCCCCGTCGGCGATCGCTGTGATTGGCTGTTCAGTGTGAACAGCCAATTACAGCTTTTTTCTGTGTCACCGGCGAATAACGTTCGCCGGTGACACGGGATCAGAGGTGATTGGTGCTGTAAAGTACAGCACCAATCACCGCGGGGTGTAAGGGTGACACTGGTGTCACCCCACCTCACCCCGCCCGCCCCCAAAGGCCGTGATTGGTCCGTCGGACCGACGGACCAATCACAGCCAAGGAGGGGGATTTAAACTAACGGTGACTGCACTGCAGACGCCATTCCGGTCTGGAATAGCGTGCAGTGCGGTCACCGTACCCCCCTGCCGCCATACTGACCAGAACCTTGCTCCATACTTGCTCCATACTTACCTGATCGCTGCTTCATCACTGCTTCCTGGATCCTGTTGCTACTTGTGCCTTCCTGTGAAATTGTGCTGCTGCAGTGTACTAGCTAGATAGAGGCCCTTATTCTGATTGACGCGTACTTTACCGCATACTTTCGGATCGCGTCTTTACGGCGTCTGCGCATGCGTGGAGAACGCAACGCGCATGTGCCACGCATTGACTCCGTACCTGTTCGGGCAAATCCCGTACAAAACTGTGCACCGCAATCAGTCGGGAAATATGGGCGTATTATGGGCGTCATGCGGAATGACACATGGGCGTAGTTTCAAAGTGGGCAAAACGGGGCGGAAACATGGGCGGACACGGGGGAGTACAGTTATGTTGGGGGGCGTACATTCGGATAGCACTCCGAATGCACGCGACCAAAAAGGGCAGAAATGTGCGGTGTCCACAAGTGTACTATTGCTTTGCGGACACCACTCGTTCATGCGGTAGGCGAACGTACGCCTAATGACTACAAGCATTAACACCTGAACCCAATAGAATCGACTCCTTTACTCATTACTCACTAATAGGACGCTTGTCAGTGCTTTAATTGAAACCATTGCTGCTTCAATTGCTGTAAGGGTTAATGTGTGCAATGCATGTGTTAGGCATGCTTGTAAGGATATATTGGCATCTAATTGATTCCAATTCCAAATAAGAAGTTTTTTATGAGGATAGGTAATTGAATAAGTGGGGCATGTGATGTATTGCAGAAGATACATAATAGTGGGTTGTTTGGCGTAAATACTCCGCTTACCTGCGGTAGCACCGCTTGGCTCCCGTTCGGATGCGGTATTCCCGAGCATACTCTGTAATACTCTGTAATACCGTGCATAATCGGAGTGTTTCTCCCGCACACGCATGGTTTGTATGTCGTCCGTAAACACGCCCTGTTCTTAAAGAGTGAGTCCGTCCGAATGCGGAGGACACGTGGGCGTTTCTACGGACGATGGCCGCACGCGGCAAAACACCGTGGCGTACGGACCGCTCCGTAAGAATGCGGGAATATCCGCACCGATCAGAATAAGGGCCGATAGAGAGAGAGATAGAGAGAGATAGAGAGAGATAGAGAGAGATAGAGAGAGATAGAGAGAGATAGAGAGAGAGATAGTGTCAGAGAGTGCTATATTTTGTGCTGCTGCAGTGTGATATAGTTATAGATAGAGAGAGAGAGATAGAGAGAGAGAGATAGATAGAGAGGCCTAGTGACAGAGTGCTATATTTTGTGCTGCTGCAGTGTGATAGTTATAGAGAGATAGAGAGAGAGAGATAGAGAGAGAGATAGTGTCAGAGAGTGCTATATTTTGTGCTGCTGCAGTGTGATATAGTTATAGATAGAGAGAGAGAGATAGAGAGAGAGAGATAGATAGAGAGGCCTAGTGACAGAGTGCTATATTTTGTGCTGCTGCAGTGTGATAGTTATAGAGAGATAGAGAGAGATAGAGAGAGAGAGATAGAGAGAGATAGTGACAGATTGTGCTATATATTTTTTATATAACTGACTGCTGCCCCCTCCTTTTGTGGTGATCAGTATAAATTAACTGATCAGCAACTTTTTGGGGGCGCAGGTTTTTTTTTATATATAGATATACCTGTCAGTGCTGCTGCTGCAGTGTCATAGAGTGATAGATAGTGAGAGATAGAGAGATAGAGAGAGATAGTGACAGAGAGTGATAGAGAGTGCTAAATTTTGTGTCTGCTGCCCCCGCCTTTTGTGCTGATCACTATATCTGAGGTGATCAGCAACTTTTTTGGGGGTACAGAGGTTTTTTTTTTTTTATATATATACCTGTCAGTTGCACCAAAGGTTGTGCACCTGCTGCACCTCACTGGTAATCAGTGTCGCATCACTGATCACCTTTTTTTTTTGTGTGTGTGCTGTGGGGTATTTTTTTAATTTTTTTTTTACACACACTGTGATTTTGTGGGTGTCCTGTGGCCGCTGTGCGCTGATCAGTGACGTACATCACTGATCATCTTTTTCGGCACAGGGTTGATCGATTTTTTTTTTTTTTTGATCAAATTCCTGTTGCCTTTGAGCGCTGTTCAGTGACAGACGTTACTGACCAACATCTGTGCTCAATTTTTGGCGCAGGACCTTTTTTTTTTTTTTAACCCCTTAAATTTTTTATTTTTAACCCCTTCATTTTTTTTTTTTATTGGTATAAAGTATTTTTTTTTTTCTGCACCACATACACACTACACACTACATACCCCCCGGATTGAAATAAAGTTTGTACCCCCCCCTACACTATACACGTGTTGAAACATTTCACTACCAGTAACACAAAAATAAAAATGGCATCCCAAATGTCCTCCCAAATGTCCTCCCAAATGTCCTCCCAGTCATCCAGGAGAATGTATTCAGTGGAGGAGGCATATGCCATGCTTGCTTCTGACTCTGACACAGCCAGTGATGCAAGCGGGGAATTTGAAGGATTCGCCTTAAGCTCCTCTTCCTCCTCTGGTGATGAGGGACCCCCTCAAAGACGCCCCCGTAGAGCAGCTGAGACCCCCCCCCCAATAATTGATCTCGTATGGACCCCACCACCAGACAATTTTGAGCCCCAGGTTCCTGAGTTTTTGGCCATGCCAGGAATCCAATTTGATTCCACAGGTCTCAGAGAAATTGACTTTTTCAAATTATTTTTCTCTGATGATTTTATAAATTTAATGGTGGACCAAACTAATTTATATGCCCAGCAGTTTATTGCTCAAAACCCCACGTCATCATTTGCTAGGTGGACCCCTGTAGATGCAGTAGAGATGATGACGTTTTGGGGTCTGGTGTTTCATATGGGCATAGTAAAAAAGCCAGAAATTAGGCAATATTGGAGTACAGATGTTCTGTACAGTACTCCATTTTACCGTATGGCCATGACCCGGACTCGATTTGAGACAATTCTTAAATTTATACATTACACCGATAATGCACAGTGCCCACCCAGAGATGATCCCACCTTTGACCGGCTATTCAAAGTCAGGCCGGTCATTGATCATTTCAGTGCCAAATTTGAAGAGGTGTACATCCCTGAAAAATTTATTTGTATCGACGAGTCCCTTATACATTTTAAAGGAAGGGTTAAATTCCGCCAGTACCTTCCCAGTAAGAGGGCAAGGTATGGCATAAAAATGTATAAACTGTGTGAAAGCACCTCAGGGTACACCCACAGGTTTAGGGTTTATGAAGGGAAGGATTCAAGAATTGAACCGCCAGAATGCCCCCCCTCCCTCGTAGGTGTTAGTGGGAAAATTGTCTGGGATTTAGTGCACCCCTTCCTGGATAAAGGTTATCACCTCTATGTGGATAACTTTTACACCAGCATCCCCCTGTTTAAGGCCCTTGGTTCAAGAGGTACAGCAGCTTGCGGTACTGTGCGCAAGAACCAAAGAGGCCTCCCAAAAACGCACATTGCCCAAGTAATGAGAAGGGGTGAAAGCAGGGGAATATGCAACGAAAATATGTTGTTGGTCAAATATAAGGACAAGAGGGATGTCCTTATACTGACAACAATTCACGGAGACAGTACCACCTCCGTCCCTGTACGAGGTACCAGTACCCACACCTCAAAACCTAATTGTATCCTGGATTACAATAGGTACATGGGCGGAGTGGATCTTTCAGATCAGGTACTGAAGCCGTACAGTGCCCTGCGGAAAACAAAAATCTGGTACAAGAAGGTGGCCGTGTATATCATCCAGATGGCACTGTATAACGCTTACGTGCTATTCCGTTCTACCGGCCAGAGGGGGACATTTATGCACTTTCAAGAGGAAGTCATAAAGGGCCTAATATTTGGGAACCAGCAGGCAGAGGGCCCCAGTACTTCTAGTACTGGCCCCCGTATTGTACCAGGGCAGCATTTTCCTGATGAAATCCCCTCCACTGGAAAAAAGGGCAGGACACAAAAAAGGTGCAAAGTTTGCTATAAAAAGGGAATAAGAAAGCAAACTATTTTCCAGTGTGACACTTGCCCCGACAAACCCGGCCTATGTATAAAGGAGTGTTTTAAAATATACCACACATCTATGGAATATTAGGTTCATAATTTCACCGTGCTTCGGGGGTCTTGCTAATGCCACATAGCACCCACCATTCATTCCACCAGAATCTGAGCCGCAAAATCCAAAAATCACTCCTTCCCTTCTGAGTCCTGCCATGCACCCAACTGGTATTTTTTGGTCACATGTGAGGCATTGCCGTACTCGGGAGAAATTGGGGCACAGATTTTGGGGTGCTTTGTCTCCTTCATTCCTTGTGAAAATGAAAAATTTTGAGCCAGAACTGCATTTTTGTGTAAAAAAATGTAATTTTTCATGTTCACTGCCCACTTGTATCAAAATTGGTGAAACCCCTGGGGGTTTGAAATGTACACTATACCCCTAGATGAATTCCCTGAGGGGTGTAGTTTGCAAAATGGGGTCACTTGTGGGGGGGTTCCACTGTATTGGTGCTTGGGGGGTCTTGCTAATGCGACATAGCACCCACCAAAATTCCACCAGAATCTGAGCTGCAAAATCCAAAAATCACTCCTTCCCTTTTGAGTCCTGCCATGCACCCAACTGGTATTTTTTGGTCACATGTGAGGCATTGCCGTACTCGGGAGAAATTGGGGCACAGATTTTGGGGTGCTTTTTCTCCTTCATACCTTCTGAAAATGAAAAATTTTGAGCCAGAACTGCATTTTTGTGTAAAAAATTTAATTTTTCATGTTCACTGCCCACTTGTATCAAAATTGGTGAAACCCCTGGGGGTTTGAAATGTACACTATACCCCTAGATGAATTCCCTGAGGGGTGTAGTTTGCAAAATGGGGTCACTTGTGGGGGGGTTCCACTGTATTGGTGCTTGGGGGGTCTTGCTAATGCAACATAGCACCCACCAAAATTCCACCAGAATCTGAGCTGCAAAATCCAAAAATCACTCCTTCCCTTCTGAGTCCTGCCATGCACCCAACTGGTATTTTTTGGTCACATGTGAGGCATTGCCGTACTCGGGAGAAATTGGGGCACAGATTTTGGGGTGCTTTGTCTCCTTCATACCTTCTGAAAATGAAAAATTTTGAGCCAGAACTGCATTTTTGTGTAAAAAAATGTAATTTTTCATTTTCACTGCCCACTTGTATCAAAATTGGTGAAACCCCTGGGGGTTTGAAATGTACACTATACCCCTAGATGAATTCCCTGAGGGGTGTACTTTGCAAAATGGGGTGACTTGTGGGGGGGTTCCACTGTATTGGTGCAACATAGCACCCACCATTCATTCCACCAAAATCTGTGCTGCAAAATCCAAAAATCACTCCTTCCGTTCTGAGTCCTGCCATGCACCCAACTGGTATTTTTTGGTCACATGTGAGGCATTGCCGTACTCGGGAGAAATTGGGGCACAGATTTTGGGGTGCTTTTTCTCCTTCATACCTTCTGAAAATGAAAAATTTTGAGCCAGAACTGCATTTTTGTGTAAAAAAATGTAATTTTTCATTTTCACTGCCCACTTGTATCAAAATTGGTGAAACCCCTGGGGGTTTGAAATGTACACTATACCCCTAGATGAATTCCCTGAGGGGTGTAGTTTTCAAAATGGGGTGACTTGTGGGGGGGTTCCACTGTATTGGTGCTTGGGGGGTCTTGCTAATGCGACATAGCACCCACCAAAATTCCACCAGAATCTGAGCTGCAAAATCCAAAAATCACTCCTTCCGTTCTGAGTCCTGCCATGCACCCAACTGGTATTTTTTGGTCACATGTGAGGCATTGCCGTACTCGGGAGAAATTGGGGCACAGATTTTGGGGTGCTTTTTCTCCTTCATACCTTCTGAAAATGAAAAATTTCGAGCCAGAACTGCATTTTTGTGTAAAAAATGTAATTTTTCATTTTCACTGCCCACTTGTATCAAAATTGGTGAAACCCCTGGGGGTTTGAAATGTACACTATACCCCTAGATGAATTCCCTGAGGGGTGTAGTTTTCAAAATGGGGTGACTTGTGGGGGGGTTCCACTGTATTGGTGCTTGGGGGGTCTTGCTAATGCGACATAGCACCCACCAAAATTCCACCAGAATCTGAGCCGCAAAATCCAAAAATCACTCCTTCCGTTCTGAGTCCTGCCATGCACCCAACTGGTATTTTTTGGTCACACGTGAGGCATTTCCGTACTCGGGAGAAATTGGGGCACATATTTTGGGGTGCTTTTTCTCCTTCATATCTTCTGAAAATGAAAAATTTTGAGCCAGAACTGCATTTTTGTGTAAAAAAATTTAATTTTTCATTTTCACTGCCCACTTGTATCAAAATTGGTGAAACCCCTGGGGGTTTGAAATGTACACTATACCCCTAGATGAATTCCCTGAGGGGTGTACTTTGCAAAATGGGGTGACTTGTGGGGGGGTTCCACTGTATTGGTGCAACATAGCACCCACCATTCATTCCACCAGAATCTGTGCTGCAAAATCCAAAAATCACTCCTTCCCTTCTGAGTCCTGCCATGCACCCAACTGGTATTTTTTGGTCACATGTGAGGCATTGCCGTACTCGGGAGAAATTGGGGCACAGATTTTGGGGTGCTTTTTCTCCTTCATACCTTCTGAAAATGAAAAATTTTGAGCCAGAACTGCATTTTTGTGTAAAAAAATGTAATTTTTCATTTTCACTGCCCACTTGTATCAAAATTGGTGAAACCCCTGGGGGTTTGAAATGTACACTATACCCCTAGATGAATTCCCTGAGGGGTGTAGTTTGCAAAATGGGGTCACTTGTGGGGGGGTTCCACTGTATTGGTGCTTGGGGGGTCTTGCTAATGCGACATAGCACCCACCAAAATTCCACCAGAATCTGAGCTGCAAAATCCAAAAATCACTCCTTCCCTTCTGAGTCCTGCCATGCACCCAACTGGTATTTTTTGGTCACATGTGAGGCATTGCCGTACTCGGGAGAAATTGGGGCACAGATTTTGGGGTGCTTTGTCTCCTTCATACCTTCTGAAAATGACAAATTTGGAGCCAGAACTGCATTTTTGTGTAAAAAAAATAATTTTTCATTTTCACTGCCCAGTTGTACCACAATTGGTGAAACCCCTGGGGGTTTGAAATGTACACTATACCCCTAGATGAATTCCCTGAGGGGTGTAGTTTGCAAAATGGGGTCACTTGTGGGGGGGTTCCTAACTTTTAGCATCTTATGGTGCCTTGAAACCTACATGGTGCCTAAAAAATAATCTCATAAAAAGGAGGCTCCAAAATCAAGTAGGTGCTCCTTCTATAATGAAGCCTGTGGTTTGGTCACCGTGCACACTAGGGCCACATATAGGATATTTATGAAAACAAAAGAATTGGGGGAATCAATTTTTAGTCACATTTCTCTAGTAAAATGTACTGTGTTCCTTATAAAAATGTATTAAAATTGCAAATCTGCAAAAAAAAAGAAATTTTGAAATTTCACCTACACTTTGTTTTAATTCCTGTGAAACACCTAAAGGGTTAACAAACTTCCAAAATGCTGTTTTGAATACTGTGAGGGGTGCAGTTTTTGAAATGGCATCATTTATGGGGGTGTCTCACATACAAGTCCCTCAAAGTCACATCAGAACTGAACTGGTCCCTAAAAAAATCAGTGTTTGAAATTTTCTTGAAAATTTGAGAATTTGCTATTCATATTGTAAGCCTCCTAGTGTCCCAAAAAATTAAAAGGAAGTTGAAATAATGATGTCAACATAAAGTAGACATATGGTCTATGTTAGTTATTCACTATTTTGAGTGGTAAGATTATTTGTCTCACAAGCAGAAAATTTAACATTTTGCAAATCGCTAAATTTTCCATTTTTTCACGATATTTTGGTATTTTTCACAAAAAAACACAGACTGTATCGACCCAAATTTACCACTAATTTGAAGTACAATGTGTCACGAAAAAACAATCTCAAAACCACTGGGATAAGTAAAAGCAAAAAAAAGTTATCCCCACTTAAGTGAGACATGTCAGATTTGAAAAAAAGGGCTCTGTCAGGAACGCAAAAACTGGCTCTGTCAGGAAGGGGTTAAGGGGGAAATTTACTAAAGGAAATTTGTGAAAAAATAGGTGTATTTGTATCCAGAAATACACTTATTTTTGACATTTACTATCCCAGAAATACGGCAATTCGGAGTCGTATTGATGTGCTATCAATACCAATACGAATTGCCGTATTTTCAGGATAGTAAATGTCAAAAATAAGTGTATTTCTGGATACAAATACACCTATTTTTTACAAATTTCCTTTAGTAAATTTCCCCCGATGAATGGACCGGCAGTAGCAGCTTAGGCTATGGGGGAGGGTTAGTGCTTTAGTGTTAGGGGCTAGGGGAAGGGTTAGGCTATGGGTGGGGAGGTAAGGTTTATTAACTATGGGGAAGGTTAGGGGATAAGGTTAGTCATACTTCCACCAGATTCAATGCAAGAACCAAAGAAAGTCATCCTGACTTCACCCCCATATTCTTAAGACAGCGCTGGAGCTTCCGGGCCAGGTGTGTCACCGCTAAACCACCAGAAATGTTTTGTTAACATATTAATATTAACATTTTACTATTCTATATTTTATATTTGTGAACAGAATAGTGCCATGGGGAACAAAACAATGGATTGAAAGAAAGAAGAGTCAGTGGTTTTTCCATGTATTGGAGGGAATCATGGATATGTTGAAGAGCAATTCATTTGAAAAGACCACATGCACTGTATTATTATTATTATTATTATTATTAATAATAATTATTATTATTATTATTATTACATTGGAGACTCTAAGCCAATAAATTACTGGGATGTTTTATGGTATAGAACAAAACTGAAGAATATAGAAGAAATCAACACAAAGATAATAAAAACATGCAAAGTCTCCACAATAGGACCCTGGTTGGGAGTCAAATTCATGCCCCCAGTGCTGTGAGGTCTCATTGTGCAGGTGGTAAGGGGCCATCATAACCGTGTTTGCCTAGCGTGGTCAGAACCCTTAATCAGGTCCATCAGACAGCATGAAAGCACTCCAGACAGTGAGTCTTACACAGATGTGGGCAGCATCTCACATCAGGCCTATGGTCTCCTGGTTTACTCTCAACTAGTTAGCCATAATTAAAATCCTGTCTGTGCCCACCTTGTAGTATACTTAAAAAAAAAAAAAAATCAAGATACAGTACATTTTGCACTATATTTCACATACTGTAATTGCCCTTAATATGTGACTGATCCAGAATGTTATCATACAGTACTTTAAAGGTAGCTGTGTTACATAGCATAGGTTAATGAATAACTAAATACTTACCTTTTATAAAAGTTGGAGCCGGCTCTCCTCCATAGACTTCAACTGGAACAATGCCTAGTTGGCTTTTCCCTTTGACAATAACATACAGAAGTCCTCCCCAGATACAGGATATCGTGACCTTCTCACAAAGAACATTCTTTCTAGAAACAACCACTGGGGCACGGTGCAAATTCTCAGCTGCACTCAAGTCATCTGACTGACAGCCAACCTGGACCTGTAATAACACCAAGAAGATAGTAATTATGTTCAATTCAGATAAATCCCTTTCTTAGACTTTACACTGGGTTTTGGAATTGAGCTGGGGTCTGGTCACCAAACATTTAAGGTTTCTTTTCCCAGCAACCCAGGCTCTCTCCCCCCTATACTCCCCCACCTGCCACTAGAGGTCTAGTTACCTTAACAAGTCCAAGGAGTGGAGGAAGAGGAATGAGAAGGAAGTCTGGCTGACAATCAGATCAAAACGCATGCATCGGTCTGCCTGCATTCCCGGGGGGAAAGCCCAGTGTTTTCATGGGAACACCTATAAAATACTGGGCATTTCCCAGCTCCAGTCCAGTGTCCGCCCCCACCCCGGAACCAACTGCTCAGCAAGTGTGAAACTCGCTGAAGTCGTTCACTACTAGAGTTTGCACATGCACATAAATTCGGACCCATCTGAACGGGTCCGAATCGACCCTAAAGTGCATATGGCCAGTAACCTACACAGACCAAGCAGTTATTTGATATTGTCAATACCTTTCTCCAGATGAATAGGAGTACCTGATGATAGCTAGCTCTGGGGCCAGGTCATCCCTGCCTCCTGAACACATAACATCACAGTCTCTGTCACGGACAACAGCATAGTGAGAGGAGGCTAACAAAGTAGGTAAGTATGCTCTGCCCATTTGGCAAATGTATCCTAATATTAAATAGAAATGTATCTCTGTTAAGTCACATATTCAGAGGTAGAACTCTGGGAGGCAATGGAGTCATCTGCCGCAGGGCTCTTGCTCTCAAGGGGGTACCTCTCCTCCCCTGCCAGTTCAAAATCCATTAATTGAAAGCCATTGATATCACTTCTGAGTTCTGATGTTTCATTACCAAACTCTAGACTGTAGGGTTTAATAATACGGTTGAGTATCCCTTATCCAAAATGCTTGGGACCATGAGCATTTTGGATAAGGGATTTTTATAGTTTTTTTTTCAAAAACACACTTATCTGGTTCGCCAGATGGTCCCCCGGCGTCCATGGTGGTCTTCAG
Source organism: Crinia signifera (assembly GCF_055691185.1). Classification (NCBI taxonomy): domain Eukaryota; kingdom Metazoa; phylum Chordata; class Amphibia; order Anura; family Myobatrachidae; genus Crinia; species Crinia signifera. Next base: position 185,298,206 of record NC_139220.1, read on the forward strand.
GATCATCTTCAGAGGTCCCAGGGGTTCATTGCGTGAGTTTGCAGGTGCACTCGCGCAATGCACCCCTGGGACCGGAGATCCCGCAGAAGAGGATCCTGAAGAAGCCTGCCATGGATGCCGGGGAACGTGGTAAGTATCATAAAAAGGGGCGGGGTAGGGGGGGGCAATACAAAAAAATTATTATTTATTTATTTATTTTGGAATAATCCGGGTATTGGATATTCGGATACAGGATACTCAGCCTGTAATCACATTTTGATGATAATAAGAGGATTTTTACCTGAATTTATTAAAGTGAAATCAACTTTAACATTTTTTTTATTTTCCTGGCATAGGTATAAAAGAGGAGAAATGGCCTCAGCATAAGACCATGAAAATCATCTCTAGCAAAGGTGACTAAAATGAAATAAAAATATGTATTTTAAGTATTTCAAAGCTATTATATTTAAAAATAATATATTTTACAGAATTTCTGGGGACTATACAAAGTGTGAAAATGGAGGGGCTTATTGGTCCAAATTACATTTTATACAGTAATGTGAATACATATTTTTTCATTTATTTTAGGATGCATATGGAAAATACATTAAATACATTAGGCCTAAATTAGAGTTGTATATTATGTCGATGTTTTCACAATTGAGTGATTATCGGTAGACTGCACATGTGCTGTGATCGCATTGTGCATGTGTAAAGGTTGCTTTGCACTTTTGCTTGCATTGAGGATACAATCACAGAGTGCTTGACACGACGTGACCATTTTTGGAGGTAATATGGTGTGGCGGCACAAATGCAGTCGGGGGCATAGCCATTTTTATGTCATGTATCTGACATCAGCTGTGAAAATGTGCACAGAGAAACATGGCACTGGCTTTTCTATTGCCACAGCCAGTCGGCGTAGCCACAGACCTACTTGAGCCTAAGTGGGTCATGTGATCGCTGTGTGTACTCAGTAAAAAAGTGTGGTATTTAGCGTAAAGACTCCGCATCGGTGCGTACGGACAGCTTCCCGTCCGTTTTCACGTGGTAAGACCGTGCTTACGCGGTAAGACCGTGCAGAATCTGTACGTATCCACCGCACACGCACGGTTTGTATGTCGTCCGTACACACGCCCTGTTCTTAAAGAGTGAGTCCGTCCGAATGCGGAGGACACGTGGGCGTTTCTACGGACGTTGCCCGTACGCCACCGCACAGCGTGGTGTGCGGACCGCACCGTAAGAATTCTGGAAAGTACGCACCGATCAGAATAAGGGCCAAAGTTACCCATTGTTGCATATACGCTATGAATGTATATGCATATTGTGAATGAGTTACAATGGCTCCAGTGGGCATGTCTGTGTAAGTGCAGACACCGGGGGTCTGCGGGGCTATGGTAATGCCGCTGCTGCGTCTGTGCTGTGGCCGGGACCCACAGATTTACCTGTCTGCACAGTGGTCCCGGCTCCCCTCCTGGCTTCTGCTGAAATGAAATGGACCATCATAAAATGGCCGCCCCCCATACAGCAGACAGTTCTCTAAAATTGTCTGCTGTATGGGGGCGGACATTTTGTGATGGTCCATTTTCATTTCAGCAGAAGCCAGGAGGGGAGCCGGGACTGCAGACAAAATCTGCGGGTCCATGGCAAGGAAGCAGAGCAGAGGGTAAGGTAAGGGGGGGATGCGGTCATCTATTAGAATGAACTTAGGTCTACAGTCATTAAGTCGACCCCACTAGGTCGACTGGCAGGAAGGTCGACCTGACTTAAGGTCGACATGGGCCAAGGTCGACATGACTTAAGGTCGAATTTGCATAAAGGTCGACATGAAAAAGGTCGACTGGTCATAAGGTCGACATGGGTTTTTCAATGTTTTTTGAGCCGACATGTGCCGACATCCACTAGGGCGTGGTGGGAGAATAAAATAGTGTGCCGAGCGCAGCGAAGCACCGTGCCCGAAGCATCGCGAGCGAAGCGAGCGATGCGAGGGTCCGATTCTCATTGCCAACTGTGTCCATGTCGACTGTGTTGACATTCGGATCAAAAAACAGTGAAAAACCCATGTCGACCTTATGACCAGTCGACCTTCCTCATGTCGACCTTTATGCAAATTCGACCTTAAGTCATGTCGACCTTGGCCCATGTCGACCTTAAGTCAGGTCGACCTTCCTGCCAGTCGACCTAGTGGGGTCGACCTAGTGACTGTAGACCTAAGTTCATTCTGACAGATGTCCCGATTCCGGTAAGGGGGGCATGGGCGGCGGGGGGTTGTTAACTTTACTGGGGGATGCTGCCGAAATATTTTGGCAGGGGGTGCAATTTTGATAATTATGCCACTGTGCACCAACATGTGATTGGGGGGGAGATTCTCTAACCTTATACGCAGCGGTGAGCCGTCTTTAACGGCGCCGCTGTCTCTTCTCTGTATGCTCTTTCATCCGGCGGATTAGTGCGTCTCTCAGCACTTCTGCATTCCTCTCCTTTTCGGTGCGAGCTTCTCTCCCATAGCTTTGTATTGGAAAGGCGCGCGCACCTTATGCTCTAAGCCCCGCCGTGCTAATCAGAGCCTCTTTCTAATTCGCCTCTTCAGGGTTGCGAAGAGGTAGTAATATAGTTTAGAAATTGGTGTTTTTTTGCAGTGACATTTGTGGTGCCTTTATTCTTTATTTTATTTATAAAATTTTGGTTTATGTTGTGTTTTTTTTTTTATTTTTTTATTATATCAGCAGCATACCAAATTATTGTAAAAATCTAGCCAATCGGGGGACAGGCACAGGCACAGGCGGCGCCCATATGGGCGCCCATATGAAGCCAGTGCGCATGTCCGCACAGCTCAGAGCGGGCGCATGCGCAGAAGATAAAAAAGAAAAAACGGAGATCGCGCAGGGGGACAATACCGCAAAGTGAATGCAGTAATCAAAAGGATAGAGAATATGGAGAAGATTAAAGTGATATCGCTGTGTAATTACAGCGGGAAAAAAACGGTAAACTGACACATTCGCCTGGAATGTTAGAGCATCTCCCCCGTAGTGAGCAAACCCTGCAATATCCACTTTGCATATTTCAGCAATGCTCATATCCACTGGTGGATCAAATAACTCAACAATGGGCACAACATCAACTGCTTTAGCCTGGTACAGAGCCTTGTTTGTAAAGCCCCAACACACACTAGAGTATATACAGTAGCTATGGGGGTTATTCTGGTTAAATTGTGCGTTCGCATGGGGGACCGATGTTTTACTACTGCGCATTTCTGTGCATGTGCATATGCTGGGTGCAGACTAGCATTTGCACCTACCAGTGTGGACAGGGGGCGTGGGGCGGCGGCAAGGGGACATGCCCGTAGGAACACCCAGCATTTCATGGGCGTTCATGTGAAAATGCTTAGCGTTCCCATGGTAATTGCCCGTTGGTGCGGGGGGGGGGGGGGCGGCCGTCAGCAGATGTCCGCTGCCCGCCCACTTCCCATACAGGGAGCCCACAAATGTAAGACATAAGAGAAGTGTCTTGCATCGGCCTTCCAAGTGCCTTCCAAATAATTTGTTGGTCGCCGACCATCAAATGATTTTGACCCCACACCCAAGGCTGCGAATGGATGTTTATGCAAAACATCCATTCACAGCTGTGTGGGGGACTCGGCAAGCAAAGGGAGGAGTACGGGTGGGCCGCTTTACAAATGGTGGGTGGCGTTTAAACCACACGTAACACTGTGAAACTCGCAGTGTTGCAAGTGGACTAGAATAAGGTCCTTTATAATATTGTTAATGATGATTGATGTCTGCTGAACATGCAGGTCAATTTGGCTATATAGCCAAATGACCTGCATTTTTAGTGGGCCCCGACGGCCTATAACTACATTGGCATGGGTGTATTGGGCTTAACTCTCTCCATAATAAGGTCCCTATGCTGTGCTACAAAGCACTCCAACTAAAACACGCCTATGACACTCCCATAACATGTACATGACACCTACTCTGTTTACAATCACTTCAGGACACCTCCAAGTCTCCAGCCTGAAATACCCAAGGATCGCAGGCTTGGTCTTGTATGCAAATGAAAACCTGCCACCTCTGAATCAGGCCAAATGTAATAATAAAAAAAAAAACTACGAATGTTTGCCAATATTTAATAGTTTGAACTTTGAACATTTTTATTGTAGAGTTTTACAACATTTATTGCCTTAAAAATCTCCAAAAGAGGAACAGATACGATGATTAGAATGTTCTAAAAGGAAAATGCAGGCAGAAATTTGGCCACATTTCTCATATGTACCAAGCTCCATAATGCGATACATTACAGAGTTAGAACCCAGTGGGTAACACCATCTTTATGTGGCATTAATCAATAGATCCAATTAAATCCCAGCCTGGACCACTGGTATTGGCCACGTCACTCTGTGCATGTGCACATAACATATAAAACACAGCCATAGTTCATACTTGCCTACTTTAGATTTCACCTCTCCGGGAGAAGCCCAGAGAGGCAACACATCAGGGGGGCGGGGCAAAGCTGCCATCACTTGGCCCCACCTCCCCCATGCCAGAAAACGCAGTGAATCGCGGGGTGCAGAGAAGGGGGGCTTAAATGAAGCAAAATTCCACAATCGCATCATTTAAGCCCCACCCCCTCACCGCGGACCCACGATTTACAGTAATTAAACCAGCTGGCAAGCAGGGCCGTCTTTTCGTATGGGCTTAATGGGCACTTGCCCAGGGGCCCCAGGTGTATAAGGGCCCTATGCTGATAGCTGAGGATCCCCTTTTTCCAGGGATTCCAGAATTTTGAAAATCGGCCCTGGGGAACTGGAGATACTCAACTTCAAAGCAACAGTCCACATCCGACCTGTTAATTGCAATTCCTAGTTAAATTTCTCAGGTTCTCTATAACTTGGAGATTGTCTGAGAGTATATTCCAAAAGCGGAGACTCTCCCCTTTCTGTTGACACTAGCAACCTGTCTCTACCATGCCCAGAACCAGAGATATCAGGCTTCCAGCAGCCAGTCCCTGCTCCAGCTCCAAACGTCTGGTGTATAGTTTTATATTTTTGTCAATGGATTGCTCTGGCTCCTGATCTCTGATCCCCAAGTTCCCAGCACCTCCTGAAAGTTGGGACTCTAGGTTTTTAAACTATTGAAGGCTAAGAAATCTATTTTCAGATAATGGCGATATCTGCAGTCAAACAAGCTGCCCTTCCATCGGAAAATGACGAATATTAAGCTCACTCCATTATCCAACCCTCCTCTGCGTATAAAACACCCCCTCCTCCCTGGAAGTCATTTACAAGGGACCCTTCATTCACCTCAGTGCCCCCTTCCACACGTTAGTGTTCTCCCTCCCACCACCTGTGCAGTAAAGGAGTAATAAGCAGAAGTTACTGCTCCAGGTCCTACATGTTGAATGGAAGATAGAGCACCCCCTTCCACCCGTGGGACATCAAAGCTGCTGCTGAGAGCACCTCCCGCCTCTAGGAGGGGAGAATGGGTAAGGGCCCCAGTGCATTGCATTGCCCAAGGGCCCACACTGCTGTTAAGACGGCCCTGCTGGCAAGGGGGGAGCGGGGGCTATCACCAAAAAGAGGGAGACTTGCCCACCTTCCCGTGGGGGCTGGGAGAAGGTCACGATTTTCGGGAGGCTCCCGGCCATTCCGGGAGGGTAGGCAAGCCTGCCATAGTTTGTAATACAAAAGAACAGAAGAGCACTTCCGACACTTACCTGGAGACCTTTCCCCACTGCTGAAGCTGGAAACACAAGTGCTGCTGATGTCCTGGCAGGGAGGTAGAGTCCAGTACTTCTCCATGCATCGTTACCTGGGCAGAGTATAAAAAGCACCACATATATTACAATAATCACTCTGAACATCCAACATCATTAAAAATGATGGTCAATGTAGCTTTCTCTGTTCCAGGACAGACCTCTATGGGAAGTTGTACAGCAAAAGTGAATACATGTATTTATAATTGTAATTGTGGTATTGGATGACCCAAAGTGATCTACAAATATACTTGTAGGCTGTTATTCATACATCTTCTACATTATTCTTCATATATTTAATATATACTATACCCAGATTTGTTGCATGAATCTGTACTGTAACAGGGCGTTTCTGAAAATGAACAATGTGATCCAAACTATCCATGCAGCTGGCTTCTTCGGCCAGGCACATCATGAAAGCCTCCTTTGAGCTGTTTTCTTACTTCACACATTTCAGGAAAGCATGGAAACCTGTATCCCTGTACAAGTTGCACCAGCTCTTGCTGTAGCAGTGATACAAGAGGGCTGGCTGGCAACTGCATAACATATAGGGCATCTTGTCTGAGCTTTAATAATTTTATGTAGAGAGAAAAAGGGACTGTTCTATGGGACGCACACTAATGCAAATTTAATAAAACTTAACTTTTAATGAAATTAGTATCAAATTCCCTTTTAATATATCGAGGGAAATAACAGTGAAATAAAGAAGTTAAAATCACGGACACACACAAAACATTTACACATATCATGGGTGACATTCTATGCTATGCGATTTTCGTTATTTTGCGGTAATTAGACCACAAAATGGCGATATCGCATTTTCCCATTAAATCGTTGATTTAATGGGATGCGCATAGGGGCTGAAATCGCATATTTTGTGCGTTAAGGTCTGGTGAATAAAAATGCGAGATTAATTCGCATTTTTATCGCATTCAGATGTTTGCGCACAGAAAAGTATACAAGTCGCTTATTTAATGCTATGCGCATTTGCACATCGCATTTTTTAAGTGACTAATTTTCGCACTAATTTCAGACCTGGGTCTGTTAGGCGAATTAGCCAGAACCCTGCACAGATCGCAATGTTCCGTGCAGGGTTCTGCTGTAAAAAATAAAACAAATGGTTAAATTAAAAAAAAAAACGAGCGCGGGGTCCCCCGCCCGAGTGTAACCAGCCCCGGGCTCACTGAGCCGGTGCTGGTGACATAAAATCAGGGTCCCCGACAAATAGGGGTCCCCTTGATTTTATGAAACCAGCACCGGGCTCAAGGTCCGGCGCTGGTTCCCAAAATACGGGGGACAAAGTGACTAGGGGTCCCCCGTATTTTAAGAACCAGCACCGGACACAACCAGCCAGCAGGGTAATGCCACAGCCGGGGGGAGACTTTTTATACAAGTCCCCCCGGCCAAAGCATTAACCCCCTGGCTGGTCAGCATGGGCAGGGGTCCTGGGGAAGTGGGGACCCCCCCAATGAAGGGGTCTCCCCCCTCCAGGACTTACCAGCCCATGCTGATAGTCCGGGGCTGTCCTCCATGCCCCTGGGCTGTGGGCATGGAGCTGATGCTTTGTGTAAAAAAAAGAATGATAACTATTGTTTTACACTGGCGAACTATGAGTCCCAGCAAGCCTACCCCGCATGCTGGGACTTGGGGAACCACAAGTCCCAGCATGCGGGGCATTAAAGGGCCCGCTGGCACTTGTAGTTCTGCAGTGTAAAAAATAGTGCACAAAATCACACTGACACCCTGTAAAATAAAACTTTAATACACACAAAACACACACACACTGATACTTACCTACCTTGAGCCCGTAGGTCGGTCCCTGGATCCTGGATTCTTCCTCCGGGGCTCCAGGGCAGAAGAGTCCGGTTCCGGGGACTTGGTCCTGGTTCCGGGGCTGGTCCTGGGGTTCCGGGGCTCCTGGCGTGAAGAATCCGGGGTCCGGGATCCGTGGTAGTCCAGAGGGGTACCTAAGGAGGAGAATCCAACTCACCTGCTCCCCGGCGGCGACCTCCGGTGACAGCGCTGCTCCAGACTGGTACCCGGCTTGCAGGAGGTTGTCCGGCGCTGAGATGTTTCCTCCTCGCCGTCTCTGAACAGAATGATTTCTCGGCCAATCAGGAGCCGAGAAAGTCGGCTCCTGATTGGCCAGAAATCATTCTGAATATAGACGCCGAGGGAGTAACATCTCAGCGCATCCAGAGCAGAGATGTTACTCCCTCGGCGTCTATATTCAGAATGATTTCTGGCCAATCAGGAGCCGACTTTCTCGGCTCCTGATTGGCCGAGAAATCATTCTGTTCAGAGACGGCGAGGAGGAAACATCTCAGCGCCGGACAACCTCCTGCAAGCCGGGTACCAGTCTGGAGCAGCGCTGTCACTGGAGGTCGCCGCCGGGGAGCAGGTGAGTTGGATTCTCCTCCTTAGGTACCCCTCTGGACTACCACGGATCCCGGACCCCGGATTCTTCACGCCAGGAGCCCCGGAACCCCAGGACCAGCCCCGGAACCAGGACCAAGGCCCCGGAACCGGACTCTTCTGCCCTGGAGCCCCGGAGGAAGAATCCAGGATCCAGGGACCGACCTACGGGCTCAAGGTAGGTAAGTATCAGTGTGTGTGTGTTTTGTGTGTATTAAAGTTTTATTTTACAGGGTGTCAGTGTGATTTTGTGCACTATTTTTTACACTGCAGAACTACAAGTGCCAGCGGGCCCTTTAATGCCCCACATGCTGGGACTTGGGGTTCCCCAAGTCCCAGCATGCGGGGTAGGCTTGCTGGGACTCATAGTTCGCCAGTGTAAAACAAAAGTTATCATTCTTTTTTTTACACAAAGCATCAGCTCCATGCCCACAGCCCAGGGGCATGGAGGACAGCCCCGGACTATCAGCATGGGCTGGTAAGTCCTGGAGGGGGGGGACCCCTTCATTGGGGGGGTCCCTACTTCCCCAGGACCCCTGCCCATGCTGACCAGCCAGGGGGTTAATGCTTTGGCCGGGGGGACTTGTATAAAAAGTCTCCCCCCGGCTGTGGCATTACCCTGCTGGCTGGTTGTGTCCGGTGCTGGTTCTTAAAATACGGGGGACCCCTAGTCACTTTGTCCCCCATATTTTGGGAACCAGCGCCGGACCTTGAGCCCGGTGCTGGTTTCATAAAATCAAGGGGACCCCTATTTGTCGGGGACCCTGATTTTATGTCACCAGCACCGGCTCAGTGAGCCCGGGGCTGGTTACACTCGGGCGGGGGACCCCGCGCTCGGTTCTTTTTTTTACAACCTTGCGCTGTCCTGCAAATGTGCGATTTTCAGACATGAAAATCGCACATTTTCAGGACTAAAAACAGCGCACCACTTCGCTGCAAATCGCCCCTATTCGCACTTTTCAGCCTCCAATGCGCATCACATTAAATATGCGCATTTAGGCTGAAAAATGCGATTTCAAAATAGGCGATTTGCGGCGATGTGATGTGCGAATTAAACATGCGCATTTAGCGCATAGCATAGAATGTCACCCCTTGTGCTCAAATTGAATAAAGAGGTGTATTAAAACCACAGTAACGTATTATTGAGAGATATTATGTCAATTATCGCACGATCTCTGCAGAACTACAGTTTTATGATAAAGCCTTTATTGGCTTATATGTCTTATGGCATTTTCATTTGGGAGATTCGAAAAAAATATAACAACAGACAACTGTCCAATCATTGGATGAATACTGTGCTTGAACCCACACACTGAGGTATTTTACTGGTATAGCATAAATTTTATCTTTGTTGGAGCTCAAATTTTCCCTCCTTACTCGAGAGGGCTCAGTCTCCCACTTGTTCTGGGAGGCTGGGCAGCTTGTCAGCTCTCAAGTGTATGGTAAGTATTGGATATATTAGTAAGTGTTGAATATAATCCAATAATACTTTGCTGCCACCTAGTGGTTAGCACATAACAACACACATCTCCAAACTTGCAGTATGATACTATTCAAATGAATTGCTCAGTAAAATATTCTGGGCAAATGATCTGATAAATAGGTGCAGACTGTTTGCTCATATGCTGCTACCTATTGGTCTCCTCAAACTACTTGCACCCTAATGGGTATGCAGTAATGCCTATTATCTGAGTTCTGCAATAGGTTAAATTATGCTAACACATATCTCAATAATACAGTCCTTTCCTACACGTGTTTCACTCAATTAACAGCTTTCTCAAGGCCCGTACAGTCCTTTCCTACATGTGTTTTACTGAATTAACAGCTTTCTCAAGGCCTCATGTAGCTTTCTCTGTTGTACAGCAAAAGTGAATACATGTATTTATAAGTGTAATTGTGGTATTGGATGACCCAAAGTGATCTACAAATATACTTGTAGGCTGTTATTCATACATCTTCTATATTATTCTTCATATATTTAATATATACTATACCCAGATTTGTTGCATCAATCTGCACTGTGACAGGGCGTTTCTGAAAATCAACATTGTGATCCAAACTATCCATGCAGCTGGCTTCTTGGGCCAGGCACATCATGAAAGCCTCCTTTGAGCTGTTTTTTACTTCACACTTTTCAGGAAAGCATGGAAACCTGTATCCCTGTACAAGTTGCACCAGCTCTTGCTGTAGCAGTGATACAAGAGGGCTGGCTGGCAACTGCATAAAATATATGGCATCTTGTCTGAGCTTTAATAACCAAGAGCTTAGAGGGGGTTTCAGTTCTGTTCCACTTCTCAGGTCACTGAGCAGTTGGCAGATTGCTCTGCGGAAACAGTAAGTGTCAGTAGCTGCCTGAGGGTCCAAAGCCTTATAAATTCCTGCTCCAACTCTCTTTGGCAGGATGCTTATCCCAAACTTGTTGAGAATTTTATTTCCTGGATATTGAGAAAGTACATCTGGATTGGAATAGGACCAGTACCAGGACTGGCCAGCAATGAACAGACCTCCTCCCTCTGCCACAAACTGCTGGATTTGTTCTGCCTCCCTGTCACTGTATGACGTACAGCAATATACACTGAGTCCAGGAACCAAATCTGATGCTACACAAGATAATCCTTCATTCTGCAAAATGTGTAAGAGACCTCCCAGTTCCTTATTAATCCCAATTATGCCCTTTCTACCCTTGTCTAGCCATGAAATAGTATTCAGAGAGAAGGTCTTAAGCTCAGGTTTAAACGGGAGACGTTCATGAGACTCCACAACAACACGTCCTCTGCCATAGAAGGCAGCTCCAAAAAAGCATTTATAGTCATCAGTGATCCCAACTGGAAATGCCAATGGCCCATGCAGCAGAAGTTCTGAGGGAAAGCTCTGACTACTGATGTCCAGATCGGTAATGTCTTTTAGAAGAAGCTTTAAGTCCACTGAGAAATCCACACTGTAAAATAAAAACATAGTTACAAACATCAGCACTGTAAAAAATCAACAAGAAATAGCTGTAAAAAATCAGCTTCTAACTGCCATGTTACAGGCTGTGTTTGAAAAATGAAAATTAGGAGCTGATTGGTTGGTCATTTATCACTCTCTGTTTTATCATTTTTCAAGGCTTATTGCTCCCAGTCTTATTACAAAGACAGCCTAGTCATTGAGAATCAGTGGACATTGCTATAGGGCAGGGGTGGGGAACCTTTTTTGTGCCAAGGGCCGTTTGTATTGGGAAAAAATCCTTCGGGGGCCATATGTAAAAATGTATCTTACAAATTGTCCTGCTGCAGCCGTCCCACGCACCGGAGGCTGCTGCTGACTAGGACTGACAGTCTCCGGCTGCTGTTGATTAAGAGGAATCTCACGAGAACTACCAACCTCTTGCGAGCATTCCCCTGTACTTGACTCCCGGCAAAGTCGCCAGGTGGGTGGGCGGGCTACTCAGCGAAAGGGTGAGAAATACAGGGTTACTATAATAGAAGCAGATACTTTCAATGTTTTTATATAAACCAAAGTATTATTTATATTGTAAAAATACGTATGTGGATATGTAGTATCCTGTATCCTTCTATAACTGTTACTAATGTTCTATGAGCTTTTTGTCACACAAAAGCAATTAATTTCGAACACACCGAGAATGTCCTAGCAAAATTTGCAACAGCTCCTGTGAGGTGTTGCTTCAGATTGTTTACACTTACAGAAAGTGGAGGAACAAAAAAAATTACATTTGGAATGAAAGTTTTTAAGATTACAGTATAAACTATTTGTGACTTCAACATCACGTGGCGTAGCAAAATGTCCGCTTCTCCAGTAAAAGAGGCGTTCTGTGTGCTAGAATAAAATCAGTTCAGGAGGTGATAAAATCAGATTAGGATGTCGCCAAGTGCAGAGTGACTTAAATATACTGGAGGATTGGGCAGCAAAATGGAAGATAAGGTTCAATATTGATAAATGTAAGGTTATGTATTTTGGGACCAGAAACATGTTCGCAATTTATCATTTAAATTTGTAAAATCTCGAGGAATCGTTAATGGAGAAGGATTTTGGGGTTCCCATCGACAGTAGACTCAGCTGCAGTGCCCAATGTCAAGGAACAGCAGCAAAGGCCAATAAGGTATTACCATGCAAAAATTGAGCATAGAGGCGAATAAAGACGTGTGTAATCATGTCACTGTATAAATTGTTGGTACAGCCTCATCTGGAATACAATGTACAGTTCTGGGCACCTAGTTCATAAAAAAAGACTTCTTGGAACTTGAAAAGGTTCAGAAAAGAGCAACAAAATTGTTTAAGAGTTTAGGGCAGTGGTTCCCAAACTCTTTGTAAAGACAGCACCCAACAGTATCGGAATTTTCTTCACGGCACCTCATAGCCAAAAGTTTGTTATTGAAGAATGTAGAATAAAAAATATTACATTAACTAAATTGTGTTTGTATGTCATCCACAGTTATGTGGTGAGGGTCAAGATGAGCAGCCACCATCTCTGGATTTGCCTATTACAGGGGTTCTCTAACTCGGTTCAACATCAACCCTACCTTGTTTTGTGTTCTGTGGAAATATAATGTGCAGGGGCGTGCACTTAGGGGAGGCAGTGCCTCCCCTGTCAGTGCGGTGCCTCCGGCTCTCAATGTTAAAGATCCAGAAAGAGGGGATGGGTAGGGGTCAGGGCTGAGCACCTGGCTGTAAAAGCCCCTTTGAAAAGCTGTAAAAGCGGCACCTATAGCAGTGCCTCAGTGACAGGGAGGTGCGTTATGCCTATAGGAAAGCATGCCCCTGTCACTGAGGCAGATATGACTGGGCATCAGATGGCCCTGCAGGATCCAGCCACCAAGGAACATTCTGCAGCCACTTACCCACTCCCATTCTTCCCTGGGAGGAAAGTTGAATTTCCCCGTCACCCAACTACAGCTGGCATGCCAGACCTCCACTCAGGACCGACACTTACAACAGGTACGCAGCTACATGTGACATGGCTGCACAGTGCATCCTAGGACCCTGTTGTGTGCCAGCAACCCCACTCCCAAGAAACCGCTGAGCCCCAGCAACCCCAGCTCCAGAACCCTGTCTGGTGCTGGCAAAGATCATCCTGCTCTCAGGCCACTGCCTGTGGACTCTGTCGTACACCAGCAAACCCACTTTTAAGGATAACGCTGGACACTGGGCACCCCCTGCATTCAGGGCTGAAGAGTAGACTTGTCCCGACAGGGCATGCACCTGTGGCTGTAACCACGGTACTGCCTGCTCCTGTACTGCTGCTACAGGCGCCGGTGATAACTAGTAGGAGCGGTCAGTTTATTGAGGGGAATCATTAATTATATTTTAAAAGGAGGGAGTGGGAAAAGCTAATTATTTTATATATGCAGTATATATATATATATATATATATATATATATATATATAGGGTGGGGGTGAGTGGGAAACATTAAAAATTCAAGGTTTGGGGATGGGGGTTAGGGGTGATCTTCAATATATGAAGAGTTGATGTAATGACTTGATCTGGGGGGGGAAATAGAGGTCAGAATGTCAGGGGTCAGCATCCCAATAAAGAGAATCTTATCAGTGGCTCCGCAAGTCCCCCCCACTGGTGCCTAAACCTGATACCCCACTCCTTCCCCGGCCACACGCAAGTAAGCCCAATTGGGATTCAAGCTGTTGGTATGTGTATATATATATATATATATATATATCCTGCACATGGGGAGTAGGCCCAGAAAGGGGTCCGGTGCTGGCATGATGACCTCTGTCTTAAGTGCCTTGGGTGCCTCATAGGCTTAATCACACAGAGGGAAAGTTAAAACAGCCCCTGGGCACTGGGGAGCAGTTTCCCCAAGCAGGCCTCTGGGACTTCAGCACAGTAATCGCCACTCATAGCCAGGTATCAGCTCAGTCGTGGCTGCCCTGCCAATCCTCCTAGGCTGTACTCAGTGCCGCACCAGGGGGGGAGGGGCTCTCATGTGCTCATCTGACCCCCGACCGCTGTACAGGAGGGGGGGTGCTGGTGATTGCGGCGGCAAGCCGCTGCAGCGTTCTGGGGCGGGGGTGGTGATTCCCAGTGTGATGCGGTGGCAGGCCGCCGTGTCATTTCCTGGGGGTGGAGGGGGGGTAATAGGAGACCGCCAGTGCCACTCACCTCTCTGCTCCCTGCTTCCTGCTGCACACTGGCTGTACTGCTTGTGTCATACACGTCTGCAGCTACAGGAGAGTATAAAATGTTACATGGACTTCTCCTTAAATTGTTTGTAAAAGGAGGTAACATTCTCTGTTTGAGCCCCTTGGTTGTTTTATGAAAATCTTGAAATCTTGAATCTAGTGTGTACGCTCAATATCGATAACAATGTGTGCTCCCGGGCATTGTTAAAGACCCCCTAGTCATCTAGTGTGTTTGGGGCTTACCAGCCATTGAACTCACGGCACGTCACTGATAATGTGACCTGTTTTAATACATATGTTTTAATGGATGTATTGAAGTTTTTTATATATTGAATACTGGTTGTCTGAGAAATCAAGTGAAAGATACCTAGATGTGTTTGAAACTACATTCTGAATTGTAAGTTTTGGTACGGCCATCAAATAAACTCTAATAGGATAATACACACCCTAAAGATACCTTTATGAGTTCATTACAACACATTTAATTGTGAGTGTGGTATGTCCTCTTATGGCCTTGAAGTCTCTATTGATTCCTCTTCATTATACAACCCTACACACGGGATGCGGTCATTTGGTCTACTGCATTATGGTAGAAAGTCATTAGGTCGAATCCATTAGGTCGACATGCTAAAAGGTCGACATGACTCTAGGTCGACATGGGAAAAGGTCGACATGATTCTAGTTCGAAAGGTCATTAGTTCGACAGGTCATTAGTTCGACAAGGTCATTAGTTCGACATTGTCTATGTCGACATTCACAAGGTCGACATGGAGTT
Organism: Crinia signifera; assembly: GCF_055691185.1. Taxonomy (NCBI): domain Eukaryota; kingdom Metazoa; phylum Chordata; class Amphibia; order Anura; family Myobatrachidae; genus Crinia; species Crinia signifera. The sequence continues at coordinate 185,313,259 of NC_139220.1, forward strand.
TTTCACTGTTTTTTGAGCCAACATGTGCCGACAGGCGGTATTTCATGCCCTACCATCCACTAGGGCGTGGTGGGAGAATAAAATAGTGTGCCGAGCGTAGCGAGGCACCGTGCCCGACGCATTGCGAGCGCAGCGAGCGATGCGAGGGGATGCAGTGCACTTTAAACTGTGTCCATGTCGACTGTGTTGACATTCAGGTAAAAAAACAGTGAAAAACCCCATGTCGACCTTGTGAATGTCGACATAGACAATGTCGAACTAATGACCTTGTCGAACTAATGACCTGTCGAACTAATGACCTTTCGACCTAGAATCATGTCGACCTTTTCCCATGTCGACCTAGAATCATGTCGACCTTTTAGCATGTCGACCTAATGGATTCGACCAAATGACTTTCTACCATAATGCAATAGACCAAATGATCCCAACCCGTTTTAATGGATGTATTGAAGTTTTTTATATATTGAATACTGGTTGTCTGAGAAATCAAGTGAAAGATACCTAGATGTGTTTGAAACTACATTCTGAATTGTAAGTTTTGGTACGGCCATAAAATAAACTCTAATAGGATAATACACACCCTAATGATACCTTTATGAGTTCATTACAACACATTTAATTGTGAGTGTGGTATGTCCTCTTATGGCCTTGAAGTCTCTATTGATTCCTCTTCATTATACAACCCTACACACTGTGGTTATCTTTCTTCATTTCCCAACACACTGAATCCACGATAATTTGAGAGGAGGAAGAAGAAAACCATCTATGAGAGTTACAGACAACGGTCCAGATATATCCAGATTTTTACATATTGTAACTTTTATTCCCACCACAGATTGCTGTAATGTGATATCAGCTGCTTTCCCCGAGCAGGCAGTGATGCACCTGCGTTCCCAGGGGAACACCCAGCGCTTTTACTGGGAAACACCCTGCGCTTTTACTGGGAAACACCCTGCTGCTGCCCCCTTCCTTCAACTCTTTGAGCGAACGACTCTCCCGTTCACTCCTGGGGTTTGCACATGCGCATATTCGCACATACACAAACCCCGAACATCGGGGAAGGGTGGAAATTCGGACCCCACCAAACTGGTCTGAATCGGCCCAGTAGTTTGGTCCAGACAAAGTTCCTTTTTTTTCTACTTCACTTACAAACATGAATCAGGACTATAATCTCTCCATTTATCCAAATAAGTAAATATCAATCTACAGTGTATCATTTTTTTCTACTCAAATATTACCATAATTTCATCATGTAGTGGACATTGAAAGGTGTATTTGAATATACATTAACTACAGAATACTGTTCTACTTACTCAGTGTACAATGGGTTCCATGGCATGTTCTCACTAACATTGAAGTTTCCTTTTTCTCCATAACTGCTGGTAAAATACACTCCAGCAACAGATGTGATTTTGTTGCCAGGAAAATGGTCCAAAACATTATCTTCTTTGTGGCTGTAAGACCAGTACCAAGCTTGGGCTCCAATAAGCAGGCCTCCGCCCGCCTTCAAAAATGAGACAATCTCCTCTGCCTGACTGTCATCATAACCAGCTGTACAGAGGACTCCTATACCTTTTTTCAGACTAGTATTTGTCTCTACCTTGTGACCAGAGGTAGAGAGGGTCTGTGCAAGGAGACTCAGGCTGCTATCAACACCAATTACTGCATTTGAGGATGGTTTCAGCCAGGATATTGCATTCTTCAGAAAAGCCATAAATTCTGGTTGGTCTAGATATGATTCATGGGACATGACCACTACCCGGCCCTTCCCATACTTAGAGGCAGCAATGAGGACATGCTTGTCAGGACTCACAAGCACCGGGAATGCGTCATCACCAGTCAGGAGCAGTTTGCAAGGCCGACTGCTCCCAGAGAAATCCAGACTCAGGAGACCATGGACAAGAGAACGGTAATCTTCATTTGCAATCATGTTTTCTGTAAAGAACTAAAATAGAATAGTGAGTGGGTAAATGGAAATTATTACAGAGATTAATGAAGGGGCTTATAGGTAGGTGATACTACATACAGGTGGAACAACCAAGCGAGTATACATTTATAGTTAAGAAATATATACTGTATACAGAATCAAATATGTTTTGAAACATTTTCTAAATTTATCTGTGAAATAATTTGAAAGGTTTATCTTATTGCTTACCGAACTCACTGCAAAAGCCAGTTCACATTTAGCCACAAACTGCAACTTTATTAGTAATTTCTAAATGAAAAGGTGTACATATTACTTCTTAACCAACTCTTCAGTCCATTTCAAATGTGATTGAGATTGATTAAATAAAATTGGGTTTTACAGTATGTTTTAATTTAAATTGCTGTAAAATGCAGTGGTCTGGTGATAACATTAGCACATGTCATCATCCACAATATGTGGCCTCAAAGTTAGACTGCCCCACAGGGTACAGGGGTAATCCCCATGTTACTGCTGTTCCAGTATCCTGCACCTCTACCTGCAATCAGAAGGCAGTCACTAGTTTGTGAGCGGTCACACAACCCTACTCCGCTTCATGCCTCAACCACTGTAACAGTGAGCATAGCTATACCTTCCCTTTTCAACCTACCACAATTCTGGTTAAAGAATTGGACTAGTGATTGGGCAAATACAATGCCACTAGTATGTACATTACTCTGCCAAACCACCGCTGTTATACACTTCCATAATCATCAGTTGGAATGTAAAGAATTATAGAGAAAAGCTTGGATATCCTCCAAGGAGGGGAAGTTGAGAGGGAGATGCCCAGGCAAGAGGAGATGTTCTGCTGGCTGGATAACATTTTGGAGGTGAAGAAACAGGTGATGTCAAGAGTGAAGTGGGATGGATGGAGATGGGGAGTGAGGCAGAGAAGGGAGATGAATGTGGCATAGTGCCGCACAGGGGCGGATTGGCCATTAAAGCCACCGGGAATTTTCCCGGGAGGCCGGCCGACCCTGAGGCCGACAGCTACCTGTGACACTGACTGAATCAGGGGCCGGCCACCGCGGAGTGTACTAGCGCCGGTGGCCGTGCCCGGAAGTGGTCCCCGTCTCCAGCTTTGTTTGCACCCATAGCTGCGCACTTCCTGCTTCAGCATTTTTACCGAGGAGAGGACGGAGGCCAGCCGCAGCGAACACCAGCAGCTCAGGTGGCGGAGCTGCGGCTGGGAAGACAGCGGGGGTGCCAGTCAGTCCGTGGAGTCAAAAGCCAGAGAGAACACCTCCCCCTCCTCCCCGCTGCTGCTGCTCTCAGTGGCTGCTGCTGCCTGTCACACTACAGGCAGCAGCGCGAGCAACATGAAGCCCAGGGCGGCTAAGCTCCTTCCCAGCCCCCATATCCCAACCCCCCTGTACATCAGTCACGATCAGTGAATTGATTGTCAGCAGAGACTTGACAGGGGTCGGAGCTATACGGAATGGATGGGCAGAGCCACGCGGGCCAAGGGGGCGGAGCTACACGGGAGCACAGCACCAGCAGGGATGATGAAAGGAGAGGATGAGGCTGAGCTGCCACACACATTTTAAGGTAAAAAAAAAAGTGTGTGAGAGCAAGTAATACTGTCAGCAAACTATGGGCCTCATTCAGATCTCATCGGTACTGAGTGCATTCGCACGCAGTACCGATGTTGCACGTCTGCGTAGACGGGTATCTCTGCGCATGTGCAGGCGTATCGTGCGTGCACCCACGGCGACCTTTCGGTTCGCCGGATGCACGCACCCATGGGGGGGGGGGGGGCGGAGATGGGGGGGGGGCGCTGGGCTGCCCCATTACCATATTTGAACGCCCAGTGTTCCATGGGCGTTCCCATGAGAACGCTGGGCGTTCTCATAGTAATGAGGCAGTGACGCGGGTGTGGGGGGTGGGTAGCTGACATCACCGGATGTCAGCTGCCCGCCCATATCCGTCCCAGCGTGCACGCAAATGTACACAACTGAAAAGTCACTTATATATGCGTGCACGCTAAACATCATTCGATGGTCAGTGACCATCGAAAGATGTGGGCGGATACCCGAGCCATGCAAATGGATGTTTATGCAAAACATCCATTTGCAGCTGTTCGCCGGGCGGGGTTTGGTGGACTCGCGAACATGCGAACAGCCACACTGACAGTGACAGGCTGGGGCTGCTCAGGGCTTGCCCAGTCCCTGTGTGCGGCCCTGCCTCCTCCGCCTGTCATTGGTGGGTGGCTGCCGTCAATGAGAGTGGACCCGCCTCCTCCTGCACGCTGTTGTACCTGTCCACTGCCTGACCCTCCTCCTCCAGCTTCCTCAACATGGACCATGCCATGCCAAGAATAATGAATAATGGCATGGTGATCCCATAATGTGTAAAATAAAAATATAAGTGATTCCCTGAACAGTGGCAACGCCGCACACAGTGCCCTGCTGGCTGCTGCTATATGCGGCCCCGCCTCATCCCGCCCGGCCTTTCTCCGAGTGACCGAGTCCCATTACTACTGTTCTCCGGGACTCGGTCACTCGGAGAAAGGCCGGGCGGGATGAGGCGGGGCCGCATATAGCAGCAGCCAGCAGGGCACTGTGTGCGGCGTTGCCACTGATCAGGGAATCACTTATATTTTTATTTTACACATTATGGGATCACCATGGCATTATTCATTATTCTTGGCATGGCATGGTCCATGTTGAGGAGGAGGAGGGGGGCAGTGCTGCACCGCTGGGTGCGATTCCGGACTAAGATTGGCTCCGCCCTTTACACCACTCCTTCTGCATGGTCACTGTCTTCCCTCTCTGCCTGGGGTCTCCTGAAGCTCCGCCCCTGGTCAAAGTATGCGATGTATGCCCTTCCAGAGGTATAAATATGGCGCCAAACAGAGCTGTAACCTGCCCTTGGTGGGCGTGGAGGCTGCAGCGGGAGCCATTGGCGAGGCTGTGTGGGAGCAACTCGGGAGGGCTACTGCTAGTGCACATCTTCTCTTTGCTGCCGAGGAAGAGAATCAGGTGAGAGGGTCCTGCCTGTGCATCCATCTATGCCCCATCCATCCATCTCTCTCTCTGTGGCCCCTCACATCCATCTCTATCTCTCTGTGGCCCCTCCCATCCTCTCATCCATCTCTTTGCGGCCCATCGTGTCCGTCCCTCATTCTGTGCCCAATCACGTCAGGCTTTCTCTCTGTGCCCTCTCCCAATGTGTACTGGGCATAATGGCGTCTGTTGTAATGTGTACTGGGCATACCGGCGTGTGCTTTAATGTGTACTGGGCATTACATAGTGTGCTGTAATGTGTACTGGGCATAATGGCATCTGTTGTAATGTGTACTGGGCATACCGGCGTGTGCTTTAATGTGTACTGGGCATAACGGCGTGTGCTTTAATGTGTACTGGGCATTACAGAGTGTGCTGTAATGTGTACTGGGCATACCGGCTTGTGCTTTAATGTGTACTGGGCATTACAGAGTGTGCTGTAATGTGTACTGGGCATAACGGCGTGTGCGATAACATATACTGGGCATTACAGAGTGTGCTGTAATGTGTACTGGGCATAACAGTGTGTGCTGTAATGTGTACTGGGCATAACAGTGTGTGCTGTAATGTGTACTGGGCATAACAGTGTGTGCTGTAATGTGTACTGGGCATAACGGTGTGTGCTGTAATGTGTACTGAGCATAATGGCGTCTGCTGTAATGTGTACTGGGCATAACGGTGTGTGCTATAATATATACTGGACACAACGGCATGTGCTTTAATGTGTACTGGGCATTACAGATTGTGCTGTAATGTGTACTGGGCATATCGGCGTGTGCTATAATGGGGCGTGCTATAACATATACTGGGCATTACAGAGTGCGCTGTAATGTGTACTACTGGGCATGACGGCATCTGCTGTAATGTGTACTGGGCATAACGGTATGTGCTATAACATATACTGGGCATTACAGAGTTTACTTGGCATAATGTCGTGTGCTGTAATGTGTAATGGGCATAACGGCTTCTGCTGTACTGTGTACTGGGCATAACGGTGATGTGATCCTGGTTGGTGTACTGTATATAGTGTTTTCTGGCTCTTTCCAGAGAGAAGCAATGTCCAGTATCAACAGCCTGAAGTTGAGAGTGTGTAAAGTCAGGGGTTAGGGCCAGATGTATCAAGCTTCAAAAGTGATAAAAAGGAGAGTGATAAACAGTCAACCAATCAGCTTCAACCTGTTATTTTTCAAACCCAGTCTATGAAATGACAGGTAGGAGCTAATTGGCTGGTTGTTTATCACTCTCCATTTTATCACTTTTGAAGCTTGATACATCTGGCCCCGTGCCAGACAACCATGGGTCCATCCACATTTTACAGTCTTACCAACCAACACAAGTTAATATTGATGAATCTGATATTCAGACACTATGATGCTTTAGTTTTGCCTGTCAACAATCTATCTAAGTGCATACCTTCCAACTGTCCCACTCATCGCGGGAACGTTGCGGTATTTTGGGACATTCCTGCGTCCCTCCCACCGCCAGCAGTGTCCCGCCGCGGGGGGGGAGGGGTAGTTGGGAGTCCCCCCCTGTCGTCCGTGAATACACACAGCATCTATTCTTGGAGGTAGGGGGGCTGGGGGCTGGGCAGCAGCTTATAGAGCTTCTGGGCATGCCTCCACCGCAGCGAAAAAGGGACGCTGCAGCGCCGTTAGTATAGACCACGCCCCCTTTCCAAGAGGCCAAGCTCCCGGAAATTTGACGCGCCCCCATGTCCCTCACCCGGTGTCTACGAATGTTGGGAGGTATGTAAGTGTAGTGATGTGGTAATCCTGTCTACTGTTATGTTGGCTCCGCCCATTATTGAATTGTTGCCGCCCACATGAGGCCACTTCCAGAAATATTCCAGGGCCAATTTTAGTCCCCAATCCGCCCCTGGTGCCGCATGTCTGAAGGATTGTGAGAACATGGAGGCTTTTAAGGACTCTGTGACTATAGTGTGGGCAGAACTATAGGAATTGAATATAAATTTGAAGTGAACAAGATCCACAAGAATGTATAACTTCCTCCATATGTGTAAGTTAGTGCAGAAGCACCTTTGGATGGAATCTAGTCAGTGCCAGGGTTGGGGTTTTGTCCATTACCAAAGCTAAGCAAGACCATGCTACCTCTGCTGCACAATGAATTGGGACTTAAGAAGAATTTTATTAAGGTGATGGATCAAAACAGATCTATAATCAGCTACCTTATGAATATATTTCCTACATTTAGGGATACTTACATGGTATGTTTATGCTATCCCTATGACCATAATTAGAAGCCTTAAAGTGGGGCATAATTTGTAAGAAGCATTATTGTGTGGGGCATAAATTGGCGTCAGGGGCATAACTGTGCACATGCATATTTTTAAAGGGTGCAGTGTGTGCTGAGCATACAGACCACTGGGGTCCAGGAGGGCCCACACCACAGACCCTGCACCCATTTTTGTCAATAGTTACCCCCGACGATGGCAGACATTTTCCCACTATTTTGAGAATATGCAGTAGACTCTGAAACATAGTTCAAGCTGGAATGAAGGGGGGTGGGGGCTGACAGAGTTTGCAGAAGGGCTTCCTCCTCTGTAGAATGCCCCTGTAAATGTATGTGGCGTAATGTGTAAGGGGTATTACGATCTGCAGCATAATGTGTAAGGGGAATTATGGTATGTGGCATAATGTGTAAATGGCATAAGGTGTGCTGCATAAGGTGTAAGGAAATATATGGTGTTATATATGTGTAAATGGCACTACTTTAAGGAGGAAAAAAAAGGAGAAATAATGTAAGGGGTATGAATCCGGACTTTTTTTCTTCCTGTGGAGGCCATTGTCTGGGTGTGCAAGTTGCAAAACTGAGGGAAAAAGGTAGGCATTTCCTTCAAGGTCATGCTGCCACACCAACTTTGTGAAATAATTCTTACTGTTTTAAACACACACTTTTTTACCTGTTTGCACTGGGAGAAAAATTGCATAGAACCCACCTCGTTTGTTTTACCATGGGGAGGTGCCAGAAACTCAATCAAATTTTACTTTTATTTATGTGTGTGGATTATTAGATAGACAGGGGTAAATTAACTAATATCAGCCTTACAGACGGGTACACATGGGATTGGCCGTATATGGCCCAACAAAACGAATGGAGAATACGGCAAATTTGCAAAGCTGCTGAATTCTCCAGATTCATATTTTCCAATGTTATAGCTGTTCATGTTTCACTGATGTACTTCCGGCTAACAAATACGTATGACCCTGTCCAATGTAAAAAAAAATAGCATAAATAATTTAAAAAAATGGTATGGCGCCGTGGCGCAAAAAAACTGGGTTCCCCCTGTATTTCTGTAACCAGCACCAGGCTCATGCGCTGATCCTGGTTCCAAAAATAAGGGGGACAAAATGAGTAGGGGACCACTGTATTTAAAAAAAACCATCACCAGGCACAAACAGCCAGCAGGCTAATGTCGGGGAGACTTTTTATACAAGCTCCCCTGGCCAAAGCATTAACCCATGGCTGGTCAGCCTGGGGCGGGACCCTGGGGGAGTGGGGACCCCCAAATAAAGGGGTCCCCCCCATTCAGGGAACCCCTCAGCCTGGGCTAAAGCCTGGGGCTGTCCCGGGTGCCCCTGGTACCCAGGCTGACCAGCCATGGGTTAATGCTTTGGCCTGGGGAGCTTGTATAAAAAGTGTCGACCGGTTGTGGCATGACACTGCTGGCTGTTGGAGCCTCATGCTGGTTCTGAAATACGGAGGGCCCCTACGCTTTTTGACCTCCACATTTTTGGAACCAGGACAGACTCAATGAGTCCGGAGCTGGTTTGGCTCAGAAGGGGGGACCCGATGCCGTTTACACATGTGTAAAAAATTTCCATGACCAAAAATTGCCAGATATCACATGTGAATTTCATTTGTACCCCTGAAACCACATTTAATTAAATTTTTGCAATTTTGGGCAACAAAATGCAATTTTAAAACATTTGATTTAATGCAATTTTGGAACGTTACAAAAACTGCATCCTACTACATGACACCCTGTATATCTATGAACTGGAACCAGTCTGGTTTAAATGTTTAAATTAATTGTATTTGTTGTAATTTTTTTAACCCCTTCCTGACAGAGCCAGTTTTTGCGTTCCTGACAGAGCCCTTTTTTTCAAATCTGACATGTCTCACTTAAGTGGGGATAACTTTTTTTTGCTTTTACTTATCCCAGTGATTTTGAGATTGTTTTTTCGTGACACATTGTACTTCAAATTAGTGGTAAATTTGGGTCGATACAGTCTGTGTTTTTTTGTGAAAAATACCAAAATATCGTGAAAAAATGGAAAATTTAGCGATTTGCAAAATGTTAAATTTTCTGCTTGTGAGACAAATAATCTTACCACTCAAAATAGTGAATAACTAACATAGACCATATGTCTACTTTATGTTGACATCATTATTTCAACTTCCTTTTAATTTTTTGGGACACTAGGAGGCTTACAATATGAATAGCAAATTCTCAAATTTTCAAGAAAATTTCAAACACTGATTTTTTTAGGGACCAGTTCAGTTCTGATGTGACTTTGAGGGACTTGTATGTGAGACACCCCCATAAATGATGCCATTTCAAAAACTGCACCCCTCACAGTATTCAAAACAGCATTTTGGAAGTTTGTTAACCCTTTAGGTGTTTCACAGGAATTAAAACAAAGTGTAGGTGAAATTTCAAAATTTATTTTTTTTTGCAGATTTGCAATTTTAATACATTTTTCTAAGGAACACAGTACATTTTACTAGAGAAATGTGACTGAAAATTGATTCCCCCAATTCTTTTGTTTTCATAAATATCCTATATGTGGCCCTAGTGTGCACGGTGACCAAACCACAGGCTTCATAATAGAAGGAGCACCTACTTGATTTTGGAGCCTCCTTTTTATGAGATTATTTTTTAGGCACCATGTAGGTTTCTAGGCACCATAAGATGCTAAAAGTTAGGAACCCCCCCACAAGTGACCCCATTTTGCAAACTACACCCCTCAGGGAATTCATCTAGGGGTATAGTGTACATTTCAAACCCCCAGGGGTTTCACCAATTGTGGTACAACTGGGCAGTGAAAATGAAAAATTATTTTTTTTACACAAAAATACAGTTCTGGCTCCAAATTTGTCATTTTCAGAAGGTATGAAGGAGACAAAGCACCCCAAAATCTGTGCCCCAATTTCTCCCGAGTACGGCAATGCCTCACATGTGACCAAAAAATACCAGTTGGGTGCATGGCAGGACTCAGAAGGGAAGGAGTGATTTTTGGATTTTGCAGCTCAGATTCTGGTGGAATTTTGGTGGGTGCTATGTCGCATTAGCAAGACCCCCAAAGCACCAATACAGTGGAACCCCCCCACAAGTGACCCCATTTTGCAAAGTACACCCCTCAGGGAATTCATCTAGGGGTATAGTGTACATTTCAAACCCCCAGGGGTTTCACCAATTTTGATACAAGTGGGCAGTGAAAATGAAAAATTACATTTTTTTACACAAAAATGCAGTTCTGGCTCAAAATTTTTCATTTTCAGAAGGTATGAAGGAGAAAAAGCACCCCAAAATCTGTGCCCCAATTTCTCCCGAGTACGGCAATGCCTCACATGTGACCAAAAAATACCAGTTGGGTGCATGGCAGGACTCAGAAGGGAAGGAGTGATTTTTGGATTTTGCAGCACAGATTCTGGTGGAATGAATGGTGGGTGCTATGTTGCACCAATACAGTGGAACCCCCCCACAAGTCACCCCATTTTGCAAAGTACACCCCTCAGGGAATTCATCTAGGGGTATAGTGTACATTTCAAACCCCCAGGGGTTTCACCAATTTTGATACAAGTGGGCAGTGAAAATGAAAAATTACATTTTTTTACACAAAAATGCAGTTCTGGCTCAAAATCTTTCATTTTCAGAAGGTATGAAGGAGAAAAAGCACCCCAAAATATGTGCCCCAATTTCTCCCGAGTACGGAAATGCCTCACATGTGACCAAAAAATACCAGTTGGGTGCATGGCAGGACTCAGAACGGAAGGAGTGATTTTTGGATTTTGCGGCTCAGATTCTGGTGGAATTTTGGTGGGTGCTATGTCGCATTAGCAAGACCCCCCAAGCACCAATACAGTGGAACCCCCCCACAAGTCACCCCATTTTGAAAACTACACCCCTCAGGGAATTCATCTAGGGGTATAGTGTACATTTCAAACCCCCAGGGGTTTCACCAATTTTGATACAAGTGGGCAGTGAAAATGAAAAATTACATTTTTTACACAAAAATGCAGTTCTGGCTCGAAATTTTTCATTTTCAGAAGGTATGAAGGAGAAAAAGCACCCCAAAATCTGTGCCCCAATTTCTCCCGAGTACGGCAATGCCTCACATGTGACCAAAAAATACCAGTTGGGTGCATGGCAGGACTCAGAACGGAAGGAGTGATTTTTGGATTTTGCAGCTCAGATTCTGGTGGAATTTTGGTGGGTGCTATGTCGCATTAGCAAGACCCCCCAAGCACCAATACAGTGGAACCCCCCCACAAGTCACCCCATTTTGAAAACTACACCCCTCAGGGAATTCATCTAGGGGTATAGTGTACATTTCAAACCCCCAGGGGTTTCACCAATTTTGATACAAGTGGGCAGTGAAAATGAAAAATTACATTTTTTTACACAAAAATGCAGTTCTGGCTCAAAATTTTTCATTTTCAGAAGGTATGAAGGAGAAAAAGCACCCCAAAATCTGTGCCCCAATTTCTCCCGAGTACGGAAATGCCTCACATGTGACCAAAAAATACCAGTTGGGTGCATGGCAGGACTCAGAACGGAAGGAGTGATTTTTGGATTTTGCAGCACAGATTTTGGTGGAATGAATGGTGGGTGCTATGTTGCACCAATACAGTGGAACCCCCCCACAAGTCACCCCATTTTGCAAAGTACACCCCTCAGGGAATTCATCTAGGGGTATAGTGTACATTTCAAACCCCCAGGGGTTTCACCAATTTTGATACAAGTGGGCAGTGAAAATGAAAAATTACATTTTTTTACACAAAAATGCAGTTCTGGCTCAAAATTTTTTCATTTTCAGAAGGTATGAAGGAGACAAAGCACCCCAAAATCTGTGCCCCAATTTCTCCCGAGTACGGCAATGCCTCACATGTGACCAAAAAATACCATTTGGGTGCATGGCAGGACTCAGAAGGGAAGGAGTGATTTTTGGATTTTGCAGCTCAGATTCTGGTGGAATTTTGGTGGGTGCTATGTCGCATTAGCAAGACCCCCCAAGCACCAATACAGTGGAACCCCCCCACAAGTGACCCCATTTTGCAAACTACACCCCTCAGGGAATTCATCTAGGGGTATAGTGTACATTTCAAACCCCCAGGGGTTTCACCAATTTTGATACAAGTGGGCAGTGAACATGAAAAATTACATTTTTTACACAAAAATGCAGTTCTGGCTCAAAATTTTTCATTTTCAGAAGGTATGAAGGAGAAAAAGCACCCCAAAATCTGTGCCCCAATTTCTCCCGAGTACGGCAATGCCTCACATGTGACCAAAAAATACCAGTTGGGTGCATGGCAGGACTCAAAAGGGAAGGAGTGATTTTTGGATTTTGCAGCTCAGATTCTGGTGGAATTTTGGTGGGTGCTATGTCGCATTAGCAAGACCCCCCAAGCACCAATACAGTGGAACCCCCCCACAAGTGACCCCATTTTGCAAACTACACCCCTCAGGGAATTCATCTAGGGGTATAGTGTACATTTAAAACCCCCAGGGGTTTCACCAATTTTGATACAAGTGGGCAGTGAAAATGAAAAATTACATTTTTTACACAAAAATGCAGTTCTGGCTCAAAATTTTTCATTTTCAGAAGGTATGAAGGAGAAAAAGCACCCCAAAATCTGTGCCCCAATTTCTCCCGAGTACGGCAATGCCTCACATGTGACCAAAAAATACCAGTTGGGTGCATGGCAGGACTCAGAAGGGAAGGAGTGATTTTTGGATTTTGCAGCACAGATTCTGGTGGAATGAATGGTGGGTGCTATGTTGCACCAATACAGTGGAACCCCCCCACAAGTCACCCCATTTTGCAAACTACACCCCTCAGGGAATTCATCTAGGGGTATAGTGTACATTTCAAACCCCCAGGGGTTTCACCAATTTTGATACAAGTGGGCAGTGAAAATGAAAAATTACATTTTTTTACACAAAAATGCAGTTCTGGCTCAAAATTTTTCATTTTCACAAGGAATGAAGGAGACAAAGCACCCCAAAATCTGTGCCCCAATTTCTCCCGAGTACGGCAATGCCTCATGTGTGACCAAAAAGTGGCAGGACTCAGAAGGGAAGGAGTGATATTTGGATTTTGCAGCACAAATTCTGGTGGAATGATGGTGGGTGCTATGTCGCATTAGCAAGACCCCCAAAGCACCAATACAGTGGAACCCCCCCACAAGTGACCCCATTTTGCAAACTACACCCCTCAGGGAATTCATCTAGGGGTATAGTGTACATTTCAAACCCCCAGGGGTTTCACCAATTTTGATAAAACTGGGCAGTGAACATGAAAAATTACATTTTTTTACACAAAAATGCAGTTCTGGCTCAAAATTTTTCATTTTCACAAGGAATGAAGGAGACAAAGCACCCCAAAATCTGTGCCCCAATTTCTCCCGAGTACGGCAATGCCTCACATGTGACCAAAAAATACCAGTTGGGTGCATGGCAGGACTCAGAAGGGAAGGAGTGATTTTTGGATTTTGCGGCTCAGATTCTGGTGGAATGAATGGTGGGTGCTATGTGGCATTAGCAAGACCCCCGAAGCACGGTGAAATTATGAACCTAATATTCCATAGATGTGTGGTATATTTTAAAACACTCCTTTATACATAGGCCGGGTTTGTCGGGGCAAGTGTCACACTGGAAAATAGTTTGCTTTCTTATTCCCTTTTTATAGCAAACTTTGCACCTTTTTTGTGTCCTGCCCTTTTTTCCAGTGGAGGGGATTTCATCAGGAAAATGCTGCCCTGGTACAATACGGGGGCCAGTACTAGAAGTACTGGGGCCCTCTGCCTGCTGGTTCCCAAATATTAGGCCCTTTATGACTTCCTCTTGAAAGTGCATAAATGTCCCCCTCTGGCCGGTAGAACGGAATAGCACGTAAGCGTTATACAGTGCCATCTGGATGATATACACGGCCACCTTCTTGTACCAGATTTTTGTTTTCCGCAGGGCACTGTACGGCTTCAGTACCTGATCTGAAAGATCCACTCCGCCCATGTACCTATTGTAATCCAGGATACAATTAGGTTTTGAGGTGTGGGTACTGGTACCTCGTACAGGGACGGAGGTGGTACTGTCTCCGTGAATTGTTGTCAGTATAAGGACATCCCTCTTGTCCTTATATTTGACCAACAACATATTTTCGTTGCATATTCCCCTGCTTTCACCCCTTCTCATTACTTGGGCAATGTGCGTTTTTGGGAGGCCTCTTTGGTTCTTGCGCACAGTACCGCAAGCTGCTGTACCTCTTGAACCAAGGGCCTTAAACAGGGGGATGCTAGTGTAAAAGTTATCCACATAGAGGTGATAACCTTTATCCAGGAAGGGGTGCACTAAATCCCAGACAATTTTCCCACTAACACCTACGAGGGAGGGGGGGCATTCTGGCGGTTCAATTCTTGAATCCTTCCCTTCATAAACCCTAAACCTGTGGGTGTACCCTGAGGTGCTTTCACACAGTTTATACATTTTTATGCCATACCTTGCCCTCTTACTGGGAAGGTACTGGCGGAATTTAACCCTTCCTTTAAAATGTATAAGGGACTCGTCGATACAAATAAATTTTTCAGGGATGTACACCTCTTCAAATTTGGCACTGAAATGATCAATGACCGGCCTGACTTTGAATAGCCGGTCAAAGGTGGGATCATCTCTGGGTGGGCACTGTGCATTATCGGTGTAATGTATAAATTTAAGAATTGTCTCAAATCGAGTCCGGGTCATGGCCATACGGTAAAATGGAGTACTGTACAGAACATCTGTACTCCAATATTGCCTAATTTCTGGCTTTTTTACTATGCCCATATGAAACACCAGACCCCAAAACGTCATCATCTCTACTGCATCTACAGGGGTCCACCTAGCAAATGATGACGTGGGGTTTTGAGCAATAAACTGCTGGGCATATAAATTAGTTTGGTCCACCATTAAATTTACAAAATCATCAGAGAAAAATAATTTGAAAAAGTCAATTTCTCTGAGACCTGTGGAATCAAATTGGATTCCTGGCATGGCCAAAAACTCAGGAACCTGGGGCTCAAAATTGTCTGGTGGTGGGGTCCATACGAGATCAATTGTTTGGGGGGGGGTCTCAGCTGCTCTACGGGGGCGTCTTTGAGGGGGTCCCTCATCATCAGAGGAGGAAGAGGAGCTTAAGGCGAATCCTTCAAATTCCCCGCTTGCATCACTGGCTGTGTCAGAGTCAGAAGCAAGCAGGGCATATGCCTCCTCCGCTGAATACATTCTTCTGGATGACTGTGATGACATTTGGGAGGACATTTGGGAGGACATTTGGGATGCCATTTTTATTTTTGTGTTACTGGTAGTGAAATGTTTCAACACGTGTATAGTGTAGGGGGGGGTACAAACTTTATTTCAACCCGGGGGATATGTAGTGTGTATGTAGTGCAGAAAAAAAAAAAATACTTTATACCAATAAAAAAAAAAAAAAATGAAGGGGTTAAAAATAAAAAATTGAAGGGGTTAAAAAAAAAAAAAAAAGGTCCTGCGCCAAAAATTGAAAAAAGCTGATCAGTGATGTACGTCACTGATCAGCGCACAGTGGCCACAGGACACCCACAAAATCACAGTGTGTGTAAAAAAAAAATTAAAAAAAGACCCCACAGCACTCACAAAAAAAAAAAAAGGTGATCAGTGATGCGACACTGATTACCAGTGAGGTGCAGCAGGTGCACAACCTTTGGTGCAACTGACAGGTATATATATAAAAAAAAAAAAAACCTCTGCACCCCCAAAAAAGTTGCTGATCACCTCAGATATAGTGATCAGCACAAAAGGCGGGGGCAGCAGACACAAAATTTAGCACTCTCTGTCACTCTCTATCACTCTCTGTCACTATCTCTCACTATCTATCACTCTAGGACACTAAAAAACCTGCACCCCCAAAAAGGGGGGGTAGCAGACACAAAATATACACTCTCTATCACTCTCTGTCACTATCTCTCTCTATCTCTCACTATCTATCACTATCTATCACTATCTATCACTCTATGACACTACAGCAGCAGCACTGACAGGTATATCTATATATAAAAAAAAACCTGCGCCCCCAAAAAGTTGCTGATCAGTTAATTTATACTGATCAGCACAAAAGGAGGGGGCAGCAGTCAGTTATATAAAAAATATATAGCACAATCTGTCACTATCTCTCTCTATCTCTCTCTCTCTATCTCTCTCTATCTCTCTATAACTATCACACTGCAGCAGCACAAAATATAGCACTCTGTCACTAGGCCTCTCTATCTATCTCTCTCTCTCTATCTCTCTCTATCTCTCTATCTCTCTCTCTCTATCTATAACTATATCACACTGCAGCAGCACAAAATATAGCACTCTCTGACACTATCTCTCTTTCTATCTCTCTCTATCTCTCTCTATCTCTCTATCTCTCTCTATCTATCTCTCTATCTAGCTATTACACTGCAGCAGCACAATTTCACAGCACAGGAAGGCACAAGTAGCAACAGGATCCAGGAAGCATCCAGCACACTACTAGGCACAGATCAAGCAGTGATCAAGCAGCGATGAAGCAGTGATCAGGTAAGTATGGAGCAAGGTTCTGGTCAGTATATGGCGGCAGGTGGCACGGTGACCGCACTGCACGCTATTCCAGACCGGAATGGCGTCTGCAGTGCAGTCACCGTTAGTTTAAACCCCCCTCCATGGCTGTGATTGGTCCGTCGGTCCGACGGACCAATCACGGCCTTTGGGGGCGGGCGGGGTGAGGTGGGGTGACACCAGTGTCACCCTTACACCCCGCGGTGATTGGTGCTGTACTTTACAGCACCAATCACCTCCGATCCCGTGTCACCGGCGAACGTTATTCGCCGGTGACACAGGAAAACGCTGTAATTGGCTGTTCACACTGAACAGCCAATCACAGCGATCGCCGACGGGGGGCGGCATCGCAGCCCCCCCTGGGCATGCACGGACATGTCTGCTGTCAGGGACAGCAGACATGTTGAAACTGTCACCGCGTCTATAGACGCGGTGACAGTTTAAATCCATGACGTACATTTACGCCATGTGTCGGGAAGTGCTTCCCGACCATGACGTAAATGTACGTCAAATGTCGGGAAGGGGTTAAATAAAAAAAATGGTCTCCATTCAATGTTGAACGATTTTAATGTTCTTATTTTAAAGTGGCACACCATTGGATCTTTTACAGAAATTGTTCAGGAATGTTGGCGCTATCTGAGATTGTGCAGCTAGGGAACAGGTGAAATTGGTCTTTGTCAATCACCAATGATAGAAATAGTACTGCAAGAGATATCACACAGTGCCCATAAGCGCTATCTCCGTTAACATGTGACAAGTGACACCCTATGATAAAGATGGAGTACAATACATAACTTATATAGAAACACAGGTGACTGCTGCTTCCAAAGTTCCAATTGAATAACACGTGTTTCAAATCTGAAAAAGATATCTCCAAAAATCCCAATAGTGGAATTCTTGGAGGGAAAAAGCAACAATCTAGTGTAGTATTTTTGACCAGAGGATGCTTTTATTTGATAGATGCACTCACAATTCACCAATAAAATGAAAGCACATCAAATTATCCTCAAGGC
Organism: Crinia signifera; assembly: GCF_055691185.1. Taxonomy (NCBI): domain Eukaryota; kingdom Metazoa; phylum Chordata; class Amphibia; order Anura; family Myobatrachidae; genus Crinia; species Crinia signifera. The sequence goes on from NC_139220.1 coordinate 185,331,076, forward strand.
ATATGACTGGCATATGACTGGGATAATGTGTGCTTCCTGTAAATAAATATTTTGCTATTTTTATTACCTACTGCACCAATGGTATTTTTCCTGTTTGGTCTCCGTCACACCCATCAAAAACCCTGGAGGGTGTGGAGACTTGTTATTACAGGTTTCGAGTGCTCTCATATGGTCACTGGAATTTATATGGAATAAGCCCAGCTGTCATATGCCTTGAGGATAATTTGACGTGCCTTCATTTTATCGGTGAATTGTGAGTGCATCTATCAAATAAAAGCATCCTCTGGTCAAAAATACTACACTAGATTGTTGCTTTTTCCCTCCAAGAATTCCACTATTGGGATTTTTGGAGCTATCTTTTTCAGATTTGAAACAAGTGTTATTCAATTGGAACTTTGGAAGCAGCAGTCACCTGTGTTTCTATATAAGTTATGTATTGTACTCCATCTTTATCATAGGGTGTCACTTGTCACATGTTAACAGAGATAGCGCTTACGGGCACTGTATGATATCTCTTGCAACACCATTGAATCTGCTACTAGCGCTAGGGCTGTTGAGCCTGACTAGATGTTGGCCGTGAAAAGGTTAAGGGACAATCGAAGTTTGAATATGGGTTTAATCGGATGACCCCTTAAAAGCTGTCATAAAGGTCCATGTTATTTCTGTTGTTTTCATGCATTATGATATGTCATTGGAAAGCGTATGACTTTCTGAATGCAACCAGGGCCGCTGAAAGCAACCAGGGTCGCTGAATGCAACCAGGGTTGCTGAAAGCACCAGCGGGCCCCAGAAAAAAAGGGTCATGGCCAGCAGGAGGGGACATGGCCAGCTGCAGCAGGAGGGGAGAAAGACTGTGCTGCTGTGGCAGCCTCTGCTCTCCACCCCCAATGTCGGTCTCTGCAGCAGGGGGAGGGGCGCGGGACCCAAACCCCTCCAACAGACCTGGCCCCGGGTGAAAAGTATCCCCTCCACTCCTCTCTCGACACCACTGAATACAATACAATAAACAGACTCCCTTAAGTGGACCCTTAACCCCTTAATTGGTGGGTTTTCCTGGGGCAGGACAAACCTACCAGGGCAGGGTTGTCCTTCCCCAAAAATACTCCCCACAGAAGGGGCAGCGGCTGCCTTCTGCAGCAGCCCCTCTACCCTGGGGCTGCTGCTGGCTTCAGCTGTTTCTGGCCGCTTGGATTAGTTTGGGGCTGTTTGGGGGGGGGGGTGTCTCGGGAGCACTCAGGTGTTTGGATGCTCAGCTGTTCATCTAGTCAGCCATTCCTGTGTTTGGACGCCCAAACACACAAACGGCTGAGCATGGCTGAACCTCCCGGAGCGACGACGGGGTGAATCAGCAACAGGGAAGATGGTTCACCACTGGAGGCACCACTGTGCACCCTTTATTTACAGTGGCATGCACAGAAATTTCTCGAAAGAGCTGCTTCTTCAGCGCAGCTCAGCCTGATAAATTTCCAGCCATACCACCAAAGGGGTTAAAGACCTATAAGGGTCCATTAAATGAAAGACATTGTCACTTTACAAAAATTTAAAAGAAAATTTACAAAAAAGTTGGATGGGCCTTAAGAGTAGTAATACTGTAGATCAAATTGGTTGTTATGGGTAATATCCCATATTCAATAAAAATCCCATCTAAATAAATTTACCACTTAAAGAAGGAGCCCAGTGGCAAACACAGGATTTTTAGAGGGGGGTTTCCAAATGTAATCCAAAATCTCTCACTCTGGAAGAAAGGTAACAACCCTGAAAATTGTTCTTTTTATACACTGAATACTGTATGGAATACAGTATTAATATTTAACAGTACAGATAGTCTATAGCAAGGGTGCTCAAACTATATTGCTCCGGGACTCCGTCAAACAATAAAAATTATTACAGGACCCCAGTAAGTTACTACTGAATGGCCGCCACATGTGTGGTCAGTGAAGTGAAGTGACCACTTTTGTGACAGGGAGGCAGTGGGTAATGGGGGGATGGAAAAGTGTGACATGTTGGGACTTGTGGTTCTCCAAGTCCCTGCATGCAGTGCAAGCTTGCTGGGACTTGTAGTTCCACAAAATTACACAATAGTTTATTTTTATATTAACCATTTATCAGCCCAATGCCAATCGGCCCAGGGGCACTGGGGAAACTTCCCCCAGCTTGGACATTACCCTGTTGGCTGTTTGGGCCCGGTGCTAGTTGCCAAAATACAGGGGACACCTACTCATTTTGTTCCCTGTATTTTTGGAACCTTGAGTCTGATGCTGCTTTTAGATAACCTGGGGATCCCCTATGTTTTTTGACCCCTAAATTTCCAAAACCAGGACCGGTTCTTTGAGCCCGGGGGTGGTTATGCACAAATTAATTCATTCACACATTTTCATGCCTAAACTTTGCACATTTTCAGGACTAAAAATCCGACCACATCGCACCATATAGCGTTTTTCAGTCACAAATTTGCATCCCATTAAATAGTTGATTTTTTTTATATTGAATGCCAACCTACTGACTGTATGAACCAGAACCAAAACAAGATACAGTAACTAGTCAAGAACCAGAATTGAGAACCATGAATAAAAAAACTAGTATTTTCCCTTCCTAACGTAAAAAACAAGTATTTCTGGTTTGTTTCCTTTTACATAATGTCACAATAGGATGTTTGTAATGAGGTTGAAATTTGCTCATATGATCTATTTTCCATGAAAAACAAGTATGGGCACAATGATTGGACCCATTAAGTTATGGTGATGTCAGTTGCTACGGAATATATGGAACTTTTAAATATTTATGATTATCTTACTATAGATTGTAAGATCAGCAGAGTTGACAAAGCATAAATGTCCCACAGCATTGAGGTGGTGGGTTCTATGCCTTGTCATAGTCAATCTATGCATAACTTGTATTTGTGCTTGCATGCGTCTCTTCCCACACTCCCATGCAGATAGGTTAAATGGCTGCTGAGTAGAAAATGAACCTTAAAAGCTGGCAGCCATTATTGCGATATGACCATTTTTATGCGACTTTGGGATTTTTTCTGACGCATTGCATGAGAAGTAATTTTCCTGCAATTGCGAGGTGCATTCCCATGTGCCTTGCATCACAGTCGCAGATCCTACAGGCTGCCATGAATATTTATTACAGCCCATAGTCCCTGCTGGAATCGCATTTGATACATTGAGTGGTATTCAATTGTTCTATCGAATTGTGCTAGCTTCTAATGTGATGGGAGATTGTGGAGCAATATTCAATTGATCTATTGTTTTGTGCATATCGTGCTCATTTTGGTCAATTTTAGCAATACATTCACACATTTCCACTCACCACCCCTGGACATAGTAAGCTTAAATACTGGTGAAAAACAAGTGAATACCGCCCACTGTGTACAAAAAGACTGTGTACAATGTATTGTATGCGATCCTGCTGCGCATAAGTTGATGGGTGAGGTGGTGGGGTATCTGAAGGCCCTAGTGGATGGGGGCGTGTATACGCATAGTAGGGAATATAGATTTTAAACTCCACTGGAGCTGATTGAGTGAATTATTCCCTGTAAAAGCGCTGAAGGACAAGTGTAAGCTATATAAATAACTGTCAATTAATAACAAATTTAATGAGAGAGGGACCATCTTACCTTTCTGTCTTTTAATAGTATTGTTCTCAAACTGTGGTTCCAAATGTAAAGGGCAACAGAAAGAATATGTAGGCACTAAATAATAAGTGTTAATATATCTATATCTTACTTGCACAAAGTTTATTTAAAAAAAAAAAAGACTTTCTTCATTTATCTACTAATCTTCAATGGTGCTCTAGCCAATCAGCCCCCAATGGCCACACATTTGAACAATGGCAGTTAGGGGCTGATTGTTTTCAGCACCATTTAGGATTAGTAACGACAATTAGTTTTCACTCCATATTAAATGTGCCGCTAAATATCAAACTCTACAGTTTAATGTAAAATCTAAAAAAAAAAAATAGAAGTCTTCTGTCAGCATCTAAGCTGCAAATTTCAATTGGCAGCCCTTTCACTATCTACTCTGTTTCACTCTGATAAGCTTCTAGTTTATGCCATATTTCGCATAAAAAGAAATCCTATTGTCAACATCATTCCTCTCTGCTTTGGCAAGGAACAGAATATAACGAGATACAGGAGAGAGAGAGAGAGATAGAGAAAGAGAGAGAGAGAGAGAGATAGATTATCATACATACATGAGTTGTCACAGCAGCTGCCTGGAGTGGACTGTGAAAGTGACGGTGCAGACAGTACTGTATATCTGAATAGGGTCAGATAGAAAAGGTGTGGCATTCAGACTAGTAGCCAGTACTGCAAACGTGGACGGGGCAGAGGGACGGAACAGGAGGGGAATAGAGACAAAATAGCTGCAGGGTAGTTGTGTCCATATCTACGTGTAACAGATGTTGTGTAGATCTTGGTTTGCAGATAGATCTGGGTGTAACAGAAGTTTCCTGTAAAACTACTTAAACACTAGATAACCAATATCAACTGTTTTCCATCAAACTTTCATTATTATAGTCTGTAAAGTGCAAATCCATAGAAAGCATTCATGCTAGAAAATCTTTAAAAGTAGAAATCCATGTTTACTTTCAAATAAAGAATAAAATTGTTCTATAAAAATGGCCCATTGTGCATCCTGGAAATACAGGGTATGCAGCCATTAGGTGGACAGTGTATAGGTCAACAGTCAAAAGATCGACATGCATTAGTGCGACATAGTCAAAAGGTCAACACAACCAAATGGCTGACCTGGAAAAAGGTCGACCATTTGTTTTTGTTTTTTTTAAACCACCTTGTTCATACTTTTCCATACCCAGTGAGCATAGAGGTAGTATTATAATAGTGTGCCGAGCGCAGCGGTTCACTACTACATTGCACATGTTGACCAACAACATTAATAACCCTGAGGAAGCTTGGTGAAACGGTCGTTGGCTACCAATGACCTCAGCCCCCAATCATATGCCTCTAAAAAATGCACTTTACGTTGTAGAAATGAAATGAAATGAAATGTATGTGTTATGTTAAAAGTCTGTACCAATAGCTGAGATAGAGCGGCAGAAGTAGCGTGGGCGCGTGTCTGGCTGACAGGAGCCGGCTTACAGTCTCCGTGCAGCCTGTGAGACACGGAGCTGCTTAGATATACATAATAGACAGCAGCGGTATGAGTGTATTATTTGGCTTTCTATAGCCAACTCATAACCGCGGGGATACTGTCTCACAAGCCTGCAATAAGGCAATAATAAACGCTGTGAGCGATAACAGCGTATGTTAAATAACTGTCAGCGGTAGCCGCACTGGTATTTATAATAAACAGCGGTGGTATGAGTATATTTTCTGGCTGATCACAGCCGACTCATAGCCACTAGAGATCTGTTCAAATAAACCCAGAATACGTCAATAAAAACATAACGCTGTAGGCAGCAGTAACATTTATTAATTAACTATCAGCAGCAGTAATTTCATATTGACAGCGGCGGTATGAGTATATTTTCTGGCTTCTTATAGCCAACTCATAGCCACCGGAGAACTGTCCTATAAGCCCACAATACAGCAACAACATAACGCTGAGGGCAATAATAACAGCTGTAAAGTAACTGTCAATGACAGTTTTTTCACATAGACTACGACGGTATGAGTATACACTCTGGCTTGTTACAGCCAACTCATAGCTGCCGGAAAACTGTCTAATAAAGCCCACAAATACAGCAACAATAAATGCTGTGGGCAGCAATTATAATTGTGAAATAACTGTCAATAGCAGTATTCTCACTACCGCAACATACCAAACGTAAAAATAACCATTCATCTTTATCTTATGAGCTGGGGTGTATGACTATCACTTATAAAACATACATACCAGATATAGCTCAGCATATGTATGTTTACAAAGCAATATCTGCACGTCAATAAACAAGTGCAGAATGGTTATACTTTATATATATTATAACTGCACAATCCGTGAGAAGTGAACCTAGGCATTTGGTATTACAACACTTAGTGCAGGAGGCACTAATACTGTGTATTAAAGTAACTGTCAGTTAAAATACTCCAAGAAGCCACTTTGTATAAAGCAGAAAGGCTATCAGACACCTACCAAATTAGGAGCTGGGTTATACAATTGCTTACTAAATAGCATTAATACCAGATATAGCTCAAAGTGTCTGTACAATACAAAACCATAATCTGTGTAACAAATAGACAAATGTTTGGCCGTGGAGACAAATACAACGACAGAGAATCATAATACAAACAAATACCTATTTAATACGGGAGCACGGAATAAAGAGGTTATTAATTATCTATTACCTCTGTGCAATTGATAAAAATTAAATCTTAAGCACTGTAATACACAAATACAGTTGGCATTACCTGCGGTTATGTGAAATGCTGCTAACAGAAATAAATAAACATCAATATAATTTCTGACAGCTAACCCACGTCTTCTGTCAGCCCACAAAGTATAATCTACTATCATAGATAAACTAGAGTACAGCTGCATTTAAAAGATATATATATAATAAACAACAGAGAAACAAACCGTACCTCTCTCTGCAATAATATTTGACAAAGATCTGTCTGCAGACAATATAAGATGTCAGTTTGATTATATCAATTGAATGTAACAAAATATAACTCAAAACATACACATTAGTCTGAGAGATTCAGAGAAAACAAGGGCCCTTATTCTGATTGACGCGGACTTTACCGCATACTTTCGGATCGCGTCTTTACGGCGTCTGCGCATGCGTGGAGAACGCAACGCGCATGTGCCACGCCTTGACTCGGTACCAGTTCGGCCAAATCCCGTCCAGAACTGTTCACCGCTATCATTCGGGAAATAGGGGCGTATTATGGGCGTCATGCGGAATGACACATGGGCGTAGTTTCAAAGTGGGCAAAACGGGGCGGAAACATGGGCGGACACGGGGGAGTACACTTATGTTGGGGGGCGTACATTCGGAAACCACTCCGAATGCACGCGATCAAAAAGGGCAGAAATGTGCGGTGTCCACAAGTGTACTATTGCTTTGCGGACACCACTCGTTCATGCGGTAGGCGAACGTACGCCTAATGACTACAACCATTAACACCTGAACCCAATAGAATCTACTCCTTTACTCATTACTCACTAATAGGCCGCTTGTCAGTGCTTTAATTGAAACCATTGCTGCTTCAAGGAAACCTTACTAGTCCCCCACATATGCTGTACTTGTCAGACACTTTCAAACTGCTAACAATGGACATGACAGAATATTAATACTATCAATACACATGTGTATTTGACATGTACTCATGAAACCACACATTTTGGGTAAAGTAAACACATTTATTTATATTCATGTCACAGTCAATGCCAGTGTGATGCATTGCAGAATTGACATAATAGTGGGTTGTTTGGCGTAAATACTCCGCTTACGGGCGGTAGCACCGCTTGGCTCCCGTTCGGATGCGGTATTTCCGAGCATACTCTGTAATACCGTGCAGAATCGGAGTGTTTCTCCCGCACACGCATGGTTTGTATGTCGTCCGTAAACACGCCCTGTTCTTAAAGAGTGAGTCCGTCCGAATGCGGAGGACACGTGGGCGTTTCTACGGACGATGGCCGCACGCGGCAAAACGCCGTGGCGTGCGGACCGCTCCGTAAGAATGCGGGAATATCCGCACCGATCAGAATAAGGGCCAAGATCTGATACATAAAGATCCAGTACATAATAAAAATTCGCAACATTTAAGCACAAAAGTATTTCTTCCCTAAATTGAACAGGGAGAAAAATGCTAATACAAAGCATATAAGAGGCATACAGGGATAAAAGAACCCTATAATATTTTTGTTTGGGGAGCAGAGGTCATTGATATTTTAAACTTTATTTCTTTCTTTATCTTTCTATATTTTAAATATTTCACCTTTTAATGAACAAAATAAAAGTTACATCTTAAAAATAAACATTGTGATTGTCAGTGCACTTACAATATACTTACTTTTCTTGTAAAAATGTGTGTCTTGTTCTAAGTAGTAGGTGGCACCTCCTTTTTTGAGATAAAATATACAGGGGAACTTCCCAAAGGAATTCTTATATTAGAGGAGATAGGACAATCGTACAAATAGAAAAGACTGGTGCGGGAATCATCCTTTGTGTTTGTAAACATTAATAACTTGTGTTGACCTTTTCCCATGTTGACCTTTTGCTTGTGTCCAACTTTTGACCATGTCGACCTAACGCATTTCAACATTTTTCATGTGTTGACCTTCTGCCCAGTGGCGTAGCTACAGACAGTGCAGCTGATATGGGGCCTAGCATCTTGAGCGTCCCCAAGGCAATCCCCTGCACCCTCTTATATTTTTTTTTATACTTGTCATTTTTACTTTTTAATACAAAGTAACTTATATAGTGCAGCATATTCCGTTGCGCTTTACAATTAGAAACAACAGTGATAAAACAGACTGAGGAGAAACAAAGGCAGATGTATTAAGCCTTAACAAGAGATAAATGCAAGGGTGATAAGGAGAGATAAATGTCCAGCCAATCACCTGCTAACTGCCATGTTACAAGCTGTGTTTGAAAAAAGTCAGTAAGGAGCTGATTGGCTGGACGTTTATCTCTCCTTATCACCCTTGCATTTATCTCTTGTTAAGGCTTAATACATCTGCCCCAAAGTGACAGGAGTGCCCTGGTCGCAAGCTTACAATACAAAGGGAAATTGGAGGGATACATAAGGCTAGGATTTAGCATGGCAGTCCCACCAGATTACAAGACAGTCCCAATGGGATGCAATTAGCTATGACTGCTACTGGAGGTTATATGGCCGTTCTGGGATACGTTTTTTTCAGGGAACGCTTGAAAGTTTGGAGGCTAGAGCAGAGTCTTAATGGAAGGGCATTCCATGGTGGGTGCTGCCCTACAATAATCCTGTAAGTGTAAGTGGGAGCAAGTAATAAGTGTGGATGAGAGACGCAGATCTTGTGCAGAGCGGAGAGGTCGGGTGGGGATATATTTTGAGATAAGCAAAGATATATAAATCACTGTAGTAAGAGTAATGGCTTTGTATGTAAGTAGAAGTATTTTATATTGAATGTGGTAATATACAGGCAACCAATGGAGGGACTGGCAGAGCGGATCAGCAGACGTTGAATGTCTAGCCAGGAAAATCAGCCTAGCAGTAGCATTCAAAATGGATTGTAGTGGTGAGAGTCTTTTATTAGGAAGACCGGTAAGGAGGCTATTGCAATAGTCAATGCAGGATATAATGTGTGCATGGATTAGAGTTTTTGCAGTGTCTTGTGTAAGGTATGGATGCATTTTGGATATGTTTTTTAGATGCATGTAACATGATTTAGAGACAGATTGAATGTGGAGATTAAGTACAGTCAAGGATGACCCCTAGGAGCAAGCTTGAGGAGTAGGATTAATTGTGTTCTCTACAGTGATCGAGATACCAGGTTGGTAACTACTCTTGGAAAAAGTGTGTGATCGGTGCGATACTACAAGAAAAGGTATCAGTCCACTGCTATACTATACTCAATGGAGATACAATACCTGGACCCATTTACCCTCATGGTAGTATGCTTGCTTTGGTACTTATGTATTATCTGGGCTCCCATGTTAAATGCACCTCATTTTTTCATACCCCTACTATCCAACTACGCATGGAGTTGATTTTATATAGTGTGGCGAGCGCAGCGAGCCACCGTGCCCGAAGCGTGGCAAGCGCAGCGAGCCCCGCGAGGGGACGCGGTCTCATAAGAAAACCGGGAGCCCAGATATTACATAAGTACCAAAAATTATATTTTATTAAAAATGACATTGTAAAAGATCCTATTATGTTCATTTACAACAGCCAGCGCTGGTAAATTTACTTTTAATCTGGTAACTACTCTTGGCTGGTGGGAATATTTCTGTTTTGTTGAGTTTGAGGTGGTGAGGCAAATGTAGAAATGGGTGAGAGCAGTTGTTGCAGAGAGGTAGAAAGTTGTTGAAAATCAATAGCGTTAGTACAGTGTTTCTGCGGGTTAGAGGAGGCTTGTATGATTTTGGTATTATAGAGTTTGGAGAAATGGAGGAGGTTGAGAACGTGATGAGGTTGTGATCAGAGAGAGGGAATGGAGTGTTAGCGAATTCAGAAACAGAGCATAGTCTCTCCTTGTGAGTAGAGGAGTCAGGCCATTGGGTGAGGCCAAGAGAGGTGGTTAAAGAGAAGAGTTTAGAGGCATGAGGAGAAAGTGGGTTATCAATAGCAATATTGAAATCACCCATGATGATGGTGGAGATGTCAGAAGATAAGAAGTTTGGGAGCCAGGCAGAGAAATCTTCTACAAATTGTGGTTTGGGAAGCCCAGGTGGGTGATAGGGATTGGGATAATTTGGTCTACAACAAGTTGGTTGACAAGCATTGAGTCGACACCATTAGGTCGACATGGGTCTAGGTCGACATGGGTCAAGGTCGACATGGGCCTAGGTTGACATGGGTCTAGGTCAACATCACTTTAGGTCGACACACGCATTTGGTCGACATGATCCAGGTCAACAGTCAAAAGGTCGACATGGGGTATTTCACCATTTTTTTACCCAAATGTCGACCCAGTCGACATGGACACATATTAAAATGCACCTCGTCCCCTTGCATGGCTCGCTGTGCTCACCATTCTTCGGGCACACTATATTACATCCCTAGTGGATGGTAGGGCATGAAATACCACCTGTTGGCACATGTCATGTCGACATGGACCCCGAAACTTAGCACTGCCTAGCCTGTCAACCTAAAGCCATGTTGACTTAGACCCATGTTGACCTTGACCCATGTCAACCTTTCCCCGTGTCAACCTAATGGTGTGGACCCAATGCTTGTAGACCAACTTGTTGTAGACCATATGACCATATCCCGGGTGATAGATAGCTGCAACACTCAGAGAGAAAGGGGTGAAAACCCTGATAGAGTGAACTTCAAATGGTGATGGAACCAAGGGAAGCACTGTGTATGTGCACAATTGGGACAGTAATATTCCAACACCCCTCCTTTACTGTTACCAGGCCTGGAGGTGTGTGTGAAGTGCAAAACACCATTCGACAGTGCTGCAGGTGAGGCCTTGTCTGATTGAGCCAAGTCTCTGTAATAGCCAGAGATTGAAGTTGCCAAAAATGAAGAGGTCGTGGACTGATGTAAATATGTTGCAAACAGAGCGTTCATTCAATAAGGCACTTGGAGGGTGACGGGAGACATGTGGGGTGACATTGAATAGAATGCAAATTTGTTTTTTCATGAAAATTAGGCTACAAAATGGCGTTATCGCCTTTTTTTCAGAAATCGACAATTTAATAGTGTGCGCTAAGTCCAGTAAATCGCACTTTTTGTGCAATAACTCACATTAAGGACACCTGTGAGGGTTTGAGAGATGGAGATTGTGCAGAGTGGTTTGGAGTTGGCTGTTTGTGATTTTGAGCGTTTGGAGGAGCTGCGCAGGAGGAGGGAGGAAGCTGTGCACCAGATCCAGGTACCCCGAATACTGCGTGCTTCACGTAGCTATCGTGCTAGGCTGTTATTGGACTCCCTCTCAGATGAACAGGTTGAGGGGATGAAATAAATGTGTGCCCTCTACTTCTTGGCCACAGGCTCCACTCAGTCTGTGACCTCATGGGGTCTCACAAGCCACTTTCTCTAAGCATTTTTAATCAAGTGTTACTTGCTTTAAAGAAGTTGTGGCGCACATACATCAGATTCCCATGTTCTGAGTGGCAGGACCTTAAGGTGGCTTTCTATAGGCTCTCAGCAGTTCCTAACGTGCTGGGAGCTATAGATTGCACACACATTGGACTTCGGGCACCGCACTTGAGGGGACATGTCTACATCAATTGGCGTGGGCGGCACTCCCTGAATGTGTAGGTGGTATGTGATGCCACCCTGAAAATGCTAAGTGTGGTTGCAGGCTACCCAGGGAACTGCCCTGACACCTATATTCTGCGGCACTCAGCCCTCTGGGACCGATTCCAGGACCAACAAATGCCAGAGGGCTGGCTACTTGGTAAGGACATTTTAAAATATACAAATGTTTCCCCTTTATTGTTAGTGTTAATATGTGTAATTTTAGAAACTAAGAAATTACTTTACTCCTGTGGAGTGTCCCTATAGTCTGTAAAATATACCCACAGCTACATTACATCCTCATTACCATTACAATATGCTTTAATTGTGGCTAAAATATGGCTATGCATGTTGTTACAACCAGTCATTAGCAATAGTGTTCCCTGGACTAATGTGCATGTGGTTTTACATCTAATGTGGCACTGTAGTGCGTACTCCCCTCTGATATGTGCAATATATAGGTGGAAGCAGTCCCTCTCCATTAACAGTTTTTAATGCATATTTCTGATGTCCCACTTAATCATGTTAGCCCAATGCACATACGTTACCATATACTGCACTGACCTCATCTTTTCTGTAAAGGTGATGCAGGATATGCATGTCTTCCGTGGCTCGTGACACCTCTGCAATCCCCAGAAGGCCCTGCACAGCACCGCTACAACGAAGCACATGTTGCCACTTGCAATGTTGTGGAACGCACCTTTGGGGTGCTGAAAAGTTGTTTCAGATGTTTGGACATGTCACCAGGAATACTGCTTTACCACCTAGCAAAAGTACTGATGATTGTCCAGGCTTGCTGCATGTTACACAACATTGCCCTTACCCAACCTTCTTATGTTGAGGATGACAATGCAGCAGTTGTGCAGGAAGCAGAAACTACCACACCTACGGTAGTGAGGGGTACGCAGAGGGGGAATCTGATGCATAGTGTGGCGCTACTTCTCAGGTAATTACATGTGTACTTTCTCCTAACATGCACCTTTGCTGTGTCAAACTCATGGGACTCCAGCTGTTGTGGAACTACACTTCCCAGCATGCCCTGCCACACTTTAAGCAAACCATTTATGGTGGGTATGGTATATGGTCCCGACAGTTGGGATCCCGACAGTCATTAGCCCGACATGCATTTATCCATATTGAACCTCATTTTCTACTTTTTTGCCCATTCATCTAATATATTAAGATTTCTCATCACCTATGCACAACCTTGGATTGCTGAGCACTACACCTGCTTATTCAACTGACCACTTGGTCCCACAAATTGGATGTTTGAGGCCCTAAGGATCGGGAGATACAAGTCGTGCCACTAGTGAGGTTTAAGATTGGTCCTAACATTCATCTCAGCACCAACCCTTCCAGCGACCCCCCGGAACTTGCCTACTATTGGGCCTGCATTGGAGTTAGGATGTTGGGATGGGAGTTAGGATGTTGTGTCTGGGATGGGGGTGGTATGTATGCAAAGTGTCTGAGATGGGGGTGGTATGCACAATGTGGGGTATGGGGTGGTATGCACTGTGTGGGGGATGGGGGTGGTATGCAGTGTGTGGGGGATAGGGTGGAATGCACAATGCCAGGGATGGGGGTGGTATGCACAGTGTGGGGGAATGGAGTTATGAAGTACAGTGTGGGGGGTGGGGCTGGTATGCAGTTGCAGTGTCTGGAATGGGGGTGGTATGTATGCAAAGTGTCTGAGATGGGGGTGGTATGCACAGTGTGGGGGATGGTGTGTTATGCACTGTGTGGGGGATGGGGGTGGTATGCAGTGTGCGGGGGATGGGGTGATATGCACAGTGCCAGGGATGGGGGTGGTATGCACAGTGTGGGGGAATGGAGTTATAAAGTACAGTGTGGGGGCTGGGGCTGGTATGCAGTTGCAGTGTCTAGGATGGGGTGGTATGCACTGTGTGGGGGATGGGGGTGGTTTGCAGTGTGTGGGGGATGGCGTGGTATGCACAGTGTGGGGGAATGGAGTTAGGAAGTTCAGTGTGGGGGATGGGACTGGTATGCAGTTGCAGTGTCTGGGATGGGGATGGTATGCACAGTGTGGGGTGGTATGCACAGTGTGGAGGATGGGAGTTAGAATATACAGTGTAGAGTATGGGGGTGGTATGCACAGTGTGGGGTGGTATGCACAGTGTGAAGGATGGGAGTTAGGAATTAAAGTGTGGGGGATGGAGGGCGGTATGCAGTGGCTGGGATGGGGGTGGTATGCACAGTGTGGGGTGGTATGCATAGTGGGAGTGGGAGTCAGGATGTACAGTGTGGGGGATGGGTGTTAGGATGTAGTACAGTGTGGGAAATGCACAGTTTCTGGGAAGGAGCTGGTGGTATACACAGTGTGGGGGATGGGGTGGTGGTATGCACAGTGTGGGGAATGGGGGTGGTGGTATGCACAGTGTCTGGGATGGGGGTGATATGCACAGTGTGGGGGATGGTGGTGGTATGCACAGTGTAGAGGGTGGGAGTTAGGATGTACAGTGTGGGGGATGGGGGTGGTATTCACAGTGTGGGGGAGGGGTGGTATGCACAGTATGGGGGTTTATACATTTTAATTTGTCAGTGTGTTGTTTCTTATGTACTATCTGCTCTTAATTGTTAGGGCTTATATTAGGAGATATTTTCTGCATATTGCAACAAATGTACTGAAAATGTTTCAAAACCCTTCAAGCTCACTGAGTTTTGTTACTCTGTATTTATTTCCATTGATATGTCTTCAATACAAATTGTGCTGACATTCTGTTTTCTACAGGGTTATAAATATATCCTGAGAGTTCGCTGGAATTGCTTAATTGCCTATAATAGGTAATAAATTCTCAGCTTATATCAGAAACAACTGTTTCCTTATTATAGTGTATACCTGTAAATATGTCTGTTGTTGTTTGACATTTAATACATAAAAACTCAATGGGTGACATTTAATACAGTGTGATTTTGCTTTTTTGCCGATAATTAGACCACAAAATGGCGTTTTCACATTTTTTACTGAAATCGCCAATTTAATAGTGTGCGCTAAGTCCGGTAAATCACACTTTTTGTGCGGTAACTCGCACTTTCTCACTTGCCGGAAAAAAATCGCATTTTTATTGCATCCAGATGTACTCACATAGAAAAGTATACAAATCGCTTATTTAATGGGATGCGCAAACGGAAATCGCAGTTTTAAGGTGTGTGAAAAAAAGTGCACAAATGGTTAATTTGCTCACAGGTGTCCTCATTTTTACTCATAGACTCCCCTACATATACCCCAACATCATTAAGGACACCTGTGAGGGTTTCAGAGATGAAGATTGTGCAGAGTGGTTTGGAGTTGGCTCTTTGTGATTTTGTGCATTTGGAGGAGCTGCGCAGGAGGGAGGAAGCTGTGCACCAGATCCAGGTACCCCAACTACTGCGTGCTTCACGTAGGTATCGTGCTAGGCTGACTCTCTCTTGGATCAACAGGTTGTGGGGATGTTTAGACTGAACCGCTCTAACCAGGTGAGAGATGATTTGGACACTTACGGGGGTGCCAACTATGCAGTGTCTCGGCTGCACAAATTAATGTGTGCCCTCTACTTCTTGGCCACAGGCTCCACTCAGTCTGTGAGCTCATGGTCATTAAGGGTCTCACAAGCCATTTTCTCTAAGCATTTCAATCAAGTGTTACTTGCTTTGAAGAAGTTGTGGCGCACATACATCAGATTCCCACGTTCTGAGTCCAAGTGGCAGGACCTTAAGGTGGCTTTCTATAGGCTCTCAGCATTTCCAAAGTGCTGGGAGCCATAGACTGCACCAACATTGGGCACTGCACATGAGGGGACACGTCTTTGTCAATAGGCGTGGGCGGCACTCCCTCAACGTGCAGGTGGTTTGTGATAACCTCAAAATTCTAAGTGTGGTTGCAGGCTACCCAGGGAACTGCCATGACCAGAGCCGGCCCCAGGCATAGGCAAATGCATAGGGCGTTTGGAATGCCTAGGGGCACCAGCAGCTTCTGCTGATTAAAATGATATGCATCATGCCTATATTCTGTGTGTGAGTGAAGCTGTATCTGCATATGAAATAGTGTATTCATGGGAATCACTGTAACATAGTATTCCATATTCAGGTACAGCCATAACCGCACACAGAATATAGGCATCCTCCAGTCCGGGTAGCCATTTTTGTCTTCAGCTGCCTCTGACGATGCGTTTATGTGTGCTGACTGCGTTGACCGCCTCTGTTATGGAGTTCCACATGGCCCTCTTGCGCTGTGCAGTTGTTCTATTGTTATGTTTCCCCAGCAGCCGGTCATATATAGGGATAATGGCCCTCACTAATGCAGCATTCTCTTCATAGGAAAAGCGAACCTTCCGGCCACTTTGGGTGCGACCAGTTTCTCCCTCCTCCTCCAGCTCCTCTATGGCCATGTCCCTCTCCTCCTCCAGGGCAGTCTCCCTCTCCTCCTCCTCCTCCTCACCTCCATCTTCCTCCACCTCAGCCCAGTCGACCTCTGAGATATGGCCTTCCTCCTCTGTCTGAGTGGTGAACAGTTCCTGTGTGAGTGGATGGGATGGGGATGCAAGAGGGTCCTCCACCTCCTCCTGCTGTGGCATCTCCTCCAGGGTCCGGGCTGGGCCTAGCCTTGCTATGGCCATGCTGCCTGCCACACTACTGCCTCTCCCTCTGAATGTGCTGGGTGTCAGCATTCCTCTGCTACTTCTCCCCCTGGCTCCTCTAGCACTGCTGCTGCCTGTCAGTGGGCCACTGCTCCCTCTGCCACCACCACTTACTGCCACTCTTCCTCTGCCAAACATACCTCCTCTCCTCTCCATACTCCTTACTCCCTTTCAAAGGTTAAAATGGCACCTGTGCCCCTTTATATAGGGGGTGTGATGCATAATGTAGGGGACTTAGGTAGGCCAATAGGTTAGGGGGTTATTTGTCATGCAGAGGCAGTGTTGTAATTTGCACTCTGGTTGGCCCTAAACTCGCACATGACTGGCGGCAAAAATCGCACATTTACAGTATGTGTAATAAAATTGCACCACATCTCACCACATTGCATCTCTTTTCACTTTTTAACCGCATATTCGCGTTCCATTAAATATGCAATTTACAAGGGAAAAATGTGAATTCAAAAAGTGCGATGTGCGGCGATATGGTGCGATTTTAAAAAGTGCGAAAAAATAGCATCCTATTAAATGTCACCCATGATGTCACGTATAGTTTATTAATCTCTCAGGGAGTCCTCACAGAGACACGTCCGCAGAACCGCCAGTCCGTGCCCCCTTGTTTGGGTCCCTGTTGTCTGTTTGGTATTCAGGGTTTACTCTAAAATTGACCTGAAAGACAGGCGAACTACCTATTATTGGTAGTAGTGTCAGAACAGCAGTGGGGTGAATTTTTTTAATGTATTGAAGCCACAATAACAGCATGCATATATATATATATATAGTTAAAGTCGAGTTGCACACACGCCATTTTAGGATAGTATGGCCGCCATTTTGGTTCGCAGAGTTGCGCAAATAAAGTATACATACCCGAGTCCGTGTGACCAAGTGGACCAGAAGCGCAGCCATACTATTACACATAAATTCATAATACCATACTTACACCAAATAAAATATAGTTAATTAAAGGATTAGTGCACTACACATAGTTTAATTAGAAATACATGATTGTTTCTGTACATGTTTGGTATCTTTATGTTGAGTGTCCCGTGCGCAGCATTCTGGTCACAGCCAAATATTCGCAAGTCCTATGGTCTGATAATTACGGACAAAATACCTATTATATGTACTTTTATCATGTGTCCTGTGTGAGACAAAGGAATGCAGTTGTAACAAGTTCCTGTTGCTGTTTACGACCCCCGACGACGATGCCAGCAAACAAAAGGACACCAAAGTACCCTCCCCCCCCCCCTGCACTTTTCCAAGCCAGATGTAATACCTTGCCCAATCACTGAGGACTGGACATTTGAACCCTTAACCAATCGTAAGGGCCTTTGACCCCCCCTTCCTGGACCCTATAAGATAGCCATCCCTGAGCTGGCTCGCTCTCTCTCTTTGGAATCTGCTGAGTATCCCCTCACCATTAACCCGGGCTTTAGTTCTATTTGAATATAGCGAGCTCCGACCGGACTGCATTGCGCATAATTTCATGACGGTAACATTTGTATTCCTTTTCTGTGTAACGTGGCTGGTAATCATTGTATTCTGTAATTGTTTATCTTCCCCCTAGTAGTATTTGACTTGTATTAGTATTGTTAAGGACATTGTATCACGTGTTATCCTGTATTTCTTCTTTCTGTAACCCCCTTTTGTCCGCTAGGGACTAAATACACTATTTTGGAGAATCTATCTCCGCATTTGTTATATCGTGGTCTCATCTATTATTCGCATCTAGCGATAGCGTATATTACGGACATTGTCCTTAAAAGGTATTCGCAGATTAGAGACTAAGTACTGCTAAGGGATCTCCTATTACTGCAGTGATTCAAGCGTGTACAATACACGGTAAAGGTCAGCTACGCTGCGTTCGCACGTAGCTAGGAATAAAGGGTAAGCAGAGTTACGGAATGAGTACGTAAACTGCACATTTCACTTATTGTTCTTTGGCTATATAAATATCGGTATCAACAATTGCGGGCTTCGTCCGGGCGTTCCATACTCTAGAACACTGTACCAAGCGCACGACTTGAGCCTATACCAGCAAAAGGGTGGAAGTGATCATTTAACCATTGCTGGAGAGGCCAAGTCCGCGGCGGTACAGGGTTTGAGAGGTGCTAGCGTATGAACCCGAGGCATAATAAGTGAAATCCAAAGAGAAATTACGTTACGTGTTTAAAGTATATAAAGTGTTTAGTAAGCTGTACTTCTGCCTGCCACAAGTAGTTTAACGGGGTATAGTGTCTTGAATTGCTTGTTTATTATAGTATATGTGCCGCGTGCGATAAAGTTTCACACACGTGGAGGCAAAGGCCTGTGTTTATTATAGTACATAGAGGATCCCTTCTGTGCAAAACTATAACTTTTATTGTTAGTTACTGAAGGGCCAGGGACTCCGCCACGTGGCGATAAGTTCTGGGCCTTTTACAGTAACGTGAAGCGTCTATTGTGTATTACGCAAGGTGCGCACGCACGTGCTTACGTTGAGAAATTTTCGCATCTTTTGTACGTAATTTACGGATTAAGTGCGGGATTTATTTGGCATCTTTATACGTAACTTTCGGACTGAGTTATGGGATTTATTCCATATTTATTCCATATTTATGCGCAATTACTGCATGTAGCGAAACCCGAGCGCGACCTTGCAAATACACTGTAGAACACGTGGGTGGCCGATTCATCGGCGGGCTGTGAACAGGTTTAACAAACGCACGTACATACGTGGCTGTTCACTGGCACTGCGCATGCAGCACACATAGGAACCCAGAGGTGAATAGTATTAAATCACTAGCTTTATTTAAAACAGTATAGTAACATACTGTGGATAAAGCGGTAATTAATAAGAGAAAATAAGTTTTTCTTTTATTGTTCATTTTTCCCAAAAACAAGCAACTCAAGCATTATTTTAATAGATTCCTATAGCCATTAAAAGGGATTTATACCTGCATAAGTATCTAGTGAGAAACTACCAACCTGGGAAGATTTTCTGTACAGAAATATTGCAAGTTTAAGCGTAAGACCAAGGTGTAAGTAGCACCCAGTGTGAAACAATCATTGGGTGAACGGGTGTGTGACGACACGACTCAGCGCAGTCCAGAGTAGGACAAGGTTTAAGATATAGAGGCGTACGTGACGACGTGCCCATAGGAACTGCCCCTTCCGTGGACCTACCTATTTTGATCCACCGGAAGGGTACAAGAAGCTAAATCGGAACCCAGTGATCTGATTAGCCACTTTAGAAATATACCAGTTTTGAGGATACAGGAAAAACAAGTTTTTTGTGTTCTGCAAAACTCGGCCGCACTCCGCAAGTCGTGTAGTTATGCGTTTCTGACCGTAAGCGAGTGGTGATTGAGTACATAACCTCGCAGAGTGGGCTTCACGCTTAAGTGTGGAATAGTGTCACTCTGTTGGGGAGGAGTGTTTTGGGAGCTACTCAAGGACAAACGACCCACCGGTTTCTGCTAGCTGTGAACGTTTATTCCTGTAACAATGGGGAATAACGGGTCACACAGGGATGCCGTGCTAGTTAGGGAAGAATCAAGCCGACCTAAAGGGTCGACAGCATTCATAATGTGCAGAAAGCACGGTGAACAAGCAGTTGTTTACCAAGAGAAATGGAAAAAGATGACACGGGGCAGCAAGTTAGAATTTCCCAGTGTTGGTAGTTTCGATCCAAAAGTCTTATCAGCAGTTAGAGATCAGATATGTTTGCTCTTGCCACTCGAGGAAAGAGTTGAACAGAATGAATGTCTAAAATTGTGGCAGAAGGAAAGTACAATTCAAAGGGAACATAGTTATCTGTCAGATGCAAGTGTAATCAGCCACAGGAATACGAATGTTTCTGCCCCCCAATATGTAAAAAAGGGAACAATTCAAGTCCAAAGTGAAACCAAAAATAACCTGAAAATGAATAACCTGTATACTGTTTTTACCCCCTATAAGCAAGATACAGATCCACAGGAGGGATTCCTGATATCAGCCATCCCTTGTGAAGCTAGCGGAAAGGAGAGAGAGGCTGAGACAGCCCAAGCCGCTGCTGCCATCCTGGTCGAGGAGATGGCTGATGCCAGGAACACAATTGGAGACACAGGTAAGTACACACAACACAGCACAGAGATAGTTATTCCTGGGATGTTGTCCAATGGTGCAGGGGGGATACAAATCCACCCTCTGCACACAGTGGAACCTCCTTGTGGACGGGGAGGCAGGGATGAGGTAATGCCTGTAAGGGATAGCGACATGCACAA
This sequence comes from Crinia signifera, assembly GCF_055691185.1. Classification (NCBI taxonomy): domain Eukaryota; kingdom Metazoa; phylum Chordata; class Amphibia; order Anura; family Myobatrachidae; genus Crinia; species Crinia signifera. The sequence goes on from NC_139220.1 coordinate 185,351,814, forward strand.
TACGTGGACACGATTGGAACGTCGTTCAATCATCAAAAATTTCCCTGATCCCAGCAAAGATCTGGCAAAGTGTCAGAAATTTGTAAGGGAACGAGGAAATTCAGATGAGCCCACCAATAAAGATTGGCGATACATGTTGAGAGCTTGCCTCCCTTCACACATAGATGTCCCGAAATTCATTCGGGACAGTGGTGTGGAGGGCGATAAGATTTTAACTGAACAGGGCAACCAGGAAAATATACGCCTAATAAATATACAATTGGGTGTATATTTCCCAGCGACGGTTGAAAATACTCTGATGTTCACCATCAAACAAAAAGATGGTGAGTCTACCAGCGGATATTTCAACCGTGCTTTACAGGCGTTGCCAAAACACTCTGGTATCCCCGACCCCAGGGACAACATACATCTTAAGGGAGTGATTGTCTCTGTGCTGATACAAGGTCTTAGGGAAAATTTGAGAACAAGCATAGAAACCATTTTCCCCAACTGCAGACAGATGACAATACATACTTTAAAGAAATCTGCTGTTGATCTAGATAAACGATTTATGACAGAAATACAGACAAACGGCATGCAGAAACTGATAACAGCCGATAGTCACACTTTTAATAAGGATCCAACCAAAAACATACAACACCCAAGGCAAGACACGGTAAGACGGAAACAAACCGTATGTTTCAACTGTGGAAACAAAGGACACCTAGCCAGACATTGCAGGGTAAGTAACCATAGGAAACATAACACATATGTAAGTGACTGGGAGACACAATGGGAGGAGACAGGTAGGTCTCAACACATAGCCATAGCCCCACCTAGTAGCCAACGCCGCCCTAAGTATGACACATATATGCAAACAGGGAATAGGACATACATACACCCCACAACCAGGTAACATGACACAATATCTGAAGGAGGAGCCTCAGATATGGGTAAGTGTAATGGTTTAAACGCAAAAGTTTTTTTTTAATTAAACCTGTTAACAACATTCCCTCCTGATCTGTGATTGACCTTCTAATTACAGAACTACCTTGAAAAATAAGTTATGTCTGCTTCTGGGCTCCAGAGGATTCATAACTTAGAGACAACAGGACCAGTATGCACGAACTAGATGCACAATCGTTAGATATACCCTTATGACTAATGCTGCACTGTACTGTTATAGATTTTTTTTAACCCATCTAAGGTAGCTAAAAACTACAGCACAAATACTGAGTTCCCTTTGAACTAAAGATGGGCAGGACACAGGATTAATGGCAACGATAGCTTCAATAGAAACCCATTTAAAAACAGAGAGCATAGCGCCCCAAAGTACAGCTTCACCATTTGAAACCTGAGGTCGAGCTGGAAAAATACTCAGTGAGATAACAAGGTTCCCAAAAGAGAACTTGTTAGCTAATACCCCTAGACACAGCTCATAGTCACAACCCCACTGGGTAAGAGAAAGGAGGGAGGGCTTACAGATCAGAACAGGAGTTGAAAAGGGTGAGAACCAAATAGTTGAGAGCCAATTCCCCCATAGTGCCAAATCCTGGTGTCATCAAAATAAAAGAGAAATTTCTGTTGCAATAAATGTACACATTTTTTAATTTTTCTACCCTTTTGATTTTTTTTCTCTCTTTTTCCATTTTTTTCCCCTACCCTTCTTTTCCAGAAACTTTAGAGAGCCACAAAGCCCCTCCCCCGGGTCTTGCGGGATTGCACACTGTCCTTACAGCCCACAAATGGTTTGATACCGATACAATGGGTCAATGATCTATTGTTATGTCCTTTCTCATCCACAACACCAGCAGATGGCGATAGACAACTTCTGGTGTATCCTCCTGAGGCAGGACATAAGGTATCTCAGGACAGATTGCAGTTGTGCCTGAACGGGGGGGAGGGAGGGGAGGGGGGAAATCTGGGACACATTAGTAACCACAAACCCACAAACGATAGAAAAGTAGTTCGAAAAATCTGTCGCACACCCAGCAGAGAAATACCTATTATGAATATGCAGTACCCCATAAAGCAACACGAGTGGACAAGAGAGTAGTCACAATATTTTTCAGTAAATTTTGAACAAAGTCCCAGTAACTTTAAGCATTGCTCCTTACGTTACCCAGGGCAACCACAGCCACCATCTTGTGAAAAGCAGTCCAAGAAGTGCACAAAGCATTCCCCTTCAACAGAGAATGAAAAGGGTTGTAAAACGCATTTACATATGAATAGGTGCAATCACAAAACCCATGTCCTCACAGACAGATGTGGATAGTAAAGAATGAGAAACAGGCCTGATTACAGCCTTTGCCCTGGGTATGACTGACACAAGAGACCATGTGATTTGGAATACTAGACATCTGCTGAGTGTGCGACAGATATAGTGACTTAAGAAACCTGGTGATGCCAGCCTGACCAATGTCGTACTGCAGTGTACAATTAAACCCAGTTACTCGAGCACTTCCTACTTGTCTACACAGTGTAGTTGCCATAGCACTACCGGTAAACAAGACTGAGAATGTGGTGTTGGGGTGTGTTTTAACTGGTTATGCTCCTCATATAGTCTGGACACTCCTAAAATTCTGCCTAAACATGAGAAAAATATTCACCAGCCAAGTTCACTAAATGGGAACTTGCATTGATGAATTTTATAAATGTTACCAGTAACATGGGTAATATTGTAAACCCAGCAACACTCTTACCAGGTGTGCCCTTCAAGGCACAAAGGGTGGGGGGTTGATGCTGAGGTTGCTGGACTGGTGGAAGTTAGTGGGAGCCGAGACGAATATGATTGCATGACATGTTTGAATCAGACCTTTGCAGCATGCCCCCAAAGGGTGGTAACAACCTATTGGAAGAGGTAATTCATTTTATTTTATTTTTTTCTCCCTCGTTCTTTCCACAACACTGAGATGGGAAAATTGTACACTGGCTATACCGTAATAGATGGAGAAGGCATAGTAGAGGCTGGACCCCTTGGACGTCTCACTCAGCAACAGCAGCCTCATTAGTAGTGCTGCGGGCTGAGAGAAAAAAAAAACAGCCAATATTTATGCCGACTCCAAGTACGTTTGTTGGGGCAATGCAGAAGATTTTGGGCCCTATGGCGCCTCAGAGATGTTTGTTTCAGTAGCTGGCACTCCAGTGGTGCAAGCGTTGTAAGTTCAAAAGATTCCTGACAGCCACACAGCTGCCGGACAGAGTGGCTGTTATCAAGTGTAAAGCCCACACCTTCGATAAGGATTCAGTGTCACTTGATAATGAACATGCTGGCAAGGCAGCTGGGTGAGCCATGCGCTCTGCGGATAATGTTTGTGTTCCCCCTGTAAATGTCAGTGTATGCACATAGAAATGCAAGATTTGTGTCCCCTGCAGGAGAAAGCAGTCTGGAAGCCGAAGGGATGTGGACAGGAATAGAAAGATGGACAAGGAAAACCAGTGACTCTGAGAACATGCCAAACTGTCAGGGCAGAGATAGCCTATGGCCTGACTTGCCTTGGCAGGGAAGGTATGTGGGAATTAGTCCGAAATTACTGGTGTGCCCACAGACAGGTAATACGACAGGGTCATGCCTTACTTGTCTGGGGAAAGATACTGGAACGGCTGTTCCCACAGAGCCATCTCCACATCCCTCCTCCAGCAGGATCCTCTGCAGGTAATACAAATCGACTTTGTACAGTTCACTCTAGAAGCGTCTTAGTTATTTTATTTACTTATATTTTTTTTATATATATATGTGTTAATGTTTGTGTGTATAGATATGGTAGCCCAGAAGCACCCCTGAGTACGCAAGTGTATATGAAAGGTCATGTGTAAACCTCTAGGGACTGATGGTACACCCTACAACCTCTTTTTGTAGTAGTAGAAACACTCTCAGACCTCCACCTCAGTTGTCCCCATCGAAACATTGCTTGGCGGGCAGCCACACGTTATGGTAATCCCACAAGAAGATCCTAGACCACACCACGAACTGACCCATGTTTCAAATATAATGCAAATGATGTATCCACACCTGGAAAACTGCAGCAAAAGGACTTTGTTGACACCTGTTGTGAACTGTCATAACCATGAACCAGGAGATGTTGTTGTTTCCCATGCTTTGCCAAATACAGGTTGCTTGATAGACCTTTGAAAGGAACCACCCCAAGTCTTGTTGATTCGGGTACGTTCGTCCTACTGCCAGAAGACCAGAAACCCAGAAGGTCCTTACATTCAAGAGCGAAAGAAAGAAATCGCTAGAGGCACCATTTCGGGGGGACTGGAGAGCAGCTAAGGTCAAGCAACCTGTACAAGCTACAAAAAGGACTGTGACACACCCCACTGGTAACAGGTTGGAAGGATCACTAACAAGTTTTTTTTTCCTTTCTCAGTTTTTCTCCATTATTTTGGGTCCTATTTTTGTCTTTCCCCCCCACTATCCGTTCTTATCCCCAAAGTCAAGGATACTGCTTTCGCACTGCTGCCAGGTATTGGGCAGACGATACAGAGTTCTGAGAGTGTGTTACCCGTCCCAGTTTTGGTCAAGATAGAATCTCTAAGCTTGACACGTTACCCAGGACCGGATGTTTGATAGTAATAATACCAGCATACTTAAAAGTATACCAAAAAGAGAGATAACAAAGAATTCAAGGGTCTGTTGTCACAAACAATGCCTACCAAAGGATGCCATATCTGAAAAACAATTGTATATAGTGTAACCTCCCCTGTTTTTATTTTTATCCCAAAAAATAAAAGTATATTATCCTTCGTCACCCTGAGTAGATTGTTCGATAAATGTGGCCCCTCATTTATCCATAATCCTGGATTGGCCTAGCGCAGATGGTTTACTCCCCTTCTATGTAAAAATCAAGGATCCCAAAATTATTGTTAGGATTATGAATTTCTGTGTTTTAGGAAATATATTTTTTGTACTGTGACAGTTTTGTATTTACTGTCAAAGGGTGGACTGTTAAAGTTGAGTTGCAAACACGCCATTTTAGGATAGTATGGCCGCCATTTTGGTTCGCAGAGTTGCGCAAATAAAGTATACATACCCGAGTCTGTGTGACCAAGTGGACCAGAAGCGCAGCCATACTATTACACATAAATTCATAATACCATACTTACACCAAATAAAATATAGTTAATTAAAGGATAAGTGCACTACACATAGTTTAATTAGAAATACACGATTGTTTCTGTACATGTTTGGTATCTTTATGTTCAGTGTCCCGTGCGCAGCATTCCGGTCACAGCCAAATATTCGCAAGTCCTATGGTCTGATAATTACGGACAAAATACCTATTATATGTACTTTTATCATGTGTCCTGTGTGAGACAAAGGAATGCAGTTGTAACAAGTTCCTGTTGCTGTTTACGACCCCCGACGACGATGCCAGCAAACAAAAGGACACCAAAGTACCCCCCCCCCCTGCACTTTTCCAAGCCAGATGTAATACCTTGCCCAATCACTGAGGACTGGACATTTGAACCCTTGACCAATCGTAAGGGCCTTTGACCCCCCCCTTCCTGGACCCTATAAGATAGCCATCCCTGAGCTTGCTCGCTCTCTCTCTTTGGAATCTGCTGAGTATCCCCTCACCATTAACCCGGGCTATAGTTCTATTTGAATATAGCGAGCTCCGACCGGACTGCATTGCGCATAATTTCATGACGGTAACATTTGTATTCCTTTTCTGTGTAACGTGGCTGGTTATGATTGTATTCTGTAATTGTTTATCTTCCCCCTAGTAGTATTTGACTTGTATTAGTATTGTTAAGGACATTGTATCACGTGTTATCCTGTATTTCTTCTTTCTGTAACCACCTTTTGTCCGCTAGGGACTAAATACACTATTTTGGAGAATCTATCTCCGCATTTGTTATATCGTGGTCTCGTCTATTATTCGCATCTAGCGATAGCGTATATTACGGACATTGTCCTTAAAAGGTATTCGCAGATTAGAGACTAAGTACTGCTAAGGGATCTCCTATTACTACAGTGATTCAAGCGTGTACAATACACGGTAAAGGTCCGCTACGCTTTGTTCGCACGTAGCTAGGAATAAAGGGTAAGCAGAGTTACGGAATGAGTACGTAAACTGCACATTTCACTTATTGTTCTTTGGCTATATAAATATCGGTATCAACAATATATATATATATATATATATATATATATATATATATATATATATATATATATATGAAAACAAGAGGATGTGTGGCGCCACCTGTGAAACCTTAGTCCAGATACCAGGTATGCTAGGCAATATCCCCCTTCTAGTTACGGGGTGTCAGCCAATCTTCAATAGTAAAAGTAATGGTAAGTTACTTAGGAAAAAATGTGTGTTCAATAAATGAAGATGCGGCGACTAATTGCTCTAGAGTAGTCTATGCTGAGTGTGCTGGTCCGCACATGTGACAAACCATAAAAAAGTTCTTTAAAAGTGGACTTAGAACACGATGTATACTTCACTATGGGTATGATAAAAATATCAAAAGATGGGTATAAAAAATGAATACATTTATTTGAACAAGGTAGAAATTATTTTCAATATAAAACAGACAATTTAATAAATTTTTTTAAAAATACGTTCTATCCTAAAAGAATCCTAAAAACAATAATAAGGTGCAAAAAGAGAAAGGAGGGTAGCTTATCTTAGATAGATGAGACAGGAGGGCTATAGAGTCCCAACGCGTTTCGTCCTTCAGACTTTATCAAGGGGTGCCTTGATAGAATGGTAGCTATGAAAAAGCCCCAATACTACCACGGAGGACGCGGAGGGGGAAACAGAACTCAAGGGAGAGGAGGTCCGCGTACAAGTCGACAATAAAAGAATTAGTTTTCAACTTGACTGACATACCTTTATCTCCTGCAGAACTGTCCGACATATCTAAAGGACTTTCATACATGCATACTTTCATGCAGTACATGATCCAGTGCAGTGGCAGATTGACTCTTACAGATTCACAAGATCCCTACGTTTGAAAGAACATTTTGGCCCTAATTCAGCAAACACGGACACATCCAATATTCCATCCCAGCTGCACAAGTTGAAACAGGTATCGTCTTTTGATCCCCCATCACACTCCCCCTCTGTTAAATCTTTCACCCGTTTATTAACAGAGACTCCAGAGATATGTTCAACTTCTGTGAATTATTGCCCTAACTTGACTGCTATTGAGACTAAGGCTCTAAAATCCTTAAGTGAACGGAGGGATATTGTCGTGCGATCAGCCGACAAAGGGGGTGGGGTTGTTATACAATCTACGATTAAATATGTCCACGAATGTCAACGCCAACTTGATGATTCATGTGTTTATAAATTGTTGGACTCTGATCCTACCGCACAGTTCAAATTGGAACTTGATGAATTATTGTTGAAAGCGTTCTCTGGGGGTGTCATTTGTGAAAAAAACATTAGGCTTTATCAGTACAATATCCAATAACTCCTTTGTTTTACACCCTCCCAAAGGTGCACAAGAGATTGGTGGATCCCCCTGGCAGACCCATCATATCTGCCAGGGGTTCCTTGTTTCAGCCAATCTCTGTATACCTTGACAGCTTTTTAAACCCTTGTATACAGGCCACTGACTCCTATCTAAAAGATACCAATGATTTGTTAAAACGGTTATTGTCATTGAACCAGGTTGATCCGGGGCTCATTCTTTGTACAGCAGATGTGGTGAGCCTGTATACCTGTATTCCCCACCAGGATGGTATGCTGGCTGTTAAAAACCTTATTGCTGATAACTCCAATTACAAGGGCCACGCAATTTGGTTCTTTATGGATTTGCTGCAACTGGTATTGACGAGGAATTACTTCCTCTTCAATAACCAGTATTACTTACAACTGCTTGGCGTAGCGATGGGGTCCTCAGTGGCCCCGTCATATGCCAATGCATTCATGGTGTCATTGGAGACACAGCTTTTTTCACCCCTCAAAAATGATTGCTGCTTGCAGCTATATGTGCGCTTCATTGACGATCTACTATTTTTATGGGAGGGTGAAGAAGAAGTGCTACTATATGCCTTAAATCAACATAACTCCAAAAACCATGCAGTTAAATTTACATTCATAACCAGTCATACATCAGTGCCCTTTTTGGATGTATGCATTAATCACACTGCAGGAATAATATCCACTGGCCTTTACATAAAGGAGACTGACAGAAACTCTTTGCTAATGCATGACAGCTGTCATCCATTGCCTTTGCGCAAGGGTTTACCATTCTCCCAAATGTTAAGAGCTAGGAGGATTGTCAGTGATGAATTAGAGGTGTCCAATACTATCGATAATATGATTGTCCGTTTTCTTCAGCGGGGGTACCCCGCCACTGAATTGGATAAAGCTAAGAAACGTGTCATGTCTCTAACTAGGAATGAATGTCTTGATAAGTCTCCTAACGAAACCCAAATACATACCAGCATCCCTTGGGTTAATCAGTATACCAACAGCAGTCCAACACTCAGCAAATTTGTTAAGAGGGTCTGGCCAATCATTAACACCGACAAAAATCTGCCGACATTACACAATGTACGTTTGATGCCGGCATACTCAAGGGCTCCAAATTTGCGAGACAAGTTGGTTGAGTTAGATGTATCTGATTTGGCTAAACCATTGAAACCTGCGCACTTTATGACTAAGTCCCCAGGTTGCTACCGTTGTACGGGTTGTACCACCTGTAGTTCCTTACTGGTGGGTAAACACTTTATGCACCCCTACAGTGGTAAAAAGTACAACATAAGACATGTCCTCACCTGTACATCAAAATTCATTATATGCCTATTGTACTGTCCGTGCGGATATGTCTATGTTGGAAAGACAGAAACCACCTTTAGGGAACGCATGGCAAATCATAGAGCCACTATCAGATCAGCATTAATGACTGGCACGGCTGATATGCCTGTGCCCCGACATTTTTTAGACGCAGGACATTCAGTCTCTAGCCTGCGTACTAAAATTATTGATCACATCCCCCCCCTGAGGCGAGGTGGCAACAGGGGAAAGTTGCTACTTCGCTGCGAGAATAGATGGATAATGAAATTGGACACCCTGGCCCCACGGGGTCTTAACGAAAAACTAGGGTTACACTGCTTCTTATGAGATATGACCATACTGTTTATATTTAAAAACAAATGTCATAAATCCATTGGGCTCGACTCTGGCTTGGTTTATGGATTTTAAACAGTCTTCCCTTAAAAAATTGCCGGTTGACCTGCAATGTTATGGGTAATTTGAGTTTATTTGATGTTTTCAAATTATTTATTAAACATACTGAATTATATATACCCTGTTATTGATATACTTCTGTTGCGCAGAAATCCTTCTTTTTTGTATTTTTTCTATTTTTATTGTTTTTTGTACACTGGGTTGTGGGTTATGTATATATCTGTTTATATTTTTTTACACTTATTATTGTGGGTTAAACCGGTCAAACCGGTCAAACCGGTCGGTCTGACACCTGTTCTCCCTGAGGGCTGGACCATTAGTCTGGGTCCACAGGTGAGCGCAGATGTCTCGACTGATTGGTGAATGCTGCTGATTGGTGGAGGCACTGTCTGTGATGAATAAAGCTTTGTGTGTTTGAACCTGTATTTTATCCCTGACGACGGGAGTACACACTCTCGAAACATGTTGGAATAAAATTCTCCAAACTTTATGAAGACTCCTGAGTGCCGCATATTTCTTCTCTATTTTATATATATATATAAAATATATATATTTTATATATATATATATATATATATATATATATATATATGGCTCCGGGAGAGAATGAAGGACAAATTGTAAATATCGGCAGAGAGGAGATAGTCAGCGTGAGCAGATAGCAGTCAGGTCGACCTAAATGCAAGTCGACCTAATGGTGTAGACCTAATGCTTGTAGACCTAAATGCAGTCTGACGAATGATCCCATTCCCTGTTACTATGACAGTCTCTATATAATCCTTATATTGCCTATAGTATGCAGTCCAAAATACTTTTATTTGAAAACCGTTTATATAAATAGAATGGGATCATTCGTCAGACTGCATTTAGGTCTACAAGCATTAGGTCTACACCATTAGGTCGACTTGCATTTAGGTTGACCTGACTGAATGTCGACATGGGTTAGGTCGACAGGGTCATTAGGTCGACAGGGGCATTAGATTGACAGGTGTTAGGTTGACAGGTGTTAGGTCAACAGGGTCATTAGGTCGACAGGTATAAGGTTGACAGGGTCATTAGGTCGACAGTGAAAAAGTCGACATGTTTTTTTATTTATTTTAAAAAATAATAATTTTTTCAAGCGTCGACCCAGTCAACATAGCACCACGTCCCCTCGCATGGCTCGCTGCGCTCGCCATGCTTAGGGCATGGTGCCTCGCTACGCTCGGCACACTATTTTATTCTCCCACCACGCTCTAGTGGATGGTAGCGCATGAAATGCCGCCTGTCGGCACATGTCGACTCATAAAACAGTCAAATGACCCCATGTCGACCTTTTGCCTGCCGACGTTCCCCATGTCGACCTAATGGCCATGTCGACCTTATAAAAGTCGACCTAATGACCCTGTCGACCTAATGACCATGTCGACCCAAGTTATGTCGACCTTCAGTCATGTCGACCTAAATGCATGTCTACCTAAATGCAGGTCGACCTTAATGCAGGTCAACCTAGTGGTGTAGACCTAAATGCTGTAGACAATATGACCGTATCCCATCTGGGTACACTATAATAAGGAAACAGTTGTTTCTGATATAAGCTGAGAATGTATTACCTATTATAGGCAATTAAGCAATTCCCGCGAACTCTCAGGATATATTTATAACCCTGTAGAAAACAGAATGTCAGCACAATTTGCATTGAAGACATATCAATGGAAATAAATACAGAGTAACAAAACTCAGAGAGCTTGAAGGGTTTTGAAACATTTTCAGTACATTTGTTGGAATATGCAGAAAATATCTCCTAATATAAGCCCTAACAATTAGTACATAAGAAACAATGGGATGCGGTCAATTTACCTACAATTAAAATCCCGAAGGTCAAAATACCAACAACCATTGACCGACGGTCAAAATACAGACAAGGTCAAAAAACCGACTTGTACATACTTTACCATCCCGGTGGACATGGAGGGGGAATATAATAGTGTGCCGAGTGCAGCGAGGCACCGTGCCCAAAACACTGGGTTCATGTCGACCTACTGTATGTCAACATACAGACCCCCCAAAAAATGAAAAACATGTGTCTAATTTTTGACCTGTCTATATTTTAAATGTCTGTATTTTGACCTTGTTGGTATTTTGACCGTCGGTTAATTGCTGTCGGTATTTTGACCTTCGGGATTTTGATTGTAGGTAAATCATACCGGACCTGAAACAACAAACTGACAAAGTAAAACGTATAAACAATTTTTTTGAGGCATTATCAGCCCAGGAAATATAACTTTTACTCAAACAGCAGACACCAGACTTTAATATGGTACTAGACCCGACTATAGACAGATCCTCCGGCCTACCCCCCCCCCCCCCCCGCCACGTGACCAATCCCACCTTTTTAGACGTATTCTATCAGAATATGATCTGCATGACGTATGGAGAGCCAGGCTCCCATCCACGAGAGATTATACATTTTTCTCTCAGGCCCACCATTCCTATTCCCGCATTGACCTATCGCTGTTAGACAAATGGACCCTCCAGCAGATAAAAAAGGCTTCTATCCTGCCTATAACGTGGTCAGACCACTCTGCTATACAACTTAAGTGGGAATGCTCTGAGAACAAACCCCCCCCCCCCCTAGCCCATGGAGTCTGTCTGATCACCTCTTATCAGACCCAGGGGTTACTGATGCTCTTGCCCTCTACTTAGAAACCAATCACTCAAGTGACACATCTAGCTTCACATTCTGGTGTGCCCTCAAAGCGGTAACGCGTGGGTAAGCGATTCAGGCTGCTGCCCATATCCGTAAAAACACCCAACGCACCCAGGCAGAACTAGAATCTAAAATTCTAGATTTAGAAACCAAACATAAACGAGCCCCGACTGATAAGGCACTGTACCGTGCATTATTACAGGCACGTGACGCATGGAACGTCCTAGCTATGAAAGAAGTCCATAAAAATCTCTTTAAACTGAAACAACAATTCTAGTGCAGGGTGACAGGGCAGGCAGAATGCTGGCCAGGAAGCTGCGAGGGAAACAAGCAAAGGATCGCATACGAACTATTGCTAACACACAGGGCACTAAGCTCACAGACCCCTCTGAAATAGCTGCTACCTTTGCACATTATTATTCATCTCTTTATAACCTAGTGAATGACCCCATGACAACTCAACCCTCCTCACCAAGCATTCAAGACTTCTTGAACAAACTCACCTTACCCTCCATAGGGGATTTTTCCCTCCGGGCTCTTGAGAAACCATGGACCACAGAAGAGATAGATACGGTGATTAAATCTTTGCCACCTGAAAAAGCTCCAGGCCCGGATGGGTATACCAACTTGTTCTATAAAACCTTTAAAACTGAGCTCACACCTCTCCTAACTCAAATGTTCAATGTTGCCTCAGAAACTGGCACCTTCCCAAAAGAGATGCTAGAATCCAGAATTGTGGCTTTTCCCAAACCAGGAAAAAACCTGATTCTTACTGCAAATTATCGCCCAATCGCTCTGCTCAACACAGATGTCAAAATATATGCTAAACTCACTGCCAATAGACTAAACCCTTTATTGCCATCCCTTATACATCAGGATCAAGTGGGATTCATCCCGGGTCGCCAATCACCTGACAACACCAGACGAGTTATTAACATACTAGAATCTCTATCCTGTTCAAACTCCTCTAACCTACTTCTGTTATCTTTAGACGCAGAGAAAGCCTTTGATCGGCTTCATTGGGGCTATCTCCGGGCTGTCCTTCTAAAATTCGGACTTACAGGTAGGACACTCTCCTCTATTATGGCCCTTTATTCAAACCCTTCGGCCAGAGTATTTATTAATGGGGTACTATCCCCAATATTTTCCATAACCAATGGAACACGCCAAGGATGTCCTTTATCCCCTCTAATCTTTGCACTGGCAATTGAACCCCTAGCCGAATCTATCAGATCACACCCAGATATCACTGGCCCTCTACTCCAAGGGAACTCCCACAAAATCTGACTCTTCGCAGATGATGTCCTATTAACTATCACTAACCCATCCTCCTCGCTACCATGCCTTCATAAATTGCTCGATGAATACTCAGCAGTCTCATACTATAAATTAAACAACACTAAAACCAAAGCCTTACCTATTAATTACACTCCTGACCTCCTTCAATTGCATAAGGGGGAGTATTCCTATTCATGGCAGGATAGAAGCCTCAAATATCTGGGGATTCAAATCCCCTCGCAAGTATCAGACTTAATTTCATGTAACTATCCCCCCCTTTTAGCCAAACTTACAATGTTGACATCCGATTGGATGCTCCAGTCTGTTTCTTGGATGGGGCGTATAGCAGCCCTAAAAATGGTGGTCCTCCCCAAGATACTATACTTATTTAGAACCATCCCCATTCTAGTTCCTAATACCCTCCTCTGTAAATTCCGTTCTCTTTTCCTCAAGTATATCTGGAGAGGGAAAAAACCCAGACTGGCTAATAAAATTTTGTCTCTACCTAAACAGGCTGGGGGCCTGGCGCTGCCTGACCTACAACTTAACCAATACGCCACCTTGCTTGCTCAGGTAGGAGCGTGGTTCGCAGAGGAAGACACTAAGCCGTGGGTCCTCCTTGAGCGTGGTTTAGTAGCGCCCTTTCCTTTAACAGACATTCTATGGTTACCACCGAGTGTAGTACCTCCCCCAGTGTTACGTTTGATGGCGGTATTGGCCATCCAAAAAGCATGGCTTATCTCTGGCTCAAAGGACACCACCCTCCCTTCTGCTGACTTCTCGTTACAAGCCCTATCCCATATTATCCTGAATCTAAATTTTTCTACATGGAAGGCTCGAGATGTAGTCTCTCTGGAAGGAATCACATCACAAGGTTTATTGATGTCCTACTCGCAACTCCAAGACCTCTATTCCCTTCCCCATAATGATTTCTATAAATTCCTACAACTGAGACACTGGCTCTATAGTAACACTCCACCCCCCCATAAGATATCAAAGCTGCCCAGATACCTTCAAGATAAGTTGACCGCCTCTGACAGTAAAGGGAACATAACGTGGTGGTATGCCTTACTGATTAGTCATAGTATGCCTAATAAGTTACCATCCACAGTTAAATGGGAATCTGACCTAACATGCTCACTGACAGAGGATGAATGGAATACAGTTTTTCGGACATGCTTCAGTCTGTCCAGATGCATTTCCCACTCCGAACACTTCTACAAACTTCTCCACCGACTATATATGACACCAGTGTTGCTACACACCATCTGGCCCTCTACCTCTAACCTATGCTGGCGCAATTGCTGCCACACGGGAACACTCCTTCATATATTTTGGCTTTGTCCTGCTCTGTTGAACTTGTGGACGGCCATCTTCAACACCATATCTAAATTAACTCTCCAATTACCCCAAACCCATTATTAGCTATGCTCCATGTTTACCGTGGCGACATGTCCACCAATGACCGTTATGTGATGGGCCACATCTTGGTGGCCACGAAACTCATGATAGCACGACATTGGCGCACCCCCTTTGTACCAACTTTAGATATGATTGAATCGGATGTACAAATGCACTGCGAATTCGAAATAGCTGGGATTACCTATTCTTCATCAGCCTCGAACCCTCTGATAAAATGGTATAAATAGACTGAGTATTGGCTTTCCCGGAAGCCAACACCAAACCCTAGAATCCTACCTTCATCAACACAACCTCTAGACTTGTCTAATTACATTGAAAGCTGATTAGCTCAGGCCCTCTATTTTACTATCCAAGCCCTGTGATTCCTATTGATCGGTGAACCCCCTTACAGAACCAATCTCCTATGAAGCATGTAACTGATAAGAGCCGCCTCTCTATACCCATATAACCAATGATTACAAATTTCTGGAGTATCCCCCCACCCCCTCCCCTTCCATATTTTTATTTCTCCCTTTCTTTCATTCAGTTTCAGGTTTTTTTTTGTTTTGTTTTATTAACATGCATACTGTTCGATGCTATTAATGTGTTTATACTTTATTGAAAACTCAATAAAAATTCAATAAAAAAAAAAAAAACAGCAGACACCACGACCAAACAGTTAAGACTGTTTTCTTAATCACAAATATTTTAAAAACGTTTTGCACTTCTTCTATATGTTTAAAAAAAAAATAAAAAAAAAATACACCCTAAACCAGGCATGTCCAAAGTCAGGCCTAGGGGCCAAATGCGGCCCATGCTGTAATTTCAAGCGGCCCACAGCCTCCAGCTGGAAGCAAGCAGAGCATCAGATGTGGGAAGCACAGCACAGGACACTAAAGGTGGGGCCCAGGCGAGCGCGCCTTTACCTTGTTGTCTGCTGCAGTGAGGAGGTGCCGGCCACCACAGTCAGATGTGTTTGGCATCCTACCCCTGCTGCTGCAATCGTATATATATAACCCTACTCCACAATCACAGTGACAGCAGTGTTTGGGGAGGGGGGCAGCAAGGGGGAAGCTTGCTCCCATAATATGCAGAGTGGAGGAGGGCAGCAGCAGGAGCCCAAGCATCTCCTGTCCTTACAGTGCCTGCTTTGCCTCTCATTCCTCTGGCTCACACAAGGGGCTAGGAAACATGCAGAGAAGGGAGTGGGCAGAGTGGGGGACATACAGTGAAGAAGGGTCAGGCATACAGTGAATGGGGGAAGAGTTGGGTACATAGTGAATGGGGGTCATACAGTGAATGGGAGTCATACAGTGAAGGAGGGTCAGGCTTGGGGACATACAATGAATGGAGGCACTGATGGACATTAAGAGAAGGAGGGGCAGGCTGGGGGACATACAGTGAATGGGAGCAGGCTGGGGGAAATACAGTGAAGGGGCAGGCTGGGGGACATAGACTGAATGGGGGCAGAGTGGGGGACTATTCTGATGTGATAAATGGTTCAAAGAATGTCAGGCTGAATGGTCGGCCCCCACACATTTACACTTCACCAAATCTGGCCCTCATCGCAAAAAGTTTGGACTCCCCTGCCCTAAACTAAGGGAATTTTTTAGGGAATTGTAATAAAAGTAAATTTTTATTAACCCTCTTATTTCACTGGAATCAAATAATAGTATCCATAGAGTGCACCAATAAAGTCTCTCTCTCTTTTTCTTCTTTTTTGTTTTTACTAAAATGCCCCTTTCGAACTTTCATCTTTCTGTCTGGAAGGGAAAAATATGGGAGACTGAACTTTTGCCTAGCATGTCACTAAACCTTTAACCTGCCCTGTCTATGATTCATTTGTAACTAGGTTACTGTTTTAACTGACTATGGGGTAGATCCTGTCAGACAAATTTAATTA
The DNA here is from genome assembly GCF_055691185.1 of Crinia signifera. Classification (NCBI taxonomy): domain Eukaryota; kingdom Metazoa; phylum Chordata; class Amphibia; order Anura; family Myobatrachidae; genus Crinia; species Crinia signifera. Next base: position 185,368,219 of record NC_139220.1, read on the forward strand.
ACTTCTAGGGGGCTGGACTTAGGGAAATCTGTTGATGTAATACTGCTTGATTTCGCTAAAGCTTTTGACAAGGTGCCTCATAAAAGGTTATTAATGAAACTAGGTAATTTTGGGTTAGGAGATAAAATTAGTATTTGGATTAAAAACTGGATGCACAATCGGGGACAGAGAGTGGTGGTAAATGGCATACATTCCATCTGTGGTAAGGTCCAAAGTGGAGTCCCGCAAGGTTCAATATTGGGACCCACCTTGTTTAATATATTCATTAATGATATTGGAAGTGAGATAGTGATTACAATTGCAATATTTGCAGATGACACAAAATTGAGTAAGGAAATGAACTCAGGAGAGGATGTGGAAACACTACAAAGTGACTTAAATAAACTGGAAACGTGAGCGGAAAGGTGAAAATGTGGTTTAACGTTGAAAAATGAAAAGTAATTCATTATGGGAACAAAAATGAACAAGCTACTTAGTATAGGCTAAATCGAGTTATTATAGGAAATTCGGTACTTGTTTCCTAGCACGGCGCCCATTGCATACCATCGCATGCCTTAATTAGTGGTATGCGATGGGACCCGATTTTCGGGTCCTAAAAGCCGCACTGTACAATTTTAAAATTGCATCGCATGCCATTAAAATGGCATGCGATGCGATCGATGTGATCAAAACGATGATTAAATTGTACATGCACCCTGATGGGTGATTAGTATGTAATATGCACCCTCATCGTTAATGCCACCGCCACTATTAACGCCAACCCAAAGCGTGGCGAGCGTAGCGAGCCCGCGAGGGGTGGTGGTACGCATCCTCCGACCTTTTCATACCCCCACTTTCCACGTCGGCGTGGAGTTGATTTTATATAGTGTGGTGAGCCACCGAGCCCGAAGCATGGCAAGCGCAGCGAGCCCCGTGAGGGGACACGGAATACATGTGAAGTTATCCACGTCCCCTCGCGGGGCTCACTGCGCTTGCCACGCTTCGGGCTTGGTGGCTCGCTGCGCTCGCCACACTACATAAAATCAACTCCACGCCGACGTGGATAGTGGGGGTATGAAAAGGTCGGCGGAAGCGTACCGCCGCCCCTCGCGGACTCGCTGCACTCGCCACGCTTCGGGTTGGCATTAATAGTGGCAGTGGCATTAACAATATAACATACTAATCACCCATCAGGGTGATTGTACAATGAAATCATCGTTTGATCACATCGATTGCATTGCATGTGATCTGGTGGCATGCAATGCGATCGATGCGATCAAAACGATGTACGTGGGTGCCGTGCTAAGAAACAAGTACCAGAAATTCTGCTGTAGAGAGGGACTTGGGGGTCATCATAAATTAAAAATTGGGTAATAGTGCACGATGCTCAAGTGCATCAGCAAAAGTAAACCGGACACTGGCATGCATTAAAAGGGGTATGGATTCAAGGGATGCCAATGTGATAGTGCCTCTTTACAAGGCATTTGTGAGACCACATTGGAATATTGTGTTCACTTCTGGGCACCGCACCTTAAAAGGACATAAATTAATTGGAACAGGTACAGAGAAGGGCGACTAAGCTAGTAAAAGTTCTTGAATCACTAGAATACAAAAATAGGCTAACCAGGCTGAATATGTTTTCACTGGAGAAAAGGAGGTTGAGAGGTGATATGATTAGTATGTTCAAATACAGGATTGGGAATCACATGGAACTGGGAGATGATTTGTTCACTAACAGGTCTATACAGGTCTATACTTAGGACACCATCATTAGTATAATTAGAACACAGTATAATTAAATACACCATAATTTATATATTCATTAGTATAATTAGAAGAACCCACTCACTTTAAGTCTAAGGCACCAAAAGGACAGCACATAATAAACACTTAACCTAATTATGTAATTAATGGTAGTTTAACATTTTCTATTTTTATTTTTTTATCATTTTTTATTTTTTTATTTTCATGTTTATTTACATTTATTAATTTTTTTTTTATATTTATTTTTATATTTATTATTTTTGTATTCTATTATTTTTTATTATTCAATTTTATTTATATTCATTTTAATAATTATTTCCAATATACACTTGATACTAAATATTCACCTATATCACTATAATATACGGTATTAAACACGGTATTAATCACCTAGCAAGCTGAGAGCAATATTATTTTACTTGCTCCCCTATAACATTTGTTCCACCTCTCACATATAGATTCATATATATACCAATACACACATATAAGGAATAGCACTATCACTAGTAAAAACACATTAGCACAAATAGCCATTTATGATTGAGAAAAATCCACTATAGAAAGCGGAAGCCGCCTAGTTATGAGGTGACACGCTATTAAAACGCAAGCAAGTGTCTCCTTGGTTAGAGACAGGAAGCAGAAGAAGCTCCGCAGTGGAACGCATGCCAGAATGCATAGCATTCTACATAGCGGGTTTCTCTGCTTAAAAAGGGTTAAGTCCACACTAATCTACATATATATAGTAGTAGCGCTATAAGCGCTGTTTCATTCAAGTTATGGGCACTATTTTAAAAACCATCTTCACTAGGAAAAACGATAAATAGCTATGATAACTCACAGGAAGTGGTCAGATGCCAAGTCCTATATATATATATATATATATATATATATATATATATATATCAGCTCCAGGAGTCACTTAGGCCCTTATTCTGATCGGTGCGGCTGGATCCGAATATGCGGCCGGCACCGTGCGTCCTAAACCCCGCCTTACATACGGATCGCCAACTCCGTCCGTACGCGGTAAGAAGCTGTCCGAACGGAACGCACGTGTATTTCTCATGAATACACCTCCTCCATCTCAGGGAACCACCCCCATCATTCGATGGTCGCAGACCATCGAATGCAGGACCGAGTGGCCAGGCAGCTCCCACAACCTTAGACCACACGGGCATTTCTCCGTGCAAAAGCAGGGATCTGGGCTGGCAGCTGACATCCGGCAATGTCATATGTCCGCCCCCTACACGTGCGTCACGGCCGCATTACCATACGTACGCCCAGCGTTTGCATGGGAACGCCCATGAAACGTGGGGTGTAAACATATGGTAATGAGCCCAAACAGCCCTTCACACCCCTCTCCACCCCCTGTTCGTAGTGTACACATTTCATGCGGAATGTGGCCGTGCGTCCCGCTCGCACATGCGCAGAGACGCCTCTGCACATGCGCAGACACAAAACATCGGCGGCATGAACGCAAGCGGATATTACCGCACCAACCAGAATAAGGGCCTTAGTCTGTATTCAGACACTGGAGACTGAGGAGCGAATCCATAGTGGTAAGGTTGCACTTTGAATGACTATTTCATCTTGAAGGAGGTTTATCTCCATCTGATGTTGTTGTAGGAAAATCTTGTAACATTTGTTGTAAAAAAATCTTGTAAGATTGGGAAGTTTTTATATGTAAATCTGGACCAATTATCTGGCATATGTCTGATATACACAAGTATATTTTTTATGTATATTTTTCCCATATTTTTTTCTATGTTTATGAATGATCTTGTATTTTGATATTGTATAACCATCTGCAAGTTAAGTGGTATACATTTTTTGATAAAAAGCTATATAGCAATGTCAAACAGTATATTTATCGAAAGTTTTATCTCGATGAATTACTGAGACACTGTCACCATTTAGGTGCAATTTGACATCATACAACCCTGACGTTTGTTTTACAAAACTCTCTTCATGTGGTATGTATATACCAATCTCTTTTATCATCCGGATTAAACATGCTCTCCTCCCCTCCGACTCTCAATATCATGTTACAATTTAAAATTTTCAGACGTAATTCTAACGTTGTGGTGCCAATAAATGTCCTTTCCCACACCGTGCGATTTAAAGGTGTTGGGTACGTATCGTATTCTAGATCTCTTGTTGGATATAAATCACCACTTATATTTGATTGTATACTAAAAAGTTGGATGTATGTATTTTAGAACCAGTACCCCTGATGAAGTCACTTCGGTGACGAAACACTTTGGGTATGTTCCCATGTTTTTATGAAACGGATTGAAAATCACCATGTCTGATATGCTGAATTCTGAATTGTTTTAATAAAAAAATAGTTTTTTTATCAATACTGTAGTTGTATTTATATAAAAACAACTTTCCATTGAGGTGAAAGTAGCGCACTTTACATTTTTTTTTAACCATTTCTATCCCACTCTATCCTCCGCTAACAGGGAGGTTTTGTAAAGTGCAGCTGACATATAGAGCGCAAACAAAAGTCTGTTCTTTTCTATCTTTCCTATACTTAGGACATGCAGGCATGTACTGAGGCTCGAGGAAAATAAATTCCGTACTGAATTAAAAAGAGGATTCTTCACCATTAGAGCAGTAAAATTCTGGAACTCCTTGCCGGTGGGGGTGATTACAGCAACTACTGTTAATGAATTGAAGTCAAAACTGGATGCATTGCCACTAAGGGATTCTAATAGATGTGACTTATTCAAGTCAGTAGTCACAAGTAGATAGGTTGAACTCGGTGGACTAACATATTTTTTCAGCCTTAATTACTATGTTATTATGTTACTAGTGATAAAGGAGGAGAAGTCAGCCAGAGGAGAAGTGGACCATGGCAACCAATCAGCACTGAGGTAACATCTATAATTTGCATAATAGAAAATTATACAGAGCAGCTGATTGGTTGTCATGAGCCACTTCTCCTCCCTATCACTGTTTCATACATCTACCCCTATACCCACCACTACATCCCTGATCCCTCTATACCAGGCATTCCCAACCACGGTCCTCAAGGCACACCAACAGTGCAGGTTTTAGTGATATCCAGGCTTGAGCACAGGTGACTTAATTAGTATCTGAGGGATTCTGATTAAACCCTCTGTGCTGAAGCCTGGATATCACTAAAACCTGCACTGTTGGTGTGCCTTGAGGACCGTGGTTGGGAATGCCTGCTCTATACACTACACTACTTCCCTGACCCATCTACTTGAGTGCTGTTGGAGAAAGTGTGCTATATAAATAAAACTTACTCACTTACTGTATACCCACCACTACATCACTGAACCCTCTAGAGCCACCACTGCAACAATGAAGGTGGTACAATATTGCGTGCGTTTTGAACTAGATTGCATCGCATCACATGCGATCAAATCACATGCAATTTACGTGGGGTGTGGTGCAATCGGGACCTAGTTCAAAATGCACGGGCTGCACAGACTTTATGTGCTGTGCGATGGAATGCCCGCGGGAGCGTGCATCGCACAGCACCCTCGCACCGTGTATGGGCACCTTGACCCCTTGATACCCTACACTACAGTATATCACTGACCTCTCTTTACCCTACACTACCTCACTGACCCCTCCATATGCTGCACTACATCCCTGAGCCCTCTATACCTTTCACTACATCATCATGACCCCTCTATACCCTATAATACATCACTGACCCACTGACCCTATCTAATGCCCAGTGGGGGCAGTTGAATTAAGCCTGGTGAAGTGATAGAGTGGAAGTTGATAACACACCAGCCAGTAAGCTCCTAAAAGTAATTTTGAAAACCCAACCTATAACTTGACAGTTAGGAGCTGATTGGCTGATTGATTGAGTTCAGGAATGTCTCTATGCAGTTGTTGTTAGTACTTTTTTGTTAGTAGTGCAGAAAGCACAAAGATGGAATTTTGTTTAGTCCACGGTAGTTAGTAATTAAACGTCAGTTAATTACAGTATCGCTGCTACAAAGGAGTGGTATCTATAAACCCAACTCTACATCTGTGATATTTTATGGAAATAACTGATGTCTAATTACTAACTACCATGGACTAACCAAAATTCAGTCTTTGTGCTTTCTGCACTACTAGCAAAAAAGTACTAACAACAACTGCATAGAGACATTCCTGAACTCAATCAATCAGCTCCTAGCTGTCAAGTTATAGGTTGGGTTTTCAAAATTACTTTTAGGAGCTTACTACTTACAACTGCATAGAGACATTCCTGGCTGCTGCTATACTAAACAAAACTAAAAGTGAAAAATCTTTCTCTCTCCATATATCTATATAGCCTGATCAGGAGTGGCTTTTTTATTGTCATTTTATATAATTTCTGTATAATTATTTTGTGTATTTTCTATGATTTTTTGTATGTTTAATTTAATCATTTTTGTGAGTTAGAATTAAATATATTATTTTATCTTATCTTGTATATTGCATTTCTTCTGTGCTAATTATTTGAATTTAATCTTCTCTCCTCTCATTTAGTTGATTTGCATCAAATCAACTAAATGAGCATATAGTGACCCCTACTGGTGATAAAGTATGACTAAAGAATGACTAGAATTGGTTGACATTTGGAAGTATCTCAATTTCCAGCGCAGTATTTTTCTTTTTGTTTTTTTTTCAAACATATACACAGAGCTGAACCCAGGGGAGGTGCCAGACCACAGTAACAAGCCATACACTGTAGGGGTTGGAGCTGACTGTAGGAGGGAGAAGGACCCTGGAAGCAAGTGGAGAAGGTTGAGTTGTCCTTGCAAGTAGGTTGCTGTATAACAGTTATAGAAAGAAGAGGGGTACACTGTGCTAAACAGATAGTGTGAATTTAGAAGGAATTATTGTCCACTCGTTAAAACTAAACTTTACAATTTAAGAAATTAATTAATTAATAATCCAATACCATGGTGCCAGATAGGATTTTAAAAGGCAGCAACATTTAATAAAATACATATAGACAATATGACATATTATAACACAAATAAAAGACAAATAACGATTGCAATAGACTGGGAATGTCTGTACTGAAACAGAGGGAACCAAAAAATAGGAAAAATAGGATAAAAAAGTGTCAGTCCATACGGTACCATATTTTGCATGTTCCTGTATTGGGGAGGTCCGTTCATATATTGCCTCTTTTGAATGGTATTGAGATCAACTGTGAGACAACTTCAGATGTTCCAAAGATTACAGGGGGATATTGTAGAAATAGTATTGTAATCAACTGGTCCGTGGTAGGTTCTTTTGGGGGGTAGAGACCCCTTTCCTTGTTCTAGACCTCCGTTTGGATCAGGATTATAAACTCCAGATAGTACTCTTTGATTAGAGGTGAAGATATAGAAGTGGATTCCTCAGCAGAAAAGGTTCAGAGGCTGGCACCGGAGCCCAATAGCAGTATTGGCAGTGTTTGCAGAGTATGACTGCATTTAGTTGGCTCCCTCAGATCCACCAACGCGTTTCGCTGATAACACAGCTTTATCAAGGTGTACGGAGCATTGATCTTATGGGGTTTATATGCCCCTCTGGTCATATTAATTGTCAGCACCATTAACACATGTGTTTGTACATAATTAACAAAAGTGCAAAAAAAGGCAACCTATGGTATATATATATATATCGCAAGAGCAGGAAAAAGGATTTCATATAAACATTACTTCTAGTAAAAACGAGCATTAGAAAGTGTAAAAATGGGTACTTGTGTATGATAGCGGCGCCCCCGATGTACATCGCGCAATGTTTTTATCGCATCGCATGCCATGCACCCGATGGCATGCGATGCAACGCGATTTTTGCCCCCTATGCGATGAAACATTGTATAAGCACCCAAATGGGTGCTTACAATGTGAAATGCACCCCCACGCCACCCCCCCACTATAAACGTGAACCCGAAGCGTGGCAAGCACAGCCAGCCCACGAGGGGCGTCGGTACACGTCCTCCGACCTTTTGGAGTTGAGAATAGAAAGTGTGGCGAGCCCTAAGCGTGGCAAGCGCAGTGAGCCCCGCAAGGGGACGCGGATACCTGTGAAGCCCGCGAGGGGACGCCGATACCTGTGAAGGTATCCGCGTCCCCTCGCCACGCTTCGGGCTAGGTGGCTCACTGCGCTCGCCACACTTTCTATTCTCAACTCCATGCCGACGTGGATAGTGGGGGTATGAAAAGGTCGGAGGATGCGTACCGCCGCCCCTCGCGGGCTCGCTGCGCTCGCCACACTTTGGGTTCTTGCTTGCATAATCTACCAAAACGATCTCCTCCTCGGGGTGTTCTAGCGATATGTTCGAGGCCAAAAATAGTGAGACTTTCTGGATCACCCGCATGGGCTTCATGAAAGTGACGGGAGACACTGTGATTGATGTAACGCTTAGAAATATTGCGGCGATGTTCCAGAAAGCGGACTCTAATTCGCCTAGTGGTACGGCCCACATACTTAAGTTGGCAAGAGCAACTTAATAGGTAAATAATGTATTCAGTATTACAATTCATAAAGCCGATAGGCTGCACCTTTTTACCTTCTCCATCTATAAGGGTTTCACCCAACCGAGTTTTAATATGGTTACAGGTGATACATCTGCTGCTTCCACACTGGAAGAGGCCATTCGGTTCAGGGCCCAGCCATGTTAAATTCGAGGACACTGTGTTTGTTTTGATTTCTCTCTGCATGCTGTATAACAGTTATACCTCTTTTCCACTAGGCTAAATATCCCGGGTTTTTGCACGGGAGCGTGTTAAAACTGGTTTATTAATTAACGTAACGTTATTATTTACTATGGATTCAAACTGCCGCTATTATGCAATCAATAATACGATTAATATATATATTTATGTATTGTGTCCAAAACACAGTATCAATACAGTGGCGTAACTATAAATTTTGTTCCCCCCTGCCAAAACGTTTGTGGTCAACCCCCCCCCCCCCCCACACACACACACACACATAACAAGCGACCGTCTGACGACTGAAGAGTGGACTGTCTCTGCTCACTGGCTGCTGTGCTGCTCCCTCTCTGCTTCCCGGCTCCTCTCCAGCATGTTTCACTTTCCCCTGCGTGTGATGTGATGACGTCACACACATAACCCAGAGGGAGCCAGAAAGACCAGCAGACTGCTGCTGCAGCCAGGGGCTGGCTGGCTGGCAACTTTCAGCCTGGGGGGCACACACAATGCATTGGGCTAAGGCTAGACACAGCTGTGCATTCAGTTGCACAAGTGACACAGCACACGAATCATAGGTGCCGATTCTGTGGGTGCTCAAGGGCCCGAGCATCCATGGAAATTGATGAGCACCCATGGGCCTGAGTCCTGCTGCTAGGCCGCTGTATTAACTTGCTAATTTGCGGCTACAGCACCCACATCACCGGACCCGGTGGGAAACAGTATGCTGAAAAGAGCAATGGCGTAGATAGCGTAAGGCAGCCCCCGCTGCTGCTTGGGGGAGCGGGGGCTGCGTGGGCGCCAGATGCTGGCACCGGCCACTGCCCTCCACCCCTCTCCTTACTGTTTCCCATCCGCTGTCTCCCCCGCCTTGTCTGTATTCCGCTGGGAGTCGGGACCACATATCTACTAATCTGCTGCTGCGTCCCGGCGCCTGGCTCCTTGAGTCAAATGTTCATTACAAAATGGCCGCCTCCTTACAGCAGACCGTTTGTAAGGATGCTAGAGGAGGCAGCGACGTCCTCCTCTAGCATCATTACAAACGGTCTGCTGTAAGGAGGCGGCCATTTTTTAATGGACATTTGATTCAAGGAGCCAGGCGCCGGGACGCAGATTAGTAGATATGCGGTCCCGACTCCCGGCGTAATATAAATTGGTATTATTTTGTGGCCACGCCCCTTCCCCATGAAGCCACTCCCCTATATTTGTGGCTTGAGCCACCCACCAGCAAATCATAAATCGGCACCTATGGTCCGGATCATATGTCTGTAGATGCTGGATTATACAGTACATGCACTTTAAGTATTGCTGCTAAACTTTGTCTTTTTTTTGCATGAATTCTTTGGATATGCTGGTTATTTTGGAACTGTATATAACATATCTACATGCTCTCCATAGAAAAAAAGGAGCAGTCTGATCACATACAGATACTTAGCCCCCCAACACACATATTTTCCATACACCAGGGTCAGGGGGCAGGTAGCCGGGAACAGAGGGGGGGGGGGAGCTGGGGTCCCCCAGAAACTGTGAGGGTTGCCCACCTCTCCAGGAGACCAGGGGGGGGACCCGATTTTCGAGGGTAGGCAAACCCTGCCATACACTCACATACAAACACAGTCCATAAACATACCCTCCAACATCTGAAGGGCAAAATTTGGTACACATTCAAAAGGGGGCGTGGTCATGGTCAAAAGGGGGCGTGGTCACACCCCCTTTTCAAATGTGTACTGGGCATTGATTGGACACCCCCCCCCCCCCCCCACACACACACACACACATATTTACAGTTATATACATAGATGTTAGATCAGGCACCTGGGGCAACATAATAACAAATATAATAGTCATCTTAAGTTAAGGGACTGATGTGCAATCATTAACTTAAAATGTATAATTAACTTAAGTGTACCCCAGTATGAGCTGACTGTGAGACACTGCTGCGACCGGCTAGCGGCTCCGAACCCAGCCACAGACGTGGCTCTGCTGCACAGCATCGCACAGCTTTCCAGGTCCAGATATCTCAACGGCGCACAAAAGGAGGAGGAAAGGCAAGTGTTCAGCACTGACAAGCCGCGACACCCGGAAGTGACGCGGCAACAGCGTGTATGCGTTCCACTGCAGGTGGAACGCATGCCGACGGGTGATGCTTTATCATTAAGCTAGCTGTACTGACTGGACCGCAAGGCCCCACGGGATGGGGAACGGGTGCTGCTGCATTGCTAGACACAGAATTCCCGATCCGACCAGCACAGCCACCGCAAATCATTAGAAATCGGTACATTTATTTTTAGCCGGTACAGACCGTTAAAAAACGGTACTGTACCGGCTAAATCGGTACACTTGGAGGGTATGTCCATAAACACATATATAATTAAGAAAAAAACAGCCCCCACATTCTGTACACACATACACAAATTAGTGCCATAGCCACACTGGAGCATGTCATTATTTCTCCCTATGCAAGGCACTTGCCTGTTTCTAAAAGGGTGGAGCCGGCAGGAGGCTGGGTGGGTGCTGGCCAGGAGGAGACTCAGACGAGTGCTGTAGAAGACAGAAGGTTGGGAGAAAGGAGAGGAGGGCCAGCCTGTAGATGAGCTCAGCTCATTGGTGGCTGGTCCCAGGGGACAGGCTGGCTAAAGTACGGACAGCAGCTGAGTAGATGTAGATCAGGAGGAACTGTGAGTGTGACTGACTTGACTGCTTCAGGCCTGAATCTCTGCATCTGAGGACACGCTGGGCAGAGGTTCAGAGCTGCTGGGAGAGCACTCTGCATGTCTCCCAGCCGCAAGTTATGAGCAAGTGCAGCATGCCTGCGGCCCCAAACAGCTGCACAGTATTGACCGGAGGGGGGGGGGCAGATGGCACTCTGCACCCCCTGCCCAGCCCAGCTGCAGCTCAGCCTGCTTCCCCTCCTCTCCGTCCCAGCTTTGAGCCCGCCCCCACACAGGCTGTGGAGGCTGTGTGCGCCCCCCGCCCAACCTCCATGTTGACCGCAGGATGCTGTGGTCCGAAGGATGGTGCAAATCCAAAATCCGACCTGGCTTGAAACTGTGTTCCAAATACCAGGTCGGATCCGGGATTTTTGTGTAATAGGGGTATTACAAATTAACCACGGCAAAGTTATAATGATTCCAGATTAGTAATGGCCTAACCTGTTCTTCAGCCACACCCACTTTATATCTGTGAAACTAAATATAGCCAATATCTAATAATGACTATAAAATGTGAGTACAGTGTGATATGAAATAACTACCAAATGATAGCTAGCAATACTCAGATTGTTTTGGCACCAAACATCAATAGGTTTGGATGTATTTTAATCTCAAACTATATGCAACAATGTACCGGCCATTTAACAAGTGCATATCCTTTTGCTGCTTCCGTACACACTTTACGAAGATATGCTGACGCAAATGGCGGCCATGTTGCTCTAATGTGTGCGTAAAGCCAATACAATTTTGAGAAATTCTGCGCCGCTGCGGCGACACCCATCCTTCCTGTGTTGGCCTAGAGAGTGAGCTGCTACCTTGGTCTGAAGGCGGAACTGGCCAGACAGCAGCAGCATGCTGCTTTCATTTCCCTCCTCCCCAGGCAACAATGGCATTGGCATCTCCTCGCTTCACATGCCTGATTACACTCCACAGCCCGTCTTACTGCCGATGACAGGGATACTGCTGATGACAGGGATACTGCTTAATAGCAACATGCCAGGCCATGGCTGTCACTGGCTTTTTCTCATCTACCTGACCCTGGCTAACATAGCATCTTACCCCCTGTACAGTACATGGAGACGGTTCAGCATGCAGAGAGGAGAGCTGACACGCCAACTTGTGAGCCAATAGGAGATTGCGGGCCTACAACCAATCACTATGGCTGCCGGTACACGAGCTCTGATTGGCTCAGGAGCAACGCTGCATTTGAAATGTCCGAGAGCCGCCGGAGGGGTATCACCCCATTGCCCCCCCCCATCCATCCCTGTGACACAAATGCGTAGTGTGATCGCAACACATGCAGTCTACTGAAAATAGCTCAGTAGTAAGGAACATCAGGATTGCATCCATCTTTCAACCTTAAAACCAGAGGAACAGAATCCTTACTTAATAAAATAACTACTAAATTATACATAATAAAACTCATACTATGAAGAACCATATTCTATAGACAAGGAATCTTTAGTATTTTAATAAATGGCAGCATGAGCTACTGTACAGTAAAGCACAATAACAGGCAAATGTATGAATAAATTGCTTACATTCATATTTTTACTTCTATTTAACATACATCTTCATGGGATTTTCCTCCCATGTGGGCAATGTGGACAATTTGTTGATGGTGGTCTCCTCAAGGGGCCATCCCCAGGCCCGGAAGAAAGGAGCCAGGTTCTTATCTACAGCTTGAGAGAACTTCTCTGCCCACAGATTCATTTTATCCTTATTATTATTGCTGACATTTGACACTGTCTGGTAATCAGAGAAAACGCGTTTGAAGGAATCCCAGCCAAAGCCTTCTTGTAGCTAAAAAACAAATAAGATACAAAATAATATTGGATTTACTAAAATGTTACAATTACAATCAATGATGTGTGGCAGGGACATGCAGGGCTGGATTAACGGGGGGCAAAGGGGCAGTAACCCACCTCTAGCTAGGGGTCCCTGTGGTTGGCATGTATTTAAAAAAAAAAAAAAACATTTTTTTTTTTAGCTAAAGGTTTTGTGCATGGGAGTGGGGGTAGTGCTGCAGCTTCACCTATCTGCCAATGTGACAATGATTAATGGTGCTGAGCATCGGGTGTCAAGGAACACTGACTGCACAAGTGTGCAGTGCATTACTAGGAGTTGACTAAAGGCCCCCATACACTACGCGATTTGGCCCCGATTTCACCCAATTCTGGAGGATTGGGACGAGAAATCGGGTGAAATTGGCCAAATTGCGTAGGGTATGACATCTGATCTGATCCGATGCGCGGTCCCGTGCGCATCGGATCAGATCCAGATGTCGGACGGTCTGCACATAAGATTAATCATGTGCAGCCGTCTGGGGGAGCATCAGGAGCAGGCTGGCAGTGGGGACCTGTCCGGGGAGCGGCAGGAGCAAGGAGTGGTCAGGGGAGCGGCACGAGATGTACCTGCAGGCTGGCAGTGGGGACCTGTCCGGGGAGCGGCACGAGATGTACCTGCAGGCTGGCAGTGGGGACCTGTCCGGGGAGCGGCACGAGATGTACCTGCAGGCTGGCAGTGGGGACCTGTCCAGGGAGCGGCACGAGATGTACCTGCAGGCTGGCAGTGGGGACCTGTCCGGGGAGCGGCACGAGATGTACCTGCAGGCTGGCAGTGGGGACCTGTCCAGGGAGCGGCACGAGATGTACCTGCAGGCTGGCAGTGGGGACCTGTCCGGGGAGCGGCAGGAGCAGGGAGTGGTCCGGGGAGCAGCACGAGATGTACCTGCAGGCTGGGAGCGGAGACCGCGGCGCAGTGCAGACTCAGAGCCAAGAGACCGGGGGCGCGGCGGGAGAGTAGAAAGAAATCCTGTTCAAAAGACTGGCGGGCGCTGATTGGCTGGGAACTCAGCCAATCAGCGGCCGCCCAGGCTTTTGAATAGGATGGTTTCTATTCTCCCGCTGCTCTGCGGTCCCCACGGTGAGCGGGAGAATAGAAACCAGAAGCCACATCTTATCAAGCTCCCCTGGGGAGCTGCCGGGGAAGCTCAGGGGAAATCGGGGCTGACTTGTCCTAAGGACCAGTCGCCCTAGTGTATGGGGGCCCTAAGTCCCATGAGACTTTGCAGAAGAGGGCAGAGGCTGAGAGGTTTGTGCTAAGCTCTGATTGGTGGAGCTCATTACATGCTTCTCAGGCCCATGAAGGACAGCAGCAGCAGCCTAGTCATCGGAGGCTTTTTAATCAGAGGCAGCACTGAGCCTGTGAGGAGGTCTCCTACAGTCCTACAGAGTAAGGTGCAGAGGGACAAACACAAGTTTTTCATGTGGTATGTATGTATGTATGTATGTATGTATGTATGTTTGTATGTATGTATGTATGTATGTATGTATGTATGTGTGTATGTGTGTGTGTATATATATATGTACACCATAGTCCAGTGCAGTATAATGTAGAATTCAAGTGCACAATCTGGAGCCTGGTCCCTTAAGGAGGAGACAGGCACTACTGTGGGTTTCCCCTGCACATCTATGGGTCATTCCAATACTATCCTGCTATTTCAGTAACCTTTGGGAAGGACCAGAATGGTTTCACTACTTTCTCATGCATTTCTCCCAAGTTGCATGTTGTAGAAAAGTCACACAACCTCTACGTAACTAACACAATGTGATATATTTCTAACTAGGGGCATTATTCAGCCCTGATTGCTGCGATCAGGTAATTGGCACCCAGCCACAGTAAAATCCCACCCTATGCAAGCCTGTAAATCGATGTGAGCGGCTTGCGAATGGCTTGCAAATATTATGGTAATCGGCGATAAACACAAGACTGGAACCATCGATTGATTTCTCCACTACATGCAGGGCCATTTCTAGACAATTCAGCTCCTCGTGGGAACACTAAAATATGCACCCCCCGCAGACATTTGCACACACCCAAAAAGCGCAGTTGTTTTCTGCAGGTAGTGTGGCGTTGCTGCAATGAGCATGGCTTTTCAGTAATAGACCTTAAACTGACGCAATAGTTGCCTTTACACTATATATTTCCCCACCCTGTAATGCCCCTTGCATCATATTATGGCCCACACAATTATATCCCTGACACCCTATTATACCTATTATACCACACATACAGTAGTGATGCCCGAACAAACTACCTGTTAATTGCAAGTGGTATCATGATGCTGCCACCTCTAGCTGCAGCTCTGAGTCCGAACCACCAATCCCCACGTGGGTCAGAGGTAACGGCACATCCGAGAACCATTGTTTGTGTCTGCTTTGTAAAAAGTCTACTAAACCACTCTCCCAAAATGGCCATTGCCTCCTTTTTCACAAGTGTCTCCTCTGAGTTGGTTGTCATTTTGAAAAAAAATATTTATCTTGCCTCCGGGCAACTGGGATGAATTTATGCCATTGCACTCAAGTGAGGGTGATACAAACAGTACATTTCAATCGCACCTTACGACACTTGTAGCACAGCATTGTCATGTAGGCAAAGATCAGGGAGTGCTATTGGCACAAATAAGGGCACTGCAGACCTACAGTAATCTACTCAACCTCATTCCAAATGAAGAGTAACAATGATAACAAATCATTGGTCATGAATAGGACAGTGAGATCTTGGATTGATATTATTCTGTGGTTTATTCTCTGTCATACCTGAAGATAAGTCTCAAGTGCAGTCCACACATCCCATTGTTCCAATTTAGCTCCATTCCTTAAATAATCCCTTATACGAGCAGCTCTCTTTCTGGGTGTTAAGCATTCGTGAGCGCGATCCCTTGAGATTCCAAGCACTGTTTCATGTACGTATACAGACCATAGGTTGCACGTGGCTTCTGTGGTGTTAGGAGGGAACTCCCAAACATACTGTTGTTGGTTGTGTCCTAGTTCATGTACAGGCCCCCAAATTCCATGTGTTTTAGCATTCTGAAGATTTGTTATCTCTTTGGCTGACTCCAGGTGACACATGATTGGATATCCAGCATGCATCCAACCTGTAGAAAAGATAAGCCATTATTTAAACAATTATATTACTGATGAGAGAAACAATGAGCGCTGCCTCTGTGCTTTTAAATGTTGAATAACTAACCAGCAAACACATTAAGCCTTGTAATTTGTTATTAATGTTTCTACAAATACTTTTCTGCCTTTTACCTGCTGATATCTGCACATCTGTCACAATTCTTTCCGGGCGTAGAAATTTCATAGGAATCATTGCAAGTTCAGATACTGCCATCATAATCTTATCCCACTGAGACAAAAGCTCCTCTGGATCTTTTAATGAGCGGATAGCATCAGAGGGGACAGTAAGGATAATGTTTTCTGTTATGAGCTCAGCCCAAGGTGCTGGATAATTACGAATTGTGTTCACCCAGGATGAAAGGTTGGTCTCTCCTGTTAAAAAAATCAGATCAAATGTATTTTACAATGACGATTTGTCATCAGTGAAAACTATAATTGGTTGTTGAGATAGGAAATTGGTGTCTGGAATACAAAGCAGAGGCCATTCTGGTGCCTGAAATACAAAGCAGAGGCCATTCTGGTGCCTGGTATACAAAGCAGAGGCCATTGTGGTGCCTGGTATACAAAGCAGAGGCCATTCTGGTGCCTGGTATACAAAGCAGAGGCCATTGTGGTGCCTGGTATACAAAGCAGAGGCCATTGTGGTGCCTGGTATACAAAGCAGAGGCCATTCTGGTGCCTGGTATACAAAGCAAAGGCCATTGTGGTGCCTGGTATACAAAGCAGAGGCCATTCTGGTGCCTGGTATACAAATCAGAGGCCATTGTGGTGCCTGGTATACAAAGCAGGGGCCATTGTGGTGCCTGGAATACAAAACAGAAAGCAGAGGCCATTGTGGTGCCTGGTATACAAAGCAGAGGCCATTGTGGTGCCTGGTATACAAAGCAGAGGCCATTGTGGTGCCTGGTATACAAAGCAGAGGCCATTGTGGTGCCTGGTATACAAAGCAGAGGCCACTGTGGTGCCTGGTATACAAAGCAGAGGCCATTCTGGTGCCTGGTATACAAAGCATAGGCCATTCTGGTGCCTGGTATACAAAGCAGAGGCCATTCTAGTGTCTGTAATACAAAGCAGAGGCCATTCTGGTGTCTGAAATACAAAGCAGAGGCCACTCTGGTGCCTGGTATACAAAGCAGAGGCCATTCTGGTGCCTGATATACAAAGGAGAGGCCATTCTGGTGCCTGGTATACAAAGGAGAGGCCATTCTGGTGTCTGGCATACAAAGCAGAGGCCATTCTGGTGCCTTGTATACATAGCAGAGGCCATTCTGGTGCCTGGTATACAAAGCAGAGGCCATTCTGGTGCCTGGTATACAAAGGAGAGGCCATTCTGGTGCCTGGTATACAAAGCAGAGGCCATTCTGGTGCCTGGTATACAAAGGAGAGGCCATTCTGGTGTCTGGCATACAAAGCAGAGACCTTTCTGGTGCCTGGCATACAAAGCAGAGGCCATTCTGGTACATGTATACAAAGCAGAGGCCATTCTGGTGCCTGGTATACAAAGCAGAGGCCATTCTGGTGCCTAGCATACAAAGCAGAGGCCATTTTGGTGCCTGGTATACAAAGCAAAAGCCATTCTGGTGACTGGCATACAAAGCAAAAGCCATTCTGGTGCCTGGCATACAAAGCAGAGGACATTCTGGTTCATGTATACAAAGCAGAGGCCATTCTGGTGCCTGGTATACAAAGGATAGGCCATTCTGGTGCCTGGCATACAAAGCAGAGGCCATTCTGGTACCTGGTTTACAAAGCAGAGGCCATTCTGGTGCCTGGCATACAAAGCAAAAGCCATTCTTGTGCCTGGCATACAAAGCAGAGGACATTCTGGTACATGTATACAAAGGAGAGGCCATTTTGGTGCCTGGCATACAAAGCAGAGGCCATTCTGGTGCCTGGCATACAAAGCAGAGGCCATTCTGGTGCCTGGCATACAAAGCAGAGGCCATTCTGGTGCCTGGCATACAAAGCAGAGGCCATTCTGGTGCCTGGCATACAAAGCAGAGGCCATTCTGGTGCCTGGCATACAAAGCAGAGGCCATTCTGGTGCCTGGCATACAAAGCAGAGGCCATTCTGGTACCTGGCATACAAAGCAGAGGCCATTCTGGTGCCTGGTATACAAAGCAGAGGCCATTCTGGTGCCTGGTATACAAAGTAGAGGCCATTCTGGTGCCTGGTATACAAAGCAGAGGCCATTCTGGTGCCTGGTATACAAAGCAGAGGCCATTCTGGTGCCTGGTATACAAAGCAGAGGCCATTCATGTGCCTGGTATACAAAGCAGAGGCCATTCTGGTTCCTGGTATACAAAGCAGAGGCCATTCTGGTGCCTGGTATACAAAGCAGAGGCCATTCTGGTGCCTGGTATACAAAGCAGAGGCCATTCTGGTGCCTGGTATACAAAGCAGAGGCCATTCTGGTGCCTGGTATACAAAGCAGAGGCCATTCTGGTGTCTGTAATACAAAGCAGAGGCCATTCTGGTGCCTGAAATACAAAGCAGAGGCCATTCTGTTGCCTGATATACAAAGCAGAGGCCATTCTGGTGTCTGGTATACAAAGCAGAGGCCATTCTGGTGCCTGGTATACAAAGCAGAGGCCATTCTGGTGCCTGGTATAAAAAGCAGAGGCCATTCTGGTGTCTTGTATACAAAGCAAAAGCCATTCTGGTGCCTGGCAAACAAAGCAGAGGACATTCTGGTACATGTATACAAAGGAGAAGCCATTCTGGTGCCTGGTATACAAAGGAGAGGCCATTTTGGTGCCTGGCATACAAAGCAGAGGCCATTCTGATGCCTGGAATACAAAGCAGAGGTCATTCTGGTGCCTGGAGTACAAAGCAGACGACATTCTGGTGCCTGGTATACCAGGCATATCCAAACTATGGCCCTCCAGCTGTTGTGAAACTACACATCCCTGCATGCCTTGCCATAGTTTTAGCATTCCCTAATAGCAAATCTGTGGCAAGGAATGGGAATTGTAGTTTCACAGCTGAAGGGCCATAGTTTGGACACACCTGCTGTTATACAAAGCAGAGGCCATTCTAGTGTCTAGTATACAAATCAGAGCGCAATCTGGTAGGGCTGCTTTAACAGTGTGGACCCACAGTTTAGTGCATTTAAGACAATTTGTTATATTTCTAAGGACAGTATATTAAAGACACATTATCCAAAAATGGGATTTTGTCTTGATGTCTATATTGTTTTAATGTTGCTATTGCACATGCAGAATGTAAAATTCATACATTATGAATGGACCGGCAGTAGAATCTTAAGCTATGGGGGGGGGGGTTAGTGTTTTAGTGTTAGGGGTTAGGGGAAGGGTTAGGCTATGGGTGGACAGGTAAGGTTTATTAACTATGGGGAGGGTTAGGGCATAAGGTTAGTCATACTTCCACCAGATTCGATGCAGGAACCATCCGGGCTAGGTGTGTCACCGCTAAACCACCAGAAATGCTTTGTCAACATTTTTAAGATCAACATTTCATCAGTGCTGACAAGATGAATGACAATGTGGTCTAGCCTGTCAACATTATGTATATGTTGACATAATCATATAGGCAAAATTATGAAGGTTGATAAAAAACACAACAGGTCATTGGATCGACATAACTTAGGTCAACAATCAATAGGTTGACCAATATACTGTAGGTCAACAGTTACTAAGTCGACATGGCAATTACTTCAACACAAGCATTAGGTCAACACGGAAAAGGTCAACATGAGTTTATCATGTTTTTTGGTGACCAAATTGCTGGGTGTCCCATTTTCCTCAGCGACCAGCCATGGTTATCATAGTTTAAAGGTAGCTATGTTACATAGCATAGGTTAATGAAGAGTTAATTTCCTTCATACCCATAAAACTTGAACTTGAGCTTGAACTAAATGCTTACCTTTTATAAAGGTTGGAGCCGGCTCTCCTCCATAGACTTCAACTGGAACAATGCCTAGTTGGCTTTTCCCTTTGACAATAACATACAGAAGTCCTCCCCAGATACAGGATATAGTGACCTTCTCACAAACAACATTCTTTCTACAAACAACCACTGGGGCACGGTGCAAATTCTCAGCTGCACTCAAGTCATCTGACTGACAGCCAACCTGGACCTGTAATAATACCAAACAGAAAGTCATTTATGTTATATCCCTTTCTTAGAATTTTTAGAGGCTTTACACTGGGTATTAGTGGTGAGTTCGGGTCTGGTCACCAAACGATTAAGGTTTTTTTCCCAGCAGCCCAGGCTCCCTCTCCCCACCAAAGGTCTAACCAGGCACCAGAATGGCTTCTCCTTTGTATACATGTACCAGAATGTCCTCTGCTTTGTTTGCCAGGCACCAGAATGGCTTTTGCTTTGTATACCTTAACAAGTCCAAGGAGTGTAGGAAGAGGAAGGAGAAGGAAATCTGGCATACCAGTAGCGCACGCAGGGGGGGTTTCTGAGTACCCAGAAACCCCCCCAGGAGTCTAATTGGCCTAGTCTGAAAGCTGAGGGTCCCCTCTTTCCATAGGTGAAAGAATTTTGAAAATCGGCTCTTGGGAACCGGAGATATCTGACTTCAAACCAATGGTCCCCATCCAAGCCTGTTAATTGCTCTTCCCAGTCAGATATTTCAGGTTTTGTCTGACTTAGAGTTTTTCTGAGGGTGTATTCCAAAAGCTGGGACTCTTCCTCTTTGATGGACACTAGTAGCTTGTCTCTACTTTTCCCAGAACTAGAGATATCGGCCCTCCAGCAGCTGGTTACTGCTCCAGCTCCACACAAATGGTATGTAGTTTTATATACTCGTTGGCAGATTGCTCTGCCTCCTGAACTCTGATCCCCTAGTCCCCAGTACCATTTGGTAGGTGGGATTCTCTAGTTTTTAATTCCAAATTTATTTCCGGGAACTGAGATATCTGCAGTCAAGCAAACTGTCCTCCCACCAGAAAATTATGAATAATAAGCCCACTCCACTATACACCCCTCCTCTGCATATTAAACATCCTCTACCACCCTGGAAGTTGTGTATCAGGGTCCCTTCATTCAGCCCGATGCCCCCTTCTCCCACCCCATCTCCCACCATCTGTGCAGTAAAGGGGTAATTAGTGGAAATTACTGATCCAGGCCCTACATGCTGAGTGGTTGATACAATACCTCCTACCACTCGCGGGACACCAAAGCTTCCTCCACCCCTACCGCTGGAGGATCGGTAGGGGCCCCAATACATTGCTATGCCCAGGGGTCTACACTGCTGTTGATGCCCCTGTATGTGTGTGTGTATATATATATATATATATATATATATATATATATATATATATATATATATATATATAGAGAGAGAGAGAGAGAGAGAGAGATTTTTTTTTTATTATTTATGTACAATTGGTCTATCTATAATACTTTAACTGATCCGGCATATACTGGGTCACCTAAGTGTCCATCTCCGTGCTTTGCTCCGCCCCTCTGGAAACCCCCTTCTGAAAATCCTGCGTTTGCCACTGCATACAGTATATTCAGATTCAAACACAATGTGAAAAAGAAAAGGGGAACCAGTGCAAAACCTATGCAAGCCAGGTTCTTCAGGGTTGGCTTCAGGGTAGTCTCCCCTATGGATTTCAGGAAAAGGATTTAACAGGTAAGAACATACATCTCCTTTTTTTTCTTTCATCCATAGGGGACACAGGTTTTATAGTGGATGTCCCAAAGCTGTCCACCTAAGGGAGGGGATGCTGATGCGCTGTGCTGAGAACCCTTCTTTCAAAAGCTGCACCTGTGTCGGCAATGGTGTCAAAAGAATGGCATGTATCTGACTTTAGCTGTGAAAACGTGTGCAGAGAAGCATGGCTCCGGCGTTGCTACTGCCACAGCCAGCCTGCGTGGCCACAGACCTACTTGAGCAGTCGATGTTACCCATTGTCGCATATAGGCTGTGAATGTATATGCATATTGTGAATGAGTTGCAATGGCTCCAGCGGGCGTCTCTTTACAATCCTGGGTGGCAGGTTCTCTTGCTAACATTAGCAGCGTCATAGACATAAAAATTGCAAATGCATTAGCGTTCAACTCTGAATTAGGCCCATTGAGTGATCACCTAAAATTTAGTAGCAATGTCACTAATGAGGACAGTGTTCAGTTTAGCTAAAATGGATAGATACTGTAGGTGGGAATTTCTAGAATATCAGATGTTTTAACAATTAGAAAAAATGTATTCAATCATATTGTTCCACTAAGATCTGCTTCCTGTGCTGCGAGAGGAGGAGCTATAAAGAGTCAATGGAAGGATGAGCAAAGATCTCTTTCACAAATGTGTAAATATTTATCCATCCATAATATTTGCTTTATTTTATCTAATGGGCCTGAATCAGAGGGGAAAGCAAGTCATGCACAGCTGCCATTTCTCACATATTTACAAGTGAAAGGGCTTTCTGAGCTACAGTATATCACTATGGACCTTATTCTGGCTGACTCGCAAGGCTGCGAATATACAGCTTTGTGAGACCACCAGACACATCCCTTTGAATGCCGGGTCTCCCGCCCCCAATTTGCATGCTGTGCTCAATCGCAGGCCAGGGGGAAACTCACACATCTTTTGATGGATGCATATCAAAGTGATTCTCAAGTCTCTGGGTGATGTCAGCTGCTTGCCCGCCCCCAGCGCCAACGTCACCGGGCGAATTCCATGGGAACGCCCATGAAATGCTGGGCGTTCCCATGGGCGAGTCCCATGGCCTGTTTATTGGGTCCTGGTGATTTAATTAAATAATATCGGTGGCCGATATCACTCAATGTGTACACACAATATTGGTCACCTATAACTATATTGGCATCGGCTGGGTCAGCTAGTGTGTATGAGGCTTAATTCTCTCAATAATAAAGTCACTATGGGCGGCAGTGCTGCAAAGAGCTCACAGCCAGGTGCTGAAACACACCCATGACACTCCCATAACATGTACATGACACCTACTCTGTTTACAATCACTTCAGGTTACCTCCAAGTCTCCAGCCTGAAATACCCAAGGATTGCAGACTACTAGTCGAGTCATAGGGGTCTTGTATGCAAATAAAAAACTGGCACCTCTGAATCAGGCAAAATATAAACAGCGATGTTTGGCAAGATGTTACAGTTTGAACATTTTATTGTACAGATTTACAACATCTTTTGCCTAAAATATCTCCAAAAGAGGAACAGATAAGGCATACCTCCCAACTTCTGTGTTGGGGAAATAGGGACACTCCCGCGCGAGCGTCCGAAAAAGGGGGCGGGACGTATGCTAATGAGGGCGCAGCTTATGCTAATTAGCCACGACCTCATTTTCATACGAGAATAGACGCTGTGCGCATGCACACAGCGTCTATTCTATTAGATTGGGGGGTCTCCCAACTGCCACCCCTCGCAGCGGGACAATGCCTGCCGCGGGTGGGACAGCGGGACAGGACCCGAAAATCGGGACTGTCCCGCTGTAATCGTGACAGTTGTGAGGTATGGATAAGGGGCCAGATTCTCTAAGCTTCAAAAGTGATAAACAGCCAGCCAATCAGCTCCTGCCTGACATTTTTCAAACACAGTCTGTGACATGGCAGGTAGGAGCTGATTGGCTGGTTGTTTATCACTCTCCATTTTATCACTTTTGAAGCTTAGATAATCTGGCCCAAGATAATTAGAACGGGATGTACTAAAAGGAAAATGCAAGTAGAAATCTGGCCACATTTCCCATATGTACCAAGCTACATAATGCAAAATATTACAGAGATAGAACCCAGATATTCTTTGTACATTCCCACCTTATTAATGGCGGCATGTACCTGATAAGATGCGTGATAGACTGCATCCCATATGCGATGCTTAGGACATCCTACTATTTTTGAGAGCAGCCACCCAAACCGCAATAACATATACAAACACAGCCATGGCATACAGCACACCTTGAGAGAAAATACAAACAAACAGAAGAGCAATTCCGACAATTACCTGGAGACCTTTCCCCACTGCTGAAGCTGGAAACACAAGTGCTGCTGATGTCCTGGCAGGGAGGTAGAGTCCAGTACTTCTCCATGCATCATTACCTGGGCAGAGTATGAAAAGCACCACATATATTACAGTAATCACTCTGAACAACCAACATGATTCAAAATGATGGTCAATGTAGCTTTCTCTGTACCAGGACAGACTTCTATGGGAAGTTGTACAGCAAAAGTGAATACATGTATCTAAAAGTGTACTTGTGGTATTGGATGACCCAAAGTGATCTAACTGAATTGTACAAAATATACTTGTAGGCTGTTATTCATACATCTTATACATTATTCATCATATATTTGATATATACTCATACTTGCCTACCCTCCCGGAATGGCCGGGAGTCTCCCAAAAATCAGGTCTTTCTCCCGACCCACCGGGAAGATGGGCAAGGCTCCGGCATTCCCCCCCAGAGCCCCCACTCCCCCCCCCCCCAGCCAGAGCTGGGGAAAGAAGTGCCGTAAATCGCGGGTCCTCGGGAGGGGGCGGGACTAAAATGATGCGAATCGCATCATTTCGCGTCATTTTAGCCCTGCCCCCTACTCGCTGACCCGCGAATTGTGGCAGCCTTGTCCCCACCCCCCGACCAGCACATTTTGTTGTCCTCTACGGGAGAAGGGACATTGAAAAGTCGGCAAGTAAGTATATACTATACCCAGATTTGTTGCATCAATCTGTACTGTGACAGGGCGTTTCTGAAAATCAACGCTGTGATCCAAACTATCCATGCAGCTGGCTTCTTGGGCCAGGCACATCATGAAAGCCTCCTTTGAGCTGCTTTTTACTTTACACTTTTCGGGAAAGCATGGAAACCTGTATCCCTGTACAAGTTGCACCAGCTCTTGCTGTAGCAGTGATACAAGAGGGCTGGCTGGCAACTTCATAATATCTACGGCATCTTGTCTGAGCTTTAATAACCAAGAGCTTAGAGGGGGTTTCAGTTTTTTTCCACTTCTCAGTTTACTGAGCAGTTGGCAGATTGCTCTGGGGAAACAGTAAGTCTCATTAGCTGCCTGAGGGTCCAAAGCCTTATACATTCCTGCTTTAACTGTCTTTGGCAGAATGCTAATCCCAAACTTGTTGAGAATTTTATTTCCTGGATATTGAGAAAGTACATCTGGATTGGAATAGGACCAGTACCAGGAATGGCCAGCAATGAGCAGACCTCCTCCCTCTGTCACAAACTGCTGGATTTGTTCTGCCTCCCTGTCACTGTATGACGTACAGCAATATACACTGAGTCCAGGAACCAAATCTGATGCTACACAAGGTAATCCTTCATTCTGCAAAATGTGTAAGAGACCTCCCAGTTCCTTATTAATCCCAATCATGCCCTTTCTACCCTTGTCTAGCCATGAAATAGTATTCAGAGAGAAGGTCTTAAGCTCAGGTTTAAACGGGAAACATTCATGAGACTCCACAACAACACGTCCTCTGCCATAGAAGGCAGCTCCAAAAAAGCATTTATAGTCATCAGTGATCCCAACTGGAAATGCCAATGGCCCATGCAGCAGAAGTTCTGAGGGAACGCTCTGACCACTGATGTCCAGATCGGTAATGTCTTTTAGAAGAAACTTTAAGTCCACTGAGAAATCCACACTGTGAAAAAAAAAAAAAAAGTAAAAAATATCAGCACTGTAAAAAATCAACAAGAAATAAGGTACTTGTGTATTATCTGGGCGCCCGATTTTGTCATCGTAGGGCATTGTACAACCAAAAATCGTCGCATGCATTGACCCAATTTTTAATTGTACATGCACCCAGATGCCTGAACCCTAGGTTAAAAGCCCCCCCAGACCTGATTTTTTTACTGTACACCCACCCTGATGGGTAATGACTATGTTAAATGGCCCCCCATTGCTAATGCCACCCCTCTATCAATGCCAACCCGAAGTGTGACGAGCGCAGCGAGTATGCATACCCCGACCTTTTCATACCCTCACTATCCACGTCGGCGTGGAGTTGATTTTATATAGTGTGGCGAGCGCAGCGAGCCACCGAGCCCGAAGCGTGGCGAGCGCAGCAAGCCCCGCGCGGGGACGCGGATTACTTCACATATATTCCGCGTCCCCTCGCGGGGCTCGCTGCGCTCGCCACGCTTCGGGCTTGCCACACTATATAAAATCAACTCCACATCGAAGTGGATAGTGGGGGTATGAAAAGGTCGGAGGACGCGTATCGTTGCCGCTCGCCACGCTTCAGGTTGGCGTTGATAGTGGGGTGGCGTTAACAATGGGGGGGGGGGCATTTAACATAGTCATTACCCATCAGGGTGGGTATACAATTATGTGATGCAATATATCGGGCTCCCAGATAATACACAAGTACCAGAAATAGGGGCCTTGGAGAGAGAAACTAGACAGCAATAAAGTTAAAACAATTAGCTTCTAACTGCCATGTTACAGGCTGTGTTTATAAAATGAAAGACTCTGGGGATATGGTCACTAGTTCTACAAAAACTAGATCGACAATAGATTAGAAGAAAAAAGATTTCATTCAGCTAGTAGAAAGAATTTCTTTACGGTCAGAACAGTCAAACTCTGGAACTCTCTTCCCAGAGAGGTGGTAACGGCTGGCTCATTAAATGCGTTCAAGGCAAAGTTGGACAAACATTTACTGGAGAAAAACATCCATGGGTACAAATAAGAAATATAATTTGTCTGTAAAATACCAGAACCAACCAAATCAGCAATGGATATCTATACCAGGTTGAACTAGATGGACGCAAGTCTTTTTTCAGCCTTACCTACTATGTAACTATGTATAAGAGCATTAGGTCGACACAACTAAGTCAACATGACTGAAGGTCAACATGGGGTTAGGTCAACATGGCCATTAGGTAAACATGGGGAAGGTCAACATGGACTTTTTTTGAGCCGACATGTGTCGACAGGTGGTATTTCATGCACTACCATCCACTAGGGTGTGGTAAGAGAATAAAATAGTGTGCCAGCATAGCGAGCCATGCGAGGGGACACAGTGCATATTTTAGTGCGAATGTCGATGGTGTCAACATTCGGGAGAAAGGGGAAAACCCATTGTCGACCTTTTGACTGTTAATCTTCCCCATGTCGACCTAATGACCCTGTCAACCTAACCCTATGTAGACCTTCAGTCATGCCGACCTTCATGCATGTCGACCTAGTTGCTGTCTATCCAATGATCCATACTCTACTCTGGTTGGTTTAAATTTCGCTCTCCAAAGGCCAGATGTACTAAGCTTATAAAGTGATAAAATGGAGAGTGATAAACCATCATCCAATCAGCTCCTAACTGCAATGCTAAAGGCTGTGTTTAAAAAAATAAAAATTAGGACCTGATTGGTTGGTGGTTTATCACTCTCTGTTTTATCACTTTTCAAGGCTTAGTACATCTTGCTCCCAGTATTATTACAAGACAATGGAACATTGACATCTCCCATCTCCTCTTCTGCTGAGCTGCAGCCCGGAGGTCCCGGAGCGCAGGCTTCTTCAACTCAGGATGCCGGCGGCCAATTAAAATGCATCACCAGCTGGTGAGCCAATCAGAGCTTGAATACCAGCAGCCACTCTGATTGCCCCAAAAGCCAGTGCAGCATTTTAATTGGTCGCCGGTGTCTTGGGTTGAATAAGCCTGCGCTCGGGGACCTGCTTTGTTTAGCACACTGAGCGCATTGCAGCGGAGGCAGTCGGGGGGTTGCGGTGGGCAAAATGAGCTGACCGGGCCCTTACAGAGGCCGGGGCCTGGGACTGCTGTACCCACAGTACCCCCCTATTAGCGGCCCTGAATTGAAGCAGATATTTTCAACGTTTTTATATAAAACAAGTATTATTTATATTGTCAAAATACTTTTGTGGATATGTAGTATCCTGTAAGCTTCTATAACTGAGCTTTGAACTTTTTGTCACACGAAAGCAATTAATTCCAAACACACTGGAGCATGTCCTTGCAAAATTTGCAACAGTTCCTTTAATGCGTTGCTTCTGATTGTTTTCACTTACAGAAAGTGAAGGAACAAAAAAAAAAATCACATTTGGAATGAAAGTTTTTAGGGTACTTGTGTAGTGAAATCGCATTACATCGCATGGCATTTTTTCGTGCCGTGCAATTAATGCGATTTGATGCGATGCGATCTCACTAGTTAATTTATTCACTGCACCCTGACCGCCCGTTGCATTGCATCCCTAGCAAAATCGAATGCGATTTGATTTTGCGTGCATTGCGATTTTGCACAACACCCCCAGTGTACATGTGTATGTGATGCAATGGGAATTAGGACACCCCCACTATTCACACCAGCCCGAAGCATGGCGAGCGCACGCGTTACACGTCCTCCCGACCTTTTCATACCCCCACCATCCACGTCGGCGTGGAGTTGATTTTATAAAGTGTAGCGACACTGAATACATGTAAAGTAATCCGCATCCCCTCCCCACGCTTCAGGCTCGTTGGCTCGCTGCACTTCCCACACTTTATAAAATTAACTCCACGCCGACGTGGATAGTGGGGGTATGAAAAGTTCGGGAGGACGCGTAAGGCATCCCCTCACAGGGCTCGCTGCGCTCGCCACGCTTCGGGGAGACGTGGATAGTGGGGGTGTTTTAGGAACACATTCACACCTGCCATATGATACATCTGACACAGTAATGACGAAATGTGTTAACAGCTAACCAGAATTTACTTAATAAATAATAATTAAATATCATTTTAAATAATTAAATCACAAAGAAAAAACTTAATAAGAGTCACTCTGCCTGAATCAGCAAAAGTGCGTGAAGAATACGCTGAAATGCGTTATCAGCACCCAGAGTCTTCCGCCAGATGAATTCCTGCAGGTAGGACTCTAAATGCTGGCATGTGGTGCCTCTTTGGCGCTTGTTGCGCCATTTGCAGGAGCCCCAAAGGCGCTCAATATTCTGGGTGTGAACACCTGTGTCTGGGTCCACAAAGTTAAAATGATGATTAACCCGAGCATGGTGATATCCGGCCTGTTCCAGCTGCTCTGTACTATAGGCCCGCCAGCAATCCAAGTATATTGTTGTGCCCGGCTCGATGAATTCATTGATGGCGGCCATCTGAGTGCTGGCATCCTGTGTTTGCACCTGAGTTACGAAGCACTCATCAGTTTTCCCTGAAATGCCTCCAAAGATCCATTGCTGAGGCAGCATCCATCCAACATTGCTTTTTCTTTGGACGAACAGACTTTCATCCACTTCCACAATCATACCGGGACCATCAATACGCCTCTGGGGCTGTGCCATAAGGTCCACGGTGCAGGCCTCCCGCATCCAATGGTTGTAGAGGACCGCAGTTTTATTGGACAACTGCAGTTGTTGCTCACAGTAAGCAATAGATGTCAGCTCCTCTGCCCAGGAATAGATGAATCTGAGGAAGGATAAACGGCACCCTGGGAACCAATGCGCCGCTCTGAGGCTCACCTTCTTGTGACAGGATTTTATATGGCACCGCCTCATGCACTCTTTCACAGATAAGCGCATAGGGTGCCCGTTAATGCAATTCTGCATGACAGGCAGCAAATTGTGCTGCTGAAAGAAAAGAACACCCTCCTCCTCTGTCTGCGGCAAGGTGAACATAGTTGTGACAGGTTCTGCAGCCATTTCTGTCACTTCTTCTGAAGCTCTCAGTGATGCAGCCATTCCTGTCAGTAATTCACCTCAGACTGACACTACCCTACTTCTGACTGACTACGCAATTTACGTTGCCTACGCTGATTCTGACTAGCACAGTACCAAATTAACTATGGAGATCGCATTGCATCAATGGCACGCATCGCACTGCACTAAAACAGGACATGCGATGCAATGCGATTTCAGTACGCTAGCGTATGTATGCTAATTGGGCACCCTGATAATACACAAGTACTGTTTTTAGCATTATAAGCTATTTGTGACATCAACATCATGTGGCGTGGCAAAATGGCCGCATCTCCCGTAAAGGAGGATTTCTGTGTGCTAGAATAAAATCAATTCAGGAGGTAATAAAATTAGATTAGGATGTCGCTTCTGCAGAGTGATTTAAATATACTGGAGGATTGGGCAGCAAAATGGAAGATGAGGTTCAATATTGATATATGTAATGTTATGTATTTTGGGACCAGAAACATGCAAGCAATTTATAATTTAAATGTGGAAAATCTAGAGGAATCGTTTAACTCCTTGAGTGGTGGGTTTTGCTGGGGCAGGACAAACCTAATTAGTTCACTTGTGATTCTGTGAGGAGACCTGCAAAACATGCACTGTGTGGGGTCCCGAGGAACGAGTTTGAGAACCTGTGGCCTATTAAATTGACAATTGCGTTTGTGGGTCTGGTTACAAGTGGGGAAGGGAGGTATTGCCACAAGTGGGGTGGTGGAGACCATGAGTGTAGCACCCCACTGCAGGGTTGCCCCTTTTCCCAACTTTTATGTCTCTTGATTGCAGCAAATGCTGCCTGCAGAACCCCTTCGCTGTGACCAGGGCTGTGAGGGGTTAAACCAACCTGGCCAGCACTAGGACCCAGCAGCCACCCTAACCTGCAATCCTGTGAGGAGAAGCCAGCCAGGGATGCAGGAAGGAGAGGTGAGAGGTCAGCCAGGCAGTGTGACAGGAAGAGGGGAGAAAGCCCAGTGTCAGAGATAATAGGAGTGTGCTGCCTAAAGACAGAGAAAGAGTGTGCTGCAGGAAGAGGAAGCACTGAGGCATGTGTGAAAGAAAGTTGAAGAAGGCTGTTGTCCCAAGTGTGAGGAGAAGGAAGAGAGAGAGGGAGCACACTGCAGCACCCAGCAGAGGGGCCAGACAGCATGAAGCAGTATAGCCATTGATCTATGTGGCAGGAGCCAGCAACACCCAAGGTACTGATTCAGTCCCCCTGTGACAGCATCTGCACCCTTGTAATACCCAGCAGGGGAATCCCATACCTCTCTGTTATCCCACATCACCTGCACCCTTGTTCCTCCAGCGGGGCCGCCGTGCACTACCCCCCTCCCTGCCACCCACCAGTCCTCAGGGTAACCAACACCAAGGGGGAAGCCATTACCTCACTGCAGTGTCAATTAACTATTCAGACTCAAGAGACACTTAGGGCCTGGAGAGTGACAAGCCCTTGTGAAACTTTTCCTGTTAAGGCCATTATTAAAATAAGGCTATCCCTACAGCCTGCTTGCTGCATTTACTACAGGAGGTTACCCCAAAGGGAACCTGCCTGTCCCTCCACTGAGGACCGTTTAACCCTTTCCTGTGAGTTATCCTGTGAGAATCTGGTGATTCGCCAGCAGGAGGGAGGCCGGCTCCATCTGTAATTCTGTCAAATATTCCTTATGTCATTTGTTATTTACTATTGAAACCTTACAGCGACCAGCGTGTTTTCGTAAATAAATTACTGTCGCTGCTAACTGTAGTAGTGTTGCGTTTGTGGGTCCTCCTTGGGTTGTGCCATCCACTGTCACAGTTTCTTCCAAGAAGAGGCCGTGAAGATCTGAAGCCGGAAACTCCAGAGTCAGGTACGCCATTGCACCACACCGTGTCAGGGGCATTATCACATGAGCATGGAAGGTGACATAAGCATGTGCACTAGAATACTACAAGGAAGGGGGTTATTTGCATCAGGTGCCACCGGGTGGGTGACAGCAGGAGTCTGACTGTTGCTCACAAACTCCAAATCTGTAGCTGAGTGACTGACAGTTTCTCAGTCTGGGCTCTAGGGGCATGGGCACATTGGGAGATGTGTTGCACTACTGGGTAAATCCAATGAGGAACTTCAGAGGGGTCAGAGGAGCATGTGTTGATCTCTGATTGGAGGAGCCCATCACAGCCTCCTCTTACCTGCAGCAGCTGTCTCATGGAAAATATACAGTGAGAGCAGAACAGAAACAGGTACTTGGAAATGGGGTGGGGTTGAATAAATAGGGGTTATTGGTATAGTTGAGGAAAGTTTATAATTACAGTCAGTTGTGCATGGGTTTTATTATGATGGTCACTGATGAAGGAAGATTGAGAAGATACTGCTTTTTGTGGAGAAGTTACATGAAGGTTTTTTATTAAACAGATGTACAGTAATGGAATTGTGGAGATGGGAAAGGGGCTGCTGTAATCATTCTGAAGTACTGTAATGATTTTTTTTAGAATATTTTTTTTTAAGATGAGAGGATAATATTGTGCGGCAGTCTCAAAAGGGATGCAGTCACTTTCCCGGCGGTCAAAATCCTGACGCCGGAATCATGACCACCGAAATCCCGGAACTTTCTCCCTATGTTGGTGTCCACGACACCCATAGAGGGAGAATAAATTAGTGTGCCTCGCTACACTCGACACCGGGCCCGCTGCATGGGCCCCCCCTCCCTGTCGGGATTTCGGCGGTCGGGATTCCGGCGTCTGGATTTTGACCGCCGGGATTCCGACCGCCTGGATTCCGTACCAGTTCCTCTCAAAACTAGTGTGAAATAGTAGTCATTCACAAGCTCTGTATAATATTGTCATCCTCCCAATGTTCTCTGTATAATAAGATGGTCAGTGCTATTTGTATTATATGGTGGTAAGTGCTCTCTGAATGTCATTAACATACCTGTTGTGTAAAAATGTCTCTGCAACTAGTTCCCAACATGACCCATTCCAAGAGGGACAAAATGCTCTGCTCCTGGACTTCCCTGTCAGTAGCAGTTGCAGAAGTGGGACTGCACAACTGTCCAAAATTCAAATAGGGAGCCACACCTGCCAGTGAGTCCATGGGGGGTATGGAACGTGCCGCTGCTATTTCCGACGTGGGAAATAGCGGCGGCTCCATATTCAATTCTGTAATTAACGACAGCATTGATGCGGGATCACGGCAGAACGGACCCGACTTCAGAAGCTGTCGGGCCCATTCTGCCGATAACGGCTGTGGATTGTCGTTATCCGGGCCGCAGATCGACAATCCACGGCCGTTTTTGCGGTCACGCCCCCTTTGCGCCCATCAGCAGGCGGGACATTGAATCCCGTCTGTCATTATGCGGTCGTTCTGACCACAAACGGGCCAGGATCACGGCTATCGGTTATGATCGACAGCTGTGATCCCACATTGAATACCCCCATTACTGTTGTGTTTGGGGCGGCAGTTGGTTGGGCTCCCCTTCCTAAATTTTGGACTATGCTGCAGCCCTGCAACTGCCACTGGCATAGAAGTCCAGGAACAGAGCATCCTGTCCCTCCTGGATTGGGTCATTTTGGGAGGTATTTGTGGTGTGGTCACAAAAATGCTGTTTTGGGAGTTTTGTTTGTTTTTGGGGGTTTTGTTGAAGTTTCTAACTGTTTCCAGTTAGAAACTTCACAAATAAATAATTGTGCTACAGTAATTGACCAATGTTGGATTACTGAGATGGCCAAACAGGGCTTTAGTTGGTCCAAAAGAGCAAATCTTTGTTCAAAGGTAAATTATCATCGTCATCTTTTATTTTAATGTTAGTATGATATTTTCCACTTAATTGCATACTGTAGCAAAAAATGATCGAAGTTCATTGTCATTTGTTTTCCTCCTCTTCCTCACGTTAACATAATATCACTGTCACTGTCTTTTCACCCTGGCTAACTATTAGTAACTGCGACTTACTGTTCCAACATTTTACTTGCCACCCACCTGACCCTACTCAAGTCATCTGAGAAATCAAGTAAAAGATACCCAGATGTGACTGAAACTACATTTTGAATTGTAAGTTTTGGTACGCCCATAAAATAAACCGTTATATGTGTCTATCATCCCTAATTTTAGTGAGTTAAAAGTACGTCCTTTTCTCCTATCACCGGGTGAATTTGGTAAAGGCTAATAAATACCCTAGAGCAGGCATGTCAAACTCGCTGGCCGCATGCAGCCCCGGCTGCCTACTTTTGTGGCCTGCAGGATCAAGGGCAAAGCCCCTTTCCGAATGCTGAAGCCAGGAGAGTCTTCAGAAGAAAATGTGCGGTAATACTGCACATTTTCTTCTGAAGCCTCTCCTGGCTTTAGCGTTCCGAGTAGTGCATTGCGCGGGTGCACGGGTGATGTCACAGTGCAGGGCTGAGGGCAGAGGCGAGAAGACAGGTGGAGGCGAGCGGCTGCATTGAGAGGGGTCAGAGCGGCCCGAAGTAACCCCCTTCCGGTGGCAGCAGCAGAGAGCAGTGCCAGCGGTAAGATGCCTTATGGGGGCATATGTGTTATCTGGCACCGTGGGGGCATATGTGTTATCTGGCACTGTGGGGGCATGTGGCATCTGGCACAGTGGGGGCATATGTGTTATCTGGCACACTGGGACCTGGCACACTGGGCATCTGGCACAGTGGGGGCATATGTGTTATCTGGCACAGTGGGGGCATATGTGTTATCTGGCACAGTGGGGGCATATGTGTTATCTGGCACAGTGGGGGCATATGTGTTATCTGGCACAGTGGGGGCATATGTGTTATCTGGCACCAAGGGGGCAAATGTGTTATCTGGCACCGAGGGGGAAATCATGTGTATCAGGCACTGTCGGTGGTGATATATAAAGAGGAATAACGGCCCCTGGCACACACTGATATATATTATTATTATTATTATTATTATTATTATTATTATTATTATTATTATTTATATATAGGGGAGAGGGGACCACACAGTTATATATGAAGGGGTATAACACAGCTGATATGTGGTATTGTTATTATATAGCCCTCCAGCTGTTGTGGAACTACACGTTCCAGCATGTCCTGCCACCGATTTTATATAATGGATTGCTAAAACTGTGACAGGGCATGCTGGGACATGTAGTTCCACAACAGCTGGAGGGCCATGAGTTTGACACTGCTTGTAATTTATGGTGTGTTAGGTGTCAGCTGACATTCCCTGTGTCAGGATGCAAATTTCGGGCACATTCCCTGTGTCAAATGTGAATTTTTACTCATTCCCTGTGTCAAATGTGGATTTTTTTTTTATTAATTCCCTGTGTCAGAATGTTAATTTCAGCTTATTCTCTGTGTCACAATGTGAATTTTGGCTTATTCCCTGTGTCAGAATGTGAATTTTTATTCATTTCCTGTGTCACATTGTGAATTTTGGTTTATTCTCTGTGTCAGAATGTGAATTTTTACACATTCCATGT
The DNA here is from genome assembly GCF_055691185.1 of Crinia signifera. Classification (NCBI taxonomy): domain Eukaryota; kingdom Metazoa; phylum Chordata; class Amphibia; order Anura; family Myobatrachidae; genus Crinia; species Crinia signifera. Next base: position 185,403,355 of record NC_139220.1, read on the forward strand.
GTCACATTGTGAATTTTGGCTTATTCTCTGCGTCAGAATTTGAATTTTGGCTTATTCTCTGTGTCAAAATGTGAATTTTTACTCATTCCCTGTGTCACAATGTGAATTTTGGCTTATTCTCTGTGTCAGAATGTGAATTTCGGCTTATTCTCTGTGTCAGAATGTGAATTTTTACTCATTCCCTGTGTTACATTGTGAATTTCGGCTTATTCCCTGTGTCAGAATATGAATTTTAGCTTAATCTCTGTGTCAGAATGTGAATTTTGGCTTATTCTCTGTGTCAGAATTTGAATTTTGTACTCATCCCCTGTGTCACAATGTGAATTTTGGCTTATTCACGGTGTCACAATGCGAATCAATGTGAATTTTGGCTTAGGGGGTATTCAATGTCAGAGTCACGGCGGTCGAGCTTGCTCGACCGCTGTGACCCAGTCCCGTTCTCGGTTAGCTCGACCGAGAACACGCAGGCGGGATTCAATGTCCCGCCTGCCGGGGAGCGAAAAGGGGGCGTGGCCGCGAGTTGCGGCCGGGAAGAGGCGAGCTGCAGCCGGCAGCTCGTCACTTCCCGGCTGTTCTCGGCAGAACGAGCCCGACAGCTAGTGATGTCGGGCTTGTTCTGCCGAGATACCCTGCTCAATGCTGTCGGGGAAGACAGCATTGAATAGGGCCCGGCGGGCATCTCCCCGATGAGAGGTGCTCACCGGAGATTGAATATCCCCCTTATTCTCTGTGTCAGAATGTGAACTTCGGCTTATTCTCTGGGGGAAATTTACTAAAGGAAATTTGTAAAAAATAGGTGTATTTGTATCCAGAAATACACTTATTTTTGACATTTACTGTCCCGAAAATATTCGGGATTTATTGCAAGTGCCATAATGCTGTACTACTCTGTTAATTGATTTGGAATTTAATAGGTTATTTTAATGGTAACCAATAAGAAATCATTTTGGAATGCTCCTAGTAATTTCCCATGCTTCCTCTCTTCTTCCTCACCTAACCCCCAAACAGGCTTTTAAACACGCTAACAATTATAAAATAAACTAAATAAAAACACAGGGCAAAGAAACAACGCTAAAAGCACAACACAAGGATAAAGGCCAAACAGAACAAAATACACCCGTCTGCACAAACCCAATTAAAATAGTCACACAGCCATTTGTTGTAAAATAAATACTGAACAAAACATTAACCTTTCTAAACCTTTGTAAAAAAATACAAGTCCACAAATGCGAGGAACACGCTGCTGAGATGAACACCCTGCTCAGGAATATCCCAGTCTGACCAGCTCACGTGGAGAGCAGGAGAAAACAGATCTCTCCAGTTACAGCACTCCCATTTGAACTCGCATAATTAAGTTCGCAAAAGGGGCCGGCAAGCTGGCCACACGTTGAATACTGAGGAAGTCAGAAATGAGGAGATGAGAAAAAGTGCCGAGCGCTTCAGCGAGATCACAGGGACACAGAACAGTGAGCGGTCAGCCAGACTCTCAAAAAACATTGAATATTCCCTAAAGAATACAAGGAGAATTGGTTTTGCACTTGCGCTGCTGAATCTAGAATAGTAGCCTGTGAACCACACTGAACAAAAGGACACCTGGACACACTGTAAATATTACATTTAGAATTTTAAATATGAAAAAGACACATTAATAAAATTACATATGAACATATAGATAAATTAAAAAGCAGATTCAATAAAATTAGTGGTAGCTTCTCATAAACTTAATTGCCATATAAGACAAGCGCTTGAATAAGGCAATATCAATAGCGGACTCCAATGAGGTCACGAAATACCAAGTAGAGGATAAATTCCAGGAGCAGTATAGCATCAATAGTGATTTAAATCAGCCAGGGTGTTAGTAGCGGGTCAGGTTGTTAGATGGTTTGGGGAGGGTACAAGCCAGAGCAATCACTTGGGCATAAGGAGCAAGCTGCGTGAAGCCTGTTAGCGCATGCAACGCCAGATGGAAACAGTCAGGTAACGCAATGTATCCTTAAGTTATGCTCACCCTCCTTGATAGTGGATTCTGGAGGGGTCGGGGAGCCCGATGACACGGCGGCTCGACCCAATGCACGTGACGGTGTGTCGTCTGTGGGTGAGTGCTCCGGTGGGATGCGGCAGATGGAGATGCCTTGGGGTAAGATTCTTATTGCTGCTGGCTGTAGGCACTGTAGTAGGCTCCAGATATCACAGCCGAGGCAGAGAGTGAGCCGGCTCCGTGTGCGGGGAGTCGTGACCTCAGAAGTGGGTCTCCTAGTGCCCGTTGCTGCTCCCAGCCTAACCTGTCAGTTCTCCTCTGCTCGCCCGATCCCATCGCATTATTCACAGCCTGGCCCAGTCCATTGCCTCCAGTCCAACTGGTCTCCTGTGGTTTTGACAGTGCTCTTTCGCACCGGTCAAAGTTTCAAAGTCTTTCAGTGTCTTTCATTGGATCCAACCATTGGTCATATAATCACTTCTCTTTCCAGATATCATTACTCAAGTATTTAATCAAACTACCTATTCTTCATTCTTCAGTGTCCTTCATCACCCCTAAAGTCTTCAGCTGCCATCACCCCAAGTTTTCTTACAAGAACTTTTTGCTTTAATTATCATTGACTTTTGTTTTCTCAAACAAGTATTTCAGCGCTGCTGTTCCTGTATCATATATGAATCACCTGGTCTGTCTACAGTTCCTGAGCACCACACGACACCATCAAATCCTACTCCCATGACAATCTGCGAAAACTGAGAGGAGGAGGAGGAGGAGGAGGAGGAAGAAAACTATCTATGAGAGTTATGGACAGCGCTCCAGATATATCCTGATTTTTACATATTGTGACTTTTATTCCTGCCACAGATTGCCGTAATGTGATGTCAGCTGCTTGCCCCCAGCAGGCAGCGATGCGCCTGCATTCCCAGGGGAACGCCCAGTGTTTTTACAGGGACACCCCTTGCTGTTGCCCCCTGCCTGGTCCCTCCCTCACCTCTTTGAGTGAATGACTCACCCGTTAACTTCCGGTGTATGCCCATATTCGCGCATGCACAAACCCCAAACAATGGGGAAGGGACGGAATTACAGCCTGACCAAACGCAGTGGTTTGTTCCAGAAAAGGTTACTTTTTTTTTGCTTCACTTACAAACAAGAATCAGGCCTATAGTCTCCATTTATCCAAATAATACTGCTTTCAGATTGCAAATGCAGGGTCGAACCGGGACTTTTAACCGGTTCAGCCCCGATGCGGTCTGTTCACACTGCAAACAGTGAACCGGCAATATTACCGGTTCGCTGGCGTCATCAGGGGCGTGGTGGAGCATCGGCAATTCATTGGGGGCGGGGGAGGAGGCATCGCTTAGAGCTGGCACTGCTCCAAGCACTGCCTCCTCCATACTGTGAATGGGAAACGGGTTGCTCGACCTGTTTAACCCGTTCACACCACACAGCAACACGGCAACGAACCGGTAAGAACTCTGCTTTCTTACCAGTTCTTATTGCCGTGTTGCTACCCATTTGTTGCACCCAGTAACCCCTTTCACATTGCACTAATTACCGGGTCGAGCTGGCAAGAAACCGGCTTGCACCCAGTAATTAGTTGTGATGTGAAAGGGGTATAAGTAAATCTCAGTGTATACATTTTTTTCAACTCAAATATTACCATCATTTTATCATTCCAAAAAGATGCCTGTTTTACCACATAAAGGATTTGATTTTTTTTTTTTTTTAAGTATAGTGGACATTGAAAGGTGTATTTGAATATGCATTAACTACATTTTAAACTGTCCTACTTACTCAGTGCACAATGGGCTCCATGGCATGTTCTCACTAACGTTGAAGTTTCCTTTTTCACCATAACTGCTGGTAAAATACACTCCAGCTACAGATGTAATTTTGTTGCCAGGAAAATGGTCCAAAACATTATCTTCTTTGTGGCTGTAAGACCAGTACCAAGCTTGGGCTCCAATAAGCAGGCCTCCGCCCTCCTTCAAAAATGAGACAATCTCCTCTGCCTGACTGTCATCATAACCAGCTGTACAGAGGACTCCTATACCTTTTTTCAGACTGGTATTTGCCTCTACCTTGTGACCAGAGATAGAGAGGGTCTGTGCAAGGAGACTCAGGCTGCTATCAACACCAATTACTGCATCTGAGGATGGTTTCAGCCAGGATATTGCATTCTTCAGAAAAGCCATAAATTCTGGTTGGTTCAGATATGATTCATGGGACATGACCACTACCCGGCCCTTCCCATACTTAGAGGCAGCAATGAGGACATGCTTTTCAGGACTCACAAGCACTGGGAATGCGTCATCACCAGTCAGGAGCAGTTTGCAAGGCACACTGTCCCCAGAGAACTCCAGACTCAGGAGACCATGGACAAGAGAACGGTAATCTTCATTTGCTTTCATTTTTCTGTAAAGAACAAAAATACTAGAATAGTGAGTGGGTAAATGGAAATAATGACATGGATTAATGAAATCGTACATTACCTGTGTGGATTATAGGTAGGTGATCCTACATACAGGTGGGACAACCAAGTATACATTTATAGTTAAAAAATATATACTGTGTATATATAATCAAATATGTTTTTAAAATATTTTATAAATGTATCTGTAAAATAATTTAGAAAGGTTTATCTTATTGCTTACCGAACTCACTGCAAAAGCCAGATCACATTTAGCCACGAATTGCAACTTTATTAGTAATTTCTAAATGAAAAGGTGTACATATTACTTTTTAACCAACTGGGATATATAAGTGGAGCGCTAAAAGTATGAGCGCTCCATGTTAATTCATTAAAAATAAATTAACATGGAATATGCAATAAAAATAAATTTAAAATAAAAGTAAATATGCAGTAAGTGTAGTAATTAATACGTGTATAATAAACAATAAATATTGAAGGTTGTATATTTATATAGTAAACAATGGAGATTATCAATGAGCATTGTCAAAGGTAAAAGTCGTCAGAGCACGACAAAACATGTTAGGTAGCACTTGCACCTTTTTGACTGACTCTGGATTCTAAAGGTTGTACTGGATTTCTTGCTACAATTAATCTCCATGCTTATCCCTGGGTTTTAATCTTGGAAGCCTTCCAGCATCTCACCAGTTTATGGGACACCACCACCTGCATACTTGGATTACAAATACCGCAAACATCGTGAGGACTTCACGAGCAGGCGGAGAAACGCGTTTTTGAGCCCTATTATCTGCCGGTCCTTTTACACTCTGCAAGCGCAATTCATCTGTGGATTACAACTAACCACCCAGCTGGCTGGTCCAGCAAGAGAAGGTCCCAATACAGCTTTTTCCGGAGTACATCTCTGGTAATACCATTTGGAGAGACTGACCTAAGGTTATTCACCACATCACAAGCGCATTAAGTTCACGCAGGACTGGTAATTATGAGAATGTATCACTGCCTCTATTAAGAAGTTTAAAAGCCTCCTATCATTCCCAAATTGAGTGACTTTATCACTATTTAGCAACGGCAATCCCAGCAAGTTCAGCTTTCATTGTATGTTATATGTTGTGTGTTCTGTCTGTATGTTACATTGTGCACAAATAATTATTGTTTATATTATCTGTGTGGATTGATTCCACTATACATGCTTTTAATAAATTGATTTATATACTTTTGAAACTGCAAGGACATTTAATTTTTTTCTGAGCAGGATTGCGCTTCTTAAAGTGCCAGATACTCAGGTATCTGACACTACTTTCTTATCGTGAGGATACGTCTTTAATTTGAGGACTGCATTCACCCTCCAGCGTTATTTAAATATCCCGCATGGTTTATGGACTCCCTTATTTCGTTCCTGGTAAAGTCACCCAGTGGGGAAGCAAGCTCATAATTCTCATAGGAGATATACAAGAACAAGCAGATTTTTTGGATTAACTTGGTGCTAATCGCTGCCCTGGATTCTGTCAGATTGTATGAATTACCTTCCATACAAAACATAGATGCAGAAAAAAGGAGTACCGACAGTTTCCTTAGGCGCTGATCAAAGGTATTTTCACTTATTTTTATTAGATTGGTATCCAAAATAAAGAAATGAAAAAACCACAATAGTGTAATATGTTTTGACAAAATTTTAAAGACATAAATCTTGTAATGAAATCCCTCATACATGTAAGGGGGACTCGTACCCTGTGGATTGGTCTACTGTTTAAGGTAGACCAAAATTGCTTGTAGGGGAGTGGTCACTGTCAAGTCACCCAGGTATCCACTTTCAATTGCAGCATATAATTGCACATGTAGCCTATCCCTGTCCATACACACACATAGACTAACGCTATACATACACACACACACCCATAGCTGATCCATGACCTGGTAGGGTCGGCATGTCCTGTATATGTAGGAATAGGCATCACTGACTTGGCACCTGTATCCTAACCCTGTCCACACACACACACACCATTAGCCTACCCCTATCCATATACACAAACCAATAGCCACACCCTATCCACACACATACTCACACGTAGCCTAAACCTGTCCATACACAGGGGCGGATCCAGGAGAAAATGACAGGGGGGGCACCATGACAGGGGGATGGGAGTGAGCGGTGTTAGTAGTGCCAGTGTGCATTCTCAGAGAGTGAAGCGAGATAGAGAGGAGGAGAGCAGAGAGAGAGAGGGAAGGAATGGGATTAGAAAAAGGCCCTGACATTTTAAGTCCATAGGCCCACTGTGGAGTGAAAAGTGAAGGATGCAGCGGTGTGCACGCCGATTATATTTTTTAAAGGGGGCGTGGTCATTCCAAAGGGGGGCGTGTCCTTGAGTGTAGTGTACCACACCATATACCACTTTTACACATTATGCAACAAAATAGTGGACCCTATTATACTTGCCGCTTACACATGATGCCAAAAAGAATGAGACAAAATTTCCATAATGCCACATGGATTAAGCCAAAATTCAGATAACGCAACATGGATTAAGCCATAGTATAGATAATGATGTATAAATAGGGACATTGCGCGCCGTCGGCGAGCCAAAAATGTACACAGTAATGCCCATTACACATAATGTCACACACCGTAATACCAATTAAATATAATGTCACACACTGTAATGGCCATTACACATAATGCCAACAAAGTAATGCCCATAAAACACAATGCCATACATTGTGATGCCCATTAAACATAATGCAATACCAAAATGCCCATTAAACATAATAATGCTTATTACATATTATACCATTTAATTGCTGCTTACCTACATACTTATTGTCAGAGGAATATCACTTGTTGCCAGGGGTTACATGCTTCTTGCCAGGGGTTTTATTCTTGTTGCCATGCCATGGGATTGATATATTTTTTTTGCCAGGGGGAGCCAGGGTGCATGCTTGTGAAGGGTTCCATTTAAATAGCGCGCCAGCGCTACCCAAATCCACACTTCTGGGTAGCGCTGGCCGCACTCTTCTGTTCTGACAAACACTAGAGGTATAGCAGTATCTCTAGTGTCTGTCTCCTATAAGGCGGCGGCAGTGGTGTAGCTAGGTGCCACGGTGCCCAGGGCAAGGGCATGTTTCGCGCCCCCCCTCCCTCTCAATTTGTAGTAGGTGAGGCTCCTGCTCAGTTAAAACTGGGCATGGACCAACATTATACCACACACCGTAATGCCCATTGCACATTTTAGTGAACTTTGTAATTCCAATTACACATAAGCCCACACATGATGTCCATTACATATTATATAACACACCGCAATGCCCATGACATACTATATAACACCGTAATCCCCATAACATACTATATAACACACTGTAATGCCCATTACATACTATATAACACACCGTAATGCCCATTACATACTATATAACACACCGCAATGCCCATTACATACTATATAACACTCCGCAATGCCCATGACATACTATATAACACACCGTAATGCCCATGACATACTATATAACAGACCGTAATGCCCATTACATACTATATAACACACCATAATGCCCATGACATACTATATAACACACCATAATGCCCATGACATACTATATAACACACCGTAATGCCCATTACATACTATATAACACACCATAATGCCCATGACATACTATATAACACACCATAATGCCCATGACATACTATATAACACACCGTAATGCCCATAACATACTATATAACACACCGCAATGCCCATGACATACTATATAACACCGTAATCCCCATAACATACTATATAACACACTGTAATGCCCATTACATACTATATAACACACCGTAATGCCCATTACATACTATATAACACACCGTAATGCCCATTACATACTATATAACACACCGCAATGCCCATTACATACTATATAACACTCCGCAATGCCCATGACATACTATATAACACACCGTAATGCCCATGACATACTATATAACAGACCGTAATGCCCATTACATACTATATAACACACCGTAATGCCCATTACATACTATATAACACACCGTAATGCCCATGACATACTATATAACACACCGTAATGCCCATTACATACTATATAACACGCCAGATGGAAACAGTCAGGTAACGCAATGTATCCTTAAGTTATGCTCACCCTCCTTGATAGTGGATTCTGGAGGGGTCGGGGAGCCCGATGACACGGCGGCTCGACCCAATGCACGTGACGGTGTGTCGTCTGTGGGTGAGTGCTCCGGTGGGATGTGGCAGATGGAGATGCCTTGGGGTAAGATTCTTAGTGCTGCTGGCTGTAGGAACTGTAGTAGGCTCCAGATATCACAGCCGAGGCAGAGAGTGAGCCGGCTCCGTATGCGGGGAGTCGTGACCTCAGAAGTGGGTCTCCTAGTGCCCGTTGCTGCTCCCAGCCTAACCTGTCAGTTCTCCTCTGCTCGCCCGATCCCATCGCATTATTCACAGCCTGGCCCGGTCCGTTGCCTCCAGTCCAACTGGTCTCCTGTGGTTTTGACAGTGCTCTTTCGCACCGGTCAAAGTTTCAAAGTCTTTCAGTGTCTTTCATTGGATCCAACCATTGGTCATATAATCACTTCTCTTTCCAGATATCATTACTCAAGTATTTAATCAAACTACCTATTCTTCATTCTTCAGTGTCCTTCATCACCCCTAAAGTCTTCAGCTGCCATCACCCCAAGTTTTCTTACAAGAACTTTTTGCTTTAATTATCATTGACTTTTGTTTTCTCAAACAAGTATTTCAGCGCTGCTGTTCCTGTATCATATATGAATCACCTGGTCTGTCTACAGATCCTGAGCACCACATGACTCCATCAAATCCTACTCCCATGACAATCTGCGAAAACTGAGAGGAGGAGGAGGAGGAGGAGGAGGAAGAAAACTATCTATGAGAGTTATGGACAGCGCTCCAGATATATCCTGATTTTTACATATTGTGACTTTTATTCCTGCCACAGATTGCCGTAATGTGATGTCAGCTGCTTGCCCCCAGCAGGCAGCGATGCGCCTGCATTCCCAGGGGAACGCCCAGTGTTTTTACAGGGACACCCCTTGCTGTTGCCCCCTGCCTGGTCCCTCCCTCACCTCTTTGAGTGAATGACTCACCCGTTAACTTCCGGTGTATGCCCATATTCGCGCATGCACAAACCCCAAACAATGGGGAAGGGACGGAATTACAGCCTGACCAAACGCAGTGGTTTGTTCCAGAAAAGGTTACTTTTTTTTTGCTTCACTTACAAACAAGAATCAGGCCTATAGTCTCCATTTATCCAAATAATACTGCTTTCAGATTGCAAATGCAGGGTCAAACCGGGACTTTTAACCGGTTCAGCCCCGATGCGGTCTGTTCACACTGCAAACAGTGAACCAGCAATATTACCAGTTCGCTGGCGTCATCAGGGGCGTGGTGGATCTTCGGCAATTCATTGGGGGCGGGGGAGGAGGCATCGCTTAGAGCTGGCACTGCTCCAAGCACTGCCTCCTCCATACTGTGAATGGGAAACGGGTTGCTCGACCTGTTTAACCCGTTCACACCACACAGCAACACGGCAACGAACCGGTAAGAACTCTGCTTTCTTACCAGTTCTTATTGCCGTGTTGCTACCCATTTGTTGCACCCAGTAACCCCTTTCACATTGCACTAATTACCGGGTCGAGCTGGCAAGAAACTGGCTTGCACCCAGTAATTAGTTGTGATGTGAAAGAGGTATAAGTAAATCTCAATCTACAGTGTATACATTTTTTTTCAACTCAACTATTACCATCATTTTATCATTCCAAAAAGATGCCTGTTTTACCACATAAAGGATTTGATTATTTTTTTTTAAGTATAGTGTACATTAAAAGGTGTATTTGAATATGCATTAACTACATTTTAAACTGTCCTACTTACTCAGTGCACAATGGGCTCCATGGCATGTTCTCACTAACGTTGAAGTTTCCTTTTTCACCATAACTGCTGGTAAAATACACTCCAGCTACAGATGTAATTTTGTTGCCAGGAAAATGGTCCAAAACATTATCTTCTTTGTGGCTGTAAGACCAGTACCAAGCTTGGGCTCCAATAAGCAGGCCTCCGCCCTCCTTCAAAAATGAGACAATCTCCTCTGCCTGACTGTCATCATAACCAGCTGTACAGAGGACTCCGATACCTTTTTTCAGACTGGTATTTGTCTCTACCTTGTGACCAGAGGTAGAGAGGGTCTGTGCAAGGAGACTCAGGCTGCTATCAACACCAATTACTGCATCTGAGGATGGTTTCAGCCAGGATATTGCATTCTTCAGAAAAGCCATAAATTCTGGTTGGTTCAGATATGATTCATGGGACATGACCACTACCCGGCCCTTCCCATACTTAGAGGCAGCAATGAGGACATGCTTGTCAGGACTCACAAGCACCGGGAATGCGTCATCACCAGTCAGGAGCAGTTTGCAAGGCACACTGTCCCCAGAGAACTCCAGACTCAGGAGACCATGGACAAGAGAACGGTAATCTTCATTTGCTTTCATTTTTCTGTAAAGAACAAAAATACTAGAATAGTGAGTGGGTAAATGGAAATAATGACATGGATTAATGAAATCGTACATTACCTGTGTGGCTTATAGGTAGGTGATCCTACATACAGGTGGGACAACCAAGTATACATTTATAGTTAAAAAATATATACTGAGTATATATAATTGAATATGTTTTTAAAATATTTTATAAATGTATCTGTAAAATAATTTAGAAAGGTTTATCTTATTGCTTACCGAACTCACTGCAAAAGCCAGTTCACATTTAGCCACGAATTGCAACTTTATTAGTAATTTCTAAATGAAAAGGTGTACATATTACTTTTTAACCAACTGGGATATATAAGTGGAGCGCTAAAAGTATGAGGATCAATTGGATATTACAATAAAAGTAACAATTTTCATTAAAAATAAATTAACATGGAATATGCAATGAAAATAAATTTAAAATAAAAGTAAATATGCAGTAAGTGTAGTAATTAATATGTGTATAATAAACAATAAATATTGAAGGTTGTATATTTATATAGTAAACAATGGAGATTATTAATGAGCATTATCAAAGGTAAAAGTCGTCAGAGCACGACAAAACATGTTAGGTAGCACTTGCACCTTTTTGACTGACTCTGGATTCTAAAGGTTGTACTGGATTTCTTGCTACAATTAATCTCCATGCTTATCCCTGGGTTTTAATCTTGGAAGCCTTCCAGCATCTCACCAGTTTATGGGACACCACCACCTGCATACTGTGGATTACAAATACCGCAAACATCGTGAGGATACCTCTTTAATTTGACGACTGTATTCACCCTCCAGCGTTATTTAAATACCCCGCATGGTTTATGGACTCCCTTATTTCGTTCCTGGTAAAGTCACCCAGTGGGGAAGCAAGCTCATAATTCTCATAGGAGATATACAAGAACAAGCAGATTTTTTGGATTAACTTGGTGCTAATCGCTGCCCTGGATTCTGTCAGATTGTATGAATTACCTTCCATACAAAACATAGATGCAGAAAAAAGGAGTACCGACAGTTTCCTTAGGCGCTGATCAAAGGTATTTTCACTTATTTTTATTAGATTGGTATCCAAAATAAAGAAATGAAAAAACCACAATAGTGTAATATGTTTTGACAAAATTTTAAAGACATAAATCTTGTAATGAAATCCCTCATACATGTAAGGGGGACTCGTACCCTGTGGATTGGTCTACTGTTTAAGGTAGACCAAAATTGCTTGTAGGGGAGTGGTCACTGTCAAGTCACCCAGGTATCCACTTTCAATTGCAGCATATAATTGCACATGTAGCTTATCCCTGTCCATACACACACATAGCCTAACGCTATCCATACACACACACACACACCCATAGCTGATCCATGACCTGGTAGGGTTGGCATGTCCTGTATATGTAGGGATAGGCATCACTGACTTGGCACCTGTATCCTAACCCTGTCCACACACACACACCATTAGCCTACTCCTATCCATATACACACACCCATAGCCTAGGGTTACCACCTAGTCCCTTTAATTCCGGACACATATTAATTACACAGGTTCTGTGGGTGGCTGACTTCAAGACTCCACTTCACCTGATTTTAAACTGCCACAGAACCTGTGTAATTAACATGTGTCCGGAATTAAAGGGACTAGGTGGTAACCCTACCATAGCCACACCCTATCCACACACATACTCACACGTAGCCTAAACCTGTCCATACACAGGGGCGGATCCAGGAGAAAATGACAGGGGGGGCACCATGACAGAGGGAATGGGAGTGAGCGGTGTTAGTAGTGCCAGTGTGCATTCTCAGAGAGTGAAGCGAGATAGAGAGGAGGAGAGCAGAGAGAGAGGGAAGGAATGGGATTAGAAATAGGCCCTGACATTTTAAGTCCATAGGCCCACTGTGGAGTGAAAAGTGAAGGATGCAGCGGTGTGCGCGCGCCGAGGGTTTCTTTTTAAAAGGGGGCGTGGTCATTCCAAAGGGGGCGTGTCCTTGAGTGTAGTGTACCACACCATATACCACTTTTACACATTATGCAACAAAATAGTGGACCCTATTATACTTGCCGCTTACACATGATGCCAAAAAGAATGAGACAAAATTTCCATAATGCCACATGGATTAAGCCAAAATTCAGATAACGCCACATGGATTAAGCCATAGTATAGATAATGATGTATAAATAGGGACATTGCGCGCCGTCGGCGAGCCAAAAATGTACACAGTAATGCCCATTACACATAATGTCACACACCGTAATACCAATTAAATATAATGTCACACACTGTAATGGCCATTACACATAATGCCAACAAAGTAATGCCCATAAAACACAATGCCATACGTTGTGATGCTCATTAAACACAATGCCAATACCAAAATGCCCATTAAACATAATAATGCCTATTACATATACCATTTAATTGCTGCTTACCTACATACTTATTGTCAGAGGAATATCACTTGTTGCCAGGGGTTACATGCTTCTTGCCAGGGGTTTTATTCTTGTTGCCATGCCATGGTATTGATATATTTTTTTTGCCAGGGGGGAGCCAGGGTGCATGCTTGTGAAGGGCTCCATTTAAATAGCGCGCCAGGGCTACCCAAATCCACACTTCCGGGTAGCGCTGGCCGCACTCTTCTGTTCTGACAAACACTAGAGGTATAGCAGTACCTCTAGTGTCTGTCTCCTATAAGGCGGCAGTGGTGTAGCTAGGTGCCACGGTGCCCAGGGCAAGGGCATGTTTCGCGCCCCCCCCTCCCTCTCGATTTGTAGTAGGTGAGGCTCCTGCTCAGTTAAAAGTGGGCATGGACCAACATTATACCACACACCGTAATGCCCAGTGCACATTTTAGTGAACTTTGTAATTCCAATTACACATAAGCCCACACATGATGTCCATTACATACTATATAACACACCGCAATGCCCATGACATACTATATAACACCGTAATCCCCATAACATACTATATAACACACCGTAATGCCCATTACATACTATATAACACACCATAATGCCCATTACATACTATATATCACACCATAATGCCCATTACACATTTGACACATAAGTGCCACTTACCTTCATGCTCGATGCCAAGGGGCTTCATGCTCGATGCCAAGGGGATTCATGCTCGACTGAATCTGCTTGGATGCAGCAGGGTGGGAGGGTGCTTGCAGCAGGGTGGGTGCAGTAGGGTGGGAGGGTTGTGTGTGCACCCCCCCGCCTGTGCTGACAGCCAGCCACCCCCCCCCCCCCGCCCCGATCCGGGTGCCCCCCCCCCCCTGAATCTGCCAGTGTCCATACATACACACACGCACACAGAAGTAGCCTAACCCTGTCCATACACACACCCATAGTCTAACCCTAACCACACACACACACACATCCATAGCTTATCCCTATCCATACCATACACACACTACATGCCTAACCTATCCATACCGCACACATACACAGCCCCGTAGCCTAACCCTATCCATACACTTACACATCATAGCCTTATTTTATCCTTACACACATGCACCTGTAGCCTTACCTTGTCCATATATACCACCCAGTATTCTAACCCTATTTATACACACACACACACACACGTAACCTAGCACTATTGATATACATGTAGCCTGACACTATCCATATGCATGCGTAGCTTAATCCTGTTGATATATCTACATCTTGCACAAAGTTTTATTAAAAAAAAAAAAAAATACTTTCTTCATTTTGCTACTAATCCTCAATGGTGCTCTAGTGAATCAGCTCCCAACTGTCACATATTTGAACAATGACAGTGGGGGGCTGATTGGTTTGAGCACCATTTAGGATTAGTAACGACAATTAGTAATCACTTGATATTAAATATGCCGCTAAATATCAAACTCCATAGTTTAATGTAAAATGTAAAAAAAAATAGTCAGCATCTAAGCTGCAAAGTTCAGTACTTGTTTCCTAGCACGGCGCCCGTCGGGTTGATCGCATGCCTTAAAATTAAGGTACTTAAGGCATGTGATCGACGCGATGGACGCGATTTTCTGTCAATCACAGGCTTGATAGCCGGTAAAAGAGAAAATCGCATTGATCGCGTCCATTTTATAAGGGGCCGCGATGCGACCGACGCAATCAACGCGATTTTACATAGGGAACAATGGGAAATGGGCCAATATGGCCAATTTCTCATTGTATATGCCCCCTCATGGGTTTAATGTATGGTTTATGCCCCCCTCACGGGGCTCGCTGCGCTCACCACGCTTCGGGCTCAGTGGCTCGCTGCGCTCGCCACACTTTATAAAATCAACTCCACGCCGACGTGGATAGTGGGGGTATGAAAAGGTCGTTGGACGCTAACCGCCGCCCCTCGCGGGCTCGCTGTGCTCGCCACGCTTCGGGTTGGCGTCAATAGTGGGGTGGCGTTAACAATGGAGGGGGCATTTAAACCATGAGGGAGGGTTTGCTATTAAAATGGGGGGTTTGGGGCTTTTTTCATTGAAATCAATGTAAAATTGGGTCTCAGGGACCATTTTACATTGATTCCAATGTAAAAATCGCGATGGTTGCGTCGATCGCATCGCATGTGATTTGGTTAGCATGCGATGCGATCGACGCGATTTTTCCGACCCGATCAATACAATCAAAATTGCGGGCGCCGTGCTAGGAAACAAGTACCCAAAGTTCAATTGGCAGCCCTTTCACTTTCACTTTCACTATGATAAGCTTCTAGTTTATGTCGTATTTCACATAAAAGGAAATGTATCATATTGTCAACATCATTCCTCTCTGCTTTGGCAAGGAACAGAACATAACGAGATACATGGTGAACACAATGCAAACATTCACTAATATTTCATTGCCTTGGAATACTTTTTTAAAGGTCTTCCCAACATTGCCTTCTCAATCCTTTTACAAATTATTATGAGAGAGAGAGATAGAGAGAGAAATCATGATTATCATACGTACATGATTTGTCTTGTCACAGCAGCTGCCTGGATTGTGAAAGTGACGGGGTAGACAGCAATGTTACAGTATATCTGAATAGAGTCAGAAAGAAAAGGTGTGGCCTTCAGACTAGTAGCCAGTACTGCAAAAGTGGACGGGGCAGAGGGAGGGAACAGGAGGGGAATAGAGACAAAATAGCTGCAGGGATATGGGATTAGTTTGTCAACAGGAGATCCTAGTTGTATGTACTGGACATACCCGGGTGATGTAACAGATCTTGGTTTGCAGATAGATCTGGGTGTAACAGAAGTTTCCAGTAAAACTACTTAAATACTAGATAACCAGTATCAACAGTTTTCCATATCAAACTTTCATTGTTGTAGACTGTAAAGTGCAAATCCATATAAAGCATTAAGGTGCCCATACACTAGTAAGATTTATCTTCAGATCTGGCTGGTTGGAAAAAAAACATGGTTATGCATACCTCCCAACTGTCACGATTTTAGAGGGACAGTCCCGATTTTCGGGTCCTGTCCCGCTGTCCCACCCGCGGCAGGCATTGTCCTGCTGCGGGGGGGTGACAGTTGGGAGACCCCCAATCTAGTAGAATAGACGCTGTGCGCATGCGCACAGCGTCTATTCTCGTATGAAAATGAAGTCGCGGCTAATTAGCATAAGCCGCGCCTTCATTTTCATACGCCCCGCCCCCTTTTCGGGCGCTAGTGTCCCTATTTCATACGGACAGAAGTTGGGAGGTATGGGTTATGTATGAGTGACAGTTTTTCAGTTTTCCAGCTTTTCCAAGCAAATGGTCAACTGTCATTTGCTTTCATCCATAACCAGGTTTTTGTTCCAAACAGCTAGATCTGAAGATAAATATGTGTGTGTATGGCCACCTTTACAGTAAGTAGAAATCCATGTTTACTTTCAAATAAAGAAAAAAATGTTTCTATAAAAATTGGCCCATTGTGTATCCTGGAAATACAGGGTATGCAGTCATTAGGTGGACAGTGTATAGGTCGACAGTCAAAATGTTGACCAAGAAAAAGGTTGACATGCATTAGTTCGACATGGTCAAAAGGTCAACACAAGCAAATGGCCGACATGGAAAAGATTGATGTGGAAAAAGGTCGACATACGTTTTCCATGATTTTTTTTAAACCGACTTGTTCATACTTTTCCATATCCAGTGGGCATAGATGTAGAGTTATAATAGTGTGCCGAGCGCAGCTGTACAATAATATGATGTCCATGTTGACAATAACATTAATAACTTGTGTTGATCTTTTCAATGTTTACCTTTTCCATGTTGACCTTTTGCTTGTGTCCACCATTTGACCATGTCGACCTAATGTATGTCAACATTTTTCATGTATCAACCTTCTGCCCAGTGGACTAGCTACATAAGGTGCAGCTGCTATGGGGCCCTGTGTCTTGAGCGGCCCCAAGGCAATCCCCTGCACCCTCTTCTTTTTTTTTTATATATACTATTCATTTTTACTTTATAAAACAATGTAGCGTGGAGGAGGCCCGAAGCTGGGGATCGCAGGGAGAAGGCCCAGCACAAACTTTGAAACTCCTGCTCTCTGCCCACTACCCCACCCTGTACTCCTCTACTCCCACCCTACCCTCTTCTCCTTCACCCCCACTCTCTCCTCCTCTAACCCCCATCTCCTCCTTTACAACACCCCCTCTCCTCCTATAAGCCCGGTCTCCTCTTCTACAACCCCCCTCTCCTCCTCTGAACCCGCTCCTCCTTTACACCCCGCTCACGCTCTCTTTACATCCCATTCATCTCAGCCTCTAGCGCCCTTGTCTCCTCCATTAATCCCCCATCTCCTCCTCTACACCCTCTCTTCCTCTACACTCCCCTCTCCTCCTCTACACCCCCTTTCCCCTCTACACCCCCTCTCCTCTAAACCCTATATCTGGAGCCTGGCAAGTTATGCCCCTTTCAGACCACACTTAAAAACCGGTATTTTGCAGATTTTTAACCGTTTTAAAACGGTAATCTGTGCGGTCTGAATGGTGCAGGACCACTTTACCGTTTTACAAAAGCCGATTTTGTAAAACGGTTAAAATGGAGGGTCCTACCCGTTTCAGACCCGGTATTTTGGCATCAAAATCGGGTCTGAAACGGTATTTAGGACCCAGCCAATAAGCTGGGTCCTAAATTCAGCACAGTGAATATTTAATGAGCTCATTTAATATTCATTGCACTGGAGCCCCCCCCCCCCCCCCCCCCCCAGCCATTTTCCGAAAGTCACTTTTCTTATAAGAAAAGTGACTTTCGGAAAATGGCTGCCCCCATACGAAAGACAGGTTTTTTTTACTGGTTTTCCTATGGGGCTGCACGGGGGGGGTTCTTAAACACAGGGCGGGGGGGGGTCGGGGATGCTTACCCACGTGGGGGGGGAGGGCGGGGGTGGCGGCGGGGGGGGGGGTGTTCTTAAACACATTGGGGGGTGTTAACCTGCGGGGGGAGGGGTTAACGGGGGGGGGTGTTGTGTGTGTTCAGGGGGGGGGGGGCGCTGAAGACTGGCTTTGACTTTGTATTTGGAAAGTTTCCAAGAACGGGTCTGCCAGTGTCCAAAAAAACGCACTTAAACGGTAATATACCGTTTAAGAGATGCGGTGTGAAAGGGGTTTTACCTGGCAGACCCGTTTTTGGAAACGTTTTCAAATACAGGGTCAAAGCCAGTTTTGCGGTCTGAAAGCAGCATTATTGAGTTCTTAAAGCAATATTATTGACTGTGAATTGATATTAATACACCTAGGAGCTGTGAGAGAGCTGCCTGTTGTTAACTGAACTAACCTGCCTCACATAGTTTGCCATAGAATATATATATTTTTTTCAGCCTACTAACCAATGTTGGGAAAAATAATACACTAATAACACCCTTAAAGTGACAGTCCTATTTTATTTCATTTTTATTTTTTAACATAATTATTGTCTTATAATTGTAGATTACCGGCCGGTGATTCATGTATAATTAATTATAAACTGTACCATTTGAATTAATTAAAATTTGATGTATGCAAACCTACTTGGATCAGCGCTATCTCTAAATTCTCTTTCTTGCCATTATAATGGCATGCGATGCGATGCGATCATGCCCGATTTTGGCTTATTCCCATGTTAAATGCCCCCCCCCAGACCCGATTTTTAATTGTATCCCCACCCTGATGGGTAATAAGTATGTTAAATGCCCCCCCATTGTTAACTATCAACCCCACTATCAACGCCAACCCGAAGCGTGGCGAGCACAGCGAGCCTGCGAGGGGCGGCGGTACGCGTCCTCTAACCTTTTCATACCCCCACTATCCACGTCGGCGTGGAGTGGATTTTATATAGTGTGGCGTGCGGACGCGAAATATATGTAAAGTCATCCGCGTCCCCTCGCGGGCCTCTCTACGCTCGCCACGCTTCGGGCTCAGTGGCTCGCTGCGCTCGCCACACTATATGAGCTCAACTCCATGCCGACGTGGATAGTGGGGGTATGAAAAGCTCGGAGGACGCGTACCGGTTGGTGTTGATAGTGGGGTGGCGTTAACAATAGGGGCATTTAACATAGTCATTACCCATCAGGGTGGGTGTACAATCAAAAATCGGGTCTGGGGGGTATTTAACATAGGAATCAGGCATCTGGGTGCCTGTACAATTAAAAATCGGGTCCAATCGCGTCGCATTGCAGCGTATGCGATGCGACACAATTTTTGGTTGTACAATGCCCTACGATGGAAATCGTGGGCACCGTGATAATACACAAGTAACGAAATATAAAGTCTAAATGTTTATGGTGTGTCCAGGTGTCCTTTTATTCAGCGTGGTTCACAAAGCATTACTCTAAGTTCAGCAGCGCATAGTGTTAACAATCTTTTTTTAGACTACTATGGTGAGCTCTCAGCAGACTCACTAACACTTGCAGCAGCTGTCCATTTGGAACTCTATTTACATTTTTCTTGTCCGCCAATTGGAATTTATTTCAATATACCATATAAAGTACCAGGTCCTGTGGACAGGGGAGGAGCCTAAAAACCCTCCAGTGTCCGCAACTTTTTCCGCTCTCCAGAGTGTGTGTGGTAGAAGGGAGCAAGCTGCCTCTCACGGTCCGATGCCTCTTGCCCTGTCAGGAGGACCTGCTAGACTCATCCTGCTGCAGCTGCTAGATTCCTGCTCCGCCCCCTCAGGTCCTTGGCTCCAGCTGTCTCCACTGCTCATTCACTCTATACACAGCAGCCAATAGGCACTGTGTATAGCCCTATTCAAAGGAAGCGCTAGCCGAGGGGCTGCGCTGCCGTCTTTGTTTTCCCTTCTGCGGCAACAATTCAGGTTTTTTTGTGCGCCCCACAGACCCCGCTGGCGCTTGCTCCTCCACGGCATTGCTACGCCACTGACAGCATATTCCATTGTGCTTTACAATTGGAAACAACAGTTATAAAACAAACTGGGTAGAAACAAACCGACATAGAGGTAGGAGAGCCCTACTCACAAGCTTGCAAACTATAGGGATAATAGGAGGGATACATAAGGATAGGATTCCATAGCATGGCAGTCCCACCAGATTACAAGACAGTCCTGATGGAATGCAAGTAGATATGAATGCTAATGGAGGTTATGTGGAGGTTCCAGAATATGATAAGCTTGTCTGAAGAGGTGAGTTTTCAGGAAACGCTTGAAAGTTGGAAGGCTAGACAGTCTTAGGGGGATATTCAATCCCCGGCGAGCATCTCCAGTAGGGGAAGATGCTCGCCGGGCCCTATTCAATGTTGTCTTCCCCACGACAGCATTGAGCAGGGTTTCTCGGCAGAATGAGGTCGACATCACAAGCTGTTGGGCTCGTTCTGCCGAGAACGGCCGGGAAGTGACGAGCTGCCGGCTGCAGCTCGCCGCTTCCTGGCCGCAACTCGCGTCTACGCCCCCTTGTCGGTCCCCGGCAGGCGGGACATTGAATCCCGCCTGCATGTTCTCGGTCGAGCTGACCAAGAACGGGACTGGGTTATGGTGGTCGAGCAAGCTCGACTGCCGTGACCCTCAGATTGAATACCCCCTTAATGTGCATGGAAGGGCATTCCATAGGGTGGAGACATATTGAATGTGAGGAATAAACAGTTCAGAGTTGAGGATGACCCCAAGGCAGCGAGCTTGTGGCGTAGGATGATAGAGATATCATGTTGGTAACTAATCTTTCCTGGTGGGAATATAATTAATTCTGTTTTGGAAATGTTGAGTTTGATTTGGTAAGATGACATCCAAGATGAAATGGCAGAAAGGCATTCAGAAACACAGAGCAATACTGATGGTGACAATTCAGGGGAGGATAGATAGATTTAAGTATCATCAGCATACAGATAATACTGTAATCTGAAAGAGTTGATTCGTTTTCCAAGAGAGGAGGTATACTTTGCGAAAAGCAGAGGACCTAAGACTGAGCCTTGTGGTACTCGGACTCCAACTGACAGAATTCGTCAAGAGGAGGTAGAATCAGAGAAGCGAACACTGAAAGAGCAATTAGATAGGTAGGGTGAGAACCAAGAAAGGGCTGTGTTATGAAGACCTAGGGATCGTAGTGTTTGTATGAGAAGAGAGTGGTCAACAGTGTCAAAGGCAGTGATGCTTTAACAGAGAAGGAAAGATACCAATAGAGAAAGGGAGAGGTTACAGATTTTATTTAAATTTGGGATTAGCACAGGAGACAGATCTTAACTGACTAGTAAGGGTATAGAATCAAGAGGAGAGTTAGTGGAGTAAGAAGAGTGTTGATACTTCATCTCTCACATTAAGAGAAAGTGGCAAAGGGCTCAGCAAATGAAGTAAGCAATTTCATCCTGGATTGTATCAATCGTGTCCGTGAAGAAGGAAGCAAGTTCTTTTGCACTGATAGTAGCTGGTGGGGAGGGTGAGGGAGGGAAAAGAAGTGATTCAAATGTATTGAAAAGTCGCTTGGGATTGGTGGCATCAGAAAAGATGAGAGTTTGAAAATATGTTTATTTAGCATTGTCAAGACAATTATGATAGGAATGGTAGGTAGTCTTAAATGTGATGAAGACACTTGGATTTCAAGATTTACGCCACTGACTTTCAAATCTACAAGATACCATATATACTCAAGTATAAGCCTACTTTTTCAGAACATTTTTTATGCTGAAAAAGCCCCCCTCGGCTTATACTCGAGTGAGGGTCCCACTTGAGTCAGTACGTTTTTCCCAGTTTTTTTGTTGTAAAATGAGGTGCCTCGGCTTATATTCGGGTCGACTTATACGCGAGTATATACGGTAGTCTTTGCAGGTGTCTTGCTAATTTAGAGTGCCATGGTTTGCATCTAAGCCTACGTGGACTGTGAGGAGTAGCTGGATCAACTTCATCAAGGGCTGTTTATAGAGTCTGGTTCAGGTGGGATACAGTTGTCTCAGGACAGGCATGTGTAGAAATGGGTGAGAGCAGTTATTGCAGATGGGTAGAAAATTGCTGAAAAGCAACTTTCTAGCATTAGTATTTCTGCAGGTTGCATGATTTTGGTATTATAGAGTTTGGAGAAATGGAGAAGGTTGAGAAGGTGATAAGGTTGTGATCCGAGAGAGGTAATGGAGTGTTAGCGAATTCAAAAACAGAGCATAGTCTGGTGAATCCAAGATCAAGACAGTGGCCCTCCTTTTGAGTAGAGGAGTCAGACCATTGGGTTAGGCTGAGAGAAGAGTTTAGAGGTATGAGGAGAAAGTGGGTTATCAATAGCAAAATTGAAATCACCCATGATGATGGTGGAGATGTCAGACTATAAGAAGTGGGGGAGCCAGGCAGAGAAATCTTCTAGAAATTGTTGTTTCTAGAAGAGCAAGCCCAGGTCGGCGATCGATACTGTAATTGCAACACTCAGAGAGAAAGGGGAGAAAACTCTGATAGAGTGAACTTCAAATGTTGTGTTGTGAATGTGAGTGATGGAACCAATGGTGTGCACAATTGGGACAGTAATATACCCACTCCCCCTCCTTTACTGTTACCATTCCTGGAGGTGTGTGTGAAGTGCAAACCACCATGTAATAGTTCTGCAAGGGATTGTGTGAGCCAAGTCTCTGAAATAGCCAGCAGATTGAAGTTGCCAGAAATGAAGAGGTCGTGGACTGATGTTAATTTGCTGTAAACAGAGTGTCACGCTAGGGGTACCTTGTGGATCTGTCTGAGGCCTGGAGGTTGGGTGTTTGCGGCTTGAAGGAGACTGGAGAATAGCAGGTTTGATATAACTCTTTATTGTAGCACCAACATGAGAAGGCAAAACCATAAATGATACTGCAGGCTGAAAAACCCAGTGGAATACCTGGGTAACAACTGAGAGTCCAGAATGATGGGATTGATCCCAGAGTCTCTGTTAGCTTACTGGGGAAACAATGACTGACTGTGGGAGCAGACGGCAATGGGCAGTAGGAGACGGAAGTCAGCGACCTCCGATGACTGGCAGTAGACGCAGGTGCCGACAGCAGGGTGGAACCGCGTCAGCGGGCTGAAGGACTGACAGCAGGTGCAGATGCAGACAGCAGGATGGAGAAGCGTCAGCGGGCACGGAGGGCTGGCAGTAGATGCGGATGCATACAGCAGGATGGTGAGGCGTCAGCAGGCACAGGAGACTGGCAGTAGGTGCGGATGCAGACAGCAGGATATTAAGGCGTCAGCAGGCACGGAAGACTGGCAGTAGGTGCGGAGGCAGACAGCAGGATGGTGAGACGTCAGCAGGCACGGAAGACTGGCAGTAGGTGCGGAGGCAGACAGCAGGATGGTGAGACGTCAGCAGGCACGGAAGACTGGCAGTAGGTGCAACTGGACCACAGGCAGACGTGATGGTGTGTCAACAGACACGCAGGATTGGCAACAGGTGCATCTGGTCGACAGCAGGAGTGGAGATGTGTCAACAGACACGCAGGGTTGGCAACAGGTGCATCTGGTCGACAGCAGGAGTGGAGATGTGTCAACAGACACGCAGGGTTGGCAACAGGTGCATCTGGTCGACAGCAGGAGTGGAGATGTGTCAACAGACACGCAGGGTTGGCAACAGGTGCATCTGGTCGACAGCAGGAGTGGAGATGTGTCAACAGACACGCAGAGCTGGCAGCAGGTGCAACTGGTCGACAGCAGGAGTGAAGATGTGTCAACAGACACGCAGAGCTGGCAGCAGGGGCAACTGGTCGACAGCAGGAGTGAAGATGTGTCAACAGACACGCAGAGCTGGCAGCAGGTGCAACTGGTCGACAGCAGGAGTGAAGATGTGTCAACAGACACGCAGAGCTGGCAGCAGGTGCAACTGGTCGACAGCAGGAGTGAAGATGTGTCAACAGACACGCAGAGCTGGCAGCAGGTGCAACTGGTCGACAGCAGGAGTGAAGATGTGTCAACATGTGACACCTCCAAGGCCAGTGGTGGCCCGGGTTTACCTGAACTGGGTGGAGTTCACACTGTGAGGTTACTTCAGTTCTTCTTTTCCAATTCGGTCAGGAGTCTTTCTGCTCACAATGAATGGACAAGTTGGTACAATTATAACGGTTTATTTTGTGACTCTTGGGTGAGGGTATAAATGATCACCTTCAGTAATAACGGCAATTATGGTATCAAGCAAACAAAGCACTGCACACTTCTGTACACATCTTTAGCGGAAGAGTACAATATATCCAATCCGATGAACAATTCAATTCTTGTAACACAATCTGTTTACCTGCAATATATGCAAACTTCTCTTCACAATACACTTACTATTATGTGCAATAGCTGCACACATTAACTAGACTCTGCTATATCATCCTACTACTGGGTACCCAGATACAACTCAATAGTCACTATTCCTTGTAATGATTCTGCAGATCAAATGATGTGTAACAGTCTCTTCAGGTTGGCTCAGTGAGCAGTAAAGCACAGTCTTTATTTGGGGGTCAGAGGCTGAGAGTCTTGCAATAGGTTTGCTAACTGAAAACAGTCCAAGGCCAACTCATTTAGGTGTTCTCAAATCCTTAGACAAGGCTTGGTTAATGCTGAATCCCACATTCAAAGCAGCTTCCAGCATGAAGGGGTTAAATGAAGTCTCTGCATTCACAGTCTACTGAGAGATCCTTTTATAGAGGTTACAGTCTTTTTAGGGCAGTCCTGTTATACTCTGCTGGGGGGTCTGACAGGGACCCACTTCTATAGCCAGGAGCTATCTTTTGCCTGAGCTCTCTGTGGATTCTTTCCTCTGTTAATACTGGAGTTGGGGTGCAAACTTGGATCTAGTGGGGAGCACACTTTTACACAGGGGTGTTATAGTCAGACTCACGCTTTATTGGATGTTGCTGGTACAGGCTGTTACAGTGTCATGCTGTCCTGCTCTGCAGGGTCTCCTCTGAGCACATGGGGCTCTGTGTGTCTTTGCTCCCACTCAGTAGCCTGCACTTTTATTGCTAGCAGGGATGGCTGGCAGATTAGCTGGGAAGATTAAGAACTCTCTCTGTGTCACTCTCTTCACACCTCAGTTCCATTCAGCTCAGACACCATGCTGCTGCTCTCTGTCTCTCTCCCTTCCACATGCTTCTTCCTGCTTCACCTCTTGACCCCACACTCTGTTAGCCAATACAGCTACCTTTTCTTCAAAGCTGTCAATCATCCTGCTGGGTTGATCCCGCCCCTGCTGGTAGCATTAAAGGGGCCTGCACTCAATTTACCCTCAGTGCTCCATACCTTAGGCAGATACTCACAATGTCAGTTTATAGTGATTAGCAACCCACTGGGGTGCTACATTCGCCCACGCTTTTTCATGTGCGTGTCCTCACGCATCGACAGCTAATGGCAACGGGAACCATCAATCCCCATAACTGGCGGGCAAGATATTCCTTGTGCTTCTTGCTGGTAGAAATTCCTTTTGGATCTTTTTTCTTTCCTTCTTGATGCCTGCTGTAACCACAAGGTGACCTCCTCCTTGCTTATCGTGTGGTACTCAACGTCGGGCCCATGCAATTCTGGGAAGAGCCATGTCACCTTCTCCTTAGCTGCACTAGGGGTTTGTTCCGGGGCCTTACACTCAGACATTGATACATCTGACTCTTTGCTATTGGTTTCCAAGGCTCTAGATCTCTCTGCCACAACTAGTTGCCCCACAGCTTCAATGGCTCTTTCTCGGTCAGTTGCACTGGAATCTGTTGGTCTGGGGTTGGCTGTGCTGGAACCAGTGTGCTCTATCCTTTTTCTGCCCTCCCGTTCTCTTGGTTCTGGGGGAAATTGCCATCTGACTACATCCTGCAGCTTCGGTTGCATCTTGTTACCTCCCCGGGGTCTTTCCTCAACCAGCAGAACTTCACTTGGTTCCTCTCTACTTTTACTGTAATGGTAATCTTGCTGGCAGTAGCGTGAATGCTCTCTGAAAGGTGGACAGCGCCAATGCTGGCTGCCCTCTGCAGCATGCCTGTTGCCTTGCGCCTGAGCCCCATTTAGACTGATCACGTGTACAGCCTTGATACCTTTCTTTCCATTTGCCAACTCAAATTCCACCATTTCGCCACTTCTCAGGCTCCGAAACCAGTTTCGGTTGGTTTTCTGAATGGCAGTAAAATGTACATACACGCTTTGTCTGGTGTCTGTTCTCTTGATGAACCCGTACCCACGTGGTACACTGAACCACACGACACGACCAGAGATCCTTCTTGGGTTGGTTCGCTCACCAGCCACAGCATTATGTACCCCAGACACTCTCATTTGGTTCTGGAATACTGCAGGTGGGCCTGCATTTCTGGGTCGTCCTTCCCAGGGTGGTCCTCCTCGTGATGGTCTTCCTGAGGACTGTTGACAATGCCTCTCAATATGACCACTTTGTCTACATTGCCAACATATTGGCCTCCCTCGAGCATGAAACTGATTAGTCCCCCATCTTCCCATCTCCTGGGTAACGTCCCATCTGGATTGGTGCTTCACTCTGCGTTCTGAACGCCATTCCCCGTTTCTGTATACAGTCTGTTCTATTCTTTAGTTGGCTAGGGTCTTTCTCATCTCTGCAGTCATTTTGAGGAGTCCATCCAATGCTACAGACAATTCCCTAAAGGCTTTGTCATCTGCAGTGGGGTTGCCTTTATGCACTTCCATGTCCGATCCTGTTCGGTATGACGCCAAATGTGACACCTCCAAGGCCAGTGGTGGCCCGGGTTTACCTGAACTGGGTGGAGTTCACACTGTGAGGTTACTTCAGTTCTTCTTTTCCAATTCGGTCAGGAGTCTTTCTGCTCACAATGAATGGACAAGTTGGTACAATTATAACGGTTTATTTTGTGACTCTTGGGTGAGGGTATAAATGATCACCTTCAGTAATAACGGCAATTATGGTATCAAGCAAACAAAGCACTGCACACTTCTGTACACATCTTTAGCGGAAGAGTACAATATATCCAATCCGATGAACAATTCAATTCTTGTAACACAATCTGTTTACCTGCAATATATGCAAACTTCTCTTCACAATACACTTACTATTATGTGCAATAGCTGCACACATTAACTAGACTCTGCTATATCATCCTACTACTGGGTACCCAGATACAACTCAATAGTCACTATTCCTTGTAATGATCCTGCAGATCAAATGATGTGTAACAGTCTCTTCAGGTTGGCTCAGTGAGCAGTAAAGCACAGTCTTTATTTGGGGGTCAGAGGCTGAGAGTCTTGCAATAGGTTTGCTAACTGAAAACAGTCCAAGGCCAACTCATTTAGGTGTTCTCAAATCCTTAGACAAGGCTTGGTTAATGCTGAATCCCACATTCAAAGCAGCTTCCAGCATGAAGGGGTTAAATGAAGTCTCTGCATTCACAGTCTACTGAGAGATCCTTTTATAGAGGTTACAGTCTTTTTAGGGCAGTCCTGTTATACTCTGCTGGGGGGTCTGACAGGGACCCACTTCTATAGCCAGGAGCTATCTTTTGCCTGAGCTCTCTGTGGATTCTTTCCTCTGTTAATACTGGAGTTGGGGTGCAAACTTGGATCTAGTGGGGAGCACACTTTTACACAGGGGTGTTATAGTCAGACTCACGCTTTATTGGATGTTGCTGGTACAGGCTGTTACAGTGTCATGCTGTCCTGCTCTGCAGGGTCTCCTCTGAGCACATGGGGCTCTGTGTGTCTTTGCTCCCACTCAGTAGCCTGCACTTTTATTGCTAGCAGGGATGGCTGGCAGATTAGCTGGGAAGATTAAGAACTCTCTCTGTGTCACTCTCTTCACACCTCAGTTCCATTCAGCTCAGACACCATGCTGCTGCTCTCTGTCTCTCTCCCTTCCACATGCTTCACCTCTTGACCCCACACTCTGTTAGCCAATACAGCTACCTTTTCTTCAAAGCTGTCAATCATCCTGCTGGGTTGATCCCGCCCCTGCTGGTAGCATTAAAGGGGCCTGCACTCAATTTACCCTCAGTGCTCCATACCTTAGGCAGATACTCACAATGTCAGTTTATAGTGATTAGCAACCCACTGGGGTGCTACATTCGCCCACGCTTTTTCATGTGCGTGTCCTCACGCATCGACAGCTAATGGCAACGGGAACCATCAATCCCCATAACTGGCGGGCAAGATATTCCTTGTGCTTCTTGCTGGTAGAAATTCCTTTTGGATCTTTTTTCTTTCCTTCTTGATGCCTGCTGTAACCACAAGGTGACCTCCTCCTTGCTTATCGTGTGGTACTCAACGTCGGGCCCATGCAATTCTGGGAAGAGCCATGTCACCTTCTCCTTAGCTGCACTAGGGGTTTGTTCCGGGGCCTTACACTCAGACATTGATACATCTGACTCTTTGCTATTGGTTTCCAAGGCTCTAGATCTCTCTGCCACAACTAGTTGCCCCACAGCTTCAATGGCTCTTTCTCGGTCAGTTGCACTGGAATCTGTTGGTCTGGGGTTGGCTGTGCTGGAACCAGTGTGCTCTATCCTTTTTCTGCCCTCCCGTTCTCTTGGTTCTGGGGGAAATTGCCATCTGACTACATCCTGCAGCTTCGGTTGCATCTTGTTACCTCCCCGGGGTCTTTCCTCAACCAGCAGAACTTCACTTGGTTCCTCTCTACTTTTACTGTAATGGTAATCTTGCTGGCAGTAGCGTGAATGCTCTCTGAAAGGTGGACAGCGCCAATGCTGGCTGCCCTCTGCAGCATGCCTGTTGCCTTGCACCTGAGCCCCATTTAGACTGATCACGTGTACAGCCTTGATACCTTTCTTTCCATTTGCCAACTCAAATTCCACCATTTCGCCACTTCTCAGGCTCCGAAACCAGTTTCGGTTGGTTTTCTGAATGGCAGTAAAATGTACATACACGCTTTGTCTGGTGTCTGTTCTCTTGATGAACCCGTACCCACGTGGTACACTGAACCACACGACACGACCAGAGATCCTTCTTGGGTTGGTTCGCTCACCAGCCACAGCATTATGTACCCCAGACACTCTCATTTGGTTCTGGAATACTGCAGGTGGGCCTGCATTTCTGGGTCGTCCTTCCCAGGGTGGTCCTCCTCGTGATGGTCTTCCTGAGGACTGTTGACAATGCCTCTCAATATGACCACTTTGTCTACATTGCCAACATATTGGCCTCCCTCGAGCATGAAACTGATTAGTCCCCCATCTTCCCATCTCCTAGGTAACGTCCCATCTGGATTGGTGCTTCACTCTGCGTTCTGAACGCCATTCCCCGTTTCTGTATACAGTCTGTTCTATTCTTTAGTTGGCTAGGGTCTTTCTCATCTCTGCAGTCATTTTGAGGAGTCCATCCAATGCTACAGACAATTCCCTAAAGGCTTTGTCATCTGCAGTGGGGTTGCCTTTATGCACTTCCATGTCCGATCCTGTTCGGTATGACGCCAAATGTGACACCTCCAAGGCCAGTGGTGGCCCGGGTTTACCTGAACTGGGTGGAGTTCACACTGTGAGGTTACTTCAGTTCTTCTTTTCCAATTCGGTCAGGAGTCTTTCTGCTCACAATGAATGGACAAGTTGGTACAATTATAACGGTTTATTTTGTGACTCTTGGGTGAGGGTATAAATGATCACCTTCAGTAATAACGGCAATTATGGTATCAAGCAAACAAAGCACTGCACACTTCTGTACACATCTTTAGCGGAAGAGTACAATATATCCAATCCGATGAACAATTCAATTCTTGTAACACAATCTGTTTACCTGCAATATATGCAAACTTCTCTTCACAATACACTTACTATTATGTGCAATAGCTGCACACATTAACTAGACTCTGCTATATCATCCTACTACTGGGTACCCAGATACAACTCAATAGTCACTATTCCTTGTAATGATCCTGCAGATCAAATGATGTGTAACAGTCTCTTCAGGTTGGCTCAGTGAGCAGTAAAGCACAGTCTTTATTTGGGGGTCAGAGGCTGAGAGTCTTGCAATAGGTTTGCTAACTGAAAACAGTCCAAGGCCAACTCATTTAGGTGTTCTCAAATCCTTAGACAAGGCTTGGTTAATGCTGAATCCCACATTCAAAGCAGCTTCCAGCATGAAGGGGTTAAATGAAGTCTCTGCATTCACAGTCTACTGAGAGATCCTTTTATAGAGGTTACAGTCTTTTTAGGGCAGTCCTGCTATACTCTGCTGGGGGGTCTGACAGGGACCCACTTCTATAGCCAGGAGCTATCTTTTGCCTGAGCTCTCTGTGGATTCTTTCCTCTGTTAATACTGGAGTTGGGGTGCAAACTTGGATCTAGTGGGGAGCACACTTTTACACAGGGGTGTTATAGTCAGACTCACGCTTTATTGGATGTTGCTGGTACAGGCTGTTACAGTGTCATGCTGTCCTGCTCTGCAGGGTCTCCTCTGAGCACATGGGGCTCTGTGTGTCTTTGCTCCCACTCAGTAGCCTGCACTTTTATTGCTAGCAGGGATGGCTGGCAGATTAGCTGGGAAGATTAAGAACTCTCTCTGTGTCACTCTCTTCACACCTCAGTTCCATTCAGCTCAGACACCATGCTGCTGCTCTCTGTCTCTCTCCCTTCCACATGCTTCTTCCTGCTTCACCTCTTGACCCCACACTCTGTTAGCCAATACAGCTACCTTTTCTTCAAAGCTGTCAATCATCCTGCTGGGTTGATCCCGCCCCTGCTGGTAGCATTAAAGGGGCCTGCACTCAATTTACCCTCAGTGCTCCATACCTTAGGCAGATACTCACAATGTCAGTTTATAGTGATTAGCAACCCACTGGGGTGCTACAAACAGACACGCAGAGCTGGCAGCAGGTGCAGAGATTCGAGAGACTGTAGCAAACCTGAAAGGGCTGGAGACAGCATGCAATTTGCAAAGTCCAGGAAACAGGTGTAAAGCTGTAAGGGCTGGGAGCAGAATGCAAATGCAGGTATCCAGGTATCAGGTGTTGAACTGCAGGTAACGAAGACAGGGATCAGGGATATCACAGGGCAAGGACAGGAGCACAGGCTGAAGCTTCCTCCACAGGGATTGACAACAAAGCACTGGCGCTTGTATGCCCCAGAGGGCTCTGCTTTATCCCCCAGGGTAGATCTTGATTGGAGGAGTTGAATTGGAGCTCTGAACCATTGGCTGGCTACAACAACATGGCGGCGCCCGGACTGGAGACAAACAACCTTGGCTGGCTCTCATGCTGGAAGCGCGTGCTACAGGCCCCAGGAAGATGGTCGCGGCCGGGAGACCTAGACGCCGCGCTCCCCGTCCTGCACCCAGACGGATGGCCCGCAGGCCCCGCCGCCGGAGATGAACAGGTGAGCGGCGCGTCCTAACAGCGGCCGTGACAGCACCCCCCCCTTTTGAAGTGGCCTCTGGACACTTCCATGGTTTTCTTGGATATTGTTGATGAAACTTACGGACCAAAGTGGGAGCATCGACGCAAGCAGCATTCACCCAGGATCGTTCCTCTGGACCGAAGCCTTTCCAGTCCATCGATATGTGTGACCAAGGTGACTCAGGTATGGATAATGGTTGTAGAAGGCCAGCAGGTGCTTGACGAGAAGACTTGTGACGAGAACACTGGGTACAGGCTGCTACGAAGTCAGTGACATCTTTCCTCATGGATGGCCACCAGTACACTCTTTTAATGAATTCTAAAGTTTTCTTTACACCACAGTGACCAGAAAAACGAGAGGAGTGTGCCCACTGTAGCAAAGATGATCTGAGTCCAGTATCAACAAAAGTCTTTCCTCTAGGAATGGATACTACAGCAGTCTTAGCAAACACTGTAGGGCTTAGAACTGGGCTTATGGTACGATCTTCTGTCTCTGGAAGAGAGAGTGGGTAAGTTCGGCCCTTTGGAGACATTTTACCTGGAATAAGATCGATGGGATCGTCCCAGCGCCGATGCGGAGGTAATTTGTCGGCTGAACCTTTACAGAAGACGTCGGAGAAGGTTTGAGGAAGAAGATCAGGAGACGTAGGCGAGGTGGACTGGATGCGCACTAATCCGGGAAGACAGGTATGACGGCAGTTCGTACCCCAGGACAGAACCTCCATAGTACTCCAATTGATTTTCGGAGAATGTTGCTGGAGCCAAGGAAACCCCAACATTACAGGGTGGTTCGCTTTAGGAATAATGAAAAAAGATAATTCTTCCTGATGCAACGCCCCAACTTGAATTTTGATGGGCAGAGTCCGATGAGTGATGGAGGCTTGAGGAATAAGACTCCCATCTACGGCAGATAACTGGAGTGGCTGCGAAAGTTCCTGAGAGTCCAGGCCATGATAGGACACAAACTGGGCTGAAATAAAGTTGGCGGCTGCTCCAGAGTCCAGTAAAGCAGATACTGCGAGTGGACCGTTGGGTAATACAATGGACAGCAAAGAGTCGGACTTGATTGGAGAAGTTTCTACTCGTCCTAGATTGGCCTCTCCGCAACCAACTAGGACCGGACGACTGGTACATTTGGCTAACAGATGACCTGATTCCCCACAATACAAGCATAAATTCTGTCGCCGTCTTCTCTGGCGTTCTTCGGGAGTTAGCCGAGTATAGTTGATCTGCATAGGCTCATCAGACGAATTTGGAAGAAGAGAAGACTCTGGGCGAGGAGAAACGGGGATAGACTTGCCTCGCTCTTGCCGGGATCTCTCTAGCTGACGCTCCCGAAAACGAAGGTCCAACCTATTGCAGAGCGATATGACCTCACCCAGCGAGGTGGGGAGATCCCGGGTGGCTAATTCGTCCTTCATGCGCTCAGATAACCCTGCCAAGAAAGTGGAAATTAGAGCTTCCTCATTCCACTTCAGTTCAGATGCCACAGTTTGAAAGTGGATAACATATTGAGAAACGGAGCGGGAGCCTTGACGAATCCGCAGGATTTCTGAAGCGGCAGAGGATACCCGTCCCGGTTCGTCAAAAATTTTTCTGAACTGAGAAATAAAGTCAGAGTATTTGGAGAGTAGCGGATCATTTCTTTCCCAGAGTGGGGAGACCCAGTCCAATGCAGAATCCGATAATAAGGAAACAATAAAAGCCACTTTAACATGATCAGAAGGAAAGTTCATTGGCTGCAGGGAAAAATGCACTTCACATTGATTGATAAACCCCCGGCAGGTACGAGGGGTACCATTATATTTAGAAGGGGTAGACAATCGGAGAGACGGGGAGACAGTCTGTGGAGAGGGATTTGAGGCTTGTCTTTGAGAAATGCCTTGGAGTGCTTGAGTAACTTGCTGCTGGGATTCCTCCAGTGCTTGCAGCCGCGCGACCACATTTTGAAAGAACTCCTGGCTGGCGGACGGATCCATTGGGCCAGTGCTTACTGTCACGCTAGGGGTACCTTGTGGATCTGTCTGAGGCCTGGAGGTTGGGTGTTTGCGGCTTGAAGGAGACTGGAGAATAGCAGGTTTGATATAACTCTTTATTGTAGCACCAACATGAGAAGGCAAAACCATAAATGATACTGCAGGCTGAAAAACCCAGTGGAATACCTGGGTAACAACTGAGAGTCCAGAATGATGGGATTGATCCCAGAGTCTCTGTTAGCTTACTGGGGAAACAATGACTGACTGTGGGAGCAGACGGCAATGGGCAGTAGGAGACGGAAGTCAGCGACCTCCGATGACTGGCAGTAGACGCAGGTGCCGACAGCAGGGTGGAACCGCGTCAGCGGGCTGAAGGACTGACAGCAGGTGCAGATGCAGACAGCAGGATGGAGAAGCGTCAGCGGGCACGGAGGGCTGGCAGTAGATGCGGATGCATACAGCAGGATGGTGAGGCGTCAGCAGGCACAGGAGACTGGCAGTAGGTGCGGATGCAGACAGCAGGATGGTAAGGCGTCAGCAGGCACGAAAGACTGGCAGTAGGTGCGGAGGCAGACAGCAGGATGGTGAGACGTCAGCAGGCACGGAAGACTGGCAGTAGGTGCGGAGGCAGACAGCAGGATGGTGAGACGTCAGCAGGCACGGAAGACTGGCAGTAGGTGCAACTGGACCACAGGCAGACGTGATGGTGTGTCAACAGACACGCAGGATTGGCAACAGGTGCATCTGGTCGACAGCAGGAGTGGAGATGTGTCAACAGACACGCAGGGTTGGCAACAGGTGCATCTGGTCGACAGCAGGAGTGGAGATGTGTCAACAGACACGCAGGGTTGGCAACAGGTGCATCTGGTCGACAGCAGGAGTGGAGATGTGTCAACAGACACGCAGAGTTGGCAACAGGTGCATCTGGTCGACAGCAGGAGTGGAGATGTGTCAACAGACACGCAGAGTTGGCAACAGGTGCAGCTGGTCGACAGCAGGAGTGGAGATGTGTCAACAGACACGCAGAGTTGGCAACAGGTGCAGCTGGTCGACAGCAGGAGTGGAGATGTGTCAACAGACACGCAGAGCTGGCAACAGGTGCAGCTGGTCGACGACAGGAGTGGAGATGTGTCAACAGACACGCAGAGCTGGCAGCAGGTGCAACTGGTCGACAGCAGGAGTGAAGATGTGTCAACAGACACGCAGAGCTGGCAGCAGGTGCAACTGGTCGACAGCAGGAGTGAAGATGTGTCAACAGACACGCAGAGCTGGCAGCAGGGGCAACTGGTCGACAGCAGGAGTGAAGATGTGTCAACAGACACGCAGAGCTGGCAGCAGGTGCAACTGGTCGACAGCAGGAGTGAAGATGTGTCAACAGACACGCAGAGCTGGCAGCAGGTGCAACTGGTCGACAGCAGGAGTGAAGATGTGTCAACAGACACGCAGAGCTGGCAGCAGGTGCAACTGGTCGACAGCAGGAGTGAAGATGTGTCAACAGACACGCAGAGCTGGCAGCAGGTGCAACTGGTCGACAGCAGGAGTGAAGATGTGTCAACAGACACGCAGAGCTGGCAGCAGGTGCAACTGGTCGACAGCAGGAGTGAAGATGTGTCAACAGACACGCAGAGCTGGCAGCAGGGGCAACTGGTCGACAGCAGGAGTGAAGATGTGTCAACAGACACGCAGAGCTGGCAGCAGGTGCAACTGGTCGACAGCAGGAGTGAAGATGTGTCAACAGACACGCAGAGCTGGCAGCAGGTGCAACTGGTCGACAGCAGGAGTGAAGATGTGTCAACAGACACGCAGAGCTGGCAGCAGGTGCAACTGGTCGACAGCAGGAGTGAAGATGTGTCAACAGACACGCAGAGCTGGCAGCAGGTGCAGAGATTCGAGAGACTGTAGCAAACCTGAAAGGGCTGGAGACAGCATGCAATTTGCAAAGTCCAGGAAACAGGTGTAAAGCTGTAAGGGCTGGGAGCAGAATGCAAATGCAGGTATCCAGGTATCAGGTGTTGAACTGCAGGTAACGAAGACAGGGATCAGGGATATCACAGGGCAAGGACAGGAGCACAGGCTGAAGCTTCCTCCACAGGGATTGACAACAAAGCACTGGCGCTTGTATGCCCCAGAGGGCTCTGCTTTATCCCCCAGGGTAGATCTTGATTGGAGGAGTTGAATTGGAGCTCTGAACCATTGGCTGGCTACAACAACATGGCGGCGCCCGGACTGGAGACAAACAACCTTGGCTGGCTCTCATGCTGGAAGCGCGTGCTACAGGCCCCAGGAAGATGGTCGCGGCCGGGAGACCTAGACGCCGCGCTCCCCGTCCTGCACCCAGACGGATGGCCCGCAGGCCCCGCCGCCGGAGATGAACAGGTGAGCGGCGCGTCCTAACAGCGGCCGTGACACAGAGCGTGCATTCAATAAGGCACAATTTAATGACTTTGAGGGTGATAGGAGACTTGATATTTATAAAGTTAGCTAGATTTCAATATTGTTTGGATTCAGCTGCAGGGCCGCCAACAGGGGGGTGCTGTGGGTACAGCTGTCCGAGCCCCGCGAGGGGACACGGATTACTTAACATGTATTCCGCGTCCCCCCGCATCCCCTCGCGGGGCTCGCTGCACTCGCCACACTATCTAATATCAATTCCACGCCGACGTGGATAATGGGGGTATAAAAAGGTCGGAGGAAGCGTACCGCCGCCCCTCTGCGCTCGCCACGCTTCAGGTTGGCGTTGATAGTGGGGGTGGCGTGGACAATGCGGGTGCATTTAACATTGTAAACACCCATCAGGGTTGTACAATTAAAAATCGCATTGCATGCCATTTGCGGGAATGCGATATTTAATTGTACATTCCGGGTCATTTTCCTGAATATCGCATCGCATACCTTATGGCATGGTATGCGATGGGTGCCATTCTAGGAAACAAGTACCCATGATTATTCTTATGCTCTTCACAGACGTTATTTATATCCTATGTTAATGGTGTACACAGCGATATTTGACCCTATAAAGCAGTGGTCAGGGAACTCGGTCCTCATTACCCCACGCAGTGCATGTTTTGCAGGTCTCCTCACAGAATCACAAGTGAAATAATTAACTCCACCTGCGGACCTTATAATATGTGTCTGTGAGTAATTAGTACACCTGTGCACCTGCTAGGTTACCAGCAAAACATGCACTGTGTGGGGTTATGAGGACCGAGTTCCCTGACCACTGCTATAAAGGATATTACATTTCTTTTTGAAAGTATTACAATTTCAAACCCTTATATGTTATACTGAAGGTTTTTCTCTTATACACTCATTTCCCTTGTGGATACAATAATATATGGTGGATAGTATGATAATGATATTTACTATTTTTCAGGTTTCAGACTCAATAATTAAAACTAGTAGCCCGCAGGATACTGTATATAGGGCAGGGTTGCCGACCCTCCCGGAATTACCGGGAGTCTCCCGAAAATCGGGTCCCCCTCCCGGCCCCCCCGGAAGGGTGAGCAACCCTCCCGTAATCAGGGAAACCCCCACTGAGCCCCCCGATCGCTGCATTTAAATGCCGCAATCCGCAGGTCTCAGAGTAGGGGGCGGAGCTAAAATTACACAAAACCATGTGCACTGCAGGTGGGGCAGGTGTTACTTGTGCAGAGATAATTAGATTATTAGATTTGGGTGGGGTTTTACACCTGCCTCACCTGCAGTGCACATGGTTTTGTCCATCTAAGAAATATTTTGTCAGAAAGAGTGAACTAGAATAAGGACCACAGTTCCTGCTGGAGCCTGCACAAAAATAGCCCTGCTGATATAGGGAAATGCTATCTTTAGATAATGTTATCCTGTTGTAGACATGCTCCAGACTGTTTCACATTACAGAGCTTGGCAATCAAACCTTGCCATAGAAAAAGGCAACATAGTGAGGGGACGGCTTTACGCTTATGGTTCACAGTGTTGGACAAACCAAATAATAAATAAATGAAATAAATAAATTATCTATAATTCTCATAATTAGACTTTTTAGTGGAGCAGCTGTCAGTCTGTGCTAGAATAACAAACATATTTAATAATTAATAATAATTATGAAATTGAAGGGACAATGGGCCTTATTCTAGTTCACTCTTAGAGGCAAATTCCTTCTTAGATGGACAAAACCATGTGAACTGCAGGGGGCAGATGTAACAGGTGCAGAGAGAATTATATTTGGGTGAGTTATTTTGTTTCTGTGCAGGGGAAATCCTGACTGCTTTATTTTTACACTGCAATATAGATTTCACTTTGAAGAAAAACCCCACCCATAACTAATTCTCTCTGCACATGTTACATCTGCCCCAACTGCAGTGCACATGATTTTGTCCATTTCAGAAGGAATTTGCCTCTAAGAGTGAACTAGAATAAGGCCCTATGTGACTGGCCATAGACACTTATGGTTGCTGTGGCTGCTGTCAGAAATGGAGGTACTGCAGTAGATTGCATACGTACCTACTTTTGAAAACTAGTTTCAGGGAAATTATAGTTGGAAGTATAATTTTGCACTGCGCCCCATTAAGGGGGCATGTCAAACTCCACCCAAAGGGAGTGGCTAGATCCATATGTGGGCGTATATGTGCTTAAATGCTTGTTGCGAGATATTTCTAGAATACATTTGTAACTATATACTTTGGGAAATGTAGCAAGTATTGATAATAATAATGTGGTTGCTTACAATACTGGATTATTTGTTTGCAATTATTTTGCTGTGATATTTATACCCCTTTCACACCGCAGCTGTAACATGGTTTTTGCCGATTTCCAAGCATGTGAACTTGGTACTAGGTGCAGTGTGAAAGCTCCATAGTCAAATACCATGTTTAAAGAAGGATCCTACACGGTTCAAAGCCAATCCATTTTGCATTGTGAAAACCTCAGACCCGGTAATATATCTAAAGACATTTGTAATTGGTTCAGTACATAAACATTAACAAACGGAATTATTTTTGCAGCAGATGTTCTTCAAGAGGGAAAGTGTATGAGTTTAGGAGATCTAAAAAAAAAATATTCTTTCCCAGAAATTAATGCTTTCATGTTCCTACAAATAAAGAATTTTGTAGATACCCTTTGCTTCCCCATCAAAATTCTAAAGTCTCCATTAGAACGTATATGTTTAGATGAACCCCTTATGAAGGGAATGATCTCGTCAATATATAATTTGTTATTGCATTCATCCGAATCTCCCACTTCCAAATTTGAACGGCAATGGGAGGAAGATTTGGGAAATCCCCCAGATGAAGAGTCTTGGTCACTAATCCGTGAGGGGTTATCTAAAAATTCTATCTCTACTCTGGTTAAGGAGAATGCATATAAGATTTATTATCGCTGGTACTTGGTTCCAGTTAGACTAAATAAGATGTATAGCTCTGTTTCGCCTTTATGCTGGAGAGGCTGTGACGAGTTGGGCTCTTTCTTGCACATATGGTGGACTTGTCCTAAAATTAAGTATTTTTGGAAAAAAGTAGCAAATCTATTGAGTAAGGTTTTGCTAACTACTGTAATTAGGGATCCATGGCCTTTCCTGTTAGGACATCCAATAACTTACCTAGATCCTCTTTCAGAAAAATTAGCAAACCAGATATTAAGTGCAGCAAGATGTCTTATTGCATCACATTGGAAATGCCTGGAACCCCCTTCTTCTCAAACATTGTCAAATAGGATATGGTTTATTGCTTCAATGGAAAAGATTTCAGCATTTTTACAAAATAGATCCGTAAAATTTATTCAGATTTGGAACCCTTGGTTTGTTTATGCACAATCACTACATGGTGGGGAAAAAGTATTGATACTCTTGAACATTGTAAACTGTATGTTAAATTGAATAAAATATATTAATAAAAAAAAACAGGTTTATTTTTAGCTATAATACAAACATGTGAACCATAAACGTCCATTACAAATGACATTACACTGTTTTCTATGGGTGAACCGGGTTCAGTGTGAAAGGCATCAACCCAGTAATAAACTGGCTCCACAATGCAATGTGAAAGGGGTTTAGCTTGCTCAGACCCATTTCCAGTGGCGTAACTATAGTCCCGCAGCCCCCGCGGTGGTGGGGAGGCGCTAGGCAGGTGTGGGCGCCTGGGGGGTCTGCGGGACTATAGTTACCACCTGGTCCCGGCTCCCGACTCCTGCCCTCCCCCTCCTTACCCCATTGCCGCCGGCGCCGCTGCCTCTAACCCGACACGCAGATCTGTGTCGGGCGACGGGCGGTCCCCGGCTCCGGCAGCAGTGCTAATATAATAAGAGACACTCGGAAAATGGCTGCCCCCATAATGCTGTATGGGGGCAGCCATTTTCCGAGTGTCTGTTATTATATTAGCACTGCAGCCGGAGCCGGGGACCGCCCGTCACCCGACACAGATCTGCGTGTCGGGTTAGAGGCAGAAGCGCCGGCGGCAATGGGGACAGGCAGGTAAGGAGGGGGTTAATATTTCCGGGGGGGGGGGGTGCCCGAAATGTCCGGCGGGGGGGCGCAAAAAAAGTAGTTACGCCTCTGCCCATTTCAGAAATGTTTTCAAATACTGGGTTAGAACAGAGTTTGTGATGTGACAGCAGTGTTATACCCCTTTCACACCGCACTTGTAAAACGGTATATTGCTGTTTTTTCCACATTTCAACACGTTTAACCCCTTCCCGACAATTGACGTACATTTACGTCATGGTCGGGAAGTACTTCCCGACACATGGCGTAAATGTACGTCATGGCATTTAACTGTCACCGCGTCTATAGACGCGGTGACAGTTTCAACATGTCTGCTGTCCCTGACAGCAGACATGTCCGTGCATGCCCAGGGGGGGCGGCGATGCCGCCCCCCGTCGGCGATCACTGTGATTGGCTGTTCAGTGTGAACAGCCAATTACAGCGTTTTCTGTGTCACCGGCGAATAACGTTCGCCGGTGACACGCGATCGGAGGTGATTGGTGCTGTAAAGTACAGCACCAATCACCGCGGGGTGTAAGGGTGACACTGGTGTCACCCCACCTCACCCCGCCCGCCCCCAAAGGCCGTGATTGGTCCGTCGGACCGACGGACCAATCACAGCCATGGAGGGGGGTTTAAACTAACGGTGACTGCACTGCAGACGCCATTCCGGTCTGGAATTGCGTGCAGTGCGGTCACCGTGCCAATCTGCCGCGATATACTGACCAGAACCTTGCAAAATACTTACCTGATCCTTGCAAATATCTTGGCTGCTTCATCTGTGCTTGTAGTGTGCTGGATGCTTCCTGGATCCTGTTGCTTGTGACTTCCTGTGAACTTGTGCTGCTGCAGTGTAATAGCGTTAGTTAGATAGAGAGAGATAGAGAGAGATAGTGTCAGACAGAGAGTGCTGTATTTTGTGCTGCTGCAGTGTGATATAGTTATAGAGAGAGAGAGAGAGAGAGAGAGATAGAGAGAGATAGAGAGAGATAGAGAGAGATAGAGAGAGATAGAGAGAGATAGAGAGAGATAGAGAGAGAGAGGCCTAGTGACAGAGAGTGCTATATTTTGTGCTGCTGCAGTGTGATAGTTATAGATAGATAGAGAGAGATAGAGAGAGAGAGATAGAGATAGTGACAGATTGTGCTATATATTTTTTATATAACTGACTGCTGCCCCCCCTTTTGTGCTGATCAGTATAAATTAACTGATCAGCAACTTTTTGGGGGCGCAGGGTATTTTTATATATATATATATACCTGTCACTGCTGCTGCTGCAGTGTCATAGAGTGTTAGATAGTGAGAGATAGAGAGATAGAGAGAGATAGCGACAGAGAGTGATAGAGAGTGCTAAATTTTGTGTCTGCTGCCCCCGCCTTTTGTGCTGATCACTATATCTGAGGTGATCAGCAACTTTTTAGGGGTGCAGAGGTTTTTTTTTTTTTTTATATATATACCTGCCAGTTGCACTGTCAGTTGCACCTGCTGCCCCTCACTGGTAATCAGTGTCGCATCACTGATCACCTTTTTTTTTTTGTGTGTGCTGTGGGGTCTTTTTTTAATTTTTTTTTTTACACACACTGTGATTTTGTGGGTGTCCTGTGGCCGCTGTGCGCGGATCAGTGACGTACATCACTGATCATCTTTTTCGGCACAGGGTTGATCTATTTTTTTTTTTTTTTTTTGATCAAATTCCTGTTGCCTTTCAGCGCTGTTCAGTGACGGACGTTACTGACCAACATCTGTGCTCAATTTTTGGCGCAGGACCTTTTTTTTTTTTTTTTTAACCCCTTCAATTTTTTTTTTAACCCCTTCAATTTTTTTTTTTAACCCCTTCAATTTTTTTTTTTTTTTTTAACCCCTCCATTTTTTTTTTTTGTATAAAGTATTTTTTTTTTCTGCACACTACATACACACTACACACTACATACCCCCCGGGTTGAAATAAAGTTTGTACCCCCCCCCCCTACACTATACACGTGTTGAAACATTTCACTACCAGTAACACAAAAATAAAAATGGCATCCCAAATGTCATCCCAAATGTCATCCCAAATGTCATCCCAGTCATCCAGAAGAATGTATTCAGCGGAGGAGGCATATGCCCTGCTTGCTTCTGACTCTGACACAGCCAGTGATGCAAGCGGGGAATTTGAAGGATTCGCCTTAAGCTCCTCTTCCTCCTCTGGTGATGAGGGACCCCCTCAAAGACGCCCCCGTAGAGCAGCTGAGACCCCCCCCCCAATAATTGATCTCGTATGGACCCCACCACCAGACAATTTTGAGCCCCAGGTTCCTGAGTTTTTGGCCATGCCAGGAATCCAATTTGATTCCACAGGTCTCAGAGAAATTGACTTTTTCAAATTATTTTTCTCTGATGATTTTATAAATTTAATGGTGGACCAAACTAATTTATATGCCCAGCAGTTTATTGCTCAAAACCCCACGTCATCATTTGCTAGGTGGACCCCTGTAGATGCAGTAGAGATGATGACGTTTTGGGGTCTGGTGTTTCATATGGGCATAGTAAAAAAGCCAGAAATTAGGCAATATTGGAGTACAGATGTTCTGTACAGCACCCCATTTTACCATATGGCCATGCCCCGGGCTCGATTTGAGACGATCCTTAAATTTTTGCATTACAACGATAATGCACAGTGCCCACCCAGAGATGATCCCACCTTTGACCGGCTATTCAAAGTCAGGCCGGTCATTGATCATTTCAGTGCCAAATTTGAAGACTTGTACATCCCAGATAAATTCATTTGCATAGACGAGTCCCTTATACATTTTAAAGGAAGGGTTAAATTCCGCCAGTACCTTCCCAGTAAGAGGGCAAGGTATGGCATAAAAATGTATAAGTTGTGTGAAAGCACCTCAGGGTACACCCACAGGTTTAGGGTATATGAAGGGAAGGATTCAAGAATTGAACCGCCAGAATGCCCCCCCTCCCTCGTAGGTGTTAGTGGAAAAATTGTCTGGGATTTAGTGCACCCCTTCCTGGATAAAGGTTATCACCTCTATGTGGATAACTTTTACACCAGCATCCCCCTGTTTAAGGCCCTTGGTTCAAGAGGTACAGCAGCTTGCGGTACTGTGCGCAAGAACCAAAGAGGCCTCCCAAAAACGCACATTGCCCAAGTAATGAGAAGGGGTGAAAGCAGGGGAATATGCACCGAAAATATGTTGTTGGTCAAATATAAGGACAAGAGGGATGTCCTTATACTGACAACAATTCACGGAGACAGTACCACCTCCGTCCCTGTACGAGGTACCAGTACCCACACCTCAAAACCTAATTGTATCCTGGATTACAATAGGTACATGGGCGGAGTGGATCTTTCAGATCAGGTACTAAAGCCGTACAGTGCCCTGCGGAAAACAAAAATCTGGTACAAGAAGCTGGCCGTGTATATCATCCAGATGGCACTGTATAACGCTTACGTGCTATTCCGTTCTACCGGCCAGAGGGGGACATTTATGCACTTTCAAGAGGAAGTCATAAAGGGCCTAATATTTGGGAACCAGCAGGCTGAGGGCCCCAGTACTTCTAGTACTGGCCCCCGTATTGTACCAGGGCAGCATTTTCCTGATGAAATCCCCTCCACTGGAAAAAAGGGCAGGACACAAAAAAGGTGCAAAGTTTGCTATAAAAAGGGAATAAGAAAGCAAACTATTTTCCAGTGTGACACTTGCCCCGACAAACCCGGCCTATGTATAAAGGAGTGTTTTAAAATATACCACACATCTATGGATTATTAGGTTCATAATTTCACCGTGCTTCGGGGGTCTTGCTAATGCCACATACCACCCACCATTCATTCCACCATAATCTGAGCCGCAAAATCCAAAAATCACTCCTTCCCTTCTGAGTCCTGCCATGCACCCAACTGGTATTTTTTGGTCACATGTGAGGCATTGCCGTACTCGGGAGAAATTGGGGCACAGATTTTGGGGTGCTTTTTCTCCTTCATACCTTCTGAAAATGAAAAATTTTGAGCCAGAACTGCATTTTTGTGTAAAAAAATGTAATTTTTCATTTTCACTGCCCACTTGTATCAAAATTGGTGAAACCCCTGGGGGTTTGAAATGTACACTATACCCCTAGATGAATTCCCTGAGGGGTGTAGTTTGCAAAATGGGGTCACTTGTGGGGGGGTTCCACTGTATTGGTGCTTTGGGGGTCTTGCTAATGCGACATAGCACCCACCATCATTCCACCAGAATTTGTGCTGCAAAATCCAAATATCACTCCTTCCCTTCTGAGTCCTGCAACTTTTTGGTCACACATGAGGCATTGCCGTACTCGGTAGAAATTGGGGCACAGATTTTAGGGTGCTTTTTCTCCTTCATACCTTCTGAAAATGAAACATTTTGAGCCAGAACTGCATTTTTGTGTAAAAAAATGTAATTTTTCATTTTCACTGCCCACTTGTATCAAAATTGGTGAAACCCCTGGGGGTTTGAAATGTACACTATACCCCTAGATGAATTCCCTGAGGGGTGTAGTTTGCAAAATGGGGTCACTTGTGGGGGGGTTCCACTGTATTGGTGCTTTGGGGGTCTTGCTAATGCGACATAGCACCCACCATCATTCCTCCAGAATTTGTGCTGCAAAATCCAAATATCACTCCTTCCCTTCTGAGTCCTGCAACTTTTTGGTCACACATGAGGCATTGCCGTACTCGGGAGAAATTGGGGCACAGATTTTGGGGTGCTTTTTCTCCTTCATACCTTCTGAAAATGAAAAATTTTGAGCCAGAACTGCATTTTTGTGTAAAAAAATGTAATTTTTCATTTTCACTGCCCACTTGTATCAAAATTGGTGAAACCCCTGGGGGTTTGAAATGTACACTATAC
Source organism: Crinia signifera (assembly GCF_055691185.1). Lineage (NCBI taxonomy): Eukaryota > Metazoa > Chordata > Amphibia > Anura > Myobatrachidae > Crinia > Crinia signifera. The sequence goes on from NC_139220.1 coordinate 185,448,273, forward strand.
CCCTAGATGAATTCCCTGAGGGGTGTACTTTGCAAAATGGGGTGACTTGTGGGGGGGTTCCACTGTATTGGTGCAACATAGCACCCACCATTCATTCCACCAGAATCTGAGCCGCAAAATCCAAAAATCACTCCTTCCGTTCTGAGTCCTGCCATGCACCCAACTGGTATTTTTTGGTCACATGTGAGGCATTGCCGTACTCGGGAGAAATTGGGGCACATATTTTGGGGTGCTTTTTCTCCTTCATACCTTCTGAAAATGAAAAATTTTGAGCCAGAACTGCATTTTTGTGTAAAAAAATGTAATTTTTCATTTTCACTGCCCACTTGTATCAAAATTGGTGAAACCCCTGGGGGTTTGAAATGTACACTATACATGAATTCCCTGAGGGGTGTAGTTTGCAAAATGGGGTCACTTGTGGGGGGGTTCCACTGTATTGGTGCTTTGGGGGTCTTGCTAATGCGACATAGCACCCACCAAAATTCCACCAGAATCTGAGCTGCAAAATCCAAAAATCACTCCTTCCCTTCTGAGTCCTGCCATGCACCCAACTGGTATTTTTTGGTCACATGTGAGGCATTGCCGTACTCGGGAGAAATTGGGGCACAGATTTTTTGGTGCTTTTTCTCCTTCATACCTTCTGAAAATGAAAAATTTTGAGCCAGAACTGCATTTTTGTGTAAAAAATGTAATTTTTCATTTTCACTGCCCACTTGTATCAAAATTGGTGAAACCCCTGGGGGTTTGAAATGTACACTATACCCCTAGATGAATTCCCTGAGGGGTGTAGTTTGCAAAATGGGGTCACTTGTGGGGGGGTTCCACTGTATTGGTGCTTGGGGGGTCTTGCTAATGCGACATAGCACCCACCAAAATTCCACCAGAATCTGAGCTGCAAAATCCAAAAATCACTCCTTCCCTTCTGAGTCCTGCCATGCACCCAACTGGTATTTTTTGGTCACATGTGAGGCATTGCCGTACTCGGGAGAAATTGGGGCACAGATTTTGGGGTGCTTTTTCTCCTTCATACCTTCTGAAAATGAAAAATTTTGAGCCAGAACTGCATTTTTGTGTAAAAAATGTAATTTTTCATTTTCACTGCCCACTTGTATCAAAATTGGTGAAACCCCTGGGGGTTTGAAATGTACACTATACCCCTAGATGAATTCCCTGAGGGGTGTAGTTTGCAAAATGGGGTCACTTGTGGGGGGGTTCCACTGTATTGGTGCTTGGGGGGTCTTGCTAATGCGACATAGCACCCACCAAAATTCCACCAGAATCTGAGCTGCAAAATCCAAAAATCACTCCTTCCGTTCTGAGTCCTGCCATGCACCCAACTGGTATTTTTTGGTCACATGTGAGGCATTGCCGTACTCGGGAGAAATTGGGGCACATATTTTGGGGTGCTTTTTCTCCTTCATACGTCCTGAAAATGAAAAATTTTGAGCCAGAACTGCATTTTTGTGTAAAAAAATGTAATTTTTCATTTTCACTGCCCACTTGTATCAAAATTGGTGAAACCCCTGGGGGTTTGAAATGTACACTATACCCCTAGATGAATTCCCTGAGGGGTGTACTTTGCAAAATGGGGTGACTTGTGGGGGGGTTCCACTGTATTGGTGCAACATAGCACCCACCATTCATTCCACCAGAATCTGAGCCGCAAAATCCAAAAATCACTCCTTCCGTTCTGAGTCCTGCCATGCACCCAACTGGTATTTTTTGGTCACATGTGAGGCATTGCCGTACTCGGGAGAAATTGGGGCACAGATTTTGGGGTGCTTTTTCTCCTTCATACCTTCTGAAAATGAAAAATTTTGAGCCAGAACTGCATTTTTGTGTAAAAAAATGTAATTTTTCATTTTCACTGCCCACTTGTATCAAAATTGGTGAAACCCCTGGGGGTTTGAAATGTACACTATACCCCTAGATGAATTCCCTGAGGGGTGTAGTTTGCAAAATGGGGTCACTTGTGGGGGGGTTCCACTGTATTGGTGCTTTGGGGGTCTTGCTAATGCGACATAGCACCCACCAAAATTCCACCAGAATCTGAGCTGCAAAATCCAAAAATCACTCCTTCCCTTCTGAGTCCTGCCATGCACCCAACTGGTATTTTTTGGTCACATGTGAGGCATTGCCGTACTCAGGATAAATTGGGGCACAGATTTTGGGGTGCTTTTTCTCCTTCATACCTTCTGAAAATGAAAAATTTTGAGCCAGAACTGCATTTTTGTGTAAAAAATGTAATTTTTCATTTTCACTGCCCACTTGTATCAAAATTGGTGAAACCCCTGGGGGTTTGAAATGTACACTATACCCCTAGATGAATTCCCTGAGGGGTGTAGTTTGCAAAATGGGGTCACTTGTGGGGGGGTTCCACTGTATTGGTGCTTGGGGGGTCTTGCTAATGCGACATAGCACCCACCAAAATTCCACCAGAATCTGAGCCGCAAAATCCAAAAATCACTCCTTCCGTTCTGAGTCCTGCCATGCACCCAACTGGTATTTTTTGGTCACATGTGAGGCATTGCCGTACTCGGGAGAAATTGGGGCACATATTTTGGGGTGCTTTTTCTCCTTCATACCTTCTGAAAATGAAAAATTTTGAGCCAGAACTGCATTTTTGTGTAAAAAAATGTAATTTTTCATTTTCACTGCCCACTTGTATCAAAATTGGTGAAACCCCTGGGGGTTTGAAATGTACACTATACCCCTAGATGAATTCCCTGAGGGGTGTACTTTGCAAAATGGGGTGACTTGTGGGGGGGTTCCACTGTATTGGTGCAACATAGCACCCACCATTCATTCCACCAGAATCTGTGCTGCAAAATCCAAAAATCACTCCTTCCCTTCTGAGTCCTGCCATGCACCCAACTGGTATTTTTTGGTCACATGTGAGGCATTGCCGTACTCGGGAGAAATTGGGGCACAGATTTTGGGGTGCTTTGTCTCCTTCATACCTTCTGAAAATGACAAATTTGGAGCCAGAACTGCATTTTTGTGTAAAAAAATGTAATTTTTCATTTTCACTGCCCACTTGTATCAAAATTGGTGAAACCCCTGGGGGTTTGAAATGTACACTATACCCCTAGATGAATTCCCTGAGGGGTGTAGTTTGCAAAATGGGGTCACTTGTGGGGGGGTTCCACTGTATTGGTGCTTTGGGGGTCTTGCTAATGCGACATAGCACCCACCAAAATTCCACCAGAATCTGAGCTGCAAAATCCCAAAATCACTCCTTCCCTTCTGAGTCCTGCCATGCACCCAAATGGTATTTTTTGGTCACATGTGAGGCATTGCCGTACTCGGGAGAAATTGGGGCACAGATTTTGGGGTGCTTTGTCTCCTTCATACCTTCTGAAAATGACAAATTTGGAGCCAGAACTGCATTTTTGTGTAAAAAAATTAATTTTTCATTTTCACTGCCCAGTTGTACCACAATTGGTGAAACCCCTGGGGGTTTGAAATGTACACTATACCCCTAGATGAATTCCCTGAGGGGTGTAGTTTGCAAAATGGGGTCACTTGTGGGGGGGTTCCTAACTTTTAGCATCTTATGGTGCCTAGAAACCTACATGGTGCCTAAAAAATAATCTCATAAAAAGGAGGCTCCAAAATCAAGTAGGTGCTCCTTCTATTATGAAGCCTGTGGTTTGGTCACCGTGCACACTAGGGCCACATATAGGATATTTATGAAAACAAAAGAATTGGGGGAATCAATTTTCAGTCACATTTCTCTAGTAAAATGTACTGTGTTCCTTAGAAAAATGTATTAAAATTGCAAATCTGCAAAAAAAAGAAATTTTGAAATTTCACCTACACTTTGTTTTAATTCCTGTGAAACACCTAAAGGGTTAACAAACTTCCAAAATGCTGTTTTGAATACTGTGAGGGGTGCAGTTTTTGAAATGGCATCATTTATGGGGGTGTCTCACATACAAGTCCCTCAAAGTCACATCAGAACTGAACTGGTCCCTAAAAAAATCAGTGTTTGAAATTTTCTTGAAAATTTGAGAATTTGCTATTCATATTGTAAGCCTCATAGTGTCCCAAAAAATTAAAAGGAAGTTGAAATAATGATGTCAACATAAAGTAGACATATGGTCTTTGTTAGTTATTAACTATTTTGAGTGGTATGATTATTTGTCTCACAAGCAGAAAATGTGACATTTTGCATATTGCTAAATTTTCCATTTTTTCACGATATTTTGGTATTTTTCACAAAAAAACACAGACTGTATCGACCCAAATTTACCACTAATTTGAAGTACAATGTGTCACGAGAAAACAATCTCAAAATCACTGGGATAAGTAAAAGCAAAAAAAAGTTATCCCCACTTAAGTGAGACATGTCAGATTTGAAAAAAAGGGCTCTGTCAGGAACGCAAAAACTGGCTCTGTCAGGAAGGGGTTAAGGCTGCAGTGGGAAAGTGCCAGAGTTGATTTACCGGTTAAAGATAACCGGTATTTCAAAACGTTTAAAAAGCAGAGTCCTACACTTTTCAGAGCTGATTTTTATGCAGTGAGAATGGCTCTAAAACGGTATTTAGCAAAAACAACAGATTACAGACCTGTGATAGGCTGTCCCCTGCATTCTGCCTTGAAACGTGTTGAGGGGATTAAAACGGGTTGATTTATGTGAATGGTATTTAAATGGTATTTAAAACAGTAATCTACTTCAAAGTCAAGGCTCATAATACCTTTTTAAAATACCGCTTTTTAAAACGTTTAGGCAGTGTGAAAGTGGTATCATTTTTTTCTTTCTCATCACCACATACTTTACAGTATGTGATAATAAATGTGATTGTATCTTTGTCTGATTTCTTTTTAACCCCAAAGAAGTAACAGCTGCATAAGATGGGTTAGGAGAAATCAGAGTTTTTTAGACTCTTTAGGGAGATAGCTTCTATTTCAGGGAGTCAGGCAACTATGGTAGATAGTCAGTGATATAACTTCATTAAAGTTGCCCGGAGGCCAGATGGGCACAAAGTACTGTATTTATCTGGACTCCGTGCAACTGGGATAAAGTTACATCATGAATCATTACTTCATAGGGTCAAATATCACTGTGTACACCATTACCATAGGATATAAATAACCTCTATGATGGGCTAGGAGAATAATCCTGCTCTTTATCCCTCACAGATTAGTTATCTATGATTCATTTGTAGCTTTGGTTACTGTTTTAGCTATAACTACTGTATACCCACCACTGCATCCCTGATCCCTCTATACACTACACTACATGCCTGGCCCCCCTCTATACCCTGTGATACATCACTGACCCTATCTTATCCCAGTGGGGCAGTTGAATTTAGCCTGGTGAAGTGATAAAGTGGAAGTTGATAACACACCAGCCAGTAAGCTCCTAAAAATAATTTTGCAAACTCAACCTGTAACATTACAGTTAGGAGCTGATTGGCTGATATGTTCTCACCGGCCACTTTATCACTTCACCAGGCTTAATAGATCTGCCCTGTATTACTTGTCATTAGGTTTTTCATACATATATATCAGCTATCACAGCACAGCATTTGTGAAAATGACGGTACAACCTCTAGACCAGCAATGTTCTGTCTACATAGTGTCAGACCAAAAATGGGGACATTTACTGTGCAAGAAATGAATGGGGCAGGGGAAGAAAAAGGAGGGAAATAGCTGGTGGGGTGGTAGAGGATTCAATAATTATTTATTAAGGTAAGGTCATGTTGTGTAACTACAGTACAGCAGTTGTGTCTATACCGCTGGATAGGTATAAACAGATGCTGTGCAGATCTTGAGGTGCAGGTATATCTGGGTGTAACATAAGTTTATCAGTAAACACTAGATAACCAAAATCATTATTACGTTCAAGTAATTAAGGTACACATGTGTATAAACCCCTGATTTAAGCAAATATCTTCATTTATTATTGCCAAATAAATATATAAAGTACTTTACAGAGACACATTATTATAGAGACAAAATACTAGTGTTAAATAATATAACTAGTGGTAGTATGCCAGTGTCAGAATGCAGATAATAAAGTAGATCAGAGGTTCTCAAATTGTGGGTCCTTCTCAGCATGGGGTCGCGACTCCATGTTGCTGACCATCAGGCTGATTACTTTTCTAATCTCAGTCAGTGATTCAAGGAGTCTGATAAATCTGTTTAATTGTCTGTTATTTTATACTCCTCACATCATTTAGTGCCTCCACCATGCTGCCATGTATGTGCTGTCTGCTGACCACATATGTGATGTGATAACCTTCTGCAGTAACTTGCTGGGGTCCTGTAATTATTTTTATTGTCTGATGGGGTCCCAGAGCAAAATAGTTTGAGGATTCCTGAAGTAGATTATTATAATAATAATAACAATAATAATTATAATAATAATAATATTTATATAGCGCTTTTCTCCCAATAGGACTCACAGTGCTTCACCATTGTCTTTACAGCTCCAAATACAAAACAAGCTTAACAGTAGACGTCAGTGAAATGCTTGAGTAAATAGGAACGTTTAGTCTATTTTTAAAGGATTCTACAGTGGGGGCTTCTCGCACTGTGCGAGGAAGAGAGTTCCACAGAGTTGGAGCAGCAAAGTTAAAGCTCGACCCCCAGATGAATTCAGGGAGATTCTGGGTACTGTTAGTAGTCCTTCTTCAGTGGATCGTAGTAATCAAGTAGGACAGTAAGGGATCAGCAGCTGCTGCAGGTACCTTGGGCCTTGGTCATGTAGGCCCTTAAAAGTGAGTAAGCCAACCTTGAAAACGATTCGCCATTTTACAGGTAGCCAGTGAAGGGCGTAGAGATTGGGAATTATGTGGCAGGAGCGGGGCTGGTTAGTTAATAGTCTGGCAGCTACATTTTGTACCAGCTGCAAGCGGTGCAATTATTGTGCTTGAAGACCCAGGTAGAGAGCATTGCAGTAGTCTAGTCGTGATAATATAAATGCATGTATGACTTTAGGCAGGTCTTCTGAGGGAAATAAATGCTTGATTCTGGCTATGTTTCTCAGATGAAAGAATGAGGATTTGATTGTGGCTGACACCTGATGTTTAAGTGTCAGGCCATTATCCTGGACAACACCAAGATTCCGCACATGATCAGAGTTTTTTAGTGCTGTACCCCCCAGCTTAAGACCTGTCAGTTGGCTATGCTGTCGTCCTGTCCTGTGATTTATCATCAGGACTTCTGTTTTATCTGGGTTCAGTCAACTGGCACTCATACACTCCTGGAGCTCAGCTAGGCAGCCATTTCAGGTTGTTATTGTGTTATCGGTGCCTGGAGCAAAGGACAGGTACAGCTGGGTATCATCTGCATAGCAGTGGTAGACCAGGCCACGACGTCTGATTATGTCACCAAGTGGAAGCATGTATACTGCAAAAAGCATGGGAGATAGTATAGAGCCCTGTGGGACACCACAAGACAACAGCACTGGTGGTGAAGAGTATATTCCCGATGAAACTCTCTGTGACCTGCCAGCGAGAAATGATTTGAACCAGGTAAGGACTGTGCCACCCAAGCCACAGAAATTCTTCAGGCGCTCAATTAAAATCCCATGGTCAACGGGGTCAAATGCTGCAGAGAGGTCCAGAAGGATTAGGATTGAACAGTCTCCTCTATTCCTTGCATTTAGAAGATAATTGAGCACACATACCAGAGCTGTTTCTGTGCTATGTCTTCTCCTGAATCCTGACTGGAATGGATCATAAATGTCATGGGTTGACAGGTGGGATTCTAGTTGAGTTGCAACCACTTTCTCAATAACCTTTCCTAGAAAAGGAAGATTTGATACTGGCCTGTAGTTGGTCATGCAGTCAGGGTCTAAATTAGATTTTTTAAGAAGTGGTCTGACTATTGCTTCCTTTAGTGGTTTGGGAAAAACGCCTGTCTGCACAGAGCATTGAACTATTTTTGCAAATGCATGGCCGATTATTTCCATACACCCTAAAAGAAGCTTGGATGGGGCAGGGTCCAGATCACAGGAGAAGGGACGCAACAGTCTGGAAATTTCAGCAATGTATCCACTTGGTCAAAGATGTCCCATGAAGGCAGGTGTCTTAAACTGGCAGGCCTGGTCTGTTGGAACTCCTTTGGTGTCACTGTGGGGATTCCAGCCCGGATGATAGATACTTTATCTGCAAAGAATTTAGCAAACTCATTACATCTTGACTGCAAGAGGGTTACATCAGGCTGCAGGCATGCTGGTTTGCAAAGCATCTCCACTGTACGTAAAAGCTGAGTGGGCCTATTTTTTGCTGTCATGATCTCATTTGAAAGGAACTCTGTTTTCTTGCGGGTGATTGTTGATTGGCAGCGGCGTAACTATAGCACTGCAGCCCCCGCCACCGCGGGGGGGGGCGCTGTGCATGTGGGGGCGCCGGGGGCTGCGGTGCTATAGTTACACCCCCCCCAATCCCCCGCAGACTTACCTATCTCGCTGGTCCCAGCGGCTCCGTTCTTCTGCTGAGGACCACCACAAAATGGCCGCCCCCATATAGCACACAGTTCTCTGAAACTGTCTGCTGTATGGGGGCGGCCATTTTGTGGTGGTCCTCAGCAGAAGAAGAACGGAGTCGCCGGGACCAGCGCGATAGGTAAGGCTGCAGGGGATTGGGGGGGGGGGGGGGGGGTTTGCATGGGCGGCGGGGGATTGGGGGTGCTTGGCGGGGCGGCGGCGGGGGGGCGCCCAAAACTTAGTTACGCCACTGTTGATTGGTATATTCCAATGTGTTTGATTAGATTTAATTTATCCTCTGCCAGGTTTGTCTTCCTCCATCGTCTTTCAAGTATATGACCCCTTTTCTTGAGATCACGAATACTGTTGTCAAACCAGGGAGCTTGATGGTGTGGTTTGCAGGGTCGAATATGCACTGGGGCTATAGTATCCAGTGCCTCTGTCACAGCCCTGTTATAAAAATGGACTAGGGAACATGGATCTTTACAGGTCCCCATCACTGCTGAGAGGTTCAAGTTAGCTGCCATGGCCTGAGGAGTCATAGCCCTCCTTGGGTGATATTTGGTCAATTCCATGGGCAAAGATCTATTTTAAGGGGTTGCGACTGAGAATCATATTGAGTGGTGGTCTGACCATGTGACTGGGTTTATGTTTAGGTCAGATACCTCTAGTCCAATCTGGAAGACCAGATCAACAGTGTGACCACTTTTATGTGTAGCAGAGGGGATGACTTGTGTGAGCCCAAGAGCATTCATTGTGCACATGAGATCTTGGCCAAGGCATGAGAGCTCATCATCGACCCATGCATTGAAATCCCAGAGGATGAGCCATCTTTGGTGCTCCAGAAGTAGCCCAGCAACAATATCTGCAAACTCTTGTAGAAATGTCTTTCCATCTCCAGGGGGGCGGTAGATGAGAAGTACTCTTAAACCTAATTGTGAAGAACTCCGGGCAGTAATGCACTCAAATGAGTGAGTCATTTCCATTGGGGAGACCCTAATTTTTAGTGCTTTTTTTAAAGCAGATGGCCACCCCGCCTCCCCTGCGGTCTCGTCTGGGCAGTGGCGGAACTCCCGGAGGCAATGGAGTCATCTGCCGCCGGGCGCCAGCCTTAAAGGGGGCACTGGCTCCATTGCCTCCAAATGTTCCGCTCATTAGCCCCGACACTAGTCCTGAGTGTAGTGCTGCTCAGCGGTACCTTCATCCTATGCAACCAGGACAGCTTTGCTCCAGCAATCTCACCTTAGATCAGTTTCACTGCAGCGTCTTGACGCGCGCGCGCACCCTCCTCCTCCCTGTCACCCGATGGGCTGCCGCTGTACTCACTCATTGCTTTCAGTGAGAGCCAGCAAACAGTGACGATTGAGGAGGAGTCGGGCCGGGGCGGGACACTTCACAGCCAGTGCGCGCGGGTGCCGAGTGAGACTAGCAGCCGCAGCAGTGTGATGAGGTGCCGGGAGCCGGGTAGGAGACACTGCAGCGTGTGGGGCCAGTAGAGACAGCAAAAAAAAAATGTGTCCCTCATGCTGGGGTCCCCTGGCAGAGGAGGAGGAGACCATCTTTGGCAGACTGTTCTGCAGTCTGTCCCACAGCTCACCTCCTCCCTGCCTGAACCTTAACCAGGGGTGCCACGTCGGAATACGGGGCAAGGGGGCAGCTTGCCCACCCCAAATATGAGATACACTAACCCCCCCCCACTGCGACCGCATTACACATCCTACCTACTCACAGTCTGTCACGCCATAACTCCCACCACTCACAAGTTGTCACCCCACACCTACTACCCACCAGTTACAGTCCGTCACCCCACATCCATTGTGCCCACACCTCCTGTCACCCCACACCTCCTGTTACCCCCCACATTCCTGTTCAGACTGTCACCCACTACCACGTGATACCCATTATACATATGCCACACAGTGATGCCCAATATGCATATGTGGCTGTCCCTGTGTCCCCGTTGTCTCTCTCTATGTCCTCACTGTCACTCTACCTGTGTTCCCACTCCCTGTCCATTTGTCCTTGAATTTAGTCTCATACCATGTGGCACAATGTGTAAGGGGCACTAGTACTAGATAGTATAAGCCGGGGTCCTATGTTGTATTTGTTGTATGCAATCTTTTTTTAATACATTATTTATTCATCATTCTCCGAGTGCCGCCATCTGTTTTTTTCAGTGCTACAAATATCTAAACCGAGGGCACCGGAATATATATATATATATATATATATATATATATATATATATATATAAAATCGGACATGGGGGGGGGGGGGGGCACCAGCATCTACCTTGCCTCCGGGCGACTGGGATGAACTTACGCCACTGCGTCTGGGGTTGTGAATGACAGAGTAGTTTGTTGGAACTGCAGCTTCCAGGATATGTGCTGCATTTTCATCCAGCCAAGTCTCAGTAATACAGGCAATATCTGACAATTCGATCAGCAATTGTACCAGTCTTGTTTTTTATAGATCTGGCATTACAAAGGACGGACCTGATGGGACATACCAGAGGGCCTGCAATTTTCTTTAAGTTGTGTGTGTTGGCACCTTGGATGTCATTGACAGAGTGATGAATCATAGCTGCCTACCCTCCTGCATTCTGCAGGAGACTCCCTGACATAGCAGCAATCTCCCTCTCTCCCTCATTAGTCTAGCAATATCCCTAATTTCACCTAGCCCACATTACACTGTTACATCATAATTACCTTCCCCTCTGCATTCTGCAGGAGACTCCCTGACATAACAGCAATCTCCCTCTCTCCCTCATTAGTCTAGCAATCTCCCTCATGTCACCTAGCCCACACTACCCTGTTACATTTTTGTGGAAAAAAAAGAAATAAGAGATAGATACATTTACAGTGAATCATCAGCACCATTTCCCAGCACTTTACCAAGTATAGTAGCTCTTACTAACTGCTTTGGGGCTCATCTACATTTGGATAGAAGTCATTTTAAAAGATTCCTCTCAGATGTAGCAGTACACACCCACGCTTCTAGGTGCCACGTTCACAATCTGTTTTCACAATCTCTCCATATATGTATGTGCATGGAGGGGAAGGAGTCTGCTGCATGAGCAGGGAGGAAGACGGTACAGTGGAGAGGATGGAGCGACTGAGGACACCAGCTGACTGACAGAGGAAAGAGGCAGGTCGCATAGTGGAAGTAGGGAGAGGCTGAAGGCCTCAGCTGACCGGGAGGAAAGCTACATGGGGGCCGCAGCCCACAGATGAAAGCCAGGGGCAGTGACCAGCTGGAGCTGGCAACCGGAGCTGACAAACAGGTACCAAGGCACTCCTAAGCCCAGACAGCCGACCGCACTATCCACTGTCCCAGCTGGACATACCTCCACCCTTAAACACTGTGCCCCCGCAGCCCGTAGCACTAACCCATGGGTCTTCAAACTGCAGCCCTCCAGATGTTGTGAAACTACATGTTCCAACATGCATTGCCACATTTTTTCCTATAAAAGCAAGCCAAAATGGTCAGGGCATGCTGGGACATGTAGTTTCACAACATCTGGAGGGCCACAGTTTGAAGACCCATGCACTAACCCCTGCCCAGCCTGTGCTGTGCCAACACTCGCAGACGAGTTTCAGCCACAGTCTGCGCCAGTTATACTGAAAGTGAGCAGATCCAGTGGGAGAGAGACACCCTATAGTTAGGTGGGGACCTAAAGGAAGGACCGCATAAAAAATAGGGGCCCTCTAAAAACTGCTGTTATCTGACATTGTTCCTGTTACAGCGCCCTCTATTGATGAGTCTGCCAAATTGCTCACAAAACTATCGCTTTCTATTAGGTAGGAACAGTCGTTGCTCCCATTCAAGCGCCCTCTATTGGCGGGAACTGCTATTTCTCATCTTCAAGCACTCTCTATTGGGGAGAATTGTTATTGCTCGCATTTAAAAGCACCCTCTACTGGTGAGACTGATACTTTGTTGAGTTGACACAGCACCCTCTATTGGTGACTCTGATATTGTTCAAATTACAAGCGCCCTCTATTTGCCTTCACCAGTATTCAACTAGAAGAGCCTGCATAACAGAACCTGCGTAATTGGATTACAAATAACTGCACAGTTCCAATTAATTCTTCACTCCCAATGAAAGACATTATCTTTTGGGACAGATTAACTCCAGAGCGAGTTGACTATGCTCACTAAATACATGGGTAGTATGGACACCATTTTCAATGGAAGTACTGTTTAATGACATAACTGATGATTGCAGGTCTTGAGACTACCTTTTGTAGAGGTTAATGCTAACGAGTATGGTTTGTGTCAAGCATTAACCGTGATTGACTTACAGCAGTGACTAGTCAGTTCCAGAATAATAAAGTAACATCCTTGTTTAGTATGTAGTTTTATTCATCTGTTGGGTCCTCTTGGGGTGTTCTATCTCCTGCCGCGAAGCACCTCTCATGGGAACTAGGGGGCCTGCTCATTACATATGCACATATGTAATGAGCGGGCCCGCTAGTTCCCATTCGCGACAGGGACCCCGCTGATGAAATCACAATCTCCTAATGGACCTGCTTCCTCCGCTTCCTCCTCCTGAGCACGGACCATGCTGTCCGGATCCCCAGTGCCCCCGCTGTCTGTGCACCAGCTGCAGACTCCTCCTGCATCAAGCTCCTTCATGATGCTTTTATGCATCAGTCGGGGACCTGCTGACTAGGAGCCCTGGCATGCCCGCTGCCCACTCTGCCTACCGCGCTGCCTGGATCACTGCCAGGTATCAGGGGAGGGGGGAGCGGGGATACCAGGTAAAAGGGGAGGGGTGGGGGATGGAGGTACCAGTTGCAAGGAACCAAGGGAAGGGGGGGGGGGTACCATCTGCAAGGTACCCGGGGAGGGGGGGGGTACCAGCTGCAAGGTACCATGGGAGGGGGCGGACGGGGGTACCAGTTGCTGGGATCTTAAATACGTTTAATACCCTTTCCCACTGCCAAAAAAACGGGTCTTAAATGGGTAGTACACTGCTTTTTACCCGTTTAACAAATACCGGTATTTTGTAAATGGGTAAAGCACCCTGGAGCTTTCCTACTGCAGCTCTTTAAAAAGGCTAACAAAACGTCAATTTACCGTTTAAGAGCTGCAGTGGGAAAGGGGTATCAGTAAGGGCTTGAATGCAGATGACCGGTCTGATACTGTATATAATCAGGGCAACTAATTCTTCCATCTGTATCAGTGTAAAAGAGAACACATATAGATAGTTGCTTATATTTGGATAATATATTGTTTCTTATTATATTTAATTATGTGTCAGCTGTGTTTGTAGTAGGACAACCTGATTTTTCTTTGCAATAGATTGTTGCATGACTATACATGTTGGAGTTGGAGTACTCTACTCTGCATACTACAACTTCACGTTCCCATACCTCCCAACTGTCCCGCTAAAGCGCGGGAACGTTCCGGTTTTTGGGGACGTTCCCGCATCCCTCCCGCGGCCGGTGGTGTCCCGCTGTGCAGGGGGGGCAGTTGGGAGTCCCCCCCAATCTGCCAGAATAGATGCTGTGTGCATGCGCACAGCGTCTATTCAGTGGCCGAAAACGGGGACGCAGCCTAATTTGCATAAGCCCCCCATTTGCGGGTCCCTATTCTTCAATTAAAAAAGTTGGTATGTATGCGTTCCGCACCTTGTACTGAGCATGAACTGTGCCATCTTCTCGCTGTGTTAGAGCACCACAGCAGGAGACAGACATTTTCCATTTAGTACCAATGAGACTTGCGATCTTCTAAGATATACAACATAACAAAGAATCTGGTTCTGCTTGTACAGCTGTGTGCTACATACAGTCACCAGTTAGTAAGCGGTAAGCCTCCACTCTGCTCAAGCTCTGCTCCATGATGTTTTTGAAATAATGAGGATATGTAGATGTCATAAGTAAGTAAAGCATTATCGATCTAGTTCATATTTGTACACACATGCAATCGCAGATGCGATTTTCAAGGCTATGGAGCTGTGTTTTTTTCCTTCCAACTATTCACCATACTTACCCGGAGAGGCAACACGTCAGGGAGGCGGGGACAAGGCTGCCATCACTTGGCCGTCGCTCCCATGCTGGAAAACGTCGTGATTTGTGGGTCGCGGGGAGGGGCTTAAATGACGCAAAATGCAGCTATTGCATTGTTTTAGCCCCGCCCCGCAGACCCACACTTTGTGGTAATTAAACCAAAACAAGGGGGAGCGGGGGCCCTGGCCAGCAAGCAAAGACTTGCCCACCTTTCCGGGGGATCAGGAGGCGGACCACACATTATCAAGAGGCTCCCAGCCATTCTGGGAGGCTAGGCAAGCCTGCTATTCCCTATTAACGCATTAAAGAGGTCACTTCCTGTAAATCACTTCTCTACAAGTGAGATTGGAGGGACACCCTAGTGGATGTGCACTGCTATTGCAGCACATTCTCAATCTGCTGATAATCGCTCCATTGTGTGAACATCAGCCATTGCATGGAAACATACCTTATGTCAAATGTACAGCACATGGAGACCTTTTAAAGGATTTGGATATTTACAGTTTATTTCATATTTATAGAATGCGGCATCTTATTTACAGCTTACAAAAGGCACAAACATGCAAATGACAAAAATGATGAACTTGCTGTTACACATGGTAATATATTGCGCACTCCTTGTACAGCCATGCACTGCCTTGCAATAAACAATATCACAATTACAGTCTAAATGGTAGACAGTGTGTAGGTAGACAGTCAATCGGTCGACACCAAATGGTTGACAAGCACAAGGTCGATATAGACAAAATGTCAACATAGAAATGGTCCACACATGAAAGGACGACACTGTATGAGTGTTTCATGTTTTTTGGTGTCAATTTCTACATTTCATCGCAGGGACCCCAAATAAGTGTACTGAGGACCCTCGCATGGCTCGCTGCACTCGACACATGTTACTATTCCCAATTGGAGTCCACATGGATAGTAAAGTATGAAAAAAGTCCCCCCCCCCCCCCCCAATTCAAAAAACTCACGTCAACCTTTTCATGTGACGACCATTGCCACATCGATCTTTGCTTGTGACAGCCTTTTGTCTATGTTTACCTTGGGCATGTTAACCTAACGTCTCTTGACCTATAGACCAGATACCCCAAATCACACCGCAGAGCACTACAAAATAGACTATACATCATTCAGAGCACTAGATTGTAATACAACGTACATAGAGGATCATAGATGTGTTCATTGCTACTTAGGTTGTTTTCTGGAAAAAAAAAAAACAGATTTCCCCTGAACTTGTAAGTATTTACATTTTAATAATACATCTTCATATGAACAAAATAATTACAATTGTGATAAGGAGCCAGACCCCCCCTCCATCCCCCTCTGTACTTCTGCCCATTTCTCTGTCGCACTTGGAAAGGGATTCAGTACTGAATCCCGGCGGTCGGGATCCCGGCGTTCAGAATCCCGACGCCGGAATCCCGCCAGCCGAAATCCCGACAAGGGGGGGATGTGAATCGCCCCCCCTTGTGGGCTCGCTGCGCTCGCCACGCAGCGGGCCCGGTGCCTCGCTACGCTCGGCACACTAATTTATTCTCCCTCCAGGGGTGTCGTGGACACCCACGGAGGGAGAAAGTGTCGGGATCCCGACCGCCGGGATTTTAACTGCATCCCTTGGAAAGATGATTACCCTGCTCTGATGTGACCAGAGTCCTGGAAAACTTAATTCTGTCCAAGAGCTGTGTAAGATGAATTCACTTGTCAAATCACCTGATGGCCCCCTCACAGGCTTCTTCATTAATGTGACACCCCTATGCATGCTTTCAAAACAGCACACAATACTGTATGTTATTTGCAGATCGAAAGTACACCCACATGTTTAATTTCATGGGATCTCCATTTTACCAAGTACGTAGCATATACTGAGAGCTATTTAATGACATTGCGGGGAAAAAAGCACAAAAAATGCGCTAATGGATAGGTAGCCAAATGTTCTAATTTTCTGTCTGCCAACAGTTTGCACTGAACAGATAAATGGCACTAGCTCTTTGGTTGCCATAGGGTTACTGCACATTTATAGCTGTAAAAATATTGGTTAATATTATGAACCGTTGTGCTGTCCCCCTCCCCCTTTGCTGTGTCACATAATATGGGATTATTTGCGAATGCCCAAGTTTGATTGACTGCACCGCCACTCTTGGACAAGCATTATAGTAAGAAGGAGGCTATATGTGTAATACCTTTTTGTATAAGCCATTACATTTAATTTCCTCCAAAAGATGCCTTTCACACACTGTGAATAAAATATATTTATAGTTCAATTATAGCATGTGTGTATAATATACTATTTTTTTATGTTGCATTGTAATCCTATAGGTAGACTTCCTGGTGGCTCTCACACTGTCTTGTACTCCTGCAAGGTGGGTATTATTATTTACCCACTACTGTATCTCCAATGTACACCAGGAGCCCTTCCTTGTTACCATATCCCCACCACAAGCCACTTGCTGACCCTTTCATATCACACACTGTGTCTACGATTGTTAATCATTGTCATTATGTGGGTAAGAT
The DNA here is from genome assembly GCF_055691185.1 of Crinia signifera. Classification (NCBI taxonomy): domain Eukaryota; kingdom Metazoa; phylum Chordata; class Amphibia; order Anura; family Myobatrachidae; genus Crinia; species Crinia signifera. Next base: position 185,465,241 of record NC_139220.1, read on the forward strand.
CCAGACTTTTCATCATCAAATCCATAAATTCGTCATCTTTCCGAGCACCCTCCACAAACTCCTCCAGGGACAGCTCCCCTGTAAAAGACAGTAATTCATTTGTTAACAGATATTTATATAGCACACACACATACTCCGCAGCGCTACACAGAGAATATTTGAGCATTCACATCAGGCCCGCAGTTGAATACAACTTTTTCCATCAGCACAATGATGGTAGTTGAAAATAATTCTCACAGCTCGTAACATGGGGGTTTATTCTAGTTCATTCTTTCTGACAAAATCCTTCTTAGATGGACAAAACCATGTGCACTGCAGGGGGGCAGATGTAACATGTGCAGAGAGAATTAGATTTGGGTGAGTTATTTTGTTTCTGTGCAGGGAAAATACTGACTGCATGATTTTACACTTCAATATAGATCTCACTTTGAAGAAAAACCCCACCCAAATCTAATTCTCTCTGCACAAGTTACATCTGCCCCACCCGCAGTGCACATGGTTTTGTCCATCTAAGAAGGATTTTGTCAGAAAGAATGGACTAGAATAACCCCCATGGTTCTTCACACAATACAATTTGAGTGGACTAAAACAGGAAAATGCTCTCAATGTTATCATGTTTATTTCATTCTGAAACAAAAAGCTTATTCAGACCTGATTGTACATCTGCAAATTTAAATTATCTATAGACTGCGCATGCGTATGGACCATAGTGCGCATGTGCAAGGCCTTCTTGTAATAAAATCCTGCTCATTTTTTTGTGCTGGCTATAAACAAGTTGATTGACAGGAAGCCGGCATTTGGGGTTGGTAACTGGCCGTTTTCTGTGAGTGTCAGGGAAAATGCAGTTGTGCACAAGAGTTTGAGGGGAGGCGTGTAACGGTAACTCCGCTCCTATCCAACTGCTTCTATCACAGCCACTGAGTAAGTCCTGGGCTACGCGCAGCCTGCACACACTGCAAAAATCATTTGTTGGTAAAAGGACTTGCACAAAGATTTGCATTCAGTGCTATGCAGTTTGCAAGCTTGTTGGAGCTGGGTTGGATTCGAACTGGAGAGAAAAGCGAATGTGGTGTAGCAAATATTACACTAGTTAGTAACCACCAACAATTCTGCATAATACGAGAAGGTATTGAAATATAACCTCGTTATAGTGAGTCAGTAGCAATATACAATAACGTAATACAGTATGTCATCAATGGGACTTTCCCGGCTCTACCAAAAGTAGATTCTGGTCTACTGTATATCTACTATATCTCCATTGCGGAATTACACCTAGTAGATACTCTCATCCCTAGTGATCACTGCCGACTGGCACACACGGGAGAAGCAGATATCGAAACTGTAATACTATTCTTAATTCTTTTTTTTTTTACTTTTCTTGTGAGCCCTCATACAACTCACCTCGCCTACTGTACAATACATGTTTTGATTGCTCCTTTACACGTTATACATATCTGATCCATAGGAGGGACTCAACTCTGAATTCTCAGAGATCACTATACCTGTTGCCACCTGATTGGTCAGTATTTATTTTTGACCCTACGCAAGATACAGTATATATCACTGTTTTGTTTTAGATATTAGGCTAATAGATAAGAATCTTTGTTTGAAATGACAATAATAAATGTTATCTATTATGTCGTTTTTCTGGTACTTGTTTAGTTTCACGGCGTCCGATATTTTGGATGCGATATCGGCCGATATATCGATGTGATTTTTTACCTGTTCATAACCCCACTATCCTCTATGCATGGACTTGATATTATATAGTATGGCGAGTTCAGTAAGCCATGTCCCCTCGCGGGGCTCGCCATGCTTCGGGCTCGGTGGCTCGCTGCGCTCGCCACACTATAAAATCAACTCCATGCGTAGTGGATAGTGGGGTTATGAACAGGTCAAAAATCGCATCGGATCACATCGATATATCGGGCGCCGTGAAACTAAACAAGTACCGGTACTTATGTATTATCTGGGCTCCCATGTTAAATGAACCCCATTTTTTCATACCCCTACTATCCAACTACGCATGGAGATGATTTTATATAGTGTGGCGAGCGCAGCGAGCCACCGTGCCCGAAGCGTGGCGAGCGTAGCGAGCCCCGCGAGGGGACGCGGTCTCATAAGAAAAACGGGAGCCCAGATATTACATAAGTACCCAAGTACCTTTTATCTTTAACCCCTTCCCGCCGCAGCCTGTTTTTGCCTTCCTGACAGAGCCCTTTTTTTCAAATCTGACAGGTATCACTTAAGTGGGGATAACTTTTTTTTGCTTTTACTTATCCCAGTGATTTTGAGATTGTTTTCTCGTGACACATTGTACTTCAAGTTAGTGGTAAATTTGGGTCGATACAGTCTGTGTTTTTTTGTGAAAAATACCAAAATGTCGTAAAAAAATGGAAAATTTTGCAATTTTCAAAATGTTAAATTTTCTGCTTGTGAGACAAATAATCATACCACTCAAAATAGTTATTAACTAACATAGACCATATGTCTACTTTATGTTGCCATCATTATTTCAACCTCCTTTTAATTTTTTTGGACACTAGGAGGCTTAAAATATGAATAGCAAATTCTCAAATTTTCAAGAAAATTTCAAACACTGATTTTTTTAGGGACCAGTTCAGTTCTGATGTGACTTTGAGGGACTTGTATGTGAGACACCCCCACAAATGATGCCATTTCAAAAACTGCACCCCTCACAGTATTCAAAACAGCATTTTGGAAGTTTGTTAACCCTTTAGGTGTTTCACAGGAATTAAAACAAAGTGTAGGTGAAATTTCAAAATTTCATTTTTTTTGCAGATTTGCAATTTTAATACATTTTTCTAAGGAACACAGTAGATTTTACTAGAGAAATGTGACTAAAAATTGATTCCCCCAATTCTTTTGTTTTCATAAATATCCTATATGTGGCCCTAGTGTGCACGTTGACCAAACCACAGGCTTCATAATAGAAGGAGCACCTACTTGATTTTGGAGCCTCCTTTTTATGAGATTATTTTTTAGGCACCATGTAGGTTTCTAGGCACCATAAGATGCTAAAAGTTAGGAACCCCCCCACAAGTGACCCCATTTTGCAAACTACACCCCTCTGGGAATTCATCTAGGGGTATAATGTACATTTCAAACCCCCAGGGGTTTCACCAATTGTGGTACAACTGGGCAGTGAAAATGAAAAATTAAATTTTTTACACAAAAATGCAGTTCTGGCTCAAAATTTTTCATTTTCACAAGGAATGAAGGAGACAAAGCACCCCAAAATCTGTGCCCCAATTTCTCCCGAGGACGGCAATGCCTCACATGTGACCAAAAAATACCATTTGGGTGCATGGCAGGACTCAGAAGGGAAGGAGTGATTTTTGGATTTTGCAGCTCAGATTCTGGTGGAATTTTGGTGGGTGCTATGTCGCATTAGCAAGACCCCCAAAGCACCAATACAGTGGAAGCCCCCCACAAGTGACCCCATTTTGCAAACTACACCCCTCAGGGAATTCATCTAGGGGTATAGTGTACATTTCAAACCCCCAGGGGTTTCACCAATTTTGATACAACTGGGCTGTGCAAATGAAAAATTACATTTTTTTACACAAAAATGCAGTTCTGGCTCAAAATTTTTCATTTTCATAAGGTATGAAGGAGAAAAAGCACCCCAAAATCTGTGCCCCAATTTCTCCCGAGTATGGCAATGCCTCACATGTGACCAAAAAATACCAGTTGGGTGCATGGCAGGACTCAGAAGGGAAGGAGTGATTTTTGTATTTTGCAGCTCAGATTCTGGTGGAATTTTGGTGGGTGCTATGTCGCATTAGCAAGACCCCCGAAGCACCAATACAGTGGAAGCCCCCCACAAGTGACCCCATTTTGCAAACTACACCCCTCTGGGAATTCATCTAGGGGTATAATGTACATTTCAAACCCCCAGGGGTTTCACCAATTGTGGTACAACTGGGCAGTGAAAATGAAAAATTAAATTTTTTACACAAAAATGCAGTTCTGGCTCAAAATTTTTCATTTTCATAAGGTATGAAGGAGAAAAAGCACCCCAAAATTGTGCCCCAATTTCTCTCGAGTATGGCAATGCCTCACATGTGACCAAAAAATACCAGTTGGGTGCATGGCAGGACTCAGAAGGGAAGGAGTGATTTTTGTATTTTGCAGCTCAGATTCTGGTGGAATTTTGGTGGGTGCTATGTCGCATTAGCAAGACCCCCGAAGCACCAATACAGTGGAAGCCCCCCACAAGTGACCCCATTTTGCAAACTACACCCCTCTGGGAATTCATCTAGGGGTATAATGTACATTTCAAACCCCCAGGGGTTTCACCAATTGTGGTACAACTGGGCAGTGAAAATGAAAACTTAAATTTTTTACACAAAAATGCTGTTCTGGCTCAAAATTTTTCATTTTCATAAGGTATGAAGGAGAAAAAGCACCCCAAAATCTGTGCCCCAATTTCTCCCGAGTATGGCAATGCCTCACATGTGACCAAAAAATACCAGTTGGGTGCATGGCAGGACTCAGAAGGGAAGGAGTGATTTTTGTATTTTGCAGCTCAGATTCTGGTGGAATTTTGGTGGGTGCTATGTCGCATTAGCAAGACCCCCAAAGCACCAATACAGTGGAAGCCCCCCACAAGTGACCCCATTTTGCAAACTACACCCCTCAGGGAATTCATCTAGGGGTATAGTGTACATTTCAAACCCCCAGGGGTTTCACCAATTTTGATACAACTGGGCTGTGCAAATGAAAAATTACATTTTTTTACACAAAAATGCAGTTCTGGCTCAAAATTTTTAATTTTCATAAGGTATGAAGGAGAAAAAGCACCCCAAAATCTGTGCCCCAATTTCTCCCGAGTATGGCAATGCCTCACATGTGACCAAAAAATACCAGTTGGGTGCATGGCAGGACTCAGAAGGGAAGGAGTGATTTTTGTATTTTGCAGCTCAGATTCTGGTGGAATTTTGGTGGGTGCTATGTCGCATTAGCAAGACCCCCGAAGCACCAATACAGTGGAAGCCCCCCACAAGTGACCCCATTTTGCAAACTACACCCCTCTGGGAATTCATCTAGGGGTATAATGTACATTTCAAACCCCCAGGGGTTTCACCAATTGTGGTACAACTGGGCAGTGAAAATGAAAAATTAAATTTTTTACACAAAAATGCAGTTCTGGCTCAAATTTTTCATTTTCATAAGGTATGAAGGAGAAAAAGCACCCCAAAATCTGTGCCCCAATTTCTCCCGAGTATGTCAATGCCTCATATGTGACCAAAAAATACCAGTTGGGTGCATGGCAGGACTCAGAAGGGAAGGAGTGATTTTTGGATTTTGCGGCTCAGATTCTGGTGGAATGAATGGTGGGTGCTATGTGGCATTAGCAAGACCCCCGAAGCACGGTGAAATGATGAACCTAATAATCCATAGAGGTGTGGTATATTTTAAAACACTCCTTTATACATAGGCCGGGTTTGTCGGGGCAAGTGTCACACTGGAAAATAGTTTGCTTTCTTATTCCCTTTTTATAGCAAACTTTGCACCTTTTTTGTGTCCTGCCCTTTTTTCCAGTGGAGGGGATTTCATCAGGAAAATGCTGCCCTGGTACAATACGGGGGCCAGTACTAGAAGTACTGGGGCCCTCTGCCTGCTGGTTTCCAAATATTAGGCTCTTTATGACTTCCTCTTGAAAGTGCATAAATGTCCCCCTCTGGCTGGTAGAACGGAATAGCACGTAAGCGTTATACAGTGCCATCTGGATGATATACACGGCCAGCTTCTTGTACCAGATTTTTGTTTTCCGCAGGGCACTGTACGGCTTCAGTACCTGATCTGAAAGATCCACTCCGCCCATGTACTTATTGTAATCCAGGATACAATTAGGTTTTGAGGTGTGGGTACTGGTACCTCGTACAGGGACGGAGGTAGTACTGTCTCCGTGAATTGTTGTCAGTATAAGGACATCCCTCTTGTCCTTATATTTGACCAACAACATATTTTCGGTGGATTGTGCCCTGCTTTCACCCCTTCTCATTACTTGGGCAATGTGCGTTTTTGGGAGGCCTCTTTGGTTCTTGCGCACAGTACCGCAAGCTGCTGTACCTCTTGAACCAAGGGCCTTAAACAGGGGGATGCTAGTGTAAAAGTTATCCACATAGAGGTGATAACCTTTATCCAGGAAGGGGTGCACTAAATCCCAGACAATTGTTCCACTAACACCTACGAGGGAGGGGGGGCATTCTGGCGGTTCAATTCTTGAATCCTTCCCTTCATATACCTTAAACTTGTGAGTGTACCCTGAGGTGCTTTCACACAGCTTATACATTTTTATGCCATACCTTGCCCTCTTATTGGGAAGGTACTGGCGGAATTTAACCCTTCCTTTAAAATGTATAAGGGACTCGTCTATGCAAATGAATTTATCTGGGATGTACATCTTTTCAAATTTGGCACTGAAATGATCAATGACCGGCCTGACTTTGAATAGCCGGTCAAAGGTGGGATCATCTCTGGGTGGGCACTGTGCATTATCGTTGTAATGCAAAAATTTAAGGATTAACTCAAAACGAGTCCGGGTCATGGCCATACGGTAAAGTGGGGTGCTGTACAGAACATCTGTACTCCAATATTGCCTAATTTCTGGCTTTTTTACTATGCCCATATGAAACACCAGACCCCAAAACGTCATCATCTCTCCTGCATCTACAGGGGTCCACCTAGCAAATGATGACGTGGGGTTTTGAGCAATAAACTGCTGGGCATATAAATTAGTTTGGTCCACCATTAAATTTATAAAATCATCAGAGAAAAATAATTTGAAAAAGTCAATTTCTCTGAGACCTGTGGAATCAAATTGGATTCCTGGGATGGCCAAAAACTCAGGAACCTGGGGCTCAAAATTGTCTGGTGGTGGGGTCCATACGAGATCAATTATTGGGGGGGGGGGGTCTCAGCTGCTCTACGGGGGCGTCTTTGAGGGGGTCCCTCATCACTAGAGGAGGAAGAGGAGCTTAAGATGAATCCTTCAAATTCCCCGCTTGCCTCACTGGCTGTGTCAGAGTCAGAGGCAAGCATGGCATATGCCTCCTCCGCTGAATACATTTTTCTGGATGACTGGGATGACATTTGGGATGACATTTGGGATGCCATTTTTATTTTTGTGTTTCTGGTAGTGAAATGTTTCAACACGTGTATAGTGTAGGGGGGGTACAAACTTTATTTCAACCCGGGGGGGGTATGTAGTGTGTAGTGTGTATGTAGTGCAGAAAAAAAAAAAAAAAAAAAAAGGTCCTGCGCCAAAAATTGAGCACAGATGTTGGTCAGTAACGTCCGTCACTGAACAGCGCTCAAAGGCAACAGGAATTTGATAAAAAAAAAAAAAATAGATCAACCCTGTGCCGAAAAAGCTGATCAGTGATGTACGTCACTGATCAGCGCACAGTGGCCACAGGACTTAAAAAAAGACCCCACAGCACCCTCAAAAAAAAAAAAGGTGATCACTGATGCGACACTGATTACCAGTGAGGGGCAGCAGGTGCACAACCTTTGGTGCAACTGACAGTGCAACTGGCAGCAACTGACAGGTATATATAAAAAAATAAAAAACCTGCACCCCCAAAAAGTTGCTGATCAGCACAGATATACTGATCAGCACAAAAGGGGGGGTAGCAGACACAAAATATAGCACTCTCTATCACTCTCTGTCACTATCTCTCTCTATCTCTCACTATCTATCACTATCTATCACTCTATGACACTGCAGCAGCAGCACTGACAGTTATATATATAAAAAAAAAACCTGCACCCCCAAAAAGGGGGGGTAGCAGACACAAAATATAGCACTCTCTATCACTCTCTGTCACTATCTCTCTCTATCTCTTTATCTCTCACTATCTATCACTATCTATCACTCTATGACACTGCAGCAGCAGCACTGACAGTTATATATATATAAAAAAAAACCTGCACCCCCAAAAAGGGGGGTAGCAGACACAAAATATAGCACTCTCTATCACTCTCTGTCACTATCTCTCTCTATCTCTCTATCTCTCACTATCTATCACTATCTATCACTCTATGACACTGCAGCAGCAGCACTGACAGTTATATATATAAAAAAAAACCCTGCACCCCCAAAAAGGGGGGGTAGCAGACACAAAATATAGCACTCTCTGTCACTATCTCTCTCTATCTCTCTCTATCTCTCTCTATCTCTCTATCTATAACTCTATCACACTGCAGCAGCAGCAGGAAGTCACAAGAAGTCAGATCCAGGAAGCATCCAGCACGCTACAAGCAGTGATCAGGTGATCAGGTAAGTATTTGCAAGGATCAGGTCAGTATATCACGGCAGATAGGCACGGTGACCGCACTGCACGCAATTCCAGACCGGAATGGCGTCTGCAGTGCAGTCACCGTTAGTTTAAATCACCCTCCATGGCTGTGATTGGTCCGTCGGTCCGACGAACCAATCACGGCCTTTGGGGGCGGGTGGGGTGAGGTGGGGTGACACCAGTGTCACCCTTACACCCCGCGGTGATTGGTGCTGTACTTTACAGCACCAATCACCACCGATCCCTGTGTCACCGGCGAACGTTATTCGCCGGTACACAGAAAACGCTGTAATTGGCTGTTCACATTTGAACAGCCAATCACAGCGATCGCCGACGGGGGGGAGGCATCGCCACCCCCCCTGGGCATGCAGGGACATGTCTGCTGTCAGGGACAGCAGGCATGTTTAAACTGTCACCGCGTCTATAGACGCGGTGACAGTTTAAAGCCATGACGTACATTTATGCCATGCGTCGGGAAGTACATCCCGGCCATGACGTAAATGTACGTCAAATGTCGGGAAGGGGTTAATAAGTATGCTCCAGAAAGTAATCTTTCTTCTTTCCATGTGTTATTGCAAATTTGCAGGCTTTGGAGTTGCTTTGTGGTGCGGGGAAGTGTGACTATATAATGTACTTACAGTTACAGTACCACTGGGCTTGATTATATTGGCTGAGAGTCACCTTGTGGTACAAGTTATGGGGCATACACAAGGGGCAATTTCAGGGCATTTTCTAAGCGATCTCACTAGAACGCTTAATGGGGATACGGTCGAATGGTCGAATTAAGGATGGTTGACAGTCATTAGGTCGACACCATTGGGTTGACACTCAGGAAGGTCGACATGGGTCTAGGTCGACATGGCTGAAGGTCGACAGGAGTCTAGGTCAACATGGATCATGGTCAACAGGGTTGTAGGTCGAAACATGCGTTAGGTCGACATGCGTTAGGTCAACCGTCAATAGGTCGACATGGGGTTTTTCACTGTTTTTTGAGCCGACATGTGCCAACAGGTGGTATTTCATGAGCTACCATCCACTAGGGCGTGGTGGAGAGAATAAAATAGTGCCCGAAGCATGCCGAGCGGACGCGGTGCACTTAAAACTGTGTCCATGGTGACTGTGTCGACATTCGGGTAAAACATATGTGAAAAAACCCATGTCGACCTTTTGACTGTCAACATAACCCATGTTGACTTAACGCATGTGTTAACCTAGACCCCTGTTGACCATGTCCCATGTCGACCTAGACCCCTGTCGACCTTCAGCCATGTCGACCTAGACCCCTGTTGACCTTCCTGTGTGTCAACCCAATGGTGTTGACCTAATGACTGTCGACCATCCTTTGGTCGACCAAATAATCCCAACTCGCTTAGGAAATGCCCCAACATCGCTCCAAGTGTAGGGGCCATAGTCATAAGAAAAAATGTATGTCTAATATGTATATTTATACCCAAGAATGTAATATTTAAATTATAGCCTTGTAGCTGTTTGTTTATAGTGGATGTTACCTTCTAAAATCAGTACAATATATTATGACACAATATCAAGGTTACACCTTGAAAAGAGCAATTTGGTTTTATAATATTTTCTCACCATCTCCATTTATATCAATCTTGTCAAATACTCGATTGGTAAATTCTTCAACTGAGGTGTTATGGTCACAACCATTAATTGCTCGCACTGCCTGGAAGGGGAAAACAAAGCGAAGACAGTTATTAATATGCATAAAGGCTCTAATTCCGATGCCGTTGCTATTGTACGGAAATTGGTCTATATTTTCTAACTGCACATGCGTCTCAGCCTAAGTGCACACATGCGGCAATTGAATTGCAATGGCAGTTACTTTAAGGCATATGGTGGGAATTCTGTGGAACGTCCCAACAGTCACAATCCCGGCTGTTTTCGCCGGCTTCCGTCAATAATTTAACTGTTGGAATCCAATGAATGTGGTGAAAATGGCGAAAACAGCCACAAATTGTCCGCTAAAAAAGTCGCTTCTGACAGCCTTTAATGCTGTTGGTAACGGCATATTAAATAGGCGAGTGCCCATATTTCTTCTGTCGGTAAATATCAGCACAGATTGAATACCCCCTTAAGTCACAAAGTGAGTGACTGGAAGACAGAGTTTGAGGGTGTAAAAGGGAAGTCGTCAGTTAAACGCAGGCAAGCATAAATGACCAGTTTTGATCTTACTTGCTACTGGGAGTCCTCTGTGTCTTAGGAAAGCAACTTGGCCTGCACGTCTACAGAGGCAATTAGAATTTGCGATGATGGTACCGATGTATCAGCAATTATAGGCCAGAAATTATGTGACAGAAGTGGGTGTCCCGATGCTCAGGTTAACTTCTGCCCATATTAGCATATAATTGTAATTGCGTACAACAAAAGATAGCACCAATACACATATATTGTATTATGTACAAATAAATTACATTTGTATTGTATATTTAGATCATGCTTCAATAAAAAAAAAAAAATCATTAAAAAAAAAAAAATATATAGCACCAAAAGCAGCAAGAACAACTGCACCTGAGTGCAGGGACAGATTTCTCACGAGGGCCGTGATACAGGCATGTCGTGACCATTTTAGGGGCATGTCACAGCTAGCAATTTTGTCAGCAGACTGGTGCTGGTGTCTTAGGGTTATAGCGTTGTTCAAACGTGCAATGATGCGTCTGAAGTGAACTAGCTAGTTGGAGTGTTATGGGAGAGTTGCACGCATGTCAGATTCATTCACAGATGCAGCCACAGGCATAGGTGGCCACGTTCAGTGGGATAAACTGCACTTGCATTTTGGCTGGAGAAACTATCAGTGGTGAGAACGATGGTGGCATATAGGGATGCGCCAATCTCTATTACAGAGTGCACAGATACTAAAAGTGAGCATACTGTATCAGTCTTTTGACATTTGACCAAATGGATGAAAGACTGTCTGCATTGGGGTAATTTATGTTCCTGGCTGTAACCTTGATGGGCCAGTGGAGGGCGCTGTAAACAAGAAACCTGGGCATTTGATGTATCTGGAGTGAATACAATAAGGTGAGAAGTATTGGTATACAAGGGCACAGCTGGTACTGGGAGTCAACTAATACCAGGTGCAAGGGCACATGTCTATCCTGCAAGTGGACTTCACCAGGGAGTCCCATAAGGAGCTTTGGACTTCGCTGCACCCAACGGGCAGGTGGTGGCCCCCTGTCTTGGTCTCCTGAACTGAACCATATGTGCTTCACACACTGAAATACAGATACTGGAAGTCTATTAATAGTTGGTCTGGGAACTGATGGTGGTACTATTTGTCTGGAAATAATGGCGAAGTATTCCGGCCTGGGAGCTGATGGTAGTAACTATCGATCTGGGAACCAATGGTGAGGTTCTTCAGCCTGGAAGCTGATGGTGGTACTGGCTGGCAATACCTGGGTAAAGCGCAGATATCCCAACAGGACTATTGGAGATGTTAAACAGAAGGAAAGATACTGGCAGCAGGAGAATACCAGGGTACACTGCAGCAGCAAGACACCAGAAGCTCAAGGCACTGGTTCTGGAATCACTACTTGTATCCCCCCGTTAGCTGCTAATTGGTGACAGAGACACATGACTGCTGCAGGACTTGAGATTGGACAGACGAGTTTACACTGCTGGAGACAGGCTTGAGTCACATGACAATTCTTGGAGACTGTTGATAAGAGTTTAAAAGTCATCTGACCCCAGTGTGACAACAGGAGTGACTCAGAGACATCATGCCATTGGTTCCGTCCGCCAGTGAGTGGTGCATGTGTGCGCCGCAATTCATGACACAGACAAGGGAAGCATAATATGTAAGTTTAATATACTGCAAATACACCTTGATTATTTCCCCACACTCCATTTATATTTTGGCTACATATGTACATATGTGTAGTGCCCGAGAGAGTTAATTAAAAATAAAGGGCACTCTATTTTTTAAATGTACTTAAGTTATGTAACCTGTGAGCCTAGGGCTGACTTTTCAGTGACCCTGGAGTTTGGCCCCACTGGAGTGAGCTATTATTAATCTGGTATTATAATAAATGTACTAGCATATTTGCTATATGTATTTGTCAAACAGCACAGGCCATGCACTCTCTAAGGGTTAGCCAAGGCTCTAAAAATTAGCCCCTACCACTGCACTCCCCTTGGTGGGTCCTTCATGCCCCAGTCTGACACTGCCTGGGAAAGAGAGGCCATTGGTCGTAAAGGGAGCTGACCATCGCATTTCCTGTCAGCGCGGAGCACACAGGTGGAAACCATGGAAGAGGAGCAGCAGCATCACCATTAAAGAGGGATCGCCTGTTGGACCAAGAATGGGAGGAGTGGAGAAGACTCAGACACTGTTGGGAGAGGACATTTCAGACAGAGATCCAGGCCCCATCCAGAGCAGCATTGAAGACTGGGTCGGAGGTGGCAATAGCACTACAACAGAGGGTGAGGTTGCATGGTCCCTCAGAGCAATTCTGCTGTACTAATCTTCCCTTGTTTACTCTTTCTGCTGCAACATTCTGCAAGTTTGGGTATTATTGTGACAGGCTGTGACCTGTCTGTCGGGTGCAGCAAAGTCCATGGCTCCTTGTTCCTGGTGAAGGCCAAGGGCAGGTTAGACCCCGTGCCCTTGTAACTGATATTAGTCAACTCCCAGCCACATGCAGCGTTATCGCCGGTAGATAAAAAGATTGAGTAGGGACTATAAATATCATTATTGCCAGTATTCTCTCACTGGAGAACGCTGGCACTGACAGCTCCCTCAGGACACATTGCTGTGTGTGTGCTAAACAGCGCTTTGTGCTGAGTGATCTGAGCGAGGACCCTGGGGACCCCTCAGCGATCTGAGCGTTTTGCTGAGGGGTCCTCAGCTTTTTCAAACACCTTTGAAAAAGCTGAGGACCCCTCAGCGAAAAGCGTCAGCCACCAGAAACCCCATCCTCTTTCACTACCTATTGTGGATTACATTATTTATGGACACCCTAACCACGACTTGTGCACTTTCTTTGTCATGGATCAGCAGTTTTGCCAGCAAAGGATCACCAGCAGCTGTCACCACTCCACAGGGTATCACTATTCTGCAATATCCACCATGCAGGACTTATCCCAAGAATCATGAGTGGCATCAAATTGTCCTAGCTCAAATCCAAAAGCTGTCATCTGCATTAAAAGTCCATCATGGGAACAGGGATCCATATAAAGAGGATAAAGAGGGGTGTCTATTTCCTTAATATATGATTAATCAAAGCCAAGATCACTTTCAATTATTTTTTACATTTCTTTGTATTTAATATGTGTTATTAATCCATAATAGCAGCTGTTAATAAATGTTTATATTTTAATATACACTTTTATGTGATATTTATCAGTCCTCAAAGCGCAGTTTCTTTTTTTCCTTTTCTTTTTGCACACATAGGGCGGTATTCAATGTGAATACCGGCGAGGTGCAGCGAATCCTGTTTAGGATTCGCTGCACATTCGCCACGTTCCGGAGCCTCGCCGGCTCCGGTATTCAACGAGTCAGGGGCTCGCTGCCCCTGACCGGCGAATATGAGCTCCTGCGGCGAACGCCGCAGGGAGCCTGAGGACGGTGGCAGGCAGAGAGATGGAAGTCTCTCTGCCTGCCCCAGAACGTTTGTGGGGGGGAGTAGGGCTCCCCAGGTGCCAGGCAGCACAGGCTGCCCCCCGGGGGTACCAGCAGGGGACCGCGTATATTCACTACACCCGATCGTAACGATCGGGTGCAGTGAATATATGAATATCTAATGAGCGGCTCGGCTCCGGCGCCCCCTGCTGGCTGCTGTGTAAAAAAAATATTTATATCCAGCACATGAATAAAAATAGCATGCCCCTCCTCAGAATAAAATTCCTGATTTTTTTACACCAAATGTAAAAAACAAAACACTTTATTTTAAAAGTTCACATTCCACTTCTCCATAAAAAGATAGCGATTGCTACTCGGTGAATCATGGCGAAAAAAACCTTCAAATGTATTCGCCATGTGGTCATTGAATAGGGTGATTCACCGTTTTTGTCAAAAATTCGCCAAACAGCACAAATTCGCCATAAAAACATGGCAATTCAGGCTCATTGAATACAGCCCATAAGGGACTGACTATCCCTTTAAATACAGTATAACTGTTGCTGTTTAGGGAAGTCCATAAACAGCACCTGGAGTTTTACCCATTAGGGGAAATTATTCCTTTGGTCTATCTTTTAGGTGAGAGAATAAATTCACAAATGTAGTCCCCTAAATCCATCCCTGGATGATTAATGTGTTGTTCCTTGTTTAACATATCTTTGTAAGGTTAGTGGGTCACATTTAAATTAATCCCCACAATTCTGTCCTTTAGCAGATTATCGCTCTTAATAGGCACAGATTAATAATAACGAGTCTTAAATCCATTTATACTGACAGGACAGCTCAAGAATCACCTTCAGACACGTCTAAGTAATTCTAAGGACAGATTAGGTATATGAGGAACGATAATGAAACATGTACTGAAACAGCGTTAGTTGGAGGTCTGGATTGAGCCTTAACTGGATTAATAATGAATTCTCTACACATGAAACAATAATAGCAAATTGGCCAGGTTGCTCTATCGGCAGTGGCGTAACTAGGTACATGTGGGCCCCATAGCAAAAGTTTGTGAGGGCCCCTATTTATCACCTAATGCTGAATAATGTATGCAGCATATGATACTTTGACAGGCAAAGTGGGCCCCTCTCAGCTCTGGGCCCCATAGCAGCTGCACCCCCTGCACCTATGGTAGTTACGCCCTTGTCTATCGGTGTAGTAGCAATGTACCGATGTTCGGTACATTGCGCATGTGCAGCACCCGTATTGTGCAGGTTCAGTATGAGTCCTGTGTCATCCCTCCCACAGCGGCTGCAAATTTTGGGTGATTGACAGTCTGCAGCCATTTGAGGACGTGGAGGTGGCTGTGGTTGTCTCTAGTTTAGAAAGCGGAGGCGTGTTGCCTCCATTTTATACCGTGACTAGTGTTGCCGTCTATGGGGAGAAATTCCTGGTCTCAGTGATGGAGCTGTGGTGTAATGGTGTGTACACACTTGTACAATGTGCATGAGATTTTGACTATATAGTCAAAATTTCATCTGGATCGCAAAGGTTTTAACCCTTGCGATCCCGACGCGCGCTCCCGTATCACAGCCAGAAAGTCTTGGCTGCATAGACTATATAGTGCAGATCTGCACTATATAGTCTAAATTTTAATATAGTCTACATTGTACAAGTGTGTACACACCATAAAACTCATCCGGCTGGTGTTGCCGGTGATCCGATGTGTGTCCCCAGATGCAGCACTGAATCACACATGCCACAAGCATCTATTTATATCAGACGCCTCCTGCTACATTACCATATGTTACCAATACTAGCCATGCTTTCTACAACTGGACCTGAATCAGGCCCCAGGTTAGCGGATAATTACTACTTTACTTAACTACTTTTAAATTTGCCAACCCAGAGATCCCAAAGTTTGTGGTGCGTGGCAAATTGTGTCATAATGACCACACAATGCTATGTAAATCATGTTCTCAAGCCCTCAGACGACTCACACTGTGATCCTCTTACTTGTTTGTAGATCTAATTAGACCTAAAGTGATAACTGTATCTAATGGCAACAACTGTGCAACTTATTTAGTATTTTAGTTTGAGGGAGGATAAAAGTAGTTGTCAGGGTGCACAATAGTTATATATAGCACTTTTTTATTATCTCAGCTAGTTCCTCTTCTGTAACGGAGTTACAGTTACTGCATGGGAAGTAGCACATTTTAATTATGCTAGCTAGTTCCACTTCTGCAAATGTAAATATTTCCCCCCTGTAGGTCATGAGCGGAATGGGAATTGTATTTAGCCTATCTTATTATTTGTGTCTACATCCACTTCTGTTATTGTACCAAGTGCATGAATTGAAGTGGATGTAGCCCATGTATTATGTTGTGTCTTCACCTACTTCTGTTTATGTACGTTTAGCCCCCTTGCTGGATTTAGCCAATTTAATATAATGTGTCTAGAACCACTTCTGATTTTGTACCAAAGGGGTGATTCACTAGCATTTGATCCCAGTCTAGTCGTGCTGGGGACTGATGGTGTGGCTCTGCGCATATTTGTGCATGTGTAGTTCCGCAGTGCGAATGCCTTTGGCGACTAGCACAGTCACCAAGGTGTTCGTACGAGTGTTCGTCTTTGTGTTCGTCTTTGGCAGGAGAATGCCCAGCATTTTATGGATGCCCCTGTGAAAACTCTGGGCATTCCTATGCCTACTGGGGGCAGACGGCTGATGGCACATGACATACAAATTCAAAATTCATACATGTGCGGCCATGATAAAAGTAAGTACAATCTTACTTTTATCTATGAAGAGTAAGAATAATTATTCGATGGTGAGCGACCATCAACTGTTTTTCTTCTGTTATGCCGCATGCGAGGGGCTGTGTTATCTTACACATCTGCTCGCATCATACCAAGTGGATTTGGCGGTGGGGAGCGGGCGTGCAGCGGTAAGTCACTCTAAGCAGCGGGCGACTGCTGCTTAACTAGTGGTGATGAATCACTCATCAAAGTACACCAACTGAAGTGGATCTAGCTAATGTTTTATATTGTGTGTACAACCACTTCTGTTTATGTACGTTTTAGCCCCTTTGCTGGTCAGATACAAAATTTGAAAGGTATTTAGCTCAATTTATATTAAAAAGCATAGTTCCCTTTCTGTTAATGTAGCTGGCAGATTAAGATGGCAGCTGCTGACTTTTACTTCTAAACTGATTGGCTGCGCGTCAGCAGAGTGCATCCCCGGGCCGCAATTGGGAGTAAAATATGTGCTATAGCGCGTATTTGTGATCACTGCACAACACGCCACCACTTCCCATTGGCCAATACACCAGCTCCCCTGACATGACCCCGGTGCACAAGTCGAAGGAAATGGAATCAAATAGGCGGTTTCGAAAAATAATCTGTGATTGCAGCCAAAATGGGGGCAGTAATGCCCCCATTTTGCGGCTCTACTGAAATACCTTTTGAGCTGACCCTGGACATAGGCTTGTGTGGAGAGGCACAGGAAAAGTGGGTGTATAAGGTTATAGAGATATATTGGGGAAAATTTACTACGCTAAAATCATAAAAATAGGTGTATTCGTATACAACAACACAACTATTTTTTACAAATTCGTATTTTCGGGATTTACTGCCCCGAACATACGTGAATTCGTATTCATGGCAAATTCGTATTTGTATTTAAAAGTACGAATGTATACGTTATCGACAAAATACGAATAGGAATCACCAGTCAAAAGAATGGGGATTCCTAATTTAGTTAGCGGCGGTAAACTGCTGCTAATTGCCGGCTAAATTCGCCAGGAAAATACAGTTAACTTTCCTGGCATATTTGGCAGAAGCCTGCACGGATCAGTCAGATCCATGCAAGCTTCAGTGTAAAAAGAAAAATAGAAAAAATAAGTAACGGCGCCCACGACAACACCCTTTGTGCCTGCGGGACAATCTATGAGGGCTACTATTACAGTGTAAAAAATTCAAGGGTATTATCCCTCAATTAAAGTATTGTCTTTCATTTACACTGCAATTTATGTTTGCACTGCCCAGTTTCTGATATACTAAAGGGGGAACACGTACAAGTGGGGCACACTAAGGGCCTTATTCTGGTTAGGTCGGTGAAACGTACGTACGGTCCGTTTCACCGTACGTTTCCCATATGCGGACGGTGAGCGTAAGTCCGCCCACAGAACAGCCGCATACGGACGGTCACAAACACCGAAAATGGGGAGTGGCGTACACTTGAGCGTACGCCAACGTATACGGACGGTTCTCCGCTTAGACACGTTAACTGGCGTACAACAGAGCATACGCCACAGTATACGGACGGATCTTGTCCGTTTTCACACCGACACCTTCCTTATATCTGAGCGTATGCCACAGTGCAAGTAGAAATTGAGTCCAAAAACATCCCTGTTGCTCTTAGATGTGGTTTATGTGTCTTTTTCATATAAAAAAACTGGTATGTTTGTGCTACAGTGAAAAAGTTGACACATGTCGACTCCTGTGAATTTAGTGTTCTGCTTTTTAAAGTAGAAAACAACACTTTCTGAACGGGTGTAGATGGTTATAAAATAACTACCTGGACATATATAACCAGGTATTAGAATGAATATTACCTAAAATTAAACCAACCTTTACATGTTGAGAAGTGTAGAAAGATAAGGTTCCAATGTGTTTGAGGGCTGTGTGTGGCTTGCAGGTAGTGAAATAATGCTTTTCACTTAATAGACTGCACCATTGCTTATTACATTCAGGTGTATGTGTTTGAGTAGTAATCAGCATTAATTAGCAGACCCAGGCGTCCACTCTCATACGGTATCTCTAGCGTTGGTCTGGAGCTATCTTTGACGTCCGCCTGTTTTTGGGCCAAAATGCATGGCGCGTTCGCCAATCGAGCGGTTGTAGCACCGTACATTTTTGGTGCACACCCCCGTATACGCCCATGTTTATGCCCAGTTTTCCTCATTATTCCGGCCGCTCCCCTAAAACCGCCCCCATGCCGCCCATATTGACAGTACTCTTGCGGACAGGTTTTTTCGCACGGAGAGACCCGTCCGTGAGCGGTGTGAGGTCAAAAGCTACGCATGCGCAGATGAAAAAAAAACGATCCGCCCGTATACGGTCCCACCGTTCTGAGCAGAATAAGGCCCTAAGTGAGGATTCATATCCTTTTTATTACATGTTGTTATATGTCAGTTTGCATGGTTTTATTTCGCAACTATTTTTTAAAATGATAAATTAAAAGTAATATGTTTTAAGAGTTAAGTCCTTCTTTTGGTGCACCAGCACAAGACACTCTTTTCTGTCTCCCACTTTGTACATCCCCAGCTTCTCCTCATTATGGTTTGGTGTTTGGTTTAGCGTCTCACTCTCTTCTCTTTCCTACCTCTAACTGAAAATCTCCCCCCACCCTCTATCTAGATATTTCCCTGACATCCCTCTTCCCCTTTTGTTCCCTGACATTATCGCTCTCTCTTGATACTGTCTTTCTCTTTCCATGATATTCTCTATAACTCATTCTTGCACTCCTCCCTGTCTGTCGCTCCTCTCTCTATCATACCCTATTTTTCCATAGAGTCCCATCTCTCCATGACCCCCACTCTCCAGCTCCTCTTTTTCCTCTGATCTCTTTTCCCAACACGGTCTGTGTCTCTCACGCGCTACATATGCAGAGATTTGTGCCAGAGATTCATAACGGGAGATTCAGCATGAGAGATTTCACTCTCTCAGATAATGAGCCACATACAGAGAAATTTCTGTCAGGGATTCATAATAGGAGATTCAGCACGGGAGATTTCAAAATTGTCACAGAAAGTGACGTAAAAAACTGCACTTGATCACAAAAATAATGGTTTATGGTATAGACAGTAATTTCCTAAATAAACGTATAAATAAAGGCAGAATAGAAGGTGGATAAACGCATTTTGGAGCCCGCTCTAGCCCTACTGTATACCAGTCACAAGCGCTTTGGATTACAAATACCCCACTGTGGACTTGGACATCTTTTGGGGTGGAACCAGCACCTGGAGCCTATCTCCCACAGCAGGGAGTGAACAACATACTGCAATATAGCACAGGGTTGCCGACTTTAACATTCTCCTCTCCGGGAGAAGCCCGGAGAGGAGAGTTTCAGCAGCCGCTCAGGGGGCGGGGCTTACGAGTGACATCACTAAGCCCCACCCCCATGCTGTTAAAGCAGCGAATTCACGGATCTCCATGGAGGGGGCGGGGCTAAAATGACGCGATTGTGCCGTTTTAGCTCCGCCCCCTCCTCTGAGACCCGAGGATTGCGGCATTTTAATGCCGCGATCCGGGGGTCAGCGGGGGTCCCCCCTGAATCCGGGAGGGTTGCCCACCCTTCCAGGGGCCGGGAGGGGGTACCCGATTTTCGGGAGACTCCCGGAAATTCCGGGAGGGTCGGCAACCCTGATATAGCAGCAGCTAATGCTCAGATAAAGGACTTGGTCACCCATAATCCATCACAGTGAGAATCCACAAATCCATATGGGACTGGTAACTATTGCTCATTTTAAGGTTGATATTGCCTCATAATAACATCTATGCAGCCATAAGCCTCATAGCCAGCCCATGCCTTGTATGTTATATGGTGTATGTCTTGTATGTATTTTTTGAGTGTCATTTTCACATGTAAATGCACATTTTTAAATTGGTGTATTATATGATCTTTTATTAAAAGAAAAGATTATTTGTATCTTCCTAAGGGAAACGGTCATCTGTCAGATCAGACTTAGGTCGACAGTCATTAGGTCGACCCCGGAAGGTCGACTGGCCCCAAGGTCGACAGGGTTAAAGGTCGACATGGGTCAAGCTCGACATGACTTAAGGTCGACATGGGCCAAGGTCGACATGGGTTTAAGTCGACAGTCATTAGGTCGACATGAGTTTTTCACTGTTTTTATAGCCGACATGTGCCGACAGGCAGTATTTCATGCCCTACCATCCACTAGGGCGTGGTGGGAGAATAAAATAGTGTGCCCGAAGCATCGCGAGCGATGCGAGGGGCTGCGGTTCAACTCCAACTGTGTCCATGTCGACTCGTATAAAAAAAACAGTGAAAAACTCATGTCGACCTAATGACTGTCGACCTAAACCCATGTCGACCTTGGTCCATGTCGACCTTAAGTTATGTCGACCTTGACCCATGTCGACCTTTAACCCTGTCGACCTTCCGGGGTCGACCTAATGACTGTAGGCCTAAGTGTGTTCTGACAGATGTACCGCTTCCTTTCCTAAACAGTGCCTCGTTGTTACTTATTATTGAGTGGAGCAGCGCCACCTGGTGGTGATATACTATCCCCACATATACCTTTCTGCTTTTTGTTTACAGAGATACACAATCTCTCTGTATAGGTGGCAGCGGAATCGGTTCATGGGTGACATTTATTAGAGATCGATGTTGGGTTTTTGGCGATTTTTATTGCAAAAACGGACGTTTTTGAATTTTTTTCCCAAATCGACTACTTAATGGGTGGCGATTTGCGGCATAAATCACACTTTTTGCCGCGAAATTGCACTTTTTGCCGCGAAATCGCACTTTCTGAAAGTGCGATTTTTTTTTAACTCCGGAATTCGCATCCAGATGTTTTCCCCATTGAAAAAGATACAATTCGCATTTTTAATGAGATGCGAATTTGGAAATCGCCAAAAAAAAATGGTCTAAAGTTCCAAAAAAAAATAGACCTGATCCTGACTGGCGATTTTGTCAGAAACATGGCGATTATGTCAGAACCATGCACAGATCATTGTGATCTGTGTATGGTTCTTTGGTAAAATATGTGTAAAAGTAATAAAAAAAATTGGCGTGAGGTCCCCCCTCCTGTACATAACTAGCCCCGGGCTCATTGAGCCGGACCTGGTTCCAAAAATACGGGGGACAAAAAGCAAAGGGGTCCCCCGTATTTCTGAAACCAGCCCCGGACTCTTGGACCGGTCCTGGTTCCAAAAATACGGGGGACAAAAAATCTGGGGTCCCCCGTATTTTGAAACCAGCACCGGGCTCCAACAGCCCGCAGTGTCATGCCAAAGCCGGGGGACACTTTTTACACAAGGTCCCCCGGCCGTACCATGAGCACCGTGACCTTGGACGGGGTACCTGGAGGAGTGGGGACCCCCCAATAAAGGGGGTCCCCCCCCCCCCCAGGCTTCACCCGTCCAGGGCTGAAGCCCGGGGCTGTCACCGGCGTCCCTGGCCATTGGACGCCGGCCTGATATGGTTAAATTCACATTCCTAACATTGCTTAATACAGGAGAACTACAAGTGCCAGCAGACCTCCCCCGCAGGCTGGGACTTGGAGAACCACAAGTCCCAGCATGCAGGGCATTAATGGGCCCGCTGGGACTTGTAGTCCACCTGTAAAAAGAATGTTAAAATAAAACACACACACACAGAAAAGTAAAACTTTATTACATACACACACATTCACACACCTCACTTTTACACCCACATTCTTACCGATCCAGGATCCAGCGCTGGTCTCTCTGCAGCAGAGCCAGACAGCCCGCACTGACAGCGGGCTGACCGGCTTTCTCCGATGCAGCTAACAGCTTCTGTCGCGCTGTTCTGGAAAAAAATTTGATTTAAAAAAACGGCGATACAGGGCGATTTGAGCAAAAATTGCATTTTCGGAAAAACGGTAAACACAAAAAATCTCGCCCCATCTGTCAGAACAGACTTAGGTCTACAGTCATTAGGTCGACCCCAGAACGTCAACTGGTCCCAAGGTCGACAGGGTTAAAGGTCGACATGGGTCAAGGTCGACATGGCTTTATGTCGACATGGCCCAAGGTCGACATGGGTTTAGGTCGACAGTCATTAGGTCGACATGAGTTTTTCACTGTTTTTTTACCCGAATGTCCACACAGTCGACATGGACACAGTTGAAGTTGAACCACAGCTCCTCGCATCGCTCGCTTCTCTCGCAATGCTTCGGGCACACTATTTTATTCTCCCACCACACCCTAGTGGATGATAGGGCATGAAATACCGCCTGTCGGCACATGTCGGCTCAAAAAACAGTGAAAAACTCATGTCGACCTAATGACTGTCGACCTAAACCCATGTCGACCGTGGCCCATGTCGACATTAAGTCATGTCGATATTGACCCATGTCGACCTTTAACCCTGTCGACATTGGGGCCAGTCGACCTTCCGGGGTCGACCTAATGACTGTCGACCTAAGTTTGATCTGACAGATGACCGTTTCCCGTGGCAGCAGCCCTACTCAATTGTCTAAATTAATTAAGTGTAGAATCTCATCCCCTGGTGAAACAGCCAGCGCTACTGAGTGATTTATTCACTGCCTTTTCCCAGGTAAGCTTTTATACTTATACAACTGTAGTGTCTTGTTGGTATATAGATATATATACTGTAGGTGTGGAAGTATTGCAGCTTGTGACAATGCAGATGTCAGAATCCTGGCTGTCAGCATTTAGCAGTTAGGCTACAGGAATGGGGGTTAGGGTTTATTAGGAGCCTTACGGCTCTCCTGCAGCTGCCGCGGGTCCCAGAGCACTCGTCTCGGCTGTCTAGGCAACCGGGACTTCACTGCGCTACCGGTCCTGAACTTCCGGTGAGGGACGGCGTCGCCTCGGTGGTTGCCAGGCAGCCAGGACGCCTCCCTCCACCGACGTCTCCTCTTCCCCACGGGGACACCAGGCAGCCGCAGCGCCCAGACTCTAATCAGGAACACCTTATGCAGCACTCTAAATTAGTTTTGGGCAGACCCTTTATGTTTATTGGATGGGGACTCCTTTATACAGTAGGTAGCTCTCTAACGCCGGATATAGAGAGTTCTATGTATGGAAAGCTTTCCTGCTCTGTTCATGGAGTCCGGTCCTGTGTTATCTGAAACCTGTCCGTGGAACAATTTGTATTATATCTTGTGTCCTGTGAAGTGATTCCTTCATTGGGAACCCCCAGGTATTGCTGTTTAAGTTATTGGTGCATAGGATTATGTTTTCTGGACTCCATTGAAAAATTATTAAAAATTTACTTTTATTATAATTCCCATAAAATTCCCATTAAATTGGGTATGATCTTCAGTATTTTGCTAATAAGGCTTTAAAAATATATTATTCTAAAAGAATGTGTGAAAAGTGTTGAAAAATAGTGATTAAAAAACAGTTATATACTGTTTTACAATGGTTATATTAGCCCAGAGAATATAACTATAAACAAGAATAAGGCACCCTTAGCAAATCATCCATTCGCAGCTGTGAGGAGGGGGTGGGCGTCCATGCGGGCGGGCGTACTTTAAAAAAACAAACAAGTAATTCCTGTGAATAGGTGATTAGGCCCCGCCCCAGTGCATTGTTTTGCTCATGGCCTACAATCCGGGGCATAACCAGAACTTTGTGGGCCCCATAACAACATTTATTGAAGGGGCTCTCCACAGAAGTTATTAATTTTATGCCTCATAATAGTGCCCTAGTTCAGTGATTCCCAACCCTGGTCCTCAAGTACCCCCAACAGTGCACTTTTGCAGGTCTCCACACAGAATCACAAGTGCTATAATTAGCTCCACCTGTGGATCTTTTCAAATGTGCCTAAATAATGAGTGCACCTGCAGGGAGACCTGAAAAACATGCACTGTTGGGGGAACTTGAGGACCAGGGTTGGGAACCACTGCCCTAGTTAATTTTCTGAACAATAGTAGTGCTTTAGTTTATTTTATGTCATCATACTGTAGTTCCGTAGTTTACATGATGGTACATAATATGGCTGCAAGTACACATTATGTCATACAGTATTCCCAATTCACAGTAGGACAGTGTGTCCAGTTCAAATTATTCCACACTATAGTGACACATTAAAATGAGCAGATCAGATTATGACACATTAGAGCCCTCATATTCATACTGTGCTTCATTACAGTGCCCTTCAGATCAAATTATGCCACATTACAGTGCCCCCTTACCATCAAAACCTCCACTATATACTGTACACCTGTCACTGAAAATGTCACACACTTCAAGCTGGACAATGGATCAGTACCAATGGCTTAGAAGGCAAACATGAGAAATTGGTCTGCAACTTTATAACCTGGGTCAAGTCCCTTCTAAGCCTCTTGACTGGATGTTTGACTTTGCTTATTTTAGCCGAGAGCTCTGTTGTGCAAATTTTGTGCAGAGCTTTATTGCACACGGGGGCTCCTAAGAGATGGGGACACTGAGTAATACACACCCCTACCTTAATCAGGATCTGGCCATATCCAATACCTGACCTGCTGATTGGTCCGCCATACTATATAGCAATGATTCTGCAAGATACTGCCCAACACTCACTGGTTAGAGAGAGCACATACTTCAGATTCTACAGAGATGCCTCTTCCTCTTCCATGAACTGGAACAATTTTCAGGCATTTTCTGAGCAATTTTACTAAATCGCTCAGAAAATGCCTGAAAATGCATGTATATCGCTGTGTATATAGCCCACACAGCGATTTACATGCGCGCACCCGCCGTTCTGAATCTGCCCAAGATTCAGAATGGACAGGCTGTACAATTCAGAGCAGTCGCTCAGAAAGCTCCTGCTCATCTCCCGCATGTGTGGCCGCGGGCAGATGAGCAGGGCTGTTCTGAGCGGCTGAAGCCCCGCTGAACGCCACCGCTGCACCTTAGGACAGTGGACACCAGAGTCCGGACACCACCGCAGCCGCTGATCCCGACGACATCAGGCACCGCCGGAGACTACCGCCGAGCCGATGACGTCACACCGCCGAAGACCGCAGCCCCTCCTGATAACGCCGCGGGACAGAGAGGCCGTGATGCTGGACTACGGAGTAGGTAAGTATATATTTTTTTTCCACTGTGCCACCAATG
This sequence comes from Crinia signifera, assembly GCF_055691185.1. Taxonomy (NCBI): domain Eukaryota; kingdom Metazoa; phylum Chordata; class Amphibia; order Anura; family Myobatrachidae; genus Crinia; species Crinia signifera. Next base: position 185,490,981 of record NC_139220.1, read on the forward strand.
TTTGGGGGGGCGAATATAACCTCTGACTCAGGGGTTAATTATTTAGCCCTGTCTGAGCACAGTAAGCATCTGGCAGAAACAATATACCACCAACGTAATATCTTTTCATTTCTCCATCCTGGGGTGGGGGACCCACGCACTCATTAATATCTCCACCAATATATACCACATATATATATATACCTTGGAGCGTATATTGCTGAAATTAACACGCAACTTGCGGACACCTCTGTCTATGAAAAATTAGACCACGATCCCACCACCAGATTCAAAAAAGAATTGGATGATATTCTGGATACAACAGTACAACAACAACTCATTTCTTCTAATATTAAAGATGCCTTACAGAAAGAATGGCCGCGCATTCCTGCGCTATACACTATACCTAAGTTACACAAGAATGCCATTAACCCTCCGGGGAGACCAATTATTGCTGCCAGAGACTCCCTATATTACGATGTATCGAAATACCTTGACCACTACCTCCAACCTCTCATACAAATACATCCAAGATTTCTAAAAGATACGACTACGTTTTTACAGAAACTCAATACATGGTCGCCATTGCCCTTCAAGTGTTTGCTATGCACCATTGACGTGGCTAGTTTATATACTAGCATTCCACATCGTGCTGGAATAGAGGCTGTGAGAAGATTCCTAACCCACAACCTCAACTACACCGGACCAGATCTGGGTCTATTTCTACAGCTCCTAGAGTTGACACTATCAAGAAACTATTTTCTTTTCAATGGTGCAATACACATCCAACGCTCGGGGGTGCGATGGGATCCTGTGTAGCGCCCAGTTTCGCGAATATATTCATGTTTGAGACTGAGGAGGATTTCTTCTTCACTGACCCCCAAATTTCGGAGAATATTTTGGGGTACACTAGATACATTGACGATATTTTCCTGTTATGGTCGACCTCTCAATTGCAGTTTGAAACTGCCATCAGCAACATAAACGCTCTTAATTCCACCATAAAACTTACGTTTGAATGCAGCTATGAATCGGTGCATTATCTGGATGTACAAATCACTCAAAACAACGATGGCCTCCTACAGACAAGTATGTTTTATAAGAAAACAGACCGCAATACCATACTACAGGGAGAAAGCCACCATCCACCACCTTTGAAAAATGCCTTGCCGTTTTCTTAATTCTTGAGAATTGTTCGCATCTGCAGTGATCACGCCGACGCATTGGCACAAATTGATTCCATGCTGTTAAAATTCCTCAAGAGAGGCTACCATCATAAAACGCTGATGAAAGCCAAAACAAAAGCCCTAGCCATTACTATACAAGAGGCACTGGCACCCAAAGTCCAATCTGACAACCAGAACAGGATCGTATGGCCACAAGACTTCAGCACCACCAGTAAAGAACTCATGAAATCCGCCAAAGCTACCTGGCCCATTGTATCTGGAGACCCGCAATTAAAAAGCTTGAAAAACTCCACTATCTTACCATCATATCGCAGAGGAAGGAATCTCAAGGATGAACTCATCCACAACGATATTACGGGTATGGACGTAGTCAGACCTAGTCACTTCCTAACAAGAAAGCCTGGCAACTACCGTTGCACAGGCTGTGCTACCTGTAGCACCATGGAGATTGGTGATACCTTCAGACACCCGGCATCGGGTCAAATCTTTAAAATCAAGTACCCCCTGACTTGTTCTAGTCGATATGTTGTATACCAAATTCAGTGTCCTTGCAGTTTACTATATATTGGTAAAACCACCAGACAGCTGAAAGAAAGAATAGCTCTACACCGCTCACACATACGTGCCGCACTAGAGGGAAAACCCATGGATCAGCCGGTGGCTAGACACTACAGAGACTTTCACCACTCCATTACAAACATCAAATGCAAAATGATAGACTGGGTACCACCCAATCGTAGAGGAGGAAAAATCTTGTTACAGCGAAAGACTCTCTTGATTTACAAACTGCAAACCATTCATCCCTCTGGTCTCAACGAAATGCTGTCATTTACCCCGTTCCTATAGTTTAATTCCGTTTACTCATATGCCTTTCACCTCTTAAGTATTTGTATGGTGTCCTCCTTTGTTTCCACAGGAATATCTATCTCCATCCATATATTTAACGTATTGTATGCATAGTGATGGCAATTGCTGCATAACACAGAGCCCCAGCTCTGTCACGCACGGATTGCGTTTAGTGTTTCCCTCTGAATACTCATAGTTGAGTCCATTACTCCAGGAATTCCTAAAACTACAGCTGTTTTTGCTTCTGTCCGATTGGATTATTTTATTGAAATCTTTCTTTATATGTTTATTTCACAGTATGTGGGTTGCCCCCAGTGATCCGACTGCTATTCTGCAGGAAGTCTGGCCTTTTCTGCAATCTGCTGGCGGCCGCAGCAACATTCAGTTAGGATGGGCGTAAGTACGCGCCCCCTTCCCCATGGCAACCCCAGACGCTGGTGTGAACACGCCCCCCCTGTGATGCCGGGCCGTCAGCGCTGATGCGCAACAATGACGTCATCTGACTCCGGGACGGAGCGTGGTTGGTGAGAGGTGCACAAGTTTGTAAGTATGTCTATATATTTCATGTATGTACAGCACCATGTTATGTCTTGATAAAAGTGACCAGATTACTGAAACGTTATAAATAAACGTACTACTACTACTACAGACCTTGTGTCCACTACGTTATTATTGCAGCAGAGTGCCACCCGTTCCTTGGACATATAAGTACATTTCTTTTGGAGGGGCACCTGCACAGTTGTTTTAGCACTGGAGTGCCGGTCATGTGTATATATATATATATATATATATATATATATGTGTGTGTGTGTGTGTGTGTGTGTGTGTGTGTGTGTGTGTGTGTGTGTGTGTGTGTATCTATATATATATATATATATATATATATGCGTGTGTGTGTGTGTATATATATATATATGTGTGTGTGTATATATATATATGTGTGTGTGTGTATATGTGTATATGTATATGTGTATGTGTATATATGGATAATAGCCTGGCACTCTCCTTGTTAAAGGTCTCTGTGGTCCGGTGCTCTCTGTCCCTTTGGGGGGAGGTATATGCTGCAACGAATAGGCACTCTGGACACTTTCAACATTCAGTCAAATAGAAAATAAGACACAGCTCACACTAGCTGCAGTTGTCAACGTTTCGGGTTACTACCCTTTATCAAGACATGTGCATGTGTATGTGTATATATATATTTGTGTATATATATATATATATATCTCTGTGTGTGTGTGTGTGTGTGTGTGTGTGTGTATATATACACACACACAGTGCAGTTTGGTGGCATGTGCGGCTGTGACAGTCGTGACAGATTTGAAATCTCCCCTGCTGAATCTCCCAATTTGAATCTCTGACACAAATCTCTCTGTATGTGGCTCATTGTCTGAAATGAGCCACAAGAGTGAAATCTCTTGTGCTGAATCTCCCGTTATGTATCTCTGGCACACATCTCTGCGTATGTAGGGCCCTTGAGTGTCAGCAGAGGAAGTGATACTGATTGTCCCCTGCTGTCATTATCATGTAGTGTTTAAAAAAACAATATAGCAGGGGGGATAGGCCTCCAAAACCTACAGGTACCCCCATAGCAGCAGCATCCTCTGCATTCACTAATGGTACACCCCTGTAATATAAATGTACTATATCTAGAGCTCAAAAAAATCTTAACTAAGCTCTGCTCAGCACACTGCTTCATTATCTAATACATAACTCTCACCTTGATTATATTAAGTAATTCATGACGATCAATGCAGCCATTTCCATCCACATCATAGAGTTTGAAATACCAGCGCAGTTTTTGCTCAATTTTTCCACGAAGAACCAGACTGAGAGCAGCCACATACTCCATGAAATCAATATATCCATCCTGGAAAAAAATAAAATTAAAAATTAAACTTTAATAATAATCTTTTAATAATGAATGCCTTGATGAAGCAGTGGTGAAACAATTGCAGGCTAGTGGAGGGCCACTGTCTGTCTATAAATATAGATTAGCACTTTAGATTAGGGTTTAGTAGCAGTAAAGTATGTAATATTGTTGACATGTTTTATATAAATCTGTGACTATAATGTAATTGTGCATGACTACCATAGCTGCAAGGGGTGCATCTGCAAGGGGCTCAGAGCTGAAGGGGGGCCATCTTTACTGTAAGTAATATGTTTTACATACATTTATCACCAGCAGTTGCTAAATAGGAGGCCCTTACAAACCTGGGCCTACGAATATCTAGTTACGCCCCTGATTGTGCAAATACAAAACATAATACGGAATCAAGGATACAGAGAAACATTTTTTTTATGTTATAAACAGTAGTGAGCCCCTGTACGTGGAAGGCTGCAGCAGCTATACCGTTCCCTCAGAACAAATCCCTTGTGAACCCCGACATGTGGGAAACCACAAATGGCTATTCCGCTCACCCACAAGTATATTGCCAGTGAGTAACCACACGTGGGAGGCTATAGCGGCGAAACAGCTTACCCATTAGTATATCCTTGGTGAGTATCAGTGTGTGGTCTGGTCTTATGTGAGGTAACCAGGCAGGGACAGGAACAACTCATTATTACATATAATTAGCAGGCTGCAGGAGTCTTTGCGGTCTTACCGCTTATTGGGGCAGATGTATTAGGCCTGGAGAAGAGATGAACTGGAAAGCACCCGCCAATGAACTATGTTTGAAAATGACAGTTGGGCGTTGATGGCTGGTGCTTTATCTCCTTTCACTTTATCTCCACTTCATCTCCAGTTTATCTCTTCTCCAAGCTTAATACATCTGCCCTATTTTCAGGTACACTTTTGAAACTCTGGTGCGCAGTCTGTGACATAGTGACATACGCGTCTAGATATAATTAAGTAGATATACTGGCACTATCCAATGATGTCATCAGCAGATCATATTGGTTTTGGCGGTGACACCACTTACCCTTTGGGCATTTAGTCCTGAGGTACTGTCAAAAAATGGACAGATAAATGGGTTTTAACTAAGGTAACCCGGAGGATATACTGCTAATTAACTGTTATATGTATATAGTAAATCTCGGCGGATATACCGCTTATAATCGGGTAACCCTTTGAGCTTTGATGTCTAACCTGTCCACTAGCAAGTACCTGCAAGACCTGCAGGTACACTGGTACCATCTGTAGATACCCAGTGCAGGCTCTAATAGTCCCGGCAGTGATACCGTTGATTTTTTGGGGTACAATAATAACCAGCAATGCAATGAATGCAATGCTTGGTGAATATAAACACATGCACTACATGAACATTCTTTCCTGTAGGCAATGACAAGATGAGAGAATATAGCAATATATCTGTGACAATGGGGGAGATTCTGATTTAATTTGTACACCCCCCACCCCACCCCCCGTGTGTGTGCACAGGGGGACTGATTTTTGGCGACTGCGCATAGTTATTTATGTGCATGTGCAGCCACTTGCACAGAAATTCAGGCGGAGTGCGGGGGGCATGAGGCAGTGGGCGGGGGATTTGGCCATGGGAACACCCAGCATTTCATGGGCATTCCCATGAAAACGCTTGGCATTCCCATGGAAATTCCCCAATGGTGTGTGTGTGTGTGTGTGGGGGGGGGGGGGGGCAGCTGATATTAGCAGATGTAAGCTGCTCGTCCGCTTCCCACACTCGGAGATCTGAGACAGATCTGCGAGCGCTAGAGAAATCATTTGATGATCATGAACCATCGGATGATTTCTTCCATGCACCCAAGGCTGCAAATGGGGGGGGGGTGCGGGCTTCTAGGGAACTCGTAAGGCAAGTCAACCAGAATAAGGTCCAATGTTTCAGTGAATACCTACAAAAGTAACACTGTTTAATACAAACATAAGGTTACATAATTAAATTGCTCCAATAAAATCTCTCTTTGAATGATGCCTCTGTGATCCCCATGAACAGAAACGATTGTAAAATCCCTGATACAGTATCTATGTGGATGGAAATAAAAACTAATAGTGCAAACAGTAGGGACATTTAACCCTTACAGTATATAAATCCGCTATACACAGGCAGTAGCCTGTGACATTTTTTAAAACACATTTCTTTCTTTCTTTAATCATAATCTAATTTTCTAATATTTCACCTAGGACGTTATTTTGGTTTATGTATATAAGGACAAGCAGCTATATTTTAAGATATTCAATAAAAATTCATTTTTAATTATCATTCGATCCTTAGTGCACCCTAAAGATACTTACTTTTCTCTTTGGGTGTTTGAGGTCTGTATAGAAGTAGTGGGTAGAACCCCCCAAAGAATAACAGTGGAGTATATTTTCCAATAATTTATGAAAATAGGGAGAAGAGGAACTGACTTAGTAACTTAATAATGTTATTTATATATATATATATATATATATATATATATATATATATATATATATACACCGTGTTTCCCAGATAATTAGACCTACCCCGATAATAAGCCCTACTCCAGATTTGGAACATTTGTCCAAAATAAGCCCTCCCCCGAAAATAAGACCTATGAAATTTCCCATAGATTTTTTTTCAGTTGTTAAAGTGTAGCCCTGCTCAGCCCCGCTCAGCCCCGCTCAGCCCCGCTCACCTCGCCTGTATGGTAATACCGCGGCTCCCGTTCCCAGGGATGCATTGCGGTAGGCGAGGCGTGACGTCACGCCGCACACATCACGCGGCTGCTGAACAGTACAGCCTGTGTAGCACACAGTGCCGACGGATGTTTTGGGGCCATCAATACCGTACCGTACGGAGTTCCGGTAAACAAACAGGTTTGGGGCCATCAAGAATGTGGGGGCATGTGGAAGATGGATGACTGGGTTCAATTTTGAGATGGTGATCTATTAAAATAAGCCCTCCCCCGAAAATAAGACCTATGGTCTTTTTTGAGTGAAAAAATAAATAAGACAGTGTCTTATTATCGGGGAAACACGGTATATATATAGTTTCACCAAGGTGGTTTCTAGCTGCATGCACACTCCCTTAGGACATCACTATTTTTGTGGGTCTTATTCCGCTGAGCATAACATCTGTAGTTGCTGGAGAACATTCACGCTCTTTGGCTACTATCGGACATTGCCTACTTGGTTATCAATGTGAAATTCTGAAATTCATTCTTGATTCGGATTTACATAGCTTTATCAATTGCTGAGTTGCTCCTGATGAAGTTGCCCCTGATGAAGTCATGAGAATGACGAAACGTGTTGGGCTTTCCACTATCAACCCATCAGAGTTGTGCATATTTGTGAACTTTATTTGAGCTATCCATCAGTCCACCAAAAACTGTATATTTCTACAATCATTTGTATATTTGTCACACCCGGATAGGGTATTTTATGCTAAATTATATTTGTAGAACTTGTTGTATTAAATACAGATGCTTTGATGCTTATGGACCTGAATAGGGGAACATTATAGGACTCAATTTAGACCTGCTTGCTATGGCTGCGTGTTTTTGCAGCCATTGAGTAGGTTAATGCCACCTTGCCCAATTCCCCCCCCCCCCCCCTCCTCCTGTCATGGGGTGCCCAGAATTCTCTGCACAGTGTCAAAGTTGCCGTGTGACCCAGGAGTCACTCGCAGCTGCATGGATCAACATAGCACCTACATCATCCGCATGCCCTGAGCAGGCCGGTGTACGCCTGCGTTTGCTGGTGCCTTCCAACGTTTCTATGGGCGCACAAACTGGTTTTGCACGCAAATCTAAGTGACTCTCAGGTCACTTAGATTTGCGTGCACCCTTGGGAGGGAGTGGGCGGGCAGCTGACATCCAGTGATGTCAGCTGCTTGCCCCCAGCATGGGCTGATTACCATGGGAACGTCCAGCATTTACATGGGAATGGGCATTTCCATGGGCGCAACTATCTGCTGCCTACCCACGCCCCCTGGCTGCAGGCCTTGGGTGCGTGCACCAAGCGAACTGTCTGCTCACCATACCCGCATGCACCAGACATAGGCACATGTGCAGAAATACACCAAACATCGATCCCAATGCGAACAAATGCTGGCTGCGGACGGACCAGAATAAGGTCCATATTGTGCTCAAGGGAAGAAATGAGTGTATTAAAACTACACAGATGTCTGTTAAGTATAGCTAACAATGCAATGTTGACATAATGAGTGGTCCTGAATGGTCGTTCTCGTAACTGAAGTCAGGGGCGTAAGGGAGGGTGGAGCACAAGCTCTGGGCGCAGGGAGATTAAATGGCGCCTGAGCCGTGCACGGCAAACTGTGCCGCCGGCTCCCCCGCCCTGCTCCCACGCTCCCTCCCCCGCTTGGCTGCGGCGCTTACAGTGCTAGCAGTATGGATCAGCTGTCAGAGCGAGGCACCCGGCAGGATGGAGAAGCAGGGACAGTGGCATCATGGGAATTGTAGTTTATATGTTACTGTTCAGACTTTGAGCAGTTAACGATTAAACTACAAATCCCATGAGACCATGCTTTGCCTGGCAGGAAGTCTCACATGAACAGTGGAAACACGCTGGTGACATGCCTGCAGACAGAGAGTGCAGTTACAAGGAGGAGGCTGTTCTGGCAGGAGACAGCTATGCAGTTCCTCCCCTACCTCCCCTGCGTTTATCTAAGAAGCAGGAGCAGCAGCAGCAGGACGAGGACCCTCTGTGTACAATATGTGCTTTATCACTGACAGGGTAAATATCCTGTATTGTGTCTTGTAGTTAATTAAATTGGCAGCTTATACATTATTATATGTTACTATTTATTTCACCTCCTACAAACAAAATGGAGTGTGGGTGTGTGTGTATGTGTTTTATTTATATATATATAATATGTGTGTGTGTGTGTATGTGTACAGTATAGGCTATATGTGTGTGTACATATAAATGGAAGCATGATGGCTCCTGCCAGCTGTGTAACTAGAAATGTTGTGCCCTCCTTCCAAAATTTTTTTGTTTTTATGTGCCAATTGTGCAAATGGGCATTAAGGTTTGTTATATAGTATATAATGGGCATCATGTGTGGCCTTATGTGTAATTAGCATTATGGCATGTGACTTTATGTGTAATGGTCCTTACGGTGTGTTTTATAATGTTAGGCTGCGCCCCCTTTTCTCCATGCAAGAGCCCCGCCAACTACAAATCGGTGTGTGTGTGTGTGTGTGGGGGGGGGGGGGGCGCGAAACATGCCCTTGTTCCAGGCACCGTGGCACCTAGCTACACCACTGACTGAAATGATTATCATGCATAGTCCACTTTTTGTGAATACAATATCCATTTATGCACATATAATCAATGTAATCCTTTAAATTCCAATGGTATCCTAAATCATAGATACATTTAGTCATATAGTGTTCATATAGGGATTCAATTATCAACTGAGGTGTGTATGTCTGAGTAATTTGTGTAGTATCTTGTTGGTTATTTACATACAGATGTAGCCGGGCTCATCCTTGCTCGGCGCCCGCCAGATCCCTTTCACTGGTGTGCGCCGGCGATAGGGACTGGGACGTCTCCCCACCTGTCTCCGCTTCAGGGAGACACTGCCCAGTTCGGGGGGGGGGGGTCGGGGTGGCAAGGGGGACTGGCGGCTACGGCGGGGAAGGCAGCGGGGACCCCAACAAGCTCCGTTGCCACTATCAGACATACAGACTGGACACATGCCAACACGTGTTTCACTCTCTAAGAACAGCTTTATCAAGCACTGTGCATGATAATCACTTCAGTTATGAGTACGACCATTCAGGACCACTCATTGGCCCTTATTCAATTCTGATTGCAGTACAAATTTGTTTGGAAAATTAGCAAAACCATGTGCACTGCAGGTGGGGCAGATGTAACATGTGCAGAGAGAGTTAAATTTGGTTGGGGAGGGTTGCAACTGAAATCTAAATTGCAGTGGAAAAAAATTGCAGACGGTATTTACCCTGCACAGAAACAAAATAACTCACACAAATCTAACTCCCTCTGCACATGGTTTTGCCCATTTTCCAAACAAATTTGTACTGCGGTCAGATGAATAAGGGCCCTTGTGTCAACATTGTTAGCTATACTTGACAGACATCTTCAGGTGGACATCTGTGTAATTTGAATACACTAATTTCTTCCTTTGAGCACATTCTATGTGTATATGTTTGTTCATTGTTTGTGATTTGTTCATTGTTTGTGATTTTATCTATTATTTTTCATTGTTTGTACCTATTCCCACATAGAAATATAGGGAATATTAAAATAATATTAATAAAAGTTCCATTTTAAAATAACTATTAGTGCTTTCCCTCTAACATTCCTTTCCCTTCTCCAGAAACTTTGCTTAACTCTGACTGTTGTTTATCACTCTCCACTTTTATAGATCGACAGTGGGGGTGCTTTTTATAATGATTTAGTTTTCAAATAGAAAAATCAGACTTTTGCTAAAATAACAATAGCGGATAAGCCCAATATGCATCTATACTGGATAGTACACAGTAAGCAACAGATCTCTTCTGTGATGAGAATACTCCCAAAGAGACCACAATATAGTATATAATATAGAGTATATAATATAGAGTCTCTCTCTTGGGTTGTGGATGAGAAGGCTGCTATATACTATATTGTGGTCTGTTTGGGAGTATTCTCATCACAGAAGAGATCTGTTGCTTACTGTGTACTATGTAGTATAGATGCATATTGGGCTCATCTGCTATCGTTATTTAAGCCAAAGTCTGATTTTTCTATTTGAAAACTAAATCATTATAAAAAGCATTTCCTAATGCCTGGATCCCAATCATTTGATCCCTGCTGTGGATCTATGCTGTACACCTCTCCCTACTATAGTCACTATTAGTTGGCAGTGGTAAATATCTATCTGGTTCAGCTGAGCAAATACTCTATTCCCTGAAAGAATTGCATCAGTGGATAACTTCTATATTGTTCATTCGGACATCTCTAAACTGGACTGTTTTATATAAACTTTATTGGATGTAAACTATGGATGGCGACTAGTTAAATCTGTTTTCTTAATGCCCCTGATGAAGTCATAGTTGTGATGAAACGCGTTGGTATTTCTGCATTGACCGAATGATGTACACTAAAAATCTGAAAAAGAAGATGTTGTATTGACATACAACACAGAAATATTTGTCAATTGTGTATGCATTTGTGTGCCCTAAGGGCGACTTTTATGTTATTTTATAACAGTTTTATGTAAATATTTTTTGAATACAGTTGCTTACTTTCTTCCACGCCCTCTGAAAATTTTTTCATATATATATATACATACATACATACATACATACATACATACATACATATATATATATATATATATATATATATATAGATAGAGAGAGAGAGAGACTTGGAGGACGGCGGCACTCACTTGACGAAATAAACAGTCAGCAGACCAGGGTTATCCCAACGTTTCAAACCTCCGTGGGTTTTTTATCAAGGTGCATTGAACAAATTACAAACAAAATGACACATACCTTTATACTGATCGCATCCATTCATCCGCCCCCCCCCCGGCGTCCGTTCCGGCGCTCAAAGATGACGTCACTCGGACCGGACTCTCCAAGAGACCATGAAGGGATTTGCCAGTACTGCCCATACTACAAAAAAAAACAAATTTATATACAAATATAAATGAATCAGCAATACAATAACACAATATCATGTACATAGTGTAAGAGGTACATACAAGTGTACCATGTATGAAAATATTAAGTGCAAGAAGTGCAGAAAAATTACTATTTAAAAACTTTAAAACGCTCTGGGTGGAACCATTATATATTGTAAATTTAACCCATCGGAGCCCGATCTCAATGCAATTGACTCCGGAATCTATTATTTATAACAAATAACCCGCAGAGAGCGTTTTGACAACTAGTGTGCGCATATCAGGAAAAAATATATATATATGAAGCAGATAACTGTTGACATGGTCTTGAGTGTCGATATCTATACAGAAAGTATGATAATCCAGTTTGTTCATTAAGCCCCCGTGGGGCCAATGTGTCCAGTCTAAAGATCCAACGGCTCTCAGCCTGGCACAACATTAACCCCCGGTTGCCTCCTCTCTTAAGTGGGGGGATCTGTTCAATAATCCTATATTTTAAAGAGGACAGCGAGTGTCGGGCCAAAGCAAAGTGCTGGGCTACGGGCTGGTCGCTCGTGCCCGACTGAATGGTATGTTTAATCGCGGACCTGTGGGCAGCTGCCCTCTCTTTGAAGGCCCGGATAGTTTTCCCCATGTAGTGGCGGCCGCAGGGGCAGCTAATAAGATAGACTACGTAGCTTGAGGAACATGTGACCCTTTGTCTGATTTTAAAGGGTTTACCCGAAAATGGGTGATGGAAAGTATCACCTGCGGTCATAAAGCTACATGTTGTGCAACCGGTGCACTTAAAGCACCCAGGTTTGGGAGTTCCTAGAAATGAAGACGGTGTCCTGGTCGACACTGTGTCGACTACATAATTTTTTACAAGGTAATCCTTCAGATTTTTCCCCCGGGTGTATGCACACATGAGCTTAGCATTTTTTAACGACCGTAGGGCCGGTTCTGTACGGATTATTGGCCAGTGTGACTTGGCCATTCTATTGATGTCCTGACTCTTTGGGTGGAATGCATTAACCCAAATTAGTGTGTCCTGTTTTTTCTTTTTAACTGGCCGCAGTACCTGTTCCCTAGACAAAGATAAAACTTTTTGTTTAGCTTTTAACAGGTCAACTAGACAATATCCTCGTACTCGGAATTTCTCCACCATGGTGTCAAGAGAATTTTCCACCTCAGCCAGATTACTCACTATGCGACGTACCCGTAGCATTTGTGAGTAAGGTAGTCCAGCCTTTAGGGGGGATGGATGGTAGCTGGAAGCCAACAGCAAGTTGTTACGGTTGGTTGGCTTACAGAGAAGAGATGTTGTTAAATTACTGTACCATTGGAATTAGTGATCATGACGTCAAGGAATTGTATCCTATCCCTATCGATCTGAAACGTCAATTTCACCGGGGATGTGGACCTGTTGTGACTCTGGATAAGTTCCTCAAGCATGTCCTGTGGGCCTGACCACAGGATCAGCAGGTCATCTATATACCGTGTGTACAGCAATAGATGCCTGCTGATCCGGGGGTCGTCAAAGAATAGCTGCTGTTCTACCATGAACATATAACTGTTGGCGAGCGATGGGGCCACTGAGGACCCCATCGCACACCCACACCTCTGTAAGAAAAAACTGTTTCTGCATGAGGGGGGGGCTCGTGGCGGTCAGGTCACTGATAACGGACAATCCGATGTATAAAGGTCCTAACATCGAATTGTTCTTGAAATTATTGGGACTTACTCTCAGACGTAATTTTTTCATGTCCAATAACCGTTTTTTCTTACAGAGGTGTGGGTGTGCGATGGGGTCCTCAGTGGTTCCAGTGCTCGCCAACAGTTATATGTTCATGGTAGAACAGCAGCTATTCTTTGACGACCCCCAGGCATCTATTGCTGTACACATGGTATATAGATGACCTGCTGATCCTGTGGTCAGGCCCACAGGACATGCTTGAGGAACTTATCCAGAGTCACAACCGGTCCACATCCCCGGTGAAATTGACGTTTCAGATCGATAGGGATAGGATACAATTCCTTGACATCATGATCACTAATTCCAATGGTAATTTAACAACATCTCTTTTCTGTAAGCCAACCGACCGTAACAACTTGCTGTTGGCTTCCAGCCACCATCCATCCCCCCCATAGGTGGAAAATTCTCTTGACACCATGGTGGAGAAATTCCGAGTACGGGGATATTGTCTAGTTGACCTGTTAAAAGCTAAACAAAAAGTTGTATCTTTGTCTAGGGAACAGGTACTGCGGCCAGTTAAAAAGAAAAAACAGGACACACTAATTTGGGTTAATACATTCCACCCAAAGAATCAGGACATCAATAGAATGGCCAAGTCACACTGGCCAATAATCCGGCCCTACGGTCATTAAAAATTCTAAGCTCATGTGTGCATACACCCGGGGGGGGGGGGGGGGGGGGGGAATCTGAAGGATTATCTTGTAAAAAATGATGTAGTCGACACAGTGTCGACCAGGACACTGTCTTCATTTCTAGGGACTCCAAAACCTGGGTGCTTTAAGTGCACCGGTTGCACAACATGTAGCTTTATGACCGCAGGTGATACTTTCCATCACCCATTTTCGGGTAAACCCTTTAAAATCAGACAAAGGGTCACATGTTCCTCAAGCTACGTAGTCTATCTTATTAGCTGCCCCTGCGGCCGCCACTACGTGGGGAAAAGTATCCGGGCCTTCAAAGAGAGGGCAGCTGCCCACAGGTCCGCGATTAAACATACCATTCAGTCGGGCACGAGCGACCAGCCCGTAGCCCAGCACTTTGCTTTGGCCCGACACTCGCTGTCCTCTTTAAAATATAGGATTATTGAACAGATCCCCCCACTTAAGAGAGGAGGCAACCGAGGGTTAATGTTGTGCCAGGCTGAGAGCCGTTGGATCTTTAGACTGGACACATTGGCCCCACGGGGGCTTAATGAACTAACTGGATTATCATACTTTCTGTAGTGATATCGACACTCAAGACCATGTCAACAGTTATCTGCTTCATATATATATTTTTCCTGATATGCGCACACTAGTTGTCAAAACGCTCTCTGCGGGTTATTTGTTATAAATAATAGATTCCGGAGTCAATTGCATTGAGATCGGGCTCCGATGGGTTAAATTTACAATATATAATGGTTCCACCCAGAGCGTTTTAAAGTTTTTAAATAGTAATATTTCTGCACTTCTTGCACTTAATATTTTCATACATGGTACACTTGTATGTACCTCTTACACTATGTACATGATATTGTGTTATTGTATTGCTGATTCATTTATATTTCTATATATATTTGTTTTTTTGTAGTATGGGCAGTACTGGCAAATCCCTTCATGGTCTCTTGGAGAGTCCGGTACGAGTGACGTCATCATTGAGTGCCGGAAAGAACGCCGGGGGGGGGCTGATGAATGGATGCGATCAGTATAAAGGTATGTGTCATTTTGTTTGTAATTTGTTCAATGCACCTTGATAAAAAAAAAAAACCACGGAGGTTTGAAACGTTGGGATAACCCTGGTCTGCTGACTGTTTATTTTGTCAAGTGAGTGCCGCCGTCCTCCAAGTCTCTGCACATACGCACCTGTCGTGAGAGACTGGTGCATCGTGGCGGGAACCCCCTAGCTCACTGCACAAAGGCCCTTATTCTGATCGGTGCGGCCCGATCAGAATATGCGGCCAGGGCCGTGCAGGCGAATCCCCGCCTTCCATACGGATCGCCACCTCCGTCCGTACGCGGATATGTGGCGGTCCGCATGAAAGTGGACGGGGATACGCCTCCTCCATCTTGGGAGCAGCCCCTGCATTCGATGGTCGCCGAACATCGAATGCAGGGCCGCACGCTCCACCAGGTCCCGCCACCCAAGACCACACGGACACTTGTCCGTGTGAAATCATGTATGGGGCGGGCAGCTGACATCCGGCGATGTCAGATGCCCGCCCCCTACACACGCGTCACGGCTTCATTACCATGCATACGCCCCGCGTTTGCATGGGAACGCCCATGAAACGCGGGGCGTATGCATAGGGTAATGAGGCTAAGTAGCCCCTCACGCCCCTCTACGCCCCCTGTGCGGCGTGTAAAGAATACGTGCGGCGAAATCGCCTGCACATGCGCAGAGTGACCTCTGCACATGCGCAGACGATAACCATCGGCGGGACGACCGCATGCGGAGAAATCCGCACCGATCAGAATAAGGCCCAAAGAGTGGAGTGCTGCACTTGCAATTGGATATATATATATATATCTGAACGGGGTAGCCGGCACTCAACTCCAGATAATGTTCTGTGCCCCATGCCCTCAGTGAGGACCGTTTGCATGTATGCTGTTTTGACAAAAGCCTGGATAAAGGCTGAAACGTTAACCTGCAAAGGCAAGCGTCAGTCCTATTTATTTCAGACCCCAGTGCCACGGTCCTTCCTCTGTATGTATGTATGTATGTATGTGTATGTATATATATATATATATATATATATATATATATATATATATATATATATATATATATATATATATACACCCTACGAGCGCTCTTCACACCGGCGTAAGGGGCTGCGCTTCCTAATTTGTGAACTTTTGTATTGTGAGAAATATGGTTAGAATTGTGTGAAAGATGGCCTGTATTGCAACTTGAGTTATAGGTGAAATGTGTTAAATAGAGAGCATATGATTTGGAAGAGGGTGTGTATTGTTTTGTTTAATTAAAAGGTGATTACAGAGTAAGATGTACATTGATAGTGTGGAGGGTACAATGTGTGTATGGGGGGGTGCGTCCATGTTGTTTAGGTGTGTGTGTGCAATAGTATAGTAGGGTGTTTTTGAGTCAGCGGCTCCCTACTAGCGGAGGTCACGACACAGGAAAACAGGAGGCTGGGTAGTGATAGGGGTGTGTGGGCACAAGGGGGACTAAAGAGGAGGGTGGGGGACACTGTGCAGCTTCTGCCAGTTGGTGAGGGTCCAGCGTGGCAGCACAGGAGTACAGGACGGTGGCCCTGAGTCAGTGTCTCCTCCTACTGGGTGGGAGTTAGGGTGCATGACAGCAGGAGGCTGGGCTATGAGGCGTGATAGGGGTATGTGGGCAACACAGCGTCAGCGACTCCCCAGTGGTGGAAGTTAGGGTTCAGGAGAGCAGGTAGCTGGGTAGTGATAGGGGTGTGTGGGTATGAGGGGGACTAAAGCTTTTGCGCTGGTGCAGAGGAGGGTGGGGGACACTGTGCAGCTCCAGCCAGTGGTTGAGCATCCAGCATGCCAGCGCAGTAGTTGTGGCGCTGGTGCAGAGGACCGTGGGGACACTTCTGGCAGTGGGGGAACCTGCAGCGTGGCAGCCAGGGCCGAATTTCCCACCTAGGGGCGGCACCTGCTTGTGGCGGTACAGGATCCCCCATTCTCACGGGGGTCTGTGAAATGCGGGAGCGGGGTCGCGACGGTCTGCTGGGGGGGTACTGCAAGAAGGGGGTCAGGGGGGTCTGCAAATTGCGGGAGGGGACGGGAACGGGGGTCCGCAAATTGCGGGAGGGGGGTTGTGGGGGTCCGTTAAACACGGGAGGGGGGGTCGCGAATCGCGGGAGGGGGGGCGCAGGGGGACATGAATCGTGAGACGGGGGGTCCATGAATTGCGGGAGGGGGGGTTGTGGGGGTCTGTGAATCGCGGGAGGGGGGCCGCGAATCGCGGGAGTGGGGCTCGCGGGGATTGCGAATCGTGGGAGGGGGGTCGCGGGGGTCCGTGAATCGCGCGAGGGGGGGGGGGGGGGGGGCGGTCGGTGTGTGTGTCGGGGGGTTGCCATGAATCACCGGAGTGGGGCGCGGGGTGCCGTGAATCGCCGGAGGGGGGGCGTGGGGGGCCCGTGAATCATGGGGGTCCGCGAATCGTGGGAGGGGGGGTCCGGGGGGTGGGGGGGTGCCGCTCACCTACACCATGGTGGATGGTGGGCGTGTACTGTATCCCTGGCGGGGCGGGGGGAGGTGATGTCAAGGGGGTGGTGGTGTGTATAACACTGGTCTTTTCCCTAGGGGGGGCGGGTTTGTGTATAACGCTGGGCGGGAAAGTTATACACACAGGGGATGTGACAGATGTGGCTAAATATATGAGAGATATATATATATATAGATATGAAATAAAGTGGGGTTTCAGAGGGCACTGAGATTGTGAAACGACTTCAATTCACATATATCATTTAATACATAAAATGAATAAAAATGTATAAACACATAAAAAACACCTTTGAAGGTGTGACAATGTACTTAAAATGTTTTTCCAAGTACTTAAGTAATTACAATAGTATCTCTGGTGGGTTTTTTAAGTGCGTTTCGTCATGACAATGACTTCATCAGGGGCAACAATATAACCAATACAACTATGTGTATATCCAATTATGATAACCAGACATGTATTTCCAGAAATGTGGCATCCAAAAAAAGGCACAACCATTTCTTCAAATATAATCTTGTATAGGCTCAGCAGTTTGATGCCAAATTTACAGTTTAGAGGGAAAGTGCTTACTGCATGACTCCACAACAGAGTCATGTCTCTATTGTGGAGTCATGCAGTAAGCACCTTCCCTCTGAACTCTATTTTATTTGAAGAAAATCACGGTCGTGCCTTTTTTTGGATGCCACATTTCTGGATCATATTGGAAATACATGTCTGGTTATCATAATTGGATATACACATAGTTGTATCGGTTATATTGTTGTCCCTGATGAAGTCATTGTCATGATGAAACGCATTGGGATTTCTCTTCAGACCGAACTTACCAACCCACCAGAGATACTATTGTAATTACTTATGTACTTGGAAAAACATTTTATGTACATTTTCACACCTTGAAAGGTGTTTTTATGTGTTTTATGTATTAAATGATATATGAGAATTTAAGCCGTTTCACTATCACAGCGCCCTCTGAAACCCCACTTTCTTTCATATCTGTCTTTCTGATCCTGTCTAACAGAGGATCTTTCAGAGGTGCTGCTACAATCAATCCGAGCACAGACAGGGGATCTCTCTCTCTCTCTCTCTCTCTCTCTCTCTCTCTCTCTCTCTCTCTCTCTCTATATATATATTGCTTTATTTTCTACCTACATACATATGCATCCTTATTCATCTTCAAGTAGCAACTGCAATAATGCTGCATGTAGGACCCATAAGCTGACGGCAGCCACATCTGTACAGTAATGCAGAAATGGACACATATAAAAAAAAACTGAGGATTATGGTTGACACCACTTAAAGTTAGAATATATAAATACTTTTGTAATAAGTACATAAACCATTTTGTTGCAATTCAACCAACTAGAAAATGCCTAGAAATTGGCTGGTACTTGTTTCCTAGCACGGCCACAATCGCGGGCATCGCGGGTAATTATTAGTGGTCTGCGATGCGACCGACGCGATGATCGCGATTTCCCATTGAAAAGCATTGAAAAAAGTCAAAATCGCGTCGGTCGCATCGCAGGTGGCTAAAAAAGGCTTAAATGGTCCAGACGTGATGCCCGCGATTTCCCATAGGGAACTATGTTAAATGCCTCAATTTACCCAAATCATCATAGGGAACAATGGTAAATGGGCCAGAAACCCCCAAAAACACCCCTGAACAGTGAAATGGCCCCCCAAAATTAGTTTACGCCACCCCACGATCAACGTCAACCCGAAGCGTGGCGAGCTCAGCGAGCCCGCGAGGGGCGGCGGTACGCGTCCTACAACCTTTTCATACCCCCACTATCCACGTCGGCGTGGAGTTGAGAATAGAATAGTGTGGCGAGCGCAGCGAGCCACCGAGCCCGAAGCGCGGCGAGCGGACGCGGAAACCTTCACAGGTAAACGCGTCCCTTCGCGGGCTTCACAGGTATCCGCTGCGCTCGCCACGCTTCGGGCTCGGTGGCTCGCTGCGCTCGCCACACTATTCTATTCTCAACTCCACGCCGACGTGGATAGTGGGGGTATGAAAAGGTCGGAGAACGCGTACCGCTGCGCTCGCCACACTTTGGGTTCACGTTGATCGTGGGGTGGCGTTAACTAATTTTGGGGGGCCATTTCACTGTTCAGGGGTGTTTTTGGGGGTTTCTGGCCCATTTACCATTGTTCCCTATGATGATTTGGGTAAATTGAGGCATTTAACATTGTTCCCTATGGGAAATCGCGGGCATCGCGTCGGTCGCATCGCATGCGATTTTTTAACCCGCATGCGATGCGACCAACGCAATTTTTTTACCTGCGATGCCCAAGATCATGATCGGTGTGGCCGTGCTAGGAAACAAGTACCAATTTGCTTATTGCACCCCCTGCAGTTCACACAGCCAACATCTTGTTTTTGTACCACACCTAGGTCACTGTTGCATCTACTGTAGATCAATCATCCTGATCTTTGCATCATCCGGATCAACCTTCTGCTCTACATAAAAGATTGGCATGCAAGGTCTGGGGCACATGATTTCACATCAGAGCAGTAAAATGCTTTCTTTGCCCCTACGCTGCCGTCATAATTGTGCATATATGAAATACAGTAGTTGATATGACGCAGAAGTTAGCCTTAAGCAGTTTAGTGCATGTCTGACTAATGTTAGCAAATAAACAATGGTTACTATTGGTTCCTGATGATTTGTTCTATATTACATGCTGTAATAGCTGTTCTCTAAGAATACATAGTAGCACTTAGGCAGATATAAATATCTCACCTTGTTCATATCAAAGGTACCGAACATTTGCTGTATGTAGCTATTGGCGTCTCCACTTAGTCCTCGCAAACCAAAGAATTGTTTAAACTCATGTAGGGTGAGCTGACCAGATGGACACTCGGTCATGAATTTCTTGTACCAGTGGTGGATCTCTACTGCCTGTATGTCATCCACTGTAGAGCTGCTGGAATTGCCCATTATTAGTCCTGGTCCCAAAAATAAAGGAGTATTTCCTTGGACTTGGAAGTGTTCAGAATTATTAAGTGGTCTTCTCCAGTCCTGCAGGAGAAGACTGTGTATCGCCACCACTCAACTGTTTAAACAGTATTTATCAGTATATTTCTCTCTTGATGACTTTAACATGTTGTCTGTTATATTGTAAATCTAGATATCCTTTGAGTTTTCTGGTCCAATTTTAAGTTCTACTTTATTATAGGTCTTGATTCAGAAGGTTCAATAAAAACGTAGGGTGTTCTGTATTCTGTGGTCTCTCCGTTATTGGCAGTCCCAACAGCACAGTTCCCATACTACAGTGATCCTGCTGCAATGTACTGTTGCTTGTAAACTGACTCCTGCATCTTCTGGCAGTCACAGGGTGTTTAATCTAATGTAATACCATCTAAAGAAGGAACATATTCATGTCAGGTTAATCTAAAAGACTTTAGAGATTATGGCTCTCATGTCACAGTCCTTGATGCGCATGTGTTGGTGTCTTATTTTATTTCTTATCTCCAGTCAACAGGATTTGTGGGGGTCCACAGAGCCCTCTGTTCGATCACAGGCTCCGAATCTATGTGATCGCTGGCCGCTCGCTTTATTTGGGGGCATGCCGCTAGTGTTTTTTTATGGCATTCTGCAGGCTTTACACAGCTATTGGGAGGGAGGGCCAAGGACATCATCAGAAGACTTCTCCCCAGGGCCGTCGCATCAGCAAGTAAATCCTGGCTTACTCGGTGCAGCGAACAGGGAGAAACAGAGGGAGGGTCTCCAAATAGCAGGGCTGTCCCACTGTAATCGGGACAGTTGGTAGGTATGGATAGCATTGCGGTAAATAGAAAATTAATGGTTTTATCTTTCTGTCCTCTTAAAGATAAACTTAATTGTAGGTATTACTTATACTTGCCTACTTGCTGGGGCAGCCTGCTCAGTGAGTCAGGTGGGGAGGTTGCTGCTGGGAGCGGAAAAGGGCCAGGGTAGGGGCGAAGCCACGGGAGGGATACTTTCTTGTGGGCACAGCCAGATCAATCACATCATTTATCCACTCCACCACCATGTACTGACTGTATTTCAGGCATTGCACTGCAGTTGGTGGGGCTAAAATGATGCAATTTGCATAATTTGACCCACGGACCTTTGCAGGGGGGGGGGGGGGGGGGGCAGGATTCAGACAGCTCTCTGGGGAGCCAGGAGGGGAACCAGGTTTCCAGGACATCCCTGGTATTACTTATTTACTGATATATTTAATTGAGGCCTCATTTAAAGTTAGGAGAATAACATTTAAAAATATTAGTACCTTCGAAAAACTGTTTCACTTTATAGTGATGGAAAATTTAAGACAAATTTTGAGTCTTCCTTCAAGGCCTGTGTAAAAACAAAGCTGTCCAGGATTTTACATGCAAAAGAGGCAATGGACCTGGTTCAAAGGTGGACGCAAAAGTGTCTGTTGGCGGATGTTGCCTTCGACATGCAAAAGCCAATACAAAGTCTTTTCCTTTATGTACATCACTGCCTCTGAAACTGCTGAGACCCTCACTGTAAGCATCCAGACAGGAGTAATAGCATCCGTAGGGCCCGAATCAGACCTGATCACTGTGAATCTTCGGAGCCCAGTGATCAGGTAGATGCCGCCCCACACTTACAAATTCCGACCCATGTGCATGGCTGCGATTCGTTCCCAGCTGTGCACATGAGGGGAAAACCATTCGCAATCACTCACCATCTAATGGTTTTCCCGATGTTCGCAG
This sequence comes from Crinia signifera, assembly GCF_055691185.1. Classification (NCBI taxonomy): domain Eukaryota; kingdom Metazoa; phylum Chordata; class Amphibia; order Anura; family Myobatrachidae; genus Crinia; species Crinia signifera. The sequence continues at coordinate 185,513,157 of NC_139220.1, forward strand.
CACTGAGTAAGCCAGGACTTACTAAGCACTACAATGGCTGTGGGGAGGCGGCTGATTCTGTTAGCAGCCCTCCCTCCAGTCCCAATGGCTGGGGAATGCCTGCCTTTTCTGGGATACTCCCAAATGGCCGCAGGGTGCCATCACTGACTGCCTTCACATGAATCAGTTGCCTACCCTTCTGGCCCCCCCAAAAGGTGGGCAACCTTCCCGGATACCAGTGGCACCACACACACACACACACGAATCTCCCTGGTCGCAGCAGTAAATTACGTGGCTTTTTGGGGGAGGGGCATTGCTAAAGATGCAAATCCTGTTATTTAGCCCCCTCCTCTAAGACCAGCAGATTTCGGGATTCGCCATACTGGGGGTGGGGCTTGATGACATCTTCATCAGGCACCGCCCCCCAAAGGTCTGCTGAAAATTTCCTCTTCGGGCTTCTCCTGGAGAGGAGACTTTAGAAGTAGGCAACCTTGTGCTCACTACATTTTTACTACACTTCGACTGTATCTGCATGCACCTGAAAACAGAGCGTGACTCTTAGACATAGATGCAGCCGGGACACATGCACGGTGTGACTGAAATTAATGCACAGTAGCAAAATATCCCCGGGCGCCGGGGGTCTGCGGGGCTATCGATGCTCTGCACTGCCCTGCTGCCTTACCCCGCTGGTGCTGGTGCTGCTTGCCGTTGCCACCACCGGGTGTGTGGCCGTGATCCGCACATCTACTAGTCTGCGCTTCGGTCCCGGCTCTCATCTTGGCTGGCTCCTGCAGTGCTAATGACACAAAATGTCTGCCCCATTAACAGCAGACACTTGGGGCAGACATTTTGTACAGTATGAGTTATTTTTGTCATTAGCACTGCAGGAGCCAGCCAGGAGAAGAACCGGGACCACAGACTAGTAGATGCTGCCGAAATTTATGGCAGCCCATATGCATAGATTGTTCAGAATATTTTTTTGGTGTATGTGTGTGGCTCCTACCTCAATGGGACAGATTCAGTTACCAGCTGTGTTTACTACACAGGTACAGCTCAAGGTTTAATTGCACAGAGCTATGCAATATATAGCTCAGGCTTTTCCCCACATAAATCCACGGATAATGTGTGGTAACCCATAGATTCTGCATTATATTCCAAAGGATTTACAGTATCTGCTGCTGTGAGGAAAAGTGCTCCCTCTGGGGTTCAATATGTGGCATAGCAAGCCTTTAAAGCAAGAAAGTGCTAAAACAACTGGCATAAATGTGGATGAGATTTCACAAATTAAAAAATGACACACAAAAGAAAATAAAGAAATTAACATGGTGCATTAAATTGTTGCAATATATTCACCCGCCAATCTTTTTGCAAATATCATACCACAGTCACTGAGTCCCAGTATTGATTCCCTTCAGGGGGTTGTAAGTCCAGGTTCCTCGGCAAGTGCTGGCGAGTTGGCATACCTCCTTAGAGATTAAATGGGCTGTATGGTGTCAGCAAGCTTTCAGTGTTTCTCTCTCTTCCTTAATGCCAGTATACAGTGTATATAATAGAGGGGGCTCCTGGACAATTTCTCTGCAGCGTAGTAGTAGGTACGTAGTTAGGCAAGACCACAGGACATCTGGTAGTAGGTAGCAATGAGCAGGTGGTAATTGCAGTTGGATATGACGCCTTTCCAACTATCGCGTTTTGAAGTAATGGTACATCTTATTTAAGGTGCTAGGTAAGGTCCAAGGTTGGGGTTTAACTACCATATTAATTACAAAGAGTATATACATGATATACAGTAATATTTTGTATGGAGAACATCCAGCTAAAACCATTATTTGGATAGACGCTCCATTATATACTGTTAATTATCTAACATCTAAAATATCTTAATCTGCAGTAATGACTCATTTACTTTGTTCGATTCAAACCTGAGAATGTGGAATGGAGCCTACAAAATATATATCAAGGTAGACATACATGTCTTCACTTTAAGAAGAAGCACCTAATTTTAAAAAGGTTAGATACGCCGTTCAACAAAATGTATCTAACCAGTACTTTTTTTCATGAGCGGCCAATGCTGCTTCCCTCAGTTGTGCATATTTGCCAGTCTGTAATCCAGGTTGTCTGAATAACACTGCTCCAAAGGCTGTGAGGGAAATGCCATCATTCTCTGTGACGCCAGCACAGGTGCAATTACATCCATTGTGCATCCACACATGGATGATATTGGGGAGACTGGTGGGCTAAGAGACGGGTCCCTGGTCACCCACCTGGCTACTGAACGAGCAGCATTGTAGGAGTCTGTAGACCACACCACATTTCCCAGACAACCTCAGCAGGCTGCACCCTTGGGCCCCGCATGCTTAGGCAGCTGCCTAATGAAAGTGCGATCCCTGAGTAGTGTCAATACAGAAGGTCATCCACATACTGGCTTTGTGTACTGGTGTTTATAAATGTCATTTTGCATTAATACCTTAAATGCACATGTACAGTATCCCTGTATAACCCAAGCTTTTCTATTGGACAATCTCCTTCTTTATTAGAAAAGGAGAATTGTCCAATATAAAAATTACTCGAACAGCCTGATTGAGATCTTATCATGGCTGCGAATTCGCACAGTGGGCGATTATCGATAGATTGTATGCGTACGGTTCACAGCGATGAACTCTTGCTACTTTTTCTGTTCGCTGGCTGTTCACAAGGTGATTGACAGGGAGTGGGCATGTGGTGGTGGGAACTTACTGTTTTTTTGTGAGTGGCAATAAAAAACGCCCCAAAAACACTCAGAAAAAGTGCCCAAAAAATCGCAAGCGTGCAATTTTGACATACAAATTCATGGCCACGCAATCAGGTCTGAATCAAGCCGCTGCTGATTGACTCTTTTGTCACACGGCGGCGACGGCGAGTGCTGGGCAGTGCAGGAGAAATCATTCGATGGTAACTAACCATCAAATGATTTCTCCTCTGTGCAGGCACTTGCAGATGAATGTATACCCATACACATCCAATCAAAGCACTGCAAAGGGATTCGGACGGTGAAGGGAGGTGGGGTGTTGTCCTGCTTGCTAGGCTCCGAATGCATGCAGCCTAGTGAGCAGGTCTGACACGGCCCCCAAGCTTGCTGTGGCTAATAGCAGGGCCAATGTAAGGCTTCACAGCACATTAGGAAAATCTTCAACGTACTGCTCCACAAGCCCATACTGTCAGAAATACACGCTTTTCCAGCCCCTCGAGTAACAACCTGCAGGTGACATCTTAGAAGTTCCACAGTTGTCACCTGCATTAAGTATAACAAAGATATATTCGTCATAGTGGTTCCAGATGGCTGACGGACAATGTCTAGTAGTGAGGCAGCAACACCACAGGTTAGACATGCATTAGTTAGACATGACAACACACTCCATATCCCAACAACCAACATTTGCTTTAAACCGACTTGTTCATACTTCACCATCCGAGTGAATTATAATAGAGTTAGAATAGAGTGCCGAGTGCAGCAAGGCAAGGGAATGTGGTACACTTATACGGTGTCCATATACACATATTGATTTTCCATGACGACATTTTACTTGTGTCATTACTTTTGTCACTGTCGGACTAATACATGTCTAACATTTGTCAATGTCTAACTAATGCATGTCTAACTTTTGGTGTTGACCTATTGACTGTCTAACTCAGGCATGTCCAAACTATGGCCCTCCAGCTGTTGTGAAACTACGAGTCCCATCATGCCTTACCAGAGTTTTGATATTAGGGAATGCTAAAACTATGGCAAGGCATGCTGGGATGTGTAGTTTCACAACAGATGGAGGGCCAGAGTTTGGACATGCCTGGTCTAACTAGACATTCTGGGGGACATTTACCAAAATGGATTCGTAGAAAAAAGGTGTATTCGTAGGGAGAAATACACCTTTTTTTTACAAATTTGTATTTTTGGGATTTACAATCCCGAAAATACAACAATTGTATTCCTAAAGATGGAACATTTGTATTTACAAATACGAATGTCTACACCATCGATAGAATACGACAGAAATCACCATTCAAAAGAATGGTGGTTCCTGATGTACTAAGCAGCCGTACTGATAATACGGCTGCTAAGTGGTGTGAAACACCCACGCAAATACGACAGGAAAATACACCTTGCTTTCCCTGTCGTATTTGCTTTAAGCCTGCATGGATCAGTCAGATCCGTGCAGGCTTCAGTGTAAAAAAATAGAAAAATTAAATAAATAAAAAAAAAAATCGGCGTGGGGTCCCCCCCACAGCCATAACCAGCACCAGGCTGAAGGAGCCGGGGCCGGTAATTAAAAATCAGGGAACCCGACAAATAGGGGTTCCCCGATTTTTAACAACCAGCCCCAGGCTCCAGGTCCGGGGCTGGTTCCCAAAATACGGGGGACAAAATGACTAGGGGTCCCCCGTATTTTATGAACCAGCCCCAGGCACAACCAGCCAGCAGGGTAATGTCACAGCCGGGGGACACTTATGATATAAGGTCCCGTGGCCAAAACATTAACCCCCTGACCGGTCAGCCTGGCCAGGGGCCCTGGGGGAGTGGGGACCCCCCAATGAAGGGGTCCCCCCCTCCAGGACTTACCTGACCAGGCTGAAGCCTGGTACTGTCCCCGATGCTCCTGGGCGGTGGGCATCGGGCTGATTATGGTGTAAAAAATAGATTAAACTATTGTTTTTTTACTGTGGCACTACAAGTGCCAGCAAGCTGGGACTTGGAGAACCACAAGTCCCAGCCTGCTGGGCATTAAAGGGCCCGCTGGCACTTGTAGTTCCACAGTTAAAAAAATAGTACACAAAACACACTGACACACATTTAAAATAAAACTTTAATACATACAAAGCCCACACATACTAATACTTACCTATATTCTTTCCGTAGATAGCCCTGGTCCTGTGTCGTCTTCTGGTCCTGTGTCGTCTTCTGCCTCCATGTCGACGTCGCTGTCCATGTCGGCGATGGCGTCCCCTTCCGGATCCGACGAAATCCATGTGGGAACCTATGGAAGGAAACCATACTCACCTGTCCCAGCGCGACGTAGTCCAGGTAAGGGTCTTGGCAAAAAAACAAACCGACACCCGAAACCAGCCCGGACAGCTGAGCCGCACGGTGTTTGTGTACATTGTGCGGCTCCGCCTCCCGAATGCCGCTATTGGCCGCCTTGCTGCCTAGCAGCTCCTGATTGGCCGCAAGGCGGCCAATAGCGGCATCCGGGAGGCGGAGCCGCACAATGTAAACAAACACCGTGCGGCTCCTGCTGTCTGGGCTGGTTTCGGGTGTCGGTTTGTTTTTTTGCCAAGACCCTTACCTGGACTACGTCGCCCTGGGACAGGTGAGTATGGTTTCCTTCCACAGCTTCCTCCATGGATTTCGTCGGATCCGGACGGGGACGCCATCGCCGACATGGACAGCGACGTCGACATGGAGGCAGAAGACGATACAGGACCAGAAGACGACACAGGACCAGGGCTACCTACGGAAAGAAGATAGGTAAGTATTAGTATGTGTGGGCTTTGTATGTATTAAAGTTTTATTTTAAATGTGTGTCAGTGTGTTTTGTGTACTATTTTTTTAACTGTGGAACTACAAGTGCCAGCGGGCCCTTTAATGCCCAGCAGGCTGGGACTTGTGGTTCTCCAAGTCCCAGCTTGCTGGCACTTGTAGTGCCACAGTAAAAAACAATAGTTTAATCAATTTTTTACACCATAATCAGCCTGATCCCCTTCGCCCAGGGGCATCGGGGACAGTACCAGGCTTCAGCCTGGTCAGGTAAGTCCTGGAGGGGGGGGACCCCTTCATTGGGGGGTCCCCACTCCCCCAGGGCCCCTGGCCAGGCTGACCGGTCAGGGGGTTAATGTTTTGGCCGCGGGACCTTATATCATAAGTGTCCCCCGGCTGTGACATTACCCTGCTGGCTGGTTGTGCCTGGGGCTGGTTCTTAAAATACGGAGGACCCCTAGTCATTTTGCCCCCCGTATTTTGGGAACCAGCCCCGGACCTGGAGCCTGGGGCTGGTTGTTAAAAATCGAGGAACCTCTATTTGTCGGGTTCCCTGATTTTTAATTACCGGCCCGGCTCTTTCAGCCTGGTGCTGGTTACAGCTGTGGGGGGGGCCCCATGCAGTTTTTTTATTTATTTATTTTTTTACACTCTGCAGCCTGCATGGATCTGACTGATCCGTGCAGACTGCCTGTACGAATTCGTATTAGCGGCCGTATATATGTGCCGCTAATACGAATGGTTATACCATCGGAGGGTTACAAAGCAGTCGTATCTGACTGCTTTGTAATTTCCCCTCCGGAACACGACTTTGCATACGACTGAAACAGTCGTATGCAGTCGTAGGGGAAATACCAATACGAAAAACTAGGTTTTTCATATTGGTAAATTTCCCCCTATCTGTGAGCGATACCATAACCGCTCATAGACCATCTTAATTTTGTGATAGGCAGACTCAGTAGCCTCATCCTAGATCCTAGTGCCTTAAGCAGTTGCCTAAATCTACCTAATTAGCATCTATGCACACCAGATTGCCTGCAGTTGCACCTAGGATCAAAGCTGGTGCTCAGACGCTTCCTGGCATTAGACTGCGCATCTAATATCGAAATCCCGGGATTGGGAACTCCAATCAATGGATTCAAAGCCCAGCAATTTTGGGGCCAAATCCTGGGATCCCGCCGATCCCGATCCCCGGATATGCCACCTTAACAGTATTGCCGTTTTATACACACAGAAATTCAACTTACATATGCCACACAGTAATGTCACTTTATACATAGCAATGGCCATTTCCACATAAATAATGTATTTGCCTCCTACTCACTGTCCCATGCCCCTCCATTAGCAGGGCTCAGCGGCTGGTTGACACAGGCGTGGGATGCTGTGGCTGATTCTACTCCATGTACATACTCTCCTGACTGCTCCCATAATGCCACAAAGACGTCCCCGGCGCCGGCATTATGGGACTCTGAAGCAGGAATGGACTTCATGGCTGTGCTCACAGTGAGTGATGAGAGTGCAACTGGCTAGAGCAGACAAGAGCTGTTAAGTGCCCTGCAAATTGCCGCTGCCCGCTGTCTACTTGACCAATACTGATTCGGTAGTATGTCTAATGGGTGATCCTGTGCATCCCCGGACTACCCCTTAGATTTGCCTGGCTAGCAGTAATTGCTGCATGCAGGACAGATTCGCCAGTAGGCTGATGGCACCCATATCTAGAGTATCTAATCCTATGTAATGTACACATATTAAACAACTGAAGACACATTTTATTGTTAGAATAAAAACGGCTTTTGTAAATATAACACACCTTGGTCACAGTCAGTGGCGTCACTTGGGGGTGTGCACGCCGCATGCGGGTATCACCCACCAAGGGAGGACACCAAAATGCCAGCTCTAGCTCAGTGACAGGAGCTGGGTGCTGGGAAGTACAGTCAGTTTTCAGGGGCAGCCGAATCACTGGGACCCCCCTTGTGACAGAAAACGCCTTTATACACACAGTAATGCTGCTTACATATGACACACAGTAATGCACTGTACATATACCACACAGTAATTTGGGATGCCAATCCCAGGGCATTTTGTCAATCCTGGGATTTGGGTATGATAGAAGATCAATCCTAGGATTCCCGGGATTCTGGGCATATACTTATTTGGTTCGGCCGGAAGCAGTGGTGCAGTGTGGTTCTTTGAGTGGCGCGGATCGGTGATGCAGTGGGGTACCGGGAGTGGTGGCTGATTGGCGGCCTTCGCATCGTGCTCAGAGCTGTACGCCAGGGACAGGAGCAGCCAGGCAACATATGAGCTGGTGCTCAGATGCTTCCCTGCATTAGACTGTGCATCTAATCACGAAATCCTGGGATTGGTAACTCCAATCCCAATTCAAATCCCAGCAATTTTCATGACAAATCCCCGGAACCCGCCGACAGAAAATGGGACTGTGGCACAAAGCCAAACCCAATTACCATGGAAAGCACCTCTATTCTGCAACACTGTGCTGAGTGTCACAGGGGTATGTGATGCCCCCGTTCACAGTTGCAACTACTGCAGATTAGTCATCTTGATTATTTCATCATACAGATCAATCTTGTATTCTACATAAAAGTTTGGCATACAAAGTCTGATGCACATGATTTCAAATCAGAGAAGAAAAAGCTTTCTTTGCCCTGACGGTGCTGTCATAATTGTTTATATATGAGTTACTTTAAATGATGCCAAAAATTAGCCTTAGGGATGGCCATCGTTGGGGTCGCCATCGATGGCGATAGTGCAAACAGACATTCATGGCAGCATAATATCTAATGCAGTGGTCAGGGAACTCGGTCCTCATTACCCCACGCAGTGCATGTTTTGCAGGGCTCCTCACAGAATCACAAGTGAAATAATTAACTCCACCTGCGGACCTTATGAAATGTGTCTGTGAGTAATTAGTACACCTGTGCACCCTCTGGATCACCAGCAAAACATGCACTGTGTGGGGTAATGGGGACCGAGTTCCCTGACCACTGATCTAATGGATGACCATTGATGTTTTTGACTATCAATGGTCAGCTATTTGATTTGACTAGCTGGCCCATGGGCCAATCAGAACCTCTGGGTCTGGCTGCATGGTTGTCAGGGGAAGAGCTATGCTCCGTGTCTCTGAACCTTTGGGAGAATAAAACAAAATTTGGTTATGGTGTGCCATCAATGCAGGAGAACCATCTGGTTCTCCCCCATCCATGGCAAAACTATTCTACTGTCGACCATAAATCATCGATGATTATGATTCATCAAAGACAATACCTAGTTAGTCTTACGAAGTTTAGTATATGTCAGACTAATGTTGGAAAATAAACCAATGGTTACAGATTATTTGTTCTATATTACAAACTGTAATAGATGTTCTCTAAAAATACATAGCACTTGTATAGATATATATATCTCACCTTGTTCATATCAAAGGTACGGAACATTTGCTCTATGTAGCTATTGGCGTCTCCACTTAGTCCTCGCAAGCCAAAGAATTGCTTAAACTCATGTAAGGTGAGCTGACCAGATGGACACTCGGTCATGAATTTCTTGTACCAGTGGTGGAGCTCTACTGCCTGTAGGTCATCCACTGTAGAGCTGCTGGTATTGCCCATTATAAGTGCTGGACCCAAAAATAAATTAGTATTTCCTTGGGCTTGGAAGTGTTCAGAATTATTGAGTGGTCTTCTCCAGTCCTGCAGGAGAAGATTGTGTATCGCCACCACTCAACTGTTTAAACAGTATTTATCAGTATATTCCTATCTTGATGACTTTAACAGGTTCACTATTATATTGTAAATCCAGATATCCTTTGAGTTTTATGGTCCAATTTGAAGTTCTACTTTATTATAACCAGGTCTTGATTCAGTAGGTTCAATAAAAATGTTGGGTGTTCTGTATTCTGTGGTCTCTCCGTTATTGGCAGTCCCAACAGCACAGTTCCCCTACTACAGAGACTCTGCTGCAATGTACTGTTGCTTTTAAACTGACCCCTGCATCTCTTCTGGCAGTCACAGGGTGTTTAATCTAAATTAATACCATCTAAAGAAGGAACATATTCATGTCAGGTTAATCTAAAAGACTTTAGAGATTATGGCTCTCATGTCAGAGTCCTTGATGTGCATGTGTTGGTGTCTTATTGTATTTCTTATCTCCACAAAAAAACAGTGTTCCATAACAGTATTAACTAGGTTCTCTATGTGGTTATATCATTTAATCAACAGATGTGTGCGCTTTAGAAAGAGATAAATACATTTTTGGGTTAAGGCACACATGGTCTGATTGCAATTATTATGTTGTGGACATTAGTGTAATGCTTGATTGAACAGGGAAGTCTTGAGTTCAATTTTGAAGGAATCTAGACTGGAGGCCTATTGAACTGTGCAATAGAGTTAATCTGAAAGCTCGGCCACCAGATGAGTTCAGGTAGATTCTGGGTACAGACAGTGGTGAGAGCTGCTCAATCAAACCAGTAATGCCTCCCAGATTCTGGGTACAGTTAATAGTCCATTAGCTGCAGATCACAGTAATCAAGTGACACAGTAAAAGGGTGTACCCACGGGCTCAGAGATTTTGACTCAGCAATTTGGCTTATTCATAATCAAGAGCTGTCAGAGATAGCCGACTGCCATCGCCAGTCGGTTTGTACAGCATCTAGTCAAAATTTGCTTGCCTGGGCAATAGGGACACAGTGAAGCCGCGTATCCCGATCACCCACAGTGTAGCACAGAGGGCATTGCAGTAGTCTACAAATGCATATATGACTTCAGGCATATCCTATGAGTGAATGAAGTGCTTGTTTCTAGCAACAGTATGTCTCCCAGGTGAAAAAATTAGGATTTGATTATGTCTGATACCTTATGTTTAAATGTCAAGCAACTATCCTGGACAACACAAAGATTCCTCACCTGTTCAATATTTCAGTTCTGAACCTCGAAGCATAAGTGGTATTGGTAGGCCATGCTGCAGTCTTGTACTTTGACAAGGGTTGCCACCTCTCCCGAATTTCTGGGATTCTCACGGTTTTGTTTGCAACCTTCCAGGGGGCTTTTTCAATCACCCGGATTCTGGGATTCTCCCAGGTGACTGGAAATGCCTCTCTCTGTGGCGCTGTTGCTGCCCGACTTGCATCGGCGGCCTCCAGCCTATAGAGGGCCCCAGGCACATTCTGGCCACCATCTTGGAGGAGAGACACTAGAGGTACGGACGGACACAAGGTGCATGCAGCTCGCTCCGCTGTGAGTTGGAGGCCACCACTGGAAACAGAGGAGAGGAGTGCAGCTCACTGGCCAACGAGCATCTAAGTCCCCCTCCCCAGTGGGAATGTGACTGCCTATCCCCCTCCACATGATGTGAGTAGTGACTGATCCCTGTCCATTGGAGTTGGTTAACTCTTCTTAAATGGGTTTAAATAAAGTAGCTGTGCATTAAGTTGTGAGGCATTATGTGTAATTATGTGTAATGGGCATTATGGTGGGCAGCATTATGTGTAATGGCCATTTTTTTGTCTGATTGCGGGTCACTATCATAGCTCCGCCCTATTACCGAATTAGACTCTGCCCACTAGCTTGTTGTTGAGGGGGTTGGGGGGGATCTCCAGGAATCTATGATGCATGAGGTGGCAACCATAACTGTGACTGATGAGAAGGATCTGTTTTACAAGGGTTCAGTTGCCTGTTCTATTGTGTCTCCCCTGCTTGTTTAATAGGGGAGGAAAGAGGGACCTGTATGTACCAGCCATATGACCATCGAGTAAAACAAGGTGTATGTGGTTTGGTAATATTACCTGAGGTTTGACTAATCTCTGAATATAGTTATCTTGAGCGCTATCCATCTTATTCACAAACCATCCTCAAAGGGTTCAGTTGCAGCCAACTATCACTCATGGATCTCAGCTAGATAGCAATTTAGGGTTGTTACTGGGTTCTCAGTAACTGGAGTAAAGAACTCAGACAGTTCTGTATCATCTTCATGCCAGTGATAGACCAGGCCATGGCTATTTCAGCCAGTGGTAGCATGTATAATGCAAAAAAAAAGCATGGGAGATAGTAAAGGACCGTGTGGGAAAACATATGGCAGAGGCACTGTTGATGACAAGTATACTCCAGAGGAAAGACTCTCTGACCTGCAAGTGAGAAATTATTTGAACCAGTTTAGGACTGTGCCATCCAGTTCAAAGAAATTATTCAGTTGCTCAATTAGACTCCCATGGTGAGCTGTGTTAAATGCTGCAGAGAGATCTTGAAGGTTTAGGATTGAACAGTAAACCCTGTATCTGTATCTAGAAAATCATACAGCACACATACCAGGACTGTTACTCATTACTATGGAGGTTATTCTGGTTGGTGCGTAAATTTCCGAATTATTTCGGAGCGGACCGCACGCCACGCTGTGCGGACATCATACGAAGAAACGCCCACCAGTCCTCCGCATTCGGATGGACTCACACTTTAAGAAGAGGACGTGTTTACGGACGACATCCAAACCTTGCGTGTGCGGTGGACACACACATATTCTGCACGGTCTTACAGCATCTGCACGGTCTTACAGCATCAGAACGGACGGGAACCTGCCCGTACGCACCGATGCGGTGTATTAACGCAAAACTCACGACTATTATCTGAACTCATAAATCGGTCACATGACACACTTATGCAATTAGGCATAATAAATAAATAAAAATTTCCCTAACTGTAATAAATATTTCATTTGATCCCCAAATGTGTGCTGTTATTGGTGAATGTAAAAGTGACATGGATATTTATATTAGTGATAGCAAGTTCTGTCCATTGCTTGCAGTGTAAATGTGTGTAAAAAATGCTGCCGTGCTTTCAGCATAGATTTGTGTGTTTTGTAATGGTACATTTAAGCTGCAATGGTTCCAATTGAAGCAATGACAAGAGTGTAATTAATGAGTAGAGGAGTGGATTGTATTGTGTTCAGCTGACATTGGTTCAGGTGCGGGCGTACTAATTGGGTGTTCCGAATGCCTAGCGCATGACCGAGTGGTGTCCGCAAAGCAATACTTGCTTATGGAGACCGCATATTTTCTGCCTTTTGGTTCGTTTGCAGTCGGTGTTCAGTCCGAATGCACGCCTACCAGAATTAGTGCACTCCCTCGTGTACGCCTATGTTTACGCCCAGTTTAGCCCACTTTGAAACTACGCCCCTGTGTACTTTCGAATGATGCCCATATTATGCCCATATTTCCCGAGTGAATGCGGTGCAGTTTTCTGTACGGTATTAGTGAGAACGAGTACGGAGACCGTGCGTGGCACATGTGCATAGCGTTGCCCACGCATGCGCAGACGGCAAAAAAACGCCATCCGAAAGAATTCGGAAAATTACGCATCGACCAGAATAAGTCCCTATATCTTCTCCTGAATCCATACTGGAATGGATTATAGATATCATGGGAGTTTTAGTTCAACATAACCACTTTCTTGATTACCTTTTCTACAAAAGAATGCTTTGCAACTAGTCTATAGTTGGTCATGCAATCGGGGTCTAAATTAGGCTTTTTAAGAAGTGACCTAACAGTTGTTTCCTTTAGTTGTTCAGATTGGACTATCTTTGCAAATACAGAGCCAATTATGTCCAAAAAACCTATTAGCTGCTTTAGTTGAGGCAAGGTCCAGATCACAGGTAGTGAGATGCAATCTTTGGGTGATTTCAGCTTTGTATTTTACATTTATTGGTTTAAAGCTGTTCCACAAAGAGAAGTAGTTACATTGGCATGCTTTGGAGATTCTTTGGTGTCCTTTGGTGGCACTGTTGGGATTCCAGCCCAGGTTGAGGATACGTTGGGGGCCATTTATTATTTATTGCAATGTATATTACCGCCCAGGATGGCATTGTAAAAATCGATCCCAATGGTGGGATGTATTATGCCCCACTCACAGGGACAGGGCTCCGCTCTCTCACACACAGCACCAACCCCTACCCTGGCAGCTCTCTCCCATATAGCACCCCCCCTCCCCCGGCAGTTCTCTCACACATAGCACCACCCCCCACCCCCACCCTGGCAGCTCTCTCACATACAGCACCAACCCCCACCCAGGCAGCTCTCTCACATACAGCACCACCCCCCACACCTCTCTCACACACAGCACCACTCCCCACACCTCTCTCACACACAGCACCCCCACCCTCTGGCAGCTCTCTCACACACAGCACCAAACCCCACCCTGGCAGCTCTCTCACACAGCACCGCACCAAACCCAACCCTCCTCCCCTCTGACAGTTCTCACACGCACCAACCTTATCAGCTGCAGGGTCTTTTCTCCTGGTAAGGGTGGGATGAGGAAGCACGAGTGTTAAGGACGCGCCTGCCACTTTGCTTTATCCTGTTCCGTAGTGGCTGCAGTGCCTGATCTTTCCCCTGCTGGTTCATTTTGGATTTGGGCATAACCCCGCAGCCACTGAGATCGCTGTCCACACAGGGGGGAGAACGGCCGGCCCAGTTCTATGTGTTATGGGGCGACTGGCCCAGTTTTATGTGTCATGGGCTGGGCGGACGACCGAAAAATAGCCTGGTTTCCTGCAAGGGCCAGGCCACCCCTGAATTCAGATTTGCAGTGATTTGCCACAGTTTTAGAATTCAATAATAGCAAAATTGTGACAGGTCATACTGGGATATGTAGTCTCACAACATCTGGAGAGCCGCGGTGTAGACCAGACCTGTTATAGAGTGTGCATCTCAGTCCTCAGAACCCCCACACAGTGCACGTTTTCCATGTCTCCACACAGAATCACAAGTTAAATAATTTGCTCCATCTGTGGATCTTTTAAAATGTGTCAGTGAGTAATGAGTGCACCTGTGCACATGCTGGTTGACCTAGAAAACATGAACTGTGTGGGACTGTCTTAAGGACTGAGGTTGAGAATCACTGGTTTAGAACTACAAGTCTTAGCATGGTAGTACATCTTATACTAATGTGGTCACAGCTGAGATCCCGGACTCATCGGATATGTGAAAATATAATGAGGTAGTCATCTGATAATCGACTGAAGCCCACTGGCAACCATGCAAATCTCTGTATCTGCTTCAGTAATCAACCACTTGAGTAAAGCTGTCCATACACCTAAAAATTTATTGTCAAATCTGGCTGGTAGAAACTAAAATTTGGTAACATATGGGAGCTAATGACAATTTACTATTTGCTCAGGAATGACGGAAAACTGAGATTTATTTTCCCAACCAGCCAGATTGAACAATAAACATGACATGTGTAACGTCATCTGTGCCATATTTGCCTGCCTATTCTCACGGGTTGGACCGGAGGTTCCTGAAAATTGGGTGGCACTAATGGCCCCCTGGGAAAGTGATTGGGAATAGAAAAAAAGAGGGGGAAAGAAGTTATGGCGGATGCACTCCTAACAGACCATCAAAAAAAATTTACATTGAAATTCATTTATTTCTAAAAGTGGTGGGGGCTCCATTTATCTTTATTGTGCATGAGTTGGATAAGGAGACACCCACACGGTAGCTAAATAAGGGGTTAAAATTACATTGACATACATACAAATAGTGGAAATACAGAAATAAATTATGTGAAATAAAGATTTAAAATGTAGGTAGAGGTGACTGACAGTAGTGGTGCTTGGTGTATATGGGAGGGAATTTCCAACCAGGATATTGGAACCCGTTAATGGATTCAAATGAGTGATTTTATTATCACTCCCCTCTTACACTTTTAGTTATTGCCTTGATTGGCTTGTATCATGTATTGGGGGAGGTTAATCTTCACAGTGAACCATTAAGGCTGAAATAGAAACATTTAATTCAACTCAATTTGTAACTATTTTTCAGATTTGGCTGTATGCCCAGACATGCTGGGGGAGAATGTCAATGTTTGAGTGTCTCCAGTCAATGAACCAAAGAGCAATGGTGACCTCTGCTGGATGTATTAATTAATGGCAGTATTTATACTCTATTTCAACCTGGGTTTTATTACACAGGTTCTAATTGGTATATTAAAGCCTTCAATGTGGAGAAAAAATATCCTGGATTCATTTAATACATAAACAGACAATACATTTCCTACACCAACATACTGACAGTCTACTATCTACTCTACAATGGACAGGACACATGTTTCGCTGGATGTGCTTCTTCAAGGTCAGCTTAAAGAAGCACATCCAGCGAAACATGTGTCACCAGTTGAGGTTTAAGATTGGTCCTGTCATATCAACATCCTTCAGGACCGATCCCTCCAGCAACACCCCGGACAATCATTCATATCGGACTGTAATTCATCAGGACTCACTTCTACGGATCAGTGCAGGTTATTATTTTGGTCCCCCTCACCACTTGGTCCTACCAACACTTGCCCTTTTCATTTGCCCCATTTATCAAGTTGATATGTTTTTATTGATATAATATTTTAATTGTGTAATAAATTGTTATAATTTAAAGTGCCCTTTACTGCCAGCGCTGCTTAAACCACCTTTTTTCTTTGCACATTTTAAGGGTTTGACCTTCCCCTTACATAAGCAGTCGCTTTAGGAAAACAGCTTGGGTATTAGCGCTCAATTTTTCAACCTAGGTTGAATCTCCCTTTGCAGGTCTTCCAGATTTGCCTTCAGCCTAGCTGACCACTCATACCCCTTTTAGACATACTACCCGGGAAATACCCTGCATTTTGACTGCTGGGTCATTTTCCCGGAGCAGCCTGCACCCTTTCACACTTACAGCAGCAAATTACAGGATCAAGCAGTTCTACCCAGTAATTTGCTGAAAAACCTGGGTTTTTCTTATGTCTGAAAGGGTCAACCTGGGTCTTAAATCCCGGGTCCTCAACCCAGGTAAAAAGAAGGGTTGGAGACCTGGGTTTTAACACCCGGGTTGACCCTTTCAGACATGCCAAAATCCCGGGTTGATGTGCAAAAACCTGGGATTTTGCTGTATGTCTGAAAGGGGTATCATAGAGTGCAGTGAGCAGGCTGGGTGGCCAATGATGCAATTTGCACGGAATTGTTATAGCTAAGGCTATACTGTACAAAGCCACTATTTTCTGTATTGCACAGAAGAGGATGGTACTGTGTTGATGCTGTCATGAAACCACACCCCCATAAACAGCCTGTTCCATTGCATTTTGCAACTCCCTGCCCACTATACCAGGCCACATTTCGCATCTTCAGTTGCGGGTATGGATCATTGGATATACAGAAACTAGGTCGACATAACTAAGTCGACATTTATCAAGGTCGACATGTCTGAAGGTTGACATGACTGTATGTCGACAGGGTCATTAGGTCGCCAATCATTCGGTTGACACGGGGAAGGTCGACAGTCAGAAGGTCGGCATGGGGTTTTTCACTTTCTTTGTCCCAAATGTCGACACAATCGAAATGGCCATTGAAACATAGGACCGCGTCCCCTCGCTCACGATGCTTCGGGCACGGTGTCTCGCTACACTTGGCACACTATTTTATTCTCTCACCACACCCTAGTGGATGGTAGGGCATCAAATACAGCCTGTCGGCTACAAAAAAAAGTGAAAAACCCCTAATGACCTAATGACCCTGTCGATCTAACCCAGGAGTAGCCAACTCCAGTCCTTCAAGAGCTACCAACAGTTAACATTTTCCAGGTCTCCTCTCAGAATCACAAGTTAAGTAATTATCTCGACATGTGGATCTTTTGTCAGTGAGTAAAGAGTGCACCTGCTAGGTGGTCTGGAAAACATGAACTATACTAGCTCTCGAGGACCGGAGTTGGCTACCACTGATCTAACCCATGTTGACTTTCCTCCATGTTGACCTTCAGTCATGTTGACCTGATGCTTGTAGACCTAGTGACCGTATCCCTCAGTTGCTGCCTACCTATGAATAGTTTATTAGTGTATACCAAGGGTGATTGTAAATATGAGGTTGTTCTTGTATAAAATTTTAAAAATATAATTGTAGAAACACTTTCCGGTATTGTGATTTATGTAGGGTACTTGTGTATTTTGGCGGGTCCCATTGCATCGCATACCATAAGGCATGCGATGGTATGCGATGCGACGCGATATCGCGCCATACTGTACAATGTCATACAATTTTTAAATTGTATGACATTGTACATGGCATACAATGCCACACAATGCGATTAAACATTGTATAGGCACCCTAATGGGTGCTTACAATGTGAAATGCACCCCCACGCCACCCCCCCCCACTATAAACGTGAACCCGAAGCGTGGCAAGCGCATCGAGCCCGCGAGGGGCGGCGGTACGCGTCCTCCGACCTTTTCATACCCCCACTATCCACGTCGGCATGGAGTTGAGAATAGCAAGTGTGGCGAGCGGACGCGGATACCTGTGAAGCCCGCGAGGGGACTCCAATACCTGTGAAGGTATCCGCGTCCGCTCGCTGCGCTCGCCACACTTGCTATTCTCAACTCCACGCCGACGTGGATAGTGGGGGTATGAAAAGGTCGGAGGACGCGTACCGCCGCCGCTCACCACGCTTTGGGTTCACGTTTATAGTGGGGGGGGGTGGCGTGGGGGTGCATTTCACATTGTAAGCACCCATTAGGGTGCTTAAAAGTACCCTTTATGGTGCTTATACGATCTTTCATCGCATAGGGGGCAAACATCGCGTCGCATCGCATGCCATGCGATGCAAACATTGCGCGATGCACATTGGGGGCGCCGCTATAATACAAAAGTACCTTATGTAGTAACCCAGTTCATGAACACTTCAAATATGTGACTTCACACAATTTCCAGCATGAGCAGGATCGTTTTATGTCTGAAAGGATCAACCCGGGTTAAAAATCTCGGGACTTCGACTTTAAAAAATTACCAGGGTTTTTACCGGGTCCAACACAGGAAACCGGCTGTCTGAAAGAGTGTGACCCGGGTTTTTCAAGCTGGGATGCAGTAAATAGTGGTGATTGGAGATGCTGGTGAGGCACTAGCATCAGAGGTCATCAAGGGACTGCCAAAGAGACAGCATGGCACACTGGAAATCGAAAAACGGAGAGATGCTGGCAGTTAGACAACAGTTGACAAACAGACAAATGCAGGAAGGAGGTGTTATTTACATCCTCCTGCATTTGCACTGGATCGATTGCATATACAATCCATGCTGAAGCAGGCCCATTGTCTGCTTCTGAAAACATCAATTTAGTACGCAGGGAATCAGGCCCACTTCGCTAATTTGCAATTATCTTACAACATAATCACCATTCTTGAAGCACCCATTTTACCCCACAGGCACACTTGCGTGCAACTCTTCATGGGTCCTCTGTTGTGTCATCTTTTTATCATCCTCAAGACTATGATACATACCTCCCCACACCCGATTGGGTACTTGTTTACTAGCACGGCGCCAACGATTTTCATCTTATGCCATCGTTTCGATGGCATCAGACCCGATTTTTTAATTGTACAGGCACCCTGATGGGTGATTACTGTTAAATGCACCCCCATTGTTAACGCCATCCCCACTATGAACGCCAACCCGAAGCGAGGTGAGCATAGCGAGCCCGCGAGGGGCGGCAGTACGCGTCCTCCGACCTTTTCATACCCCCACTATCCACGTCGGTGTGGAGTTGATATTGTATAGTGTGGTGAGCGCAGCAAGCCACTGAGCCCAGAAGCTTGGCGAGCGGACGCGGAATACATGTGAAGTAATCCGTGTCCCCACACTATATAAAATCAACTCCACGCCGACGTGGATAGTGGGGGTATGAAAAGGCCGGAGGACGCGTACCGCCGCCACTCGCCGCACTTTGGGTTGGCGTTGATAGTGGGGGTGGCGTTAACAATGGGGGTGCATTTAACATAGTAATCACCCATCAGGGTGCCTGTACAATTAAAAATCGCATCGCATGCCATTTTAATGGCATGCGATGCGATATTAAAATTGTACAGTGCGGGTGTTAAAACCTGAAAATCGGGTCCCATTGCATACCTTAATTAGTGGTATGTGATGGCATACGATGGGCGCCGTGCTAGGAAACAAGTACCCCCGATTGCACTCCAACGCATTGGACCGAGAAATTGGGTGAAAAGTGTCAAATCCAATGTGTTTCACCTCCGATTACGGTCCGATGCGTGGTTCCTTTCGGATCAAACCGTAGATAGCAAGGACTGCCATTAAGATTTAGTGGATCCGGCAGCCCTTGCTAATAACTGTTGGAAATTCGGAATTCCCACTGTTGCCTCGCTCTGCCACACATATCACATGTCCTTGCAAGTATAAGCAGGACCTGCAGCGTTCTATCTCTGTGCTGCAGCGTTCTTACATGCATTGTCCATCTCAGAGCATCTACCATTAAATACCAACAGACCTGTCCTTGCCTACCTCTTTAAAGTTTATATGGGAATAACTGCACGCATCCTTCCTAATCTGGGATGTCATTGGATTTATATATAAAACACACCCCTGTACGTTATTGGCACATACTCATCCTAACATATGATTGGTTCTCTTTTTCTTACTGTGCTGTTGGAATGTCACTGTATTAGCGACGTCCGTGTCCTCTGATTGGAGGCGCATGTGACAACGGGGCGGGCCTCTCAGTCTGCCGTTTCGACTGGCGGCCTGCTATCACATGCTTCGTCCACTTGTCTGTGGACGGCGTCGCTGATTGGTGGAAACTGTGCAAGGACAGGACGGGTTCTGTGTTAGTCCGGAAGTACTCTGCTGCTGCTGATGTGGCTGGAGGCGGAGCAGTAAACAAGAAGAGGCACGGAGAGACACCGATCAAGGCTGGAGTGATATTATTGTTATTACCTGTAATATATAAAGGCGGACGGAGACGGCGACGCGTTCTGTTGTCCGGAGGAAGGTAAAGATGGGAATGTGGCTGTCACATATGATTAGATGTGATTAATGCTGAGCTCTGAGGTGGTGTTATCCATTCTCACCCTGGAGGTTATAGTCAGGAGCCTCTAACCATACATGGCACAACCATGACAGTATACAGTATATCTTTTTTGTATCTATTACTGGAAGTTAAGCACTGACTTGTTTCCCTTACTCGCCAAAACATAATGGCATTGCCACTCCACTTAACCAAATCTATAGCAGTGCCACTACTGTCACTTCTACTAACCAAACCGAAAACGCCACTGCCATACTGTTACCACAAACTCCCCACCAAACCCAAAACATGCACTGCCACTCCTGTTACCTCGCCCACATCAAAACATCATGGCACTGCCACCCTTACTTTTGCAAAAGGTTGTGGTGATATCACTGTTCTCTTCAATGCCCTTTTTAGTAAAATTAAGCTAAAAAGCTCCCTTTTTAGGCACTCAAACTGGACTTTTCCTGTTGCGCCAGTTAGTTTAGTAGTGTTTAGCTTCTTTACGCGGATGAACCTGGCACTAATTAGATCAAATAATTTCACTCCACAATTTCCTGTCACGTTAGACAGGAGATTGCGCAGCGAAAACAATTAAATGACCCAAATATGTCCATTGTCTAGCATTTATTACCAATTATCTATCGTCATACATTACCAGGTTTCTCTTTAGATGATTTGTATTGTGATGCTCCATGAATGGGAAGCAGTCAAAGTCTTGGCAGTTGGGATCCCGACAGTCATTAAACTTGCAAAGAGATTCCAATGGACAGAGTTCCGACAGATCCCACTAGTCAGTAGAGGGCTTAGGTTGTGGGGGAGGTTATCATTACGCTGTGGGAGGGAACCATTAGTCTGTAGGATGAGTGGGTGTGGATTAATGGTAGGTTTTAAATACTTACCCGGATGTGGCTAGATTATGCTGTTGGTTTTCTGTCGTGAGCCCAACTGCTGGAATATCGTGCTTAACCAAAATGAATACTTGTCAATGATGGTTTCTCACCCGTGTTGCCTTCATTACCCCAGGACGCTGTAGCGCTTCCATTTCACCTCCATAACACGTAAATATGGCAATGCCTACCCTGTTACCGTAACTACCTCAGAGCAGGCTCTGACACTGCCCATTCCTTTCTTTACTCCATGATATGTTCCTCCCTCCCCATAATCCTCTCTATTTCCTTAGCTCTGTTAGCCAATTTCATGACACTGCCCATCCTACTACATGTGTGCCCCGATACCTGGTGCTGCCCTCACTCTGATAGATATAGTGCTGTCAACCCATTACCTACTAGCATAATGTTGCTATCCCGGTTTCTTCCAGTTAACCCAGAACTTGATAATTACTCCATGTGATTTTCATTACTGTAGACATTGCACCTTTCTGTGTGTTCTCAACCATTAATCATGGAACATGTGCGGAGTTTGTATATTCTCACCGTACTTGCGTGGGTTTCCTCCGGGCACTCCGGTTTCCTCCCACAATACAAAAATATACAGGTAGGTTAATTTTGCTCCCAACAAAACTAACCCTAGAATGTCTGTGTGTGCGTGTACATGTGGTAGGGAATATAGACTGTAAGCTCCACTGGGGCAGGGACTGATGTGAATGTTCAAATATTCCCTGTACAGCGCTGCGGAATATGTGTGCGCTATATAGGAAACTGTTAATAAATAAATGTCTAATCAGATGTCATGGGCGGGATGAAATGAAAACAGAAATCAGTGGCCATGCAGGATGTCCGACATACTTGGCATGGGGCATTCTGCGCGGCTGCCGAACTTGAACTTCATTACATCCCACCATATATCTGGCTTTTTCTATGTTGGATGTCATTTCAACAAATGTTATTGTGCTCATTGCTTTGCTGTACACATGAGATCTGTCCTACAACTCTAGTTTACTAGTAATTAAGAAAATAGATACTGTATAATAGTGTCCCTTCTGGCCCTATACTTGGGTTGCACCTTGTCCAAACTGTTATGACCTTCCACAAATTCAAACCGACTAGAAGCTGGTGTTTAATTAGTGTTATGTGGTAAATTCAATTATTTAAAAAAACAAAAAACACTTTGTCTGAAAGCACATCAATAAGAATTCTACTCATTGTCTTTCAGTCTGGATCCTGCTCGGAATGTTCAGCCGTTTCTCTGATCTCGCTAATACAGTCCTTCATGAGCTTTCTGGAGATGGAGAAGGATCTGAAAGCACAGTGGAATCTGTAAGTAAACTGTCAAAAATCATGTAGTTTGAACTGCATATGAACACATACTGTGCCAGGAGAAAAGAACTCTTGTTTGGGGGTATATGCCTCTAAATCAATTCAGATAAACAGTCTGAAATAATTATGCTTTATATTCTATCACATGTAAGATTTGTGACGTTTCACACTTTGAATTGTCATTAGGAGGGTGCACTAGCCCCTTGCTATTACCCGTGGAATGAACCAATGTTACCCAGAGTGATTAAAATAGTAACATAAAGCAATTTGTTCTGGTTGAATGTGTGGGGTGTGGTATGGGGCTCCTACAGTAGGGATCCCGACAGTCAGTATCCTGACAGGGGGTGAGTGCAAAGAAGCCTCTTGCTGGCTTGCTGTGCTCGCCAGGCTGTGGGCCCAGTGGCTCGCTACACTCGCCACTGGATCTATTCTCCCTCTATGGGGGTCGTGGACCCCCACAAGGGAAAACAGCTTCTGTGAGTTGGGATTCCCCCTGTCGGAGCACCGGCAGTCGGAATCCCGATGTCTGGATACTGACTGTCAGGATCCCCACTATCGAAGCATCAATCACCCGTGTGGTAGGGGGCATTTACATCAAAGTAGGAGGTTTCAGGAATCTTTGAATAAAGATACACAATAGTGATGAAAGCAAATGCATTTGACATAGAGTAAGGAACTGCTTTTGACCATTTGCCCATCAACAGAGAATGGAAAAGGAGAGTCTTCAGCACCAATTCATGTATAAATAAAGACTGCAGAATATAGAATGTGAAATTATTGCTATAACATGGAGGAGAGTGCAATATATATTTTATTTGCACATGAAGCAAGGTTTCAAAACCTAAATCAAAGCTTGTGTACAATCTCAGACACTGATTTGAATGCTAAGCGATCACTTTCTTGTTCATATTTACACAACATCAATAAAAAAATACATTCTGGAAACTATGATTTTAAAATAATTTGGATAAGGGATATTTGGATAAAGGATCATCACAGGACCGACTATATTTCAATCTTAATTTAGCATAGTCCAAAATGTAGAATAGTGTGCATGTGTTGTGCATATACATATATCTCCAGACACAGTCTAGAAACTTAGAAAAATACACATAATTTTTGTGAAATCAATTTTTGGAACTCTGCAGCTTCTTCTCTTGGCTTTTCCAATGACCAGTATGTGTTTCTGGAGGGTTTGTTGCAGTAATGCACCAAGGCATCATTGACTATTTAGACTTCAGAGTGCCTTTTTATTATATGTGTGTGATATATTTATATACTCGTGCAATGTTACTAGGCTGTTCAGCATACTTCCATAAGGAAGTGTTTGCACTCCTCCTTAGTGCACCTTTTCAGCACAGTGCTGTAAAGGTGTCTGTATAATTCACATACAGAAAGTACACTTATCTTTATGGTTCCTGCTTGTGATTTCCCACTTTTGGGCCAGGTCTGTTATTTTACTGTTTCAGTCACCTTGTTACAAAATGAAATCTTCAATTCCAACATATTATCTGAAAAACATAATGTTATAAATATTTTTAGGAGCATGTTTTCATATTTAAAAATGAAGTAATCTGAATCTCCAGGCATCCTGATATGTCGAATTGGGCACAGACACTCGTGGATGCCACTGAACAGTTAATTATTTTTTTTGTGTGTGTTCAGGACCCTGTGCCAGAATCTAGGACAGTGGAGGCAATATCGGATGACCAGATGGAAACATTGGCTCATTATGAGCGATTGGTGATACAGCTGAAGGAGCTGATCCAGCACAAGGATGCAGAGATCTCTCAGAAAGACACAGAGCTTCAGCAAAGGGAAACACAGTTTAAGGTGCACTTGTACAGCTCATGGACTGTTTAGTAAATTTGTCTTCAAGGGCGTTTTTAATCTACACAAAACCTGAGTTATTTTAGTACTTTTTTTTTTTATGCATTCAGTTTTCTTTGTTTCTCTTGTCTATATAAGTTACACCTAGTTGGTTCATTCTATAAGGTGCAGTGGTGGATTTCCCACTAGGTATGTGCCAAGGGTACCACCTTCTAGGGAAGGCTGCCACCCCCAACCTCACCTGTCGGAGACACTGTTATTTTATATGTAGAACCCTCTGGAGCAAGTGTTGGGAGGAAGTGGCGGTTTGGTTGAAGAAGGCGTGGCTACATGCCTAATTGTTGGCTGCCTGGATGCTTCAGGTATTGAGCCAGCCATATCCGGCCTTAATGTAAGAGACCGATCCTGAGCAAGCATGATGTCTATGCAGAGCTGCCTGCCACTTCTGCTGGCAACTTCAGCTATCCTATGATCAAGTAGTCTGAGGGAGTTGTGAAGGGGGAAGGGGAAGTCTAATGCATCCAATAATATTATGCCTAGGTAAGGAGCATGTACAGCGGGACCTGTTGGTGCTCCGTACTGACACATATATTAGAGGTTAAATCTATATAAGGGAGAGACAGAAACGTGAGGTGAATTAAAAACACACAAATGTAAAGCTGATCTCATATGCCTTGTCTTATTTAATATAGTCCAAAATGTATGCATCCAGGAATTTAGGCTGGCCACAGTATATTTATTTTGTGTGTACCCTGGTGGTATATGGTAATGGGACATAGATTAGATGTGTTCCTTTATTTTCAGAAGCTTGGTCCCTATAGCCATGTTAATGATTGAATAAAACGTAGGTATTTAGTTTCCCAATACCAGAAAGAAGTTTAAACATGGGAAGAATCATGCAAATATGATTTTTCAAATAATTGAGTACAGCAGATTCTTGACAAAGTCACTAACTACTTTTAATTTATAAAGTGTGTTACATATTGTATTTGCACTCAGAACCTCACAAATTATAAAGATTTCTACATATATGTTGCCATGTTGATTGTAGCTTTATTTAGATGTATTGTCCCTTGGACCTGATTCTGGTTCACTCGCAAAAGCAAACTCCTTTAATGGACAAAACCATGTGCACTGCAGGTGGGGCAGATGTAACCTTTAACAGTAAAGGAGTTTGCTTTTGCGAGTGAACCAGAATCAGGCCCATTGTTTTCTTTCCTTTGTTTGGCCAGATCCTTTTAACAGTGTTTGCACATCCTGGAGAACTTGGTTTTCTTTGTTTGTGTTTTGAAGTCTGCTGATTTAACAAGTGATTGTATTGTTATAGGTTTTCAATATATAAAAAGTGCTTGGGGTTTGAAGACTTTTATGCAGACAATATTCGTTGTCATAATTTAGAGTAGCCTTCCTGAAATTAACTAAAACCTATAAAAACAATTAACTTTCTTTTTCTATCCCAACAGACATTCTTCTTCCCCAAAAATGTGAAGCATAATGCTTCTAGTGATACGTATTTTAAAAAGAGACAAATGGGGTTACAATTCACAAAACTTCGACCTCTATTTAGATGAACACAAAATGAGGCATAGGGCCGTATTCAATGAAAATATTCTCCGTGCATGGAGAGTCTCCGCCACGGCACTTTAGATAGTATTCAATGTGACTGATACTCGCCACCCCTCGCGGCAAGTATCAGCCAAAACGGCGTATGAGGTGACGCCGCAGGGAGCCTGAGGACGGTGGCAGGCAGCGAGATGGAAGTCTCCCTGCCTGCCCCAGAACGTATGTGGGGGGGAGGTGGGCTCCCCGGGAGCCAGGCAGCACAGGCTGCCCCCCCGGAGAGCCAACAGGGGGCCGGGTATTCACTGCACCCGATCGTGCATATGTAATGATCGGGTGCAGTGAATATATGAAATATGAATATCTAATGAGCGGCTCGGCTCCCGGCCCACCTGCTGGCTGCTCTGTGTAAAAAAATATATATATATATCTCCCCACGCTGACCGTGACATCTTCACATTGATTCGGAACCGATTGCAGAGCTGAAAAAGGCATCAGTTGGAGAGGTGTTATATTGCGCCCCCTGTTTTGAAATCGTTACACTATACATTAAGTGGAGCATCACGGGGTTGTTAGAGCAACAGCGGTGACCACACTACCCCAAGCACACACCCAAGAGTGTGTTCCCAATATATCTGTACCTAATCAAGGTGTAAAAAGTCCATTGATCTTGGTAAACTACCCCTGAAGAAGTCCCTAGGGGACGAAACGCGTAGGGTTTCTCTTATGATCAATCTGCACCTATGGTCGAAATCTTGTATTGGACTACAATGATCCACCGAAAATTTCTGTAAAACGATTACAAACAAATGTATTTTAAATTATTTTATTGTGTTAAATAAATATTTTGTATTTACTTTTACAATTTGTGGACTGGTGAAACCACTTTCAGAGCGCACCTCTACACCTTCTCTTTTTCATCCTTTACATCAGACTCCCATTAGCGGCGGGGTCTTAGAGTAGTGCTGCTCACCTACAAGCGCAGGAAAGGGTCACAACCCCTTCTCATTCCATATATATATATATATATTATTTTTTTATTATTTTTTTATTAAATATATATTCATGTGCTATAAGCACATGAATAAAGATAGCATGCCCTTTCACAGATTAAAATTCCTGATTTTTTTGACACCAAAATTAAAACAAAAAACCTTTTATTGTAAAAGTTCATATTCCACTTCTCCATGAAAAGATGGAGAATTGCTACACAGAGAGACAAGACGAAAATCACTTAGAAAGGCGTCGAGAAGTGCACGTTGAATAGGGTTGCTCGCTTTTTGAGAGCAAAACTCTCCTTCCAAGGCGAGAAAAGCACAAACTCGCCATAAAACACGGAGAATTTTTCTCATTGAATACTGCCCATAGTATTATTCATGAATTCAAAATGGCTACTTCTGCTACGTGTATACAAAGTGTACACTTTAAAGTGCAGTATAAGCTGCATATATGTTGAATAGTGTGTATAGCACTGTTGTTTTCTTTCTTTTCTTTCAATCTGTTATCTCTACTTAAGCTTTTAAACCCAAAGTTCTCTGGCATAGATCATAAGGTTGACATGCACAAAGTCGATACAGAAAAAGGCCAACGTTTTTTGTGTTGACACCTGAAGACGTGGACCCCCTTGTATTGCTTTGGTCCAAGTACCTTGTTCCACTACTAATGTGCGCTGCATAATTTACCATTCACAAGCATGATCCACATGTATAGTAATTCATGAAAAAGTACAATTTTTTTTTTTTAAAAACTCATCCAGATAACTGTTCTAGTGAACACATTTAAATCTCTGCTGAAGCTTCCTACACAAGTCCTTGAACTATAATTGTTGCTTAAGATCATGCCTTCTATTTGAAGGACGAGATTAGCAATATCTGACAAAGTTGTACCATTTTTTTCCTGAGTATCACACTGCTCAATTTCGTTCTAACGTTCTCTGACAAATATGACATTACAGATGAAGGTAAAGTCCCTACTCTCTTATTTTACAACCTCTCTTCTCTACCCCATCCCCTCACATGTAAGTCATTCGGTGTCCTCTGTATCTTTTCTAACAATTGCAATCTCTCCCTCTCCACTGGTACAGAGGTAAAAGTTCTGACCCAATTTCTCTATTTGATAATTGTCCTGTTTCTCCGTGCCCCCCAACCTTATTTTCTCACACACCGATTAGACTATCCATTAGGCTTTCCTTCCCAGCTCTCCACAGAGACTGCAATGACTAAGGTGGGTCATTATTAGATGACATCTAATTCTATAGGGCTGATTACTCTGTTTGTTTTCAACATGACAATGAACACCAAACTCTCAAGCTTGTTACCCAGGAGTCATACTTCTGTCAGAACTGGGACTCTACATCCAATTTGTCTCTATACCTTGTTATGTCCATCTATGATACCTCTTCAGAACATACATCTTGCACAAGTCATTGAAAAAGCTTTACTTCTTACACTAATAATTCCCACTCTAACTAGTCTTACCCATACTAGACTTTCACTTTTACAATGCATTGTGAATGCAGTTGTTTGCCTTATTACTCTGTTTGTTACACTGGTTGCCTGTGATTTACAGAATTCAGTGTGAAATACTTTTACTAACATTCAAAGGTAGTTCCAGAACTGCCCTAACATACCGTATATACTCGAGTATAAGTCGACCTGAATATAAGCCGAGGCACCTAATTTTACAACAAAAAAACCTGGTAAAACTTATTGACTCAAGTGGGACCCTCACTCGAGTATAGGCCGAGGGGGGCCTTTTCAGCATAAAATTTTTTCTGAAAAAGTAGGCTTATACTCGAGTATATATGGCACATGTTCACTTGTCTCAGAGTATCCCCACCATGCTGCAACTACAATGTTGGATCCATCCCTTGTACAACAAAACTCCTCCCATATCTACAAACTTTTAAGTGTTCCGTAAAATCACACCTATGTAGACATGCTTATAACATGACCAAGCCTCCTTCCTTCCTTACATACCTGATATGGTTTATTTTATTACTACACCAGTGCTCTGGTCACACAAAACTGTATTTTTATTCTTTTTCTCTTCACATTATTGTGTGACCCACTACACCCTTGGTGGACCATTATGCTTGTCGACTAACATCATGACTAGAACTGATATTTTTCTCTTCATGTTATAACAACATGTCATTATTGCTGTGTTTTTCCAGTTGTAAAGTGATGTGGAATATTCTAGTGCTTTGTGAATGTTTATTTATAATAATAATAATACAAATAAGGACAGAGCCCAGGCTATGTAGACTAGTGTCTTAAATTACTATTGGTTATGTTACAATTTGTCTCTGTGTCTCAGGCGGAAAGAGAAGCTTCAGATGCAAAATTTACCAAATTGAAACTTCAAGCAAAGGCTAAGGTGACAACGTTAAACAAACAGATTGAGGAACTGAAGAGAACAGTGGCTAATCAGGTAAATGACTGCCAATTATAGATTTCCAGCTTATTCTGACAAAATGAATCATTTTAATAATAAGTTCTATAGGGACATTTGAGAGAATTATCTTCAAAGATTCTGGGAGCTACAGATGTGTCCACATACATTTAGCCTTCTTTTGCATTAAAAAGCCCTTCTGGTTGCACCATGCAGAGCTTCTTTGCAGGCACTGCACTCACATACAGCCCCAAGCCTACTTTTTGTGGCTTTCTGCTTACACCTCAGTAGTTAGCATGCAGAAATCCACAATAAGTGACTGGTCACTCAAAACAAAGGTAGGAGCTAATGTTCTCAAACAATTGAATTGCTGCCTATGTGTCCTGTGTTCTCATCAATCATCAGTTACCTTATTCTACTGATCCTGGTGATAGCTTCTGGTTTCTCTGCTTTAGGATGGTCACTCACCACAGTCCTACGGAATTAGAGAATCGTAGGCCCAGGTGCAAATATATGCTTTAGGCCCCCGGCAACCCACCTTGCACCTTCCCATACTAAAGACAAACAGCGGTTAGCACGTTTTAGCAATGAGTGCTCATGGCTGTGCTCACTTCACAACAGTCTCTTCCCCCACATGACCCCCTGTGTGCCCCAAATGCACCCAGTATCTCACTCACATGCCCCCTCTACAGCAGCATGCTGCTGCTCAAGTCGACCAGATGGCCAGTCCAGTCCTGCTGGCAGACATAGGTGACAGGCAGACTGCTGAAGCGGCCACATGACGTCCTCTGAGAGGGCGCCGCATCACTTCCGGACAGCTGAGCCGGAAGGAGGTTTCGGACTCCGTGGAGAGGACGGAATGGCGGCGCTGATGCAGGTACCTTGGTAAGCTATTTAACACACACATATTTGACTGTATAACATTTACTAGACCAATATTTTAAGAGCAAATAAAAACCTAAATCCATTGTGTTTACTAGATGGTATCGGAGTACACCACACTGATCATTTAAAATGCTGCACTGATACTGTCCATTCCTATATAGACCTGGAGATATTATGACTGATTCAGGGCAGTTAATAATTACCATCCGACTCCTCGTATTTGCGGCTCACATTGTCTAGTAAGCCATGGCGTGAGATTCCTCCTTAGGACTGCTGCCCACAGGGTACTCTTGTAATATTTTGTGCAGATTTCCATGAAGTCATTCTTTAGATTGATCAAATGGAAGGAGGGGCTGTAAACCAGGGACTGGCTGCTGACCAGTTCAGATTAAACCTTGTGGAAGCCACAGTGCAACTAAGTAGGGCCCCCCACCAAAAGGATTGGCACATCCTCACTATGGCCTTGCATAAAGTAACATTGATACAGAAACAAATGACAAGCAGCATTTTTTTTTGGGGGGGGGGGTACATTGGGGAAATGAAGCAAGGGATGTAGGTCTCTGGGCAGCTAGGTGACTCTTGCACTGCCAGGGTGCTGGCTGTCATTGCAATGGGCAGGGGAGGGCAAACTAGCGTGCACACACAGCGGCATACACAAATACACTGTGAAGTGCAAGGAACCAGTAATTTACCAGTGAGTACCCCAATGTATTCAGCCCTCAGCCACCATCTTTATAGTGTTGGAGCTTCTGTCACAGGCAGTTCAGCATGCAGCAGCCTGGGTGGGGAGAGTGCAGAGAATGGAGCCCCCAGGTATATGAGTAAATCCATCCCCATCTGCTCTGTTTATAATCTGGGTCCTGTGTTGAGTGCTTGTCCGCTGCCTCTCATCCCCAGCCTCTGTAATCCCATTACTTAAGAATCTCGGCTGGAATTTAAATGTAATGTCCACGGCTTTGGCTGTGGACCCTGGTGCAATGCATCGGCTGCACTGATAGTAGTTCCGCCGATAGTTGGTCTGGTCCTACAGTATGTTGTTGGCCACCAGGACAAAATCCTGCAGCTCTGAGTAGTGTGGCTGGGTCACCACTGGCTTTTTTGGGGCCTGTTAATGCAGTTGAAAGATGAATTTGCATGCCATCTTTAAGTTCTCCTACCGCATGTCTTATAATCATATTGATTTTAATCTGATTGTTACAATGGGTTATGTTCTTTTTGTGGACACACTTACTGCAACATAGCATCGGTTGTCTGTTGTAACTTTATCCCCCCCCCCCCATGCTTCATGGCTCTTACCTGTTTTTTTCTTGACCCTTGTTACGTTATCTTTCATGCGTTTCATTGGTATGCTTAATTACATGCTAATTACTTTAGTGCATCTTTACTCTGCCTCTTTTTTGCAGTTTACGGATTTGTGCTATATGCTATATTTCCACACTGTATTGCTGAATATTGTGAAACCATATTATTTAATGTTAATAATAATTGTCCATTATTGCATGGTATGGTGCAGACTGCATTATTGTTTGGTCATTGCTCAAGTCTTCATTTTTTTTTCCATGCAGGTTAGCCAAGACCTAGCTGGCGATACATGCAATGAGGGGCCCAGAGAAATCCCGCAGAGTATACAGAGCAATGTGGAGACTACTTCTATACTTCAGGATAACATTAATGAGCTCACAAGACAACTCCATGACAGTCACACGAACATCAGTGTACTCACAAACCAACTCTCTCAGGGTCAAGAAACTATTGCCACCCTGACTGTGAAACTTCATGAGAGTCAAGAAAGTGTTAATGAACTCACAAGATCTCTCCAAGAAAGTGGCGATGCTGCTAGGAAACATCAGGAGAAACTGGAACTTGATGTAAGAATGGTTGCAATATAATACAAATACTTCTTAATATGGGGCGGGATGTAATGACGCCTGAGTTTGGCTGCTGTGTGACATCCTGGCTGAACTCATTACATTTTTTTTAAAGGGGCAATTATTTACAAGGCATGGTTTTGTCGTCTTTTTTATTTTATTTTTTATTAAATCAGGTGTCATTACATCTGGCCCATGTACTTCGATGCTTTGAAAATTCGTACAGATTGGTGTTGCATTATAATTCCTGCCTGCAGTCACAAAGATAGCACATAGCACAGCACATTTTCCATTGTGTAGGGCTTTGTGTGTAATACACCATCCTAAAGTAATAAAAATAAGGATCCAGATTTTTTTGCAACAATAATTTTCTGCTCCTAAAAGCAACATTCCAGGAACAGCAGAGTGATGAACAGGTTACAAGTGGCGCTTTGTTAGCAATTAAATATCTACCATTTGAATGATACTCTAAATGAAACCTTTTTGTGTGTTTTTTTTAAATATCTGTGCTATGCTGTTAATCCTTTCAGTGCCAAGTGAATTGATTAAAATAGGAGTGAAATAATAATAATAAAAAAAAAAAAATAGGAGTGAAAATTGCCAAGCAAACATTTTTTTTTCATCATAATGACCTGTCATTTTTACCTTTTTTTAAATGGGTAAAAAAAAATTCCACATTTTTATTTGAATTTATATAACAAATGTGAGCTACGCAGGTATTTTTAGCGGATATTTTGAACATCTCTCACAGATGTTAGGACTCAAAGGGTTTAATAAAGTTATTGATTGATCTGTCGTATTGTCTTCATTAGATCCGTCAACTGCAGAGAAAGCTGGAGGAGCAGAGTGAAGGCCTGAGCTCTCGTAATCAGGTGCTGGAGATGTTGGAGCAGGAGTTACAGAGCGCTGAACTTCAGAAGCAGGCAAGTAGTGGCACTGGCATTATTTTTCCCCTTGGCACATACATTTTTGAATCCCGCCTGCAAAATCTCAGTCGAGCAGACAGAGAACAGGACAGGGTCACAGCTGGCGGGCCAGCCCGACAGTCGTGACCCTACATTGAATACCCCCTTAATCTGCATCATTATGTTATCTAAATACTTCAAAGACATTGTTTGATTGCTCCTGGCCTACTGTACTGCATAGGACCTTTTAATACTTGTTGGTAGGTTCAGTGATGACTACATGGAAATTTGTTCATGTGTTGAATTCAACCCTACAAGGGTAGCGCTATAGCCACTATATTTTGACCTTTATTCAACCGGTGTAGGTGCTTACCTGAGAGTATTTAGCAGCAACCATTTGCAAACATGAAATTCCATCTTTTATTTCAACCTTTGAATATGTTTTCATTGTTATGCAGTATGTTACTCCATTTTAAACATAGAGGCTCCATCTCTCTATATTATTTTTAGGTTCTGTCTGAGCAGTTTCGGGAAATGGAGCAGGAACTGCTGTCTCTGAGAGAATCTCTAGTTGCTGAACAGAAAGAAAGTTCTCAAGTCAAAGAATTGTACAAAGAATCCCTGAACGAGAAGGATATTGTGTGCCATCGGTTACAAGAAGAACTCAATAAAGAGAAACAGGCCAACAAGGAGTTAGAGAACCTGAAAGCAGAACTAGAAATATATAAACAATCTCAGGATGACCTGGAGCTGCTTAGAAATGAGCTGGAAAGAGAGAGAGACTCTAAGAAGCAGATAGAAGAAGCAAGGACGTTGGACGTAAGAGCAAAGCAAGATTTGGAGGAAGTCCGAGCACAGTTGGAAAAAGGAGCCCAGGCAGAGATAGAAAGGTTGAGATCAGAATTGGAAACTGAGAATAAAACTCAGGAGGAATTGAAGAATGTGAAAGCTGAGCTAGAGCAAGAGAAAGCGATACAAGAACAGTTGAAAGTTGAGCTGGAGAGATTGAAAAGACCCGAAGAGGGACAGGTGGAAAATGAGAGCGGAAGTCAACAAGATGTCCACCAAGCCAAAAATGATTTGGATGAAGGGACTGTTGAATTTGAAAGTATAAAAAAGGAGCTGGAAAAGGCAAAAGAAAGACAAGAAGAGTTGTTAAGATTGAGAGAAGAGCTGCAAAGAGTGAAGGAATCTCTTACTGAGTTTGATCGTGTGAAAGATGAGCTAGAAAAAGGGAAGAAGTCTCTAGATGAGTTGGAGAGAATAAGACAAGCTCAGATTGAGTTGGATAACTTGCAGCCAGAGCTACAGGGAGAACAGGCTGAGCAGAAGAGTGACCCTCATGTAGAGTTTGCACAAGAGGATCCAGTGATAGGTGGAGCGAGCATGAACGATGAAGGGGCTGATGAAGATGGAAGGGATCTTATAAAAGAAATAGATCTTCAAAATAATGCCCTTCTAGGTGATGAACTACATCAGGTGTCATTTGCAAACTGTAAAACACAAGATAAAGATATCGCAGGTGAGATGCTCATTACAGCCATTTCTGCTTAACCTGTGTAATGTGGAACATTAGGCCTTTCATGCTTATAGGATGTGTGTTCCTTTCTGGGCTTACTTTTCTTGCCACACTTTGTGCAAGGTGGCTTACTCCTCTACCGCTGTGTTCGCTTCAGGTTGCTATTCATAATCATAAATCATGTAAAACCCCAAAACCTTTTATACCTGTCGACCGATCATCTGTATACCCCCGTTTTTTCACTAACCCACATTAGGCTGACCTAGCCAGGCTGCATTAGTGACCAAATCTGAATGAGGCCCAAAGTCGGCATTAAGTTACTATTATATAAACAAAGGTAGTTGCGCTACACAGTAAATCCAGGTTATGCAATAATTAAGAAAAATAACATTTATTGCTTAACACTTTTTAAAAATATTGGCTAAACAGCCTAAAAATAAACAACAACATAAAAAACAATTATATATAATTAATATAAAAAGAATAGTTGCAATGAGTTGTGTGCATTTTTATATAGGGTTTTTCAGTCACCTCATCTCCTTGTGTGTTCCAATGTTTTTTGGCCCAAAAAGGTGTAATTCGTCCCAATGTTGGGTATTGTGTAATGTCCCTCCAAGATACTTCCTCCAGTCAAAGTGTGGGAGTTGGCATTCCTCCGCAAAGATGAATTATCTGAAGTCATGGGTTCAAGTTGCCTTGGAAAAAGCTGCATGAGCAGCGAAACGCGTTGGTTATTGGTACACCAGAATCGCTGCCACAACTTACTTCTCCTTGTCTGCGTCTCCAAGTGCCTCTTTTAAACTGCAGTGGCAGTCAAACCCACTTGTGTTGTCCCGGATTGCAGGATCCATACATGCCACCTCTCTAATACCGCTTTCAGACCGCACTCTAGACCCGTGTTATTGCCGTGTTCTTGCGGCCCCAACTCGGGTCGAGGTGCGGTCTGAAAGGGCCATCACGGGTTGAGCAACACGGGAGTCCAACCCTGGTAGTGACCAGGGTTGAACACGACTCTGACCCGTGTCAAGTGCAGTGTGAACGGGTGCCTGGGTCGAGCGACCCGTGTCCCGTTTACAGTATGGAGAAGGCAGCACTGTCAGCTCCAAGTGCTGCCTCCTCCCGGCATCAGTATTGAGTACCGCTGAGCAGAGCACCGGCACCGGGGTCAGTATGGTTACTGGCTCTGTGTTGACGAGCACCAACGCCGGCGTCAGTATGGGGACCGGCTCTGTGCTGCTGATCACCGACGCTGGCGGCAGTACGGGGACTGGCTCTGTGCTGCTGAGCACCGACGCCCCCAGTGACGCGCTGCCGCCCAGCCCAGAAATGCCACCCCCCTACACTGATTGGAGGAAGTATCTTGGAGGGACATTACACAATACCCAACATCGGGACAAATTACACCTTTTTGGGCCCAAAAAGAATGGGACACACAAGGAAATGAGGTGACTATGAAAAACCCTATATAAATGCGCACAACTCATTGCAGCTATTCACACATATTTTTTTTTTTTTTAGTTTTCGTTTACTTTTAGGCTATTTAGCCAATTATTGCACAACCTGACCTTACTGTGTAGCGCAACTATCTTTGTTTTATATATTATTTTACCTATAAGGTTTTGACACCCCTTCTTATTGTTGCAGCTTGACAAGGCAGTTATAATACAGGCGCCCTATTCAGATATCTTAGTATCTGTTTTTTCCATTTTTATCAAGTTGCTATTGATGACAGCACATTTGTGCACATAGGGCCTGATTCTGATTTTAAAAAAAATCAACAAAGTAACTTACTTGAACAAACCATGATGCAATGTAAGGGGCGCAAATACATTTAGATTTTAACTGTGCAGGCTTCATGTACCCCACAAATAGCTAGAACGCTTTTGTTTTATTGTTATGTCATATGATATGGTATGTTTTCTTCTTCAGGGGAAGACTCTCCTATCCCATTATCTACAGAGCAGTGCCAGGAATCGGTGGATGGTCAGCAGGTGAGAAAGGATTGCCCTAGAAACCTTTAGCTGTATTTGTAACGTCTCTCTTATGTAGACTTCTAGTGATCCATAAAGAGACTTAGGGGGTTATTCTAAATCAGGCAACCGTGCGGGCAGCAGGAGGCGTTTGGGGGACTCGCAAATCAACCAGAATAAGGACCCTATTTCTGCAGTCATTTAATGAAACTATGTGTAAAGCCAATATTTGCATCTGTGTAAGGTGCTCCCCCAAGGACTGTACCAAATCCTTTCTCCAGTGCGTAGGCCAGATGGTGGATGCAGTAACAAAAAAGGTACAGCGATAAAGTATTATCGCAGCCACACAGCTGGGGAAACTTGTAGCTGCCACTATAGGAGTAGTCTGTCAGTGGGGAAAACATGGCTTCTCTAACTGGTCTGTGAGAGGTAGTAAGAAAGGGTTGGGACTTGTTAAGAGGGGGTTTTTATGGCAAAACTAAATACATCAATGATAGTTTGATTTTAGGTAAAAAAAAAAAGCTAAAATATGTGTTGGGTTCATTAACAATATCTATATTTTCTAAAATCTCATTTAAAGTGTAGGGCATGATAATAACACCCCTTCATCACTGCTGATTTAAGTTCTTTACTCTAAATGGGCATGTCATCTAGTGTTAAATATAGACGTGCACGGCTAGTAATAGAGGGATGGCATATATAAAGATTAAGGGGGGTAATAAATCTGTTCAGCTATATCCCAACATTTAATGCTGCCGTTAATGACCATATTGATGGCTGTCAGATACATCTTTTTTAAAGTCTGATCTGTTTTATCGGAAATGGAAGCAAATTGTCAAATTCACAGCCTTTTTCTGACGAACTGCGACAGTTTCTGACAATTTACGGACTTTCCAACACTCAGAACATTGAATTCTGACTGTCGAGTTACTGTCAGATCCATCTAAAACTGCTGGGGTTCTGGCTGTTGGGATCCCAGACTCAATACCCTCCTAAGAGATATGAAATGGCATTTGTATCAAATACCTGCTCATATAATAGGCATTTAGAGGAGGATCAGCAAAATAATACATTTTACCATTATATGCAAATTATCCAAACACAGTATTCCCATGTGACACATTGATCTATGGAATGTCGTTCACTTGAGTAAAAAACAAGACCGTGTCTTGTCTATACTTCCGCTGCTACCTACCATTTTAATATGGTTCCATTGTGTAATATGCCTATTATTTTTGCATGGCACCAGGAGCGTAACTAGATATTTGTAGGCCCTATAGCAAAAGTTTGTAAGGGCCCCTTATTTAGTGACTGATGGTATTGAATGTATGTAAAACATATTACTTAGACAGTAAAGATGGTCCCCATAGCAGCTGCACACATTGCACCTATGGTAGTTACACCTTTGCTTGGCACACTTGTTTAAATGATTGTGAAAAATATCATAAAAATCTGAAAATGTAAGTGCAGCATCAAATATTTTTCACATATTATATGCATACTGTTTATTTAGCTTCTGTTTTTCTATACTGTATCACCGTGACTATAATTGTGTCCCAAAACACTGGCTGTGTAAAAGTTTAACCCATCTAATGGCCAGCAGGTGCTGCTCTAGCACTCTAAATGCAACTGCAGTATTTTTCTTTCTGCTTAGGTAATACTGATTTTAAAAAAAGAATAGTGTTTAAATTCGCGAATTGTAGCGTAATTTGCTATATATCCTTTGAGGCATTGCTGCCTTAAGCATTTTAAGCACTTGTTGAAACCACTGCATACAGTGTGATAGCTTAAATAGCTGATTTGTGAATAATTATTTAGTCTATTTATTTCCCTTTCATGCTACATTTTCAGTGCTTGTTGGCCTCATGCATAAAGGCATGTACTGAATACCTAAAGATAGCTACACGGTAGTAAATATTTTTGGTCACGATGACAAATGAGAAGAGCACACAGTGATTTATTTTATTTATATAAGTCACTGCTTTTCTGCTTTTTGTAGATGGTTTTTGATTTTCTGCATTATTACAAAATATTTTTTTTTCATCCCAATGATTGCAAACTTGTTCTCTTTTAGACACTGCAGTCCACGCTACTTGAAGAGCAAACACATACGCTGTCTCAGGAAATTGTTCTTGATTTTGCTGTGGAAGAAGTAAAGGAAAAACAACTGTCTTTCCTCATGATGGATTTAATTGATACACAAGAAGAAGTTAACAAGCTAAAAGGACAACTTTCTGTGGAAGGTGCTCCAAACCAATATACACCCTTTGAGAAAACACTAGAAGAGCCTGTTCACACAATCCAGGATCATGACACTTCTGATATCAAAATGAATGCTACTTTAATGACATTGAACAAGGACAATGTTGAGATACATGGAGAGTCTGAAGTCCTATCTATGAAAGAATTGGTTACCGTTCTTCAAAATCAACTAGAGGCTGTAACCTCTGAGAAAGAGGCGATAGCCCTAAAGCTTCAGACTCTGGAAAAAGACCAGGCTCCTGTGGATGAGGTGCCTCCGAACAGAAGTGATTTAGCAGAGATAGAAAAGCAACAGTTTACCAACTATGAAAGTCAGAATATACTTTTAGAACAAGTAAATAGTTTGGAGAATGAGTCAAAGTGTAAAGACTCAAAAATTGGTGCTCTGCAAAAAGATTTGGATAATCTGAATTTGGTACTATCTGAGCAAAATGCGGTTTCAAAACTACAGGATACCCAGTTGGAAGATCAGGAAAGACACATCAAAAGCCTAAAGGAAATGCTTGACGTAAGTCAAAGCAAAGAGGAGAGGCTATCGGAGGCACTTGCTAATAATGAGCTTCAAACGGTCTCGCTTCAAGAGCTACTTTCTCAGAAAACGACAGAGGTGGTAAGCCTACAGCAAAGTCTAGCCGAAAAGGATCATCAGGTCGCAGAGATTAGCCACAGCCTATCTGATAAGGTGGTTCTACTAAATGAAGAAAAACATTCCATGGGGAAAGAGATCAAGGCTCTAAAAGAACAGTTGAGTTCAGCCATCCAAAATCAAAGTGGAACGTTGGAAGAATCACTCGAGAAATTAAATAGTGAAAATGTAGAAATTCGTCTACAATTAGAAAATATAAGTAAAGAGAAATCTCAACTTCAAGAAATGTTGGAGTCTGTTCAAAGAGAGCTTAGTGAGCTGAATAGTCAGTTACAAATTGTAACTTCCAATTATGTGCAAAGCCAAGAAATTGTTAAATCTGTTCAGGAAGAGCAAGAAATGTTGCAAATCCAACTACAAGATCAAAAACTTGAAATCCTGCAGAAACAGAAGGAACACCAGGAGCTTCAGACCCAGCTAGAATCCCAGAGCCATGACTTTATTCAGCAGTTACAACTTTTGGCAGAGAAACATCAGAGTAGCTTGGAAGCCGTTGATTGTTTGCAGGGAGAGAAGAGTGCATTAGAGCATCAGCTGCAATCCTTCAAAAATGGACCACAACAAATTGACATTGACTCTGGTTTAAATGAGAAAGAGCTAGAGTCTTACAGGAAAGAGATTGAGCAGCTGAAGAGAAAATTACAGGCAGCACTAGTCAGCAGAAAGGAACTGACAAAGAAAGTATCCATACTGGAGCAAGGCATGGTAACAAATACAGCTGAACTTGAAAACGAGTGCTTGGTTGGAAGTGCTGATGAAGATAAATCCATTGGCCAAGAGGTATTTGAGC
Organism: Crinia signifera; assembly: GCF_055691185.1. Classification (NCBI taxonomy): domain Eukaryota; kingdom Metazoa; phylum Chordata; class Amphibia; order Anura; family Myobatrachidae; genus Crinia; species Crinia signifera. Next base: position 185,553,305 of record NC_139220.1, read on the forward strand.
AAAACATTCAAGAAGAGGTACTGAAAAGCCAACTGGCTGAAAAGGAATCTGCATTGGAAAATATCCTTAGTGAACTAGCTGAAAAAACTGCAGTTAAAGAGCAGCTTCAAACTTTGATTGAAGAATTAACAGTAGAGCTAAGTGACAAGTCAAAACAGATTGAGTCATTAAACAAAGAGCATATACAAAATTTGGCAGCAGAATCTGAAAAGTCAGATCCTATGGGCATGAATGATAAGGATCAAGTTGATACAAAACTTCAACTTGAGAACAGAATAACTGACCTTGAGCATGACAAAGAAAACCTACAGAAGAAAATTCAAGAGGCAGTGAACTCTCGCAGGGACACTATTAAAAAAGCTCAAGAGAAAGATCGTCATCATCGTGAGCAGCTTAAACAGCAGAAAGAAGAATTTAATATCTTGCAAGAAAGGTACAACACATTAGAGAAAAAGCAAATGTCACCTCACGATCACATGAGACTTCTTGAAGAGAGAGGGATACAGACTGAGCAACACCATCAATCAGGAAAGCCAGAAGATGCTATGCCTAAAATATCAGAAGGACTAAATGGTGATAACATGGAAGAATCACATTGGGGAAAGGACTGGGTAGAGTTTTCGCCTGCAGATGTGGAAGACTCTATTGTTGACAAGTCGCCTTCAGATATGACCTTGAAAAGCTACCAGACGCAGTTAGAGCTTTTTCAAATCCAGAGAAATGAACTGGAGTTAACAGCCTTGCAGCTAGAAGAGAAACTTAATGAATGTTTGAAAGAGGTTTCGCACCTACAAGATACAGTGGATGATCTGACTGGACAATTAAATCATGAGAGAGAAAAATGTCAGGATTTAGAAGCACAAGCTTGTACTCTGAAAATAGAGCTGGAAGGGAGCAAAGCAGAAATTACTTCTCTACAAGACGTTACAAAAGGAAATATAAAAGATGAGTTATCTAGTAAGACTGAGGAGGTTGGACATCTTCAGCAGCATTTGGAAGAGCAAAATGTAGCTCTCCAGAATGTTAATAGATTATTGGTAGAAAAAGAGGAAGTAATCTTGTCTCTGAAAACTCAGCTAGAGTATCAAGCTAAAGAATACGAGGAACAACATAGAAAGCTTGAAGTACAAGTTCTTGAAGTACAGCAGAAGCATGATCAAGATGTAGAAGAATCACAAGGCAAGCAGTTACTTCAGAGAAAGCTTCAAGCTGCACTGATCTCCCGAAAAGAAGCACTAAAGGAAAGTAAGGCATTGAAAAGTCAGTTGGATTATCTGAAGAATCAGAAGGAGGAATTGTCACACAGACTTCAAATAGCAGAGGGTTCAATAACCCAACTGAGTACTGAAAGAGACACCTTAGTAAACTCATTATCTACCCATAAAGAAGAACGTGACAAGTTAATTATGGAAGTTGACAAATGCTTATTGGAAAACCAGAATTTGGAAGCTTCATGTGAAAGTTTGAAACTAGCTTTGGCGGGTATCACACAAGAAAAAGAGGAATTAAGGAAAGAGTTGGAATATTTGGGAATATCACAAAACTCACAGACATCGGAGTGGAAGGAAAAACTGTCTGACTTGCAGAAAGAGTATGAGACACTACTGCAGTCCTATGAGAATGTGAGCAATGAAACAGATAGGATGAAGCGTGCTGTAGAAACGGTGAGAAAGGAGAAACAAGATATCTTTAGTTTGATGAAAAGTGCGGAAGCTGAAAAGAAAGAGGTGGAGAAGCAGCTGGAAGAGGCAGAACAAGAGAATGAAGGTATGAAGGAAAAGATGAGGAAGTTCGCTAAATCAAAGCAGCAAAAGATACTTGAGTTGGAAGAAGAAAATGACAGATTACGGGGAGAATTGCAGCAAACAAACAAGGAACAAATGTATGGTTCAGCTCAGGTAGAAAGTGTCCCGCTGAAAGAGGAGTCAGAGAAGGTCCACTCAGAAAATAATAATCTCTTATTGCAGCTAGAAGTAGTCAAGTCTGAAAAAAATGATCTAGCTCAAGAAATTAAAATGTTAAAGCTCCAATTAAAAAATGCTGAGTTGGATCTGCAGAAGATCCAGGAAGAGCATAGATCAGAAGTCCAAAAGGAAGTGATCGGAAAACATGAAGCTGTTGAGGTAGATTGTCCACCACCCAAAGAAAATGAAGAGCTAAATAGCGAAAGTCAGACTGCTCTACAGCTTGTCCCAGAGAATGAAGGAAAACAGCAGACAGAAAAACAAGAAAAAATTGCACAGCTTGAAGAATGTATCCTAAAACTAGAAAAAAGTACAAAGATAAAAGAACATGAAATTGAAAGTATGAATGAAGAAATCTGTGCTTTTAAGGAGGATAAACTAAGGTTGGAGACTCAACTGGCAAGTACTCAAGTTGAGGTTCAGAAAATGGAGAAAGAAATTGCAGATTTGGAAACAAAATACCAAGTAGTTGTAAAAGACCTGGCAAAAGAAAACCGACTAAAACTAGAGCTTGAGCTGGAGAAGGATGAACTGGAAGAGCGGTTGATGAATCAGATGGCAGAGCTTAATGGAAGCATTGGGAACTTCCAGCAAGATGCCATTGACTTGCAGATAAAAAATGACAGTTTGCAGCAAGAGCTAGAACTCGTTCATCTCCACTTGGAGGAGGAAAGGCGGCAGCTTGAAAGGCAAAAAGCGGAAGTACTTTCAGAAGTACAGAAAGAATACCTGGAGAAGTTGAAATCTGTGCATCAGGGTGAAAAGGGTAGGAAAACCCAATCTAAGGAGCTTCAAGAGTTACTCAAAGAGAAGCAGCAAGAGGTCCGACATCTACAGAAAGATTGTATCCAGTACCAAGAGACTATTAGTGGGTTGGAAAGAGCTATTAAAGCCCTAGAATTTGTGAACAATGAGTGTGAGAAAGAAAAAGTGGCCTCTAATGATAGGGTAGCTAAAGCCATGGCAAATACAGAGAAAGCACAGGCTGATCTAGCATCCCTTCGTGTGCTGCTTGATGACACGCAGAGTGAGGCTGCAAGAGTCTTGGCTGAAAACAAAAAACTGAAGGATGAAATGCGTGCAGTAACTGACAATGCAACATTAATGTTGAAAAAGAAAGATGAGGATATGGAAAAGAGACTTGAGCAGGAGAGTGACAAACATCTGAAGCAAATGGAGAATTTCCAGGAGAAGATACTTTTGCTTCAAGGAGAAAAAGAAAAACTTGAGGGAACTATTGCCAACTTGCAGAGCTCTTTGGATGAAAAGAACCAGGAACTGAAGGATCTACAGGGAAACTTAAATCAGAATATAGCTAAGTTGGCAGCCTTCACTCGTAGCATGTGCTCTCTACAAAATGACAGAGACCGTGTTATTGAAGAGTCCAAAAAGTGGAGCGAGAAATTATCTGACACTATGCAGAAAAAGGACGTTGAGATCGGTGATAAGGAAAAAGAATGCATGAACCTTAAAAATGAGATGCTGAACATCACATCGCAAATTGAAGAATTAAAAATTGAAGTAACCAGGTAAGCATGCCAAATACACACAATCCAACAATATGTATAGATGTTGTATAATATATATTGCTTCCCTCTTACAGTGATACTGTACATGTAAACAAAGTTTCCAATACTAATGGCAATAGTAACTATTGGCAAGAAAAGTATTCATATACATTTTGGGCTCCTCCCTTCAACGATAAATTTGTAGATACCATTTATTTACATAAGAGGGTTATAGTCAGGCTTTCAAAAGTTGCATTTAAAACATGAAAACAAAGTGTAATCTATATAGAAATTTTGCATTAAACCATCCAGTCATAGGTCATGTAAGTGTTTGAGTCCACAGAATGGTTTTTAACATACCTTTTTAATAGGCTAAAGATCTATTTAATTTAATTTGTTTACATTGTTAGCTTCTGGACCTCTTTTTAAGTGTGCATCTCCCCTCCTTATCCATGTTGTTGCAGCCTCTCCCTGTACCATTCTACCTTTGAGCCCTGCAAATGTTCCCTTGTAGCTGACATTCTGTAACCTTTTGTTACATTTGCCGAAATCCAAATGATACGGGAGACTACGTATTCAGGGGCAGAATTTAAACAAAAAAAAAAACATAAACTTCTCCGTCTTCTGGTCATTTGATTCTAATAACGTCCTTTTTTATTACCAGACTTCAATCAGAGAATAAGGAACTGATTGCAACAGGGAAGAGTGAGATGGAGGTTCTTGTTAAAGTGCGAGATTCCCTATTGGAAGAGAAAGCTATACTTTCATCCTGTCTGGAGAAAGAGCAGAATATGCATAGTGCCTCCCAGGAGGAGCTGAAACTGCGCAGTGAGGAAGCAAATTATAGGCTTGACCTTCTTGAAGCTTCAAAGAAAGAACTGAATGAGTTCAAATCTGAAAGGGAGAATATGCTGGCAGCCATAAAAAGATTAGAGGCGGAGGTCCAAGAATGGAAATTGCTTAATGAGCAGATCCAAAGTGACTTGCAGGCTTCCAAAACTCTTGTAGACCAGCTGCACTTAGAGTTGGAGCAGAAAGAGCAAGATGTGGTGCAGTTACTAAGTGCTCGTGATGAAGCTGTGAGTACAGCAGTTGGGCAACTGCATGATCTACATGCTGTTGAGTTCAAGGCACTAAAAGAGAGACTTGAAGAGGCTGAGCAGGAAAGAAGAACGCTGCAAGAGAAGATGGACAAATTAAAAACTATGTTCAAAGCCACCAAGGAAGAGGCTGATAAAAGCAAAGCTCAGCTAGATGCCTTCACAAAATCCATGTGCTCCCTGCAGGAAGAGAGAGAATGTGTGTTGAGTGACTACCAACAGCTGGAGCAGCGACATCTTGATGCAATTCTTGCTAAGGATGGGTTAATACAGGAGGCAGCATTGGAGAGCAACAAATTACGTGAGGAGTTGAGATTCCTTCATAGCCGCACTGATGACTTAAATGCACAGAATGCTAAATTGAATGCTCAGTTGACTCGATACCGGGAGGACTTGAAAGAGCTCATCTCATTGAAAGACTCACAACTGAAACAGCTCCTGGGAGAAAAGATACAGGAGATTGAAAGGTTAAGCCAAGAGCAAATTAACCAAGAGCAGCTGCTAAATCATGAGAAAGGTCAAAGAGAGATCCTGCAGCAGGAGCTAGAGGAAACCAAGAAAGCAAGAGAGGGACTGCAGGTGGAGGTTGACAGCCTGAAGCTCTGTGTATCTCAACTACAAACTGAGAATGAGGCTCAAGCGCACCGGCTTGGACAGGAGGAACAAGCAATGCAAATGCTGAAAGATGAGCTTTCACAGATACAAAAGGAATTGACACAAGTTAAAGAAGAAACCTCCCGAATTCAAGTAGAGGCCAAACAGCAAGTGCAGAGTGCAGAAGATGAAATGAACAAGAAGATGAGGAGCATACAGCATGATACTGGGATATTACGCAATGAGGCTGAGACAGCTGAAGAAAGGGTAGCAGAGCTTGCAAGGGACCTAATGGAAGCAGAGCAGCGACTGCTAAATGCAGGAGAAGAGAACTCCACTCTGAAAGCCCAGCTTCAGGCCTTTGGAGGGTCCATGAGATCTTTGCAGGACAGTCATGACTTGGCTCAGGAAGAAATTCAAAGATTACAGGAGCAGCTCAAGGAAGTGTCTGCCCTGAATGTGGAGCTTAGTACATTACGGACAGAAAGGGATAGCCTCAAAGTCATGCTGTCAGAGAGCAGGGAACAGCAGCACAAGATAGAAATGCGAGTAAAAGAGCTTACTTTGAGTTTACAATCGCAGGAAGAGGAAATAAACAGAAAGGCCTCTGATCTTCAAGTGTCACAGCAAGAGCTTCAAAATGTGTCCACAAGCATGGGCAGCCTGCAGGACAACTTTAAGGTTCCACGCAGGGAAGTGGAAAGAACTTTGCAGAACTCATACCAAAGCGATAAGGTACAGTAACTAGCAGTCACAACGTCATGGTTTTTAAATTTGTTTATAAAAAATTGTGTATTACCTTGTATATTCTATTACACACTGATCGGAAATCCGATGAGGTGTCATGCAGCTCTTCCTTTTATAGACTGTGCCCTTTTGTTTTTAAACTTAATATTACATATCCATCAGCCATATGGGGACAAACAAGCAGGAATCTTTAGGAAAAAATCTCCTTCTACAACTAGTTTAACCCCTTTTCATTGCAGGGTGAGTATTACAAGTCACATCAGACACAGGGAGTTGCGGACATTGGTGTTACCTTCCTCTCCTTTTTTTTATTTATATTTTTTTATTGAGTATTTGGTTCCCCTCTTGTTGTTTCTTACTGTGTTTCAGATCAGTTCACATCCATTTCCATCCCCAAACAGCCACAGGACCACCTAGTCCCCAGCACTCATCATCATTTGTCTCTGGTGCAGGTCGCACACACACACACACACACACACACACACACACACACACACACACACACACACACACACACACACACACACACACACACACACACACACACACACACACACACACACACACTTTTTTTTTTATTCAATAATTTTTATAAATTTTTACATAACAAACAACCCCCCCCCCCCCCCACACACACACACACACACACACACACACACACACACACACACACACACACACACACATATATAGCATAGGTGGTAAGTATAACAGACAAAATCACAAAGTTAGGCATATACAGTGTGGTGACGATTATAAGGGGAGAATTGAAGCAGAATGTGCTATACAATCGCATTTCTTTAGAGTAATACAGGATATGTAGATATCCGAGGGCGCCTACTCGGGTAAGGTTTGTGAGAGCATCACAGAGAAAACAAAGAAATGTTTACGCTTAAAATGACGTGGTTTGCAGTATAAAGTAATATGCCAATAATAACTATAGTAGCTAAGTTATTCTGTCCAACATTAGTATAAGTCAAAATAAACCTCCCCCTCAAACAACCAAAACAAACCTCCCCTATAAGCCCCACCCTGTACTACCCAGCCCCAACTAAGGTGTGCACACACACAAACCTTGGTGTGGCAGTCCTCCAATAACTGTGCTGCTAAGCCATTGCTCTGTAGAGTTTACATTTGCAATTATTCCAGATTATATGTAACCCCTTGTAGCCTTTCTGTGTATTCCTTGAGAAACAATATTTTAAAGAGATAGGTGAGGCGATGTATTAAGCCATGGAGAGCAATACAGTGGATAGAGATGAGGTACCAGCCAATCAGCTCCTCACTTTCATGTTACAGGCCTCTGAAAGGCTTAAGGCTTAGTACATCTGCATCATTGACTGTTGCATCTCATGTGATCCCTACAGTACTTGCAGATGTTGTGGACAATATGGTGATATACAATGATCACTAGAAGACACCTGTATTGTCACTATACTCCTTTGCCCTCCACCTTTTTAGTTTTGTTTGCTTTTCCCTACACCAGTCTCTGTCTTCTACTGGGATACTTGGTTTATAGCTGCTCTCCTATTGTGGACCATACAGTCATATGTGCTTTCTTAAAAACGACCCCATGACATGTTTTGGATGATTGCACAGTGAGTACACACAATATATAGTAGTTTGTCCAGGAGTTTTAGGGAGTTCAAGGGTAATTGTGAGATATACTGCATCGTTTGTATCGCTTGTATTATTTGCATGTCGTTTAGTGTGCACCCAGCTTAATTGTATCATATTCTGGCTGATTCTCATATCCGTATATCACTGGAGGTATTTTATTCACAAATAGTGGAGCATTAAAATGATCCCATGTGTTTAGATATAGTACTTATCCTCCCTATGGTGCATAGGCTGATACACTTGGTGCATTGTGCCTGGTCACAGGGTAGCATAATTTTCTGCAACGTGTCCCATTGTGGTTTAGTGCGGCATATGGAGTTGCCAGCGAGTGTAATGCTTATGTTTGTCCACCAGATGTCGCTTTTCACCATTACACATGAGTGAGGTGTCTGATACTGTACAATATAGTATAGTAATATGGTGCAAGAACTACTTTATGTTAAATGCAGTATACAGGTGTGGTGGCAGAGACACACTGATAATATAGTTTACAGATGAGTGCTGGGCTAGAGGATTGTTGAATACAGATCATGCACAGTAACTAGCAATATAAACATACCGTAAAGGCCGTGCAATTTTCCGTCTGCCTTCCACATGGAAGGCAGACTTGGGCTGCAGGTTGCTTTATAAATTCCCTTGGATCTTCACTATGAACATCAACATAATTAAAATATTTGCTTTCACGAATGCTGCTTCAGCGTCTGGAATGTCAACAGCCAATTAAATTCACTGAGCATAACTATATCACTGTAGGTGATCATTACCTGCCTCAGTGGCTGTCTTGGCTCAGTGCATTCGCTGATGGTTACCATGCCCTTATTCCTTGGGTTCGGTTCCTGCATGTATAAATAATAATATAACTGTCTCTCCCTGGCAGTAGTGGGGATAATGTTTATGAATGTCTGTTTGAGTTTAATTCCAGACTAATGTTTTAGTCCCCCATGCTATGGAATAGTTTGTGTAGATCTATAGCACGTTGAGCAGATCACAGCAGTTGAGCACACGTTCTCTTTCAGCTCTCCAATGATGGTTCCAGCAGTATATTGGAAGAGTTGCAGAGCTCCCAGGCGGAAGTGCAGAACCTAAATACTCAGCTCCGTGATACTCTTACACAAGTGCACCATAAAGAACTTCGGATCCAGCAGCTCAATGCCAAGGTCAGCAGTGACATTCCTGTGTATTTCTAAGTGCATTTACTTGTGGCTTTTCCCAGATGAGATATAAGAATGCCCATTCCATGGTTTTGATGCATACATAGTACAGTATTTTATGTAATTATGGCCCTTATAGTTAAGTTGGGCAATAATTTATAGTAGTAAACCATTGTGGAGATTGAGGGTATAGTAATGTTTTTAAGAAAGATTTGCTCTCTGTGTACATTTATAAAGAAAGGCCAACAAAGGTAATAAGTTTGCTGTAAGTTGTATGAAAGGCTGTGATATTTTGATAACGAGTTTATACTGTGTGACATTTAATATTTATATATCCACTATTATATTTCATTAGTTCCCAATTTATCTCTGCAGCTCTCTCAGATATTTGAGGAGAAAAATGCTCTGTCTGTGCAGCTGCGTGGCAGCAATCAGAACCTCAGAGATGCCATCAGCCGCTGTTCCTCTTTTGAACAACAACTACAAGAAATGCAACAAAAGAATTTGGTAAGAAAGGCCACAACGTTACAGCAGCAATCCAGTCTGCCATGGAATCACTATAATGCAGTTGGAATGAGAGGGAAAAATAAGCTGTTTGGGAGCAGGGAAATGTCTTGAGGTGCCCATAAACGTATATGAAATGGCCCTTCATATGTGTTTTACCTCCAGATCCAATCTGATGGCTGCCACAAGGATTTGTCAGCATCTATGGCAGTCAATGGCATTGCATATGATACATCATATGCAAAAGGGACAAATACGGTGTATCGCAGTTGGTGGGGTTTTGCATGCGATACCTTGCAGTAGTGTATGGGGTGGGTTTTACTGTTGGCAAAGATTTGTATTCCCTAATGGGAGCTGCCTGGGCACTATTTAATAGATCAGTTGTGTACTTTTGCTCTACGCACACAGTTACTAATACCAGCTTACAAGAGAAACTCCCTACTACTCACCATTCAATTAAATAAAGCCACACGTACAGTCTTATTAGATGGATCTGTTATTATAAGGGTCGCTGTACACTTATAAATCGAGTATAATTATTTTTATTATGACTCATGGCTGTAATGTGATCTGTGCTATATTCCACTAGAAAATAAATGTGATACCATTAAACATTGCTTTGTTAACCGTTCTTTAGGAGACATTACCAATTGATACAGCACCTGGAGCACCACAGGAGAAGAAAGAGCCCCAAACAAAGGCAGATCAACAACTGATGGAACTGGAACAAAGGTGGGCTATTTATAAAATGATCAATGCTAAAAAAACGATATCCACTACTTATGGATACATTCCAGTGGCCACAATAATTTTCCTCCTGAGAAAAAAAAACAAAAAAACAGGCTAATTTTTCACCGATGGTCATTATTGGAATATCCAATTAAAGCCTGTTTTGTTTCGGGTTTTTTTTTTTGGGGGGGGGGGGGGGGGGGGGGAGAAAAACATCCCAAGGCACACAAAGCATAATCACCGATAAGTGCCGGCTATCAGGGCTAATAGCATAGCCACCAGCGAGTCCATTCGCTAATTGGATACTGCCCTTAACCTTCTTTGCATCAGCTGACGTGTGTGTGTGTGTGTAGTATAAATGCTTTTCTAAAGCTGCTGCATTGTCACATATGAAAATATTTCCCTAAAGTTCCTTCCACTAGCCCCAATCTGCTACATGCAGCAGTTCTTTCCATCTGACCAATGCATTTGTGTATAGATAGATCTGAATGTAGCTCTAAACACTATAGGTGTTTGTTTTATTTATATTGTAGAGCACTATTCAGAAAATATGTAGCCATTTACACTAGTCCCTAGAATCAATACTCTGCAATCTCCCACATAAACATGTATAAACTAAGGTTAGTTATTGACAGAAGCCATATAACCTACCAGTTTGCTTTTAGATATTTGGGAGAACCTGCAGCACCAAGAAAACCCCCCATTCTAACAGAGAGAACATACAAACTCCACATCTGTGCAGCCATGGTTTGGCTATAATGTAGACCTTTGGTGTTTTGGGGCTATTAGAGTTGGTTAGCATATTTTCACCCTCATGCAGAACTCTACACATCTAGAGATATATCCAATAATACGTCAGGAGTGTGTTCCTGGACTTTGGGAATGAATATACGCAGCCTAGCGAGCCGATACCGAGACGGCACCCCGCCATATGCCCACCCTCCCCTCTCTGTTGGCCGAATCTGCTCACTAGAATTCGAGCGGCTGCGTTCGCATGCACATCCACTCGCATGCGGCCGAACGGGAGACAAATCATTCAATGGTCACTCAACATCGAATGATTTTTCACTGTTCGTTTAGAAATGTTATCCTGACTTTGTAGCGTACACTTTCCGACGAATTCAGGATGGGGGTTGATGTCATGTAGCGTCAGCCGCTCACCCCAAGCAACCATTGACAGGCCTGCATTCGCAGAGGTACACCTCCCTCCCCTCCAATCATAGAGAAAACACCCTGTCAAGCATGAAACTCATGCGCAAACCCCTAACATTGGACGACAGAATTAAGCGTTGTTTTTCCACCTGGCCTCTATCAAAAGATATACTGTACAGGTGCACATGAGTGTGCTGCTAATAGTACTATGCCTACGCATACTCCCCTGTCACTCCGTCATTCTGCCTCTCTAGTCACATGGATTCACAACTGGCCATACACACGCATATTTATCTTTAGATCTGGCTGGTTGGAGCAAAAACATGGTTATGGATGAGAGCGAATGACAGTTGACCATTTGCTTGGAAATGCTGGAAAACTGAAACTGTCTCTCATCCATAACCATGTTTTTGTTCCAACCAGCCAGATCTGAAGATAAATCTTACTAGTGTATGGGCACCTTAACCTACAGTTTAAATCATTTGTGCCAACTTCATGGCTGCCTGGTTGGCTAAATGGAGAATATGTGGGAAAGAGGGCAGGCCAGTGGGTGTGACGATGCAGTTGCTGCCCCTTCACTGCAAAAGCTGCTATTACCAGCATTGTCAAAGGGGGTCCAGGGGCACTATGCCGCAATTGTGTCATCTATCACCCAGACCGCCCACTTTCACTTGGTAAATGGGCAGCACAATGCAACTTGTTTTTCCAGGTGGCCAGGAGCACCACAGGGTTTTCGAGTACCTCCAAGATATTCCAGCAAATGGTTTAAATACGTGTGAATCTGAGCAGGACATCTCAAATCCCTAATTAAAAAAAATATTTAATATTAACCTCTTCAGTGGTGGGTTTTTCTTTGGCAGGACAAACCAAGAGGGGCTATTTGGCCAATCAGGGAGGGCAATCCAGAACTGGGTAGTGCGGATGGTTTAATGGTTCACATTACTGGCTCGCAGTACTGAGGTCATGGGTTTGATTCCCACCATGGCCCGAACTGTGCGCAGTTTGTGTACTCTCCCTGTGCTTGCGTGGGTTTACGCCATGTTCTCTGGTTTCCTCACAAAATATATTGAATGATTAAATGGCTCCTAACAAAAATCAACCCTAGAGTGTAATTGTGCGTGTACATGGGCAGACTATAGAGGGGGTGATGTGGTTCTGATCTGCCGACTAATTCCATGTTTCTATATAAAACATATACACAAATAAACAGCATTGCTATAACTAAGCATGAAATATGTCACTGTTTTATACAAAAGTACTTGCAAACATGCCTTTCATAATGTACCCCCCCCCCCCCCCCCCCAAGGCCCTTAATTGTCTAGATACATAGTTTGTTTCCCACTAGCAACTTGCTGACTGTATGCCCATATGTCAGGTACAGTTTCATTGAGTGTTAGTTTACCTCCAGCTCCTTACTACTACTTGCTTTTATTAGCCATAGCGATTTGCTCTACCCTACCTTTCCTCATTCCTCGCAACGCAACCCTTTCTTCAGTTCTAGAATTATGTTAATAGTTATCCTATGTACTGATGCTTAATATTTTAATGCTGCATATGCCTTTTTGTATCATATACATAAAGATAAAAAATATTGAGGAACAATAGAATTAACAGTGATTTATACTCTGTAATTAGAATGTTTATCTTTTTTAATCTGTTTTGCTGTTTTAACCATAGATATCTGGAGTTAAAGCAACAGAATACAGAGCAAGAACAAGTGAGGGCAGTTCTAGAGCAACAGCTGAGGGAGGAACGCCAGAAAGCAGATTACAGGATCCAGGAAATGGAGGAAAACCTGAAGAGGTACAGTACAAAATCATTAAGAATGTGATTGAGACCCCAGGAGAAGGGAAGAGATTGAAACCTCAATGCAAGCGAAAAACATTGTACTGAGAAGAATGTAAATTGAGGGAGAACACTTCAAAGGTGCAAAATTCTAAAGTGAATTTTTGGGAGTATATATTTTGGGCTGCACTTTCGCCACTCATAATTACTGTATAACACCATTTTTGTTGGAAAAACATTGTACTGTCCATGCTGCAAATATATGCAGTAATTTTATAAGCAGTTACTTAAAATAATCATACTGAAGGAAGACTTCAGTGCACTTTGTCAAGAAGATTGTTCAATCCATTTTGCACAGCATAAGCGTACTGGAATTTGCAACAGGTTGAATGATTATAAAGATATTATAGATTATATTTTTATTTCTTTAATGTATAGTATCAAGCAGCAGCACCACCCATGTAGTGTAGGGGGAGGGCACCACTTAGCACATATAAACATGAATGTAATCTATGTGCTGTGGGATTCCCACGGTGATTGGGTGTGCTGGGGAAGGTTAAAAGCCAGAAATATAGTAAACCTATTGAAAACTATGTAAAATGTATTAAAAAAAGACTAGAAATCATCGTAATTGCAATGAAAAAGCCAGCAAATCATGGTAAATGCATTGAAAAAGCAGGAAATCATACAGAAAGACGGAAATAATCGTAAAAGCATTGATAACGGCAATATTTATAGTATCCTATAATCCTATTACTTGTAATTGTGTATCCTGGAATTCCAGCTCAATGCTTGGAAAAAATTTAGAGGGAACACTAAAGGGGAAAACAGGCAAATGAGAGACCGTAAAGGTCGAACAAGTATAGAACTAAGCAATATTTTATCTAGAAAGAATTATCTGAAAAGTGTCTAACTAGTCCTTTATAGTTCATACATCTGAAAAGCCTATGACAGGAGAAAATATGTATATTAAAATTAAATATTAGATGGTGAAATGAGCTCCAACAAATGCTTAATGATCAAGCCACTGCTTCAATATTATTATTTTTACAAAAGCACATAAAGATGGTTTTACAATTTTCAATGCACCTTTAGTTTTCAACAATACACAAATTGAAAAGCAATAGACTAGTGATTGTCAACAGCCGCATATGTGAGGCATAGTACAGTGTTCTGACACACAGGTCATTATGGGCAGTACGGATGGTGTAATGATTAGCATTACTGCCTCACAGCACTGAGGTAATGGGTTTGATTTTCCACCATGGCTCTAACTATGCAGAGTTTGTATATTCTCCCCGTGCTTGTGTGGGTTTCCTCTGCAATCTAAAAATATACTGGTAGGCTAATTGGCTCCCAACAAAGAACTGGAAAGAGAAAGGATTGTCTCTTGTACAATATCATTTGCTGTACTATATCATTGTCTTTGGCAGCACCCCCAGCACTATAATTACGTATAAATACACCATAATAAAAATTTTGGGGCCATTCCTGGGTACAGTGAGTACCGACCTGTGCAAAAGAATTCTTCCCCCTCCCCTTTCCCCTGTGATCATCCTAATTGGCTCCCAACAAATTAACCCTAGAATGTCTGTGTGTGTGTATATATGTGGTAGGGAATATAGATTGTAAGCTCCACTGGGGCAGGGACTGATGTGAATGTTCAACTATTCTTTCTGTAAAGCGATGCGTAATATATGTGTGCGCTATATAAGAAACTGTTAATAAATAACTTTTACATTGTTATTTTGTATTTAGGGTGACATCACATGATTGGTCGGCATCTCAAGACCCTGTTGTGCCACATGAGCTGTCATTACTAATGGAACCACATGACACTGCAAGCCCTAAGGTGAATAATAGAATCATTATCTGTACCTGTCTACCATTGTACTCTTTATTCTCCTTTTTTTCTAAACTAATGAATGATCCAAATTTGTTTCCACTTCTAACTTTATATTTACCTACTTCCAATAACTATGATTTTTTTTTATTGCACAGTTTTAGGAAACCGATTGTATTTTCTGTCTGTTCATCACTTGGTTTAGCTAATAAAGGGGCAGATGTATTAAGGCCCCCATACATTAGGCCGACTTGTCCTTAGGACAAGTCGGACCCAATTCTCCTGTGAGCTGCCCGGCAGCTCCCTGGGAGGCTCACATACAATTTGGCAATTGATGAGCCAAATTTTACATGTGATAAATCGCTTGCGATTTATCACATGTCGGGGGGGGGGGGCGGGCGGTGATCCTCATCAGGGGGAGCAAGGGGCGGGCAGTGAGGGGCAGGGGGCCGGCCGTGATCCTCATCAGGGGGAGCAAGGGGCGGGCAGTGAGGGGCAGGGGGCCGGCGGTGATCCTCATCAGGGGGAGCAGTATGGAGGGCAGTGGGTCCCTGAGCGCTTAGCTGGCGGCACCGGTGAGTGCTGACCTGGCCGGGCGGTGTGATCAGCACAGTGCTGTCCCGGACAGTGCAGTGGCGGGTATTAGATTTTTAAAATACCTGTCAAATGACTGGCCGTTCTCTGATTGGCTGAGAGCATATGCCTGTCAGGTGGGCAGGCATATGCATACAGGGAGGTCGGACGTGATCTTATGTGCTAACCGTCCGACCTCCTGATCTGGTCTGATGCGCACGGGACCGTGGATTGGATCAGATATCACACACCTGCGATTTTGGGACGATTTTCACCCGGTTATCGACCTAAAGTGCCGAAATCAGATAGTGTATGGGGGCCTTTAAGCTTTAACAAGAGATAAATGCAAGGGTGATAAGGAGAGATAAACATCCAGCCAATCATCCAGCCAATAACTGCCATGTTACAGGCTGTGTTTGAAAAAAGTCAGTAAGGAGCTGATTGGCTGGACATTTATCTCTCCTTATCACCCTTGCATTTATCTCTTGTTAAAGCTTAATACATCTGCCCCAAAGTTTCAAATCATCATCATCACTGTTGGCCTCATTGGGACATGTGAGAAAAACATTTGGTAAAACATCGGAAACATTTTTTATCAGGGCTAATATTATATCGCCCTGTGTCTGTGCTTGAGGTATCTAACGTCTAAAGCTGGAAGCAGAGATGTCACAGCCGATGAAGCATGTAGCCAATGAGGAGCAGCAGAGACTTAATCCATGACAAAATGCAAAGTTTAATATAATATTGCCATCTTGTATTCAGGGCCGGATTTCTCCGGCCCTGAATATAGGCGGGGAGAGCGGGCTGTGTGTAGCCTGGTAATCCCGGGCTTTGCTCGCCGGGTCAGGCTGCAGCAGATGAGTGCGGGCTGGGCAGTGGCGGCTGCTCTCTCCAACCCTGCACTCCTACTGTGGCAGGCAAGCAGGGAGACAATTTCCGCAGCTGAGAGCTGCTCTGCCACTGCATAAGGTGCCCCTGCCCACACGGACTCAGTGGGGGGGGGGGGGGGGTTAATATTTGTGCCTAGGGATGGCCTGATCCCTAAATCTGACCCTGCCTATATTGGATTACTTTTTAATTTGTTAGCATCCCCCCTGATATTACCCAACTCAGTCTACTGCTTACTTTTTATTCTGCAAAGTTGTTTGGTACTTGTTACCTAGAACGACGCCCATCGCGGGCATCGCATGTACATCGCATGCCATTATAATGGCATGCGATGCGACCGATGCGATGCCCGCGATTTCACATAGAAATGAATGGTAAAAGGTAAATCGCGTCGGTCGCGTCGCATCGCATGCGGCCAAAAAAACGCATGCGATGCGACCGACGCAATTACCGCGATTTACATAGGGAACAATGTTAAATGGCCCAATTGACCCGATTTTACATAGGGAACAATGTTAAATGACCCACAGACCCCAAATAGCCACCCTGAAGTGTGAAATGGCCCCCCCAATTGTTAACGCCACCCCACGATCAACGTCAACCCGAAGCGTGGTGAGCGGCGGCGGTACGCGTCCTCTGACCTTTTCATACCCCCACTATCCACGTCGGCGTGGAGTTGAGAATAGAAAGTGTGGCGAGCCCGAAGCGTGGCGAGCGGACGCGGATACCTGTGAAGCCCACGAGGGGACACGTATACCTGTGAAGGTATCCGTGGCGCTCGCCATGCTTCGGGCTCGCCACACTTTCTATTCTCAACTCCACGCCGACGTGGATAGTGGGGGTATGAAAAGGTTGGAGGACGCGTACCGCCGCCGCTCACCACGCTTCGGGTTGACGTTGATCGTGGGGTGGCGTTAACAATTGGGGGGGCCATTTCACACTTCAGGGTGGCTATTTGGGGTCTGTGGGCCATTTAACATTGTTCCCTATGTGAAATCGGGTCAATTGGGCCATTTTACATTGTTCCCTATGTAAAATCGCGGTAATCGCGTCGGTCGCATCGCATGCGATTTTTTTAGGCATCGCAAGGAAAGAAAATCGCGTTGGTCGCATCGCATGCGGCCAAAAAAATCGCATGCGATGCGACCGACGCGATTTTTTTTTTCCTTGCGATGCCTAGGATCAAAATCGTCGGCGCCGTTCTAGGTAACAAGTACCAGTTGTTTTATTTCTCGCTTTAAACTCTGCCATTGGCCAATATAACTGTACCATACTTATTGCCCTGGCTATGTTTGTTTACAGGCCCGAGGTTCATCGCTGCGAAGATTACTACGACTTCTCTTCTGCTCTCGTACCAAGACCCCTCTGCTTACTTCTATATATGTCCTGATCATCCACGTGCTACTATTGCTGTGCTTTACAGGACATCTCTGAGAAACCTATACCTTGCCTCACAAATACCACCTGGGAGCTGAGGGGTGACATTACCACATGCATGCTGCATTTAATCGGGATTAGATATAAGCTCACAGCTTGTGCCAAGAAATTATTTTTGTATTTCTTCTTTCTTAATGTATCCTGTGTTGTGACAACACTGAAGCCATGGTGTGACATTGTAACACTGGCTCAGGGATACAGCTCATCAGTTGCTGAAGTGTGTGTTGAGTATAACCAATGGAAGTTTCCAAGACATTTACAGCTTGCAATAATATTGCTACCTCTCAGTAAGGCCGTAACCTTGGGATGTTTTCTCACAACAACTCCTTGGAATCCAGGTGAAATGTAACATCTGCTCCAAGTCACCTTTGTTGCCTTTCACTCAACTTCAGAGTCTGATGTTATACCCCTTGGCACCTCACAATTGCTCTATAACCCTCCGGGGCCATTTGTGGTCCTTCACCCTGCAACGGTTGTGCAGTACAATTGCACTAGATGGGAGTAGAAAAATGATTTGCGCCTTTTGTAAATGAAGTGTGTAGTAACTGTCTCTTCGTAAAATATAACCAATTCCATTTTTTTTTATCTTCTGAAAGGACTGCAAATTACTTTATTTATTATTAATGGAGGCAATCCAGCATTTCAATCCATTTACATGTACATTTGAGAAAATACATAGGGATTACTTTATGCAAATGTATGCACAAGAGTTGCGGTATTTCTGCATCAGGCACATCTCTAATAACCAATTATATTTGTTCATCAATGAAATGGTCAGAATAACGAGCAGCATCGAGTAACTTACTGGATAGTACCATGTTGCCTGCAGGACCGCCAATAGGGGGGTACTGTGGGTAAAGCTGTCCCAGGCCCGGGCAGCTCGTTTTGCCCACCGCAAACCCCCCCCCCCGACTGCCTCCGCTGCGCTGCACAAAGCAAGTCCTAGAGCGCAGGCATATTCAACCCAGGATGCCAGCGGGCAATTAAAATGCTGCATCGGCTTCTGAGCCAATCAGAGTGGCTGCTGGTATGTGAGCTCTGATTTGCTCACCAGCTGGTGCTGCATTTTAATTGGTCACAGGCATCCTGAGTTGAAGAAGCTTGCGCTCAGAGACCTCTGGGTTGCAGCTCAGTGGAAGAGGAGATGGGGGAGCAGGAGCCGGATTACAGTTAGTCAAGTGAAGAGGGGGGGGGGGCGGGGCCCGCACTGGAAATGAGTCCTGGGCCCCAAAATTCCTGATGGCGGGCCTGGTTGCCTGGATGTGACTATTGTTTGTGAATCGGACCAATATGGCGTTTGTCATTGCTAATTGCTTAGACTGCCTAGAAGGTTCTGATGGTATTCCAGGTGATCGTTTTAAACCTACAGACACCGAGCGTTATCCAAGCTACTGGCATGAATACTTGGCTATTTGTTTTACTGAATGGGCACCCTCTTTCTGTAATTTAAGCAGCAGATCTTTGTGGGCTTTAACCAAAACTGTTCATATCTGAAACATATCATTTATTTTGATGTATTTATGATCTGGAACCATAATCATGTTGTTGCAATATTTCCATATGTCAGTCTACGTATATTTAACCTAATGTGCATATGTATAATCTTATCTATGTGTACAGTGTGTATACAGTATTCATGCTTGCCATGTTTCTTTATATACAAAGTTAAAAAGTGTCTCCTCTTTAAATACTGTATAAATTGTGTATCTAATATTTCATTAATTGTTATATTGATTTGACACTTAATCATTCAGTGTTATGCGTGCACATAAACTGTCCTCTATCCACTTACTTGATTGAAGTGCTTTGCAATCGGTTCTCTGGTCCATAAACCCTTTATAATTCTCACTGTACAGCTTTCCTACCATTCCTTAATGTATAGAGCACATTTGTACAATGGCAGAGTGTATGTTTATGTGCGCACTGTCCTGTTATCTTTGGGATATTGAATCTTCTCCCTCTCTTTTGGACATTGATATAGAATTACATTTAATTACATTTGAATAATATGGTATCGTTGGTCCAGATTTTAATTATAAATAAAAATTCTATATTTTTTAATGAAATTGAGTGGAATGAGTATCTTATTTAGAACAGATACATACAGTATAATCCTTGAATAGGAAGGGAAAATATAACCATTGCAGATATGTTATATTGCTAGTAGTTAATGAAGCCCTGCAACGGTCCAGCTACTGTAGATGGAAATGAGCTGCTGCTCTTGCGCACTGTCCTGGAGCTGTTACGAGTGCTGTATATAAATCCAGGAGTGCTGCCATATAAGTGCAGCGGTGGTGCGTGTTGATACAGAAATTGAGGAGAACACACAATTTAAAGTTCAGTATCCACTTCCTAGTGCTGAAGCTGCTGCCACTAGTCATGACATTGACAATATAAGTCCATCAACGTCATCTGCTAGTGGCTGATGCCCAATGTAATAGAGGGCCTGAAAAAAATAAATCTAAAGCTGTGTACACACGGGGGCGATTTTGTGTAATATCGCGGGAAATATGGTCGCTAAGCGACCATATTGCCCACGATGGGAGTAAGCACCGGCGATATATCTCCCCCGTGTGTACGGGGCTATACACTACTAAAAAAAAGAAAACGGAAACTCCTTTAACAAGAGACTCAAAATTGGCAATACCGTATGCCATTTTCAACACTAAGTGGTAAGGAAAGGCTAAGGCTTTGGCCTATGTTCATATCTGGTGGTTCAGCTTCTCATGAAGATTGAAACCCTCCTCCCTTTCGAAAATGTAAAAAACTGTTAAAGCACAGATATCACAAATCCCTAAGTAGAGGCCAAGTGTCTCCGCGGTTGCGATATCTAGGTCTAACCTTCCCAACACTGTACAAGAAAAGGAGGAGGCTTCTTCCACCATTTGCACGCCCTCTGCTAGTGCTGAGAGGAGCACCGACAGTCCATTTGCTGACATTGAGCAATTTATCTTATCCATGACTCATTGTATCCTGCATTGATTATTGCAATAGTCTCCTTACTTGCCAAGAACAAACTCTCGCCACTGCAATCCATTCTAAATGCTGCTGCTAGGCTGATCTTCCTAGCAAGCCACTCATCGTCTGCTGATCCACTCTGCCAGTCTCTCCATTGGTTGTCTATATTTTACCGTATTCAATATAAAAGAATTCGACTCACATGTAAAACTATTAACCATACTGCACCAGCTTATATCTCTTTACTTATCACAAAATATCTCCCAACTTAACCACTCCGCTATGCACAGATCACTAGCTCCCATTCACTATTACAGGACTTTCATTGGGCTGCTCCCATCCTATGGAATTCCCTTCCACACACAATAAGACTCTCCACTAGCCTCCAAACTTTCAAGCATTCCCTAAAAATTCACCTCTTCAGGCAAGCCTATCATATTTAAGTTCCACACGCATAACCCTCTGAGGCACTAATGTATCATATAGCTTTTCTTCAGGACTGGCAACTTGGTGGGACTGCTATGCTATTACTGATGCCTGTCCTTGTGTTTCCCTCCTATGCCCTTATAGATTGTAATCTTGCAGCAGGGCCCTCCTTCCTCATAGTCTGTCTGATGTTACTGTTTGTTTTATCACTGTCTACAATTGAAAAGTGCAACGGAATCTGCTGCGATTTATATAAGAAACTATAAATAAATAATTTGAGATTAAGTATGTACACCAGGATGAGAAGGCTATTTCGTGTATCTGGTGCGGAGAAGGACGTTGACTATGAGGTTTCTGATGTTGATGTAATTTTTTGGGAATCAGGCACCTGTGGAGACAGATGTTGGCTGTGGGATTTAAAAAAAAGCCCATTGTCATGCCTGGGCAAAAGACCAAAATATCCAACTCTTCGGTCTGGAATTATTTCTATCCAAATCCAGACAACAACTGTCTCACCACATGTAGACTTTGTAAAAGCGTAACTTGGGGTAAGGATGATAACCACCTAGGAACATCCTCCCTTATACATCATCTACAGCGCATTCATCATGTCATTTTTAAGTTTAGAAACTTTGGCTAAGAGCGTAAGCAGTCCAGTTTTTCCTGTTGTATCCAAGCACCTACAATCCACACCATGAACTCCCTCATTGTCCATTTCCTCCTTGATCTGGATAAGAAGTAGTCCTGCAGTCCATCTTACTGGCATGACTGACTACTCTCCAAACCGGGATTCCTCCAGAGGATCCTTGAGTGCTACGCCTTCTGCTGCTGCTGTTGTTGTGTTGACCGTCTTACCAGTAAGGAAGACCACTTCTACTACTTTGGCTAAGCAATTGACTGTCCAACAGACCTTTGTGAGGAAGTATGACAGCGGTTACCCTGTTGCAAAGCAAATTACTGAGGCCATAAGAACTATGCGGACAAGTGGAACAGGACAAACTAATGACTACTGGGTATATGTATTGCCTTACGCAGCAACAATAGCTGCGGTACCAGTAGTAGCATCTCACAAAGTCCAACTCATTCCTAGGCAGGCTACGCTCTGTATCACTGGTTTCCTTAAGAGGCACACCGCTGAGACTCTCCTTTAAGAAATTCAGGGACGTAATCGCCCACTGGCTTACCCCTCCTAGACTCTCCTGGGAATTTGTGATATTTGACAACGCCACCATTATAGTGCGAGCATTACATCTTTGCAAATTCCAACATGTCCCATGTTTTGAAAAAAATTGGAAGTGGTGGTGCGCTATCAACTGCTGCTGGCATAGTGTTGTCAGGCCCTAATATCTATGAAAAACAAACAGAAATAAATGCCAGCACAGGCTGTTCCAATGATTTAGCCAATATGGTTCGCAAAAAATAAATAAAGTGTTTTAATTACTAAAAATTCATAGAAACAAATGACACAAAATATCACAATAATATATCTTTAAAAACTGAACATACAGAGTTCTGGTGCCATATTGAGCACTGATTGCATAGAATGTGGCAAGGTGTGTATTGAAATTGGATAAGACTGACAAATGGTTTGTTATATTACCATCAAATGATCCCATCTGGTGATTGTTTGATCCAGATATGGGGTGACACGAAAGTCCAGAAATACCCTATGATATCAAGGGCTCAAGGTTCCCGTTTAGACGTTTCCTCTTGTGGCTGGAACAATTAGGAATAAGGCATATCCCAAAAGATGGAGTCCAGAAATTGCAGGCACATCAGTGGGACGTGGACAGGTCACACAATTGGAGGTGGAGTGTCAGTGGATGGATTGGTGGGCTCAACGCGTTTTCCCGGCACTTATTCGTCCGGCTTCATCAAGAGCAAGTATTGAATGGGAGCTCAGTGCTCAGTTTTATAGCAGACTGCTAATTGTTCAATTGATTCACCTGTGCATTAATCAAATGCTAACATACTCAAAATGTTTTAAAATATATGAGAACCGTCTTATAAATGCTTAATTAAAGTAGGAGGCAATATAGATATCAGTTTGAAGTACAAACCCCACCCAAATCCAACTCTCTCTGCACATGTTACATCTGCCCCCCCCCCCCCCCCTCCCCTGCAGTGTACATGGTTTTGTCCATTAAAGAAATAGTTTGCTTTTGTGAGTGAACCAGAATCAGGCCCGATGTGTGAATAGCAACAGCTGCAGTAGGGTGAAACATTTACGTGCCGTAGTGATCCCAAAATCTTAAGGGCCTGGCCATTGGTTAAATTGGCCCTGGTAATAGTGCATGGTAGCTTTGTGTACATTTTTGTTGTACTTTTATGATAAATTTACATCTAGAGTTGATTGTGGTTTGGGCACTGCAATGTAATAAAATGAATACTCCTAATCAAAAATATTTTTGTCCTGCAAATTCACAGCATGATCTTGGTCTTTGGATAACTCACTCGGGTAGTCACTGGAGGTCTTTGGATAACTCACTAGAGGTCGACACATGAAAAATGTTGACATGGGTTTAGGTCGACAGGGTCATTAGGGCAACACAAGCATTAGGTTGACATTGGGAAGGTCAACAGTCAAAAGGTCGACATGGATTTTTCACTTTTTTTCCTTAACTGACATATGTCGACAGGTGGTATTTCATGCCCTACGATCCTTTAGCACATGGAGGGAGAATATAATCGTGTGCCAAGCTTATTGAGGCACCGAACCTGAAGCATTGAAAGCGTAGCGAGCCATCAAGGGGACACAGTGCACTTTTTCGGTGTCCATGACGACTGGGTCGACATTCAGGATAAAAAAAGTGAAAAACCCATGTCAATCTTTTGACTGTCGACCTTCCTAATGTCAACCTAATGCTTGTGTAGACCTAATGACCCTGTCCACCTAAAGCCATGTTGACCTTTTTCATGTGTCGACTTAATGCATGTCGTCTTTAGTTTGGTCGACCTAATGTCCCACATCTGTGGACAATTGGCCACTTTTCATAAACTACATCAGAGGTACAAAAACTTAATTGTTATCCAAAATAGTTAATAAGGTAGCCTGCTAGCTATGGTACGGGTTGTTAGGTCGACAGTCAAAAAGTTGACCACTATTAGTCGACAGTCAAAAGGTGAACACATAAGAAATGTCAACATGGAAAAGGGTCAATTTGTTTTTTCACTTTTTTTTGGTCTCTGTTGACACAGATCGACATGTACATGTGTACTGCGATCCTTCGCCATGCTAAGGGCGCACACTATTTTATTCTCCCTTTATGCATGGTTGCCTACTTGACCCTCTCCTTCAGGGAGAAAATGCTCTGTCCCTGGACTTCCCTGGTAATGTATGTGATTGCCATCACCTGTGGTGAAACACCTTTCTTATCAATGACCTAGCTCCCCACAGGTGCTGGCAATCAGACATCACCAGGTAAGCACAGGAACAGAGCATTTTCTCCCTGAAGGAGAGGGTCAGGTAGGAAACCATACCTTTATGCCCATTGGGATGGTAAAGTGTGAACAAGTCGGATTTTTAAAAAAAAATCTTGAAAAACTACATGTCGGTCTTTAGCTTGTGCTGACTTTTTCACCATATCAATCTAATGACCACATCCAGCTATCTAACGAAAAGTCAATTTGGGCTTGGCCGTCCTAAGCTGAGTGTACCGTTTGGTAATAACAATGGCTGACGCCTTTTATATGAACAGATATACAACAAATCAATGACGATCTAATAATTGCAGAAAATATACTTTTATAGTTCTATCTGATTACAGTATAAAGAAACCACAAGGAATATATTAGAATTGCAACCTGCTTGCTATACACTAGACCAGTGGTGCTCAAACTCGGTCCTCAGGACTGATACGGCACAGCAGCTTCACCACTGGACTGATACTGCACATTTAGCATTACCCCTGGACTGATACGGGACACGTGGTACATCACCCGTGCACTGATATGGCACACTTAGCAGCACCCCAGGAATAATTTATTTATTAACATTTTCTTAGCGCATACAGATTCTGCAGCGCTTTACAGAGTATAGTTGAACATTTACATCAGTCCCTGCCCCAGTGGAGCTTACAATCTATATTCCCTACCACATGTACACGCACACTCAGACATTATAGGGTTAATTTTGTTGGGAGCCAATTAACCTACTAGTATATTTTTGGATTGTGGGAGGAAACCGGAGTCCCCTCAGGAAACCCACGCAAACATGGGGAGAATATACAAACTCCGCACAGTTAGGGTCATGGTGGGAATGGAACCCATGACCTCAGCGCTGTGATGCAGTAATGCTAACCATTACACCATTCGTACACGGCAGACTGGACTTCCGCCTGGAATTATTCGGCACAGATGGCGGCACCCCTGACCTGATACAGCATACATGGCGGCACACATGGAATTACACTGCACAGATAGTAACACCTGACTGATGTGGCACACCTGGAAGTATACGGCACATGACAGCAATCCTGCAGTAAATAAAAAGAGTAAAACGTTTTTATTCTTTTAATAAAAAAGGGCAGCTCCCCAGGAACTATACTGCTGATTTAGCAGCACCCCAGAAATTATATGACACACTTGGTTGACCCCAAGAATTATACAGCAAGCTTTGCTCACCCCTGGACTGACACATTTAACAACCCTTGCTGGAAAGGATCGATAGGCCTTAAGCGGTGTATAGTACAGAACTGTACTATAGAATATAGTCTTGCCTGCACAGTCTATTTTTCGCTTTGATTTCGATGTTGCAGGGCCCGCGCATCAGGATCGAATCTGCATCGAATGCGGCTGAAAACCCGTTGATGTCCATTGATTCCGATTCGATTTTGCTTATATAAGAAAAAATGTACAGATAAATACACCAAATCGAACCGTGTGTATGGGGAATTAGGTTGATATGAGACTTTCAGGTTTTTTCGTGTATATGTTGAAATCTACCGACATGGACACCATATCAGTGTACCGCGCTTGCCATGCTTCGGACACTATTATAATCTAACAGTTACTCTATGCCGACTTGGATCATAAAGTAAGAACAAGTTGGTTTAAAAAATAAAATTAAAAACTCATGTCGTCCTTTTACTATGTCAACCTTTTGCTTGTGTCAATCTTTTGTCAATGTCAAGCTAAAGCTTGACCTTTTTCATCTGTCGACCTAATTACTATAGACATATCGACTGGACCCCGCAGCCTGGGATTTTTTCATAGAGTTTGACTAAACACGTTCCTTCTTATTTCTATATACTTTTGTATGTCCTTTATTATAGTGAGTTATTTAGAAGTGTTTGTGTGTGATATGCAACAGGCTTATTGGGGGAAGAGATATATGTTCATTTAGGACAGTGACAGAAACCACAGAAGAGGAAGCAAAGCTTTTATTAAATGAAAGAACGGAACTGTGACATCAGGAAATCAGCAGAAAGGGAACAGTCAGCCACCTACCGTACATAGCATAAGAAGAAGCATCGGAGCTGCATAGAAAATACGCATCCTTATATAAAGACGCTAGGCGAAAAGAAAGAATACATAAACGGTAAGACAGACGGTATTGGTCCTTTTTTCTTCTGTAAACTAATGGTCCTTTCTTGTGTTAGATTGAAATATAATAGTATGAGGCACATTGATGCTGGCAGTTATACAGAAGCACATTATACAGTTTAGCCCAGTGGTAGCCAACCCTAGCCTACGAGAGCTACCAACAGTTCACATTTTCCAGACAACCTAGCTGCTGCACAGCTGCACTCATTAATCACTGACACATTTAAAAAGATACACAGATGGAGCTAATTAGCTCACTTGTGATTCTGTGAGGAGACCTGCAAAACATGCACTGTTTTCTCGAGGACTAGGGTTGGCTACCCCAGGTTTATCCAATAACTTCGGTGAACTGAGAGGACTGCAGTCCCAAACCTTGCATAACCACAAAACAATTTAATTGTAATAGTAAATACACACCATTGCTAAATATTAACACAAAGAATAGGGATAAAACAATTACCTCTATACAGAACATCAGGACAAATACTATGCGGTTGGAATAAGAAATAAAAAAAACGACAAAAAAAATATATAAGCTGGAGAAAATCAATGACACTGGTGCCTCTCCCTGAAATTTACCTGGACACTGCATATGATTCCTAATCTTCCTCAGCACACAATTCAAAACACCCTTTTGAATATTTCCTTCTGTGCTTCATATTTGTATGTACTGTGCCCATTGATAAAACACTGTGGAATATGTTGTCACTTTAGAAACGAAAAGGATGGGAATATTAACTGATATTTCCTTGGTATTTTTTGTCTTCAAATACAGTCTTTGCAGTCCATGTTTTCTGCATGATCAGGATATAGAAACCAGTGCCGAAAGACAGTGCTCAGGGCACAGGAAAACAATTAACTGTAGTATTTAACTAAAAAGTAATAAATATTTTTCTCTGAGTTCAGCGCGCTTTCAATAGACTCATTGGGGACTTTCTAAACAATACAGTATAATACATGAGATGCTAAAGGTGCGTACACATTAGACCAGTGGTAGCCAACTCCAGTCCTTGAGAGCTACTAACAGTTCACATTTTCCAGACAACCTAGCTGCTGCACAGGTGCACTCATTACTCACTGACACATTTAAAAAGATCCACAGGTGGAGCTAATTACATCACTTGTGATTCTATGAGGAGATCTGGAAAACATTAACTGTTGGTAGCTCTCGAGGACAGGAGTTGGCTACCCCAGCATTAGACAATATTTCAAGTGATATGCATGATAACGAGGTATCATAACTACATTTTCCTGTGTATCGTCCAGTGTGTACGTACTATATCATTAACGATGCGCAGTCCCGCGGGTCGTTAGCGATGTCTTCTGTACATGGAGCTCAATCTGAGGAATCATCAACAACAGATAACTCCTGGGTGTGGCCAATATGATCTCATTTGTGAAATCACTCAGTGTGTATGCACTATATCGTTTGTCCAAAAGTTCAATCATTTGCAATATCGTCTAATGTATACCCAACTTAAGTATTAAATAGTCATCACACCTTTTGTAGATGATTTTTATGAACATGTTATTAATATCAGGGGTCTATGTACTAAGCCTTGGAGAGAGGTAAAGTAATAACCACTCAGTGCCTAACTGCTGTGTTTGAAAATGATAGGTTGAGCTGGTTGGCTAGTACTTTATTTCTCTCCAAGGCTAGTACATATATCTCCTAATCCATACCTCCCAACATGATTCTCTCCAGGAGTGACACAGTGCTCTGTTTCTGGACTTTCCCCTTAATGTATAATTACCTTCATCTGTTTTAAACAACTTAATTGATAAGAAAGGTGTTTCACCACAGGTGGTGGTAATCATGAATTAAGAGGGAAGTCCAGAAACAGAGCTTGTGTCCCTCTGGAGAGGGTCATGTTGGGAAGTATGCCTAATCTAAGGCAATGTATATATTCTTGTATTCATAGTGCATAATGTACAGTAGGTAAGGAAAAGAAACACATATATTGATTACAGTTTCTTTTTGACTGAGTTCCTCCCAGTTTGACGAAATCTACTCATAGCCATTTCCTGCTAAATAAGTAGCAGAGCTGCCACTTCCTCCTGCAGCAGGCGCTGTACAGCTAGAAGTGAAATAAGCATGTTGCAGCTAAGTATGGAGCAGGGCTGTAACTAGGGCAGTACCAGTGGTGCCTGACCCACAGCATAGATGCTCTGTGGATGGAGAACCACCGACAGCACCCACAGGACTGCGCCAAGCTATTTCCACTACTTTCATGCCCTAGCAGCCCCATTGCGCCCAACACTTTTTTGCACATATCTAGGTTAGAGGCCCCAATACTCTAGTGCAATTTGACCTGATTTCAGGAAATCACTTGTGTTTGACATCCATTCCTTTGAACTCCCCCGGCCGTTCCCCGGGAGTACTTTTACATGCAATTCCGGCGCCAGCATCCTAAATGCTATCAGGATGCCGGCGCCTTGCAAACTTCAGGTGTCCATTCATGGCAGTTTGCTATATTGTCTCCTTGTAGATTTGACATTGAGCTGTCTGAAATAAGAAATTTGCCACCATTTAATGCATTCTCCTCATAATTACATTGACTTATTCCCAATGGGAAGTCCTGCCCATAATTTAGTGGTTCCCGAAATTTGTCCTCAAGGCACCTTGACAGTCCAGGTTGTATGGCTATATGTGCTCAAGTACAGGTGCCTTAATAAGTACTGCAGTCAGTTTGATTATACCATCTGTGTACAAGCATGGATATCCTTAAAACCTGGACCATTAGGATTCCTTGAGGACAGAGTTTGGCAAACCCTGCCACAGTTAATAGGTGGAAGAACAATCTGTTTTTTTATGCCATCCCCTTACACATTGGAAACTGTACACAAATAGCTGTGTTGTCAGGAAGGGGTTTGGTAGGGCCATGGCTGATTTTGTGTGTATTGTGTGACTGGCTTTGGTTGTATTTCCCCCTTTCCATATCATATACTCCCTATACAGTCATATATTTATCAAGCTTTAATTGTCATATAGAAATGCAGTTTCTGCATAATTTTATGAATTGACACTATGCTGTAAAAGGACACAGGAAAATCTTACAGAAATCTCCTACATAATGGAAATTATAGCTGCATATCGCAGTCCCCATTATTATCAATGGGACATATGGGCCTAATTCAGGCCTGATTGCATGGCTGGGAATTTGTATGCCGGCGATTATCAATGGACTGCCCATGCATATGGCCCTACTACACAGGCACAATCTATTGATAATGGAAAGCCAGGTCTGATGTGTTGCTTATGCATGCACTGTAGGAAACATAAACCAGCAATAGAGGTTGACGTGACCCAGAACAAGGGCGTGGAGTCTTCCCCAGGAACCCCTGCAAGAGGTAAGAACTTCTGCAGCACCCAAGGTGCAGGTT
The DNA here is from genome assembly GCF_055691185.1 of Crinia signifera. NCBI lineage: Eukaryota > Metazoa > Chordata > Amphibia > Anura > Myobatrachidae > Crinia > Crinia signifera. The sequence goes on from NC_139220.1 coordinate 185,583,212, forward strand.
GCAGCTCCCTGCCTGGGTCCTCTATGCTAGTTCTGATAGTAGGATACCAGAATCTGGAATGTGGTGCAAATTGAAGAAGGCTCAGAAGCAGAGTATTATCTGATGTAGTGGATTGGATGTTGGAAGAACTGAAGAATACACTGGAACCAGAGAGTTACTACACGAACTGGACAGGATGACTGAAGACCTGCTGAATATATTGGAACCAGGGAATCGGTAGATGAACCAAATGCTGGAATTGCTGGAAGGAAGCTCAGGACATTTGCACACAGTCAGACTGCAAAAAGCGTTGCTCTGGTGTCTAGGAATTCTGGGACCAATGTTTAAAAATCCTTAGCAGCAATACGATTGGCCAGATCAGAATGGTGATTCAACGGTCGTGTGACACTGGGGGTCATGATGGCACCCATACTGCCAAAGAGTATATATCATCTTGAGTGAATGTTCTGGCTAATGGGACATACCATCTTAGCCGGGACAGCTTTGTTCACCACCCATTACTAGAAGGAATAGGTGGTGACGTGGATAAAGAAATTATTGTTCCATTGACTTTGCTGCTGCTACTGCGACATGGAATCGATTCCATCGATTATGTGGTCCAAATTACATTCAGAAAATGGGAACTAGCCGTGACCTACTTCCAAACAGTGTGAGACGGACATGGACTGCCAGCCACTGTGCTGAGAATGGATGAACGGATGCATAGGCAGGAAGGAGCCCCAAACCACCCGGATGGGTAGGCGTCATGGCGGCGGTGCTGTGACACTATAGTGCTGCTTTATATTAAGATAACTCATTGGTGAGCACAAATGCCATTTTCAGATGGGAAAAAGTTTGGGGATGTGAACAGATCCCTCCATGCCTCCTCAATGTGAAACCATTGGCTGTTTGCCTGCGTGAGCTTGTGCAATGCAGAATACAGTGAGGTTGGTAATTTTTGCTGCTACTGAAGTAGAAGTATTACAGGTACACCACTGATAATTCGGCACATTTGGTTCCATGACTGTGCGAGATTATTGGTAGTATCACCTGCCCACAGCCTACTCCTACCCTGCAGTTCACCCATAGCCTAACACCCTTCCTACAGTGCTTAAACCTCCCACAGCAAGACCCCTCACCCCCTGCAGAATCACTAAACCCTTCTGCTGTCTCATTGATCCTTTCTGCTGCCTCAATAAAGCCCTCCCTTTCTCCCTCCCCAGACGTACTCCCTCCCCAGACTTACTCCCACCCCAGACTTACTTCCACCCCCACCCCATCCTAACTAACTTCTTCCCCAGCACCTGATCCAGATTAACAGATTTGCTGGACCAACAGGAGCTGGTAAATCAGTGGTGTGCTTGTACTGATCGCAGTGACAGCTGCTTTTCCAGTGATAAGTGTTCCCCACTGCAACTCGTAATAAGTTTGATGCTTAATCATTGGAGCCATCCAATAATGAATAGTACACTAAATTGTATTCTTGGAAGGTGTTCTTAAAAGAAAATTGTTAGTGCCATACAGCCCTTATTCGTAACGCAAATATAACATGATAAGCATTTCCCAATGTATACTGGCCAAAATTGACCAATAGAATGATTGCTGTCATATACATATTTAACATTTGCACAGTTCAATGATGCCAGTAGTACAACATTCACCCATCTGAGCCCACTATAACAAAACCATTACAATTTATTTTTACATTAGATGTGGAAAGCAGCTGTGGGTCACAATGTGTCTGTGACTGAAAATGCAGCAAGTGATGACTGGGAAACTGATCCAGACTTTGTGGTGAGTCCTAGATTACAGTATATAGATATATAGCTATAATATAGAACATTTATGAAGTGAAACAGGCGAGGTGCATTGATAAATCAGCTTTGGTCCTGCAATCAGTGCCGTAAATAGACATTTTGGTGCACTGTGCAAGAATAAGCTTGTGTGTGTGTATGTGTGTCCATAATTGAACAAAGGGACAGTGCACATGAAGGTTACAGTGGGGGTTGGATACAATGTGGGATACAGAGCGGGTTGGATACAGTGCAGGATACAAAGTGAATTGGATACAGTGTGGGATATCATGAGAGTTGGATACAGTGCAGGTTAGATATAGTTCGGGATACAGTGTGGTTTAGATACAGTGTGGGATATAAAGCAGGTTGGATACAGTGTGGGCTGGATACAATGCAGGATGGATACAGTGTGTGGTTTATACATTGCAGGATATAGTCCAGGGTGGATACAATGAGGGATGGATACAGCAAGTAGGATACAATATGGGATATAGCATAGGTTGGATACCTTGCTTGCCGGATACAATGTGGGATGGATACAGTGTAATTTGGATACAGTGCAGATTAGATATAGTTTGGGATACAGTGCAGTTGAGATATAAAGCGAGTTGTATACAGTGTGGGAAATAGTGTGTATTGGATACAGTGTGGGGTGGATATAGTGTGAGTTTGATACAGTGCGGGATATAGAGCAGGTCGGATACAATGCAGGATTGATACAGTGTGGGAGGATACAGTGCGCAATATAGAACAGGTTGGATACAATGTGGGATGGATACAGCATGAGTTGGATAGTGTGGGTTGGATACGTGGTGTGACATAGATATATGGTGGGTTGGATACCATGACAATGATGCTGGATACAATGTGGGATGGATACAGCATGAGTTGAATAGTGTGGGTTGGATACGTTGTGTGACATAGATATATGGTGGGTTGGATACCATGACAACGATGCTGGATACAATATGGGATGGATACAGTGTTGGTTGGATACAGTGAAGGCTGGATGCAATGCAGGATGGATATAGAGCAGGTTGGATACAGTGCGGGATATAACGTTGGTCAGATACAGTGCGGGCTGGATATAGTGCATCAGATACAGTGCGAGATATAGAGCAGATTGGATATATTGCGGGTTAGACACAGTATGGGTCGCATACACCAACAATAAATTTAATGTGACAGAGGGTGTCGGTGATGTCGGCAGTACAGGGTTGGAGGTGGTGTCCTCAGTTCAGGGGAGACAACGTTGTCGACAGTACAGTCTGGCTAATGTGTTGGTTGCATACAGTGTGGCTAGATACAGTGTGTGATATAGAGCAGGTTGGATATATTGAGGGCTGGATACAGGGGGTGTCATGGGGTCAGCAGTACAGGGTTGGAGGTAGAATGTCAGCTGCTACAGTAGAGAGAGGCCTGAGCAGAGGACCAGTGGAGCAGTGGGGAAGAGGCAGCGGCTAGAGAATTCAAACGTCCAATTGAAATCAATGGGAAACCACTGGTTGGCTGAGAGCCATGACACACCCCACCCCCCAAGAGGGCGCAATTAAATTACCTTATATAATCTCTTATGCAGTGCCTCTGAGGAGAGATTTGTTAGCCGGGGGCAGCAGTCCAGGATCTCCTGTGAAGTCAGATGCTGCACAGTGTGGGGAGGCGGAGCCAATGCACGAGTGTCCATCAAAGCAGTACACCAGTTTTGACTGGCACTTTGGCTCTGCCCCGCAAGCCGCCCAGCATCTCACATCACAGGAGGAAATCTCGGCTTCCCCAGCGATGAACGAAGCTCTCCTCACTGGCGGCACAGGTCAGGACTGCTGTGCCACAATGACAAGCGGCTCAGCCAGTCGGCCACTTGTCATTGTGTTACAGTTTGATCCTACAGTTTGATCCTTCCTGAACGTACAGCGGGGCATATTTACTAAGATATGGAAATATGGCCAATGCCGGGTTTGACTGCATACGACCGGCATCGGCCGTATTTTCGGAAAAATACAATTCGTGAATAGGGCAAATTTAGTAATCTGCCGTATTTACAGGATTTGTATTTCCCAATGGCATAAACAGCTATATATTTTTTTTGTATTCGTATTAGTATTTGGCAGCCGTGAATATGGCAGGCAAATGCAAATACGAATCGGCAGCTTGCATGGATCAGTCAGATCTGTGCAGGCTTCAGTGTGTAAAACATAGAAAAAATAATAATAATAAAATAAATGGTGTGGGGTTCCCCCAGCTGGCAAATACCAGCCCCTGGCTCAAAGAGCCTGGTCCTGGTTTTAAAAATTCACGGTTTAAACCAGTGGCATAACTACGGTGCCACAGACCCTGTGGTGGCTCGGGGGAGCCAATGCTGGCGGGGTCTGCGGGAAGCGCTGACAATAAACAAGGTGCTGCTGCAGGGAAGGAGACCTGGTGCTGCACTTCACTCTCCTGCTTGCCCCACCGCCAATGGCAGTGTGTACAGTGCAGGGACAGATACAGGGGGAGGCAAACCCCTCCCCCCCCCCTACCCCCCTAGAAGAAAAGTATTTTTGACTACAGTCTTAAACTCATAAAAGAATGGTGGGTTTAACGTGTGAGCCTTGTGTGGGGGCGTGGACGTTTGCGATCACAGCCGGTATTACAAGGGGGGCAGGGCCACGATGACGTGATTTATGCCATTGGGTCCCTGCTGACCCCCGGCGCCAAGGGGGGATTGTGGGAGGCTGGGGTGAATGCGGGAGACTTGCTCACTTTCCTGGGGGCCTGGAGGTGGACCCCAATTTTGGGAGCCTGCAGCCTTCTTTATAGTTCTTTCTGTGAGGCAGCACAGACGCCGGTTATAGTCTTGTGCAGGAGTGCTCTCTTGCAAGCTCTGCATTGGTATCCTGTCCTGCTGCTGAAAAGTGATTTGCAGTCCGTTGTTCCCAAGTCAAGTACGCTCTCACCAGAGCCGAATTTCCCATTAGGCACGTGAGGCACCGGCCTAGGGGCGGCACATGTTTGGGGGCGGCACTTGGATGCCTGTGATAGTACTGTCAGCCCAAAATGTACCAATAACTGCAAAATATCCACTGTACTGTACTATATTCCATCTTAAATAGAGTGTAAATGGATAGGACATGCAGATACTGCCGCTATAAACTGTCCTACTTAGTAAACATTATTGTTGTGCCTAGGGGCGCCATCCTCCCTAAATCCGCCCCTGGCTCTCACTACAATACGCAAGTACCCCCATCCATTATCCTCTTCTATTGTATGGTGAATTCATTAGTAGTCTGAGGATTTGTGTATAGTTAGTGTGCCAGGGTCCTTTGCTGTAGTTTACTCTCCCCTGCTTGGGGAAGTACTTTCTTGGGCCTTCAGTTAAAGGGCCATTACAGGTATTAACCTGTGTGTGTTATTTACTTTCTATACTGTATGTACATTTTTTGTATCCACTTGTCCAGCACTCCTTACAGTTCAGGTAGTTTTTCTCTCAGTTTCCTGAATCATTGCATGTTGCCTTAGTCCCTGTAGTCACCACGTGTTCACACACCCTGTCTGTTAGTGCCTCTTAGGTTAGTGCCTCTTAGGTTAGTGTCTCAGGGCCTTATTCTGCTTGGAGCGTCCGGGCCGTACGCGTACGTCCCGGGGTTTTTCACGATCTGCGCATGTGCAAATACGCTAATGCGCCGGCGCGAACACTCCACAACGCTTACGGCCGTTGTCTCAACGTGCGAAAAAACCTGTACGCGAGCGTACGGGTAATGGGGCGGCATAGGGGCGTGTTGATGGGAGCGGCCGAAATAATGAGGGAAAATGGGCGTAAATATGGGCGTACACGGGGGCGTGCACCAGAAATGAGCGGTGCTACTACCGCACGATCGACTAAGGCACCGTTCGTTTCGGACACCAAACAGGCGGCCGCCAACCGCCAGCTAAAACCACTCCTACAGATACCGCTTGCCAGCGTGCGCCTGAGTTGGCTAATTAACGCTGATTAGTACTTAAACACATACACCTGAATGTAATAAGCAATGCTGCAGTCTATTAACTCCAAACCATGATTTCACTGCCTGCAAGCCACACATGCAGCACGCAAACACATTGGAAGCTTATGTTTCTATACTTCTCCACATTTAAAGGTTTGTTTAATTTAAGGTAAGAATCTTTTTATACGCTAAGGTAGGTATTTGATAAACAGACACATTCACTACCTGCTTTCATAGACTTTACGCAGTAGCACACTCAATCTACACAAGTCGACATGTGTCAACGTGTTCACTCTAATACTAACATAGGTTTTGTATTTAGGATACAATAACATAAACCACATCTAACACCTACAAAGGATGTTTCAGCAATGTTTGAAGCCCATGACCACTATTTTCCACACAATCTTTGTATAGTACCCCAAATTATGACCTGTACCACTATCTCATCTGCTATGATTTGGATTTCACTACACTCTGGATGTAAGATGCCACCAATCACATTATTGCACTCTCATCTCTCTAACAAAGGATTCCTACATCTGCTTATGACACTGTCAAATCATATATATTTTAAAAGTTATGCATGTTTGTTCACAAGCTAATTTATCATGTTTGGCCCATTCACACATCTTTTTTTAGGGAGGACACATATGAATTCCTACACAAATGTACCTTTTCACCCTTGTTTGTCTGCCTCACCCACTCCATGAGGAAAGCATTGTTCTGGACCTGCTTTTACCTACTACTGTAGGAGCTACCTCACCTGCACACAAACTGCTTTCTCACCTATTAAGTTGCTCTGCACATGTGCTGACACAAACTTATTAGCAGGGAAAAGTTGGATAGGAACATGGGAATGGCCATGGAGAGGGTTACACATGGGAAACTTCCACCACACTTCAACAAATGTTCAAAAATACCCTGGTCAGTAAGTACACATAAATCTAGTATTTGTTTCACACAAGAAATGACACATACCACAATTTAGATTTAATTTGTAAAATAAATTTATTTGCTGTTCAGCATCACAGCTTGACACTTTAATGTGAGAAATAAAAAAAAAACAAATAAAATAGACACACAAATAATAAAACAGCCAGAACAAGAGGTTGCATATCTCCAAACATGTGTTACCCTGCAAATGCAATGGTGAAAGAAATGGGGACACCAGAATACGTACTGCAACAACCAGGGTGACTACTAAGCAAGATACACACCACCAAAAAAAAAAACCTGCATTTGTAGAGGTCAAAATACGAACTTTCATGCCCATGGCACGCAAATGGATGGATGGGCAACTCAGTAGGCGGATGTCCAGTGCAATTTAAACCTTTGGCCTCCAACCACAGAGGAAGTGACCCAGGTCTCATTTGGGCCCTTTTTTGCCCCTTTTAGATGGGGCCTTGGGGACAGGGGCCTTTGGGTCAGCTGGCTTTCGGCGTCTTCCCCTAGTCGCCACAGGAGGGTCAGCCGAGGTGGAAGGTTGGGGAGCAGCTTGGGGTGGGGCAGCAGATGGGGGATTGTCCCTTAGGGACCTGGCGGTGGACAGCTGCTCCGCAATAAGTTCATTCTGGCGGCTGAGGTGTTGGCCAATGCTTAGCATGCCAGCCGCCAGAGTTTCATTAATGCGGTTCAACGCCTCAACCTGCAGCTGGTTTGTGGCCTTCCACTCCGCCAGAAAATCTGCCACCTGCTGCTGACGGATCGCAGCATCCACCCCTTGCTGCTCGATCCTGTCCAGCGTCACCAACAGGCTCTCACTCAATGTCTCCTGAGGCTGGGGCTGGGGGCGACGTCTTGGTGGAGGCTGGACCACCTGCTCCACCTGTGGCTCTGCAGAGGCCGATGCTGCCGGTACATCCTGACTTTCTGCTTCTGCTAGGATAAGAATTGAAAACAATGTCACCATCACATACGCAATAAAAAATATCTTTCTAAATACAATGCATTACTGTGACTTACCATCAAAAGCAGCAGCAAAGACCTCCACCGGGAGCTCACTGTCCATATTGGAGATCCCCCTGATCTCCCCCACATCGATGACGTCACAGGAGTCCAGCTCCAGGGGGGTAAACTCCAAATGGTCAGGCATAGGACCGCTCCCGGTGGACATGCTGTGGTTGTACCGGTCAGTCATCTTCCTCTTCAGGGCACTTTTGAAGTCAGTCCACCTACAAGTTTAAAAATACAAATATCACCATGAGATATGTGCACCACTGTGCTACGTGTAGGGTTACCACCTAGTCCCTTTAATTCTGGACACATGTTACTTACACAGGTTCTGTGGCAGTTTAAAATTAGGTGAAGTGGAGTCTTGAAGTCAGCCAGCCACAGAACCTGTGTAATTAATATGTGTCCGGAATTAAAGGGACTAGGTGGTACCCCTAGCTACGTGACATTTCCTAGTGTGGGTGATCTTTTGTGCCATGTGTGGCCAAATATTTCTTTGATGGACAAAACCATGTGCACTGCAGGTGAGGCAGGTGTAAAACCCCACCCAAATCTGATTATCTCTGCACAAGTAACACCTGCCTCACCTGCAGTGCACATGGTTTTGTCCATCTAAGAAATATTTGGCCAGAAAGAGTGAACTAGAATAAGGGCCTCAGTTCCTGCTGGAGACTGCTGAACAAATTGCCCTGACAAACACACTAACCTTTTCTTCACCGCGTCCCAAGTTCTGACCACTGGTGACACCTGGTTCACTTCCTCTGTGATCTTGTCCCAAAGGTTTCTCCTTGCACTGGCACCTGGCTTCCTGGTTGCCAATTCAATCCATTCGCGTGCCCTGGGCACGAGAATTCGCATTTCGGCCTCTACAAATGCAGGGTTTCTCCTTCTGGTGGTGGTATCCTGCTCAGTCATCACCCTAGATGTTGCAGCACGTTTTCTGGTGGCCCCAGCTCTCTCACCATGCACCTGCTGGGTCACACCTGTTTGGAGAGATGCAACCTCTTGTTCTGGCTGGCTGCTTGGCCCTTGTGGAGCTGGTGGAGGTTCACCAGGGCCTGTTACTGAGGGGCCCGCTTGATCTTGCAGGCGACTCCTCTCTTGGGCCCTCCTTCTCCGCTCCTCTTCCCTCTTCTGTAATGCTTGAAGCATGGATTCGGCTTGTGCTCTCTGCAGAGCGTCCTCTGCTGCTGAATCGTCAGAGTCAGACATGTTTGCAGCAATTGTGGGCTGCATCTGACTGAATATTTATATGTTAATCTCCCGCCACGAACAAGGGGGCGTATATTTTTCCCCGCAAGGTAGATGCAAATTTACGCCGATATTTCCCGCCGATAATTGCCGCTTAAATTACGCAGGTCTCAATGCACCTGATCAATCAACCGTATATGTATCTACACAGGTTGTGGAGCATTGTGGGCTACATCGTGAAATGTGTGCACCTGTCATTCCAATGATGAGTGTTGTCAGCTGGTATCTGTTGGAGTTCGTGTATGCTTTGTGAGTCACATTTCAAAACATCACGTTATAATGCTTTCCTTACATATGTAATGTGTATGAAATTGTCATACAGCAACATGTTGCATTGTGGCCCTTTAGGCAGCGTAGTTATAAGTAGAGGGTTGCGTGTATCATTTTCCGCCTACTGTATATACAGTACTCCTCCCCATGCATATCGCTGTATCGTGCCCCCTTTAAGCAGCGTAGTTATAAGTAGACGGTTGCGTGTATTAATTTCCGCTTACTATATATACAGTACTTCTCTTCATGGCAATTGGTGTATTGAGCCCCCTTTAAGCAGCGTAGTTAGGAGTAGACGGGGTGCGTGTATTATTTTCCGCACACTGTAAATACAGTACTTCTCTCTTCATTGAATGCATGCTGTTGGTTGTGGTGTGTATATCGGAACGGTCCGCGTAAGTTTCTATTCGCATCCAGTTTGTTAATATAAGAGGGATTAATAAAGTTAATACCAAACAAACAATTTTTTCGACCAATCAGCAAGCACCAAAAGTGATATATGTACCTGCAATTAATAACTGCGCCATTGCCAATATGACTTCTACAAGAGCCAGGCCCTTTTCTACATCTGAGCTTTTGGCCCTGGTGGAAGTGATGGATCGTCACCTGGGGCCCAGGGGCCCATATGTATCAAATGCGGACAAGCGGCGGGCGTATAATGCTGCCCGCCGCCTGATATTTTCCACAACCGGCGTCCGCAGAAGCCTGGGCCAGGTTGAGCGGCGCTGGTCCGACCTGCGCCGGCGGCAGCCGGTTCTACTCAGCAGCCTTCGCCGCCATATTGCCCGATGTAAGTTTTGATTACTAGTATGTCAGCGTTTTTTAGCAATGTTTGGTGTACTTTTTATAAATATGTTCCTGAGTATGGGGGTGTATATGGGGTGTATATGGGGGTGTATATGGGTGTATATGGGGGTGTATAGGGGGTGTATATGGGGGTGTATATGGGTGTATATATGGGTGTATATGGGGGTGTATATGGGTGTATATGGGGGTGTATAGGGGGTGTATATGGGTGTATATGGGGGTGTATATGGGTGTATATGGGGGTGTATATGGGTGTATAGGGGGTGTATATGGGTGTATATGGGGGTGTATATGGGGGGTATATGGGGGTGTATATGGGTGTATAGGGGGTGTATATGGGGGTGTATAGGGGGTGTATATGGGTGTATATGGGGGTGTATATGGGTGTATAGGGGGTGTATATGGGGGTGTATAGGGGGGGTTTAAGTAGTTGATCAGTTTTTGGGTGTAGGATATCAAATAGTTTGCATGATAAATGTCTGAAATTTCACAGCAATGATAATTTTGAAGGTTATGAGCATGACTAATGTGAATTTTTCTTTCCCCCTTTTTTATGAAACCCAATCTTCGATTTCTATGCCATCAACATGAACATTTCAGCACGGGCAAGGGCACGCATTGAAGCCCGGGAGCAGGCAGCCCGGGACCAGGCAGCCCGGGACCAGGCAGCCGAGGAGGAGGAGGAAGAGGAGGAGGAAGAAGAGGAGGAGGAGGAAGAGGAGGAGGAGGAGGAGGAGGAGGAGGAGAAGAAAGAGGAGGAGGAAGAGGAGGAGGAGGAAGAGGAGGAGGAGGAAGAAGAGGAGGAGGAAGAAGAGGAGGAGGAAGAAGAGGAGACCCAGGGTGCAGTTTTCACCCACACAATTTCCCCATCCCCCACCCCCTCCACAACCCCCACCCCCTCCACAACCCCCCCCCCTCCACAACCCCCCCCCCCCCTCCACAACCCACACCCCCTCCACAACCCCCACCCCCCCCCCTCCCCACCCCATTTCCAACCCCCCTACACCTCTCCACCACCCACCCCCAAACCTCTCCACTCCCCAGTAACACCCAGTACCTCGGGCCAAAGACCAGGACCATCCTCCTTGCTCCTGCCTTCCCCAACCACTCCACAGCCAACCAGCGGCGCCCAGGATGGCTCAAGTAGCCGTAAGTAAATAATGTGTCTAATGTTGACCTACACATTTCTACACATAAACAATCACAACAACCACATATGTGTATCCAACATCAACATTAGTTGCAACATATCACTGCAGGGCGACCATGAGGTGTGTCCTGTCCTTCTCCAGGAACAAGGGTCCCCTTGGTGGTTTTTTTGAGTGTGGCCATGCCTCACCCCTTGAATAATTGACATAACAGTACATCCAATGAGATATCCGACATTAGTGGTGTGGTAGTTATGTGGCTCCAGGTGTTGGGTAACTCCAGTTCCCAGCATGATGTGCAACACAGGGCCAGATTATAATGGAGGCGCAAGGGGTCAGTGCCCCTGGGACCCCCTCTAGCTAGGGGCCCCCTGTGGTTGTCATTTTTTTTTTTTAAAAAGACAATGTTTAAGTTATGTTTTTTTTTTTTTTTGCTAAATGTTTTGTGCATGGGTGGGGTAGTGCTGCAGCTTCACCTATCTGCCAATGTGACAATGATTTATGGTGCTGAGCATCGGGAGGCAAGGCACACTGATTGCACAAGTGTGCAGTGCATTTCTGGGAGTTGACTAAGTCCCATGACACTTTGCACCAGAGGACAGAGGCTGAGAAGTTTGTGCTGAGCTCTGATTGGTGGAGCTCATTACATACTTCTCAGGTCCATGGAGAACAGCAGCAGCAGCTTAGTCATAGGAGGGTTTTTAATCAGAGGCAGCACTAGGACTGTGAGGTCTCCTCCAGAGTAAGGGGCAGAGGGACAAACACAGGCTTTTCATGTGGTGTGTGTATATATATATATATATATGGTGTCTATTATTATTCCGAGTGCCGCCAACCCCCTGTCTATATATATATATATATATATATATATATATATATATATATCCCCTGCAGGTAACCATTGACCAAGTTTATTCTGCCTTTACTCTATGTTTTGACAGTATAATATTCGGCCATGCAGTGTGCGGCCAGTAATGACAAGTGCAAGGGGGCCCCCCGCTCTAAAGTACCCCGGGCCCCCCAAAGGCTTAATCTGCCACTGGTGCAACTTAAATGTAGAGATTGTTTTGGTAATAGTGTGTGAGGCCATGCGGATGCATGCTTTACAAACATAGCTGTAGGCCTATAATTTGTACAGCAATGTCCTAAATTTAAAATAGTAAGGAGTGCTTAAGCCACAACAATGTCATAACCCTTAAATAGCACAGGCTAATTGTGAGGTTAGAGGACAGTCCCCCAAAAACAAAGTACCAATTGGGATACAGCATACATTCATTGATGAAGGAGTAATTGAATTAATGTTATTTACTATGTACAGTATGTGTGTGTTAACATATTTTTTTTTAGTACTGTGTTTACAGCAGACCCATCTTCAATGTAGTTTAAAAATGTATGTGCCCTTCACACATAACTCACAACTTTTTATTATGTACAAATACAACAAACATTTGTTTATGTTATATATTAATTTTTTTTTTTATCCCTTCACTACAGACACTGAACAGCAGCAGGAGGAGGTGGCAGCCCTTATTCGGGAGATCTTCCTGACCCTTTTTTATTTTCAACTTCTTTTTGGCCTACTGGAGGCCCGCATTTAATTTTTTTTTATCCCCCCCCCCCCCCCTTATTATGTTTGTAATAAATAAAAGTTTATATTGTATTATAAATTGCCTGTGTTTTTAATAATAAATATGTTAGAGGGCTTGTAAGGGTAGGTACATACAGATGTGTAATGTAAGTTATATTAGTAATTTGAGGTGAGGGGTAATGATTGATGTGTAAATGTGTGTGTTTTTGAGTAAAATAACACATAGTGAAAATGCATGAATGTTTAATGTTTTTCGATTAAAACATCACACATAACATCAGGGTAGGTATACATGTTACACATTTTGGACAAACTAATTATGGACATAATTTAGTACATATACAGAAACACCAACATAACTTGATTTAAAAGTAACAGCAATATGGGGACACATAGATAGTGATTAAAATGCCACATTAGAACATAACAAATATACATGTAATGTGGTTTAAAATGTAGTTTTATTAGGTCTTTATTAAGGTAGACAATTGAGTTAATAGAAAACAATAAGTGAATAACAAATAGATTAATTAATCAATTGTCAGATTAGTAGTTGAGAGGCAAGATTTGCAGGTCCATATATGTGAAGGGTATGCCAGCGTGCACGGACGTACGCTCACTCTCACGAGCGGTGACATAAGCTGAGTTTTCCATTGAAAACAATAGGGACCCGTCCGTGCAAGCTGGCGTACGCTCAGATCGCCGCAAGAAGGCGGTGGGGAGACGGAGGAAAGACGGCCGTAGACGGCGCCGTACGCTCAGTCGTACGCCAGTTGTCGGAGTGTAAGGGCTGGGCCGGCCGCGTACGTTGCCGTACGCTCATTTGTACACCACTCCCCTTCTACGGTATTTCTGCCCGTACGTAAGCGGCTGATTTGTGGGTGGACCTAACCCTAACGGCCGCGTACGGCTAGCGTGCGGTAATTGTGAACGTACGCACGTTTGGCCGCTCCGATCAGAATAAGGCCCCCAGTGTAGTCCTCTCCCTGCTCCTCCCACCGGTAGGTTGCACCAATCCTCCTGGGTTAAACCTACACTGCCACCCGTCGACATAAGTCCTGGCAGCATACTAGTACCGGTAGAGGCGTCCAGCCTTAAGGGAACAAGGCTGTTATAGGCAAGAAGGCTCGCTGGTGTGCTCTGTGGGTTTAACTGGGTGACAACCCAGAAGATGTCAAGAAGATCCTCCATCAGTGTCCAACTCCAGTTCTCCAGAATATCCCAGTGGAATCCCTTGCTCTCGGCTGCCCTCTATCTCCTCCTTGGGTTGCCCTTCCGGTTTCCTGTTTTCCTACAGTGAACATAACAACCTCATATAAATTGATTTACCTGTCCTCCAGTGTCCAGTCCCACTCCCAGTCCCTACCACCAAATTCCTTAATAAAAATCCTTTTACATTTTTCTGTGTCTGCTGCTGTGTGACTAAGCTGGAACAGGGTACTACAAGTCTCTGCAGGCCACACATCAGTGCAAAATAAATTGCAAAATATCATTTTAATTTTAGAAAAGGGGTTAATAAATAATACTGACTTATTAATAATCCTTTACATTTTGTCTGTGTCTGCTGCTGTGTGTGTGTAAGCCAGGAGAGGGTACTACAAGTCTTACCTCACCTGTGCAGGCCACACCTTGGTGCAAATTGCTAAATATCATTTTTATTTTACAATAATAAAGGGGTTACTGACTTCTTAATAATCCTTTTCAATTTTTCTGTGTCTGCTGCTTTGTGACTGTTAGCTGGGAGAGGGTACTACAAGTTTCACCTCACCTGTGTGCACACCGGTGCTGCAAAATAATCAATCTAATTTTTTTGGACAATAAGGGTTACTGACTTAAATAAATTCCTTAACATCCTTTTCAATTTTTCTGTGTCTGCTGCTTTGTGACTGTTAGCTGGGAGAGGGTACTACAAGTCTCACCTCACCTGTGTGCACACCGGTGCTGCAAAATAATCAGTGCTGCAAAATATAATTATTATTTTTTTTACAATAAGGGTTACTGACGTAAATAATAATCCTTTTACATTTTTCTGTGTCTCTGCTGGTGTGTGGCTGTACTCCAGAAAGATAATGAAGAACCAAAATATGGAGGCTCCAATAGTACAAGAACCACTTCCTCCAAGTGCTGAAGCTGCTGCCACTAGTCAAGACAAGAACATGATGATGAAATGCCATCAATGTAATGGTATGGCAATGGCAGTGATGGCCATTCCTACTCAGTCCTCTCTTAACTTTCACTTTCCAAAGACTCCTCACCTCATCCTGTGCATGTGTAGCCAGCTTCCTGTGCCAATCAGTGCACTAGGAAGTGCATGCTATACATGTGGACACATGAGAGAAGAAGTTAACCACCGCAGTTCCCAGAGTGTCCCTGAAATGAGGCAACAGAATAAATAAAGCACATGGTTGTTTTTCATAACAAAACAACAGATATACATACACATTCCTATACATTGCTTCCAAAAAACAGTCCCAGTATGTCTTTCTGGGGTGATACAGATGTGCACCGGCCACTTTTAGTGTTTTGTGAAATGTGTTTTGGGTCTGTATCTTCAGCAGTGTTTTGGATCTGGATCTGTTTCAAAACACCACCCTTCAGTGTTTCACGTTTCATATTTCATCGTTTTGGATCTGTATTTTTTTTAACATAAAAATCGCTAAAATCGCAGCATTTCCACTCATTTCCAGTCTATCCTGAATACCTCACAATGGCCCTTATTCTGGTTGGTGCGGTAATATCCGCGTGCGTTCGTGCCGCCGATGTTTTGTGTCTGCGCATGTGCAGAGGCGTCTCTGCGCATGTGCGAGCGGGGCGTACGGCCAAATCCCGCATGAAATGTGAACACTACGAACAGGGGGTGGAGAGGGGCGTGAAGGGCTATTTGGGCTCATTACCATATGCATACGCCCCGCGTTTCATGGGCGTTCCCATGCAAACGCTGGGCGTACGTATGGTAATGCGGCCGTGACGCACGTGTAGGGGGCGGACATATGACATCGCCGGATGTCAGCTGCCCGCCCAGATCCCTGCTTTTGCACGGAAAAATGTCCGTGTGGTCTGAGGTTGCGGGAGCTGGTGGACCACTCGGTCCTGCATTCGATGGTCTGCGACCATCGAATGATGGGGGAGGTTCCCTGAGATGGAGGAGGCGTATTCCGTGAAAAATACACGTGCGGTCCGTTCGCCCAGCTTCTTACCGCGTACGGACGAAGTTGGCGATCCGTATGGAAGGCGGGGTTTCGCACGCACGGTCCTGGCCACATATTCGGATCCGGCCGCACCGATCAGAATAAGGGCCATAGGTTTTTTTTAGGCCAAAAAGCTGGACTGGACTTAACGGCAGTATTATTATACTTATGCAGCAGTACCCATGGACTTTAACGTCAGTACCACTGGACTGGACTTATGCAGCAATATCACTGGACTGGACTTATGTAGCAGTATCACTGGACTTTAATGGCAGTATTACTGGAGTTCTTCAGCCGTACCAATGGCCTTGAATGGCAGTGCCACTGGACTGGACTTATGCAGCAATATCACTGGACTGGACTATACCCACAGTATCACTGGACTGGAATATACAGCTTTTTCACTGGACTGGACTATACACACAGTATCACTGGACTGGACTATACAGCACTTTCAATGGACTGGACTATACAGCAGTATTAATGGCACTGGACTATACAGCAGTATCAATGGCACTGGACTGGACTATACAGCAGTATCAAATTATCAATGGCACTGGACTGGACTATACAGCAGTATCAATGGCACTGGACTAGACTATACAGCAGTATCAATGGCACGGGACTGGACTATACAGCAGTATCAATGGCGCTGGACTGGACTATACAGCACTTTCACTGGATTGGACTAGTGCAGCAGACACCACTATCCCTGGACTGGACTATACTGCACTACTGGAGTTACTGGACAAGACAGCACTATCACTGGACTGGACAGGTCCAGATCTTGCAAGATCTGATGGCGAGTCTGAGAGGGAATTCCCAAATGAGTTTGGAGCGCGAGTTCTGATTGGGGGTGTCCGGATTCCCCAATCCAAACTCACACATCCCTAATTATATATGTGCCATTTTATATTATCACCCTGATTAAACAAACCTGTCTATTTGAAGTTCACAACAGGAATATTGACCCTATTTGGATTGTGTTAATGTATTTCGTTATGAAGGTTAAATATGTTTGCTGCAATATCTAGAATTTTACATTTTGAATTGTTTTCTCACTATGCTATGAAAATTAACAGTGCTTTCACAAAGGAATCTGCTCTTTCTCTGTGCACTCTCCCGGTGCATACTGTATTTGCTGCATTAGCTGATGCTGGGGAGCACCAAGACTAAGTGCTATATTGAATGTATGAGACCTTGATATATCTCAGTATTGTTATTATGTGCAGGGCTATTTTTGTGCAGGCTCCAGCAGGAACTGTGGCCCTTATTCTAGTTCACTCTTTCTGACAAAATATTCCTCAGATGGACAAAACCATGTGCACTGCGGGTGAGGCAGGTGTTACTTGTGCAGAGATAATTAGATTTGGGTGGGGTTTTATACCTGCCACACCTGCAGTGCACATGGTTTTGTCCATCTAAGAAATATTTTGTCAGAAAGAGTGAACTAGAATAAGGGTCACAGTTCCTGCTGGAGCCTGCACAAAAATAGCCCTGATTATGTGTATATATATATATATATATATATATATATATATATATATATATATATATATATATATATATATATATATATATATATATATATATATATATATATATATATATATTAGGGCGGAGTGAAAAAACTGAAATTGAGAAATTCAAAATCGGCTAGTGTGGGAAAGTTGTGACTTGACCTGAATAAGAAACGTGCAAAAGCATTTTGATCTGAGTCAACATCTTCTGTTCTGGCAAGAGGCCTAAAGTTTCACTTTTTAGGTGAAAATGACGAAACCTATGAAGATGCTCCAATCTAGTTATAATTATGTCAGGATGTCTTAGAGTGGTTCATTAATATACTTTAGCATAGTAAAAAACAGTACGAGCTTGTCCTAGTGCAAAGTGACTGACTGGCAGGAGAAAAAATCCCTAATAATTGACCCATTTTCATTTGTCACAATTGTGAATATTGTGTGTTTTCTCCTGAACGTGTTTATAATAGAAGCACAAATACTCTAAATGGAATTTCATTGACACTGTGTGAAATATAACACTGCATAATAGCCCTTAATCAGACCTGATCGCAGTACAAATTTGTTCTCAAAATGGGCAAAACAAATGCTGCATTGCAGGTGGGGCAGATGCAACGTGCTGAGAGAGTTAAATTTGGGTGGGGTGTGTTGAAACTGAAATCTAAATTGCAGTGTAAAAATAATGCAGCAGGTATTTACCCTGCACAGAAACAAAATAACTCAACACAAATCTAAAGGTGGCCATACATCTACAGATCGATTGTCAGATCTGGCTGGTTGGAACAAATACCTGGTAATATCTGAATGACAGTTTTTGGCAGTTTTCCAGCATTTCAAAGCAAAGTGCTCTCATCCATTACCAGTATTTTGTTCCAAACAGACAGATCGGACAATAAATCTGTAGATGTATGGCCACATTAACTCCCTCTGCACATGTTACATCTGCCCCACCTGCAGCTGCATTACAGCATATAATTATGCCAAAGATATGCCAATATATTAACAGTTAAATACATTAAAGTGCATTATGCTGTAATAAGTATTGCTGATCAATCCTGCCTAGCAGGGCCGTCTTTTTGTATGGGCTTAATGGGCACTTGCCCAGGGGCCCCAGGCGTATAAGGGCTCTATGTTGATAGCTGAGGATCCCCTTTTTCCAGGGATACCAGAATTTTGAAAATCGGCCCTGGGGAACTGCAGATATCCAACTTCAAAGCAGCAGTCCACATCCGACCTGTTAATTACAATTTCCAGTCATATTTCTCAGGTTCTCTCTGACACTAGCGACTTGTCTCTTTCATGCCCAGAACCAGAGATATCAGCCTTCAAGCAGCCGGTCCCTGCTCCAGCTCTAAACGTCTGGTGTACAGTTTTATATTTTTGTCAATGGATTGCTCTGGCTCCTGATCTCTGATACCCAAGTTCCCAGCACCTCCTGAAAGTTGGGACTCTAGGTTTTTATACTAGGCTAAGAAATCTATTTCCAGATAATGGCGATATCTGCAGTCAAACAAGCTGCCCTTCCACCGGAAAATGACGAATATTAAGCCCACTCCATTATCCAACCGTCCCCTGTGTATAAAACACCCCCTACCTAACTGGAAGTCATTTACAAGGGACCCTTCATACAGCTCAGTGCCCCCTTCCACACGTTAGTGTTCACCCTCCCACCACCTGTGCAGTAAAGGAGTAATTAGCAGAAGTTACTGCTCCAGGTCCTACATGTTGAATGGAAGATAGAGCACCCCCTGCCACCCGTGGGACATCAAAGCTGCTGCTGATACCACCCCCCACCCCTAGGAGGGGAGAATGGGTAAGGGCCCCAGTGCATTGCTTTGCCCAGGTGCCCACACTGCTGTTAAGACGGCCCTGCTGCCTAGAAATGAACACAGTGATTGGCATATATGTACTGCTGGACACCACTCATAGAATGATTAACCTGTTATTTTTTGAATCGATGTTCTTGTTTTTTTTTCCCCTAAACATTAGATGTATTTGTTTATTTATTTATTTACAGTTTCTTATATAGTTCAGCAGATTCCGTTGCGCTTTACCATAGTAGACAGTGATAAAACAAACTGGGTAATGACATACAGACTTGGGGGTTAGAGGGCCCTGCTGCAAGCTTACAATTTATTACATCATAATACACTTCAACGTATTTAACAGTTAATATATTGGTTTATCTTTGGCATAATTATATGCTGTAATGCAGCCCAATCATGTTCCCAGTATAGGGGATGCAACACTGTTTTTCTGTCAATAAACAGAAGTGATATGTAAAATGATACATTAGACAGTTTACACTGTTACTTGTAATACTTATTGTAACAGTTACTGTTTTTCAATAACAGACTGCAACAGTTATTTCTTATTTATATACACAGGATTGTCTATCTTTGTATATGCACTGCAAAGAGAGCAGCATAAATCCAATTTCATGTATTTCAGTGACACTGTGTGAAATATAACACTGCATAATGGCCCTTAATCAGACCTGATCGCAGTACAAATTTGTTCTCAAAATGGGCAAAAAAATGCTGGACTGCAGGTGGGGCAGATGTAACATGTGCAGAGAGATTTAAGGTGGCCATACATCTACAGATTTATTGTCCGATCTGTCTGGTTGGAACAAAATCCTGGTAAAAGATGAGAGCAAATGACAGTTGACCATTTGCTTTGAAATGCTGAAAAACTGTCATTCAGATATTACCAGCTGTTTGTTCCAACTAGCCAGATCTGACAATCGATCTGTAGATGTATGGCCACCTTTAGATTTGTGTGAGTTATTTTGTTTCTGTGCAAGGTAAATACCGGCTGCATTATTTTTACACTGTAATTTAGATTTCAGTTTCAACACACCCCACCCAAATTTAACTCTCTCAGCAAGTTACATCTGCCCCACCTGCAATGCAGCATTTGTTTTGCCCATTTTGAGAACAAATTTGTACTGCGATCAGGTCTGATTAAGGGCTATTATGCAGTGTTATATTTCACACAGTGTCACCGAAATTCCATTTAGAGTATTTGTGCTTCTATTATAAACACGTTCAGGAGAAAACACACAATATTCACAATTGTGACCATGAAAATGGGTCAATTATTAGGGATTTTTTCTCCCGCCAGTCAGTCACTTTGCACTAGGACAAGCTCGTACTCTCTTTTACTATGCTAAAGTATATTAATGAACCACTCTAAGACATCCTGACATAATTTTAACTAGATCGGAGCATCTTCATAGTTTTCGTAATTTTCACCAAAAATGTGAAACTTCAGGCCTCTTGCCAGAACAGAAGATGTTGACTCAGATCAAAATGCTTTTGCACGTTTCTTATTCAAGTCAAGTCACAACTTTTCCACACTAGCCGATTTTGAATTTCTCAATTTCAGTTTTTTCACTCCGCCCTAATATATATATATATATAGTATAAATACCTCTTTTTCCATACTGTGCGTAAATCCTCTATCAACGCCTACATATTTTTCTATCATAGCCAGCAAAAACTTTTTAGCATATTGTGCTGCAGTAGTTATTCTGTGGGATCGGCCCCAATGGACTAGCCAGTGGCTTAGCAAGGCACTGCAGCCATAGCAGTGGCAGGGGAGCCTGCGGCATGGGGGTGCAGGATCACGGCAGATTCAATGGAGTCTGGTTGTCTGCTTGGAATCTGCCAAAACATCATTGTAAAAATGGGCATCACCTTGTTGGAGACAAATGCTAGAGGTCATACTTCACCTCTACCATCTGTCAGGGGAGCGCAGCGACTACAGCACTATCTGGAAATGTGGATTCCAGGAGTGCTGGCATGCTGTGAGCTTGCAACCCCTGGCAATGAACATGTAATCCCTGGCAACGAGCATGCAGGTAATCAAAAATATACTTAATGTATTGGGATTTGGGGGGTGGGAGGGGCACCAGAAACTTTTTGGGCAGGGTGGGGCAAGATTTCTAGTTAGCCGTTGGGACTAGCCTTTATTTCCGAAGTGCATCATTGAGCAATGATCCGGTCATCAGTTTACCTGTTGG
Organism: Crinia signifera; assembly: GCF_055691185.1. NCBI lineage: Eukaryota > Metazoa > Chordata > Amphibia > Anura > Myobatrachidae > Crinia > Crinia signifera. Next base: position 185,604,695 of record NC_139220.1, read on the forward strand.
TCTTCCTTGGACAACTTTTGGTAGATAATAAGCACTGCATACCGGTAACACCCACAAGGTATTTTGGAGATGCTCTGTCCAGGTCATCTAGTCATCACAAATTGGCTCCTGACAAAGTTTCTCTTATCATTTGGCCATTATACCTGAATACAACAAGGTAGATATAATGCTATATATATATATATATATATATATATATATATATATATATATATATATATATATATAATCTGTAGTTGCCACAAGCATTTTTATTTTTTTGATTATAATGTGTCTCTCTCTTAGAATGACATCTCAGAAGAGGAACAGCGATGGGGGGCAAAAACCATTCAAGGATCTGGCCGTCCACAGCACATAGAGTGAGTCATATACCTGTATGTACACATTGTTCTGTTAAAGAAGGTTTTTTGGTACTTGTTTCCTAGCACGGCGCCCGTCGGGGTTAATTGCATACCTTAAGTTAAGGTACTTAAGGTATGCGATCAACGTGATGGACGCGATTTTCTGTCAATTACCAGCCTTTATTGCCGGCAAAGAGAAAATCGCGTTGATCGCGTCCATCGCATGCTATTATAATGGCATGCGATGCGATGGACACAATCAATGCAATTTTACATAGGGTACAATGTTAAATGGCCCCCAGACCCCATTTTTCATTGTATGCCCCCATTGTTAACGCCACCGCACTATTGACGCCAACCAGAAGCGTGGCGAGCGCAGTGAACCCGCGAGGGGCGGTGGTACGCGTCCTCCGACCTTTTCATACCCCACTATCCACGTCGGCATGGAGTTGACTTTATATAGTGTGGCGAATGTAGCGAGCCACCAAACCCGAAGCATGGCGAGGGGACGCGTAATACCTGTGAAGTAATGCGCATCCCCTCGCGGGGCACGCTGCGCTCGCCACGCTTCAGGCTTGGTGGCTCGCTGCGCTTGCCACCATTTTACATTTATTCCAATGTAAACATCGCGTTGATCGCATCACACGCGATTTGGTTGCATGCGATGCGATGGACGCGATTTTTTTGGTCCCGATGCTTAAGATAAAAATCGCTGGTGCCGTACTAGGAAACAAGTACCGTTTTTTTAAATTCTCAACACTCACAAATTAACCAGATCATACAGATGTGTCCTCATAAGTCTAGGGGGTTATTCTGGTTGATTCGCAAGGCTGTGAATTCGGAGCCTTGCGAGTCCACCAAACCCCACCCGACCCCCCTCGCAGCGTGTGCCCATGCACAGGCTGCAAATGGTTGATAAACATTTGCATGCTGCGGGGAACACCCACATCTTTTGATGGTCATGACCATCGAAAGATGTGGAAGGTGCACGCATATAAAAGTGACTTTCAAGTCAATTACATATGCATGCATGCTGGGATGGTAATGAGGCTGGCCGGCACCCCATCCCCCCTCTAACGCCCCCTGCCCGCTATGTTGGCTGCGTGCACCCAATGAACATGATGTTCGCTGTGGGTGCACGCACCCTGCGTATGCACATGTACAGAAATGCACACTAAAGAAACGTCGGTCCCCGTGTGACCGCAGACTAGCTGCATACAAACCAGAATAAGGTCCCTAGCCTCAATACTCCATGCCACACAAGATGCCTGATGTAAGTAAGCAGCCAGGTCTCGTGCAGCTCTGCTAATGCTTTTTTTTTTGTTGCCAAAATGCATCTTAATCCCAATGCAATAACCGTCCCCATAAAAACGCTGGGTGCTCCCCTGCACACACAAAAAAAAACAAAAAAAACAGTAGATCTGTGTGTTAGCCCTCGAAATACATAGATTTAGATGGCTCTCCATCGATTTAAAATCAATCTTTATTAAATATACCTCTAAGTGTTTGTAGAATATTAAACATTTAACTGTACATCAAACTATTATCTCAGGAATGGACATTCAAAAACAAATGATTAAATATATTAATGGGTTAAATAACATTATACAAAATATACATCAAATATATAGTCGTATATATAAATGTCAATGTAAAATGTTCTTCACTTATTGTTGCTTCTCTTCACAAGTATAAATAAGTTGAGAAGCAGTGTGTCTAAAGAGCATGAGCAACTAAAGAAGAAAGAGTTACAAGATAGTCCGAAAGCATCTTACGGTTATGGCGGACAATTTGGAACAGAGAAAGACAGGATGGATAAGGTAAGTTAATATACTGTACAGTATATATAATAAATATGAGTAACGCGTGTACAAATTTGTCCTCTTCCGTAATTGATACAATGTGTACGCACAGGTCTCTGTAAGGTTATGCCCTGCTAGGCTATGTGCGATTGCACCAATGGTTTTACCATACAATGGATGGATCACGAGTGAAAATTTACACACTCCCCCAGAAAAATCATGACTCACCTTCCGCAATGCATACATATCGCATGTAATTTTTAAACAACATACTGGGGGAAATTTAATAGGATGAGAGATTCAGAAAGTGAGAGATTTGGTAAGAAATCTCCAGTTTTTTTAAAGTAGCAATCATTTACACTGCAAAACCAGTTTGATTTTGCGTGTAGGAGTGGGGCTGCCGCAACTATGGACTGCATTGGCTGCAGCCCATACAAGCTGGGTAGGGAAGACAATAAGTCAGGGAGTGGTTTTCTACTGGAAACACATTTTCTGCTTATTACAGCCGGGACTGTCAGTCCCAGAGGGAGAACTCATCTCCCCTGAGGCTGTTTGTAGTAGTACTTGCCATAGGAAGTCAAATTTGTACAGCCTAGTAGCCCATAGGAAAAAAACTCTACTATATAGGAAGCTTCAAAAATAACAGTGGATTAATAGAACGTAAGGGATCAGAGATCATCAAGGGAAAAGGTAGATAGAGCACTTAACAAAGTGTCTTCATATTTCATTCTGCTGACTTACAGACTTTATATATATCTGACAGATTGAACCATGGAAAATGACATGATATATACACTGTAGTCAAGGGCAAGAATTATGATTAATCCCACAATGTCCATGTCTTTGAAAAGTCAATGGATATGCTACAGTATGTGTAGCCATGCTGACTTTCACTACTGAACAGAATCCACTTATTGCTCTCTCCAAACATTATTTGAAATCCCACTCTTTTGAGCCCCACCCCAACTATTTCAAAGGTTATAATGTTATAATGAGTTACACAGTCTGGGAGCAGGTGATTTATCTCAACCAAAGACATATAGGGCTCTATTTTCTAAGTTTTGGACACAGAGAGATAAAGTACCAGCCAAACTGCTCCTACAGGCTGTGATGAAAAATTACTGCTAGGAACTGGTTGGTTGGTACTTTATCTCCGTCCTAGGCTTAGTAAATAGACCCATAGGAAACAGCTGATTAATGTAGAATAATCTGTTTGGTTTATGGATGTACATATATTGCAGAGTAATGGGGTAATTCAATTACCCGCAATATCCAGCACTATTGAGAACTTTGTTTCACATGCCTGGAGGTAAGAGAAAAAAAATCACGATAAGTGCCATTTGTTTGTGGCCACGATTACAAAAACACATGGATCTTGGGACTTAACCCAGGTCCTGTGTGTTTTTGCACAATAGTGGGGACAGTTTGCAACAAGAAAAATGGGATGCAATAGAATTGCCTGATAAAAACAAAGTGGGCAAAAACAAAATATGATAATGGACATTTTTATTTAAGTAAAATGTACAGGGATTTATTGAATTCCTCACTAATTGTTCAATGCTCCTTCTCATTTATTTATTTGTCAGAGTGCTCTGGGGCATGACTACAGGTCAGAGGTGGAAAAGCATTCTTCACAGACAGATGCAGCTAAAGGATTCGGGGGCAAATATGGAGTGCAGAAGGAGAGGTGTGATAAGGTGAGTTGCAGTGGGATGACTACAATACAGATAAGTCCAAAAAAAGGGCTTCAGAAGAGAAAATATGGCATTATTATTATTATTGCCAGACTAAGACTATTTAGCAGTCCTGGCAAAAAAAATGCCACAGAGACAACACAAGTGATAGTGTATGCTCAAAGCTAAATTGGTTATTACTAAGCGTATTATTCAAAACTGTCTTTATGTATTTTGTACCATGGGCAGGTCTAAATCAAGTCTTATACAGTAATGTAGAATTACCTTGGTAAATAATAGAGAAAAAGATGCTTTGCAAACCTAACAACACCTTCTACCAATCATTTTATAGAATGTACTTTATAAATGCTAGGTCAAAGCTGATTGGTTGCAATAGTAAACTTCTCCATTGGTCCATTTCTCAATTTGTTTCAATTTTTGATGCATCAATCACCAAGGCACTTATCAGTGATGGCTAACCTTGACACTCCAGCTGTTGTTGAACTACACATCCCAGCAAGCCCTACATAATTTTTAGCATGGCCAAATAGCAAAACTGTAGCAGAGCATGCTGGGATGTGTAGTTCAACAACAGCTGGAGTGTCAATGTTAGCCATCACTGGTATAGATAGAATATAAAACACATACAGTACAGTTTATTATATGGAACAGATGTTTTACTTGCAGTTATAGCTCCATACATTTACTCAGAACCATGAAACCATTAAACTGTTTAGAAAAGGCATCAAATAAATATTTTTTTGATGTGAGATCTTTTAAGATACAAGTTGTATCTTAAAAGCACTCACATCAAAAAAATATTTATTTGATGCCTTTTTTAAACAGTTTAATGGTTTCATGGTTCTGAGTAAATGTATGGAGCTATAACTGCTTACTTTTACCTGCCCTGTCCTATTTGTAGACTAAGGCCAGTATTCAATGCTCTTGATTCACCGCTTTTTTTTTTTTTTTTGTGAACTGGGCTGTTTTTCAGCTGATCAACTGATTTTTTTTCTCCGAAAATGTTATTTGCTGTATTCAATGTTCACTGTTCGCAGACCAGTTCTCCGTTTCATACTCATGCAAGTCGCTGGTGTATCTAGGGTGACCAACTTTCCAAAGGGCCAACCCGGGACAGGGGGTCACGGGCTCGACAACCCTCCCCTCCCCCCCCACCCCCAGGAAAGACGGGGGTTAGGGGGCAGCATTATATATTATATAATGGGATTTCCATTCCCAATCCCAGGCCTTGCCCTATACTAAGGGTCAGACTCCAGACCAGTGCAAAAACTTTCAGCATAGCCTATTAGCCCTTAGTCAGTATAATAGGGGGTAGGCCTGGCCGGGAATGGGAGGGATGAGAAAGAATATAGAACAGTTACAGAACTTTTAAAGATTTATCATTCTTGACTGACTCTCACAGAGTCAGAGTGACTCACCCGGCCGCACACAGGCAGGGACAGGGAGCCACGGGCACATTCAGCAGAGCAGACAGATACCGTCGCGCGGCAGAGCAGACTGACTGACAGACAGTCTCAGGCTCCAGCCTCGCTCCAGCAGCCGTCGCCGGGTCACCGCCCGGCGCCTTCAGTCACGCAGCAGCAGCAGGTCAGTAACGGCCGCACTCTCCCTGGTTGGCACTGGCTGGCTGCACAGCATTACTGGGAGAGTGGTAGGGGACGCGGTCACGCGGCGGCCGAACTAACCAATAATGGGGAGGCGGCGCCGGTGTAACAGCTTCCAATCCCCTCCCACACTCCAAGTCTAATGCTGTGCGGCGGCCGGATAGAGGCTGAGCAGTGAGCTGCCCGGCCCCCGGGCGTCACGTCACTAAGTAACACCAACAATTTTATTTTGATAAAACGGGGCTTAAAACGGGACTTTCCGCGTCCCGGGATGGGTTTGCCCGGGACGCGGGATTTATGAGGTGAAACTCAGGACTGTCCCGGGCAAACCGGGACGGTTGGTCACCCTAGGTGTATCTCAATGGGGTTTTGATTCTAATTCGCCGAGAGTGTATTCAATGCTAGGATGGAGAACTGCTTTCAGCATGATTTTCGCTTAATTTCTCCATTTTGCATTGGACATCTTTTTTTGGTGAACTGTAATGTGTTCTTTTAAAATAAATGTTTTCTATTCATTTTTTTGGTGTCCAAAAATCATTTTTTGTTATTATTTGAAGGATCTTGCTATTTTTATTAAAAAAACATGCAGCACATAAATATATATTTTTTTCATGATGTCAGCAAAGGGGCGGGGACCCGCTCATTAGATTTTCACTGCGCTTGGTCCTGCTCATTACATATGCATGAGCGGGACCAACACAGCTTCTGTGCCTGTCTCCTCGCCATCCCTCTTTCTCCTCCCTGATAATAGTTGCAGGGACCCCCTGCCTGCTGGTGGGTGGCATGCAGCGGGGTCTGGCAGCATAGTGTCGGATAGCGCTGGCAGGCAGGGGTCCCTGCAGCATATGTGAAGTCAGTGGCGGGGTCTCTGCAGCGGATGGCAACTAGTAGTTCCCATTCGCCACTGGGACCCCGCCGCTGATCTTACATATGCTGCAGGGACCCCCTGCCCACCAGCACTACCGACCTGATCCTCCACTGCCAGACTCCACTGCATGCCACCCACCAGCGGGAAGGGGGTCCCTGCAGCCCCCCGTTGCGGCCGACCTGTCCCCCACCTGCCTTGCTGCCCTCGCATGCCATGTACTTAGAGAAACTAAAGTACCAGCATGCGGGGAATTAAGGGTCTGCTGGATCACATAGCTCCCCTGTAAAATAAATATTTTATGAACCATGGGCCAGATGCACTAAACTTCAAAGTGATAAAATGGAGAGTGAAAAACAGCCAGCCAATCAGCTCCTACCTGACATTTTTCAAACACAGTCTGGGACATGACAAGTACGAGATGATTGACTGGTTGTTTATCACTCTTCAATTTATCACTTTTGATGCTTAGTGTGCATCTGGCCCCAGGACTGGCTAAAAAGAGCTGGGGCCATAGTTGCCTACCCTCCTGCATTCTGCAGGAGACTCCCTGAAATAGCAGCAATCTCCCTCTCTCCGTCATTAGTCTAGCAATCTCCCTCATTTCACCTAGCCCACATTACTCTGTTACATTTTGGGGGAAAAAAGGAATGAGATGGATACATTTACATTGAATCCCCAGCACCATTTACCAGCACTTTAGTAAGTATAGTAGCTCTTACTAACTGCTTTGGGGCTCATCTACATGTCATTTTATGACGTGCCTTTCAGATGTAGCAGTACACACCCACGCTTCTAGGTACCACGTTCACAATCTCTCCATACATGGAACTAGACACGCCCTTTGGGTGGAGCATGACACGCCCCCTCAATGGGGCGCTGTACAAAATTCTACTACCAACTATAATCTCTCTGAAACTAGTTTTTAAAAGTAGGCAAGTATGGCTGGGGCTGGTTATGCTTGTGCATGTGTGTGTGCATGGGTGTGTGGGCGGGGGAGTGGGTGTGTGTGTGACATTTTCTGTCTTTTAACTCTTTCAGAACATCTACAGTCAGAAATGTGCAGGATCTCGCTGATCTGTGCATGCTTCTGTCAAACTCACCTATCGGAAGCAAGTCTATGTATTTTTAAAATGAGTTCTTTCTGAGCAATTTTACAACTCTAATTCTATTACACTTTGCAAGTTGTATATTTTAAACAGGGAAACATCTGAGTGCATGATTGTACCCTGCGAGTAGTGGAAATGTGAGTTAAATTCGAGTTGGCATGTTCTCGCAGCTTGTTACATGTGCAAGTATAGCATTAAAAGTGACCCTTTTTTAGAAATCACACCCTATTACAGTACATCTAGCCCAAAGATACAAACTGTGTCAGCGACAATTGCTAAACGTCTATGTGTAAAGCCGCACGTCAGTTTGTTTAGACAACTATTATTATTATTACTAATATTGCTTTAGTAATTATTACTAATACTGTTAATATTATTTGTATATGAGACGTCTGATGTTTCTTTTTAGTCTGCAGTTGGGTTTGATTATAAGGCTCAGATACAGCAACATTCCTCTCAGCAAGGTGAGTAAAGGACGTGTACAGTGTGTCTACCAGTGGTGGCTGCAGCACCGACCATGAAGTGCAGGGGGGATTGGTAAGCACATATACAGTATATGTTATCATGTATGTAATATATGTGCTGGATCAATACCCAGAGGATCTCCAGTGCTGAGTGCATCAGGCACCTTGCAGCTCCATCCGGGAAGCAACATAATCCATTTAACACTATGAAGCCACTTCAAAACTTTATTTGGCTAGTTTTACAGAAGTAAGAGGATGGGCTAAACAGTGTGAAATGGTTTAAGCTGATTCCTAGGCAACTGACCGAGCATGCTTATGCATCTCCATGTCAACAACTGTGGACATAAACAGTATTAACCCCTTCCCGACATTTGACGTACATTTACGTCATGGTCGGGATGTACTTCCCGACACATGGCATAAATGTACGTCATGCCATTAAACTGTCACCGCGTCTATAGACGCGGTGACAGAGGGACGATGTCTGCTGTCCCTGACAGCAGACATCATCCCTCATTGCCCAGGGGGGGCAGCGATGCCCCCCCCCCATCGGCGATCGTTGCGATTGGCTGTTCAAATGTGAACAGCCAATTGCAGCGTTTTATGAGTTATGTGTATAAATTTGACTTTGCTGCCCCCTAGTGTCCAAAAAAAATAAAAGGAGGTTGAAATAATGATTAAAACATAAAGTATACATATGGTCTATGTTAGTTATTAACTATTTTGAGTGGTATGATTATTTGTCTCACAAGCACAAAATTTAACATTTTGCAAATTGCAAAATGTTCAATTTTTTTACAACATTTTGGTATTTTTCACAAAAAAAAAAAGACTGTATCGATCAAAATTTACCACTAACTTGAAGTACAATGTGTCACGAGAAAACAATCTCAAAATCACTGGGATAAGTAAAAACAAAAAAAAGTTATCCCCACTTAAGTGATACATGTCAGATTTGAAAAAAAGGGCTCTGTCAGGAAGGCAAAAACAGGCTGCGGCGGTAAGGGGTTAAAAGTATTGACCTTCTGTGTTGACAATTTCCATGTCGACATTTTGCCAATGTCGACCTAGACCATGTCAACCAACTGCCTGTTGACCAATAATCTATACCCAATATATTGTTGGTAATTGTCATCTATTTGTAGGCTGTAGGTCTGTAGCTATTGTGCAGTTTACTTTGCACTGCGCAAATGAAAGAATGCCAAATCACCCAGAAAGAAACTAAATAAGTTTAAGACAAGAATTACTTACACCTGTAATTCTTTCTTTCTCCACACAGACTATTCCAAAGGATTTGGAGGACGATACGGGGTTCAGACAGAACGTGTGGACAAGGTGATCACAGTCCTGAATTATTGACAGTTAGGGCGGGCGGATGAGTAATGTTATTAGTCAGTGATAGAGAGGACAGCTGTGGGGTACTGAATTATTAGTAAATAAGAAAAAAAGGTATCAATCAATAAAGTAAATGTCACATAGGAATATTAAAAGATAAGTAAAGTAAACTTCACATAGGAGATATGCAATGTAAATATTATACTACATATTGTAGTATTACTTCAAAAAGTGACTGTCATTTTGGTAATTTGTCCATACATTTAGCAACTAAAGTTTAAGGCAACACATTAGAAATAAAACATTTCTGGAGGCATCTAACTGTTTATCATGTAAAATTCAGTATAGGTGAATATTCTCCGTGAGTCGCGGGCCACAGAGAGGGGACAGAATTCTGCAACTGCATCATTCTAACCACGCCCCCTCTCTGAGGACCACCGATTTGCAGTTATTGAATCAGTGGGGAAGGGGGGCTGCGAGGTCTCTGGCCAGCAAATGGGAGACTTGCCCAACTTCCCAGGGGGCCTGGAGGCGGACCCGATTTTTGGGAGCCTCCCAGCCATTTCCGGGACGGTTGCAAGCCTGGAATATATGAGTACTATGGGCCTGATTCAGAATTGATCGCTAATTAGAGAATATGCAGATGTATTTGGCAAAATAAAATGCATATGGCTTGTAAGTACAAAGCGGACTGAGCTTGACTGACAGGAAGCCGGCATTTGGGGATAAACACCTGCTATTTCTCGGATGTGTCCGAAAAAAATCAGGCATGCCCAAGTGTTTTAAAGGAGGGTCTGTGACATCAGTGCTGGTTCAGTCTGTCTCAGCTGCAGATTAGTGTAAGGGTCATAGTCAGTGGCAGCTCTTGAGGTGGGGCTGCAGCATAGTTCAAAATTCAAATAGCGGATGATGTTTGGCAGCATTCACACTGGCAGATGGTGTGTCTACCCTATGGACTATGCTGCAGCCACATCTCTGAAGCCGCCACTGGTCAGAACTACTCACATTTGCACAGACTGCAAAAACCTTTTGATGGTCCGTCAATGATGTATGGATTTCTGATTGGATGCCTGTTAGCGATCCATTGCAAATTTACTCGCAAATTTACTCGCAAATTTACACAAAGCATGTTTTCATTCTGTCAGGGTGGAGGTTATCTACTCACAAGTAGATCCTGACAGGTTGGTCCTGACGAAGCTCATTAGCGAAGCGTACGCTGACCATACACTTCGTGGGCTTCCCCCACTCCCCCATCCCCATTGAAATGTACAAAAATTTTGATCTGTCTAGTTTAAAATTGTGGTACCGAGCGGTCTTGTGAACGTACAGCCCGTTGGCTGAGGGCGCACTCCTACCTACTTTAGCGTATCAGATCTGTTACCCAGTCCTGCAGATTGTGAGACGGAGTGTCACAATTGAGCACGCCGTACTCCAGGGACTGCGGGATCAGTGCTGCTATTGATACGCATAGTCAGCGTGTCAGCACCGCATACTGAGCGGCTGCCGGTGCCCCCATATACAAGCACCGGCTATTTGAATTGTATTCTCACGCTGCTAATACGCTGTATACCTTAACTGAAGGGTGTTATACCTACCTTGATAACTTGGTTGGAGTTGCACCGCTCTTTCCCTAATAATTGGGGTGATCCAGTTTGAACTCAGCTGGGATCTATTAGTTTACTATCCGCCACATATTTATAACTAATACTTAATATACCCTCTAGACAGTGTATGTACTCCAATTAAAGTGTAAATTGTCAATGAGGAGTGTGGGGCCCCACGTTGTAAGGATAACTTATATCCTTTTTTTTTAAATATGTATGTCTTCTATGTTTTGTGTCTTTTTATTTCGCTATACTTTTAACCAAATACGAATAAAGGTTATATTTTAATAAATCTTCTAGAGTTGCACCACACAGCGACATTTCTTCCTGTCCAAAACCATGAATTATCTACTCACATTAATCAGGTCCTATGTAATAAAGCCCCATACATACTAGGCCATCTAGTTCAGAAGGACCCTTCTGATCAATATCTTTTACTATATCGCCTGGTGTGTACACTGAATATCATTAACAATGTGCGCTCCTGTGCATCGTTAATTACCCCCTCACTCGCACTACATCTTCTGATGAGGGAGGGTCCTTGTTAAACGACAGCCATGGGGGTTATTCTATTGGGGGTTATTCTGATTCAATCGGAAAGGCACAATCACTCTCTAATGGCCAGAACCATATGCACTGCAGGTGGCGCTGATGTAACATGTGCAGAGAGTTAGATTTGAGTGTTGTATTGTTTCTGTGCAGGGTAAATACTGGTTGCTTTATTTTTACGCTGCAATATAGATATTAGTGTGAAGTACAAACCCCACCCAAATCTAATTCTCTCTGCACATGTTACATCAGCCCCACCTGCAGTGCATATGGTTTCGTCGATGTGCCTTTCTGAGTGAATCAGAATAACCCCCATTATGTTACAGTCTAGGACTAACTTCCTAGAAACAAATATTTAAGACCAGGACCTCTAAAAGGAATTTGGGGCTAATATTTCCATTTCTAGGACATGGGGAAATGGGGCGGGGTCCCTTAGAAACCGGCCATATTCCAGGTGGGGGGGGGGGGGGGGGGGGGGCAACCCTGAATTGAAGCCAATTTCTGATGTATCTATATTATATAGCATAGGGTTCATCCTAATGATGAAGAATGTGGTGGCCAGCTTAATGTCAGTGGTCTGCAGGCACCCCCCGAATCAGTAGAATGGAAAATTGCATTAGCAGATGGTAGTAAATTTTACTCCCGCACCTGTCCGCAACTACAGCCACTTTGCATATGACGCAGAATCAGCCTCTACTGTTACTTTGATAAAAAGTAGAATTTAAAAGTACAGTGTGTCACTTGGCTTTTCCTTGTTACTTATAAGGAATCAGCCTCTAACAACATGTCTCTGTTTGTGTTGCTGTGTTTTTCAGTCTGCAGTGGGATTTGAATATAAGGCTCAAGTAGAGCAACACTCATCACAGCAGGGTAAGTTGTACCATCCATACTGAGTACAATAAGTTTTAATCATTATAAAGTCAATATCTTTGACCCATCCTTGACTGGGTTTATGATATCGCACAAGGTTTTCATTTCCTCCACCATCCTTTCTCTCTCCCACCTCCCTGTATTCTTTCTCTGACCCCCATTTCTTTCTACACCTCCCTGTATTCTATATTCTTTCTCTTTCTTTTCTCTCCTTGTCCTCCTGTTTCCTCTTGGTTCCGGTTGATAGATCTACAGTGTCTAGATAGACAGTCAATTGGTGGATACCAAAAGGTTTACAAGGAATGGGTCGACGCAGACAAAATGTTGACATGCACTAGATCGATATTGACATGCAATATGTCAACATTGACAAAAGGATCGACACAAGCTATGGTCAACATGAAACAGGTTGACACATGAAAAGTTCAACATGAGTTTTTTGCAATTGAGAATGGTAGTGTGCCGAGTGAAGCGAGGTACCAGGCTGAAGCATGGTGAGCGAAGCAGGGGTTACACAAACTTTAGGTCGACATCAGTACCAATTCATGTCGACCTTTTGCCTGTGTCAACCTTTTGACTCTGGACTAATATTGGTTGACCTATTGATTGTATATCTAGACAGTCTCTCTAATAATCCACACCCATTTCCTTTCTGTCCCCAAGTCCATCTATCTCTCTCTGTCATCCCTCTCCCACCTCTCTCCCCCTATTCTTTCTCCATCTCTCGTTTCTCTCTCAGGAGTGCTGCCTTCTCTTACCTCACAGAAGCCACAGCATTTCTTTATAGTATATGGTGAGTTGTACAACATTTTGGCTTAGTCAATACTAGTGACCCAGTCAACATTCAGAATGTCAACATGCTTCAAACTTTCAAAAGGTTCACAATGCCAACAACTGAAATGTTGCCATGTGAAATGTTGACATTCTAAGAATGAAGATAGGTATGGTTAGGCACCATCAGGAGAGAAAGGGTTAGGATGTGGACAAAGGTTCAGGTTAGGGTTAGGCACTAGGGCAGGGCTGGGCAACACCGGCCCTCCAGATGTTGATGAATTACATATCCCAGTATGCCTTGCATCAGTTTCAGCATGGCCACATAGCAAAACTAATGCAAAGCATCCTGGGATGTGTAGTTCACTAACATCTGGAGGGCCGGTGTTGCCCAGCCCTGCACTAGGGGTATGGTTAGGGACTTAGGTTAGGTATAAGGGGAGAGATGCTCACCAGAACACAGCGCGTCATATGCCTCTGCCAGGACTGATATTCACATGACTGCTGCTGGGATAAGCCAAAAGACCACTAGAACTCCAGGGATGGAGTTAATCAAGTCAATATATCATCAGGGCAGTCAGGATGAATATCCATGTGGTCACTGTTGACACACCCTGTGCAATTGGCAGACAGGAATGCTATCATTTAATTATACATTCCTACCAATTGTTTTTTGTTTCACCTTCTCATTTCTGGCTCTATAGATTATTCACAAGGATTCGGAGGCAAATTTGGGGTACAGACAGATCGTCAAGATAAAGCTGCTCACAGCTGGAGCCATAAGGAGGAAATACAGAAACACCAGTCACAGACAGGTAGCAGATCTCCCTAACCAATGACAGGGCCTGGTTCAGACCAGATCGCTGCTGTGCGCATTGGCATGGCAATCAATTATCACATGTCTGAACATAACATAATGTCATAATATAAATGTGCGAGGTCAAAGAGCGAAAAAAAATCAGTGACCGCTCTAATAGCAATCCTGTCGCAACTTGACTGACAGGAATTTGGCATTTTGGGGTGGTAACTGGACTTTTTTGGGAATATCTGGAAAAACGCAGGCGTGCACAGGCATTTTTTTTAGGGAAGGTGTGTGACAGCTCTGGCCTGGATCAGCCTGATTCGGCCGCAGAGTTGTGGAAGGGTCAGTCATTTGCATTGCCTGGGAAAATCATTTAATTGTGAGTGAGTTAAGGTGGCCATACACACGCAGATTTATCTTCGGATCTGGCTGGTTGGAACAAAAACATGGTTATTGATGAGAGCAAATGACAGTTGACCATTTGCTTGGAAATGCTGGAAAACTGACAAACTGTCACTCATCCATAACCATGTTTTTGTTCCAACCAGCCAGATCTGAAGATAAATCTTACTAGTGTATGGGCACCTTTAAATATGGATTTGCAGCCGGCCACTGTTTTACGAAATTTTCATTTGTCATTTGCATTCACCCTCTCTGTGTGGCAACTATCTCATAACAGGGCTCTGCAAAATTGCACATTTGCGATCATATCTGAATAACCTCCATAGATCAATACACTACTTTACACTTCAAAGTTACAGAAACATACTATATCCATAGAGTATCAGCATGTTTTCACAGATTCAAGTTTTTTATTGATAAATTTGGAGAAAAAAATATTAAAATAAGTTTATTGTTTGTACAGGTTATCCTTAGATTTACTGTATTTACGGGGTGCTGTTTCTGATTGTACACACTGTTATGATTGGCATCCACTAGCACTGGTTTTACATATCAGTTTCATCATAAATAATTTGATTCAATCCTGTACCACCAAAACACCCATTGTAATTACTGTACTATACAATATATCACTGACATCCCTATTTGACAATTGCTCTTATTTTAAAACTAAAGTGTACATTTTGTAAAGGTAGATTCATATTTTATTATTATTATTATTATTATCCAAATTTTAATAGCAGAAGGATGATTTTTATAAGTGACATATTTCTGTGATGCTGTTGTCTGAACAGGGCACATCATATATCTGAATCCACTAAAGGTCCATAGCTTTCCAGAAATATATTGCAGTTGTAAATGGAGGCTTCGTTTCAGAGTTATGTGGTCAAACATCCTCCTGCCATTTACAATGTACCCGGCCATATGCACTTGGGAATGTGACCGGTGACCACTAAGCAGGCATGTTCTGAAATTCAGTTTCCAAAGGGAAAATTGTTCCAAATAGTAAACCATTGCCCAGAGGAAACTGGACACACCAGCTTATTATTATTATTATTATTATTATTATTACATGGCATGATAACAATGCCATGTAATCATAGGTATTTTTACATGTTTTTCTATTTCTAGAATAAGTTTATTTTAGTAATGATTTCTTGGAACTTGGAATATATAATATTAATGTAGCTCATAACATTCTCTGACTTATCAGTCTAGTCACATGTGGACAGTATTGCAGTTCAATAATACTTTTTTGTTTGAAGAGGTGGCACTTTATTGGTGTGCCTCCATCTAACCTATAAAAGAGACGCATATTATTTTCTAATATGAGAAGAGCAGAGTCAACCAAGTCCACTTTGGAGCCCTGGGGTTCCCTGTTAGTAGCCACCGCCTGCTTTGCCCCAATAACAAAGACACACCTGGATCCTTCTCAGTCATACTTGCTGATATTTTAATGCTCTTCCCTGGCAGGGGAGAAGCAGCTGGGGGCTTTAAGGGGCAGGGCAGGGTGTCCATGGTATTAGGTCCTATGACAGCAAATCCCATGTATATCGAGTCCTCCAGGAAGAGAGCAAGGCAACAATTACTGTGATTCACATCATTTTAACTCCACCCCCACAATTCTGACCCAGGATTCTCTCATTTCTGTGGGAGTCGTACCAAGGGTGTTGGGGACAACTATCCAAAATTTTACAGTAAGGACAGATGAAATACTGGAGAACGATAAAGTGGAGAATGTAGTCCATAGCAACCATCAGCTTCTAACTGTCATTTTATAGATGATTGGTTGCATGGGCAGCTTCTTCGCTTATCCCTTTCCAAGGTTTCTTCCCTTGAGTCATTACCATTCTATAGTGTAGTGTTCTGTAAAATACTTAATGTTGGCCACACACACAATATAATATAATTATACTTAAACATTGTTGCTTAACATGATATAGAGCAATTAAGCCACACACATTGAATATTGACCTGGACTGACTGAACAGCAATGGAATGACTCAGTAATAGGAGTATAACACAGCAATTGAATGCATACTTTAAAGCCATGTACAACCAAAAGATGTTATGTGTAACCCACTGCTCGTTCATTACATCAGTTAATGTATAAGTTAATCGCCCTGATGCCATGATTCCCGTTAGTGTAGGAGTGTGCCCAGCCAAATGTGGACACACACACACACGAGTCAAATGACAGGCTTATTGTCCAATTTGTCTATACCTGTAAATGGCCATGTTGGACATGATACAGCTGTTGCGACCCATGGAGTAAGTGCCATATCTCTTCTGACATCACTGGGGTTTTATAATGTATCTTCTGTTGCATACTGTAGGCTAGGATTACTGTACTTTTATGGATTAGCTGATCGTCATACTAATGCTTTTTTTGTCTGATTTAATTGTATTTGTCTATTATGGAATCATATGCTGTTTAATGATTAATGAAGTTCAATTAAACTAGTACTGTATATCTTCCAAAAACCACATATGACTAACATATGTGTTTTTATGCTACACTGGCCACCATGATCAGTTTAACTTTCTTAGTTTTTTTACTAATGCAGATTATGCCAAAGGGTTTGGTGGGCGTTATGGTGTACAGACTGACCGCGTGGACAAGGTAAGTGTGGCAGCTAGCTATACAGTAAATATTATTACAGAAAGTGACACTGTGTAGAGAAAATGTGTCTGCTGTCAAATTTTTATGTTTCTATAACATAGATCTTACATATTGTGATGTCAGATGCGAACCACTTGGCCCATCTAGTCTGCCCTAAACACATGCACATGCACACAATAAGGTTAATATTTATTGGGAGACAATTAACCTAGTGCACCAGTATATTGTGGGATTGTGGGAGGACACCCATGCAAGCACAAACTCCACACAGTTAGGGACTTGACCTCAGTGCTCTGAGGCTGTACAGTAATTCTAGACTTTACATCACCCCTACTGCCGAAATATGATAAGTAAAGGCCATATACAGTGGGTGACTTTCAGCTGAAAGCAGCTCTGTTTACTCGTTTGAACGGCTTTCAGCTTTAAAGCCACCCAGTGTGTATGGGGCAGCGATCACCGGTGAACGCTGGTGTGTGCTCACGCATCACCGCTGACCCGGCCGCTCATCTACTGGTATTGCCAGCAGATGAGCGAGGCAGTGGTTGGCTTTCCCTAAAATCTCGCTATGGAAAGCTGTCCACCCCGGGGAAAAATCGCTCAAATGGGTGAAAATTGCCAATTGTGTATGGACCTTTACTGTGCACTCTGCAGAAGTAGGGGTATATGTACTGCTGCTGCTGTCTTACCAACTAAATTTTGCCTACATAAACACTTATTTAACAACTGGGGGAAAAAAGGGGTTTGTATCCATACCTAAATGAATGAGCCCATGGTTTCTAAATAAAGCTAAGATAGTAACCGCTATGTAAGTATAAACAACTAATATACTGTATAAACTACACAAGTGACAGTTATGATATTGGAAAGATATGGATTTGTAAATCAGTAAATCAGTACATTTAAAGACATACAACACTTAACCTCTGGGGGATAACTGTGATAATGCTGTCCTAGTGACCGTCTCTCAATTCTTTCACACAGTCTGCAGCAGGATTTGGAGAGATTGAATCACCCAGTTCTGCATATGAGAAAACACAACCTCTGGAAGCCAGTAAGTCTTTAAATATATATATATATATATATATATATATATATAATTTAAATGATCATGCTCTTTCACACTGACGCACTTCCTCACCCTGCGGTTAGCGATCTAACACACTGACGCGACCTGCAGCCTAATGCTTACACCCCCACGTACAGCCTAACCCTAACTCACCCAGCATATTTACAAACACACACCACTAAGTCTGAAGGTGCCCATACACGCACAGATTTTGTGTGCTGTGTGTTTTGAACTTCAAGCTGCCATGCAATTTTGGCACTTGAAGTGGATGCAATGCGATGCAATGTATTGTACTTTGTGGGTGTGATGCAATGCGATTTCAGCCTCTTTTTTTAAAGTTAATAGTTACTAATGGACATCACATGTACTCCAAAACTGATGCGATGCTATTCAATGAAGCACAAAAAGTACTGCCTGCAGATACTTTTTGTGCTTTACAATATTGTATCCGTGGGGACGCGCATCGTATCCCTGCAGGTACACTGCACGATTTAAGCCGATGCGATGTGTTTTGAACTTTAAAAGTTCAAAACACATGCTAAAATCGCAGCGTGTATGGGCACCTTAACATGACAAACAACCACAGCAGCATCTCCTCTTCCTTTTTCTCTGGCAGCAGCAGCCTTAGTCCATCCCTGCTAAGGCCATGTCATTCTGCCCCGTTGAGCAGGGACGTGCAGTCAGGGGAGGCAGTGCTTCCCCTGTAATTTTGTTTCAAATAATACAAAGAATATACCTATGACACATATTCTGTGTCATAAGTATTTTCTGTATGTTTTTGGTAGTAATTTATAAAATTTAAATTAGTTTGGGAGGCACTGATAAGCGGTGCTTCCCACTGGTAAGTGTAAAGGGATGAATCACCGGGGGAAAGGGATAAAAAAAAGCCAATTAAATAATGGTAAAAGTGGCACTACTGAAGTGCTTCATTGACAGGGGCTGCTGAAATTGGACAGCAGATCCAGCTGCTGTCAAATCACAGCAGCCCCTGTCAATTAAGCTCCTAGAAGTGCAGCTTCTACTGCCCCTGGTGCCCCAGCTCGACTGTTCCTGCAGCGCTGTGAGGGGAAGTGACCTCCATGGAGTGCTTGGGAGTGCTGCGCCTGGTGAGTGCTGCCTGTCACAAAAATCAGGACAGTTGGGAGGGATGCTTTGCAGGTCAAGTTGCAGGTACTTGCATGCTAAAATGTAAGATACATACAGTACATTCTTGTCTAGTTTCTGGCATTACATTGTAATTAATATATTTTATTACTTGCATCTATACTGTATATTTGAATATAATTATAATAAAAACAAAAATACATATGTTGGCATTGAACACTTCATTTCTTAAACTGAAATAAAGTATTAGGAGTGGGGCTGATTTATCTGCATCCTCAGAGTCTTTAATAATGTAATGTGATAATATCGGCCCAACCTGCAATGCGATAATTGAATACATGGCAGGGAAGTATTAATTATTGCATACAGGGACAGAGCTTGCTAGAAAGTCTACTTGCCATAAGTCTCCGAGGCACTATTGGGGATTCCTCCTTCTCTGACCCCTGGCACTTTAAAGTGAGCTGCCACCTTGCAGCATCACTTTACCATACCAGGGGTCACAGGAGCAGCAGGGAGTACTGAAGTCTAGAAGCCCGTCCTCACTGGAGTACCAATCACTGGACCCTGAGGAGGCCAATATGAATTTTGTGGGGGGGGGGGATTTTTGTAAGAACTTAACGTTCGAATCCCTTTCTCTGAGTCCATCCTGGTGACACAGGTCAACCATGGGATGTAGTAGGGTCCATAGGAGCCAAGCACTTATGCTATGACTTTGAGAGAGGCAGGCTCCTCCCTCACTGCATCCTGGAAACTTCAGTTCAACTTCAAAAGCCCACTAGGATACAATACTCAGTACATTGAACATATTAATATGCACGATCAAACATAATTAACCAGGTTTCGTGAAATGCAGCAGAAAACAGTATAACATTACCTGAGCGTAAAGGGAGGGATCGCTGTGTCACCAGGATGGACTCAAAGAAAGGGATTTGAATGGTAAGTTCTTACAAAAATCACCTTTTCTCTTTCATCCATCCTGGTGACACAGCTCAACCATGGGACGTTCAAGAGCCGGTCCTTTGGGAGAGTATGCTCAGGCCTGCAGTTCTCATCCCTTCCCGCCCAAATGAAGCATCCTCCGACACGAACTCATGAAACCTGTAAAATTTGGTAAATGTGTGAACAGAGGAGCAGGTGGCAGCCCTGCACAACTGCTCTGCTGAAACCCCATAGCGCACCGTCCAGGAAGAGGCAAACGACCTCATGGTATGGGCATTTACACTGGACGACCAACCTTAGTGTAGGCATAAGCAATGACCGACCTCAACCATCTCATGATAGTCTGCTTAGAGGCCGGCCACCCTTTCTTATGTACATCATATAGCATCAGCAAGGTATCCGTCTTCCGAAAAGACTTCACTCTGTCCAAATACACACGCAAAGCGCGAACCACATCCAAAAGTATCAACTTGTCCCTATGTCTGGTCTCCTCAGGAGGGAAAAACACTGGAAGCACAATCTCCTGGTTTAAATGGAAACTAGAGACCACTTTTGGTAAGAATTTTGGAACTGTTCGCAGAACAGCTCTATCCTCATGAAAGATTAGGAAAGGAGCCTTATATCACAAGGCTCCCAATTCCGACACTCTCCTGGCTGAAGCTATTGCCAGCAAAAAGGTAAGCTTCCAAGACAAAAACTTTAGATCCGCTGAACATTAGGGTTCAAAAGAAGGCTTCTCCAACACTGATAGCACCAAGGACAAGTCCCAAGGAGCTACTGGATGACAATATGGGGTCTAATATGCACCGCCCCCTGAAGAAAGCACTGGACCTCAGGTAAAAAAAGCTATCCTTTTCTGAAAAAATTAAATAAAAGTGCAGACAGCTGGACCTTTAGAGATGGAAGACTCAATCCTGCAGAAAACCCATCTTGAAGAAAGTGCAGAACTCTAGCTAGCTTGAATCTAGACGTATGCACGTTTTGTCGCTCACACCACCTGATCTATATTTTCCATACTCTGTGGTAATTTTTTTAAGAAACAGCCTTTCTGGCCTTCATCATAGTTTGATTTACTCCATCAGAAAAAAAATTAACAAGGAGATTTCAAAAGCCACGCTGTCAAATTTAGTTGCGGTAGGTCCTGATGAAGAAACAGACCTTACCGAAGCAGATCTGGCCGAAGTGGAAGGTGCCATGGAGGTGCTACTGATAATCTGAGAATGTCCGAATACCAGGACCTCCTGGGCCAGTCTGGGGCCACTAGGATCACCTGCAACCCTTTAAGATGAATTTTCTTGAGAACCCTTGCCAGCTTTGTAAAGGTGGAAATATGTAGGCCAAGCTGAATGTCCAAGCCACTGTCATGGCGTCCGTAGCCCACGCCCTCGGATTCCTGGCCCAGGAACAAACAGGGGGACTTGACAGTTGTGTCAAGAGGCCATCAAGTCCACATCCGAAATCCCCCAGCGCCTCGTGATATCCTTGAACACCTCCGGGTGTAAAGCCCACTCCCCTTCCAGCAATTCCAATCTTCTTAAGGAAGTCCACCTTCACATTCCAGATCCCCAGAATGAACACTGCTGACCACGCTGGGACATGGGACTCCACCCAATTGAATATCCGAGATGTCTTTCGCATTGCCAACTTGCTGCAAGTACCTCCTTGATGGTTCAGGTATGCCACCGTTGTGGCATTGTCTTACTGAATTCTCAATGGAGAACCCTGTATCACACAGACTCCACTTGCAAAAGGGCCCTCAGAACTGCCCTGAGCTCCAAAATATTGATCGGCAGAAGAGTTTCCGACTGTGACCATAAACCCCAAAGCCAGTCCCAAGTCAAGAAAGATCTGCCCATCTGCAGAGAGTCCATGTCCATCCACCACAACAGGGACTCCCTCGACTCCTGAGACAAAGAGATTCTTTCTGTCCTCATGGTGTCAGTATTCCCCGACCAAGAAATCAGAATGTTCCACTGGTACACCCTGGAATGAAATCTTGCATTCTGCAGTGTCTCGAACGTGGCCACCATCTTACCCAAAAACTTTAGGCAAATCCAGACAGATGGACCAGATTCTTTGAGGATCTGCTCTGTCAATCTTTGAACTGCCCTGGCCTTTTCCTCTGGCAGGAACACCCGATGGAGATGAGTGTACAAAATCACGCCCAGAAACTGCAGTCTCTGGGACGGCACCAGGTGAAACTTTCTGAAATTTATGATCCAACCATGCTCCTAAAAAAACGTCAGGGCCACCTTGATGTGTTCCTGTAACAATTCAGCCGACTCCATCTTGAACAGAAGGTCGTCGAGATATGGAATAATTACAATTCCCTTTAATCTGAGGGACGCTGCCATGACAGCCATCACTTTGGTAAATACCCTTGGAGCTGTTGCCAGCCCAAAAGGTAGAGCCTGAAACTGCCAATGCTGTGAGCCCACAGAGAATCTCAGGAGAGATTGATGTTCCTTCAGAATGGGTATGTGTAGATAGGCATCTTGAATATCTACTGCCGCCAAAAATTCCCCTGACTCCATATTGAACAGGAATGATCAAAGAGATTCCATCTTTAAGTGATCTACCCACAAATGCTTGTTCAGGGATTTCAGGTTCAAGATGGGTCGGAAGGACCTGTCTGGTTTGGGAACCAGAAACAGAGAGGAATAAAATCCCTTTTTCCTTTCTTGTGTCGGAACTGGAGTAACCACCCCATTGAGAACCAGCGAGGACACTGCCCCTAACAGGGCTGTTCTCCTCTCCGCTTCCTTTGGTGAGGGAATAAACTGCTTTGGAGGATCTACCTTCAAGTTGAATTTGTAATCATGAGATACAATGGTTCTTACCCATTGATCCTGGGTGGAGCCGAACCAGACTTCTTGGAAGAGCAGGAGGCGACCCCCCACCCAGAATGGGGAGTCCGCCACCCATCATGCGGAGGACTTATCTTCAGGCTTGGACTGGGAGTGCCGTGGTCTTGTATAGGCGGGCCACAGGTGCATCTACTAAATTTAACATGATCCTCCGGCATGGGATACAAAGCCTCATATCTCTTTGGCATAGCCACCCTCTTGTCCTTGGTCTTCCGGGCCTCAACCAGGAGGTCAGACATACTGTAGGAAAAGTAACCACAGACTTCCTTGGCCTTTTAAATACGCCTTCCTGCTGAACTTTGTCAGCCTCTGCCAAATTTAAAGCCTGGCGCACTGCCAAAATTAAATCTTCCACCCCTGGGACAGTGAGGTCCACAACCTCTTGCTGGCATCAAATAGACTCAGCAACACATTCCCCTTCTTCCTCATCTGATCCTACAGCGAGGAGAGAACACTCAGATAAAGGATGCCTTGCAGAAGCAGCTGCAGGCACTTTTGGGAACTGCTCCATATAGTCAGACATCTTATGCACACCTTGTGCAAGGGGAGGGGGAAGTTAACCCTGGGAGGGTTGTGAATAGGAAGACAGTCTAAGAGATGCAGATAAATCCACCTTTTGCCTATTAAGAGCCCTCACCAACCAGCTGCCCACGCAGGCTCTGGTTGCTCTGCCCTTTGGACCGGAGCGCCACTGGGTACAGCTTCACAAGTGGGGCACAAATCCCCCTGGCCCAACTGTTCACTAGTTAATCTGACTCTGCGAAATCTGCAGTCTAATACCATGGCAGCATCCCCCCCTTTACCAACAGCAATATCACACTTCTCCACCATAATAATAATAATACAGCTCACAGTGCAAAATGTCAGGTGTTTATACAGAATAAAGTATCCCAGTAATTTATCTGCACCGCTGCTGTTGGACATGATTCAGCGATCACCGGGCGGAATCTGCCAGAGGAAACTCACACTTTAGTTTTCTTTGCTCAGCAAGCACAGCCCTGTTCAGCTCTGCAGTGGAAGAGAAAGGCGCTAAAACTACAGCAAGGAAGAGTCCCTGTTTCAGCGAGGAGACAACACTAATTGACGCTCTACCCCCTTCAGCCGCTCCTATCACTGAGTCCTCTGTTCCCCAGTGCTTCCCCCTCCTCTGGGGATCACTTGGGACTGCCTAGCTAAGCCAGGCTCCTGTAGCCAGCGTGTCCTCCATTTGAATATGAACCGGCAAGCCCTTGTAAATGGCGGTGCCATAGCGGGGTTCTGCCGCCCAAGACCCCTCAATAACTGAGGGCCGGCTTCAGGTCCCCCAGGGCCCAGGAAACCCCCCTTTCCAATCTGGGGGTCAGAGCGCAGAGCAGGTAGAAAGCATGAATTCTACCCAGCTCACAGGGAGCTGACAGGCAGCGCCTCCATCAGCCCCTGCAGCGCTGCAAACAGTGTATAAAAAGCTTCCCCCAGAAACTTTATACTGAAACCTGCACTAGCTAAAGTAAAATAAAAAAACTCTAAACTCTCTCTAAAACGGCTGCTGACAGCAGCCCACAGCATACGCACCCACTCCGGTGGGCACCTAAAACGAAACGGTAGTTTCCAGGATGCAGTGAGGGAGGAGCCTGCCTCTCAAAGTCATTGCATATGTGCTTGGCTCCTACTGACCCTACTATATCCCATGGTTGAGCTGTATCACCAGGATGGATCAAAGAGAAATTGGCAAATTTGCCCAGATTGCATTTTCCATTATAAGTATGGGATATGTCACTGTGACCTGGTTACTAAAACAAAAATAGTCAATAATTAGTAAAAATAATAATAAAATAATGTTAATAAATGAACCAGGCATTAATGTGGGAGACATGTATTGTGGTGCTAGCTCTATGGGGGGGTGGGATGGCTAATGTTGTGGGAATAACATTGGTACCTGCTATCAGTAATACATTTCATGCCTGTTTCAGTGACAAGTGGAGCTCAGAATCTTCGGTCTCGTTTTGAGAACATGGCTAAGACAGCAGAGGAAGAGAACCGACTGAAAGCGGAAGAAGAGAGAGCAAGGCGGCAGAAAAGAGAGAAGATGGAAAGAGAGGAAAAACTAAAAGAGGTGAGGCAGGGAATTGCTGGAGGTACTGTGTATATATACAAATATATATATATATATATATATATATATATATATATATATCTTACGAGAGAAAATGAGGACACTCACCAGGCTTCATATATGGATAAATATTTTTTCTTTCTTTTTAATCCATCTTCAGCAGTTCACAAACATAAAGTGCAATGTGCATGACAGTGGGCCAGGGGCCAACGTTTCGGTCTGCCCCCAGACCTTTGTCAAGGCCCCCACTATCTCCTCCTGGGCACTTTAGGAAAAATTAACATAATGCTGATTACACATCACACCCATTACATAGTATACCACATGCCATAATGCCCATTACATATATGCCACACACCGTGAAGCCCATTACACATTATGCCCATTACTTGTTATGCCAGGACGCAATTTTTTTCTAAAGTAGGGATAACATGGGCAGTGTGTGCCGAAGGCGCACATCAAAATATTTCATAATGGCGATTACACGTTGCACATCCATTACATAGTATACCACATGCCATAATGCCTATTACATGTTATGCCACACACTGTAATGCCCATTACACGTTATATTAAACACAGTAATGCCCATTACACATTATGCCACACACACACCATAATGCCTGTTATATATGGGATGCTGTCAGCATCCTGGGAGTCAGTAATTTGCAGCAAACATTACATTTGTATAGCTGAGACAAACACATACTGTACTAAAAAAAACACTAAATAATTATTTTTTAACTTATTATTACAGTATAGTAATATTGCTGCTGCATGAAGCCCAGCTCACCAGAGAGAAGCTTCAGAAGCCAGCAGGACTTTGTTCTCCAGGCCGGACCCTCAATCTCACAGCAGTCACCCACTATGGGCTGGAAAGCCTGGCATGTGCGTCCACATCTGTCAGCTGTCCCAGTGATGGTGTGGGCACCCACCTTCCATGTCAGTGTTCCGGTCTCCTCTCAAAGCAAACAGGAGGCTCCATGCGCTGTTCTCCCCTCGTCCCCCCAGCCCAGTACAGCATGACCTCGTCCAGCACAGCGCAAACCACTCCCCCTTTCCACTAGGCTCTAGTCCTCAGTCTATCTAGCAGCAGCTTATCCCCCCACCCGCCCGGCACAGCAGGACACCCTGCCCCGGCTCCTCAACCACCCGGCAATGCAGGCGGCCGTGCCGCTGCGGCGGGAAAGCAGGACTTAAAAAAAAACGCCCATACAAATGAATGGATAGCCATTCATTGGCTGAGTCTCAGCCAATGAATGGCTTCCCATTCATTTGTATTGGCGTTTTTTTGTTTTTTTTTAAGTCCTGCTCTCCCGCCATAGCTGCGCTGCTGTATATGAGGGAACCAGGGCGGATCGCCATGGGAGGAGGAAACGTACAGACGGACGGACGGACGCGCGGCCTAGCAGCATGATTCAGGCTGCCCGTGGGTGCTCATGGATTTATGTGGGTGCTCAAGCCCTTGAGCACCCACAGGTTCGGCGCCTATGTGAGTGACCTATAACAGCAAGGACACGATAAAAGAGCCTATGGCAAAATATTTAAAACATGGTACAGATGGAGCCGCTGCCATCCTTGGCCGGCCCTCACCAGGTCCCTTTCACTGGTGAGTGCCGGCAATAGAGACTGGGACGAGTGTGCGTCGCACCTGCGTCCCAGTATCGCGGCGGCTGGGCAGCGTCTCCCTGCCCGTCTCCGCTTCAGGGAGACGCTACCCAGTTCGGAGAGGGTCGGGGCGGCGAGGAGGTCGGGGCGGTGAGGGGGACCAGCGGTGTAGGCGGGGGAAGCTGCAGGGACCCCTGCCAAGCTCCGTTGCCACGGGGCACGCAAGCACCCTTGGCGGTAGCCGGCCGCTGGTGGGGGATTGCGTTAGAATCGCCATCCCCTGCAAAGATGAGCCCGGCTACATCTGTATGTGAAACATACAACTGGAGAAAGCAATAAGGAGCTATGGAAGTTTTATTCAAGGCTTCTGTCAGGCTCTGTCCAAACATTTTGCAGTGTGCTGCCAAAAAAGTGTATCAAATAGCTAATTCACTAATTCAAACATTGGAGGAGGGCATATGCTTTTTTTCTCTATACAAACTATACCAAGATTTACCCTCTTATTAATCAAAGCTAGTGGTTCGGTAACAGATCTAATGTTTTCTTGTGTGAATATAACATTTAAAATACAGCATATTGCTACAGCATATTGCTAATGACCAGATTTAGACCTAATCACTTATATTCAAAGTTGCAGATGACTGCAAGTAGATAGCCATCCCCAGACAAAAAGAAAACCCGCCCTGTATAAAACGGCAAGAGAATTGTGATTGGATCGCTCTGTGGTGTATGGCCACACCCCCTAGGATCTGGTCATGCCATTAACCATGGGCACCTTCCACTACATTCCCTGGTGGGCAGTCTGGCACTGTAGATAGATAGAAAGATAGAAAATGATATAGATGGCATCTGGCTTATATCATTAACAGCCTTTGATATTAATGTCACTGCTTGGTATAGTTCTTTCAGTTGTCATCTGTATCTGATGATATGACATCTTACAATGTGAAGAAAACTTATTTGACATTATATAAAAATACATGTTAGATGTAAAGAGATATATGCTAAAGCGATACATAATACATAGCTAGAAATATAGGTATCAGTGGTAATATGCAGGCAGGTTGAGATTAATCACCTCAGTAGGCTTAACATGTGACTGGATTACATCATACATCGCCACGGTAACTCAGCTTTGGTATCAAGATCAGTTGTAGGTGTACAGTTGTCAGCTTTCAACTCTATTGTGGGCCTAATTCATACCTGATCGCTGCAGTGGCCTGCCGCAAAGCTAGAAATCCCGCATTGCAAAATTGAATGTACTCGCTGTTTAAATAGTTGTGTACTGCTAGCGAAATATTCGCAGCTGAGTGAATATGTACAATCCAATCCATTCGAGATGCTCACCAGCAATTGATTTTTTTCACTGGTCACCACTCATCGCAAGCACCGCATAGCCCTGGACTTACTTGGTGGCTACACTGAATACAGATTTATCAGAGCCAGAGCAGACATCACACACCCTCCCCTAAAACACTTGGTCACAATATGTCATGGCAGCTAGATGTAGGAGGCTAGATGTATGGGCACATCTGCAACACATGAAACTATTATTTCTTTTTTTATTCTTCATTACATTATTATATTTTGTCCAAATAAGATAATGCATTTACTATGTACACTATTATGCTTCTTTTTTATGCAAATACTAGGGGGCACACTGGTGTATTTATAATGGGTGCAGTGTGTCCCCAAGTACACACCGTTCATGCTGCGGCCATTCCTTTAATACTTTCTGCTCTGGTGAGCACAACTCCCCCACAAAATGTCGCATTCTGTGTTCAACTGCGGCTGCATCTGCATGCAAGAGCACAAATCACTACTGGGGAAATGGTGCATTCTGTGTACAATTGTGGCTGAATCTGCATAAGAAATGCTACAACTTCCCAACACCAATCATACCCTTATTTAATTCTAGAGACGTCACCCCTGGTCTGAAACCACAAGCTTCTTTACCTTGGTTGAAAGGGGGAGTGAGATATCTGAACAATTTAACCCCTGATCTCTGGTTCCCCCTTTTTTTCCCATCTCCAAGCCAAACTAAATATTCCCACAAAACATGTTTTTCAATACCTACAGATTAGAAACTTTCAGAGCACTGTAGGCTCCCGCCTAACATCCCGCCCTTTAACACTATTTGAATCCCTCTCTCTACACCAGTCTTCCACTGCTGGCCTCATCTCCTTCCTTTACTCAGAACTATCTCTTTCCTCCCAGCCTGCTCGTGACCCCTATGAACTAGCCTGGGAACAAAATTTAGGTGAGACAATTGACTCTGAGGATTGGACCGAAATTAGAGAAAAAACAGCTACTAGTTCCATCTGTGTTAGAATAAAAGAAAACGCTTATAAGATTCTCTACAGATGGTACAGAGGGGCAGATTAATACCCCTTTTACACCGCCGAAAAATCCGGGTCAGCGGCGGGTCAGACCCGGATCTTCAGCGGTGTAAATCCCTAACGCCGTGTCCCTTTACACGGGACTTCTACCCAGGTCCTGACCTGGGTAGAACACGGCTAGGACCTGGGTAGAGGGCGGTGTAAATGGGAACGCCGGGTCGGAAGACCCGGCTCCCATTTACATGAATGGGGATGAATGGGGAACGTCCAACCTGCGGACCGCAGCGTCCGCAGGTTGGACGGATTGTCAGTCTGACACTGACAGCCGGCGCTGCTGTCTGCTATACTCTGCAGACAGCAGCGGCAGCGGGGGAGGGAGGTGAACGGATGCCTGTGTGCGGCATCCATTCACCTCCTGTCCGATGGCGGGGGGTGCGCGCGGGGACTGGGGGCAGCCTAGCAGCTTACCTTAGTGCTGGGCTGCCCCCAGCAGCGTTCCGGGTACGGAGGCATCGATCGACGCTTGAAGATGACATCGCGCTGTCATCTTCAAGCGCCGGGAAGGGGCGGGAGGGGGGTGCGGGCGTTTAAGCCCGTCCGGTGTAAATGCCCCTAAACGCCGGGTCACACCCGGCTTCAACCAGGGTCCAAAAAGCCGGGTGCGACACGGCGTTTTGGTCTAAAAGGGGTATTATTAAGCTTGGAGAAGAGATAAACTGGAGATAAAGTGGAGAAAAGGTAAAAGGAGATAACGCACCATCCAATCAGCTGTGTTTGAAAAAGACAGTTGGGAGTTGATTGGCTTTATCTCCTTTTACCTTTTCTCCGCTTTATCTCCAGTTTATCTCTTCTCCAAGCTTAATAAATCTGCCCTTAGTCCCTTCCAGTTTAGCTAAAAAATGTTCCCTGAGACCTCGGACAGATGCTGGTGCGGTTGCGGGCTGGAGGGAACGTTCTTTCCTTCTTTCCCAGGCTAACTAGTTTCTGGTCCGAGGTCAGAAATTTAATTTCCTCTCTCCTTCAACTCTCTCTCTGTTTTTTTCTGTTATTATTACCAATACCTGAGGCTACACACCACCAGAATAGACTGACCAGACACATCCTTTCAGAAGCTACTTGCCAACTGGCAGCTGATTGGAAACAGCCCCTTCCACCCAACCTTGCCTCTGTCATATCCAGGGTCTGGACAGGTCATCGAATGGAATTTATTACAAGTATTATCAGACATTCCTCTAAATCCTTTGACAAAATGTGAAGTCCCTGGTTATCCTTTTTTGGGGGCATCTCCCCCTTCATCTAAAACTTTTCTTTCTTTCCTTCTTCCTTATCTCTGTTTTTCTCTTTTCCTTTCCCTGCTCTTTTCTCCTCCCTTTTCTCTGAATGGTTCTAGCCACACCATTCACCTCCTCCACCTAACCCCGTTACCCCCATGACCTCTAGTTCTTTTAATTGTGTTTTATTGTTTAGCAAAATTTATCCTAAAACCAGGTCTTGTGGTGTTGCACACAACTTGTTAATGGTCATCTATAAAATGATAATGTATATTCTTTCTTCATATTCATGTTGGTTTGCTGACTATGTGCTTGAATATGCTTGGCCATCTTGATAATATTTCTGTACCAATTTGTGACCCCTGTTGACCTCTAATAAAAATACCATTGAAAAAAATATGCTACAACAGTGTTTTCCAGTAAAGCACTTTAATGTAGCAATCCATATATAGATACAGCAGCAGTCACATACAGAATATAGTCATGCCACATACCATTTTCATCAGGAGATGCTTTTGCATCCTATTCACATTGCTTTGCGAAAAAATGACATGCAAAGGTGCTCGGTGGTACCATTTCACACGGAGCACATGCATTATGTGTAACACGACGTAGCACAGGAGAGAGAATAGATGCATCTAAAGAAACTGACTGTTTACTATGGGCAAAAATTCCACTTCTAGAAACCTACACTTTATTAAATATACAGTATCTTGGGGTATAAGATATATAGAGTATATACAGTATCTTAGGGATATACAATATCTGCTCTATTGCCAATAGCATTAACCAGTTGCAGAGTAGGTAAACAAATCAGGGAATTGGGATTACTATATATACCAACTATATAATGTCTTTTTTTGTTTTGTTTTGTAGGCACCACAGAGATCTGAACTTGAGCAGCACCAAAAGCAACCTGTCCCTGTCCCTGTCCCAACTCCAAGTCCCCGTGTCTTCCCAGTGTCTACAAAACTTACTGAAGAAGAAGTACGTTTTTTTTTTGTAAATTCAAGAGTTGCTATACTATGGGATCTTCATGTTATACTCACATTTTCTACTGCCTTCATTTCATCTAGATATCAGTGGTTTCTGACTATGACTTACCTCCTGTTGTCCCTCCCAAATTCCCTGGTATAATGTTGACTACTGAACCCCCTCCAAATGAGTTGTGGGATGAGGAACAGACTGAGGAACAGACTTATGAAGACATAACTTCCCTGCAAGCCACAGAAGAGATGTATGAAGCCATTCCAGATCCCCCTCCAAGATTTCAAGAGGAAGACAGTGACGACTATGAGACTGTAATAGAGCCTTCAGATGAAGCCCATGAAGAGTTTTATGAAGAACTACCTCAACAGGATATTGTGCCAGAAGAAGGTGAGGAAAATAAAAATGTTGGCATTCAAAAAGTAGATTTGAGTAAGTTACTGTACATAGGGCCTAATACAGGTTGGCTCGCTAAGCATCGGTCGTTCGCTGCTTAGGGAGCACATTAGCACCCCCCTGGCACCGAATCCCTTCACTGCCATGCAAGGAGATGTGTTCGCTCCACTCGGATGCGGCGGCTTGCAGGAGATATCATTCGATGGTTGCCGAACATCGAATGATTTCTTCTGCCTTCAGAAATAAAAGTCAGTCTAAACTGACTTTTATTTTCTCCTCAGATCACTGATGATGTCAGCCGCCTGCCCCGAGCAGGCATCTGCCTGTCTGTCCAGCGTTTTCATGGGGACGACCATAAAAGCGTTCCCCTGCTCCAGGCCCATCTAAAGCACAATCCAGTGTTACAAAGGCTGGAAACAATGGAGGTAATTCAGACCCGATCACCCAGCTGAGCGAATAGCACCTAGAGACTTACTCCGCAGTGCAATGGAAACGGAGTATCTGTCCTGAAGCTGATGTCACACACCCTCCTTTAATAAGCTCAGGCACGCCTAGTATTTTCCCAGACACTCCCAGCTTTCTTTCTGACATGCCTGTGTGTGTCAAACTGAAATCTAAATTGTAGTGTAAAAATAAAGCAGCCAGTATTTACCCTGCACAGAAATAAAATAACTCAATAAATAAAAATAAACCAAACTTAACTCTCTCTGCACATTGCAGTGCATATGGTTTTGCCATTTTGAGAACAAATTTGAACTGCAGTCAGGTCTGAAATAGGCACAATTTATGGCTTTTTCCCGGAACGTGACAATGTAATGATGTGCGTCTTTAATGCTCGGAATGCGAATTAGATCCATCTTCTCACAGGATTTATTGACCAGGAAGCATCAAAACTAATTTGAATGCATCATATAATTTAACAGTTGCAAGCAGGGTTATAACGGGAGCAGAGTTAGAAAGTCTCACACAAAACAGCTCTAAAATGTTACATAAATAGAGCTGTTTTTTTTGCATAAGTTATATTCAGCAATGATGTAAATCAATTACAAGTACATCATTTCACCACATATGAAACAAATAAACATTACAGAATTTCTAACCTTAAAAATCCAAAATGCATATTTGATCCCTCAAAATATGTCACTGTACATGTCATTTTTGCACCTTTCCCCCGTAATTCCATTATATTTGCATCACCATGTGAATCGGATGCAATTTGGTATGCAAAAATGTAATTTGATATGCAGATGCAGCTACAAGCACACACATAATATAGGCATGCCACATAGTTACATGGTTACATAGTAGTTAAGGCTGAATTAAGACTTGCATCCATTGAGTTCAATCTTGAGTCCCATATCTTTGTATGTGACTGTGTCTGCATACCAAATAATGGGGGTGATTCTAGTGTACTCGCTACTTAGCGAGGTCGGCCCATCCTGATGTTTTGGGGACCGCGTCTGTGCATGGTCTATTATGTGCATATGCAGCTCCCCTTTGCGAATGGCTTTGGCAACTTGCATAGCATTGGGGCCGGGATGGGGATAGCCCATGGAAACGCCCAGCGTTTTATGGGCCAATGCCTGCTGGGTCGGGTGGCTGACATTACAGGACGTCAGCTGAACGCCCCGTGTTGCGTGCTCGCAAATAAATCAAATCAGTTTCCACTGACATATTTGTGATGGCAGTAGAAATCATTCGATGGTCAGCGACCATCGAATGATTTCTCCTGCAGCGGAGGCATACAAGGGGATGTGTTTATATTAGATATCCCCTCACATGTTAACAAGGGGAATGTGTGGATGCAGGGTGGCGGGTGTTCAGGCGGGTGGCGTCTCAGGCACTCGGTAAGCAGCGATCTTCCCAGCTACCAAGCAAACCTGGATTGGCCCTAATGTTGCAGGAACACTTTACTATAAACTTTTGTAAGCAAGCACAATTGCAATTATACACAGAATATACTGTAGGCATGCCACATATCCTTTTCATCAGCAGAAGCTGCGTGTGCATCCTATTGCATCAATTGTGAATATTATTATTTTATGGGGAAAATTATGTACAGTACATTACCTATTTTGAGAAATAAGGTTATTTATGTTTATTTGCAGCAAATGTGCTGTATTTGAGTACTTGTAATTTACTTTGAACATTGCTGAATACAAATAGACTTTTGGGGATGAGCGCTAATTACAATAAAAGGAATAGATGTAAGAGATAAAGAAAAGATCAGAAGTATAGAAAAACACCTGAAAAATAAAAATTGGTTAAAAATAATGATTACAGCTCCTCTGAGCAAATGTGGATTGTCCGTGGAGTGCGTTAACTATCTGTCCCTACCTCTATTGCTGGGATGGAGCGTGGCGGGTTAGGAGGTCCGTGCGCTGCTGCTGGTGGATGCGCCGCACGTCCTTCCCTTTCCTCCGAGAGCTCCGGTGCCAGGACTGTGTGTGGAGCGTTGGAGAGATGTGCGTGCTCAGGTAGATGGAATTGCCGCACGCTTCTTCTCAGCTCCCGTCAGTTCGAGCGGTCTCCTAGTCACGGCAGTTGTTACTTCAGCTCTGATGTAGCGGAGCTTGTTTCTTGAGGTGGGGAACACACTGGGGGGTCCACGGGTAGCCTCTTCTACGTGTTCGAGCCTTTGGGCTCTTTTTCAAGAATGGCTAAGTTCTGGTCCAATTACGTTTTTTATTTGGAAAATTTCTCAAAAACTTTATTTGTAAAAACAGGATATGGACAATAAAAATGGTGGGAACCTCATGCACCTTAATTAGGCCAGAGGGTTTTGGAATAAAAATTGGATAAAATGGACAAATTGTCTCAAAAAAGATATAAGGTGTTTATAAAAATAAGAAAAAGAGAGAAAAAGAAAAGGAAGAGAATACATGATTTATATGAAAAATAATGGGCTGTAAATTAAATAATTATAAAAATTATAAAAATGCATTTAACTCGAAGTCGATGTTCATGCCTTGCGGAAGTAAAGTTTTTTTATTTTGGTGGATCCAAAATAAAAAGAAAAATCAATATTGAAGACAAAATCACGATATTCAACCTCAGTAAAAGAGAACTGTGCCAAGAAGAAACTGCACTACTACAAAAGGGACTCAAATTTGCGCCAGACTCAAAGATGGACAAATTTAATCTATACATTGACACCCATAAATTCATCAGAAAATTAAACCTAAAAAATTTTTTTGCAAAAAAATCACAAACGTTAACAGAACTTTCAAATAATCAAGAATCTACCACTTTCAAACCTAAATCAACCTTCAACCCCACCTTCTGCAAAAGTGCACACGTAGAAACTTTTCAGAAATCTGTTGAAAAAGACATTGACAATATTCCAAACAAAACAAATAAAAAAATCAATCTATCATCAGGTGAAAGAAAAGCACTAAAAACTTTGAGGGACGATGAAACTATTGTCATCAAACCAGCCGACAAAGGAGGAGGAGTTGTGATTCAAGATAAGACCATGTATGAAAAAGAAATAACAAGGCTGCTATCAGACACATCCACATACCAGACCCTCCCAGGCGACCCAACGATCGCATTTCAAGAAAAACTCACAGCTATTCTGGATGAAGCCCTCCTACTGGGAATCATTAATCAAAATGAACACAAATTCATTAAAATCAATCACCCGGAAATCCCCTCTTTTTATTGTTTACCGAAGGTACATAAAAACTCCACACACCCACCAGGTCACCCGATTGTTTCCGGCATTAACTCAATCTCTTCAAATTTTTCAGTTTTTCTGGACTCATTCCTTCAACCCCTAGTCTCAACCCAACCCAGCTACCTCAAAGATACTATACATATTCTAAAATTTTTAGAAAACCTTGAATGGAGAGAGGAATATATTTTATGTACAAGTGATGTTACCTCTCTGTACACTTCCATCCGGCACAAAGAAGGCTGCGAACACACTTTACATTACCTTACAAAAACCACAATACCAAACAATAAAATCAATTTCATAATTGAAGGGATAGAATTCATCTTACAACATAATTATTTCTGGAACGATGGAACATTCTACATTCAGACCTGCGGCACTGCGATGGGGACCCCCTTCGCCCCATCGTATGCCAATTTATTTGTTTCCAAATGGGAAGAGGACTGGATATGGCCTAACACCACCCACCGAAAGAATATAGTACTATGTAAGAGATTTATAGACGATATTATTTTCGTGTGGGGAGGGAGTGAAGAAGAACTAAAAGACTTTTGCGAATACCTGAACTCAAACCAACTTAATCTTCAATTTACTACTGTCACGAGTAAAGAAAAAATCGTATTCCTGGATCTGGAGATTTCAATTAAAGGAGGAAATATCAGTACAAAGACATACACAAAACCGGTTGATGGAAATAATATCCTTCCAGTTCAGAGTAACCACCACAGGAACTGGATTAAAAATATACCAATGGGACAGTACAGAAGACTGTGCAGAAATTGTACAGATAAAGGAACCTTTTTGAAACAAACTGAAGAACTCACAAATAAATTCATACAAAAAGGATACAAGGAAACCACACTACGTAAACAATTAGAGTCTGTGAAAAACCTTAATCGCCAAGATACAATAAAATATCAAACAAGAAAACCCAAGAATGACAATAACCTCAATTTCATTACCCAATTCAACAGTGAACATCAAATATTTGAAAACATACTAAAGAAGAACTGGCACATACTGCAACTGGATGATGACCTGAGACCGATTCTAACGGAAAAATCGAGAATAATTTACAAGAAAGCAAGAAATCTACGCCAAGAACTAGTAGCAAGCTTCATAAAACCAAACATGCAAAAAAAGAAACAAACAAATGGATTCCACCACTGCCTAAATTGCAAAGCATGTAAAAACAGAAATATTATTTCAACCAAACCCATCACTAATTTCTCATCAAACATCACTAAAAAAGAATACAAGATAAAAGAACATATTTCATGCGAAACAGAGGGAGTTATTTATCTTCTTTGCTGCCCGTGTGGCCTACAATATATTGGACAGACCAAAAGACAATTAAAAATCAGAATCTCCGAACATATGTACAATATTAAACGAGGACTCACAACTCATAGTGTGTCCAATCATTTTTTACAAACCCACAACAAAGACCCATCAGGACTACAGTTCATGACAATTAAAAAAGTCAATCAACATTGGAGAGGAGGAGACTACATCAAGTCTCTCAAACAAACAGAAACCAAATGGATCTATGAACTGAAAACTTTACTTCCGCAAGGCATGAACATCGACTTCGAGTTAAATGCATTTTTATAATTTTTATAAATATTTAATTTACAGCCCATTATTTTTCATATAAATCATGTATTCTCTTCCTTTTCTTTTTCTCTCTTTTTCTTATTTTTATAAACACCTTATATCTTTTTTGAGACAATTTGTCCATTTTATCCAATTTTTATTCCAAAACCCTCTGGCCTAATTAAGGTGCATGAGGTTCCCACCATTTTTATTGTCCATATCCTGTTTTTACAAATAAAGTTTTTGAGAAATTTTCCAAATAAAAAACGTAATTGGACCAGAACTTAGCCATTCTTGAAAAAGAGCCTAAAGGCTCGAAACGCGTAGAAGAGGCTACCCGTGGACCCCCCAGTGTGTTCCCCACCTCAAGAAACAAGCTCCGCTACATCAGAGCTGAAGTAACAACTGCCGTGACTAGGTGACCGCTCGAACTGACGGGAGCTGAGAAGAAGCGTGCGGCAAATTCCATCTACCTGAGCACGCACATCTCTCCAACGCTCCACACACAGTCCTGGCACCGGAGCTCTCGGAGGAAAGGGAAGGACGTGCGGCGCATCCACCAGCAGCAGCGCACGGACCTCCTAACCCGCCACGCTCCATCCCGGCAATAGAGGTAGGGACAGATAGTTAACGCACTCCACGGACAATCCACATTTGCTCAGAGGAGCTGTAATCATTATTTTTAACCATTTTTTAATTTTTCAGGTGTTTTTCTATACTTCTGATCTTTTCTTTATCTCTTACATCTATTCCTTTTACTGTAATTAGCGCTCATCCCCAAAAGTCTATTTATCCATTTATTATTGAGCTGCTTTTTTTCCCCATTTCCAGCGCAGTGATAAAACCCCCCACTTGTATTGCTGAATACAAGTCACCCCCAAAAAAACAGCTCTAATTTTGTCTGCCTTTATAGAGCAGTTTTGTTGGGATACATAACAGTGGCCCTTATTCTGATCGGTGCGGCCCGATCAGAATATGCGGCCGCAACCGTGCAGGCGAATCCCCGCCTTCCATACGGATCGCCACCTGCCGTCCGTACGCGGATATGTGGCGATCCGCATGAAATTGGACGGGGATACGCCTCCTCCGTCTTGGGAGCTGCCCCTGCATTCGATGGTCGCCGAACATCGAATGCAGGGCCGCACGCTCCACCAGGTCCCGCAACACAAGACCACACGGACACTTGTCCGTGTGAAAACATGTATGGGGGCGGGCAGCTGACATCCGGCGATGTCAGATGCCCGCCCCGTACCCACGCGTCACGGCCTCATTACCATGCATACGCCCCGCGTTTGCATGGGAACGCCCATGAAACGGGGGGCGTATGCATAGGGTAATGAGGATAAGTAGCCCCTCACGCCCCTCTACGCCCCCTGTGCGGCGTATAAAGAATCCGTGCGGCGAAATCGCCTGCACATGCGCAGAGTGACCTCTGCACATGCGCAGACGATCAACATCGGCGGTCCGTCCGCATGCGGGAATATCCGCACCGATCAGAATAAGGGCCAGTGTTCCCAACAGTGAGTATGCCGTTGTTCATAAAACTGACCCAAGCATCCCGACTGGGGCTCAGATGGCATCCTAATCCTCTCCCCGCCTCCCTATCCCTTCCTTGTAGCAGCCCAACCATTACCTTTCCACAGCCCGGCCCTAACCCTCCCTGCTAGTGCCTAACCCTAGCTTTCACATCCATCTAAACCTAACCCCCCCCCCCCCCTTTACAGCCTAACCCCCCTTGTAAGTACCTAAACCTAACCGCCCTCCCCACAGCCTAACCTGCCCCTACCTGCTGTATAACCTTAAGTCCTCCCCAGTAGTGCCTAAACTTAAAACCCATTCAATAGTAGCAAGCTAGTGGTCCCTGCATACCTATCGATCAAAGTTCCAGCGCCAATCTTCTGAAGGTCAGAGCCATTCTAAATTGAAACATTTTAAAACCCTTTCTGGAAATCTTGCATTTGTCCCTGCTGTCTCTCTCATAATATTCTATTGCATTTATTTAAATCTCCAGTGGTCTCCAACCTTTAATAGTGAGGGGGTGAGCTCCTCGAGACAAAATAAACCACCTGAAGAGCTACTAAAAAAAAAAAAAAGAAATCTACAGAATAATCAAAAAATGCCCTTTACACATTATGCCACATAGCGCAATGCCCTAGACACATTATGCCATATACTGCAATGTCCAGTATGCCGCATACATACCTCCCAACACTGGAGGCAGAGGAGAAGGGAAATCTGTGCATGCCACATTCCCCATTTATTCTGCTATGGGGGCATGGCCAGCGCTCTGAGAGGCCCAGTCACACGGATAAAGTGAGGGGAAGGAGAGAAGGGCGATGCGCTCTCCTCCCCTCAGAAGGGAAGCGGTGACAGGCGATGGAGGAACGGGTGGGCAGCTGCAGAGTGGTCGAGCCACCCGGATCACTACCGCGAGCTATCAGTAGCTCTCGAGCAAAGGATTGGCAACCACTGATTTAAATAGAGCCCATTATAGCGCCTGTATAAGTTTTTATCCAAATACTTGGTATTGTGGTCATTTGATTTATATAAAGCACTAGATATTTTACAATCAGGGGTGCTGGGAGAGGTGGGGGGGAGGGGGGCAGATAACAATAACCGGGGCCGAGGCCTGTTGGAAGGGCCTGGCTGGGGCCCAGGTTAGCTGCTGAGTAGGGAAATTGCCCCTTTTTGTAGCACTGCTGATGGGATGTAGTAACTGGTCTCTTGACAGTTCTTGTCCTAAATGCAATTACTTTGATTGTTTTGATGTAAGTGATTAGAACCATAAAGTGACAGCAGATAACCTATTACTGTACAACAATTTTTTTAGTGTCTTCTAAAAATATCAGTCAAGCAGGAGCCTCAACGATTTCTGCTATTGCCTTGTATGACTATGAAGGAGGTAAGTGATTGACTGTGACTTGAAATGATGTGTTATTTCAGGGTTATCGGTATAACATTGATTATGAAGTTGTGTGTACATTTCTGATCTCTAATATTGTGTGAATGCACTGTGTGATATGTTATTATGGGCTCTGGCTGTGTGATTACAAGAATGTGTGGTTCTGTAATTGTCAGTTCCCATGAGTTCTGACAATTTAATAGCAGAAAAAAAATGTGTGCTTTTCAGTATGCTTCTATTTGTCCAAGTAGTACATGAACATGTGCAAATCTACTTTACACTTCTGGGAATTGCACAGTATTAATTGAATAGTAGCTCAGTTGGAAATGCACACAGTACTGTACCAAGTAATAATAAATTAAGCAGAGCAGCGATTAGGTCTAAATAACCCCTGTTGTTTAGGAATGGATCATTTTTGTATTAAATAAAGGCACAGATTCACTACCGATCACTTATGATCGGTAAACGGTGAAGGGAGATTTATTTATTTATTTATTTATTAGCAGTTTCTTATATAGCGCACACATATCCCACAGCGCTTTACAGAGAATATTTGAACACTCACATCAGTCCCAGTGGAGCTTACAATCTATATTCCCTAACACATGTACACTCACACACAGACATTCAAGGGTTAATTTTTATGGGAGCCAATTAACCTACCAGTATATTATGGGATTGTGGAGGAAACCAGAGTACGCGGAGTAAACCCATGCAAGTACGGGGAGAATATACAAACACCCCACAATTAGGGCCATGGTGGGGCTCGAACCCATGACCTCAGCGCTGTGAGGCAGTAATCAGTGGCGTAACTATAGTCCCGCAGCCCCCGCGGTGGCGGGGAGGCGCTAGGCAGCTGTGGGCGCCTGGGGGGTCTGCGGGACTATAGTTACCACCTGGTCCCGGCTCCCGACTCCTGCCCTCCCCCTCCTTACCCCATTGCCGCCGGCGCCGCTGCCTCTAACCCGACATACAGATAATGCTGTATGGGGGCAGCCATTTTCCGAGTGTCTGTTATTATATTAGCACTGCAGCCGGAGCCGGGGACCGCCCGTCACCCGACACAGATCTGCGTGTCGGGTTAGAGGCAGAAGCACCGGCAGCAATGGGGACGGGTAAGGAGGGGGTTAATATTTCGGGGGGGGGGGGGGGGGCGCCCGAAATGTCCGGCGGGGGGGGCGCAAAAAAAGTAGTTACGCCTCTGGCAGTAATGCTAATCATTACACCATCCCTGCTGCCCATCTTTGAAAGTGTGCTTTACCGATTCCTGTGCAATTAAAGTTGCAGTCTAGCATCTCTCATACACTGTGTGCAGCTTTTTACTGCTCTTGCAATGTTACTATTAAAGAAAAATACTGTAGGTTAATCGTCCAGGAGCTTATCAGTCACACTGGGTGTCTCGAGTCATATGGCGTAACACGCTCAATGTAAAAGGGCACCTCTGTAGTCATAATTATAGTTCCCTGTTCAGAGCAGTCTGCATTTATAACTAACAGACAAAATGGCGATTTAGACCACTTAGTACGGGTCCGAATTATGGTTCATTTTGGATGGTGGGGGGCCTGAGCATTTACAAACCCCCTGTGCGTATGCACAGGGTGTTTGTGAGTATCTCAGGGGGTTTGTGAGTATCTCTTGGTAAGTATCTCACTCGCCAAGGTGTTCGTGCTGTGAGGGGAGGGAAGGGAAAGGACGGGGGGCTATGGGCATCCCCGTCCTCGGTTGGGATGCCGCCACAGAAAAAGATTCTCTTTATTGACAGCAGAAACTATTGCCCATGTGGACACCACACTTTACTCGCAAAGGATGCAAGGATGATTTCATTATTAAGTTTCTGATATTTTGTAATGATTTGTGTCTGGTAATGAGAACATGTATGTGTCAAACATTGATTTTTCTGTGTCATATTATCGGGGTTTGTGATTCACAGGTGGAGATGATGAGATCTCATTTGAACCTCAGGATCTAATCACTGATATTGAAAAGCTGGACGAGGGTTGGTGGACTGGATCCTGCAGAGGTCAACGGGGTCTTTTCCCTGCAAATTACGTGGAGATTTTACAGTGATACATTGAATTTGCTGTTACGTACAGTATATCACCCATTCCAGGAGGGACAAAATGCTCTGTTCCTGGACCTTTCTCCCAAATAATAATTGCTATCACCTGTGTTATACACACCTTCCTTATCAAATAACTAGTCTGACACAGGTGACAGAAATCACAAATTAAGTAGGAAGAACAGGAACAGAGTACTCTGTCCCTCCTGAAATGCGTCATTTTGGGAAGTATGGTATTCTATTTTTCCTTGAATATATTGCTTTGTTACACTTTTAGCGCATGAGAGTGAGGTATTGTTATGTACACCAGCGGCAAATGTAGAGAGATTCAGAACATAATAGAAATTTAGGGGGAAATTTAATAGGATGAGAGATTTGGTAAGAAATTTATTTTAAAGCGGCAATCATTTATACTGCAAGACCACTTTGATTTTGAGGTGAAATTGATTGCCGCTTTAAAAAAAACCTGGAGATTTCTTACCACTTTCTGAATCTCTCCACAATATCAGATGATGAATGTATAGCTCTAATCTAAATTATTTTGCATTTATAATGAAGCAAACTGCTAGCTCTGTATGTGAAATATAAATCAATCAATAGTAAATTTGCAATACTCCTCAATAAAACGCTGTTCTTTCAAAACTGTTTAGTAAGATTCCACATGTTTCATGACCGTTTAGTTATATAATACACCTAGCACTCTACATATGGTAGACATAACCCAATCTACAACATCCACTTTCATTCCTAAAAAAAATCCTACTATATGCTGGTCTATATATACACAGGTTGAGT
Source organism: Crinia signifera (assembly GCF_055691185.1). Classification (NCBI taxonomy): domain Eukaryota; kingdom Metazoa; phylum Chordata; class Amphibia; order Anura; family Myobatrachidae; genus Crinia; species Crinia signifera. The sequence goes on from NC_139220.1 coordinate 185,647,230, forward strand.
ATCCCTTATCCAAAATGCTCGGGACCAGAAGAATTTTGGATAACGGATTATTCCGTAGTTTGGGATATTTTTATACTTGAATGACGTATGTTGCATTTATGTTGTATAAACACATCAAACACATGAAATACACACAAATATATTTTATTTGTGCATGAAACAAGGTTTTTAAAAATGAAACAAAGTTTGTGTCCTATCTCAGATACTGAATTTGAATGCCAAGCAATCATGTCCTTGCACATATTTAGTGCCAGTTACATGTTATTTCCCCAGTAGTGCCAGTTGCAGATGTAGCCAGTAGTGCCAGTTACAGATGTACCCAGTAGTGCCAGTTACAAATGTACCCAGTAGGTTTTTAGCACAAAATAAAAAATAAAAGTACATTTTGGAGACTATGGTTTTTGGAATAATTTGGATAATGTATATTTGGATAAGGGATACTCAACCTGTATATAATAGTATATACATATAATATTAAGCCCGATCGAAGCAAATGCTTCCAAAGCTAGTAGATGTAGTTTCACTTGCTTCCAATAGATGGCAGTGTTTCAGAGCCGAACAGACACTAGACATACAGTATATATACTGTAGATGATAATGTGTACGTGTGTGTGAGTGTGAGTGTGTGTGTGTGTGTGTGCCTGGAGTTGTGAATCACGTTTCACAGAGAAACAAGGTAAAACATGAATCTGACAGGACATTAGATGGAGAGTAGAAGTCATTTACATTGCCTGATCAATTAATAGGCTGTTAAGGCTGCACATTGCCTGCATACCTCCCAACATGACCCCCTCCAGGAGAGACACAATGTTCTGCTCCTGGACGTCCATCTTAATGTATGATTGCCATCACCTGTTTTAAACAGGATCATTGATAGGAAAGGTCCCAATCCTGAATTACTTCCCTATGTGCTCCAATGAATTTTACAAAAAATGTGATGATCCCCACCGATCTGCTAGAAGGTCAAACAGACCTTCCAGCAGACCACTCATAGGTGGGATATGGGGGGATTTAATTAGAGGCAGTAAAGTGTTAAGTTAACATTGTGATGCAATGTAGTTCAAAACATACAGCAGTACATGCTTTCTAGGCTGTGTGATGTGATGCGTGTGGGAGCCCGCATTGCATCGCACCAGTATATAGCACCATGTATGGGTGGCATTAAGAGGATGAATGTTGAAACATAAATGTTTGCTATGTTTCTTTTTCACATTTCATAAAATCAGTTTTACTCACTATGTATTTTGCAGACATGCGTAGTGCCTTATATCCTGAATTATATATTCCTTGCCTTATATACTCCCTGCCCACTTTGCCCACCTCGTACGTCATACCTCACTGTCCACCCCCCTTCGCCAACCTTATATGCCAGTGCCTCAAATCCTCCCTGCCTACCTGCCTTCACCCACCTATAACATAGTGCCTCACACCTGCATGCACAGCTCCCATCACACAAGTGTCTTTCACCTCCTTGCTAACCTCCATTTACCCCTCCTAGAACCTAGTACCTCACACTTCAATGCCCACATCTCTTCACCCACCTATAACATAGTGCCCCACACCTCCCTGCCCAACTCCCTTCCCCCACTTATATGTCAATGCCTCATACCTTCATGCACAGCTCAATTCTCCAAAGCCAATCCACACATTATCCTGTACACAACTATCACCCGCTTATAAAGTAGTGCCTCACACCTCAAAAAAGGCTAAAAAAAATTACACATCAATTAAAAAAAATGTTGCCTCACAAATCCAATCCGGCTTCAAATGATCTCTATCTGTGAGGCAAACCTCCCACTTAAGTCTCCCCTTATTGTCCACGCAGTAACTATACCTCAGCAATGCAAATCGCAACTTTGAGGAGGTGAATGGTTTGAGAGTGTAAAATTACATGGCATACGTTAAAGGCAGGGACACAATATGCTCCTATGGGGAGCTGGCACCAAGACAAAAACAATGCATCTCCCCCAGATTACATTATAATAGAGATTGTTCATTATGTTGGATTTCTCCAATCCTCTGACCCTGGCATTGGCAATAAGGAAATTTGCACTGATACAGGCTAGATTAATGTGTCTCACTCATCAAGCAGAGTCTTGCTTTTTATGGTCTATTGGACAAACAAAAGTGCCTGTACTGAACTGGGAACAAAAGATAATTCCAAGTATAGTAGAGACTTCTTTTTTTACCAAGATCAAATAAATAATATTTTCTCTTGCGGTAATTCTATTTTTTACCCATCCCTTTACATATATAGGGCCTTATTCTGGTTCACCTTTCAGAGGCAAATTCCTTCTCAAATGGACAAAACCATGTGCACTGCAGGTGGGGCAGTTATAACATGTGCAGATAGAGTTAGATTTGGGTGGGGTTTTTCTTCAAAGTGAGATGTATATTGCAGTGTAGAAATAAAGCAGTCAGTATTTTACCCCCCCCCCCCCCCCGCAGTGCACATGGTTTTGTCCATTTAAGAAGGAATTTGCCAGAAGGAGTGAACCAGAATAATCCCCATAGAGTACAGTCACCAGGACTAGTAATAGTTACAGCCACAGAGACACGTTTCCTCTATTATAATCCAAAAAGAATCAGTCCGCGAGGATGTTAATCTCCATGTACAACACAAACTATAAAGATGGACCACGTATTTATGCTTGCTAATTGGTTATACACATTCACACACCTTATATGGCCTGATTCTCCAGGAAGCAATATTATTCAGATAAAAAAGGTAATAAAAATGTTTTTATAATTTAGAAGCATAATATTATTCCTCACATTTTTGGCAAAACCAGATTGACTCCTCATTGATTTTGAAAATGGTCTTAATTTCACAACCGGTTGTCTAATTGCTCATCTCTAATCTCAGTGTTCTTTCTGTCTTTATCCTTGTCTATTATTTGAGTGTTTTTATAAGAACGCATTTACTGGTAGCAGTCGCCGGGCCACCCACCATGTTTTAGATCAAAGCAGCATGCATGCAATGTCACGAGGCCGCGACGGCCATTCCCGCACTCCTGCATTGTCCGGGCCACATCCGCCAATGCCACTGCATTGTTTGGACCGCACCCCCAAAGTTGTGTGTCACTGTCTTGAGCTAGCCTTTAGACCAGGCATGTCCAACGTTGGCCCCCCAGATGTTATGAAACTACACATCCCAGCATGCTTTGCAACAGTTTTGCTATTAGAGAATGCTAAAGCTATTGCAAAGCATGCTGGGATGTGTAGTTTCATAACATCTGGGGGGCCAACGTTGGACATGCCTGCTTTAGACTGTGGTCGCATTTTTCTGAATGTGACTGCAGTTTAAATGGTCATGCAAGCACATGTGCAATTTTTTATAATCAACAGCCCTTACAGAATCAGGTCCACAGTCCACTAATAAAACTGTTTTGTAACTTCCAGGAGTTTTATTTGTGCATATAAGGCACGCATTTGGATAGAAAAGCCACTGAGCGTTGCCCAGTCACCCGGGTACTGGCGCCACTTGTACTATACATATCTGTAATTCCTTTTTGCAATGCTATAAATAGTTTTGCATAACAGATGTTCTGTGCTTAGGCTCTTGTCACTTCTGCCCCACCCTGATAAGCACTAAGTACTGTTACCTAGAGAAATATGTCCAGCTGTCACCATTGCCCACCACCCAGGGCAATGTCCAGAGTTTCCAACATCTGACTCACCCCCAAAGACCACTCCCAGAGTATATGAGCACCTATGCCAATCTTTACTATAAAGCCCAGTATGATCAAAAGTCTAGAAGAAAATCATTGTAAAGACAGACTAGACTACAGGACGTCCAGCTCCCAACTTCTTCTAGTCCCGGATAATCAGAAATACAAAATGGCTATTTCCTCGTGTTTCACGCTTGCTGTCCTGGGAATCCTTATCATCATGGTGGCACTCACAGAGGGTAAGTTATTCTTTCCTAGTAAAATGCTTGCACCAACGGCTTTAGGATAAAAGTTCTACATCATACAGTCAAATACACAAATTTTTATGATGTCTTCATGGCATGCTGCCACGAGAACAGGCTGGGCATAGGAATCCTGCATATGCTGTAATGTTTAGTTAGTTTTAACAGTGCTATGGAAGAACTTTGCCTGTGTAGTCCTTCCCACGTCACAGCGAGCACAGCAGCCAAAGCTATTGTGTTATATACAGTAATAGGATGACTATAGACTTTTGAAATGTTAGGTAAACTGAAAGGTAATTGATTTATTCTCGGTTGCCACCAGTATACTTAAAAGTATACATATCCAGCTACTGTCAGGATATTGTTTAGCGGGATGCTGCTGTTGGTCTGTTGATAATGGGCATCCGTCCCCCATTCACGCTTAAGGTGCCCCATGGATCGGGTTGAGATCAGGGCCATCTTAACGCATGGGCTCAATGGGCAGCTACCCAAGGTCCCCCCCAATTCTAGGGGACTTTAAGCTGGGCATATTGGGTTGTTGGCATCTGCCTCCTGAAGCTTCTTGGGAGACAGTAGAGAATGCTGCCTGGTCGCTCTGATTGTGAATCACACACGAACAAAGCAACCAGGCAGCATTCTCTTCCTGCTTCCCAGCCTGCAGCCAGACAGTGAATGGCTGTGAGCATGCTGATTGGTGTATGCCTGGTGCTATCCACCAATCAGAGTGCTGACAGCCATTCATAGTATGGAAGCAAGTGGAGAGATGGTATGGGACCATAGGAGGGAGGTGTTAGGACTTTTCTTTGTTTACATTTTTCCTGTCAATGGGTGTGGAGGGGCCCAAATGCATTGCTTTGCCCGGGACCTACAATGCAGTTAAGATGGCTCTTTCCAAGACTCGGCCCAAAAAGGATGTGTCTGACATCTGATCCGATGTCTGGTCCCGTGCACATCGGATTGGAGATGGAGATCGGACGGGCTGCACATTAGATAAATTGTATTTGCATCCGTCAGCGGCACATGATGGGTGCTTTTCCGATCCCCGAGCCGGGAACCGCCGTGGAGAAGAGGCGCTCTCCCTGCTCTGCAGCTGGTGGCAAGAGGCAGTACAATAAAAATAAAAAATAAATATCAGCGGACATCCATTCTTTTGAATGTGTTTTATTAATTCTCCAACCTCCCGCACCCCAGGAGTAATACATGTGATTTATCGCATGCTATTTATTGCATGTAAAAATGGCACATCAAGTGCCAGGTCATATGTAAGCCATATGTAAGGTCATATTGAGCTCCCTCAAGGGAGCTGCCGGGGAAGCAAGCGAAATTGAGTCCGGCTTGTCCTTAGGACAAGTCGGACAAGTGTATGTGAGCCTTAACTGATCTGCCTAATTCTGCTCTTAAACACGCAGAAAAAACTGTTTCTGTATATTTTAAGGATTTCAAACATGTTACTATAACACAGGGTTGCCGACCCTCCCGGAATTTGCGGGAGTCTCCCGAAAATCGGGTCCTTCCTCCCGGCCCCCGGAAGGGTGGGCAACCCTCCCGGAATCAGGGGGACCCCCACTGAGCCCCCGATCGCAGCATTTATATGCCGCAATCCGCGGGTCTCAGGGGAGGGGGCGGAGCTAAAACGGCACAATCGTGACGTTTTAGCCCCGCCCCCTCCATGGATAGCAGTTATTTCTGCTATTTGATGTAATGGAGGCGGGGCTTAATGACGTCACAGTTAAGCCCCGCCCCCCAAACTCGTAATGCCAGATTCCTCTCCGGGCTTCTCCCGGAGAGGATTTTTTTAAAGTCGGCAACCCTGCTATAATATACTGTACCTACTTCAGCAACTGAAAAAGTCGTTGCAGTCATTGTATACAGTGTTAATAACAAGGGTGCTTTTACATGTATAGTTCTTGTATCCTCTGTATAGTAACCTGCACGTTTGTTTCTCCATCTTAAGCCGCTTCAGTCCGCTCCTCGTGTCCCCCTGGATGGTTCTTCTACAGATCGCACTGTTATGCAGTCAGTAAGAATCCAGCAAAATGGGCTGATTCAGAGGTAATTATTTATTACTGGAAAATGAATGAATGTGCTGCATGTGAGGAAGCCAAAGCAATGCTCCTGCTGATACGGGAAGAGATAACTTAATGAAAGTAAAGGAGTGTAGACTGTGAATTTAAAGGCCTCATAAACTCTTGCAATGACCCAGCAGTTTCCTGGTGGCTGGATAACATGTGATACATCGTATGTGGCTGATTTTCCATTTACCGCCCCGTGTCCAATACATCTAAGATATTTACTTACTGCGATCAAAACAGGCTTATCCCAACTGGGGCTGATCTCACAAACTCTCCCCTAAGCCAGCTTGGCAGGCCTGCATTTTCCCCACAACACTCCCAGTGTTCTCCTTGGCACATCTAACGTTATTTAGGGCACGTTTGCATTTTTCTTAACCCTCCCCCTAAGTGTCCGGTTACCACCCAAGATGCCTACATCCTGTCAATCACTGTGCGAATGGCCAGCCATCCGGAAAAGTTGCAGGAATTCATTGCCTGCGGGCGTCACACATGCGCAAAGCGCCTGATATGCATGCGCAGTTGATCGATTTCTGGAGTAAATGACATATACTTTTCACATGATTTTTCGTCCCGCTGGTAGAAAGAGGCAAAATCATACTAGTGTGTGGCCACCTTTAGAGTTCCATTCCTGGATTAGTGAGTGTTTGCTGAGTCTTTTTAAAGTAGCTGTGATCAGATGTCAGCCAACAGCATCGGACTGGGAAATGAAAGGTACACCAGGGAATGCAGTGATTCAGAATGGGGACCATGTTTAGAGCTACCAGTGGGGTTTTCCTCACCTAAATAGTGCATGGGCTTGACTCCTTCATAAATATATATATATATATTATCAGTTTCTTATATAGCGCTTACATATTCCGCAGCACTTTACAGACTATAGTTGTACATTCACATCAGTCCCTGCCCCAGTAGAGCTTATAATCTATTATATATATATATATATATATATATATATATATATATATATATATATATATACACATACACACACACACACACACCTCCAAACTTTGGCAGAATATTAAGAGGGACACTTTTTCAGGGGGGGGCTTGGCCTAGCAGCAAGGGGGTGTGGCCTATACTCTTGACCCTCTCACCACTGTGGGAGCATGGCTAGCGGCTCTGTGATTATGCACATTTAAACGCTGCCCATTCCCATGTCAGAGCACCACCAACACTCCCCTGCGTGAGCGCCACGCTGACAGTGCAGGTTGGCGAAGGTGCCCATACAGAAGCCCTGCACATGCACATAACCGATTATGAGTATACACAGTGCTTCAATATCGAACAGCGAACACGCGGGGGACCGATCAAATTAGAATCAGGGCCCAAGCATGTACATAATACAGAGGCTTCTGCTATTACATATGACAGGATAGATGATACACTAGAATTTTTTTTTTTTCTGTGTGTATTTTAAGGTTGTTAAGTTGCCTTTGTTCCACTACAAGAACATGTTATAAAATAGTTGTCTAGCAATTAGATGGAGCTATAAAAGTTACCCAGATATTATTAACTTTTAGTTTAAATAAAATATACTCCAGTGACTTAAATTTAATATGCACCATCCATACCTCTCAACATGACTCATTCCAGTATTTTAACAATATCGTCTAGTGTGTACACTCAATGTGGTTAACAATGCACATTGTTAATGATGATTGATGTCTGCTGAAAATGCAGGTCAATCTGGATAAATAGCCAAACAACCTGCATGTTTAGCGGGTCCCAGTGACGTCACTGAGTGATATCGGTAGCTGATATCGTTCAGTGTGTACGCCCGTGACCGATATTGTCTAGTTTACTATTTTTACAATGTTACAATAATTACTAGTTTAAGCATGTCAAAATGATACTAGCAACACATCAGACCAACTTTCCTCCAACCATCCAACTAGTTGGTTGCATGGAATAAAAACCTGGTACTGCATAGGAGCAAATGTAATTTGTAATTAAGTCATTTGTTTCCCAAATCGGAAAATGGACAACAGCTGTCCCTCAGACACAGTACTGTAGTTGGACCTATTTGATTTAAACAATTTCACTGAATGTTTTTGTCCATTCTTCTGAGTTTGTGAGCAAATTGCTTATTGGCATTTGCCCCCATACAGTACCAGATTTTCAATCCAACCAACCAACTAGTTGGATGGTTGGAGGAAAGTTGGTCTGATGTGTGGCCAGCATAATCCCTATCTGCGCCTACCTCCAATCTCTGTCTTCACAGCTCCCTCTGTCCATATCCAGGAAGTTTGAAACAGATCAATTTTGTTTCACTTTGTGTTAAGGCAGTGCTTCCCAAACTGTGTGCCGTGGCTCCCTGGGGTGCCTCGGGACACATGCAGGGGTGCCCTGGGTTGGTGGTCCAGGACCAACTCAAATTATTAATGGTTAATTATTTATGAGCAAAACCAGTGCTGGCAGCTGCCAATCATAAAATGTGTACAAACAGAAGCAAATCCTGTCCTTTACCACATAACTGACCCTAAGAATCGCATATAAACCCCATCAAATTATTTTTTATTGGCCTATGGGTGCCATGAAAAAATTCTGATACTCCTAGGGTGCCGTGATTTAAAAACGATTGGGAACCCCTGTGTTAAGGAGTAATTTGGTCCATCGAGTGGCCTCTAGTGGTCATTGGCGGTACTTCACCGTAAAAATGTGAGGGGTATTAAGCCTTTTATATATAGATATCGCCATCGGCCAGGTCAACTAGTGTGTATGGGGCTTATGGATGACACCTTCTGTAAATACAATTTACTTAATTCAATATTGTTTTCAACATTTTTCAATAAGAAACTTTTGGCCTTGGAGTACCACAAAATAAAATGATAATACTAATAATATAAAAGTTTGTGAACTACTGGTCTACAGGGATGCTGTGAGTGACAAGGGCCGATGGGATAGGGTCAGACTGAAGAATTCAGCTGTCTGCAGATTCAGCTTTTAGGTGCAGTCCTCATCTCAAAGTCCAGCAGAGGTGGTCAGTTCACTGTTGCTTGTTGCAGAACAGGCTGAGCAGTACTACTCCGGAACCACCCTGTCTACTATTGCAGGTGTCAGCAGACCTGTTTGGAAAAAGCAGATTAACTCTGCAGCAGCAGTGGGGGCATCACAGAGCTCTGTAGGAAGAGCAGCACTTTTCTATCCCGCTGTGAACCACACAGTTGGTGCCATACATGCACGTGCCCACTTCAGGTCTTGGAGCCCGGAGGCAGGCGTCTCCATTGGCTCTGGCATTTGCGCCCCTGTTGCAGACATATATATAGGGAAATCCTTATGACTGCTTCATATGCAATTATGGATAAAAGGGTGTAATATATTTGTAGTTATTCTCGTGCCCATGGGTGTGTAACCAGAAGCGCTGATGCTATGGACCACATGTAGCTGCCACTAGTGGCAATCAGGACCCTGCTTCCCTATGTTATCTCCTCTTAACAAGGTGATCAGTGAAGTTAGCACATTTTGGTTATTATGTTCTTTGCTATGTGACTGCAAAGTCCACAAAGCATTTAATACCCCTGAATATTGGATGTGAGCCAGGCCAGCATTCTAGGGAGCTAAAATTATATTCTTCAAAGAGAGAGAAAGGGAATATTGATGCCCTCTCATCCATAGTTGCCTTCCCTCCTGCATTATTCAGGAGACTCCCTGTAATAGCAGCAATCTCCCTCTCTCCCTCATTAGTCTACCAATCTCCCTCATTTCTCCTAGCCCACATTACATTGTTACAATTTTTTGGGGAAAAGGAATGAGAGATAGATACATTTACATTGAATCATCAGCACCATTTCCCAGCACTTTACCAAGTGTAGTAGCTATTACTAACCACTTTGGGACTCATCTACGTTTGGATATAAGTCATTGTAAAAGATTCCTCTCCGGTATAGCGGTACACACCCACACTTCTAGGTACCACGTTCCCAATCTCTTTTCACAATCTCTCCATATATGGAACTAGCCACGCCCTTTGGGAGGAGCATGACAAGCCCCTTTAATGGGGCGCAGTGCTAAATTTTACTACCAACTATAATCTCCCTGAAACTATTTTTCAAAAGTAGGCAAGTATGCTTTCATCTCTCAGCAGTGAATATTTGCCATGCAGCCACCATTATTATGAGAAACAGGTACTAACTACCCATCCGGACCTGCTGTAGGGGCCTAGCAGGGTTTTTTGCCAGCTGCTTTCTAATGGAATAAATTTTATTTTAGATTTTTTTTTTCTTCTGGAGTTGTATTAGTGATGACTAGTATATCTAAAGTGAGGCGCTTGGTTCTAACCCAATTAGTTTCCAGCTGCACTTTAAAAAGGTTGCTTGACCCTTTATAAAAAATGCAAAAACAGGAAATAAATTGTTATATAGCGCTAGTGGTGTCCCCAATTAGTTCTGTGGTGGATATCCTATGTTTAATATAGTCACCAATGATGTTCACCACTGGGATGAAATTCCCAGGAGTATTCCTCCAATAACAATTGTCCTCCAAGTATCAATGGGTTACCATGAAATGACAAAGGAAACACAGATAGTGCATAACTTTAAAAACAAGGGATTTTATTAAAGATGTGCACTTACAATAGATACGATGAAATGAGCATGTAAAAACAATAGCCTGGAGTATAGCAGCAGGCAGACGGGTTGTTCCAAAGAGATGGCAGTCCAGTTCTGGATACTGGTGGAGCCGTCCAAAAGGTCCCAAACCTGAAGTCCCACTAAGGCAAAGAGTGATAAGGCAAACACGCCAAATGCATTTTGGATCGAACGATCCTTCTTCAGTAGCGTCACGCTACTGATGAAGGATCATTCGATCTGAAATGCATTTGGCGTGTCTGCCTGCTGTTATACCCCAGGCTATTGTTTTTACATGATCATTTCATCGTATCTATTGTAAGTGCACATCTTTATTAAAATGTTTGTTTGTTTTGAAAGTTATACACTATCTGTATTTCCTTTGTCATTTCATGGTAACCCATTGATACTTGGAGGATAATTGTTATTGGAGGAATACTCCTGGAAATTTCATCCCAGTGGTGAACATCATTGGTGACTATATTAAACATAGGATATCCACCACGGAACTAATTGGGGACACCACTAGCGCTATATAACAATTTATTTTCTGTTTTCACCTTTAAGGTGTTTGTTGTGTCACCTTTAAATTGTTTATTAAGCTGCTGTTGGTTTGTTGTGCGCACTTTATCGCAGAGTCACTCAGTGCTCTACCTTTATTAAAACTAAAACATACAAAATATATATAAAATGCGCCAGGCAGAATTAATTAAATATTAATTATATTTATTTAATCAAACATTATTCACTGGCCAGTCAGAATATATACAAATACAGTAATAAATTGTAAAAAAGACGGTGCACCCTGAACTGGACAGATCACATATAACATAAAAGTCCTGTACGTTGTGGGTACTAGGTGGATTAGTAGCACTGTTAGAGATGGTCACATTAGTCGTCCATCTGTTAGTGGTCTCTTGGGTACAATTAAATGGTCATTTCTTATGGTTGTTAGTACATGAATTTTTCATAAAACAGCATTGGTAGCATTACTGTCTGGCCAGACTTTTGTAAGAAGTACCTGCACTGGACCGTCGTCTCCCAGCTGCTGGTGCTTATCCAATGAAATTTGCAGCTTATCTCTGGAGTCCTTCTGGCAGTTGGTTGTTTTGTAAATTCCAGGCAGGTGGATAATCAGAACCCGATGGTGCAGTTTTAATATCAAATGTGGTTTATGTGATTTTTTCCCACCTGTGGTCGGTTTCGGCGGCTTCCTCAGAACCAGTGGCCAGGCCTCATGGGACTATGTAAAAACCGGACCCGGACTAGACTCCGGACCGCCGGACAGGATATCACCAGGGACATGGGGGAGGGGAGATTACAGCCTCCCCGTGTGGTCCGGACCATCCGGTTTTTGCTACATGCATACAGGGAGACTTTATTCTACCCCTCCTCCTCTACCTGGTGACAGGTGTCACAGGCAGCCCCCCCGGACAGGACTACAAGCTCCAAAATGCAGACTTTGATGTCCGGTCCGGGGTTTTGTCCTGGGCCGGTTTTTACCCATACCCAGGCCTCATGGCTGTCTCTACAGCCCTGGTTCCAATCATGTACAATTGCTGAAACCCACAATATGCTTACAGAGCTAACCTTCATGCAACTCCAGACCCCCTAGGTTCTGCCACTACTGGCTTCGACTTTGCTCCATCAATCTACAGGTAATGTTACAGCACATTTTCAGTTTACAAATTGGGTCTGGAAGATCAAATGACATTATTCGGGCCAAGATCATTTGTATTAATGTGGTAATAACTAATAACCAGGGCTATTTTTCAGTAGGCTCCAGCAGGAACTGAGGGCCTTATTCTAGTTCACTCTTTCTGACAAAATATTTCTTAGATGGACAAAACCATGTGCACTGCAGGTGAGGCAGGTGTTACTTGTGCAGAGATATGGGTGGGGTTTTACACCTGCCTCACCTGCAGTGCACATGGTTTTGTCCATCTAAGAAATATTTTGGAGCCTGCTGAAAAATAGCCTTGCTAACAACTATACCTTTATTACAATTATTTCATTTAATTGTTTGACAAATACATACATTTGTTTTTAAGTGTCTTAAACTTGGAACACTAACATTTGGTAAAGTCTGTAAGGGAAGCTCTCCTCTCTTCTACAGTACGAGTGTGTAAGTTACGGACATGGCGCCCACCTGGCTTCCATCATGGATGAATCAGAAGCAGCAATCATCGCAAGTCATGTGACGGCTAATCAGGATTCAGATGGAGTGTGGATAGGATTGCATGACCCTGACAAGGTGTGTAACATCCTATATAACAAAAGGCTCCTGGGGCGAAATGTAATAGGGTGCGTTTTTTTTTTTCGTAAGAAAAAAATCGCACCAATTCGCACCTTTTAAAAATCGCATTTTTTGCCGCGAATTCGCATATGTAATGAGATGCGAATTTGCGGCAAAAAAGTGCGATATGGTGCGATTTCGGGCGCTTTTTTAGACCTGAAAATGTGCGATTTTCAGTCATTAAAATCGGCACATTTTCAGTACAGTGCTCTGTGTTGTAAAAAAAAGAAAAAAAGAAAAAAACGGCGTGCGGTCCCCCTCCTAAGCATAACCAGCCCCGGGCTTAAAAAGCCGGTGCTGGTATAATAAAATCAAAGGAACAATCAAGTTGGGGTTCCCTGGATTTTATAAAACCAGCACCAGGCTCAAGGTCCGGCGCTGGTTCCCAAAATACGGGGGACAAAATGACTAGGGGTCCCCCGTATTTTAAGAACCAGCACCGGACACAACCAGCCAGCAGGGTAATGCCACAGCCGGGGGAAACTTATTATATAAGCTCCCGCGGCCAAAGCATTAACCCCCTGGCTGGTCAGCATGGGCAGGGGTCCTGGGGAAGTGGGGACCCCCCCAATGAAGGGGTCCCCCCCCTCCAGGACTTACCAGCCCATGCTGATAGTCCGGGGCTGTCCCCGATGCCCCTGGGCGGTGGGCATCGGGCTGATGGCTTGTGTAAAAAAAAGAAGTAAAACTATTGTTTTATACTGGCGAACTATGAGTCCCAGCAAGGCTACCCCGCATGCTGGTACTTGGAGAACCACAAGTCCAAGCATGCGGGGCATTAAAGGGCCCGCTGGCACTTGTAGTTCAGCAGTACAAAAAATAGTTAACAAAATCACACTGACACACTGTAAAATAAAAGTTTGGTACTTGTTTCCTAGAACGGCCACAATCGTGAGTGATCGTGGCTCTTAATTAAGGGACACGATCCTCACGATGTGGCCGATTTTTTGCAATTTTTTCCATTTGATTGACAGAAATCGGGTCAATCGGTCGGTCGCGACCAATTAAAATCGGCCGCGATGCGACCGACCGATTGACCCGATTTTTCCATAGACTTCAATGTTAAAAAATCTTTTAACATTGAAATCGGTCGGTCTTGTGCCATTATAATGGCACAAGATGAGATGGACTTGATTAAGTCCATCTCACATAGGGAAAAATGATAAAAAAGGTGAAATTGGCCAATATCACCCATTTCACATTTTTTATGTGCCCGCCAGGGGACGCGTATACCTGTGAAGTTAGACGCGTCCCCTCGCGGGGCTCGCTGCGCTCGCCACGCTTCGGGCTCGGTGGCTCGCTGCGCTCGCCACACTATTATATTCTCACTCCACGCCCTAGTGGATAGTAGGGGAATGAAAAGGTCGGAGGACGCGCACCGCCGCCCCTCGCGGGCTCGCTGCGCTCGCCACGCTTCGGGTTCACGTCTATCGTGGGGTCTAGCACACTTATTAACATTTGGGGGGGCAATTTAAACAAATCTGGTGAAAAAAAAAAAAAATCGGGTGAAAAATCGGTCGATCGGATCGGTCGCATCGTATGCGACCAAATCGCATGCGATGCGATCGATCCGATTTTTTATCTTACGACCACAACGATCTAAATCGTTGTGGCCGTTCTAGGAAACAAGTACCAAAAGTTTAATACATACAAAACACACACACACTGATACTTACCTACGTTGAGCCCGTAGGTCGGTCCCTGGGTCCTGGGTCCGGGCTCCGGGGCTCCAGGGCAGAAGAGACCGGTTCCGGGGCCTTGGTCCTCGGCGTCTGTATTCAGAATGATTTCTGGCCAATCAGGAGCCGACTTTCTCGGCTCCTGATTGGCCAAGAAATCATTCTGTGCAGAGACGCCGAGGAGGAAACATCTCTGCGCCTGTCAAAGTCCTGCGAGCCGGGTACCAGATGGGAGCAGCGCTGTCACCGGAGAGGATTCCGAGGTCGTCGCCGGGGACCAGGTGAGTTGGATTTGCTTCCTTAGGTACCCCTGGGGACTACCTCGGATCCCGGACCCCGGATTCTGCAGCCCAGGAGCCCCGGAACCCCAGGACCAGCCCCGGAACCAGGACCAAGGCCCCGGAACCGGACTCTTCTGCCCCGGAGCCCGGACCCAGGACCCAGGGACCGACCTACGGGCTCAAGGTAGGTAAGTATCAGTGTGTGTGTGTTTTGTATGTATTAAACTTTTATTTTACAGTGTGTCAGTGTGATTTTGTTAACTATTTTTGTACTGCTGAACTACAAGTGCCAGCGGGCCCTTTAATGCCCCGCATGTCCCAGCATGCGGGGTAGCCTTGCTGGGACTCATAGTTCGCCAGTATAAAACAATTGTTTTACTTCTTTTTTTACACAAGCCATCAGCCCGATGCCCACCGCCCAGGGGCATCGGGGACAGCCCCGGACTATCATCATGGGCTGGTAAGTCCTGGAGGGGGAGGACCCCTTCATTGGGGGGGTCCCCACTTCCCCAGGACCCCTGCCCATGCTGACCAGCCAGGGGGTTAATGCTTTGGCCGCGGGAGCTTATATAATAAGTTTCCCCCGGCTGTGGCATTACCCTGCTGGCTGGTTGTGTCCGGTGCTGGTTCTTAAAATACGGGGGACCCCTAGTCATTTTGTCCCCCGTATTTTGGGAACCAGCGCCGGACCTTGAGCCTGGTGCTGGTTTTATAAAATCCAGGGAACCCCCAACTTGATTGTTCCTTTGATTTTATTATACCAGCACCGGCTTTTTAAGCCCGGGGCTGGTTATGCTTAGGAGGGGGGACCGCACGCCGTTTTTTTTCTTTTAACTATTTTTTTACAACAGAACCATGCACAGATCTCAATGATCTGTGCATGTTTCTGATAAAAGCGCCAGGCAGAACCTGGTCTATTTTTTTTGCGATTTTTAGTAAGCTTTACTAAAAATCGCAACCCATTAAATATGCGACTTCTATCCTTTTTAATGGGAAAACATCTGGATGCGATTTTTAGTCTAACTAAAAATCGCACCTTTAAAAAATGCGATTTTTCCCGCAAATCGCACCCTATAAAATATGCGATTTTCGGGAAATGGGCGAAAACGGCATATTTTGCGGGAAAAATCGCAAAAAAAAAAAAAAAAAACGCCTCCCATTACATTTTGCCCCTGGTGTGGAACAAAAGTGTGTCCATCCTATATAAAAATGTGTGGGCAGAATATAAGTGTTGTACGCACCAGTGGCCACTAGATGGCACCCGAGTTCTGCTCCGTTTGGGCATGCATAGCTGCCAGTACTGTTATCTTGTTCAGCCATTTTGGTGGGCTGGTAACTAGTCAGTCCATACAGTAGTAGGCCACTTCTTACATCCAGATCTCATTAGCAGAAAGGTTAGGAGATAGTGGAGAGCCTCTAATGTGGTCCCTATTTCCATTACAGAACGGCCGTTGGAAGTGGACTGATGGATCTATGTTTAACTATTTAGCATGGAAATCTGGGGTCCCAGATAATGCCAAAGGGAAAGAATTTTGTGTTGTGCTCGTCAATGGCTCTAGTGAGTATATATTTTAAATGTAATGTTTTCAAATGTAAAATTTAAATTTAGAATCACATTGCCTACTGCATATACAAATGTGTATATTGTTAGTGCTCTAACTCTGATTATACACTTCTACATCCTGCCTTCTCCAGCCACATCCAGATACACTGAGAGACGGCTTAGTGAAAATTGTCTTACTTGCACAGTATATTTGGCTGGGCGATAGCGACGCTGCAGGGCCGCGCATCGCTATCACCCGCTGTCTACACATGGGGCGATTCTGGCTAACCCTCTAGGCAATTTTGACAATCAAGTCAAAATTGCCTGGCCAAATCGCGTAATGTGTACACCCCTTAACTCTAACCATACACCTCCTCCACAAACTAAACTCTAACCACATCCCCCCCTCCCCCGAAGCCAGGATACGGTCAATTGGTCGACCTAATGATGGCCAACAGTCATTAAGACAACACCATTGGGTCGACATACAGCAAGGTGTCTAGGTTGACATGGCTCAAGGTCGACAGGTGTCTAGGTCAACATGGGTCATGGTCACAAAGGTGTCTAGGTCAACATGGGTTAGGTCGACATTTAAAAGGTCGACATGCGGTTTTTCACAGTTTTTTTAGCTGACATGTGCCGACAGGCGGTATTTCATGCCCTACCATCCGCTAGGTCTTGGTGGGATAATAAAAGAGTGTGCCGTGAGGAACCGTGCCCGAAGCATGGCAAGCCATGCGAGGGGATGCGGTGCACTTAAAACTGTGTCCATGTCGACTGTGTCGACATTTGGGTAAAAAAACAGTGAAAAACCCCATGTCGACCTAACCCATGTCGACCTAACACACGTGTCGACCTAGACACCTGTCGACCTTGTCCCATGTTAACCTAGACACCTATCGACCCAACGGTGTCGACCTAATGACTGTCGACCAGTGGAGTAACTAGGGCTCCACAGCCCTAGCGGTGGCGGAGGGGGGGGGGGGGGGGGGACCCGGCACCACAGAGGTGTAGGAGCATAATGAAGCATGCCGGAAATGTGTGCCCTGGGCTGCCCTCTTCCCCCCCAGATGATGGAAATGTGCAATCCTACGCCGCTCTCCCCCACCATATGCTGAGAATAGATTTGCGCCCTGCTAACACATAGCAAGCAGCTACTATGATTTGAGCTGACTGCTCTGGACTCTTTCCACTGTAAGATTGCGAGGATTGGGATGCCGGACGGATCACCTCACCTTTGGCTGGTCTATAGGTCCCGTCAGAGTAAGCTCCCTGCCCTGGTGCCCAAACCACTCTGACTACCCGGCTGTCACGATAGCTCCGATCAGGCAGGATTCTCTGTGCATGTTAAGAAGCATAAAGAAGTGAAAGTGGCCTTCCACGGGCCATGCAGAGCCTGTGATTCCTTGCACACACGGCTCTGCCTCCTTCACTCACTGCCTCCTTCACTCACTAGCATTTCTAGAGTGAACTGGTTCCGGGTTCTAGTCTCCAGCACCCCTCCCACCAACATATACAGTAGTAGTCAGCAATATGTCAGTGGGCGGTATTCAATGAGGCTGATTCGCCAGGTTTTTATAGCGATTTTGTGCTGTAAGGCGAATTTCTGACTAAAACGGTGAATCGCCCTATTCAATAACCACATGGCGAATACATTTCAAGGTTTTTTTCACCATGATTCACCGAGTAGCAATCGCTATCTTTTTATGGTGAAGTGGAAGGTGAACTGTTTAAATAAAGTGTTTTGTTTTTTACATTTGGTGTCCAAAAATCTGAAATTTTATTCTGAGGAGGGGCATGCTATTTTTATTCATGTGCTGTAAGCACATGAATATATATTTAATTTAAAAAAAAAAATATATATATATATATTTTTTTTTTTACACAGACCAGCGAGCAGGGGGCCGGAGCCGAGCCGCTCATTAGATATTCATATATTCACTTCACCCGATCATTACATATGCATGATCGGGTGTAGTGAATAAACCCGGTCCCCTGCTGGCACCCCCGGGGGGCTGCCTGTGCTGCCTGGCACCAGGGGAGGCCTACCTCCCCCCCACAAACGTTCTGGGGCAGGCAGGGAGACTTCCATCTCCCTGCCTGCCACCGTCCTCAGGCTCCCTGCGGCGTCCGCCGCAGGAGCTCAAATTCGCCAGTCAGGGGCAGCGAGCCCCTGACTCGTTGAATACCGGAGCCGGCGAGGCTCCAGAACGCAGCAAGCAGTGGCGAATGTGCATCGAATCCTAAACAGGATTCGCTGCACGTCGCCGGTATTCGCATTGAATACCGCCCGTTGAATACCGGAGCCGGCGAGGCTCCGGAACGCGGCGACCAGTGGCGAATGTGTAGCGAATCCTAAACAGGATTCGCTGCACGTCGCCGGTATTCACATTGAATACCGCCCAGTGAGTACAGATGACTTTCAATTTTCTTAGTTTTTTTTTTCTGAAGCCTCTATAATACCCCCAACTGTCCCGAATATGGCAGGAACGTCCCGGTTTTCAGGGACGTTCCCGTGGCCGGCAGTGTCTGTTCAGGCGTACAGCATCTATTCCCTCAGCGAGAGGGGCTGGGGGCATGGCTAGAGGCTCACAGAGCCTCTCTGCCATGCCCCTACAGCATCAAAAATGGTGGCGTGGCCTCACAGGACGTCACGATTACAGGGCACACCCCCTTTCTCAGTAAGCCATGCCCACTAATTTCAGACGCGCACCTTTCTCCCTCCTTACAAGACCTAAAACTTGGGAGGTATGCTCTATATGTACTTATACTTAAGGATCAGCTGTCATATTGGTGAGGCATAGCACTACAAAAACTGACTATTTAGAGAAATACATTGTTGCCATCTGTGGTGTTTACAATCAACTGATAACATAAGTACTTTGTTGCAATCTGTGAAGTCAAATATTTGGCTTTATGCCCCTTTCCCACTGCAGCCTTAAAACGGTATATTGCCGATTTTTGAGGGCAAAATACCGTTTAAGGCTGCAGTGGGAAAGCGCCAGAGTTGAAATACCGTTTAAAGTTAAACGGTATTTCAACCCGTTTGCAAAGCAGAGTCCTACACGGTTAAATAACGTTTAAGAGGCAGTGGGAATGCCTCTTAAACGTTATTTAGCCTCCAGGCAGTCCCAGTGCCTGATGAAACCTAGTAGTTCGCACTTTGTGCATGTGTAATGAGTGCACGTGCATACTAATGAGCCGCTAATTACATATGCGCATATGTAATGAGCAGCTCATTAGTATGCACGTGCACTCATTACATATGCGAAAAGTGAGAACTACTAGGTGTCATCAGGCACTGGGACTGCCTGTACCCCGCATGGACCCTGCAATGACCCCAGCTGCCTCCCCACTGCCCACAGGTAAGTACAAGGGGAGGGGAGGTGGGGGCACAGGGCAGGTACGGGGGGTTAGGCACTATTTACACTGGGGGGGGGGATTAGACACTCTTTACACTGGGGGAAGGGGGGGTTAGGCACTCTACATTATACACGGTTCACTGCAATGGGAATGGTACTTAAATGGTATTAAAAACGGTAATCTGCTGCAGTGGGAATGCTAATACCGTTTTAAATACCATTTAAGATTACCAGTACTTTAAACTGGTCTGCAGTGGGAAAGCAGCATTAAACATGTTATACTTAACTGTATAAATACTGTCTGCATTTGATTTAAAGAGACACGATAGGGTTTTACCCTATTTCATATTTTAGTATTCATAAAGCAGTCTCCTTTTCACAGGGAATCCACCCCTTATGGTGTGTACACACGGTACTTTTTGCCTTCCGATGTTGACGATATAGTCAACATCGGATCGGAATCGGATGCAGATCGCAAGGGTTTTAACCCTTCAGATCCCGAGTTATCTTCAGATCTGGCTGGTTGGAACAAAAACATGGTTATGGATGAATGACAGTTTGTCAGTTTTCCAGCATTTCCAAGCAAATGGTCAACTGTCATTTGCTCTCATCCATAACCATGTTTTTGTTCCAACCAGCCAGATCTGAAGATAAATCTGCGTGTGTATGGCCACCTTTAGACTTGTATGCAAATCGGATGTGCCTTCAGATACTGTCTATGATCCGATCTGATCGGATCGTGGATAGTATCTGAAGGCACATCTGACCGTGTGTACACACCATTACTCACACCAGATATAATTCTTTATTTCTAGTAGGGAATACAACCCTTAATTATATGACATAGAATTCTATACCATTTTTGCCTACAACGATCCCCAGTCAATAAAGTTTTGGCCATACTGGGCACACATCGTTCACAAAAAATTCCCACAGGGGAACAACCCTTCCTAGCAAAATATTATACATACCCCCAGAGTGCATAGCATTTACTGTAAAGGCTCACTGCACAATGGGCGCAGGAAGGATAGATTTTAAACACAATAGGCCTACTTGTCCCATTTATCTTAAGATAAATTTAATAATAGCTATGTTTTAATTTCATAAGCATACATTTTCAAGAGTGCCCCACACAAAGAGTCCTCTTTTTCTCCTTTTGTTTAATGTTTATATTCGGACCAACTACAGAATAACTCGCACCCCATCAGGGTGATAAACACTTTTTTTTTGAGAATTGGTAACAGGCCACTCAGGCCGCATCCCACCACAGGTGAGAACAGGTCTCACTTGACCTCCCTCACCCTAGGTGGGCAAAACCTTGTGCGGAAACCAAAAAACCACACTCTCTATCTATATGTACTTATACTTAAGGATCAGCTGTCATATTGGTGAGGCAGACTTTCAACTCTTTCCAACTGTTGCTGCTAGTTGAACGGGAAGAAGTGGAGGAGTAGACACAGGCAGGGCCGGCAACAGAAATCTTGGGGCCCAGTACACTGATATCTCTGGCGGGCCCCCCTAACCTCACCCCCTTGAGCAAAACATTTTAGTATACTGCATATTGAATGTGCTTTTTTATTGTTACAAAAGAAACATAATTAATAGTTACTAATACTGAAGGAGGGTCTGATTAAGTACCCTTACAGCATCCAGGGGGGTGCCTTTATAAACCATTGGGGGTCAGAGCTGCGCATATCACTCAGCCAGGCCAGCAGCGTGGGGAGAGAGCAGAGGGGACGGAGGAATGTAGGGGGAGCCATATTATCTGTGCATATTTCTATATGTGTGTTACAGTGTGTGTGTGTGCCACTATGTGTTAGTGTGTGCGTGCGTGCATGCGTGTGTGAGAAAAAGTGTGTCCCTGAGTTAACTGCCTTGTGCTACACCCCATCTAATCTATTGTTTAACCCAGCCTCTACTTACCATTAGTCCCTTACTCTTCTATCGTCTACCTGCCTTCTGCACCTGTCCATTTGCACCCTTCAACTAACCCCCCTGTACCTTGATACTGCCTTATGTGCAGCTGACACCCCTGTAACTTTCATTCCAACACCCTGTATCTGCCCACCCCTGCAATATGTACCTGACATCCCTGCACCCTCCATTCCTGAACCCTGAAACTGCCCAGTTCTAAACCCTGTACTTTCCACTTATGCGCACTACACCTAACATTTCTGCACCCGACACTGTCCTTCCCTGCACCCTGTAACTGCCCACTTCTGCACGCTGTGCCTTCTTTCCCTGCACGTCTAACTGCCCACCTCTGACCTGTGTACCTTAAAACCTCTGCACCATCCCTCCTTAACTGCAAACCTCTGCACCCTGCTCCTTGTACCTTCCACCCCTGTAACTGGGTTGGGGGGGCCCCTTAAAAAAGTTTTGGGGCCCACAAAGGTCGAATGATGCCCCTGGCTGCAGCACTGCTTTGTTAAGCTTGGATTCCCCTGCCACCAGTCTCCCATTCATCGTGTGGCTGGATCCATTTCCTGCAGCTCACCCCCTCTGATTGGTAAGTGCCCATGGAGCCCTGCACCCTCCTACCTGTACCCTGTGTGTGATTCCTTGTGTGTGTGCCTGATTCCTTTTGACCCACCTACCCTCTTCCTCTGTGTGAGACCCCATTGACCCCCCCCCCCATCATCCCTTATTATGTATTCCCTCATGCACCCCCTATTCCCTTGTTTCACACCTTGTCCCCTCTTCAAATGACTGATGATCTAAGTAAACTTGAGAATTGGTCAAGAGAATGGCAACTACAGTTTAATGCTAAAAAATGCAAAATTATGCACTTGGGACTCAAAAACCCAAAGGCTCAATATAGTATCAAGGGTACTATAATGGAAACTACTGAGGAGGAAAGAGATCTAGGAGTCACTATTTCAAGTGACTTAAAGGCAGGGAGGCAATGTAACAAAGCAATGAGGAAGGCTAGTCAGATGCTTGGTTGCATAGGGAGAGGTATCAGCAGTAGAAAGAAAGAAGTAATAATGCCACTGTATAGGTCATTGGTACGACCTCATCTGGAATACTGTGTCCAGTTCTGGAGGCCATATCTTCAGAAGGATATAAATACATTGGAGAGTGTACAAAGAAGGGCAACTAAAATGGTTCATGGCCTACATCACAAAACTTACCTGGATAGACTAAAAGATCTTAACATGTATAGTTTGGAGCAAAGAAGGCAAAGGGGGGACATGATAGAAATCTTCAAATATATCAAGGGTTTTAACATAGTACAGGTGGGAAATTTTCTTCAAAGGAAAACAAGTAATAAAACACGAGGACATGCACTGAAACTGGAGGGAGGTAGGTTCAGGGGAAATGTTAGAAAGATTTACTTCACAGAAAGGGTAGTGGATAAGTGGAATAGCCTCCCATCAGAGGTGGTAGAGGCTAAGACAGTAGAACAATTTAAACATGCTTGGGATAGGCATATGAATATCCTTACAAAGAAATAAGGATTAAAAAGGGTTGAGTTTACCTGAAGGGTAAAAAAGGGGCAGACTAGATGGGCCAAATGGTTCTTATCTGCCGTCAAATTCTATGTTTCTATGTTTCTATGTTTCTTCCACCCTTATCCCTGGTGTGTGACCCTTCTGTACCACACATCCCCTGTGTGTGACACCTTCCCCACACTCTACATCCTTTCTCTGTGTGTTACCCCCCTGTACCACACATCCCCTGTTTTCTGCCCCCTGCACCCCACTTCTGCTGCCTGGCCTTATTGAGCCCCTAGCCCTCCGCCCCTGTGTATACTGGATGGGGGGACAGGAAATATTTTGGCTGGGGGGTCACGTGCTCTATGTACATCCAATGAGCAACAATAGAGAGAGTGGCTTGACTTGCAGCTTCAATTTCCGAGTTGTCCGAACAGGCGAACTGCACTTTATTTAATGAGAGACGCGAATCAAAAGGAGGCTTGACACGCTGCTGCAGGAAGTATAGACATATGGGAAGCACTGCAGCCTATTTAAACCACGACTGGATACAGAGGATTACACTTGATCTTTGAGGAAGCCGCTGATACACGTAGGCGGGGAAACGCGTCTGGTCCTGAATTTTTTTCACTTTAATAGAAATTGCCTGCGGGCCCTTCAAAGCTCCTATTGACTTCAGAGTTCGGTCTCCAACTATCCAGGATGCCTGGTAATCACTGCTGATAATGCATACCATCTAGTCACTGAACAGAGGTCTGGTAAATATAGTTGCATAACTGTTCTATTTCAATCTTGGACATACTATTGATGCGACCACTGACTAACTAAACTAATTGGACCAGTGACAGTGCCTAAGCAGCAGCAGCCAGTCCTCTTGCCCTGCCCGCTATCTGCAACAGGGAAGGGATGGGCGCAGTGTTACACATTTATAAAGGGGCTCTAGCTGGTGTTACAAGTGTATAAGGGGGCTCTGCCTGATATAACACATGTATAAGGGGTACCTGCCTCGTGTAATGTGTATAAGGGGCTCTGCCTGGCATAACAGGTGTATAATGCGGCTCTGCCTGGTGTAACATGAATAAGGAGGCTCTGCCTGGCGTAACACGTGTATAAAGGGGTATTGCCTGGTGTACCAAGTGTATTATGGGGCTTTGTCTGGCATAATATGTAACAGGGGCTCTGCCTGGCATAAAATGTAATGGGGGCTCTGTCTGGTGTAACATGTAACGGGAGCCTGACATACTGTAATGTGTAACTATACACTCACATCCAGCAGTGCACACTGTTGAAAAATGTGCTGCCCATGCCTAGGCCTGAGCCTGGGTAAAGAAAACCTGCCCACACCATTTTCGGCTCCACTGACTGCATCCTAGGATGCAGCTTGTATCACTAATGCAAGCAGAAGGGGTATCCGGACTCATCATAGATTGACTATAGGTCGACAGTCATAAGGTCGACCACTATTGGTCGACAGTCAAAAGGTCGACAGTCAAAATGTCAACAGGGTCCAAAGGTTGACAGGGTCAAAAGGTCGACAGCCAAAAGGTTGACATGGTCAAAAGCCTTATGTTACTGAGCTACTTCATAACTGGGAGTTGTAATAAACTTTTAAATACAAATACAATTGTTACATTCAAAGCATTTATGGACACCACATTATCAGCACTGAGCCACAGGGCCAGATTAAGCAATTGGGGGGCCTGGAACACTTCAGACAGGGGGGCCACTTCCAACTTGTCATCACTGGTCGCAAACTGCATGGTAGAATATTACACTGTCAAAACACAGAGTAAAGGCAGTATAAACTTGGTCAATGGATGACTGCAACGGGGGGGGGGGGGGGGATTAATATAAAATATATATATATATATATATATACTGTGTATATATATATATATATATATATATATTCCAAATGAAGGCACTCCACACAATTTTTGCAAATAAAGAGCTGTATTCAGATGCTCCACATGGCCAAGTACTTTCGGAGCCTCCGCTCCTTCCTCAGGGCATGGGCAACAGCTACCACAGGTAAGATATAGACAGTGTATCCCTGTATCTTACCTGTGGTAGCTGTTGCCCATGCCCTGAGGAAGGAGCGGAGGCTCCGAAAGTACTTGGCCATGTGGAGCATCTGAATACAGCTCTTTATTTGCAAATATTGTGTGGAGTGCCTTCATTTGGAGAATGTGTTTGGAAACTACAAGTGCACCCACCACGCTGTGATTTTACTACATGGAGTGCCAGCATATTGCAAAAATATATATCACACCCCCTGGCAAAGACCTCTGCCGAAACGCGTTGGGCGTGGCTACTATCCGATGCTGACGGCTGACGTCCTCTGGTCGTGTGAAAACGTATCCGGCTCTGTCCTGACTGCGGCGGGTGGACGAACCCCGCTGGGCTGATCACCCCGCGTGCTTCTGATATCTAGTTGACCCCGCTGTGCCGGTGACAAGCGCCGTTTTGTGGCGATTTTCCCTTGTTTTAATCCCATGTATGTCAGTTTTTACTTCTACGAATAATATCAGTAAAATCACTATATTTCTATATATTGTTTCTGACTGTGCGCTTTATCTATTCTCTCTCCTCCATAATATATATATATATATATATATATATATATATATATATATATTATCACATGTGTTTGTCCCTCTGTACCTTACTCTGTAGGACCCTTAAAAACCTTCCAATGACGAGGCTGCTGCTGCTGTCTTCCATGGGCCTGAGAAGCATATGATGAGCTCCACCAGCAGAGCTCAGCACAAGCCTCTCAACCTCTGACCTGTTGTGCCAAGTCTCATGGGACTGTCAACTCCTAGTAATGCACTGCACACTTGTGCAGTCAGTGTGCCTTGGCTCCCGATGCTCAGCACCATTAATCATTGTCACATTGGTAGATAGGTGAAGCTGCAGCACTACCCCACTCCCATGCACAAAACCTTTAGCTAAAAAAAAAAAGTTTTGAAAAATCAGGGGAAATTTACTAAAGGAAATTTGTAAAAAAAATAGGTGTATTTGTATTCAGAAATACACTTATTTTTGACATTTACTATCCCGAAAATACGGCTATTCGTAGTCGTATTGATGTGCTATCAATACGAATACGAATTGCCGTATTTTCAGGATAGTAAATGTCAAAAATAAGTGTATTTCTGAATACAAATACACCCCTTTTTTTTACAAATTTCCTTTAGTTTAGTAGATTTCCCCCGTCATTGCCAACCACAGGGGGCCCCTAGATAGAGGGGGGCCAAAGGGTACTGACCCCCTGTGCCTCCCCCCCTCCCCTTAATCTGGCCCTGTTGAGCAACTTGAGTAAAATTTGTTCATGGCAGCTATCCATATAGTCAACAGAGGCAGAACTCTGGGAGGCAATGGAGTCATCTGCCGCCAGGCTCCTGCTCTCAAGGGGGCACCTCTTCTCCCCTGCAAGTTTAAACCAGTTAATTAAAAGCCGTTGATATTGCTCATGTGGCTGACTCCCCCTTCTAACAGCATTTTTGCAAGTGCCACACCCTGTATTAGATCCCATGACCTTACTGGAGACAGACACCTTACTGATTGAGCTATTTGGGGGGGTGGGGCAACTGGGATGAACTTACGCAACTGATAGTCAACTTGATTGCACATCTACAACCCCTCAAAAGAAAATCTACTTTTAAATGAAATTGTATTTATACATATGTGAATTTGATCATCTTCTCTTATGTGCCTATCTCTCTGCTCTCTTTCAGAATATAAGAAATGGAATGATGTCACCTGTGGAGGACTCAAAAACTATGTCTGCAAATTCAAGCCCTGAAGTTGCATAATGATATTAACTTCAGTTCACAATGTGCTAATAAATTCTGTTATGTCATATGGTATTGTTGAATGATTTCTACTCCTCTCTGCAGGAAGTTCATTACAGAGGAATCAAATACAGCCCCAGCAGAAATAGCTCCAGTCAGGGCAGACTGAGAATTAAAAATGGCGCTGGAAAAATTTCCAGAAGTGACCTCACGTGGGTGGCACACATTTAAATGTTGGCAGAACCAACACCAAAACAGGAGGTATTAATATATCACTTCACCTGTGTCGAAGGTGTTTTTTTTTTTTTTCAATATGCTTGTCAGTCTAGTGCATACTGTAGTTGCCTTCCATCCTGCATTCTGCAGGAGACTCCCTGAAATAACAGCAATCTCCCTCTCTCCCTCATTAGTCTAGCAATCTCCCTCATTTCACCTAGCCCACATTACACTGTTACATGTTGGGGGGAAAAAGGAATGAGTAATAGATACATTTACATAGAAACCTCAGTACCATTTCCCAGTACATTAGCAAGTATAGTAGCTCTTACTAACTGCTTTGGGGCTCATCTACATTTGGATATAAGTCATTTAAAAAGATTCCTCTCAGATGTAGCATTACATACCCACGCTTCTAGGTGCCATGTTCACAATCTCTCCATACAGTATATGGAACTAGACACGCCCTTTGGGTGGAGCATGATACGCCCCCTCTATGGGGCGCTGTACAAAATTCTACTACCAACTATAATCTCCCTGAAACTAGTTTTCAAAAGTAGGGAAGTATGGTCTAATGGCCCCAGACCTTTAAACTGCTGTGACATACACTACCGAAATACACACACACACACACACACACACACACACACACACACACACACACACACACACACACACACACACACACACACACACACACACACACACACACACACACACACACACACACTGAGACTGAACACAGACCCCAAAACATCCAACAGACAAACAACTCATTTTCCTTATTCACTGAATTATATGCTCTATGTGAATGTGTGTGTTCTTTTGTGTATGCTGTGTATTGTACATGTGCATATATGTTGTTCCTCTCTGTATTGTGTGCATGCATGTTTGTATGTATGGAGTGTGTGTATGTATATATGCTGTGTATGCAGTGTGTTAGTTGTGTGTGTATTTATTTATGTGCTGTATATATGTATGCTGCGTGCGTGCATGCGCGCGTGTGTGTGTGTGTATGTATGCAGTGTATGTATGTATGTATGTATGTATGTATGTATGTAGTGTTCATTTAAAATCTGTGCAGTTTCTCTTTCCTGTCTGCAGTGTTACTGTCTGCTTTGGTCTTCTAGTCCAGTTGGTCTGTATTGAGATATAGACCAGAAACACCACAGCAGACAGCAGCACCCCAGGCAGGAAAGAGGAACTGCACAGATTTTGAAAGGTGCATAGTGCTAGTATGAGCACTATGTATGTATGTATGTATGTATGTATGTATGTTGTGTATTTATGCATGTATGCTTTATGTGTATATGTATGTTTATATTTATGTATGCTGTGTGTTTATGTAAGTGTGTTTGGTGTATGTATGCTATTTTTGTGTGTGTGTGTGTGTGTGTGTGTGGTGTATGTATCCTGCGTGCGTGTGCTGGATGTATGTATGCGTTGTTTGTGCGTTTATTTAGGCCTTTGCCCCGCCTTGTCTTAAGTACCCCGGGCCCCCTGGAGCCTTATTCTGCCACCTATACCATACCCATTTATAGTCACACAATTTAAAAATATTGCCCTGTGGGCAAGTTTTGTCCATAGGTTTTCCCCTGTGATAATGAAGTAAAAAAAACGGTACTCTTTACCTAGAAGGGCGCCCATCGCGACCATCGAATGCACTAAAAATCGGGTGCGACGCGATGCCCGCGATGGCCGCGATTTCCCATAGGGACCAATGTTAAAAATCAGATTGGACCCGATTTTAGTGTTCAATGCCTCAATGCCCGCGATTTTTACATAGGAAACAATGTTAAATGGCCCACAGAGCCCTAATAGTCACCGTGAACTCTGAAATGGCCCCCACAATTGTTAACGCCACCCCACGATCAACGTGAACCCGAAGCGTGGCGAGCGCAGCGAGCCCGCGAGGGGCGGCGGTACGCGTCCTCCGACCTTTTCATGCCCTACTATCCACGTCGGCGTGGAGTTGAGAACAGAATAGTGTGGCGAGCGCAGCGAGCCACCGAGCCCGAAGCGTGGCGAGCGCAGCGGATACCTTCACAGTTATACGCGTCCCCTCGCGGGCTTCACAGGTGTCCGTGGCGAAAAGCGGACACCTGTGAAGCCCGCGAGGGGACGCGTTTACCTGTGAAGGTATCCGCGTCCCCTCGCGGGGCACGCTGCGCTCGCCACGCTTCGGGCTCGGTGGCTCGCTGCGCTCGCCACACTATTCTATTCTCAACTCCACGCCGACGTGGATAGTAGGGCATGAAAAGGTAGGAGGACGCGTACCGCCGCCCCTCGCGGTCTCGCTGCGCTCGCCACGCTTCGGGTTCACGTTGATCGTGGGGTGGCGTTAACATTTGTGGGGGCCATTTCAGAGTTCACGGTGACTATTAGGGCTCTGGCCCATTTAACATTGATTCCTATGGCCAAATCGCGGGTATTGAGGCATTTAACATTAAAATCGCGGTCAATCACCGTTTTTAACATTGATCCCTATGGGAAAATCGCGGTCATCGCGGGCACCCGATTTTAATGTACCCGCGATTTACCCGCGATGCCCGCGATTTTTTACCCCCGACGCCCGCGATTCCAATCGCGGGCGCCCTTCTAGGTAAAGAGTACCAAAAAAACATTAATAAACAAAGTATAAATCAGCAGTTTTATAGAAAAAGGGCAAAACTTTTGGTCTAAAAGTATATTGTTATAAACAAGTATTGCCATGCTGACCAGATTAATTTCTGTTTATTTAATAATAAAAAATAATTACATACTTTATAAACAACATTTGCATAAAATGCCTTCTATACAAATTACTTCAATTAAAAAGGTGTAGAGAATCAAATGTGCAATTATAAAATCAAGATATCCCTTTTTATGTATGGCTGATGCCCAAAGGTCTAATAGGCTTTTAAATGAGTTCTGTATTAAAGCACCATGGCAAGAGGTATCCTGTCCTCACATCACCCACCATGTGTGTGGAGCCAACAGCAGAGCTACTGTATGGTCAGTATTTTTTTCAGCATTGCTCCAATGCCAAAAAAAGCTCTAATGCACGGTACACACCAGGACTCACGATGCACGATGTGAGGGGGTCATCAGTGTTTCTTCCAACCCACTCACGATGATGCAGGGGGCACGACCCGCTCAATGTGTGCCATAATCATATAATCTGGGGACACCTGATTAAATCTTGCTTAGTGCACCAAATTGGTGCCACCACTGCTGCTCCTGATTGGCTGCCAGATGGCGAGCTCCGGGATTTGAAATCGTAGCAGACCTGCTCTGAATACAGACCAACTGCTCCCACCCACCTGTCCCTGCTCACAAAAATTGAACTCCCCCTGGGAACAAGAATTTCACTCCCCTGTGGCAACAAGCATTTCACTCCCCTGTGGCAATGAGCATGTAATCCCCCTTTGCAATAAGTATTTCAATCCACCGTGGCAATGAATTTCTTATCCCCTATGGCATCAACCTTTTGTCTTTGTTGACCTAGTGCATGTTGACCTTTTCTGTGACAACATATTGTTGAGCTTTTGTTGTAGAACTATTGACTGTATAGACACTGTAGAACTTTCAATCCACTCCCAAGCAGACATATTTGGGGAGCCTGTGCTGGGCTGGAGAGAGAGACTGTTGCTGTTGTGCAGAGTTCTCTGTTTTTCCTAGCAGGATGTGGTGGCAGGAAGTAGCTGCAATTTGAAAATTCACGTATAAAATACGGATGTTAGCCAAATAGCTTGAACACATTCAGAACGTGATATGTTTAAATATCGGAAAAAAATATCTCTTGGGGCAGCCCTGCCGATTATCGATAGACCATGCATGCGCACAGAGTACCCCCTGCGAGCATAGCCAGCTATGGCTAGCCATTACTGGCCGTTCACAAGATGTTTGACAGCTGGTCACTGTTTGTAGACGGCACCCCTGCATTTTCCAGGAGTGCTGCCAAAAAACATTGGCAGGCTTGGCCTTTGGGAGGGAGCGACACTGGAGTTATTAGTAGCAACCATAGCCCCGCGATCATCGCAGCACCGGGTATGTCTAGACTTACGCAGAGCTGCACATAACGGGAGGACACAAATTCGATGGTGAGTCAGTTTGAAGAGATTTCCCCCTCTTCATGCAGCGGTAAAGGCATTGGAGGGATTTCATTAACTGATCACTGGGCAGGCTAAGGGGCTAACTGATCACTGGGCAGGTACAGTGCACATCAGACACAGCATATAGGGCCTCATTCAGGTTCATGCGCTCGCATGCACATTCGCAAGCACTCTTACAAAAAAAAACCACACGCACGCATCGGGCGAAGGCACGCCTATAGTGCTTGCGAAATCATTCACACGCAACCATACTTAAAAGGGGGGTGGACTATCATTGCGCGTACGTGTAACTGGTCGCTCGCACCCACACATTTTCGTACGCACACTCACCTCAGTCTGCTAACGGTGGGATTTGTTTGGTTGTAGAGCATTGGTTTGGTCAAAATAACTTTAGCAACAGAAGAAGTTTGTATCTGCTAACACGTGATTGCTGGTGGTATGCAATCAGAAGTTGTGCTGAGTTAATTGTCTCATGAAATCAACCATGTATTGGTGTCAATAGTGTGCAGGTGCCATTGATTTACCCATTGATTTATCCATTTCGTGCGTGTGTTTGCTCCGTACGAATGAGCACATTACAAGGAGCAAGGTGTGCGAAACTAAAAACCTGCTTTGAGCTTGCGAAAAGTTTTGCGTTTGAGGGGAACAATCCCTCTTGCACTCATGCGAAAGCACACCCACCACTCATAGTGAACGCCCATGTGTACGCCCAGTTTTGCTCATTATAATGGTCGCGCCCATGCTAACGCCCACTGCACGCCTACTACCTATGCACTCGTTCGCACGGAGAAATCTACGCGAAAGTTTGCTTGCGAGTACTTTTTAATTAGATTGCACATGCGCAGTGCGTTAGCTGCACATGCGCAATGGGGGTAGCAGGGTGAAACGTGCGAATTCGCATGCGTACGCGCCAATGTGAATAAGGGCCATAGTGTGGTTTGAATACAATGCAGGTTGTATATAGTATCGGCTGGATACAATTTGGAATACAAAGGGGCTACAGTGCGGGTTGGATACAGTGCAGTTGGATACAGTGTGGGACATAGAGCGGTTGGATATAGTGTGGGTTGAATATAGTGCAGGCTTGATACAATGCAGGATGGATATAGTGTGGGTTGGATACAGTGCAGTTGTATACAGTGTGGTTGGATACAGTGTGGGATATAGAGCAGGTTGGATACAGTATGGGATTTAGTGTGGGATGGATACAGTGCAGGGTCAATACAATGCAGGATTGATACAGTGCGGGTTGGATACAGTGCGGTATATAGCACAGGTTGACAACAGTGCGGGATATACTGTGTGGTGTGAAAGGGACTTTTGAAAAATCCCAGGTCCAGCAATCCGACCATGGTTAAAAGAAGGTTTTTACCCGGGATGGACCTGGGTTGCTAGGCAGTGTGAATGGATAAAATGGGTCCCGTTCCCATTATAGGGAGGAAGCAGCATCAGCTCCAACTGCTGCATCCTCCCCGTCCCCCGGTGATGCCCCGCAGCTCTTCCCTGCTCCCTGAATGATATCAGCATCCCGGCTTTTTTCCTGATATAAGGGTTTCCAGGGCAGAGTCATATTGCTCTTGACAGTGTCTTAGCCACCCAAGCGATAGGCCGGGGTGTGGGCTATGGTAGGGACCATTGGAGCCCTTGCAAAAGTCTGTTATCCTGGGATTACCTGTATGCTACTGCCTGTAACTACGCTTGCCTTTGGAATTAATCTATGTTGTGTCCTGCATCTGAAAAATGAAGAAAAAAGTCTTCATCTGAGTCCCTGAGGCCAACCCACTCCATTGTCTATGGTTCTGCCAGATAGTTTGAAGATTTTGGTTACAAGTATGTACAATAATTAATCTCAGGAACACTTGATAAATTACCTGCATTCTCCCATAAAATCTTAGCATCTCAAGGGGGAGGCAGATGGCTTTTAATAGCAGTCAGGGCACACATTCCATGGGTGTGCATGCACCCCAAACCCCCCAACTATCTCCTTTTTCAAAACAAAATTGCTTTATATTTTCCATATGGAATGGATGGTGGTTATGCTAAAATAGAGTACTAGGACTGAGAGATTATTTGAGATTCATGAAAACTCCTTAGCAACCCTGTCAGTAGTCAAACACAGATTCCTAATTATCCGTACAATACCTCCTGGAATCTTTTGCGCATGGCAGAGGGTTGTCCTCCTATAACTTTGAGGTATTGAGGGGGGAGCAGATGTGATGTTTTATTATTGTTTATTTCATATTTGTTTGCGGGCCTGACACTGCCACTTTCCTGAAACATTCCTGTGCGGTATATCCTCCTTTCTGCTCATTGTTCCTTATTGCTTTCACATGCATTTAAACATGTTTTATCAAAATACGGTATGTATGATTGTGTGCTTGTTTCTTCAACCTCCTAGAACGGTTTATGTTTTTCCTTAAACTGTCACTTGATTATTTCCTGTACCTCTCTGCAATGTAATGCTTTAATTTGGCAGATTGGGTCCTATTGTAAGTGTCCATTTCTACAGTATGTATAGTGCCTTGTTTTGTTTCTAGTACTGACTATATAAAAAATATATATAAAAAAATCCAGCAGCCCTTCAGCCCCTTGGTAAAAACTGTCACTGGTGCTGGGCCAAAAAGGTTTATTGGAAGGTAGTGACTCTCTTTGGGCCAGCACCCCACCAATCTATGCTTATGTGTTTTTAATCAAAGCAATATGGTTCCTACCTAGTAGTTTGAATTGTAGACACACAGAGGGGGGGGTATTCAATCCCGGATCACGATTGTCGGTACATCCCAACAGCTGTGACCCTTTTGCATTTTGCTCGCCTGTATATCGGCAGACGGAATTCCCTTTCTGTAAAATGGACATGGATTGCCTAGATACGGCCGTGATCGTGACAATTCATGGCTGTCCTCGGCAAAACAGGCCCAACAGCTTTTAAAGTCGAGCCCATTCTCTCAATCTGCCTCTTCAATGCTGTCGGGAAAGACAGCATTGAATAGGTGCCAGCCGCTATTTCCTCCATTGGAAATAGAAGCGGGGATTGAATATCCCCCAAAGTATGGTTAGCTTCATATGAAAATTAAAGATGTACGGCGGCCACTTTTTCGGGTTTTGGCTTTGGATCTGGATCTCCCTTCGTGTT
This sequence comes from Crinia signifera, assembly GCF_055691185.1. Classification (NCBI taxonomy): domain Eukaryota; kingdom Metazoa; phylum Chordata; class Amphibia; order Anura; family Myobatrachidae; genus Crinia; species Crinia signifera. Next base: position 185,681,621 of record NC_139220.1, read on the forward strand.
TTGGATCTGGATTGGTTTTGGCAAAACCACCCTTGCGGGTTTTGGTTTTGGATCTGGATTTTTTTGCTAAAATGCTAAAATTGGCTAAAATAACAGAATTTGGGCCTGTTTTTGCCCCTAAAGTGTTATTGACCTCAATAACATTAGTTTCCACTCATTTCTAGTCAATTTTGATCACTTCACAGCTCACAAAATTGTTTTCATTTACTGTAGTTCGGCCAAAAGGTTATACCGAGGTAGCTGGATGACTAAGCTAAGGGACAGCAGTCGGCATCACATACATGTGGACCTTACACTTCCAACCTGGCACATCTTGGAAGCAGAGAGGCACTGCAGGGGCAGACAGGGTGCCAGTTTAATAATGTGTTTTTATTTTATTTATTACTTTTATTTATTTCTCTTACTTTACACTGGACACAGCCCATTACACTGGACACCGGATATAGCCCGTCACACTGGACACTGGATATAGCCCGTCACACTGGACACTGGATATAGCCCGTCACACTGGACACTAGATATAGTCCATCACACTGGACACAGCCCGTTACACTGGACACAGCCCGTCACCCTAGACACAGTCCCTGGACAATGGACACAGCCCCTGGACAATGGAAACAGCCTTGTATTATGGACACTGCAGCCCCTGTACACTGAGGGCAGTATTCAATGAGCATTTTGGCGATGTGCAGCGAATCCTGTTTAGGATTCGCTGCACATTCGCCACTGCTCACTGCGTTCCGGAGCCTCGCCGGCTCCAGTATTCAACGAGTCAGGGGCTCGCTGCCCCTGACTGGCGAATTTTAACTCCTGCGGCGGTGCCGCAGGGAGCCCGAGGACGGCGGCAGGCAGGGAGATGGAAGTCTCCCTGCCTGCCCCAGAATGTTTGTGGGGGGGAGGTGGGCTCCCCGGGTGCCAGGCAGAACAGGCTGCCCCCCGGGGGTGCCAGCAGGGGACCGGGTATTCACTACACCCGATCGTGCATATGTAATGATCGGGTGCAGTGAATATATGAATATCTAATGAGCGGCTCGGCTCCGGCCCCCTGCTGGCTGGTCTGTGTAAAAAAATATATATATATTTTTTTTTTATTAAATATATATTCATGTGCTTACAGCACATGAATAAAAATAGCATGCCCCTCCTCAGAATAAAATTCCTGATTTTTTGACACCAAATGTAAAAAACAAAAAACTTTAATTTAATAGTTCACATTCCACTTCACCATAAAAAGATAGCGATTGCTACTCGGTGAATCATGGCAAAAAAAACCTTGAAATGTATTCGCCATCTGGTCATTGAATAGGGTGAATCACCGTTTTAGTCAAAAATTCGCCTTACAGCACAAAATCACCATAAAAACATGGCAAATCAGCCTCATTGAATACCGCCCTGAGTGTACAGTCAGCAGCACTGCAGCCCCTGCGTGTGAGCATTGCAGCACCTAGTTTACAACAAAATACAAAATCAGTCACTAAATAAATCACAGCACAGGGCACGGGGCACAGAGCACGGAGCATGGAGCACAGATCCCAACCACCCTCTTCCCTCTCCTATAATGGAGTGAAGATGGCAGGGCGCGCATGCGTCTTATATAGAATCCAGATCCCACGAGAATCCGACAGCGTAATTATGATGTTTTGCCTCGTTTTCGGTCTGGAATTCAGGCGGGAACTCCCAAGCCGACTCGAATCCTGACTTGGATTATCATATTAGGATCTGTCGGATCCCAGAGATCCGGACCCGCTCATCTCTAATTAAAATGATAAAGCGTTAGTATAGATTCTCATCTGAGTTCACTTTCTGCATTATTTATGTACAGTTCAACAGCTGTTATATCAGAGGTGAGCAACAACTGGCCCTCCAGCTGTTGGATACGTTTTAGCATGGTCAAATAGAAAAACTAGGGCAAGGCATTCTGGGATGTGTAGTTCATCAACAGCTGGAGGGTTGCCTATTGCCCATTCATGTGTTATATTGTCTTAGTGTCAAAAGTGTACACCGATACATTCAGGAACACTCTACAGGATGACTAAAAACTACATAGCGGTCAAGAATTTTGTTGTTAATTGTGGGAGAGCATGCACCATACGGCTGCCGCACATGCACAATCGGCCAGTCATTCAACAATCGGCCGTATAGCGAAGTCACAGATTAGTGATCAGGTCTGAATCAGGCCCTAAAGAGGGGACTTTTCTTTGCAGCTTAAGCAACTGCAAGAAAAAGGCTGCTAGAAAAGGCATTATCTGGGGTTCAATACACAGGAAAAGCCATAATTCTGCATTTTATGTGCTTTACGTGTGGAAAAGGCTGTTTTATCAGTGGCATATTTATAATGGGTGCAGTGTGAGTAGGGCATGTGGCCCTGTGAGTCCCAGAGAGGCCGACAACACAAATGCTGCACTCACTCTTTTAATACTCACACCTTCAGAGTCCCAAGTTGAAGGCAACAGTGCTGCCAAATTTGCCGCAAAAATGTCCGCCGCACCATTTTCACAGAGTTCTATGCATCCAGCTGTAATATCCACAGCTATTCCCCACACATGCCCCTTACTGACTTTACAATTAGTGGGGAAAAAAAATAAAAAAACTTAGTGCAAATCAGTGCTGTTCCTGTTATGCTAAGACAGAAATGAGTTAGAAAATAATGAGCCCTGGACTGGCCTGGCCATTTCCTCACCAACCCAATGCAGAGTGGCCACACTGCCTTTGTAACTGAGACCAAAATTTCTCATTGTGGGGCCATTGGATAAGTTGGTTCAATGATTCAGTTACCCTTTAATATGCTTCTTTTCTTTCTTTATTTCCTCAGGTTACACGCAATGGAATGATATTCAGGGTGACATTTAATAATATGTGATTTTTCGACTTTTGCAATTTTTTGTAGAAAATCGCACATTCTGACCTGTCGAATTTGACTCACACCTCAAGTCGCATCCAGATGTTTTCCCATTATAAAGTATACAACTTGCAAATTTAATAGGATGCGATATTTAGAAAACTTTACCAAAAATAGACCACGTTCAGCATGCTGAGTTTGACAGAATCATGCACAGACCAGTGTGATATGTGCATGGTTCTGTCCCCAAAAAAGTGTAAAAGTAAATATTTTTTTTTTTTAAAGGCGTGGCTCAAAGAACCGGTTTTAGAAATTCATGCTGGGACTTGTGGTTCTCCAAGACCATGCATGCAGTGCAGGCTTGCTGGGACTTGTAGTTCCACAACATTACACAATAGTTTAATCCAATCTTAACAATTTATTAGATTGGTGCCCACCGCCCCAGGGGTACCAGGGACAGTCCCGGGCTTTAGCCTGGGCAGGGGTAACTCTGGAGGGGGGAACCTTTATTGGGGGTCCCCACTCTTCCAGGGTCATTCCCCGGACTGACCCTACGCCGTTTTCTTATTTTTAAAAGATATTGCAATATTGTTCATTAATTTGAACATTTTCATGACTAAAAATCGCACCACATCACACCATATCGCATTTTTCAGTTGCAAATTCGGTTTCCATTAAAAAGTCAATTTTTTTTTTTAAATTAGCGATTTGAAAAAATCCGATAAGGTGTGATTTCGGAATCTTACTAAAAATCGCAATCTATTAAATGTCACCATCAGTGTTTTAAAGAAATCTCTATGTGTGCAAATACAGACTATAACAACATTATCCGTTTGCGATATACCGGGAGTCGGCTCACAATATGTACTTTATACAGCTCACTGGAAATCTGAATAACTCCCCAAGGTCCAATTGTATCAAGCTTCAAAAAATGATAAAGTGGAGAGTGATAAACAGCCAGACGATCAGTTCCTAACTGTCACAATATAGACTGTGTTTTAATAATAACAGTTAGGGGCTGATTGCCTGGCTGTTTATCACTATCCACTTTATTACTTGATGAAGCTTGATAGATCTGTCCCCAAGTCAGTGGTGTTCATATCATTGAGTTTAGAGAAACATAATGTGATAAAAATCAGCAATTGTATTTGGTGGACTAAATAGGGTAGCACAACATTATTTACATATATTCCGATTTGTTTTTCTCCAGAGTAAGCACATGATCCACATAATATACTGGTTGTACCTGAGTCAAAACTATACAGATCCATTCATCACTAACACATTAAATGAAAATACTTAATTTTTCTGTAATTACAATTTCAATGACAAATAGATTAAGCTTTCAGTGAATAGAAAGTAACACAAGATATGTGATGCATCATGGGATCTCGCAGCAGTGGCTGGGTGTCAGCGTTCACCACGAGGACTGACAGTTAGGAGCTGAGCCAGATCCCGCATAGACTGACAGATCCTTTGCCCAAAACGGTGAGAATTCTGAGGGAAAACAAGTAGATTAGATACATACTAACCGGGTAGCAGAAACTGTCTCTGTATCTATGCACACTAATCTATTCCTCTATAGGAGTATGGATTAATAGATAGAAACTGTATAGATAGTCAATAGGTTGACACTAAAGTACAATTGCCAGTTTTACACTTTATAATGTAGCTGCAAACGCGATTAGCAGTGGCAGCTCTTACTGTTTTGGAGGAGGGGGGCTGCCGCAATTCGTGTCCCCCCCCCCACTGCTGCTGCCACTGCCATGTTCCCCGGCCGCCGTGCTCCCCAGCCACCGGTCCCCTGCACGGTGCCAGCGCATGTGCAGTAACTTCATGCATACTGCACATGCGCTGGTCCAAGCCTCCATGGGCTGCCTTTTCAGCAGCCCCCGGAGGTTTAACCAGGTTCCCGGATCCAGCGCATGCACAGTATGGCCCGCGGTACTGTGTATGTGCAGAACCCGTTTTGGGGGCTGCCGCGCATTTCCGCACAGAGAGGCATCCCGGAGGGAGGGAACACCTCCCGGTGGGATGCCTTGAGTGACTGGCAGGTCGGACTTTCAATAGGAAGTCACTGCCAGAGCAGTCTCATAGACTGCATCTGGCTTCACTTTAGGCAGAGGCAGTGGTGGATTTTTCCTGAGGGGGCTGCAGTGTAAAAACCGCCACTGGCGATTAGTCATTCAAATTCAAAATGATGTAGATTTGGAGAGGAAGCGATTTTTCAGAGATAACATATTATATTAGCATGTTACCAAAGCAGCTACACAACATGCATTTGTGTGAGGAGTTATACAGCTATTACACTGCCCAAAATATCCTGGGTTATTGCACATGAATGCAACCCGGGATAATGTGCAGTAAGCGACATTTCAATCCAGCTAGCGAGCAGCGTTAAACATGGATTCAACCCAGCTCTCGGTGCAGTGTAAACAGGAAACCCAAGTCAATAATTATGTCAGGTAGGGGCAGCAGTGGAAAAGGGTCACAAGCCAGGTCGCACCCAGGTACAAAATCCCGGGTGCAACCAGACTAATATAAAAGAACTATTATAAACTGTGCCGTGTCCTGCAAGCACAAGAACAGATCATGCCAAGAGACACACCAGTGAGGAGAGGTCACTAGTGATGAGCATAGAGGAAACTACAAGTGAACAATATCACTCAGAAAGGGACTTCTGAGCCAAGGGTGGATCCAGAAAAAAATTACAGGGGGGCACCATGGCAGGGTGAAAGTGGGAGGAGTTATTTTACCCGCACAGGAAAAGTGGGAGTGGCTTCACAATAGAGGGCAAGGGAGAAGTAAATGAAGCCAGGGAATGGGTGACAGGGGGAGGCAGTGGGGGATGTAGATTATTATGTGGAGAGGCAACCGGTGACAGCAGGTACAGGGCGACAGAAAGGCTGAGGGCGACAGGTAGATGCAGTGGGGGATGGAGAGGTGCAGGGTGAGAGGAGAGGGTGATGGAGATAGGCAGTGGGTAACATATAAGGGGCACTGGGATGGATTGAAAGGGGACAGAGGGACTGGGCTCAATGGGGGGGGGGGACACTTGACTAATTGAGGACAGCAGTTGATTAATGTTGGCTACCGGAACCAGGTAGCGGGATCTCCTGTCAGGACTGCTACAAAGAAGGCTTCTGTCAGTGCTGCTACCGAGCCTCACATAGGGTTGCAGGAGGTGTAGCCCTGAGCAGCGTCAAAAAAGTAAGCAGGAAGAGAAGAGGAGACTTGTACCCCTTTCAGAGGACCCAGGTCCCCCATTATACAGAGAGCAACCTGGGTTTAACCCTTCATATAACACGGATCAAAATGTTGGGTTGCTCGACCAGGGTTATCATACAGTGCCCTGGCCTGGACTCTGCTGGAGCTAGGGCTGAGGGTGAGAGAGGATGCAATGTGAGTGTGTGAATAAGAATCTGGCTCACTCTACCGCTAGGCAGCTCACAGCCAGCCCAGGTACAGTGAGCTGTAGTACTAGGACTCAAGACACTGGGGCAGAGCCATGGTTGCACTGGGGGCTACCAGAAACACCTACTGGGCAGATGCTGCTTGTATATAATTTTCCAGCCACCGCCCAGAGGGGGTTTCTGACTGACTGCATCCGATGTAACCATGTCAGGGAAAGGAGTCGTTGCATCTAATGCGACCATGCCCGGCAAGTGGTTAATATACATATTTTACTATTTTACTATGGCAGGGTAGCAAAAACATTTGTGTAGTAAATATTTTAATTGTTAAAGAAGAAATATATAGGAAACGTCAATATCTTACCGTCTCAGGACTGGAGAATTTACTGGAAATGTGCAGAGTGATGACATTCTCCCCAGCAAAGATGTAGGATACACCATACCCGTCATCCGCCACCTGTAAGATCATGCCGTAGATAGAGTGAGGGCAGTGGCGTAACTATTAATTATGCGCCCCCCTGCTGAAAATTTTGCCAGCGCGCCCCCCCCCCCCTAGTAGGGATAGCAACAAACCCCCCCCCCCCATTGGGGTTAACAAAGCCGCCGCCTCCTCTAGCATCCTCAAAAACTGTCTTTTGTATGGGGTTAGCCATTTTCCAAATGTCACTTTATTTTTATAAGCAGCAGGAGCCGGGACCCGCAAGACAGAATCGCCCGCAGCAGGGGCAGATGGCAGTGGCTAACTATAGCCCCGCAGCCCCCCCAGCGCAAACACCTTCTCAGAGCCTCCCTGCCACCGCGGGGGCTGCATGGCTATAGTTATGCCACTGAGTGAGGGTAACAAATGACTGCATAGTGCACAGCAATAAAGCAGGTGGAAGGAAGGCCTAAATGGCTCTTTGGGGCAGGTGGAGTAATACATCTATCTTTATGGGTAAACCTCATTGCCTCTGTCATTTCAAAATGTCATGGAAAAATGATAAGCTTAAAAATATTTTAGGCTGAAATGCACATTAATATAGAGACATTGAAGAAATAAATAAGGTGTAAATAAAGGATTTTAACATTAACGGGCTACTGATCATAGATCTATTGGCCACTGTTATTGGCAGGAGAGACAGCATCTATGTGGCTGCTTCTGCTCCCAGCCTTGGTAGCTTACTTACTAGTTACGTTACTATGACCATCACATCATTAGTAAGACCATCACAGCATGAGTTGCTCCCCCCACTGTTGTTCAGTCCATAGCCATCGCCATTATCATGGAAGTCAGGCTACATGTCCATTACACTCCCAGAAAAGTCTCTGTACTGCATGTCTGAATGAGTGCACCCAGAAATGCCTATTTAAGATGCAACTCAATTGGAGATATTGGCTATGGACTATTGCTTGATGCATACGCAGTCTGTGGTAAATCATGAAATGCGTATGTTTCTGCGATTGTGTCAGGCCCTTAGTGTTTGACCAAAGCAATCTGTCTCCCTTCACTTACGGGTCCAAATCCCCCTCCGGCAGATATGTGGTCTGGAAATTTCTCCAAATCAAACAATTTCAGCTGCTGTTGTGGAGTTTGTGATGTGGAGAGCCGCCAGGGTTCAGACAGCACCTGTAAAATCCATAGGGCATGCTCAAGAGATTTCAAACCACATCACACAAACCAATACAAGGCTGACTGTAATATTTCTTGAAGTAAGAACAGAGAAACACATACGACTAGTGAATACGTATTGTAATGCTATGTGATGCATGATAATGCCTTGTATTTAGACAGGTTATTTATTATAATTTGTAATAGCTCATTTTGGGCCAGATGTATCAAGCTTCAAAATGTGATAAAGTGGAGAGTGATAAACACCCAGCAAATCAGCTCCTATCTGTAATATTTTAAACCTAGCCTGAAACATGACAGTTAGGAGCTGATTGGCTGGCTGTTTATCACTCTCCTTTATGAAGTGCCAAACATCCTCACCTCCGCACCTACTCCTAATACTCACCATCCAGCACGTACTGTGCTTTGCAGAGGCATCAATGGGTGTGATGACACCCAGTGCGCACTGCGTATCGTCCTCATGCGCTGGAGGCATGTATGGAGTGTCCTAAACTGGAATCCCAATGACATCACTCCAGGAGATTCTGGGCGGCCCCCGGAGGCTAGTCCCTGCACTGTCGGGTCCTTCACTACGACAGGAGTCAACATTTTGTTGACACTCCTGCTAAGGTTGACCCGAACCCCCACATCACTTTTCTGATGCCACTAGTGCTGTGTGTTGATGTGTCAAAGTCAGTCATGTGGCATCTCCAAGTTCTGCACACTGCGCAGTAAGGATGGTGTCCAATTAACTACAGTAAATTACCAAAGCTAATGGACTCACTGGGCTATCCAGTTAGCTCCCTAAGCCAGCACTTATTGCGTATTATGCATCACGTGCCGCAGGCAAACAAAGCAGAGTCCTTAATAAGCAGCCCATGGAGAACTGTTTTTTTTTTTTTTTTTGTGATAATACATGGGTTCTGGAACTAAATGGGTTATTTACCTTGCAGTAAAAATGGGCTATAATTGGATAGCCAGATAGTCCTATAAGGCTAAAAAAAAAGTTTTTTTGTGTTCATGTCATAGAATACCTGTCATAGTCACACTGTGACAGAATTGTGGCCACCATGATCCTGAGGGGCATGAAGCACATATTATTGTACATCAATTGGGTAGAAGTCCTATGTGGGGGGGTATTGGGGGCAAGGCTGCCACTAGGAATTTCGGGGTCTGGAACTGATTTCCAGTCTGGTAGTTGCAGTTTTTTAGTTAATAGTATAGGTAATTACAGATGGAGCCATACTCATCTGTCCCTTTAATACAATTAAGTGAGCCAGGGCTGTCAGACTTAATCCCCTGCTCTATTGTTCTATGTATTGTATTGCTGCTGAGAACAATAGAAGATAAGCAGCCTTGGTGAGCCACGGTTTACCAGAGAAGGCTAGTTGAAGAAGGCTCCATCTGTATGTCTTGTCGTGTGAGTCATCTGTATGTCTTGTCGTGTGAGTATTACAGTCACTTACAGTACATTGTATTTGGGGAACTTTGACAGTGCCTACATCTTTACACATTAATATTTGAAGGCACTTTAATACAGGGTACTTCCTGCTAAACTTTGCATTATGGCAGACTATGTGGGGCTCACACTCTCACAGTGCTTTTACAATGTACTGTATATCTCTTCTGTGCTTTGTACTGTATGCTGGGTTTCATTAAACCCCAGAGATTCTTTTTGAACTGATAAATTTGAAGTTAAATACAAAGCATGCAGATCAAAACTAAACACAAATTATTGTTTTTTTTTCTGCAAACTTACAGGTCACCTTCCTTGAAGGAAATAAGGTGTGCCAGTGCAAACTGAGACTAGTGAGACTTGAGGAGGTTTCTACACCTCAGCAGTCCTGTGTGTTATCATTTACATTTTAAGGGGTTTAGGGCCAGATGCACTAAGCTTCAAAAGTGATAAAATGGAAAGTAATAAACAACTTACCAATCAGCTCCTACCGTAACTTCCATGTCACAGACTGTGTTGGAAAATGTCAGACAGGAGCTGATTGGTTGGTTGTTTATCACTCTCCATTTTATCACTTTTGAAGCTAAGTGTATCTGGTGTGTCAGTGGAGAAGTTACCCATAACAACCAACCATTTAGGAAAATGTTGTTATTTTATTGTATTCAAGTTATTTTATTGAAGCAACACAGGGTGTAGGGAACCTGTCTGAGTAGGCAGCACTACAGTACATTCTGGGACATGCAGGGGACGGGCAAATAATATTAGTTACTTCAGTACACTGCACCCCACTACAAAGATTAGTGTGGCACCCCGACCTGGACCAATTTGTCCAGCGGGGGCCGTGTTAATAGGGTTGCTGAGCAACCATGTTTTATAATGCCGCCAGGACCACGGACTTCAAGGGGTTAATACCCCGTTCAGTAGAGGGCGCGAAAACGGGTCCCCAGGCTGATTGACAGCCAATGGGGGACCAATAAGGAGGAGGTACCTGTGGGGTGCAGAGGTCGAGGAGCAGGAGGACGCGCGGGCGCTGGTGTCGGGAGAGAGAAGAGGAGAGAGTGGTGACGTGTGGCAGAAGAGGAGAGCGGAACGGAGCTGTTCCATCGGCGAGGCGGGGACAGAGCCTCAACACCGCCGGAGAGCCAGCTGACGTCGGGGGAAAGAAGAGGAGACGCCGGGCGAGTGAAGCAGCTGGCAGCAGAGAGAAGCCAGCGTGGAGTCCAGCGGTCAGGAGAGGTGCAGCTGAGTGCGGCAACGCTGCATCAGCAGCGCCCACACTAGCGTGCCCTCCTGCAGAAGATTGCACCAGCCGTCCAGATGCCAGGGGACCCTATCGTGACGGGCAGGAGCCTGCAACTTGTTGCTGATGCCAGGTACCCCCTGCGCTGGTCACCCCAGGCCTGCCTCCCTATCCACTCCCTGCCACCAACGCAGTATACCCTGAAGGACACCCCCTTTGCCCACCATGAGCGCACCTACTCCTGCCCACACCCCATGTCACCCACAGCACCCCACCAGGTGAATAAGGGGTGACAGCCATTAAAGCACCAGAGCCCCTGTAATGCCGGGCACCCAGGGAATACCCCAAGCAGGGCGAGGACAGCCCCACGGGACCCCCACTAAACTAAGGGGACCAGCCCTCCATTCAGTGCATGTTTATTTGGAGGTGGCCTAAGGTTGTAGAGACGCTGCTGTTACTGCACCTACAGAAAGGGAGAACTCTGCCGTCATGGTGGCCTGAAGTTCATACTGCCAGGAGCCTGTTTATATTCTTATTTGGAGTTACAAGATTCATCCTTCATCCCGGGACAGCATCCTAGGGCGTACACTTAGGAGAGATTCATTCAGGACAGTGTTAGATAGATACGTTTTGAAGGTCACATTGTGTGTCTCATATTAATTGTACTTTGTCTACATTATATTCCGTGCATATCGTTATCCCATCTATTAGGTGGCTAGACCCACATATGGTTTGTAGTATTGCCGAGTGAGGGCACCATCTTCCCCGAACCTGGTTTACGGCCTGCAGGATGTGTGCTCCCACTCTCCAGTGCCGCGAGAAGTCCGCGGCATACTTGAATGTGAAATTATTGATGCATAAGAAGCAAGTAACCTGCTAGGCAGGTGTAAGGTAGTAGGATAGTGCTAAGCTGTTTCAGGCCGTTTACACGTATGACAATTGTTGATTTACCTTTACACTAAATAAAACGTAAGTAGTTGTACCTGCTGGGCGCCTTGCTTGAGTTCCTAGGGTGGTGTGTTCTCTGCGGCCGACGCGGCGAAGAACCGGTGTGGAACCAAGAGTATCCAGCGACTCAAGGTATTTATCTACCCCCACCGGCGGCGTATCACATTAGCACCCCTCATCCCAGGGGTGAATTTACGGGTCAGGCCGCCCCTAGGCACAACATTTTTGCCCCCCCTATTTTAATGTAATCATTATTAAAGTATAAGTCCTAGCTCGGGCCCCTCAGGGCGGCACCAATCGAGGGCGGCATGGCAGGCTGACATTCTTTTAAATAGCAGCATGGCAGAGCGGGTGGGCAGCGGCGGGTGACGAGTGGCGCTCCCGCCGACATATGATGAATCGTGTCATGTCGGCGGCGCCACTTGTCACTTGCCGCTGCCCACCTGCTCTGCCATGCTGCTATTTAAAAGAATGTCAGCCTGCCGTGCCGCCCTCGATTGGTGCCGCCCTGAGGCCCGAGCCTCACGGGCCTAGGCACAAATCCGGCCCTGCCTCATCCCCGTACCAGCATGCACATTGTGTTGCTGCGTTTTAATAAAGTAAAACATCAAAATTTTCCTAAGTAACAAAAATTAATAAAAAATAAATAAAAATTCCTTAATGACAGGAGGTGCCCCATTATCATGTGCCCCATTCCCCATGTGTGCCCCCCCCCCCCCAATACCCATGTGCGGCATGACGAAAAAGACATTTCAATGCATTATTTTGTTTGCTAAACAGCCAGATATCAGATGATTCATAAGATGTTACTTTAAGCAAATTAATAATTGATGTTACAGACAGACAGAAAATAAGAATCCTGAAAATTCTGCAGCTGTGTAAATAAGAACCCCCCCCCCTCGATCCCAGTTGTAACCAATCCGAATTGCTAATCGTCAGAAACTGCAGATCTTAGTACATTTCCTTCCCTGTATCTGGAATAAACTATACTGCAAAAATAAATGTATTCTTCTTTCATGCAGGGTAAAAACTGGCTGCTTTTGCATGTACATGTAGCACACAAATACAGCTTTATTGTTGCCCAGCAATGTAGATGTGAGTTTGAACATCCACATCTTTCTGCATGTTACATCTGCCCATCTGCAGTGCAGCATTGTTTTACCAAGGTGCACAGTGATTTGCTTTTTTTGCTTTGATCTAAACTCAGAACTATCCCCTTAGTTTTACTTTAATGAAAGATTCATGTAGGAATAAAAATAAAATAATATTACAAAGTAATTAAACACCAACTAACTTAGTGACAAATGGTATCATGGTGTATTGTCTCACCTGCTGAAGGAAGGGGGACTCATTTCCCAGATACTTGGATACAAGATATAGGCAGAAGATGTGACGATCAATGCCCTTCCCTGTCATTGCTAAACGATACATTAGCTGGTGACGCTCCGCCGCTTCCCTGTACAGGGCAAGACGATTTTCCCTCTGAATAACAATGGGTGATGATCAAACCAAAGTCAACATATATGAAGAGCAGTGAAAAGAGGTCAGACAAAAAAGCATAGAGATAGTACCCACAGTTTGATTGGGATCCTCCATGGCTTTCACAAAGTCACAGGATTGGCTGGTGCAGGATCTCACAGTTTCTGTTCGACCTTCACGGAAAAGACGGGTCATCGAAGCTTCATATGTCAGACAGAAGTGACCCTTATCCTGTGGTAACCACAAGGTGACACAAAAATGGACGACATAGTGACTTCTAATTACAGTAACAGTCAGGTTACGGTGTTAGCTCTGTGTTAGTCACCTCTAGCGTTATAACTATACTTTTACCCTAACATGCCTGTATTATCATTTTACATGCCATACAGTATATTATACATATGGTAATGCAACCAATGCCACTCTCTATTATACTAATTACAGTCCCTATTTCCACACATATCCGTATCCAACTTTAATTCAATACTTCTTACTTTCGCCATTAGATTGCCTCTCAGTTCTACATGGTTATAATTTATGGTGTAATGGTTAGCATTACTGCCTCACAACACTGAGGTCATGGGTTAGATCACCACCATGGCTCTAACTGTGCGGCATTTGTATATTCTCCCCGTACTTTCCTCAGGGTACTTTAGCTTTCTCCCACACTCCAAAAATATACTGGTAGGTTAATTGGCTCCCAACAAAATTAACCTTAGTGTGATGTAATGGACATATTAAACACTAGCTGACCCGCCCAGTGCTGCCCGGAAAAACCTTGGGGGTTTATTAATTTCCAAAATTGCTGTAAATTTTTGTCTTATGCTGTACCAAAGGCCCAAGATTATAATTTGTTACAACCTCCACCATAATGTTAGAATGTGTTTGCATTGATACTCATTGACAGCAATGAAATCAGGTGTGGTGTTGTTGTTTGAAACACACCACTCCTGACTTGATAGTTGTGTGTGTTGATGAATTCCACATCCACTCCTGAGATTTAGCTCCTATGATGCATTTATTTTTTGTGTGTTCTGTGTGTTTGTGTGCGTTGTACTGTTTTTGTGTGTGTGTTGCAGTGTATGTGGGTGTGTGTTGTACTGTGTGTGGTGTGTCATGTATGTATGTGTGTGTGTGTGTGCATGTGTTGTGTTGTGTGTGTGTGTGTCTGTCCAATGTGTAAGTGTATGAGGTGCGCTACGTATATGTGTGTGTAGTGTGCTGGTTGCATACCTCCCAACTGTCCCGCTAAACGCGAGAACGTTCCGGTCCCGCGTCCCTCCCGCAGCCAGCAGTGTACCGCTGCGGGTGGGGGGGGGGGGGGCAGTTGGGATTCCCCCCAATCTGACAACAGAATAGATGCTGTGCGCATGCGTGTTTAAAGCCTCCATCATAATGTTAGAATGTGTTTGCATTGCATTCATACTCAATGACAGCAATGAAATCAGGTATGGTGTTGTTCCTTTATCATCTTTTTCCTAGATCGTCTATCTTGTTTTTCAGATCTAAGTGGAATGTCCCAAAAACGGCTTTGAGGTGCACACCACCTGGTCCAGAGGTACCTTGTTGCCAAATTATGCGGCTCTGAGTGCCACAGTGTCTCCAGAATGCGACAGACATGCACACACACTCTTCAACTTCTTCTATAGATTTTCATTCTCATGGATCATACTAGTGTATGTTGGCAGTGTAAGTAGTTTGTTGGTCTCATTACCCTGTAGTGAGCCAGCTGTAGTGCTATCTGCAGGAATGCATCAGGGCTACTTCTGCACTTCTTGATGAGTCCTTTCCCAAAGTCTGTGAATCGGAGGCAGTGAAAATCCACGTCATCTGCTAGTGTCTTGGCTGTGAAGTAGGAGGACTCAATGACCTCACGGCACTGGAAGGAGGCAATTGTTTTCATTAGCTTTTTTTTATTTTTTTCTTATCCAAATATTATCAGTGGGCCTAACCATCCTGCTACTATTAACAATAAAGGGCTCTTTAATAGACAATAGAATATTTATATTAAACACCAATATAAATATTCTACTGCATATATACATGATCACCAAAGCACAGTTCCCAGATCTAAAGTATATAACAAGGAAAGGGTACATACAGTGGTGCGAGTAGAAAAAATGTCTTAGTGGTACTGTGCCGCGCGCCGGGCGTGGTTGGGCGTGTCATGGGCGTGGTCATATTACACGAGGGAGAGTGGCTACATGACAAAACTTTAAAACACAATGACATTTCTGTTTGGGCTTGTGCACATATATGCCCCCACAGTGCCAGATATCATTTACCCCCACAGTGCCACACATATATGCCCCCACAGTGCCAGATATCATTTACCCCCACAGTGCCACACATATATGCCCCCACAGTGCTAAGTATGCCCCCACAGTGCCACACATATGCCCCCACAGTGCCGCACATAAATGCCTCCACAGTGTCACACATATGCCCCCATGTGCTAGATATGCCCCTAGTGCCAAGTATGCCCCCACAGTGCTAAGTATGCCTCCAGTGCCACACATATGCCCCCACAGTGCCACGTATGCCCCACAGTGCCAAGTATGCCCCCACAGTGCCAAGTATGCCCCCAATGCCAGATATGCCCCCAATGCCAGATATGCCTCCACTATGCCACACATATGCCCCACAGTGCTAGTTATGCCCCCACAATGCCACACATATGCCCCCACAGTGCTTGTTATGCCCCCAGTGCCAGATATGCCCCCACAATGCCACACATGCCCCCACAGCACCAGAAGCCAGTAGCAGCACAAGTAACTCACCCTTCTGACATCTTCTCTCCTCCCCTGCCGCCGCCGCTGCAGCTTCTTCTTCCAGGGCCAGGGGAGCGCATCGCGTGTCTCTCCTTCCCCAGCTTCACTGTGTCCGGGCCACCAGCCAATCATACCTCGCGGGCTGGCTCCTGATTGGCTGCCGGCCCACGAGCTATGATTGGATGAGAGATGCACAATGCTCTCCCCTCATCTCACTTCCCCTCGGCAAGGAATCAGCTGTGGCGGGGCAGCGGAGGCCACGCCCCCGCCACTTAGATAAGCACACATGCGCATTAAACACTTTGGAGGGCATTTGTTATGGCGGTACGGGGTACCGGCATAATATCTTTTACCGGTACGCCGTACCACTCCGTACCGCCATACTTACAGCCCTGGGTACATATATCATATGGCACTGTGATTAATTGCACACTACAGGGGCAAACGCAGGATTTTCAGAAGGGGGTTTCCAGAGGGGCGGAGCAAAGCACGGAGATGGTATCTATAAAGTATTATAGATAGACCAAATGTATATAAATAATAATAATAATAATAATAATGAAAGAATATATATATGTGTATATATATATATATATATATATATACATATACATATAGGGGTGGGTACTTGTGTATTTTGGCGGCACCCATCGCATCGCATACCATAACGCATGCGATGGTATGCGTTGCGACGCGATTTCGTTGGTTAGTGTACGATGGCATACAATTTTCAAATTGCATGCCATTGTACATGGCATACAATGCCATACGATGCGATGCGATTAAACATTGTATAAGCACCCTAATGGGTGCTTACAATGTAAAATGCACCCCCACGCCACCCCCCCCCCCCACTATAAACGTGAACCTGAAGCGTGGCGAGCGCAGCGAGCCCGCGAGGGGCGGCGGTACGCGTCCTACGACCTTTTCATACCCCCACTATCCACGTCGGCGTGGAGTTGAGAATAGATTAGTGTGGCCAGCACAGCGAGCCACCGAGCCCGAAGCGTGGCGAATGCAGCGAGCCCCGCGAGGGGACGTGGATACCTGTGAAGCCCGCGAAGGGACGCGTTTACCTGTGAAGGTATCCGCGTCCCCTCGCCACGCTTCGGGCTCGGTGGCTCGCTGCGTTCGCCACACTAATCTATTACTCCACGCCGACGTGGATAGTGGGGGTATGAAAAGGTCGTAGGGCGCGTACCGCCGCCCCTCGCGGGCTCGCTGCGCTCGCCACGCTTCGGGTTCACGTTTATAGTGGGGGGTGGCGTGGGGTGCATTTAACACTGTAAGCACCCATTAGGGTGCTCAAAAGCACCCTTTAGGGTGCTTATACGATTTTTCATCGTATAGGGGTCAAAATCGCGTCGCATCGCATGCCATCAGGTACATGGCATGCGATGCGATGCGATACGTTCATTGTACGATGCTGAAATCGGGCGCCGCCAAAATACACAAGTACCGAGGGGTGTCAGCAGCAGTGTAGACCCCTAGGCATAGCAATGTATTGGGGCCCCTACCGATCGTCCAGTGGTAGGGTTGGGGGGTGCTATGAGCAGAAGCTTTGATGTCCCGCGGGTGGTAGGGGGTACTATATCAACCGCTCAGCATGTAGGGCCCGGATCTGTAATTTCCACTAATTACCCCTTTACTGCACAGATGGTGGGAGATGGGGTGGGGGAAGGGGGCATTGGGCTGAATGAAGGGGCCCTGATACAGAACTTCCAGGGTGGTAGAGGATGTTTAATACGCAGATGAGGGGTGTATAGTGGAGTGGGCTTATTATTCATAATTTTCTGGTGGGAGGACAGCTTGCTTGACTGCAGATATCTCCAGTTCCCGGAAATAGATTTCTTAGATTTTAATGGAATTAAAAACTAGAGAATCCCACCTTCCAAATGGTATTGGGGACTATGGGATCAAAGTTCAGGAGGCAGAGCAATCTGCCAACGAGAATATAAAACTACATACCAGGTGTGTGTAGCTGGAAGGCTGATATCTCTGGTTCTGGGAACAGTAGAGACCATCTAAGGGGGAGAGTCGCAGCTTTTGGAATATACCCTCAGAAAAACTCTCAGTCAGACAGAACCTGAAATATCTGACTGGGAAGAGCAATTAACAGGCTTGGATGGGGACCACTGCAAGTCAGATATCTCCGGTTCCCAAAGGCCGACTTTTAAAATTCTTGTACCTATGGAAAGAGGGGACCCTCAGCTTTCAGACTGGGTTCCTTAGACTCCTGGGGGGGGGGTTCTGAGTACTCAGAAACCCCCCCTGCGTGCGCCACTGCACTACCATACCAATCATGAAACAGCATTTTGGGCAGATGTACTAAGCCTTTAAGAGTGAAAACAAGTAAATAGATAAAATACAAACGATCCAGCTTCTGTCATTTTTCAAAGTCAATCATTTAACAGCACCTACCTGTGGTGGAATATCCCAGTGTAATCTGTAGGGTGGGGGCAAGGAGAGTCCAGCATCTCCATGACAGTTACCATTCTCTGTGTATCCCAATTCAAAGCAGTCAGTGGCCAACATAAACTGGAATGGAGCAGAGAGAAAATTGAGTCCTCAGATGGGAGGATATAGGGCCTGATTCAGAGTTGATCGCAAAAGCAAAATCTTTCTCAAATGGGCAAAACCATGTGCGCTACAGGAGGGGCAGATGTAACGTGTGCAGGGAGAGTTAGATTTGGGTGGGGTGTGTTCAAATCAAAATCTAAATTGTAGCGTAAAATTAAAACTGCCAGTAGTTACCCTGCACAGAAACAAAATAACTCACCCAAATCTAATGCTGTGTACACACGGTTCGATTCAGTGTCAATTTTCGATTTCATTTGGACTCTCCTATTATTGTTGTCATGTTTTATTTGTTATAATATGTACAGACATTTATTTGTTTCCCGACTGAAATTGATTAATGTCTCGCTTTTGAAGCACGCAAACTGTATATGTTTTTTCTTTTCTCTTATAATTGAAAAAATGAAAATAAAGAATTTATAAAAACAAAATGACACTGAATCGAACAGTGTTAGCTGCATTCAATGCAGATTCAGTTTTGATGCGAGGCCTCATGGAATCGGGATCGAAAGCAGAAATAGACTTGGCAGGTAAGTCTATTTCTGCTCCGATCTGCCACCCGCTGTCCCACCTGTCTGATGTTGGCAGAGGCCGTCCATATCAAATCGCTATTGACAGCCGTCGCGTTGAACCGCATGTACACCCCTTTACTCTCTCTCTGAACATGCTACATCTCTACCACTTGCAGTGAACATAGTTTTGCCCATTTGAGAAAGATATTGCATTTCAATAATCTCTAAATCAGGCCCCTATACAGTCACAGCATCAGGAGGGTACAAGGGGGACACCTGTTCCAGACACAAATGTTTCAAGGTGGCCCAAATCTCAAATGGGCCTATAATACATATGGGCCGCAAACCACAATATTTTGTAAAGACATACAGTATGGACATGCATACAATAGTACCTCCCACAAGTGTCCAATGATTGGTGCATCAGCCCAGGAATGCTCAGCATTCAGACCCAGCCTTCCGTTACTGTACACAACTAGATTGAATGATTTATCAAACCACCTGTAATAAAAAGCAATTAGATGCAGTAAGCAAGCATGAAGGCTATTGGAATATTCTCAGCATAAACAATCATCTGTATAAAGTATATCAAGAGAAATCACCTTGAAAAAGATGACATAGATTTAGCAGCGTTACCTAGGTTATTATATATTTTACACAAAATCATATATAGCATTTATAGATTGAAGATGAAAACTAAAACTGGAAATAGAGTATAAATAAAAAATCACATTGGCCAGTATTCAATGCCTCAGATTCGCCGTATTTTACAGCGAATCTGGAAATTCGTGGGGGTAACAGCGAATTTTCTCTCCTAAAAAACTATTTGCCCTATTCATTGGGGACAATTCGCTGAAAATGTACAGCGAATATCTGTCGATTCGCCGCAATTCGCCGGTGGTTTTCAATGGAGTTTTTAGTGAAATTCGCCGAGAGTGTATTCAATGCTCAAATGGAGAACTTTTTTTTTTTACACATTCGCCAGCAAGAGGCCAGGAGCCGCTCATTAATATTCATATAATGGGGAGTATTCAATGTTTTTATTCTCCATGTGCAGCGAATCCTGTTTAGGATTCGCTGCACATTCGCAGGGTTCCGGAGGGCTGCAGCATTCGCTGCCAGCCCTCCCTGTCACCCTATTCAATACAGCAGGGGCTTGCTGCCTATGCTGGCGAATTTTAACCCCTGCGGTGAATGCCGCAGGGAGCCGGGGGACGGAGGCAGGCAGGGAGACGTAAGCCTCCCTGCCCCAGAATTTGTGGGGGATGGCTCCCGGGGCACAGGCAGCAGAGGCTGCCCCCCGGGAATAGAATAGATATCAAGATATCAAGGCAAGGTGCTTAGAAATGAGTGTGCTTTTACCAAGCAGCAGTTAAAATATGGGTAGTCACTCCCAATAATGAAAAGAAAGGTTCAGGAAGGGTATAACTGTGCTGAAACACGTGTTTTCAGCGCAGTTATACCCTTCCTCAACCTTTCTCCCCCCCCCCCCCCGGGAATGCTGGCACGGGACAGGGGCAGGGAGCCGCTTGTCTGGTCCCGCATGTAACAAGCCGGGACCAGAGTGAAGTGAATATATGAATATCTAATGAGCGGCTCCCGCTCAATGCGCAAGTTCTGCAGTTCAACATTTATGACATGCAAATTCACTTGTAAAAGAGTGTGTGTGTGTGTGTGTGTGTGTGTGTGTGTGTGTGTGTGTGTGTGTGTGTAAAAGAGAATCCATAAAACAACACTACAGTATATACCTGTTGTAGCAGTTTCCATGTAACAGAGACTTGGCATAAACACTTAGAGAGTTCTTGTCATCCTCCTTATACCCTCCAGCTTCAGCGTCCAGGCTGACAAAGAAGACTCCCCGTTCAATGGAGCTCAGTGAGACACGATTTGCACCATGACTGAAGAAGTTAGCGCGAGCCTTAGCCCAGGAGACCCTACAGAGGTCATAAAGGTAGAGTATATGTTGTAAAGGATGGTGGCCAGGCAGGACAAACAGAATACATATATGAATACTATGATACAAAGTAAAGATCCTGCATAATTATCTTCCTTAATAAGCTGAAATAAAACACACACATATGGGCCCTACACACGGGCCGACAAGCGTTCTGAGCGAAGCTGTCTCTCTCAGCACACAGCACTGCAGAGAAGTGTCAGTGTTCTACACTGGCCCCGACCAATTAACCTTCGTGCAGGTTATTAGTCGCCGACGGGTTCTGAATGACGCGGTCGCGCATTTAACCCTTGGCAGTCCAATTTTTATTTTTTGCAATTTAAACAGTCTGCCTTAAATGTTTACATTTATTGTAATTTTTTATTTATTTTTTATTAAAAAATCGTCTGAAATTTTGAACGATATTAATGTTCTTATTTTTAAGTGGCTCACCACATTAGGGGTAAATATGCTAACATGGGAGTTCTATTGAAGATGGGATGTTGCCTATAGCAACCAATCAGATAATGGGGGGGATGCTCTAACATCCGCTCCACAGCTCCGCCGCACATCGCCGCACTTCGCAATCATAATTATCGCATATGCAGTAACATATGCGATAATTATGGCAAAGGACAGCTCTTGCATTAAGAGCTGTCCTTTGCGATAGAGTCAGCGGGTCCCATGAGGACCCGGCGGCTCTCCCCTCCCTCCCTTACCCGGCGCTGCTCCTCTCCTCCTCCCTGCACCCGGAAGAGGATCAGTGCAGGGAGGAAGAGGTCACAGGTCTGGGCAGCACAGCGCTGTGCTACCCAGACACAGGTGAGAGGGGGGGGGGGGGCGATGCGGGGCGGCGGGGGTCCATGCGGGGCGGCGGAGGGTTGCGGTAGAGGCCCATTGGCTTCTATGGGGCATCACCAGATTTTTCTGGCGATGCCCCCGCCGTGGTAACTCGCTGCGGTAACCTTACAGCATCCCAAAATGCGGTAAAAACCCGATAACAGTGTTTTTACCGCATTTTTAGCTTAGAGAATCTCCCCCTATATCTATTATCTTCTAGAACACGCTAAGTAAAATAAAAAATTGGATCTGATTGGTTGCTATGGCCAACATCCAGGGCCAAAAGTAATAGAGTGTGAGAATCAGAAAGTAAGATTTTGGGAGGGTTTTCCCATTATGTGAAAGCAGCAATCATTTACATGGCAAAATCAACCTTTTATTTTTTAGTGCAAGAGATTGCAGCTTTACTAAAATGGGAAAACTCTCCCAAAATCTCTCACTTTCTGATTCTCACAATATTACATTTGGCCGCATCTTCAATAGAAGTCCCATCTTAGTTACTCAGATACTATTCAGTGTGCAAAATTATATATTTTTTTTTTACTCTGGTTCACTCTTAGAGTGAAATTTCTTCTTAAATGGACAAAACCATGTGCACTGCGGGGGGGGGGGGGGGTCAGATGTAACACGTGCAGAGATATTTAGATTTGGGTGAGTTATTCTGTTTCTGTGCAAGGAAAATGCTGATTGCTTTATTTCTACACTACAATATAGATCTCACTTTGATATATATATATATATATATATATATATACAGTATATATTTGATATGTTATGTGGTTACTAGGTGGTTACTGTGCAGATTCACAAAACACATCCAGTTCATGGGATTGTCATAAAACAGTTGTGAGCGTGTAAGACACCTTCTGATAGAAATAAGATACCTACAGTATTTCTGATGGATCTCTTGCACACAGCATGGATTAGGTATAATTCCCAATGGACATCAGAACAATTGCGGACAGAGAACGGTTGGGCTTATATGCGCATTCGTGTAAGTAACCAGAATCAGGTCTAATATAAACATTCAAGTTCAAACAAATTAGAACTGCCTTGCCCAATAATCATAACCAAGGGGCATGTGGTGAGTGTGCACTGTGCATTTTGTACTGTAGGTGTGCACAGTGGTTCCTAGAGGAGGGGCCCAAGTACTTGTTAACCTGTTGAATTTTTCAGTGTAAATGATTGCCGCTTTAAAAAATGGAAAACCCTCACAAAATCTCTCACTTTCTGAATTTCACACCCTATTATATTTGGCCCTATGCGTGACTCAGGACCTATATTTAAGTTATATTTAAATGTGCAGAACACAAATTAAAGATGGTATTTTATATATTACTGTTATGCTTTTCTAGCTCTTACTACCCAATTCCTCCTAATGTACTTCTACTGAGCGGCTGAGCTCACCGGTCCCCTGCTGTGAGTGCTGCCAGCTTCTCTTCTCCTAGCTGTGGTGGGCTCGGGTCATCAAGAATACGCTGAATCTGTATCTGCAGCTGGCGCGGGCTGAGTAAGGTCCTGTCTTCATACAGACATAGCCTGTAGTAACGCCCCTTGTGATACACACACACATGGCGACTCTCAACCAGGTGCTGGAGTTGATCTATAGGGAAAGACACCATAAGAATGTTACTATGTGTATTTCTCATTTCTCTCAATATTTTATCCTATTCACAGTCTGAATGTTTCAAAATGTCTGAATATTTTTTAGGACAACATCCACATCATTATAATTTCAGCTCATGTTAAGTGACCTTAAATACTTATTATGAGTTTAATTCAAGCAAAAAGCCAGCACCAAGACAGAAAGAAAAGACGCCCCTTCCAAAATTGCGAATGCATTGGAAATAGTGATGTTTTTGCAGATCCATTCACAAAAACTGAACCATAAAACAGTTCCATCTGTCAGGGGCTTCACTAATCTGCTAAGGAATCAGGCTGGAAGTGGTCATCCCTGACGTCAGAGACCCACCTAAACGATGCCTGAATACTAAAGTCCTATGGGGTCAGCTCTGGACCTGAACAGCCTGTTTCTATCACAGCCAATAAGTAAGTCCTGGGCTACGCACAAACTGCACACAATGGAAAAATCCCTCAATGGTGAGCAGTTTGCAACTGGATTTGCAGCTATTTGCAAGCTGTGATAAGCAATTTGCAGGTTCACTCAGTGCTGGATTTTACTCTGGCTGGGCGGTGTATACTTGATTGCTGGGTTCGGAAAATTAGCAGTCATGCGATGAGGTCTGAAACAGCCAATCAGCTCCTAATTGCAGTTAGGATTGTTAGAAGCTGATTGGTACTGTATCTCCATCTGAGGCCTAGTTCATAAAACCTTTAGCAGATACTGGGTGAGATGTACTAAGCCTTGAGAAGTGATTAAATAGAGAGTGATAAATCACCAACCAATCAGCTCCTACCTGTAATTTTCAAACTCAGCCTGTAGCATGGCAACTAGCAGCTGATTGGCTGGATGTTTAGCACTTTCCATTTTATCACTATTAAAGCTTAGTAAATCTGGCCCACTGTATAGTGCGCTCATCAGAATCATCACCCAGTGCAGTTGCCACTCAATGCATTGCTATGAGCCATGGGAGTAAATTAGATTCATGCTTAAGGCAATGGGATTGTCACAGATGTTGCAAGTGGCGATTGGTGATTGGCGTGGCAACGATGAGCGCAGCTACATCTGTATATACTGTAGCTTGACCAAAACCTGGCAAATGTGCCACTAATGTTATATATGTTTCATGCTGTCCCAGAAATGACCCACCAGTCTCAAATCCTGGAATTCGTGTAGTATTAAACATCCTCTCCATCTGATATGAGCACATGGGGACAATGCCAAGAGCCATGACCTGGAAAGAGATACTCAGCAGTATATTATCAGCAGATACATAGAAACAGAATATCATTTACATGACAGTATCAGTAAATTATGTTAGAATTTGGTTTTCTGGCTACTATTTGAATGTGTTTCTTGATTATTCATTGTTTCCACTTTCCTAGACTGGGAACATAAGCTTTTCTCCTGAATATTACCAGCCGGCACACCATTATGTAAGGTTATAGCCCAGTCAATACAGGTTAATATTGGCTTGTATTGCCGATCGAAGTGAATATTGCATGGCAAGCTTCATTTTGGGTTCACTTACTGGTGGTATCAGGCCCCTTTCTAGCTTTCTGCGGTATAGAAGCATGGCATGAATGGCATTTCCCGCCCGTGCTGCTTGGTTGGTGGATGGGAGTACAGATAGGAAATCCTGCATAGAGAAGACAAATGTTAGCAGATTACAATATGCTTTGCAGTGTCAGAGCAAGCCATTGCCCCTCCTGTAAATATGTAATATTAGTCCTTTAAGGCTTTTAATGCTAATTAAGACATTAAGAAGAAATGGGTCAACTAAATACATGGGGATAATACAGTGTGTATATGCCGGATAGATGTTGGTTTCTGTCCTGTACAACTCATGGATATAAAGCTGCTATGGACGGCCCATGTGGTGTGTGAACCCAATATCAGAAGAAACACTGGCCAAAGGTTCCGATTCAGACCTGAACACAACGATGCGAATTGGCGGCCATGCCAATTATTGGACAGCCGCTCATGCGCACAGTACTCTGTGCGCGAACCGACAGCCAGCTATGGCTAGCCTTCGCTGTCCGTACGCAGGGTGATTGACATCCTGTAACTATTTGGGAGCGGTAACGCAGCGTTTTCAGGGAGTGCCCCAGAAAAACGCAGACGTTCCCTGGCGGTTGGGAGGGAGGGCCGCTGACATCATCAGCTGCCTCCTTCTCTCCATGGCCTTTGCAACGCCGAGTAAGTCTAGACTTACTCAATGCTTGCGAACCGGGAATACTCCATTCGATGTTGAGTGATTGCGAATGGATTTTCCAGTGTTCTCGGCTGCAAACGCATTCACAGCCATGCACATGGGTGTGACTTCTCTGAAGTGGGGCAGCCTCTACCAGCTCACTAGGCTTCGAAAACTCGCAACCCAGCAAGCAGTTCGGAATCAGGCCTAAAGTCTCAATGGGATTCATCTGTGTTACCTGCCACATTGCGATGTGATCTGGTAGCTACTCCTAAGCAATGAAGGACAGGATCCATTTATTTTAACCATCCACATTTGTAAAGAAATTGGATAAGGATCCTATGGTTCAACCCAGAAGACTGCCTGGGACTGGGCAGCTTTAGCAGCTATATCTAAACTATGCCATAATGTTATTTACCATTTAATACACTTGACAAAGAGGCTATGCTGAAAGGCCAATTGCATCTGTGGGACTTTGCTAAGCTAAGCTAAGGTGCAGCAAGGACAACGTATGGGACTGCTGAGTCCAGGGACTGGGTGTGCACCTAGAGTGCTACACTACCTGAGCCAAATGTGTGTGCAAATGTTTAATCCCACTGCATGAATGGTGCAAACCGTGTAAAGCAGTGGTTCTCAACTTCGGTCCTCAAGGACCCCCCAAAAGTGCACATTTTCCAGGTCTCCACACAGAATCGCAGGTAAAATAATTAGCTCCACCAATGATCTTTTAAAATGTGTCAGTGAATAATGAGTGCACCTGTGCACCTGCCAGGTGACCTGGAAGACGTGCACTGTTGGAGGACCGAGGTTGCGAACCACTGATGTAAAGCATTGTGGCATACTACTCAGTGTGCATCACCCCGTATGTGAACATTTGAAATCGTCAAAATCCATGAACCATCTCACCATTGCATAGTAGTTGCTGTTCACCATTATTGGTCCTCGACCTCGCAAATAAATATATTCCTCCCACCAGTCACTGACCTGGAGAAATTGATGAAGTGTAGACAATATTCTGAATAAAAGAAATATTATTTTCAAGTATACAGTCAATATGTCACTGATTCTACTTGTTTTGAAATTCTACAACAAATTCCAATTATAGCATGTATGCTGTGAATGTAAATATGCAATAGGTAGCTTGTTGTCATCCCTCAGTGTTATGTATTATACTGAAACTATCCACCTTTTACAGTGCCATAAATAACAACCATAAAAACTACAATTTCTGAATTTGTACTATAAAAAAAACCTCTAAATATACAATTATATACAATTATAGATTTAAAAAAAAGATTCGGGTGTGTGGCCTAATTTCGGGGGCATGATCTATACTCGCAGCTTTCCCACGAGGCCACGCCCCCATTTTGCCGCTATGGGGGCATGACCCAGAGGCTCTGTGAGCCTCCAGCCATGCCCCCAGCCCCCTGGCTGCGGGAATAGATGCTGTGCACATGCGCACAGCGTTTATTCCCCGCTGCTTAGCAGCTGACAGGGGGGACTCCCAACAGCCTCCCCTCACCGCGGGACACTGCCGCCCGCGGGTGGGACAGCGGGACAGGCCCTAATAATTGGGACTGTCCCGCTAAAATAGGGACTGTTGGGAGGTATGCATAGGGGCAAACGTAGGCAAGGTCTGTCACTACATTAGAGCACTGAGGAGTAGATGTATGAAGCAGTGAAAAGGGAGAAGTGATCCAGAGGAGAAGTGGCCAATGGCAACCAGACAGCTGCTCTGTATAATTTTATATTATTCAAGTTATAGATGGTACATCAGTACTGATTGGTTGCCATGGTCTACTTCTGTTCGGGCTCACTTATCCTCCCTTATCACTGCTTCATACAGTACATCTGCTTCTCAGTTACTGTATAACATTACAATTTAACCACAAACAGAGGAGGCCAGGCTGGATGATACCCAGAGGCGTAGGGAGGGCGGAGCCACCGGAGCTCCTGCTCCGGGCGCCGATTGGTTGGCTGGCGCCGCCGGCCCGCCCCCCCCTCCGCAAATGATCCCTGCTACTTGTGGCGTACGCCCGGGCAGCGCCGGCGGCTGACCTGCCCGGCGCCTGCCTCCTTCCAAGCCTGCTCGCCCGGTCCCCGCCGCCAAGCGTCACGGGCGGTGAGGCCGGGCGGCGGGCTGACAGTCACGCCGTCGCCGAGTCCATTCATGTCCTCCTCCTGCGGGCCGCGGCTGCCTCTGATTTGCTGCTGCTGCTGCTGCTCGGTCTGGCTTCCGGGCAGCGCAGGCAGCCAGCGTATGAGCGTAGCAGCACTAGTGACTGAGGGGTAGATTTATTAAGCTTGGTGATGTGATAAAGTGTCTGGTTTTTATCACCAGCCAATCAGCTTGAACCTGTCATTTTTCAAACCAAGCCTGTAATTTCATAGTTAGGAGCTGATTGGCCGGTGATAAAAACCAAACACTTTATCACTTCACCGAGCTTAATAAATCTGCCCCTGAGTGACAACACTAGTGCTGCTGTGGGTGTCACACTCCTCCCAGCGGCACTGCGGCAGCCAGAAAGTCACCTGTCTCTAAACCCCTCCA
The DNA here is from genome assembly GCF_055691185.1 of Crinia signifera. Lineage (NCBI taxonomy): Eukaryota > Metazoa > Chordata > Amphibia > Anura > Myobatrachidae > Crinia > Crinia signifera. Next base: position 185,709,583 of record NC_139220.1, read on the forward strand.
TCCTCCCTGGCTACAGCAGCGTCATCACCAGCCTTCCCAAGCGCTGGCTGTAGCCTGGAGGAGAAGGTGTGTTGCTGGCTGCCGCCCGTGCCTTATTCAGTTATCCAAGGTGATTTTTTTTTTTTACAGCTAAAGAATGTACTTAAAATAAACATAGTTAGCTTGTTTTTTTTGTTGGATTCGTGGAGCCCGAGGATGTGTGTGGGGGGAGGGGGGAGGAGAGGGAGGGAGAGTGAATCTCTGGCTTCTGCTGCTGCCCTGGCCTGCTGTGCTGTATATATCTTTATGCTGTATATATATCTATCTATCTTTATTTATCTTTATTTACAGCTGTCAGCATGTTATATATAGCGCAGCAGCTTCCGTTACAGCGTCTTATATAGTGCAGCAGCTTCCTTTACAGTGTCTTCTATAGCGCAGCAGATTCCGTTACAGTGTCTTATATAGCACAGCAGATTCCGTTACAGTGTCTTATATAGTGCAGCATATTCCGTTACAGCGTCTTATATAGAGCAGCAGATTCCGTTACAGCGTCTTATATAGCGCAGCAGATTCCGTTACAGTGTGTTATATAGCGCAGCAGATTCCGTTAGTGTCTTATATAGCGCAGCAGATTCCGTTACAGTCTATTATATAGCGCAGCAGATTCCGTTACAGTGTCTTATATAGCGCAGCAGATTCCGTTACAGTGTCTTATATAGCGCAGCAGATTCCGTTACAGTGTCTTATATAGCGCAGCAGATTCCGTTACAGCGTCTTATATAGCGCAGCAGATTCCGTTACAGTGTGTTATATAGCACAGCAGAATCCATTACAGTGTCTTATATAGCGAAGCAGATTCCGTTACAGTGTCATATATAGTGCAGCAGATTCCGTTACAGCATCTTATATAGCGCTGCAGATTCCATTACAGCGTCTTATATAGCGCAGCAGATTCCGTTACAGTGTGTTATATAGCACAGCAGAATCCATTACAGTGTCTTATATAGCGAAGCAGATTCCGTTAGTGTCATATATAGTGCAGCAGATTCCGTTAGTGTCTTATATAGCGCAGCAGTTTTCGTTACAGTGTCTTATATAGCGCAGCTGATTCCGTTACAGTGTCTTATACAGCGCAGCAGATTCCGTTACAGCGTCTTATATAGCGCAGCAGATTCCGTTACAGTGTCTTATATAGCGCAGCAGATTCCGTTACAGTGTCTTATATAGCGCAGCAGATTCCGTTACAGCGTCTTATATAGCGCAGCAAATTCCGTTACAGTGTCTTATATAGCGCAGCAGATTCCGTTACAGCGTCTTATATAGCGCAGCAGATTCCGTTACAGCGTCTTATATAGCGCAGCAGATTCCGTTACAGTGTCTTATATAGCGCAGCAGATTCCGTTACAGTGTCTTATATAGCGCAGCAGATTCCGTTACAGCATCTTATATAGCGCAGCAGATTCGTCTACAGTGTCTTATATATTTCAAATGTAACATGCCAACACATGTTAGCCACGCCCCCAATTCATTTCCGGGGGGGGGGGGGGGGGGGGGCGCGAAATATGCCCTTGCTCCGGGCACCATGGCACCTAGCTACACCGCTGATGATACCAGGCAAACCAGTGTTTTTGCCAAGTTTCCCAACCATTTGAAAAATTACAGTTTTGCCTACAGTATCAAGCTGGCCATGCATCTACAGAGTTATTGCCAGGCCTGATGGAAGAAAAACCTGGTAATATCTGAATGACCGTTTTCTGTCCAGCATTTCAAAGCAAATGGTCAAATGTCATTGGCTCTCATCCATTACCAGGTTTTTTTTCCAACCAGTCAGATTGGACAATAAATCTGTAGATGTATGGCCAGCTTCAGGTCCAATATTGGATACATGCCAACTTTATTTCAAAACATTTCTGATTTATTTTCAAGAGAATTACGTATATCACATTCATTTTTTGGGGCAATGCATGCTGCAATATTGGGCCAAAATAAAAAGTGATATTAAGGACTCAGTTGACAGTATTAAGATATTAAGGGGCAGATTTATTAAGCTTGGAGAAGAGATAAACTGGAGATAAAACGGAGAAAAGGTAAAAGGAGATAAAGCACCAGCCAATCAGCTGTGTTTGAAAAAGACAGTTGGGAGTTGATTGGCTGCTGCTTTATCTCCTGTTACCTTTTCTCCGCTTTATCTCCAGTTTATCTCTTCTCCAAGCTTAATAAATCTGCCCCTAAGATACAAAAGATTTACATATATTTCTTCATCTGTGAATGGTTTTTAGTGGTCCTATACTGCACCTACATAATTTGTTGCCCACCAAGACTTGAGATGAAGATATTTCTGTAACTTGCGTCCTAAGCCTTTCTGGAACTCCTCAGACAGACCCTTCATTCGATTGTAATTCTCCTCATCCAGCAATGGCTGCACCGACTGTAGGTACTGCAATGAAACCATTCATGGTAGGAACAGTAAGCAGTAGTTGTCTTCCCTTCTTGAGTTCTCACTGCATATACATTATAATGTAAGTACTTTCCTGTCTAATTTGTTTAGGATAAGCGTCTGATCTATTCAACTCTAAAGGCATAAACACTTCTGACTGACTGTGGGCAAAGGCATAACTACCATAGCAGCTGCTATGGGGCCCAGAGTTGAAGGGGGCCCATCTTTACTGTCTAAGTAATATGTTTTAAATACATTTATCACCATCAGTTGCTAAATTGGGGTCCATACAAACTTTTGCTATGGGGCCTACAAATATCTAGTGATGCCCCTGTCTGTGGGACATGCAAAAAAATCTGCAACTAGCTGCAGCTCCTCCTGATTTTTTATTGCATGCCAATATGCACAGCTTTCATACCCTCTCTATTGTGTCCTCTAGCCGTGGCACTGGCAATCTTGGGAGGGACATCTGGAAACTGTAGAGCATTGGCTGCCGGCTGGCCATTATCTTCATGCAGCCCTGTGATGGAAAATAGGATATTAGTAAATGGCACAAATAAGGGGGAAAATTTTGATTTAACAAAATGTTTGCTGCTAGATATAAAAGGCCAACAATTTTAAATACAAAACCAGGCATGTTTTTTGTTTAATATTATTGCCAATTAACTGTAAAGTGCAGCATAATGTGTTGGAACCAGGGCTATTTTTCCTGCCGTTCCTGAAGTTCAGATGAAAAATCACCTCATCAGGAATGGTGTTCCGGAACGTTGATTAACCAGCGACGGAACGACTGCCACCGACAGGGCCGGCTCCAGACATGCTCAATAGGATAGGAGTGGTCACAGCAGGTGCCAGGCCTAAAGAGCGCATAAAGGTCTTTCCCGGTGACCCCGGGGGGGTGCTTCAAAAATCTCACACAGGGTGATAGTAGGCCTCTCACTGTTTGAAGCCCCAGCCCCCCACAAAAGCTCCGCCCACATATTCACCTGCTCTGCTCCTTCCCACAGAGTTCCTAAACCAATTTTTCTACTAAAATAGCACTGGTTGGAACTGTATCTATATATATAAAAGTCACCTTTATGAGGTGAAAAGTACTGCCAGTGACCACTAGAGGCCACTCAAAGGACCAAATGACAGAAATGAAAGCAATTTTTGCAGGGACACTGAACCTTTCAAATTTGCTGGAAATGGAGAGAGGGAGCTGTGAAGACAGAGAGTGGAGGTAGGAGCAGATAGGGACTGGGGGTGGGGTGGAGAGTTTGTAGCTAAAAACGGTCACAGCTCAAAGTGAAAGTACATTGCAGAAGCCGTCATTTTGACGTGTTTTTAACTAGTAAATGATAATAATCATCACCATCATCTTTTAGTGACTGGAATAGGACTGAGACAGGTAATTTGTTGAACTATATGTATAAACTATATTAACTAAGAATAAGTTCAGTAAAATCCAGTTTTGAAGATAATATCAAGGTTAAGTAGACAGCAGTATCAAAGAGGAGCAGAAGTAAGTGTTTTTAACAATGTTAACAAATTAATTGCAGAATGACAGATAATTTAAATGATAACCAACAATTAAGGAGATACACTGGAGTCTACAGATTTAAAGAAGTGCACAACAGGCAACAATATGCTGAGCTTACAGCTCATAGAAGGTATTAGGCCAGATGTACTAAGCCTTAAAAAGTGATAAAGAGGATATAGTTCCAACCAATCAACTTCTAGCTGTCATGTTACTGGATGTCAGTGGCATAACTGTGGAGGGTCAAGCAAGGAGCAGTTACACCAGACTTGAAGGCAGTGTGGCCCGAGACATGCAGAAGCCTGAACATGGAGGGGCTATTGGACAAGGAGGCACCAGCCCGCTCGTGCAGTGTGGAGAAAGATTGGCGGGCAGGTGAGCACTGGGAGGGCAGATTGCTGAGAGGAGCATATGGTAGGATGGAGAGTAGCAGGGCCGCCAAGAGGAGCTGTTAAGAGGAAACAGGTGAGAGGAGTGGAGCAGTAGAGGTTAGAAAGACTAGGGTGGGTGAGGAACAGGGAGAACAGGTTATTGATTGGAAGCATCAGGGCAGCAGCAGCACAGACGAGACTCCAGCTATCAGTGTTAGAGAGGACATTTTGACAGATGGCAAGCCATTTTGAGCCCTGCAGGGTAAGGACAGACAAGGGGCAGGATGGGTCTTTGGAGGCCAGACCCCAGACAATAGCACCCAATGAACATTGCTTAAGTTCTAAGAAGGAATGCTTTATCCTGCACAATTATGTTTTCTATATGTCACTACTCTCTCTCTCTATCTCCCTGTCTCTCTATCTCCCTGTCTCTCCCTGATGCTGTCTCTCCCTATTAATCTTTCTGGCACTGTCTCTCTCTCCCCGATGCTGTCTTTCTCTTATACTCACCTATACTGTCTCTCCCTCACCGTCTCTCTCTAGCCTTTACTCTGTCTGATACTGTCTCTCCCTTTCTTTCTCCCTGAATAACTCTTTTTCTCTCTATGACGCTGTCTTCCCCTGACACGCTCTCAATCTCCCTCTCTCACTTCCTGACTCCCCATCTCTCCATGGCACTGTCTCTATTGCTCTCTCTCTGTCACTGTATCTCTCCCTCTCTGACAGTGTGTCTCTCTATCTCACCCTCTCTAAAAAAAAAAAATCCCTCACTCGGAGGTCTCCCTGATTCTGTCTCCCTCTTTCCCTGACTATGTCTATCTCCCCCTCTCTGTCCCCTTTTCTGCCTCTCTTTCTCCCTGACACTGTCTCTTTTCCTCACTCCCTTCCTGGTTCTCTCTCTCACGCTCTCTGTGCCTTACACTGACTATCTCTCTCACTCACTTCCTAACATTGTGTATCTCTGACACACTCACTATCTTCCTGGCACCTTATCTCCCTAAAACCCTTTCTCTCTGTCTACAGATGGAGCCAATCTCATTAGAGCAGCTCCTGGCGATCTGATCGCCATCCGCCATCCCCCGCCAGCACGCGCCGCCCCATCCACCAGAATGAGGATTGTGTGCTCCATTCTCTGCAATACTCGTCCAATACTCGTCTCTGTCCCCCTGCCAGCTGCCACCAGCGGTTTGGATACATCGCGATGGTGGTCTGACTGAAGCTGGCTACATTTGTACCTGACACTTTCTCTCTTTCTCTAACTATCTCTGCCTGACACCCCCTCACTGCCCTCAACCCACCACCATCCTCTTTGTCTCTGTATTTTACTCTCCTCACTCTCTTTCTGTAGCAGGTGGAAAGGGCCCTTTAAATATTTTGCTATGGGGCCCAGAAAGCTGGTTGGTTGGTAATTTATCATTCTGCACTTTAAACTTTTTCAAGGCTTAGTGCATCTGACCCATAGGAAAACAGACATCATGTCAAACCACCTTTTTGAGTAGCTTCCAACAATAGCGCAGACTTACCCCCCAAAGCTTGGTTTTCAAACTCCTTTTTCCATGTGGCTCAAACATCCAGCCATGGTATGACAGGAGAGTGCGTAGGACCTGGCGATAAATCAGGATCCCAGAGACCCAAACTCCTGAAGAGAAGACAATAGCACTGACCACAGTGCGAGACACCGGAGACAGGACAGACCTGGAGACAGATAGATGATTTTATGATGTGATGGATAAAGTTCAAGAGAAGAGATTGAGAAGCAAGTGATATACATGTGGTGCTTATAGTTTAGTTATCCTTTATATTAGGTTAAAAATAGACAGGAAACATTTAGCAATGGACGGCTCCAAATGTACAGAACATACAGTCAAGGAAACAATATGGTGGTTTGGTCACCAATGTATTTTTTTTTTTTAAATCAGATCAGTTTTCTTGGTTTTAAGACATATAGAAGAAGAACCCCAAGCATCAATAACGCCACTGAACAATAATGTTACCTTTTTTTTTAATAGTGTACAAACATTGTCAGAAAGGGAAATTAGTTTATGGCTATACACAGGTTATACATTATGAAGAGGAACCAAAAGCACTTAGTACACATCATAAAACAATTTGTGAGCTTAAATAAACATACACAGTAGCATAATAATTCAAATGCTAACTGTCTGTCTTGCCAGATGCCTCACCTGCTCCAAAAGTCTCAGCCACATCATCCCTCAAAGTGTATACAGAATTAAACCTAGGGTTTTATATCTGCTCATATTTCAACAGGACTAAGGGGTCCACCACTGCCCCTGTCCTCCTCTTCCTGTCACCCACTGTTTAACGTGTCACATTCTGCTTCCCCTGCCTCTTCCTGTCACCATCAGCCTCTTCCTGTCAACCACTGCTGTGTTGCATATTATAAACTTGGGTTGGGGTGGAGGAGAGGGACCTAAATTATCTTTTTGCTCCTGGGCTCAACACCCACAAGTTCCGCCACTGATCAGAAATCCACTTCCAAAATGTAGGGGCCCTGAGAGACACATTGTAGATATACAGGGGATGATTTTTAAAAAACTTTTTATCATAGAAACATAAGTATAAAAATAGAATGTGATGGCAGATAAGAACCATTTGGCCATCAAGTCTGCCCCTTATAAATGTGTAAAGTTACCCTTATGTACAGTATATCCCAAGCATGTTTAAATTGCTCTACTGCTTTAGCCTCTACCACCTCTGATGGGCGGCTGTTCCACTTGTCCACTACCATTTGTATGACAAACGTGTTGCATATGATAAATACGCTGTAATCAGGACAGTTGGGAGGTTTATGGGTGTGTATCCTAACTAGAAACATGCTATGCCTACTAATATGATTAGTCTACATACTGGTTTATTGAAGACAGTAAATCGGTGTTAAATTCTGCAGCACTTACACATTTGTGTCATGTATTTGTCTATAGAAAGAATTCTCTCATACTGACAGCATAAAGAACACTCTGCTACACCATGGTCACTTACTTTCCAGGTACAAGGCTGCTGATCTTGGTAATAAGTCCAAGTGACACATCCACCTTTCCATATAGAGAGCCAAGAGTCACAGCTACCACAGCAAACCACGTGGAGGGGCTGGCAGGATATACTCCACTTAGTACTGAGCTCTGCCAGAGACAGCATTAGACAATCTTTATTGTGAGCTTTCTTCCACACTCAGTGTGTCCTTTGTTTGCAAATTAGAGAAACGTTGTAGAAACAATATTTTGTACAGTAATAGGGGAGAGCTCAAACTACTCAGTATTTCCTAAATGATTAACTTTGCATTACAGGGTTTTATATATAGCAAACCAGGTATGGGTCAGTATGAGCACTGACTATGTGGCTGAATCAGAGATGCACATTATAGTTTCAGCATCTGTGTCTTTGTAAATCTTGCAGGATACATCTTGTGTAAAAATACACAGACTGTTGGATTCTCTAATCAGCTGCAGCATTACATCATCGGACATATAATTTCACATTGCGAAATACAGGGTCGCACTGGGACTTTGAAAAGGTTCAGTCCCATGGCGTCCCTGCATTTTGCACTTTTCAGACTGCATCACACTGCAAAACAACACGGCAACAAATCGGTAGGAACCCTTCTTTTTTAACGGTTTGTAAAGCTGTGTTGCTATCGGTTTGCTGGACCCGGTAACCCTTTTCACATCACACCAATTACCGTGTCGAACCGGCAAGAAACCCGGTAATTAGGTGTGATGCGAAAGGTTATTGATACCCCTTTTACACCGCCGAAAAATCCGGGTCAGCGGCGGGTCAGACCCGGATCCGCGGCGGTGTAAATGGGGGGTATCCGTTTCCATTTACACGGGTCCTCTACCCAGGTCCTGACCTGGGTAGAACACGGATAGGACCCGTGTAAATGTCGGTGTAAATGGTCCCGCTGCGGGTGCAGGCACCCGCAGCGGGTCCACAGCGTGCAGCGCTGGGGAAGATGTTCCCAGCTGCTGCGGGAGGAGGGGGGTCCCTGCGGCTGCTGAGGAGAGGGGGGTACCTGTCAGCCTGCTGTGCTGGGGGTACGGGGGTGCTAGGGGTGCTGGGGGTACCTGTCCTGCCTGCGGTCGGATCTCAGCGGAGAAGATGATGTGCGCCGCTGCTGTATCACCACCCCCCCCCCCCCCCCCGCATCCGGCAGCCGGTCCCTGCGGCGTATGGAGCGTCAGTATCGGCGGTCCCTCCAGCGCATAGGAACTAGTACTAGTTCCCATGCGCCAGAGGGACCCCCGCCACTGACACTCCATACGCCGCACGCCGCAGGGACCGTCTGCCGGGGAGGGGGGGGGGGGGGTGGTACAGCAACGGCGCACATCATCTTCTCCGCTGAGATCCGACCGCAGACAGGACAGGTACCTTCAGCACCCCTTGCACCCCCCAGCACCCCGGTACCCCCAGGTACACCAAGCACAGCAGGCAGGACAGGTACCCTCCGGCACCCCCAGCACCTTAAAAAAAAAAAAAAAAAAAAAAAACACTTAACCTGGGTCAGCCCTGATATATATATATATTATATTTCTATATATTATATATTTCTATATATATATATATATATATATATATATATATATATATATATTTCTATATATATATATATATATATATATATATATATATATATATATATTTTTCTATAAATATATATATAAAATATTATTTAAGGCAGGGCTGACCCAGGTTCAGTGTAAATGGTGCAGACCCAGGTCCGACCCAGGTCAAAGTGCTGTGTAAATGGGGTATAAAGCAGGGTCAGACCCTGGATACTCCAGCATTCAAAGACCAGGGTCCGACCAGGGTTTTTGGTGTAAAAGGGGTATGAGTAACACTCAGGCAGGATGTCTAGGTAAATCACAGGGCAAGTAAAGCAGTGTCCAAGGACACAGCAACAGGATTTATCAAACCCAGGTAACAGGGCCTACGCACCCTGTTTTTTGGAATGCCATCCCCAATTGCCAGCAGCATGTTTGCACTGTGCAATCCCAAATCTGCATATGTGCAAGGTGACTCCTGTGCATGCACAGATCTAAAAACACTGCTGTTTAGTGTAAACATCAAAATAGCTTCCTTCTCTGAATCAGCCCTTATGTTACAATGACAACAAGAGATGCTGAAACCCATGATTACTATCCATGTGTCACCATGGCCAGATAACCTTAGCACTCTGTATGCTAGCTGCCCTTCCAGCCTGTAGCTTGAATGAACAAGGCCGGGAGTAAATGTGCAAAGCGCTGTGTAAAAGTGTTTCTGCTCACCATCCCCTTTTTTCCTGTGACTATGGGTGCCATTCTTTAACACAAAGTTGATCTTTGTGAACACAAGTGGCTGGACCCTGGAAGAAGACTGATACTTTTATTGTATATTTCCTTCATTTACATCAGATTATAAACTCTGTCGAGTAGTCACCTCACCTTTTGTATAATGGTTTTCTAAAGTATATGTAAATTATTATTATACGTACAGTTTATTTTTTACATGGTTACACAGCACTTAGGAATATGCCATATTCCACTAGTAATAAACAAATAATAGCAACAACACAGTATGAATAACATAGAAGCAAAGGCAGTAGGGTAGTGCTAGCAACCTTGCCTCCATTCATGAGGATGCAGTCTACCAGGGGCGGATCCAGGATAAAATGACAGGGGGGGCACCATGATAAAAAAGGGTTTGGGTGGGGGAGGGGCGGTGTTAGTGGTGCCAGTGTACATGTTAAGAGAGCGGCAGGAGAAGGTGGGAATGGAATTAAAAATAGGCCCTGGCATTTAAAGTACGCAGGCCCACCATGGCGACAAAAGTGAAGGATGTAGTTGTGCGCGCGCCAAAAGCGCGCTCCGGAAAAGGGTGTGTGGCCACTCAACAGGGGGCGTGTCAACACCATATACAACTTCTACACATTATGCAACAAAATACTAGACCCCATTATACTTGCCCCTTACACATGATGCCAAATGGAATGAGCCAAAATTCAAATAATGCCACATGGATTGTGTCAAAATTCACATAATGCCACATGGATTGAGCCAAAATTTACATAATAACACACACGGATGGTGTCAAAATTCACATAATGCCACACGGATTGAGCCAAATGCATAACATGCCATACGGATTGAGCCAAAATTCACATAATGCCACATGGATTGAGCCAAAATTCACATAATGCCACACGGATTGGGGAAAAATTCACATAATGCAACACTGATTGAGACAAAATTCCGATAATGCCACATGGATTGAGCCAAAATTCACATAATGCCACATGGAATGAGCCAGAATTCAAATAATGCCACAAAGATTAAGCCAAAATTCACAATACACTTCGTAAACAGGGACATTGTCCACCAAAGGCTCGCATTAAACATTTACACCATAATGTCCATTACACGTTAAGTTACACGCCATTATGTCCATTATGTGTTATGCCAAACACCATAATGCCTATTAAAAATTAGGCTACATAAGTGCTGCTTCTCTACATGCTCATTGCCAAGGGTTCCATGCTCATTGCCAGAGGTTCCATGCTCGTTGCCATGTGGGATTACATGCTCGTGGTAAATGGGGGACAGCAGAAGTGATAGCCACTGACAGTGGCAGAGCCTGGCTGTATTCAGAGCACTGCAGGTCCCGGCTATTTGAAATAATACCCCTTTCACACCTAAAAATGCATTCCCAGGTTGGCCCCTTTTACACCAACCTAGTCCCTGCATTTTCTGGTGTGAGGGGGAGAGAAAACCACCCCTCCCCCCTTTAACCAGTTATCGAATTTAACCGCCTTTATCTTCGGAACCAACTGACCCATTTACATGAGACAAGTATTATATTGAAGAACTTTTGAGTGGGCTTTGAATGATTTTGGTCCAGTGAAACTGGAACGTTTGGTTCCAGAGTAATCTGCCCTCAAAGAACATGAACAGCCATGAAATTACATTTCAAAAATAAAAAAATCGGTTTATACGCAATATCTCTGGAACCGATTGACCGATATGGACCAGCCTGGTATCATATTGAAGGCCCAGCGATTTGGAATTTAATGAAATCAACCACAAGCTTCTGTGATGCCAGGGCGGGAACTGGCAGCCGTCGGAACCGGGTGGGGGTCGGAATTGATGGGTCCCATATTATCCTATGGGGAAAAAACGTTACAGGTTTGCCAGGCGATATCTCCGGTTCCCGGGGGACTAGAGACACGGGGCTGGGCTCGTTGGAAAGCCCTGGTCCTCAGCTACAAAATAAATGACAGGGGGGGCACGTGCCCGGGTGCCCCCCCCCTGAATCCGCCACTGCAGTCTACACTATTTGTGGTGCGATGGGGACTGTCATTGCCTTTGTAATTATGTCCTTTATGTGACTATATTTAAAATGGTCATTAATAATCCAGATCATATACCTTTTTATGTACGAGAACACCAGTAGCAGATTGGGGAGTGTTTGCAGTGTCCTTACACCAAGATAGAGAGAGGGGCTTACATTGACTATATTGTAAAGAATAATTATTTGTGACACTTTCAGAGGTTTTTGTTTTTCATTTAAAGTGAATTTGCTCTATAATAAAGTTTAGTAATATGTTGCATCATCAGGAAGGCAATCTAGCATAGCTTCTTCATGATTGGAATATCTTCTCCCATACAAACATTATCTATTTTTAGGAGGACTGGGAACACGGTGATGTGCAGCACTGTGCCTTAACATAGCACTGAGAAATGCTGCATATCTGTCCAAGTCCATTCATCATCTGGTACGATATATATTCCCACAGCATTGTGTGTGTGTGTGTGTGTGTGTGTGGTGAGGGTTCACAGTATACTATACATAATTAGCAGTAGGACAGAGAGACTACAATCCTCTACTCCGCACACATCCACCCTTTAACATCTATATTAAAAAGTAATATAGGGGCAGATTTATTAAGCTCGGTGAAGTGATAAAGTGTCTGGTTTTTATTACCGACCAATCAGCTCAAGCTTGGTTTGCCAAATGACAATTAGGAGCTGATTGACCAGTAATAAAAAACAGACACTTTGTCACTTCACCGAGCTTAATAAATCTACCCCATAGTATGTTATTTCAGACAACTATAAATTATGAGCAGCATATTCTGAGACCATTAGATGCTGTGTATATTGATACGGTACCAAAATATCAACGTTGGTTCACTATGACTGCAAAGGGCCCAGACCTATGCAGAACAACTCTGCCATTCTAGATCATACAGTATCTCAGTTACCTTAAGTGTGATGAAGCGCTTTCTACAGGCGATCAGGCTAGACAGGTAGAGATGTCGCAGAGCATCACGTCCCAACTGTAGATCAATTCCATCAGGGGTCACAGTAAACTGGAAGGCTACAGCCTGGTGAGCTTCTGCCATCGTGAGAACTTTAGAGACAGGAAGTGCAGGTTGTTAGGAGAGCACAATGCAGCGCTAACACAGACATACAGTACCTGTCTTATAAGCAGTAGACGCACCCCAGTCCCTATCTCTTTCATCTGCCCAGAGATTCTAACTCGTCACTTCCAACAATGGCAGCAACACGCGGCACGCCTCCATTTTCTAAAAAGGATGTAATCGTCACCGCCCCTATATGGCAGCAGATTGTCAATCACTGACAGTCTACTGTCGATCTGCATCCGACGTTGCAGACCTGTACTGCATATGTAGAGGTTTGGCACTTGCGCAAATTACCAAACATCGGTACTTTGCAGCATGCGCCGCAAATCCACTGGAACCTAATCAGATTAAAGGTGCGTACACACGTACAGATTTTTCTGTCTGATCTATCTGGTGGGGGAAAAAACCCTGGAAATGTATGGGAGCATATGATAATCAAATATTTCCACCCAAATGCAGGAAAACAGAAAAAAATATATGCTTTGATAAATTTGTTATATCAGAATGATTTAAACAATTTGTCTGACTGATCACTGTCTGTTTTCAAGCGTTTGGGAACAATTCTTTGATTGTCATTTGCTCCTATACATTTCCAGATTTTTGTTTCCACCAGATAGATCAGACAGAAAAATCGGTACGTGTGTACGCACCTTAACAATGACAATTGAGGTTTCCCTATTATAAAGATATGCACCTGTCTGGATGCAACAGGAACATCACATATTTCACAAGCAATTTATTTGCAAACATACAAATCATAACTTGTTCTACCAGTAACTTTGCTACACCACTGCTGCTAGAACTATTTGGAGAATATTGAAAACTGTGGAGGCTCTGGACTTATTTGGCCCATGTTCCTCAAAGTAAACAGTCACAATCCACTTCTGAGTCAGTAAGTTGGCAACGACTGCACAAAGATTTAGTGGCGGAAAGAAAGTAGGGGAGGAAGTGCAAGGACAATACAGGGGACAGATGCACAGAAATACATTAGCGTAAACGTTTAAATGTGCAATTTCACATAGTGGACCAGATTCTTGCACATGGAACAGGCTGTACAAATCCATACCACAAATATTCTAAAACTGCAGAAGTTTTTAGGAAATAGATGCCTCTTTCCAATGTCTGTGGTACAAGTGTGCTGATGTACTGTAGCATCGGATGACTGTTTGCGATGGTCACAGCCCTCGGCCATCATTTTCAAATGGATCCAGAGTCCGATAATGGGAGGTGTGTAAGCAGGTACAGATATGTCCATTTACATCTCTTCTCTGTGCGCTGAGTTGTGTTATACATTCTAGTTGACTCGGACGGATGAGTACTTCGGACGGCCACCGAGTGTTCTTAGCCCCACCTACCGTACGGATCTCTCACACCCTCCGAATGCGGTAAGACGCTGAGCGAACGGACCGTGAGTGGATGTTTTATGTGATCAACTCTTCCATCTGTGGGAACCTCCCCCATCATCCGATGGTCGCTGACCATCGAATGATGGACTGAGCGGTCAGACAGCTCCGAGTGCTTGGATATTTCTCAGTGTGAAAGCAGGGATATGGGCGGGCAGCTGGCATCCGGCTATGTCAGCTGTCCGCCCCCCACACGTGCATCACGGCCGGATTACCATACGTACGCCCAGTATTTTCATGGAAACGCCCATGAAAGGGGGCATACGCATATAGTAATGAGCCCAAACAGCCCTTCACGCCCCTCTCCACCCCCTGCTCGTATTGTTCCGACCGATCGTTTTCTGTACTGAATTCACGCTGTATTCGGACATTCGCACATGTGCAGAAATGCCTCTGCACATGCGAAACACAATACATATCGCACACGCAGCCCTCCGACTCAATCAGAATAAGGGCCAATGTGTGAATGCCATGTGACACAACAGTGCCCAAGTGTCTTTTTGTGCACCTTTTTCTGTTGAATTGCATCTTATTCACAAAACAGATAATCATTTGCTCTTGCTGTTTGAAAAGATATGTGACATGACTTCTGTGTATGACTCCGGCTATATCTGCATATGATATGCTACGTTACAGTGTGTTGCAGTACGTCAATCATGCACGTTCTGCACATGCGCAGACCAAAAAGCAGCATATTTTTACATAAAACATCAGGTTTGTGTACAAATCTGTCTCACTCCCATTGTGTCAATTTGTTAAACAAAAGACTGTAAAAAGAAAACACAGTTTACACACCAAAAATGAAACCATAATGTACTTTATTTGACAAAAAATGACTTTAATCTACTGCTACTATTACTACCCTTTTCACTCATGATCATTAGAGATATTGAATGGGAAGAACAGCATTACATGGCATTACATGGTTTCTGGTAGAAAATATTGTAATAAAATATAAAGTGGAATCTGGAGCCAACATAAAAACGTAAATATGGAGGGAGCGGGATACGGTCATTTGGTCTACAACAACTAGATAGACAAGCATTGAGTCAACACCACTAGGTCGACATGCAGGAAGGTCGACATGGGTCAAGGTCGACATGGGTCTAGGTCGACATGGGTTTGGGCAGGTCGACAGGTCATTAGGTCGACATGGGCAAGGTCAACAGTCAAAAGTTCAACATGGGTTTTTTGAGCCGACACTAGGGCGTGGTGGGAGAATAAAATAGTGGCCCGGAGCAATGTGAAGGGATGTGGTGCACTTCAAACTGTGTCCATGACAACAGTGTCGACATTCGGGTAAAAAAACATTGAATGTTTTGACTGTCGACCTTGCCCATGTAAATGCTTGTGTCAACCTAAAGACCCTGTCGACCTAACCCATATCGACCTACACCCACCTGATACCTCTGTCCGGGGGGGGGTGATGTCCACGTCGGGGACACACACCTTTTTCATCCAGGGCCCCCACAGACCTTAATCAGGCCCTGTTGGTCGACACCTTAAAAAAGCTGACAATGCTTAAGTCAACAGTGTCAACCTATGGCCTGTCAACCAAAAGTGGTCGACCTATTGAGTGTCGACCTTAATTGGGTCGACCCTATGACCCATACCCCATACAGATAGGGGGCTGCTGCACTACCAAAAAATTTTCAATCTCAGGCCCTAAATGTTTTAAACATCCCCATTCTCTGTGTGATGTATTTCTCCATGTACAGTACAGTATTTCCATGCTTCTTTCTGGCAGTGACCCTCTCAGCACCAAGACTACTTGTAAGTTTAGCAACATGTAAAATCTTGGACGTAGCCCAAGTATGCGAAAGGTTAGGGAGCAACAACAACTTCACATTAAAAAGAAGGCTGCTGAAGCGAGACAGAGGAGGGTAAAGCAGGAGTATGTAAATTAAGGAATTATGAGAGTTAAAACATATAGTTAGCATGAGAAAAGCCGAGGTGAACAATGCTGGGCTAGCCTACAGAGGCACAGGGGACACCCCCGATGGGCCCCACCTCCCAAGGGCCCACCAAAAAATCTAGGGATCAGGTTCCAGACTGTGCACTTGAATTACATTTATATATGTTACCTTATACTGCACAGGACTAAGGTGTATTTTCTTTAGTGCATTGCTAACATATTATCTTTTATGCACTAGCAGTATTTACTATATATATTTATTAACGGGCTCAGGCCAAACCTATTTGTATATTAGGTACTTGTGTATTTTGGCAGCGCCCATCGCATCGCATACCATAAGGCATACGATGGTATGCGATGCGACGCGATATCACGCGATACTGTACCATGTCATACAATTTTAAAATTGTATGACATTGTACATGGCATACAATGCCATACAATGCGATGCGATGCGATTAAACATTGTATAAGCACCCTAATGGGTGCTTACAATGTGAAATGCACCCCCACGCCCCCCCCCCCCCCACTATAAACGTGAACCCGAAGCATGGCAAGCGCAGCGAGCCCGCGAGGGGCGGCGGTACGCGTCCTCCGACCTTTTCATACCCCCACTATCCACGTCGGCGTGGAGTTGAGAATAGAAAGTGTGGCGAGCGCAGCGAGCCCCGCGAGGGGACGCGGATACCTGTGAAGCCCGCGAGGGGACTCCGATACCTGTGAAGGTATCCACGTCCCCTCGCCACGCTTCGGGCACGGTGGCTCGCTGCGCTTGCCACACTTTCTATTCTCAACTCCACGCCGACGTGGATGGTGGGGGTATGAAAAGGTCGGAGGACGCGTACCGCCGCCCCGCGCGGGCTCGCTGCGCTCGCCACGCTTCGGGTTCACGTTTATAGTGGGGGGTGGCGTGGGGGTGCATTTCACATTGTAAGCACCCATTAGGGTGCTTAAAAGCACCCTTTATGGTGCTTATACGATCTTTCATCACATAGGGGGCAAAAATCGCGTCGCATCGCATCGCATGCCATGCGATGCATGCCATGCGATGCGACGCGATAAAAACATTGCGCGATGCACATCGGGGGCGCTGCTATAATACACAAGTACCATATATTATATACAGAGGAAATTCCGGCACCAGTTTGAATAATTATTGTATGTAGGAATTAATTCTCTCAGCCGCAATACGGCTGTACAGGACAAAACCTATTTTCTCTACCAATAACAGGACAAGTAAAAGTATATAAAAATGTCCGCAATTAATTGAAAACGTGATCTGTAATAAGATAACTTCCACTGTCTCCAAGAAAACATAGGAGCCTATACATAGCCCCGCATTTCATAATAAATGTGAAACACATCGACAAATAGCTGAATAGCAAATCTGACACATGTCAAATGAATACTATAACAAGTGAGATATAGAAAATAATTGATACATGTGTCAACTATACACCAAGGAAACAATTACAGAACGGTGAGACTGTGTAAAAGAACCACACACTGGGATGGTCATTACAAAACTAAGCCTCACTTTCCACAAATAAAAATAAAACCAGGGGAGCATAGCTGAGCACACAGGGACACTTTTAACCATGTAAATACAGGACTGCATGAGAACAGTGGCTCTTCTTGTTTTAACTCACATTCTTTCATTTCTTTTTCACATCTACTGACTATGTTTTAATATTTCACCTATTTTATCTAGACCAAAATAAAAGTAAATTTTTATAAAAAACGAATACTGTGACAAAGGATAATATAAGTGCACCCATATATTACTTTATTTTTTTCTGTGGAGTAGTACAAACCTATTTGTGGTATAAAAAAGAAGGTGTGTACCAGCGCCGGCTGAGAAATAATATAAGAACGGTTTCTTCAAATATAACAATTTATTGTTATAAAAATATATCAATAAAATTCATGTTAAAAAGCAGCGTGGAATTCCATATGTCATAAACAGTCAAATTATATAGAGCATATTATCACTTGATGTTTGGGTGAAATTTTGGACAAGGACTGTAGTTCCAATCTTATTGCAGGGACAGGTAGGTAGACAGGTGTCCCGTAGTCCAATTTGGATAGGTGGATATGATAGATGTTTACAGTGATCCACGGTCCCAGATGGATATGGTGGGTATATCTGGATGAACCGGCAGTTCTTTAAGTCGCCTCGGATCAGCCTCCAGATAAGTTTGGATATGTAGATCAGTCCAATAATGGTAGTCCTTGGGGTAATGTCCAGTAAGTGGGCAGGTGGTAGGTGCTCTTTGAATAATAATAGCTCAATGCGTTTCCATGAAGTTATACCTCCAGCTTCTTCAGAGCAAGTCAGGCTCATCTGCAATTTGATCTCTTTTTCTGCGATTGTTTGCCAAAATCCTCAGAAAAGAGCCCAAATTGCAGCTGAATCGCCCAGTGTATGGTGGCTTTAGTCTAGACATAAGCAGTGCCGGATTAATCATTAGGCTGATTAGGCTGCAGCCTAGGGCGCCAGGACTGGGGGGAGGCACCTTGCAGATCAAAGCCAAGGAATAAAATGAAGGCCCAATTTAATCCATGCTTTTTTAGCTATCACCTATCCCGATGTACTGTGTGTGTGGGGGGGGGGGGGGTAAAGTTCTTAAGGTAGCTGCCAGATGGATGTGATAATGGAACTTACTGATGTGACCATTACTTTATGTACATTGTGCTACAGAGCCAGCCAGTCAGCCTAAAGCCAAAATCTCCTTCCGACACAAAACCCCTGCAGTGCACTCACAGAAAGCCACCATGGACTTTCTTGTAGTCCCATCTACAAGAGGCTACCCTGAACTAATATACTAACTAATTGTAGGATAATGTAACTCAGGCAAATAAGGCAAAACTTCATTACTGCATAGTATAATACATAGCATATTATACTGCTGCTCTAAAGTGATTATTAAAATGAAGGTGTGCGACAGTGGTGTGCACCACTAGCGCATCACCTGTCTGGGCACCCCCCCAGTGGCGACTCTGATCTCCCCTCCCCATCAATCCCCCTCACCTCTCAGCTCTGGCGATTGTACCCCGGAGCTCCCCTGCCCCTGCTGCCATTAGTAATAAGCAGGCGTCAGGCGGAAGGCGGCAGGCTCAGGGGATGTTTGGCGCGGCTCGGGGGGACTCAGGATTTCGGATGCCCGAGTCCTCCCGAGAGGTCGTCAAGTCATTAGGTCGACACCAGAATTAGGTAGACAAGACACAAGTAGATATTAGTTATTTTTTATTAGGTAGACATGGACTAGGTCGACAGTCAAAAGGTCGACATGGGGTTTTCCTCATTTTTTAGAGCTGATATGTGCCAACATTTCATGCCCTACCACCCACAAGGGATGTCGACTTTGTCGACATTTGGATAAAAAAGTGAAAAACCCATGCGACCTTTTTGACTGTCGGTCTAGCCCAGTGGGCCCACAATCATTAGCCCACTAATGATTGTGTCCACCTAATGACCTGTCGAACTAAGCCCATGTGTCGACCTTGGCCAGCATGTCGACCTTCAGTGGTCGACCCAATGCATGTTGACCATAGTGCTGTCGACCCTATGACCTTTACCCCTTCTACCCTACAAATAAATGTTTCATTTTTTTAAAGTCCCAAATCACCAACACACATATGACATGCCAGGACTTTCCCATAAAAGGACATCTAAAATAGTACCCACAAATACTTTGAATATCATTACTCTATATTCACTATGTTGTGTTCTCCCCACAATGTTATGTCTTCTGGAATACAATGCACAATTGTTAGGAAGGTTGTAACTGTTTCGTGTCAATGACAGAAAAAAATAGCTTTCTTCTAAACTTGCATTTAACTGAATAGGTAACTTTATTCTTTGTACAAAGAATGGGCCTTGGCATATATTGATCTTTTCACTTATAGCCCTCATCCAGGATTTAGGTAATGACCAAAAAGATGTATACACGAGTCATAAAGCAAATGTATACAAAAACATAAATGTGTAAATGCAAGGGTGTGCTATATTACAAACAATAACATACATTTAAGAGACATTTCAGCTAAGACACTGTACTGTACTGTACTGTACACTGAATGAGCTATCTGATAAACAAACTAAACAACCAAAAGTTAAAATAACAAAGATAAATGGTTAGCAAAATATTACATATAGGAGGGTCTTACAAAAAAAAACAATTTACATGACAAACAACACTAAACAGATGTACATTCCAAAACAGGTGCACACAGGGACAACTAGCAATACTAATATAGAATATTCTATTTGTGTTTACACATTGACATACTGTAGACACAGTGTACAATACATAGGGAAATATCACGTTAACTGCAGAGATTTAATATTAACACAAATCAAGAAATGAAGCAACAACCACGGTTACAGGAGCAGAGACCCACCTGTTAATCACCTTTTCTCAGGGATCTGCAGACCTGTACTGTACGTAAGCGTAGAGAGGCATATACATACACAGCAACGCAGCTGCTGCCTTCCGTCCTCTATGTCCTTCAGCCTCAAGTGTATGTGTATGATATTGTAGGTCGCAGCCAAAAAACAGGCAGTGTAACCTGAGACCCAACACACAGAACTGAGATGTTGCAGTTACACAGACATAACTGAAGAGGAAGAATGTGAGGGTGAGCAGCTGAGGAACAGGCAGTCCCCATGGCTAAAAGGAAACTTCTAGTCTGCTGTGGTAACTTTGTAACATTTTCCATTTCAGTCTCTACAATTAAAATCTGTTAATATAATTTTATTTTGCTTTGTTTCAGTAAATACAGTATCTCGAAGTGCTCCAATGCAGTTCTTCCTTTTCCTCTGGACCAGCAGAACAGATACTGTACATGCAGGAAGTAGTCTTTAGTGCTTACCAAAGTGGACTTAAAGTTACTTAATCTAGCTCAGCGGTTCCAACCTTTTTTCTCTCCCATACCCTTGATTAGGCTTTTCATTTATGAGTATGTGAGAGGGGTGTGTGGCGGTGCGGTGTGGTGCCTGTGGCCGTGCAGGTGTCTTCGGACCACTTACCTGCACCGCACCCTCTCACCTTCAGGCCGTGATGAACCACTGTCCTGGAAAAACTATGGCATCCGGACACAAACACCTAGGAGGAAGGAGAGGTGGTGAGTCTGGTTCCTCCTTAGCGCAGACCGATGCACCCTCCATCCCGCAATGTCTCTACAAAAGGAATCTTCGGGTTCCGGGGAAAGTCATCATCGGCACTTGCAGAGCCCGGAGTGTCACCTATTGACAATCGCGCACCTAGCTGAGGCCTTGACCTTGAACAGGAGTGCAAGGTCCAAGTACGCCCTGAATGAAGAAGGAAGGGAGATAGGCAGAGATGGACACACAGAGATGGATGGATAAGATGACACACTCACCGTCTTCAACCAGGTCCCTTTAAGGAGACAAGAACACTAGACTCATGCAGAGCCGAACTGAACCTAAACGTGACACAACTATTATAACTATAAAACAAAGCCCTAGAACTAAGTATGTGTGGTGCGACACAACTATACAAAAACAGACTAAACAACTTGGCTCAGCACGAACAAACAAACATACAATACAAAACAAAACAATACAGTACAAGAATTTACCACCAAACAATTGCATCAAACCTCTGCCTATTTTCCGATGTTACACTCTCTACGTAGCTAGAGCTGGCCAGCTAACACTCTAAATATTCCCTTTTCCTACTTGGGGACTAGCGAGGGGACTGCTGCACAGCCTGTCCACCTCTTAACCCCACACACCCACGGAAACCACTCGCTCTGCAAGGAATCACAATATGGGGCCTAGTGCCGCCCCTATTCACCTGCAGGCCTACGGGCCTAAATAACACCCTCAGGCCTAGTGCCTACCTATTAATTACACCAGTGACTTTGGCCTAGTGCCAGATTCACTTACAATCCTACAAAACCTGACTGCAGCTCAGGCCTAGTGCCTGAAAGTGGCCATGGGCCTAGTGCCTGAATGGGGCACAGACCTAGAGGCCTGAATGGGGGCACAGGACTGGGGGCCTGGTATGAGGGCCCAGGCCTAACTAAATAAGCCCACGGGCCTAGTGCTCGACATACAGGGGACTTGGGCCTTGCGTCCGGTTATGGTGCTACAGGCCTAATGACCAACCTAGTAGGCGCCACAGGACTTTCAGGGCCTGATAATTAAATGCCCACAGGCTGAGAGGGCCCGACTGATGTTCCCACAGGCCAGAAGGGCCTGACTTTACCCACAGGCCTAGTGCCCGAACACCCCTTGGTCTAGGGGGATGTGGGATAGGTGGCCGCTTCAAGTGCCAAAATCACATGGTAGCTTAAAGTACAAAAACACACAGCACACAAAATCGGTGCGTGTATGGGCACCTTTACTCTAAGCCTCCCCCTAGTGCATAGCCCTAACTGGCTCCTCCTGGCAGCCTAACCCTCCCCTTAGTGCATAGCCCTGTCGCCTCCTGGGCAGACCTGCGCTAACCCTCCCTCCCAGTGAATGGCCCTATCTGTCCCCTACTGGCAAATTTACCCTAGCCCTGCCCCTAGTTCATAGCCCTAACTGCCCCCTTCTGGCAGCCTTAACCTAACTTTCTCCCTAGTGCATAGCCCTAACTGTACCCCTCATGGCAGCCTTAACCTAAGCCTCCCTTCCTAGGGCATAGCCCTAACTGTACCCTCCTGACAACCTTATCTTAGCCCTCCTCCTTGGGCATTGCCATAACTCTCTCCTCCTTGCAGCCTTACCCTAAACCTCTGGCCAGGTTCTTAACATCCCCTGTGGTAGCTTAAGCCTAACCCTAACATCATTTTTTTTTTAAAGTTATTATGTTAACCCTTTTCTATGTCGATCATATGCATGTCAACCTTTTGACCATGTCTAACTTTGGACTCTGTCGACCGTTTAACTGTAGAATTTTTTACCCTGGTGTTGACACATTCACTGTCTATCTACCATCCATAGGACTGTCTAACTATGCCCTGTCTACCATCCGGAGGATACCATCTGAGAGTGAACAAACACAGAGGGCCTGGTTGCGAGTAGGACCAACGCAGACATATTGGGCCTTATTCTGGTTAGGTCGGTGAAACGTATGTACGGTCCGTTTCACCGTACGTTTCCCGTACGCGGACGGTAAGCGAAAGTCCGCCCACAGAACAGCCGCACACGGACGGTCACAAAAACCGACAATGGGGAGTGGCGTACACTTGAGCGTACGCCACCGTGCACGGACGGATCTCCTCTTAGCCACCGTTAACTGGCGTACAACAGAGCGTACGCCACCATATACAAACGGGTCTCGTCCGTTTTCACACCGACACCTTCCTTATATCTGAGCTTACGCCAAAGTGCAAGTAGAAATTGAGTCCAAAAACATCATTGTTGCTCTTAGAAGTGGTTTATATGTCTTTTTCCATATAAAAAACTGTTATGTTTGTGCTACAGTGAAAAAGTTGACACATGTCAACTTCTGTGAATTGAGTGTCCTGCTTTTTAAAGTATACAAAAACACTTTCTGAATGGGTGTAGATGGTTATAAAATAACTACCTTGACATATATAAGCAGGTCTTTGAATGAATCTTACCTAAAATGAAACCAACCTTTACATGTTGAAGTGTAGAAAGATATGCTTCCAATGTGTTTGAGGGCTGTGTGTGGCTTGCAGGTAGTGAAATCGGAATCGGTACATCTGTCAGAATGAACTTAGGTCTACAGTCATTAGGTCGACCCCACTAGGTCGACTGGCAGGAAGGTCGACCTGAGTTAAGGTCGACATGGGCCAAGGTCGACATGACTTAAGGTCGAATTTGCATAAAGGTCGACATGAGGAAGGTCGACTGATCATAAGGTCGACGTGGGTTTTTCACTGTTTTTTTATCCGAATGTCGACACAGTCGACATGGACACAGTTGGCAATGAGAATCGGACCCTCGCATCGCTCGCAATGCTTCGGGCACGGTGCCTCGCTGCGCTCGGCACACTATTTTATTCTCCCACCACGCCCTAGTGGATGGTAGGGCATGAAATACCGCCTGTCGGCACATGTCGGCTCAAAAAACAGTGAAAAACCCCATGTCAACCTTATGACCAGTCGACCTTCCTCATGTCGACCTTTATGCAAATTCGTCCTTAAGTCATGTCGACCTTGGCCCATGTCGACCTTAAGTCAGGTCGACCTTCCTGCTAGTCGACCTAGTGGGGTCGACCTAATGACTGTAGACCTAAGTTCATTCTAATAGATGACCGCTTCCCGTGAAATCATGGTTTTCACTTAATAGCCTGCAGCATTGCTTATTACATTCAGGTGTATGTGTTTGTGTAGTAATCAGCGTTAATTAGCAGACCCAGGCATCCGCTATCATGCGGTATCTCTAGGGGTGGTCTGGAACTATCTTTGGTGTCCGCCTGTTTTTGGGCCAAAATGCACGGTGCGTTCGCCGATCGAGGCAGTTGTAGCACCGTACATTTTTGGAGCACACCCCCGTGTACGCCCAGTTTTCCCCATTATTCCGGCCGCTCCCCTAAAAACGCCCACATGCCGCCCACAATGACCGTACTCTTGCGGACAGGTTTTTTCGCACGGAGAGACCCGTCCGTGAGCGGTGTGATGTCGCCGCACATGCGCATAGTGAAAGCTACGCATGCGCAGATGGAAAAAAACCCCGATCCGCCCGTATACGGTCCCACCGTACCAAGCAGAATAACCCCCATTGTGTCTTAAAAAAACCTGCAAAATGTGCAGAGACAGAGACTAAAGTTGTGTACACACGGTGCTGATCTCAATTCGAAATGCTGGCAGGGAGTGAGGGACGGTGGCACGGTGCTGGGGGACATGCTGCATTGAGCAGCATGGCCCTCATACCGAGATATTAGAAATAGACTGTGCTGCAGTCTATTTCTACATTAGATTCCGATGCCGCAGGGCCACACATCAGGATCAAATTGGTAAAGAGTGCTACAAAGCACGGTGCGATTTGCATTATGTGCTATGCGATTTTGACTATATAGTCAAAATCGGCAATGCAAATAGCACAGTGTGTACACACCATAAAACAGTGAATGGATTGATCCTTCAATTGGATAGATGATATAGAAAGGAACTACAGAACAGGGACTTATTTTAAAAATACATTAGGAGGAATACAAGATGCCTAGTAAAAATTTGAGAAAATCAGTCATTAAAACTTTCCTAAGCACTATGAAAGACCAGCCATACAGGTGTTGGAATATCTGTTATTTCGAGTCTCTGGTGCCTGTTAGTGTAAGTATAAAATATTCTCTATGTCTTGTGTTTGCTGACCAAATATTCATGAATTCTTTGATGAAATGCCTATATATGTATTCGCTGCTCCAAGACTTCTGAATATTGTTATACTTATATACCTGTAAGAATAAGTAATCTGTAAAGTTCTGTTACTTGCTCTGTTAATAATTAGGGGATCACAGCGAAGACATAGCATACGTTAGAATGTTTGGGTAGTGTTACACTTTTATTGTGCAAAGGGATTAATTGTAGTTTGTAAATCCCATAGTTTTATTATGTTCTTTAGTGCTGGCGGCTAAAGTGCCAAAGTTTAACACATCCAACTAAATACATTGTATTGCACTGCCATAATCGTTACCTTATAATAGCTTGATATGTACAGGTTCGGTCCTCCGCAGATTAAGCTAATCTACATAACTATAATTGAATGATGTGTGTGTGTGTGTGTGTGTGTGTGTGTGTGTGTGTGTTCAACAATAACTCTCGAACACTTCAAACTTTGCACACTACCATATCATCTTAAAGGACAATCTCCATCTCTTGACAGGGAGTGAAACTACATCACTTTCTCTCTCTCACCTGCACAAACACAGAGGCAATCCCAAGGTAGCAGACTAGGTCTCGAAGCATTTGCTTTGAGCGGGCTTACTAGTGCATATACATTGTTGAAGTTGAATTGCATCTAAACACACCTTAGAGTATCATGGGCGCCATTTGCGTTTGCGTATTTGCATAAAGTGCATAGGCAGCGAGAGAATATACACTTGTAAATAGCAGTTATAATGTTACACATAGTCTTATACTCTCATAATAATAAAATATAGCCATTTAGCTTAAAATGCACTATACATAGTTTCAGGTGAAAACATATTTTCTTTCCCTCATGTTTGGTATCAATGTGTTTGGCGTCACATGCGCAGCCTTCTGGCGTTTGAAGGGAAATAGTAGTATGGGTACTTGTTTCCTAGCACGGCGCCCATCGGGTCCCATCGCATACCTTAACTTTAGGTATGCGAGGGGACCCGACGGACCCGATTTTCAGGCTTTTTTGAGGTTTCCCATCGCATTCCCATCGCATGCCATTATAATGCGACCAACGCGACGGACCAGATTTTACTTTGTAAGCATTGTATGTAATGTTAAATGCCCCCCCCATACCCCCCATACCCAATTTTTGATTGTATACCCACCCTGATGGGTAATTTCTATGTCAAATGCCCCCCCATTGTTAACACCACCCCACGATGAACGCCAACCCGAAGCGTGGCGAGCGCAGCGGTACGCGTCCTCCGACCTTTTCATACCCCCACTATCCGCGTCTGCGTGGAGTTGATTTTATATAGTGTGGCGAGCGCAGCGAGCCACCGAGCCCGAAGCGTGGCAAGTGCAGTGAGATGTTACTTGTGCAGAGAGAATTAGCTTTGGGTGGGGTTTTACTTCAAAGTGAGATCTACAGTATATTGCAGTGTAAAAATAAAACAGTCAGTGTTTTCCCTGCACAGAAACAAAATAACTCACCCAAATCTAATTCTCTCTGCACATGTTACATCTGCCCTCCTGCAGTGCACATGGTTTTGTCCATCTAAGAAGGATTTTGTCCGAAAGAGTGAACTAGAATAAGGCCCTTAATACATATGGTTATTGGTTTAGACCTTTAATCTAAACGTATCCATCCTTCTAGGCTGGATACACCTACTTACCTATATATATGACAATTGGGGTGCCCAACATTCTAATATGTTAAAAGCATATCAGTTTCCATAAGACAATTCAATGTGTGTCATCCATGCCAAACGTTTGCTGTGGGCTGAATACAACAAGGTTTCAAACAAATCACACTGGCAGCTCAGCTATGGGAGTCGTCCCCCCCCCCCCCCCTCTCTCCTGTGCCTTAGACAGGCTGTCTAAAGGGTGTCTCTTTTGGAATACCCTGCTAATGGATGAGTGACTACTTCTACTAAATCTTTTCTGCTGACTGACTTTGAAGTAGAAAAAAACTTTTTTGATTTATATATTGGTGAGCTGGACCAATTGCTCTGTTACTTAGCAAGTACTTTTTTGGTTCTATTATTATCGATGGGCACCCATCTCCATTTGGTCCAATGCGTTAAAATGTATATTTGTAGTATCAAAAAGTCTATGTTTCGACATAACTCTTCCAGTTGTATATGTGCAGATGAGTCATACACCAGGCTATCTAAATTTCAGCAGAAACAGAAAAATTGGAGCACCAATGTTAGTCAAACTATGTTTATTGTATGATCCCAAGGGAATAGATGACAACAGTATTAAGAAACCTACAGTGGTTGAAAAATTAATGTTACCTCACGTTAGAGATGTCATTTAGCTTTTAACTAATCAAATATTAAATAATCAAGTAAGCCCCTTTAAATATTGCACTTTGAATTATTAATGTTTTAATCCATTTGATCGCAGATGTCATGTTTTCACAGCTGGAACTACTGATAGCTTTTTTTTTTCTTGTTTCAGTGATTATTATTATTTTGTGTGTGTACTACATTTCTCACCATGGAACTGGGTTCAGGCATACAGTGATTTCATTCGAAGCAGGCGGAAAGCAAACAGACCTCCGTTTTAGAGGAGTGGAACAATATTGTATGTCTCACAGATACCATCTTCATATTATTGTATATATCTATTAATTCGAGGTAGTAAAGGAGAGCTGTAATAAACAACATTTGAAAAAAAAAAAAAAGATTTTCAATGACTGCTGGACTAGGATTTCATTTAAAATTTTACAAGAATTGGCCAGAACATAGACTTACGCTGGCCATATTCTGGACCAACTGTCATCCAACTAGTTGGATGGAATAAAAATGTGGTACTGGTTGGGAGCAAATGTAATTTGTAATTCAGTCATTTGCTCCCAAAATCTGAAAACGGACAAAAACTGTCTCTTAGACTTGCACTGTAGTTGCATTTGTTTGATTTGAACAATTTGACTGAATGTTTTTGACAATTTTTGTGGATTTGTGAGAAAATTGATGGTTTTCATTTGCTCCCATACAGTACCACATTTTTAGCCCACCCAATGAACTACTTGGATGAAAGTTGACCTAGTGTACAGGTTCTCAAACTCCATCCTCAGGACCCCACACCGTGCATGTTTTGCAGGTCTCCTCACAGAAACACAGAAAGTGAAATAATTATCTCCACCTGTGGATCTTGATCTTAAACCTTAAAATGTGTCAGTGAGTAATGAGTGCACCAGTTGGGTGACTTGGAAAACGTGAACCGTGTGGGGACCAAGTTTGAGAACCAGTGATCTAGTGCATGGCCAGCATAACACATGTATCTATACATGGGAACATTGAGTTGGAAATATTAGACAAATATGTTTGCAACTTAAAATCTACTGCTTATAGGTGCAGCTATTCCTGGGGCAATAACACCTGTCATAATCAACTTGATGAATCAATAAATAAAATTAATTTAAAAATTTCAGAAAGAAATAGCTGGTTCTTTAGAACAATAATAACATTTCTATTAACCCTAAGCTATGTAAGCTAGTGTGAAATTACATATTCCTCAATAGCCACTAGCATTAATGGGCATAGCGGTTCCATAAACACCACCCAACATGCCCTAATGGATATACCTCTGCAGTACCCTGAGCACCGCAAGTTTTCCTCCACAATGCAGGTAACAATGCTGCAATGTTGGCGGCTGCAGTTTCCTTCTCTGGAATGTACTGACAGCCCCCATAGTCATCTATTTTTATAATCCATAATACCAACTGCACCCACTATGCTATGAAATGTTCCACTGCAAATTAGCTTGGGACTAGAGATGGCTCTGTCATCGGTGCCAAAATAATTTTTCACAGTTGACCACCCTGAACAGATTGCGGCTAATTATTTTAGCAAGGAGACTGGTGTGCTCGGGGGATTGGTATCTACTGTATATATAATTAATTTTTGTAAACTTTGTAAATGTACAGTATATACATACATACATATATACATACATACATACATATGTGCCAAGGATGAATGCATAATAGAAGATGTATCTAAATGTTTCCAAGCACACATCAGAAGAGGGTTTGTTACATTTGCATGGGCATGCTTACTTTACTCATTTTAAACATGCATCCCCCTGTTGCACCCCGACCCCCCACATACACCAACCCAGGCATTAGTGACTGTTAGTTCAACTTTAGTTTAGCTCGGAATTTGGTTGTAAGTTTTGCAGCATGCGCTGTGTTTCAAAAAGCATTGATTGTATGTTTGGCACAAACAGACTCATGTCCAAATCAACATCCGGCCAATAAGATTAATGCTGGCAATCTGATTTTTGACCTGATTTGCAATGTTTAAAAAAATAAAAAGTAGAAAAGTATAACTTAATATATGGTGATACAGTACTTTAAAAATGTTAATTGAAAGTGATGATTCTTCTAATTTCCTCTGTGCTCATCACTAGTGACCTCTCCTCAGCTAATGGTGCATTTCTTGGTGTGGCCTGTGCTTGTTAGCCATTAGCCAGTTTACACCTCTCCTCACTGTGGTAGCACTCAATGCCATTCCCAGATACTATGGCCAGCCGGAGTAGACTTCGCTTACAGGCGCTGGCCAGTACCTATAACCATCATGAATCACGACAAGGTCGCGATGGTGATCCGAGCCTGTGTCATCAAATGCAGAATTTGGATCTTCGGTAATAGTAATAGAAGGCATCTATCTCCAACAGACACCTCATCCTGTGTTATAATTTAATTAGATGGAGCTGGAAGTGGCCTTGCAATTCCATACAAACAAAACCGGGCCCTTTTTGTAGCTGCTTTGGTAACATGCTGTTATAATATGTTATTTCTGAAAAATCGCTTCTTTGCCAAACCTACATCATTTCAAATATGAATGACTAATAAAATTAGCAGCTACATCATAAGTGTGATATAGAGATGGCACTGTACAGTATAGGCCTAGATTAGTGAGCATGGTAACCTGGTTAGCATGTATCTACCGTAATCTAATAGTTTTCCCTCAGAATTCTCACCGTTTCAGTCAAATGATCTGTCAGTCTATGCGGGGTCTGGCTCAGCTCCTCACTCTCAGTCCTCGGGGTGAACGCTGACACCCAGCCACTGCTGCGAGATCACATGATGCATCACATATCTTGTTACTGTCTATTCACTGAAAGCTTAATCTATTTGTCATTGAGATTGTAATTATTGAACAATTAGGTATTGTCATTCATGAGTTAGTGATGAATGGATCTTTACACTTTTGACACCGGTACAACCAGCATATTATTGGTGCGTGTATTTGCTCTGGAGAAAAACAAATCGGAATACGTATATGTAAATAATGTTGGGCTATACCTTATGCACCTGTCCTCCAAATACAATTGCTCATTATTTTCACATTTCCCAACTCATCACTTCACAATAAACCCAATGTTATGTTAGTGATCACTAAACACCACTGATTTGGGGAGAGAGATTTATTCAGATTTCCAGTGAGCAGTAAAAAGTACATATATCGTGAGCCGCCTCCCGGTATATCCCAGACTTGGATCAAACTCTTACGGTTTGTATTTGCACACAAAGTGGTTTTCCTCTTTACAAGGAGCATCATTCCATTGGGTGAATTCTAAAGAAACAAAGAGAATAAATAAGAGTGTAACTGAATCTTTGAACCAACTACTTACTGTATCTAACAGTTCTACACAAGTCCATAATTAGCATGGCTACTCCACATTGAGATATTTAGATCCCGACGCTGGAATACTGACAGTTGGGATCCGAATTGGTAAATGTGCGTGTCTAGCTAGTAGATGCTCGGGAAAGGGGGAGTTAGGTTTAGGCACTAGTGGGGGTGGTTAGGATGCAGGTAGGAGAGGGTTAGGATGGGGCAGGAAGGCTAAGGCACCTACAAGGAGGAGGTAAGGTTGGGCTGTGAGCAGGAGGGGTTAGGTTTAGGCGGCGGGGGCTATGTACTAGCCGGGATGGTAAAGGTGGCCATACACTACTGCGACTTCTTGCAGCAGTGTATGGCCTTCTGATCCCCGTTGAGCTGCCCAATGTATTGCATGTGGTCCTTTGACATGTGATGTATCGCATATGACCCCATTTCCCACTGCCGGGAGGGTGTCAGAGTCAGAGGTCGGACAGGCAGCAGGTCCGTCCTCCGATTCGATGCGCACAGGATCACAAATTGAATTGGATGCCAAACATTTGTCGGAATCGGGTGAAAAGTAGCCAATTTGGACATTAGGGTCAGGATGAAGAGGGGGGTTAGGGTTAGATAGCTAGAAGGGAAGGTTAGGGTGAGAGGGTTAGTGTGCCTCCAGGGCCTTTGTCAACATTTTCACTATTGGGATGCCTGGGTCGGAATTATGACCTCCAGCATCCTAAACACAGGATTTTATTGCTGGCACTCGCCAGAACCTCCCCGCTGGCGAGTGCTGGCGAAGAGGGACTCCATCAGACTGTCTCACACACACGCGCATCCCAGTCACTCGGCTGCTGGGTGGTATGACCCTGCCTGTCTCCGCTTCAGGGAGACGGGCAGGGTTAGGGGGGGTTCGGGGTGGCGGTGGGGACCGGGGAGGCGGCAGACGGCGGCGGGGAGCTCTCAGAATGGGACGCAAGCATCTCATGCGTGCGCGCCCCCTTCTGTTGCTGGCGGGGCCTGCCTGGGGCTGGTGATGGAATCGCCAGCCCCTGCAAGCATGACGCCAGCTCCATCTGTATCCCATCACTAAATACTGTAGTCTGCAGACAATCTGTAATATGCTGTTAGATATGGAAGTCAGGGGTAAATGTATGAAGCTTGGAGAAGTGGTATCTATCCGCATAAAGAATGTTATGTGCAAGGTGATAATGCTCCAGCCAATCAGCTCCTAACTATAAATTTACATATTGGAGCTGATTGGCTGGAGCATTGTCACCTTGCACATAAAGTTATTTATGGGGATAGAAACCACATCACTAGATACTTTAGTCTTTATGTAGGATGTTCTTAGATATGGAAGTCCATGTTCCAGAGACCAATACTCACTGGTTTCTTTAGTTAGCTCCCCGCAGTTTTCAATATTATTTAGGTTATTGGGTTCACCACTCTTCCAGGAACGATAATTGTACATTGACCCATCATTCCATTTCCAACGGCGGTTCTGAGTGAATAGGACAGTAATTAGACAAAGCAGCAGTACTGGTATTTACAATATTGTAACTTTCTAGTATCAGGGATTTTAGTACATAAAGAAACGTGTATTGTGATCCTTGTCAAAGGATGAGACACCTAACTGACTGCACGTGACATTTTATTTCCTCATATTAGGAACTATGCAACACCTTCAATATTCTATTTCAGCGGTTCTCAAACTGTGGGTCCCGACCTTCTCACCTTGGGGTCGCTTGTCAATGTTGCTGACCATCAGGCTGATGACTTTTCTAATCTCAGTCAGTGGAGTCTAAACAATCTGTTGAATTGTCTGTTATTTTAGACTCCTCCCATCATTTGTGCCTCCACAATGCTGCCATGTATGTGCTGTCTGCTGATTACACATTTGATGTGATGACCTTCTGCAGTAACTTGCTGGGGTCCTGTCATTATTTTTATTTTCTGATGGGGTCCCAGAGCAAAATAGTTTGAGGACCCCTGATCTATTTCATTTGCAATTGTAAGTGAGTTTTCACAGCACTATTAGTAGTGAGTAAACCATGAACTGTACAAACTGAGCTAGTTCATATTTTAACCCAGAAGGTTCTTGATGAGATGAATGCACACATGTGCATAAGGTACTATTTAATTTATTGCTATCATTTATATTTTGTCAGTAAAAACTTGTAGTGGTAGTAGTAAAAATATCACATGTCCATGATGACAAATAGTGATATAGGATTCAAGAGCCGATCATTTTTTTTTTAGATCATCCGGTTTTGTAGTTGGCTACTTACAACGTTATTGTCAACACAAGATAATGAATGGATTTGTAAGGCTACAGGTGCCCATACACGGTGCGATGATCGCATCCGTTATGGGCTGGATTGCATCACATCACACGGCATGCATTTTGCATGCAATGCGATGCGAACAGAAGGCAGTACAAAAACTATGTGCAGTCCATACTTTTTGTACTGTGCGATGAGATGCCCATGGGTGCATGCATCGCATGGTGCAAACGAACCGTGTATGGGCACCTTACATCAATAGAAAGTTTAATCTCACCTGTTCAGGATCATGAAGTCCAGTCCAGACATCTATAGTGTTTTGGTAAGCAGCCACATGACTTGCAATAATGGATGCTTCAGAGTCATCTAAGATGGAGGCTAAATGTGCACCATGTCCATAGCTGACACACTCAAACTGCAAGAAAAAGGGGACAATGTATCTTATAATGAACATTGATACATTGCGAGTTGGGGTATTTAATTGTTTTTGGCTGCGCTACATCCAACAAGCAAATGAACTGTTGCTGCAATTGGGCATGCGACAGCAGCAGAATCCCTTTAGTAAATAACTAATACTCTCACTGAGAGTATTGCAGTCACGTAGTGCAGTCTCTCTGTCTCTCCGGCTCAGGGCAACCAGGTACAATAGGACCAGGCTGTAGCCTACTCACAGCACCCATTCATGTGTGTGGTGGGCTTGGGGGGGGGGGGGGGGTATGTACTGTGGTCTGGGCCGCTGCCATTGCCTGAAATCAGCCAGCTGGTTGTTGGCATTGGAGAGAGGAGGTCCAGGCATTAGGGTGGGTGCCACTAGGTTATCAACCATGATACTAAATGGGGGTGCCACATTACTGCCAGGTAACAGAAACCCTAGTTTTGGCTCTTCTAAAATGATGATTGCTTGGCCATGAGAGCGAATGCAAAAATAACTGAATTTGAGTATCTGAATAGTTACCACCCTTTATCCTGACTTTCATGTGCTGTCTCTCACCTCTGCTTCAGACCATGGCAGACGGAAGCGGAAATAGCCATAGCAGTGAGATTTGTAGAAAAACCATCCTGGAGGACATGCGGCACGGGGGGCAGCTGCCAAAAGAATAATAATAATACAGTACAGTATACAGTATGTAAATGTATTGAGATGAATCAAAACCACAGCTTAATTGCATTATGCCTTTTGCCCTACACACAGTACAATAGTGGATATTTTTTGTGTTCAAATAAATGAGACTAATTTTGTGATCCCTGTGTACTTAACAATAAGATAAACACACTTTGACAATAAAACAAGGACTTTATAAAATTAGTCAAATGTCAATATGTATAAGTTGCATTAATGGTGGATAGTATACACTATGTAGCTATTTGAAAATTGAAGTACTAACCTTTAGCTATTATAGTTTATTTGTAGCAATGACATAACAGAGACTAAACAGTCGCTGTGAGTTCTTTAAAGTTTTCAACTGGGAAAAGAATTACATCTGTGAATCAGCTTCCCAGCTTTTATGATCCATAAACCTCAATTTAGTTACATAACAGTGTAAGGCCGGTTTCACACACTCCGGCTCCTGCCGGACGGCCAAATCCCGCACGACCAGGGAGCCGTGCCGCACACATTAGTTGTGAATGGACACTATTGTGTCCATTCACACGGGACGGCCACGGCCCGGCCGCACGGTTGCAGCCAGATCCCGCCACTGGAAGGGACGGCTGCTGGGCTGTGGCCATCCCCTCCATCATAAACTACTGTGTATGGCACGGCTCCCTGGCCGTGCGGGATTTCACCGTCCGGCAGGAGCCGGAGTGTGTGAAACCAGCCTAACACAAATGAAATTTAGAGACATTGGGCTGCATATTCAGCAAAGTGGGACACTGATTTTAAGGGGAATTTATATTTCATACAAATCTAGTGAGATTGGAGCCCTAGACGACCACCATCCACCAAATGAGGAATTTGTATAAACTACAATTGTAAAATTATAATTACTATGACTACAGTGACCCACGCTGAGGGGTAAATGTACTAAAGTGTCTTAAAATGAAGATGTTGCTCATAGCACCAATCAGACTCTTTCTATAATTTTTCTATTGCTTGCTAGAAAATAATACACAGAATCTGATTGGTTGTTATGGGCAACATCACCTCTTTTCAATTGTAGAAGCTTCCATAAAATACCCCATAAGCATAAGTGTAATTAGATATGTGAGTTTGGACACTATTCGTGTGATGGAATGGCCGTTGCTAATTACTGTAAGGTCCATACACACTGGGCAATATTGACCAGCGTGTATGACCCCCGATGATGGGGACAATCGCTGAGCGTTTTCCCCCCTGCCCAGCAATTTCCCCAAGGATGGACAGCTTTCCATAGCAGGAAGCTATGGAACAAGGGCGTAACTACCATAGGTACAAGGGCTGCAGCTGCTATGGGGCCCAGAGATAAAGGGGGCTCATCTTGCTGTTTAAGTAATATGTTTTACATATATATCTTGCAAAATAGGGGGCCCTTACAAGATTTTGCTATAGGGCCTGTGAATATCTAGTTAAGCCCCTGCTGTGGAAAGCTGTCCATTCCACTGCCTAACTGGTACTACCAGCAGATGAGTGGCGTCCATCAGCGGTGATGTGGGAGCGCGCAGCAACGCTCACCGTTCATCGCTGCCCCGTACACACTGGGCCGCTCAGACGATTGAACTGTGTGGCTTTCAGGTGAATAACAACCAGTGTCTACGGGGCTTAAGTTTGAAAGGAGTTGTAGTTCATTGTAAAAGACAGCAGTATTTTACTGGTTGTGAGCAGCTCATAACCAATCAGCACCCACCATTTGTAGCCCTGAAATTCCTTTTATGAATGGTCACTCAGGAATACAGAAAGGAAAATAGCAAAAAGTATGGCACATGTAAAAAAAAAAGCAAGAATATAAACTGAAAAATATCACTGCGTTCCCAGGTCCAATAAAAAAAAAATCCACACTGTAGAAGGGACATGGATGCATAATAGTAGACGTTATGTTAAGGAGACCAAATTTTATTATTAATAATAATCTAAAAATAATATAAACATAGGTATGTATAGGGGGGTCAAAGTGGAAGATGAGTGGATGAAGGGGCAGATTGAGGGGTGTATTCAATGGTTTTCGCAAATTGTGACACTGCCCGCTGTCACAGCTCGCAGGGTCAGTATTCAACTGACCCCTGCACATGCCTTTTCCCCCTCACTAGGTTTTTGGAGTGAGGGGTAAACGGCGTATGCAGCCATTAAAACAGCGAGGCTCCATGCTTAATGCAGCAGGCTCCCTACATTAGCCGCGAGCTACGGTGTTTGGGGGAATCCTCACCGTCATCTGACAGCGAGGATTCGCACCGGAACGTAGAATAGGGTGAGCGGCCGGTGCGGGGGTTAAACGGCAAAGATTGCTTTTTTTATGGGGATTCCCGCCATTTAACCCCCTCTCCGGCTGCATTGAATACAGCCCTGAGTATTTAGCCGTAGACCACTAAATTAGAAAATTGGTAAGATTGGTAGGGGTGAAATGAAAAGGGGGTTAGATAGCATGCAGCTCTCCACCGTAAGACAAGGGGCCAAAACTTAAGTAAAAATATGGGGTGAGATTTAATAGGATGAGAGATTCAGAAAGTGAGAGATTTGGGAAGAAATCTCCAGGTTTATTTAAAGCGGCAATTGGGTGTGGTATATTTCCCCGACAGTCGGGATTCCGACAGTCATTAGTCAGACGTCGGAATCCCGACTGCACAGCATGGTGAGCGTAATGAAGCCCCTTGCGGGCTCGCTGCGCTTGCCACGCTGCGGGCACGGTGGCAAGCTGCGCTTGCCACCTATTTTATTCTCCCTCTATGGGGGTCGTGGACCCCCACGAGGGAGAAGTCGGGATTCCGACGTCGGAGGAATGACTGTCAGAATCCCGACTGTCGGGGAGCCGTCCGGCACCCAATCATTTACACTGCAGATTCAAACTGCTTTTGCAGTGTAAATGATTGCCGCTTTAAAAAAACTGGAGATTTCTTCCCAAATCTCTCACTTTCTGAATCTCTCATCCTATTAAATCTCACCCATGGTGGCTCTATCATGAAGTATAAGTTATCTCCCCGATGGCTGCCACATGCCAAATCTGACATTTAAATGCAGGAAGAGATGAAGAGGTAACAGGTTTCCAATTCAAGGAGACAAGTTACAGTATTTGGATGCTGACAAAATATGCATTCCTCGAGAATCTGTCGAGATCTGGATGATTACAAAACAAGAAAACCCAGGGGCCCTTCATTACTAGAGATTCCAGAATAGAGTTCAAGAGACCATGACCTGAATCCACAAGAGAATACAAATTGGCCATATCCACCATAGAGCAGGTGGATATGGCCAAAAGGTGAACATACGAAAGATCGACTTTGACAAAATTGAAAAATCGACAATCAAAAGGTTGACATTCAGAAAAGGTTGACAGAATTTTTTTTTTTTTTAAAGACACTTGCTGACATGGACCCCAAATTACCAATGTACCACATGGATCATGATGAATAAACATGATGCTGGCCAGTTCAAAGATAGACAGAAAGATACACATAGTAATAGAAAATGTTGCAAATATATTATATTGGTGAGATATAATGAAATGTGGCTGGCGGGAGTATATGATTTTTGCTTTAAACCTATTCCAAGCTTACCCTCTGACAGAGATACCGTAAGAGTCAAACAGCCCAGAAGCACAAAGCACAAGTAGGATGACATCCTGTGGACAGGAAAAACATTGCATTATACTTTCATATATATTATGCAACACATAAAAGCATAGCAAACATCATTTTGGGATATCTTGAAGCCATAACGCAACTCAAAACATAACACAACTCAAAACGTAATACATTTTACTACATGCAAACAGGTTTTACAATAATTTGTGTTGTCTTAAAAATAAAACCTATTGCCGTCCATGGGGAATTATGGGGATAAAATATGTGCACAATCCTTTCCCTCTGCAACTTAAAGGGAACCTAAAACACGAAAAGAAAGCAAACTTGGGGTCAATTTACTAAAGTGTGAGAGATGTTGCCTGTAGCAAGCAATCAGATTCTAGCTATTATCCTCTAGAAGTGGCTAGATCAGTGGTGTCAAACTCATGGCCCGCCAGCTGTTGTGGAACTACACATCCCAGCATGCCCTGGCACAGTTTTCGCAATCCAATATATAACATCTGTGTCAGGGCATGCTGGGATGTGTAGTTCCACAGCAGCTAGAGGGCCATGAGTTTGACACCACTGGGCTAGATAAATGATAGGTGCAGTCTGATTGGTTGCTATGGGCAACAACTCTTACATCTAAAAAAAAAATCACTATTTAGTAAATGTATACCTTTGACTTAGGGGCAGAAAAACTGAGATGACTTGGAAGAATTCTCATATATCTAATAATTTACTAAGAAATTAATCAGCAACTTCAGCTTATCAGCACTTGTGTTACAATAGAGAAATTTCTTAAATTTTAATGAAATTAAAAACTAGAGAATCCCACCTACCAAATGGTATTGGGGACTAGGGGATCAGACTTCAGGAGGCAGAGCAATCCGCCAACGAGTATATAAAACTACATACCAGGTGTGTGGAGCTGGGGCAGTAACCAGCTGCTGGAAGGCTGATATCTCTGGTTCTGGGAACAGTAGAGACAAGCTACTATGGCCCTTTAAATGGAGAGAGTCCCAGCTTTTGGGATACGGTATACCCTCAGAAAAACTCTAAGTCAGACAGAACCTGAAATATCTTACTGGGAATAACAATTAACATGCTTGGATGGGGACCACTGCTTTGAAGTCAGATATCTCTGGTTCCCAAGGACCGATTTTTACAATTCTTGTATTCATGGAAAGAGGGGACCCTTAGCTTTCAGATGAGGGCCATTAGACTCCTGGGGGGGGTTTCTGGGTACTCAGAAACCCCCCCCCTGCGTGCGCTACTGGTAAAACTATATTCAGTGGTGTCAAGGGGGGGCAAATCTGCTGGAGGGGGCCAGGCTCTCTACCCAGCTCAGCGACCTAGTTTCTGATGGGACCCGGGGGGGGGGGTACTGGCATCGGCAAGTGCATACACACTTCCTGATGCAGGCAGCAATAGGAGCAGGGGCCATACTGCTTTGGTGTCATGCTCCATTATCTATGCATGGACAGACGATGAAGGATATATCTTATGACCTGCGGGAACGCGCATAATTTTGTACGTACACACTAGAGGATGATATAATTAAAGATATCGTTAATGATACATACTATAAAATGCCACAAGAAGTAATATTTTATCCTGGCAGTAACTGTTGTTTTGAAGGCAGACGATAAAGAAGGTATTGCAGATTTAGGACATCCCTCCTAATTGTCCAGATGTTCACAGGACAGTCTCATTTTTCTGGCACTGTCCCATTGTCCCACCTTTGGGCCACAGTCTCACAGTGGGATGGCAGTTAGGAGTCTCCTTGTCACTGCTAAGCTGAGCAGCAGGGAAAAGATGCTATGCAGCTAGAGGGGCTGGAGGCCTGCCAGCAGGTCACAGAGCATTAGGCATGCCCCCACAGTTATGGCAAATGGGAGGGGCGACTCCCAGGACATTATCCCGCACAGCCTTGCTTCCTTTGTTGAGGCCACTCCACCATGTCAGGAGTCTAGATTAGGACAATGATTATGTTGTTGAGTTATGTTAGAGCACATTTAACTTAGACGTGGATGGTATGTGGTATGGGGGGAGCGCTCCACACTGGGCGACTTTTTTATGGGGAGAGATCCCTTAAAAAAAAACACCACTTGCTCCCTGGGTCCAGGCAGCGCCACTGCACTGTCAATCAGCGGCTGCCCGAACCTGCGAAACCCGTGCCGCGTCCCTGTCCCTGGCAGCCGGCTTGTCATAAGCCGGCGCCTTCATAAAAACCCGGAGGGGAGGGGGGAGGAGGAGGTGGCGCCGCAGAGGGGAGGGAGCCGGGCAGCGCAAAGCTGCCTGAGTTCAGTGATTGAACTCAGCAGCGCTGCCCGGCTGTAAACAGTGGCAATCCCAAGAATTTTCCGGGCTTGCCAGACTGGGCACTGAGGCACAGCCAGGAAAATTCTCGGGATTGCCACTGTAGGGGTTAAATTACTAACATGTTCAGAATGCCAACATTCATTATGTCAAAAGTGCAGCATTGCATGAAATGTGTTTGGGGTACTACAGAGCACTGGCAGAGATACCAGAAGTGCATGGACTGTGAGTTTCGGAACTAGCTAAAGCACTGGCAACTCAGCCTGGAAACATCTCTGACTGATGGAGCTGGTAAGTAAGGGACAGTTATATTAGCATTGCTCCACACAGGCAATACTGAGCACACCCAATGATCCTGCAGAACAAACACTGCCACTTAACACTGTAGCTCGCAATTTGGCAACAAACTGCTCTGCCACCACCGCTACCTTTCTACCTTTTCACAAGGAGATGTAAACATTAGCATTAATTACCTAATACTTTTGATTTGTTTCCTTTCATTTTTATATTTATTTTTATTTATATTTACTTCTATATTTCATTTTTTTCTCTACATTTATTTTTGTCTTTTTGCCCTTTTGATCTCATGACTTGAGGAATTTATGTATTTAAACAGAAGTACTGGAGTATTATATGTAAGTGGCACTACTGGGGGCATTATGTTTATAAGCAGTACTACTGGAGGCATTATGTGTATAAGCAGCAGAACTGGTGGCATTGCAGTATGTGTATAAGCAGCACTACTGGGGGCATTATATGTAAACAGCTACTGGGGACATTATGGGGAAAATTTACTAAGATCGAATGGGTACAAATGCATTCTTTCATACCCATTACGACCGGGCCCAAACAGTCAGACGATCAAGACTTTTATGCATGCTTCACCTGGCCAAAGCATTAACTCCCTGACTGGTCAGCCTGGGCTGAGACCCTGGGGGAGAGTGAACCGGCTGTCCCCGGTGCCCCAGGACGGTGGGCACCAGGCTGATATTATTATGTAAAATTACAATAATAAACTATTAGGTTATGCTGTGGAACTAGAAGTCCCAGTAAGCCTCACCCGCATGGCAGGGACTTGGAGTACCACAGGTCCCTACAGGCAGGGCATTAAAGAGCCAGCTAGTACTTGTAGTTCTATAACATAACCAAATGTCAAATAAAAAACACAGACACATTAGAAAAATAAAACTTTAATTCATACTATAATCACTCATACTTACCTATGGCTTCGACCATAAGCCCATCCTCTTCTCCAGTAAAGTCCAATAGAGTACCTGTGAAAGGAAATTATACTCACC
Source organism: Crinia signifera (assembly GCF_055691185.1). Taxonomy (NCBI): domain Eukaryota; kingdom Metazoa; phylum Chordata; class Amphibia; order Anura; family Myobatrachidae; genus Crinia; species Crinia signifera. The sequence goes on from NC_139220.1 coordinate 185,751,117, forward strand.
AACAAATCTGCTGTAGATCGTGTCTCTTCGGTCATGTAGTATCCCAGGGGTTAAAATAACAAGCCGATGGATCCTGATACCAAGATGAACTGGAGGAGCTGCAAGTGTGTGAACTGGGGGATTTGCTGGTGATGTCAGACACCGGGTCCTCCACCAGCCAATCAGCAGCGAGCTCCATGTCTGATTGGCTAGTTGCAGCTCCATAGGAATTCCATGTTAAAGTGTAACATGGGCGTCTATGGGCGGTTCCAATCATGGACACTTATGTTAAATATTTAAATTTGTAATTATTTATTTTTACACTGGGCCTGACATGAATGCCTATGGCTTCGGAAAATATGAATATGGAGACTACGCCACCTTGGTAAATTTTCCATATTCTCTATTCATATATGCGGGCATTCACATGCGAATGGCGAAAATGCCATTTTTTTATTTTTTTTTGCTAAAAGCACTACTGGGGACATCTGGAACTGGAACTATTGGAGACATCTGTAACTGGCACTAATGGGGGCATGATATGTAACTGGCACACAAACTTTGTTTCATGCACAAATAAAATATACCGTATGTTTGTGTATTTCATGTGTTTGATGTGTTTATACAATATAAATGAAACATAGCTCATTGAAATATAAAAATATTCATATATATGGATGATCTATTATCCAAAATGTTTCTAGTCCCGAGCCTTTTGGATAAGGGATACTCAACCTGTAATGCTATTTTTCCACCACAATCTGAAGTCTTTCTAATTGGGCCTATTTTCTAAGCAATTTGACTAGATCACTTAGAAAATAAACACAAATTGTTTGTGTGCTTTAGCCCATCATATGCATTTTGAACTAGATGCGATGCAATCTAGTTTAAAATGCATGGTGCGCATCGCATGTATATGTGTCTAATTTCATTTCAGGGGGGCACAAACTGGGGGGGGGGGGCAGCATTGTTGTCGCTCAGCACAAAGCTCCCATTGCTATGTGTGTAGGGGGCTTAACACCCTATCGTAGCTGCCATAAGTAACAAATAGAACCTTACCTGTTCCAGAGTTGACCAGGCTGTGTGAATGTGAGTACATGTAATTTTTGGTAAAGACCTTTATAGGATATCAAGTCACATATGTGAAACATATCTCAGCGGAGGTGGGGACTGCCTGGCAGATGGAAAGCATATACAAGAGATATGGACAAGTAATAAGGATATTTGTATAGCCACTAATTGCAGGGCTGTATCCCCGCACCCATATAATAAACATCGGAATACACCTTCTACTGATAATTTGATGCTGGTCTAGATGATCTAATGCTCAGTGTAATCATGTAGGATAGCAGATTGCCAACATAGACTAAATAGTTTCTAATCAGTAACCATCAGATTATGAATGTAAAGTAGCTGCTTAATACAAGTGTACAGTGAAAATTCAGTGTTGCTGTAGTGTAATTCATCATGAAGATTTCATGAATATTATATAAGGTAACTTCAGTAATCGATAATAATCAGAACACATAAAAACAAACTAGATTTAATGTGTTAGGGGAAAGAATTCAACTAGTATACCTGTAAAGATGCCGCACTCCAGGAGACTAGTCAAAATAAACTCAGAGACATAATGTAGAAGGCAACATTTAATGTCTATTATACTGCGGCATTTTCATCAGGTCAAATAACAAACATACCTTATAAAGACACAATGTGATGTGAATGCCACTTCCAGAAGCGGGACCCTCCCGGCTGGCGCATGTGGGATGACATCATCATCATCAGATGCATCATTAATGTGATCCGAGACACCGTGTGCAGTCCCTTCATTGTACCAGATTAAGGGACAGATGTATTAAGCCTCAAAAAGTGATAAGTAGAGAGTAATAAACATCCAGGCCAATCAGCTTTTACCTGTCATTTTTCAAACCCAGCCTGTAACATGGCAGGTAGGAGCTGATTGGCTGGTTTAACACTCTCCATTTTATCACTTTTTGAAGATTGATACATCTGGCCCTAAATCCTGTGAGTGCTGTCTGAATATTTTCGCAATGAAAAGATTCCGCAAGTATTCCGAAAATTAACATCCCATTCTGCAAAAAATGGATTGCCATTTTCAATAAGTATTCCCTATATCTAACCTCAGCATAATAGTTGAACCAACCAGTTAATTAAAGGAGATCAGGGAACAAATAACAACATTCGAACAGAAGTGTAAAACCAACATGGAAGTGGATTCTACTGATAACTGGTATGTGAAACTTAACATGCAAATTGAACACTACACCCAATAACTCCTAAAATGCAAAAATTTAAAAAGTGTCAACGATTATGCCAAACAATATGTGTACAGAAAACTTACTGGTTCACAGAGATGGTAGACAATCCCATATAGATCCAGATGTTTTCGTCATCCTGCGATGCAAACATAATCGTCATTCGATACCAACTCCTCGGGAAGCAAGTTAGACCAACAAGCTAACTTCTAAACCCAAATCTCTTTAGGTGTAACTACCAAAGCCCAGGCATCAGGTAGAGGAGGAAATACATGCACCTGGGACAGCAGAACCAGAGTGAGAGGAACAACAGATACTGTGAAGAATATCGTTTTTCAACTTGTCTGATCACAACCTGACTGAACAAGAATACAAAGTCCTGAACAAAGAACTATCTTTTTCACTATACGTACAATATTATACATTCAAAAGGCACATCAAGAATTAAAAATTAAATGAACCTGAAGGCTTAGATACTGTAGTATTTCCATCAACCAAATATATTTGGGAACATAAAGGTATGAAAGTAATATCTCAGCACAATTAAGAGCATTGCATCCAGGATCTACGTTTGACCCGATTAATAATATTGCATCGATTAAAACATTCTCTTGCCTGGTAAAACAACAACATATGCACCCGTACTTTACCTGTGAGGAAACAGTAGCCTTGAAAAGTCTTGAAGAGTAAAACAAGACATTTTTTCCCTCAACACACTGAGCAATGCTAGTAACCAATCTAGAACACTACATGATAATAGAATTCAGAGATATTGGTTACATATACCTGCGCAGGTGTATGCTATGCCCCCAAGCCGCGTCAAGGCTTCTCTGTATATTGGGGGTCCCTAGCGCTATATCTAGGTGCAGGGTGCGGCACCCCAAAAAACCATCATAAGCTGGGAAGCCCAGCGCGGCATGCCAGTGATATACTAAGTGTTAATAATTAGTGATAGGAAGCCGAAGCTATATAAAAAGAGAGAGATAAATGAATGTAATTAAAATAGGATAGAGATAGTGTTAGTGAGGGAGAAGTGTTAATAGAATGTAAGGGCATGCCGCACTAAAGCCACCCAGCCCATCCAGTCCAGAAGCACCGCACCCCACACCACCGTTACCCTAAATTGGGTCTACGATTAACCAGCAAGGAGCCACATGATAATGGCTCCTTACTTGATATATCCAAACTAAGAGCTACCTACCTTGGAGCAACCCCGGACTACTCCATGTGGCATATCAGGACCCACATCTCCTCCTAATATGGGCTCCCTTCTGCCTCTAACAACATACATACAGGTAGTGGTAGATGCTCAATTAGTTCAGTAGCATTTCCCAGGTGCATGAGGGAGGGGTTAAATACTGGGTAAGTAAAACAAGACATTTTTTCCTTCAACACACTGAGCAATGCTAGTAACCAATCTAGAACACTACATGATAATAGAATTCAGAGATATTGGTTACATATACCTGCGCAGGTGTATGCTATGCCCCCAAGCCGCGTCAAGGCTTCTCTGTATATTGGGGGTCCCTAGCGCTATATCTAGGTGCAGTGTGCGGCACCCCAAAAAACCATCATAAGCTGGGAAGCCCAGCGCGGCATGCCAGTGATATACTAAGTGTTAATAATTAGTGATAGGAAGCCGAAGCTATATAAAAAGAGAGAGGGTTGCTCCAAGGTAGGTAGCTCTTAGTTTGGATATATCAAGTAAGGAACCATTATCATGTGGCTCCTTGCTGGTTAATCGTAGACCCAATTTAGGGTAACGGTGGTGTGGGGTGCGGTGCTTCTGGACTGGATGGGCTGGGTGGCTTTAGTGCGGCATGCCCTTACATTCTATTAACACTTCTCCCTCACTAACACTATCTCTATCCTATTTTAATTACATTCATTTATCTCTCTCTTTTTATATAGCTTCGGCTTCCTATCACTAATTATTAACACTTAGTATATCACTGGCATGCCGCGCTGGGCTTCCCAGCTTATAATGGTTTTTTGGGGTGCCGCACCCTGCACCTAGATATAGCGCTAGGGACCCCCAATATACAGAGAAGCCTTGACGCGGCTTGGGGGCATAGCATACACCTGCGCAGGTATATGTAACCAATATCTCTGAATTCTATTATCATGTAGTGTTCTAGATTGGTTACTAGCATTGCTCAGTGTGTTGAGGGAAAAAATGTCTTGTTTTACTTACCCAGTATTTAACCCCTCCCTCATGCACCTGGGAAATGCTACTGAACTAATTGAGCATCTACCACTACCTGTATGAAAGTCTTGAAGAGTCAAGACAAAAACATCAATATAATACCTTCATATTAAGGGGGCTTCATAACAATACAAAATCTCCAGTGGCGGTTTTTACCTATGGGTTGCAGGGCTGCGGCCCTTCAGGTAAAATCCGCCACTGTTCCCTGCCTAAGTGAAGCCAGATGCAGTCTGTGAGACTGCTCTGGCTTCCTATTGGAAGTCCGACCTGCCACTCACTCAAGGCAGGCCCATTGGGAGGTGTTCCCTCCCTCATGGATGCCTCTCTATGCGCAGCTGTGGGGCAGCCCCAAAAATAGGTTCTGCGCATGTGCAGTACCGTGGACAATACTGCGCATGCGCCGGACCCAGGACCCAGAATATGCCTCTGGGGCCAGTGCATGTGCAGTATGTAAGAAGCTATTGTGCATGCACTGGCCCCGTGCAGGGGACCGGCAGCCAGGATTCACTTGTGGCAGCGGGAGGGGGGTCCACATCGTGGCAGCCCCCCTCCTCTGCTGAGGTAAAAGCCGCCACTGAAAATCTCAGTGCATATAGAAATGTATTGAACCAGCAACTAGTGGATGAAAAAACATATGGGAAAATATGGGGAGACCCAACAGCCACCTTTAAAAAAACAATAGAATAGGACACACTCTTTGGACATGGCCAAAAATTAGGGACTGTTAACACTGGAAGCTGACATTCAATTGTCCCGTTACTATATTCTAGGGCCGATTAAGACCTGGTCGCAGGGCTGCAACCTTTTCCATGCCTGCAATCAGTTAGCCCCCTCCACACCTGAGAGATGGGCTGCCCCTGTGCACGGCTGCGAATGGCTTTGCAGCTGTATGAAGAGGGGGAAATCCACTCACCACCAAATGGATAAGTCAATATTTACTCAACGCTTCAATGGCCGTGGGGAGATCAGGGGGGCTGATAACATCAGCAGACCTCCCACCCAAAGGCCAGGCCCACCAGCGTTTTTGTGTGGCATTCCCAGAAAACACTGTGATACCGCCCACAAATGCTGGCCGGCTGTCAATCAGCCAGCATATGGCCTGCAATTAGAGGCCATTGGGGCAGATGTATTAAGCCTCAACAAGAGATAAATTCAAGTGTGATAAGGAGAGATAAACTTCCAGCCAATCAGCTCCTTACTGACTTTTTTCAAACACAGCCTGTAACATGGCAGTTGGCAGGTGATTGGCTGGACATTTATCTCTCCTTATCACCTTTGCATTTATCTCTTGTTAAGGCTTAATACATCTGCCCCATTGTTGGCTGTGGCCGCACTGAGGGCTGCACATGCACCATCCTCTGATAATCGCCAGGGCTGTGATTTTGCTGAATCAGCACTTCTGTACCAAAGTTGCACAAGAGTTTAACAAATCCGCTTGAAAGGCCAATAATTTCCTCAAGAGGATTACTGTTTCAGCTTATATCGATCTATGTGGATGAACTGGTACAACCATGTGTTCAACAAGAAAGGACAAGTACACTTTTTAAGAAAATTACATGAATAACCAGTATGTACAGATGACTTTCTGCTATGTACAGCAAACATGAACAGTCTTTATACATGTACAGTATCCCACATTCTGCAGGGATACAATCAGTTCAGTATCTAATCACACAGCCTAAAAGGGACTGGACTTTTCTTTAACCCTTTGGGTGCCAACATCTTTGTGAGAGATGCGCAAAATATTGGCTAAAAATGCCAGCGTGGCTGACATTTGTTTCATAAATTCAAATAAAAAATGTCTAAAAAAAAGATTATATTTTCTATATATGGCAAACATTACAGGTGATGAATTAAAATGTTTGCTTGGCAATTTTTACACAAATTTTGACACTTGGCACACAAAGGGTTACTTTTACACCTGTGGGAACTTATATCAACAAAAAAATATTTCAAACAACGAGCTACGCAATGGGATTGGCAACAACAATGTCCCTTGCCAACAGCTATATGTCTGAAGTTGAAAAATACATATTTTAATTTGATCTGAAGATTTCAGATAATATAAAATTATACCTAACATAGACAAAGTGCTAATTTTGTGGGGAGGCACCAAAGAAGAGCTCAGTCACATTTGAAAGAGATGTAATTCTTCAGAACATTCTGTCAGTTTTACCTTTGACATACAGGAAAATGAAATTTATTTCTTAGAGGTCACCATTAACAAACAGGGCCCCGCATTAACCACTACAATTTACTCTTAAAACAAAAAAAAACTGTTATATCAACTGTTGCCACCCATTTAATCTTAAAAATGTTCTACCATATTCACAGTTTTGAAGAGTTTTCCAAATCAATAGTGAAAATATCAACACTGAAGAACTACACCAACACAATACCAACACTTCCCCAGAGGTCTCAGCTATACAGGGTCACCAGCACAGGATTACCTCCGGTTCTCAGACCGATCATACCATCGTCTCCCAGGCCGCACCATTGCTTTCCAAACCGATTATACCATCGGATCCCAGGCCACATTATTGATTCCATGACCAGCCACCAGTTCCCAGGCCAATAACCAAGTCTTCATCGGATCCAATACAAACTATTGGCTCCCAGGCTGATAACCAAGCCACCATCGGTTCCCAGACTGACCATCTGTTCCCAGTTTGATAACCACCTATGCCATCAGTTTCCAAGCCGTCCCCCAGCTTTATCGGATCCCAGACTGATACCATAACCATCGAGACCTAGCCCGACCATCGGTTCCTAGACTGACATCACATCATCGGTCTTAATCCAACCATCGGTTCTCAGACCAATATCCTCTCCAAGAGACCTCACTACTCTTCCAGCACCCCAGTCTTTCGCAGGCTGTAGTACAGAGACTCTGACAGAGGGCCACAACCTATCCCACGGGTGCAGCCAAACCCACATCCTCTTGTGGGGTTCCCAGGAGAAGACCACCAGCGGGTTTAGACTCTACACCTCTGTACAGAGTATTCAACAAACCCTACTCAGCTGTGCCCACCGTCTTTCAGCATCTCCTGCAGTGCATGTACCATTGATACATCAAAACTCCAAGCTTCCAGTATCGAGTCTACACCACTGGTCCACTACAGGCACAGTAAGGAACACAGCGCCCTCTGGTTCTGACATGCTTTGGAACACTTTCCAGGTCCCCCTTTTACCATAAACAGCAGGCAGACAGGGGTTAAACTTCATAGCATCCACCTAGGTTCAAATGGCAATAACAATGGTGTAATTTCTAATATTACATTTATTTTCCGTGTTACATACATAATATTACCTTGTAATTTGTACCTTGTTACATACATAAATTTGCTATATAGTAATGTGAATTTAATGTGGATACTTAAATTTGTAAGAATAAATCCATGTTGAGCATAACAAGGGCCATGTGCAACTTTATTTTCAAAAGTGTGCATATCAGAGCTAATAGTATTTACAGTCAGCGTAATGATCGCAATGAGCGACTTCATGTACAAAAAATGTGAATTTAGTAGCACATGGCTCCCATCTCCAGTGCCGAGTCTTCAGCTCCTGATGCCCGGCGCCAACAGTGCAAAACTGCTTGTCGCCGGCATCACAGGGCTCCCATCTCTGGCATGGGGTCTTCAGCTACGTGTCCAGGAGCTCAAAACTCCCTCTCCCCGGCATTGCAGCCCGGCTGGCTTAGGGGTCCCTTTCACTGGTGCCGGGTCTTCAACTCCTGATCTCTGGCGCCAGAAGCGCAAAACTGCTTGCCCCGGCATCGCAAGGGCTGACTGAGGGTGAGGGCTCCCTCACCTGCCGGGGCGCCAGCTTCCGATCGCTGGCAGCGCTGATCATCTCCCTCTCCCCGGCATTACAGGCTCCCATTTTCAGCGCTGAGTATTCTGCTCTTGATCCCCGGCGCTGGTGAGTAAGTGGCACTGAAGGGGGCACAAAACAGAGTGTTCCCGCAGCCACCAGTCTGCCCCAACAATTAAAAAAAAATAACATTAAAAAAAATATAAAAAAGGCGCAGGGGACTGCCTGCTGGGACCTCGGGCCCCCGCAGCCGCCGGGCCCCATAGCAGTTACATCCTTTGCACCCTCGGTAGTTACGCCACTGGCTAGTATCATAAACAGCCTCTGTAATGAAACTCAACGTTTTTATTTTTTTTATGTCTAAATTGGTCAAAGATTTCACATCTTATTGAATAAATACAATTGTTATTATGGTGGTACTCAAAAGAACAAAACAAGGCAACAAAATGCCTACAATAACTAGAAGATCAGAGGCTGATTTCCTGGTCAGTAAATGAATGGCCTAAATAATTTGAAGGGAAAGCACACCCACCAAAATAAACAAAATATCACATTTACAAATAAACATTTCGGTACTTGTTTCCTAGCACGGCCACAATCTTGGGCATCGTGTACCTTTAAGTTAAGGTGCACGATGCCCACAATGGACCCGATTTCCTTTGAAATCAGGTCCATTTTGCCGGCAAAGGAAAAATTGCGGGCATCGCGTCGGTCGGGACCATTAACATTGGCCCCGACACGACCGACGCGATGCCCCCGATTTTACCATAGGCTTCAATGTTAAAATAATTTTTAACATTGAAATCGGGAGCATCGCGTCGGTCTTGTGCCATTATAATGGCACAAGATGAGATGGACTTGATTAAGTCCATCTCACATAGTAAAAAATGTGAAATGGGCCAATATGACCCATTTCACATTATATATGGCCCCGTCATCACCCCACGATTGACGCCAACCCGAAGCGTGGCGAGCGCAGCGAGCCCGCGAAGGGCGGCGGTGCGCGTCCTCCGACCTTTTCATTCCCCTACTATCCACGTCGGCGTGGAGAATATAAAGTGTGGCGAGCGCAGCGAGCCCCGTGAGGGGACGCGTATACCTGTGAAATTATACGCGTACGCTCGCCACGCTTCGGGCTCGGTGGCTCGCTGCGCTCGCCACACTTTATATTCTCAACTCCACGCCGACGTGGATAGTAGGGGAATGAAAAGGTCGGAGGACGCGCACCGCCGCCCCTCGCGGGCTCGCTGCGCTCGCCACGCTTCGGGTTGGCGTCAATCGTGGGGTGGGGTTTACGGTGTTAAATTTGGGGGTCTAGGGAATATTTTACATTGAATCCAATGTGAAATCGGGTCCCAGGGACCCTATTCACATTTGATTCAATTAAAAAATCGGGTCGGTCGCATCGTATGCGACCAAATCGCATGCGATGCGACCGACGCGATTTTTCCGACACGACCACCCCGATGGAAATCGGTGTGGCCGTGCTAGGAATCAAGTACCAACATTTCACTATTAACAAATTACAGGAAAATAAATTAGAAAAAATGGGTGGGAGTGATAGAATTTTCAGAAGAAAAAATGAACAATGCAAATTGTCAACCCATATAAAACTAACTGTGCAGTGCTCCTGATACATGATAGGCTTCCTCCTTATTTAAAAACCACTTACAAGTGTCAGTCACAATTTCTTATAGTCTTATAAGGCAGCTTAAAGCTCTGTAAATGTATATAATGTACAGTACTTTTTTTATGAGGCTGCATTTAGATTTTTTGCCTTGTACTATATGTGATATGGTGTCAAGTTTTCTACTGTATATAAGAAAACAGCTGTTGAATAATTTTACATAAGCAATTCAAACTCAATTAAATGTCCAATAAAGAAAATAATTGAAGGGAACCTAGCAACTGTACGCTTATTTTATTTCCACATAACAATAACACTAAGATAAATACTCAAACTGCAATTAATTCTAGAATATCATCATAATTAAAACAGTCATCAGCTACTCCATTTAGTTTTTTTTATATATATCATTTATTTATCCATTTTCAAATACAAACATCAGACATAATCATATATTGTACATGTCCACATATAAAAACATACAGTACATATAAAACACACACTACATATATAAAACATACCATCCAATACATACAAACTGTCAGAACTTACATAAATAGAATCCTGGGTTTCGGTATCTCTCACATTTCACCTCACCCAATTACATCTAGACATAGGGCCTTATTTTGGTTCATTCTTTCTGACAAAATCCTTCTTAGATGGACAAAACCATGGCCCTTATTCTGATCGGTGCGGCCCGATCAGAATATGCGGCCGCAACCGTGCAGGCGAATCCCCGCCTTCCATACGGATCGCCACCTGCCGTCCGTACGCGGATATGTGGCGATCCGCATGAAATTGGACGGGGATACGCCTCCTCCGTCTTGGGAGCTGCCCCTGCATTCGATGGTCGCCGAACATCGAATGCAGGGCCGCACGCTCCACCAGGTCCCGCAACACAAGACCACACGGACACTTGTCCGTGTGAAATCATGTATGGGGGCGGGCAGCTGACATCCGGCGATGTCAGATGCCCGCCCCTTACCCACGCGTCACGGCCTCATTACCATGCATACGCCCCACGTTTGCATGGGAACGCCCATGAAACGGGGGGCGTATGCATAGGGTAATGAGGCTAAGTAGCCCCTCACGCCCCTCTACGCCCCCTGTGCGGCGTATAAAGAATCCGTGCGGCGAAATCGCCTGCACATGCGCAGAGTGACCTCTGCACATGCGCAGACGATCAACATCGGCGGTCCGTCCGCATGCGGGAATATCCGCACCGATCAGAATAAGGGCCCATGTGCACTGCAGGGGGGGCAAATGTAACATGTGCAGAGAGAATTAGATTTGGGTGAGTAATTTTGTTTCTGTGCAGGGAAAATACTGACTGCTTTATTTTTATACTGCAATATAGATCTCACTTTGAAGTAAAACCCCACCCAAATCTAATTCTCTCTGCACAAGTAACACCTGCCCCATCTGCAGTGCACATGGTTTTGCCCATCTAAGAAGGATTTTGTCAGAAAGAATGAACCAAAATAAGGCCTCAAGTTATCTCTCACATAACTAATGTCTCACATTCTACCTACGTACATATTTTTTAAGATTCAGGGTTTAGTGTTTTTCTAATTATCGAAGGAGGTTTCTATAGATTTGCATTAATATTCAAATGTATTATTTAACTTTCTATACATCAAGGTCATTTATGGCCTCCCAGAAGATATCTCCCTCGCGTTCTGTATATTGTTTCCAAACTTCCCATTTTTTAAGTGTTTTGTTGTTTTCTATCAGATTGTTTTTCTCCATTCTAGAAACATAATTTATTTTATTTACTATCTGTGTCATAGGCGGGTTTTTTACTTGTCTCCAATACTGAGCTATTGCCGTTTTTGCAGCTATGAAAACTTGATTTAAAAAGTATGTGTTTGTCTGCTTTTTTTTTTGTGAACCAACATGATGTAGTGCCTTCTGGGGGGATAATTCCAATTCTTCTCCTAATACCTTTATTACTAATGCTCCTACTTCTCTCCAGACCTCTCTTACTTTACTACACGCCAAAAAAATGTGTATCAAATCTGCACTCCCTTCCCTACATCTCCAACGCACATTTATTTGTTGAGGACACATCTTATTTATTTTTTCTGGGGTGTAGTAAATTCTATGCAATAGTTTCATATACCTTTCTATATGTGTAATGGATTGTCATCTTATTGAAACTCAACTTTTATAACAAAAAGCCAATTCTAGTTATGAAACTGTCATTAAAAAGCTGTATCTGCAAATATTACCTTTAATGATGTAATATAAACCCATTTTAATAAACAATACATCAAATATATGAAAGAGAATAGGTAGTAAGAGACTGATAACAGTGCTAAATTACAGGCCAGTTAGGATTTATCACCTCGGTAGACTGATCATGTGACTGGTGATAGCAGTGTCAGTTATCAGCTATTTTTGCTTATCTCACTTCCCACATTTTAAATTGTTTGTTGTAACAACATTATACTGTAGATAGATAAATAGATAGATAAAGATGTGATAAAGTGCAGGCAGGTTATCTTTTATCACCTCTGATGGAAGGCTGAACATGTGACTGGCTAACATCATAAACACCATTTGTGCGGTTACTGCTTGGTATAGAGCGGTCAGTTACCACCTGTATTTGTTAATACCTAAATGTAAGGTAGATAAATAGACATGTAGAGATCATTGGGGTAATGCAGCCAAGATTGGGGTAGTATGGATATTGTATTAGTTAGCATTACTGTCTCACAGTGCTGATGTTATGGATTCAAATCCCACCACAGCCCTATTTGGGCATTTCTTCTAGGTACGCCAGTTCCCTTCAATAATCCAAAAATATATTATTAGGTGTATTGACTACCAACAAAAATAATAACCATAATGTGTTAGTAAGTACATATTTAGGGCAGATACAATGGGCTAAGAGGTCTTATCTGTTGTCAAATTTTAAGATAAGAAGATTATGTGAATAGCTAATATAATAAACAACCCTTGTGATGCCACTCAAAGAAAAAGTCACTGCTTGGTATTAAATGGTCATATGTAAGTGGTATCTACTGATTGTAATAAAAATGCTATGTAATATGGTCAGGTTGTAGACTAGATAGGTAGGTAGATAGATAGATAAAGTAGCTAGAGACTCTGATAGCACTGGTGAAATAAGGCTGGTTGGGATTTATCACCCCAGAATACTAATCATCTGATTAGCCAGGGTCGGACTGGCCCACAGGGGTACAGGGGATACCCCTGGTGGCAGGGCTGCCAATAGGGGGTGCTGTGGGTACAGCTGTCCCGGGCCCGGCCAGCTAATTTTGCCCACCGCAACACCTCGACCATCTCTGCTGAGTGCACTGAACAAAGCAGGCTTATTCAACCCAGGATGCCGGCGGCCAAATAAAATGCTGCACTGAAAAGGAAAATGGATGTGGGGTGCGCTATTATCAGCAGCTGGCAAAGGGGTTGTCAATCCCCTAAATTTGAAGAGGAAAAATATGTATAGTGAGCCAACGCTGGCTGAATAATTGTTTCAGACGGTAATAAATAATAAATATTTATTAACTGTAATCATACAAATGTAAAAATCAATATAACAACTAAAGAAAATGCATAAATAAAAACAAAAATAAAGGATGGGGACGTGTCACAAAAGTGACATTTAGTGGTATTCTTGTAGGTTTTAAAAAGTTAATTGTCACAGAATAGCCCAAATAGATTTGTATTTCATATTACCAATTGGGAAATCCTTCCACTGATGTCCGCTGAATAAATGGATTAGAAAATCCCCTCCAGGATTGGATGGAAAGTGATGCTGGAGGTGCTGTGCTCAATGTTGGTGAGACAAATATGATCCTGATGGCGACCACTGGTTCTCTGGTAGGTCTCTTTAGGGAACTGGCGTGGTATCCCAATGATTGTAGAAACTCGATCCAGGCTCAGGTTATGCTCTATGGTTCTCAGGAGTAGGGGCGGACCATCAGTTGGTGTAGGGGTCTCAAATAGTATAACTCAACGCGTTTCCCCGGATCAGTAACTTCCGGCTTTCTCAGGAGAAACAGTTGCCCCACTTCTACATAAATACATACTGTATATGTATATGCGTATTGTGAAAAGGGTCACATACAAAAGGGATTCAAATGAAGTCTTTGTTCTTTATTTTGTAAAGCAGGTCACAGCATACAAGATCAATTTCACAGGCAAGCGTAGTTAGAGGCAGCAGCATACAGGTAATCACAGCATATGACTCTTGTAAATGCTCCCAGAGGTCCCTACCATAGCCCACACCCTGGCTTATTGCTTGGGCAGCTAATCCACTATCAAGAGCATTTTCACTCTGCCCTGGAAACACTTCTATCAGGAGATCACAGGTGCTGCTGATTACACAACCTACTGCTCCAAAACCTGGTCTAGATCCTCCACACTACTCTCATGTAGAGAGATGCTGTCCCTGCCACAGTATGTACAGTATATTCTCTTGAATGTTTTAACTAATCATCAAACTTTGCACAGTACCGTATCATTTTAAAGGGACAATCTAAGTTTGAAGATGGGTTTAATCGAACAACCCCTTAAAAGTGCTGTCATAAGTGTCCATGCTATTTCTGTTGTTTTCATATATTGTGATATGTCGTTGGAAAGCTTGTGGACTTTCTGAATATAACACAATAAATAAAGTCCCTTAAGTGGATCCTTAAAGGCCTATAAGGGTCCATTAAAGGAAAAACATTTTCACTTTACAATACTTTTGACAAACTGAAATTAATAAGCGACTCATCTGCAGAGTGGTCTGTGAATCGAACCCTGTAGATATCGTTGTGAAATCCATGTGAGATCCATCCCCAGTCAGTTATTTTTTCTATTGATTGATTTGATTTTATTAATTTAGGGTTTTTGGGATCTTCTGTACCTGCTGTGGTTGGCAAGGGTAGATGGATATTTGGAGACCTGCTCTGGCTGCTGCAGCAGCTTCTGACCTGCTGTGGTTGGGAAGGTGGATAGTTGGAGACTTGCTGTGTCCACTGCAGCAGCTTCTGTCCTGCTGTGGGTTTTTAAACTATATTGTGAACAATATTTCCATATGTATCATCTAGTGTGTATGCAATATATTGTTAACAATGCACGCTCCAACAGGTCATAAACCATGTCCTCCAGTGTCTGTACATGCATGGTATGCAGCATGACCCCGGCTTCCCCTCCACAATTGCAGCCAGCATAGACAAGTCTGGATGCACTTGCTGCTGCCAGAACCCCCACCAGGTCGCCATATGTGTACCCAGCTTAGGATGTCGGTCCAATAAGCTGCAATCTTTTTAGAGCTGCTGGAATTTGCACAAATGTGATGGCTGCCCCATAGTGCAACAAGTTATTTTGTGCTAATTAAGGCTGAAACTAACCGTGAAGGGTACGAGTTGGCACATCTCTCCCTTTGCAGGCAATAGTATCAAGCCCAAACTCTGCTCATCCCCATCCACCTTTAGCTGAAAAACCATAAGTGTCACCATAACCTTGCAGGATCAGCATCGATGCAGATTTTTTTTTCAGCTATCCTACATACTACACAGACTAGACAAACCTTTATGCATGGTTGCCTCTCCTTCATGGAGATAATGCTTTGCTCCTGGACTTCCCTGGTAAATGTATGATTACCATCACCTGTGGTGAAACACCTTTCTTATCAATTACCTAGCTCCCCACAGGTGATAGCAATCAGGAAAGTCCAGGAACAGGACATTTTCTCCCTGAAGGAGAGGATCAGGTAGGCAACCATGCCTTTATGTGAATTAGAAATTTTCATGAGTTTGCAAATGCTTTACTATACCAAACAGGCTCACCATTTCTCCCATCTGTGCATAGTCCTGAAACGTCAGTTGCTTTTCCAGAGTGTACAGTAGTTATTGGTATAAGAGATAGCAAGCATTTATATGGCTGTGTGTGGAGAGGCACACAACAGTTTCCACTCTAAAGAGATGTGCATGACCTCTGGTGGCCTTAAAAGGCAATTGTCTTTAAAACAAGTAGGGTGAAATTTAACAGGGAGTGATTGAGACAGTGAGAGATTTGGTAAGAAGTCTCCAGTTTTTTTTTAAAGCAGCAATCATTTACTCTACAAAACCAAATTGATTTTGAAGTGTAAATGATTGCTGCTTTAAAAAAAAAAAAACTGGAGACTTCTTACCAAATCTCTCACTGTCTCAATCTCTCATCCTATTACATTTAACCTGTAGTGCTTTATATAGGTCATTGATGCATGAACACACTAAGGCAGGTATTCAATGCGGCCGGCGAGGGGGTTAAACAGCGAGGATTGCAGAAAACCAGCGATCCTTGCTGTTTAACCCCCTCACCAGCGCCCTATTCAACGTTCTGGGGAAGTCCTCGCCGTCACAGGATGGCGAGGATTCCCCCAAACAGCGAGACCCGCGGCTAATGCAGCGAACCCGCTGTATTTAGCCACGCGTCTCGCTGCTTCTGGAGCCGCATATGACGATTCCCCCTCGCTCAAAAAAAAAATGGAGCGAGGGAGAAGCGTTGAATACTGACAGGAAGCCTGCTCGCTGTAGCCGCTCGCCCACAGCATTGAATACCCCCCTAAGGATCACTTGGCCCAGAAAGCATAAAGCAGCGATAGTCACAAGAACAGGGGATAGTGCTTTATATAGTTCAATGCAAACATAAGTAAAGACACAAGACCGTTCTATTTATAAATCACATATTTATGGACTAAAAATTATAAATAAATTAAAACTGGCATAATTATAAATTATACAGTACATAAGTTACAACACTGCTCAAGACTGTGGATTAATGAATAGGTGTACAAATTTTGCTTACAATTATTGTATAACACAGTAGCGGGATGCTTTGCACCTTTGTCATTATCATCACTGCTATCTACAAGGTAGCACGCCGGTAGAGGGCAATGTACAGTATGCGCCTGCAGACATCATTGCACATACACTGCAGCAGCACTGTCCCTTGCTGCGGGCATCTGTTGACCCAAGGCTACTTGGGATACGTTCATTAGGGAGACAAGCATTAAGTCGACAAACATTAGGTCAACATACATGAAGGTCGACAGTCAAAAGGTCGACCTGGGTTTTTTTAGCCGACAGGCGGTATTTCATGCCCTACCATCCACTAGGGCGTGGTGGGAAAACAAAATAGTGGGCCAAGCGTAGCGAGGCACCGTGCCTGAAGCATGGAGAGTGCAGCGACATGGTGTGAAAAACCCCATGTCGATCTTTTGACTGTTGACCTAACCCCATGTTGACCTTCAGGCATGTTGGCCTAGTGGTGCCAACCTAATGCTTGTCGACCTAGTTGTTGTCTATCCAATGCTCCTCCAATGCTCGTGCATGACCAGTGGAACTGGCAGGACTAGGCTGATGCGCTATGCACTTTGACGGGGATTACTGGATGAAGAATCCCCCCTCACCCATCCACTTCAGTGCCTGAGATGTGAATACAGCTCAGTGATACGGCTTCATCTCGGTTAAGAGGAGAAGGAGGGGGAATGATACCAGCAAGATTTGTGCTGCTATTGTCTTTTATTTCCACAGACTTTACCCCACAGTTCGAAGATATGTAAGGTTCAGTCTGACTGTACAGACTCATGTGCAAAGTAAACCCCGCTAACTGGATTCCCGTGGCACAACAATTAGCCATGGGGTAACAGAATACTGCCCTTATGTGTGTAAATTAATTTTTACAATAAACAAAAAAAATGCAATTTAACCATAAGAAATCTCTGTAGATAAGCATGCTTAGCACAGTGTTACATAATCTGTGAGTTGATGTCAACAGCAGTACATCAACATTGCTAGGTCGGGAAATGTATAATGGAAATTCTCTTTCACTGTAATAATCAATAATGAAATAGCATTTCCTGGGAAATGCTAGAAATTAGTGCAAAATGTTAAGATTATGGGCCAAAAAATGCTAAAATGGAGAGTGATAAACAGCCAGCCAATAAGCTCCTAACTGACAGGTTACAGGCTGGGTTTGAAAAATGACAGGTAGGAGCTGATTGCCTGGTTGTCCCGTCACTTTTTGAAGCTTGATACATCTGGCCCTAAGCAACGTAAGAAGTGCAGATGGTGAATACATAGAAAAACATGGATGTATGTGACTGAAGCTGAAGAAAAGGAATGATGGCAAAACAAGTTAAGGCAAAAGAAGGGCTCAGGTGTAAATGTCAGACAGTCAGTACAAGATCAGGAGTGTGAGTAGTGCAAGGCCTGAGATGTACTAACAACAGTCAAAGTTACAGTAGTGTGGTGGTGATTCATGAAGCACTGGCGTACATGGGAATAAACGCCACCATAAATGCCATCTGATGATATCTGTGCATCCCTTTACATATAAAGGAATGGCCCTGGAAATGCACCTAATACGTAGCTTTGTAATTTTAATACTCTCACTTTGTAAAACAAAATCATCTTTATGTACTGCTGGGCAAATAGGGAATCCTACTTGATGTGGACCAGATACCCCGCTCTGCCTGGACTCAGTACTGCTCTTCTTCATCTAAAAACCTGTGTACTGCACTCCCACAACATCAGTGCCACTGCAAAGAGGAAGTTTTGTGCTTCATAAATGACCTCCAATGATGGGGGTTTGGGCAATAATGTGTAGATCAGCACACTGTGTGCCCCCTTTGGAGTAGTGAATATACAGGGAATGTTAGGAGAACAAAAGAAAAACCATGATGGAAGTTAGAGGCTCACTAAATACTACTGAATATAGGTCAGGTTGGAATCAGATGTTTAAGGAACAGTGGGATTAACTGCAGGCAGGAAACATTCTTTGGTGTTAAGCAGAAACACGGAAGGATAACCATTAGGATGGACGTCCATTTGAAATTCAAGACCACAAGCGTTTCTGTTCAAAGTATGCATTAAATCGAGCAAGGGCATAATCCTAGAATAAAAAAAAAATAGATTTATGAATGTTAAAAGGAAAACACACTTAACCAGATAATCACACCCACCACAATCCCTTTCCTACTAAACAGATCTACAGTAAGTAACCTTTGGCTATTCCATAGATTTTCTGAAACATCAAGTCTCACCAAGGACCCTAATCTGGTTGACTCGCAAAGCTGTGAATTTCGAGCATCGAATGTTTTCTACAGCGCTTGCAGATCTGAGGGCTTCCGGAAATCTGCTGCCCGCTCCATCGGCCCATTTACATAGGAACGCCCAGCATTTTCATGGGAGTGCCAATGAAACGCTGGGCGTTCACAAGGGTGCAGCCCATCGCCACCAGCCCCACTGCTAGGTGCGAACGGTATGTGAGCAAGCAGTTTACAGCACATAAAACTTTATGCACCGTCGCTCCACATTGCTTCCCTGCGCGAACACGCAGGAGAGCGTGCCAACTAGAATAACCCCGAGTGCAAATTAGGAATTGCAGTTCTACTACAGTTTGAAAGCCACTGACCAACGTGCACGATGTTTAGATGGTCATCCCAGAGCACTACCAAAACTCTGCACCCAGCAAACACAGCTGCTATCTGTAACTGCTACTTTTTTTTCTTGGAGGCAGGATCCCAAGAAAACACTGTACAATCACGGGCGACCTCCTCAATGTCTAGAACTGCTTTTTCACAGGTCAAACGTTTCTTCCACCCCCTCGACCTCCCCCAAAAAAACCGCACACACTAAAATAATGCTTGCTTTAATTAGTCTCATTCTTTAAGCCAATCATAACAGAAAGGAGACATCTGTTCTGCTTTTTATTATATGTGTTAGGTTTGTGTTTTTTCTTCTTCTACATAGGCAGAGCGCCCCATATAATTTTATTTTCCAAATTATAAGCGGAGCAGGTATAAAAAGTACAGGATCCAATGTCTCCAGTTCAGGGATGCCCCAGAAATCATTACTTTGCTACTCCACTCTCAATTATTGCGATAATCTTGCTCTGCAAAATTAAATACTGCTATTATAACCTTAAGCACCATGCAGCTCACTAGCGCACCCACTAACTAAACTGCAGGACACCCTCACTGTATCCAGTTCTTGAAACATAAATGAGGTCCAGCAGGTTTTATATATTGCATAACATTCTCTCCTCTTAGTCACAGTATGTATATCATAAAGTCATTACAGTACTAGCTCATCAGGACACAGCCTTCATTAATCATGTCTTTTTGATCCGTTGCACTCCTTGTAATCCCTGCTGAGCTCATGTCATTTGGTAAATCCTCTTATTTTGTACAATCTGAGAAAGACACGGAGTACCTTTTATAGCAGATACTCTCATATATTGTTAACACCAATTTGGGGTCTACAGGCAACATCAAATCAAAACCACACGATTTATCAGGTGTACATAACCACGGATACTTACATACAGGTGTAAGCACCATGGGCAGACAGATTCTCACTATTTCAACAGTCTGAAATAAACTCAGATCTTCCATCTCATGCACTCACTGTATTCTCCAAGTGTATTTGGGGTATCCGGTCCCTGGGTCGACAATGTCTAGACCGACTTGGTTCATACTTTACCATCCAAGTGGGCATAGAGTGAGAATATATAAGTGTGACGAGCGCAGCGAGCCATGCTATAGCATGTTATGGTGTCAGTGTCGACACAAAAAAAAACAACATAAAAAAGCCTTATGTCAACCGTCTGGCAATGTTGACCATTTTAGGGGTTGACCGTTGACCATTAGTGGTCGACCTGAAGACTGTGGATCCCCTATACCAGCGGTTCTTAAACTGTGGGTCCTGACCCCAAAGTGGGTCCCGACCTTCTCAGCATGGGGTCGCGACTCCATGTTGCTGACCATCAGGCTGATGACTTTTTTAATCTCAGTCAGTGAATCAAGGAGTCTAATATAACATCATTTTGTGCCTCCACATTGCTGCCATGTATGTGCTGTCTGCTGACTACATGTGATGTGATGACCGTCTGCAGTAACTTGCTGGGGTCCTGTCATTATTTTTATTGTCTGATGGGGTCCCAGAGCAAAATAGTTTGAGGACCCCTGCCCTATACCATAAACATTTTTTGGAACCTGCCAGTTGATCAATATCCAACAAATGGAGATGGATTGTTTTTTTTACACTGACTTATTAGTGTGTCCTAAATACAGTCTTCTTCCTGCTTGGCCTGGAAGGGCAATCTTCACCATCCCTCATTTTGTGGTGCAAGGGAGATTCATCTCGGAAGGCCTTGCCGCTTCCTCTTGTGTAAGGGCTGCACTGGACACCTCCCATCATTTTAAAAACCAACAATGTGAAAATAAAATGGCCCTGATCCACCAAATCATATACCACACTCCCCCCAGAGACATGACCACTTTTAGCTATACTGCACTCTCTCTTGATTTTAACTACAATTTTATCCAGTTATCAAGAAATCTATACCCAATAGGCGTCTCAGTCGCTAGAACAAGCATAAAATGTGTAACTTGAAATGTAGGAACATGGACAATATGTATGGCCACTTTTGTGGCTAATAGTACACACCCCAGACCCATACCCAGTATTAGGGACCCCCAGTGACAGATGCCTTTACGTACGGCCTGGGGGCTTAGCCCTATATCTGCAGATATATGCAACCAAGATCTCTGTATTATCGGATTATTATGTAGTTATTTCTCAATCAGTGTGCAAATCAGTTTTTTTCTAACCAGAATTACCCCTCCCTTTTAGCGCCTGAGTGGCATCACAATCTGCAGATGCAACATTATGCACACTTGTATATGTAATAAAGGTATATATGTCATACTCACCAGGTAACCAAATTCGATCGTTGAGATTTTTGCCTGTAAAATTGACCAGAGACCCCACAAAAAATGTGAAGCCAAGGCAAACCTAAAACAAAATAAAAAGAAAAAAAAAAGATAATGAATAGCGGTGGAAATAATGTTATAGGACTATAATGTATAGGATGACAGAAGAGCAACACCTACACACCTACTGCATGCACTGAACACTAACAAAGCAGGATTTAAGATAGTGGTCTTAGAAGTCAAGGTACCTTTCCCATTTAGACAACGCAATGTTGTTGGAAATTGCACAGCCACAGCATGTTGGAATGCAGCAGCTGTGCTCGAATACATAAAAACAGAAGGAGTAAATAGACAACTCCTGACAGCTTCTTTGATCCGCTGCTGCACAAGAGGGTGCAGTATCAGATTACTCTGTGCGACCATAGTTCTAGGGCTAATGCCCCTTTCAGACCGCACGAAAAAAACAGTATTTTGCTGATTAACCGTTTTGAAACGGTAATCTGTGCGGTCTGAAAGGTGCAAAGTGATTTTACAGTTTCCAAAAAAAAAAACGTTTTTGGAAACAGTAAAAAAGCAGGGTCCTCTGTAACAATTGATTCATTGGGGGGGGGGGGCCTCCCCTCTCCAAACCCAGCCCCCCCCAGCCTGGACCGGCCACAGTGCAGGACTATGCCGTTTTCACTATGGCATTCACACCGCAAACCTGCTTTAGACCAGGTATTTAGATGCGGTGTGAAAGGGGGTAACCTTCCTTTGACCCGTTTTTAAAAGTTTTAAATACCTGGTCTAAAGCAGGTTTTGCTGTCTGAAAGCAGCATTAGTAACCTTTAAGTATTTAAGGGGTCATTCCACATCAGATCAACTAAAACCAATAAAATGTCCTCCACCCATCTCAGATTTTATCATAATTTTTTATCGCTAAGAAAGGATGTTGAAATACCTATTTCTGCCAATTATCTTATAAACAATTAGTTTACTATTTATTGATTTTTCAACTTTAATTATTTACTAATCTCGGCTTCTTTATCCAGTTTATCATCCTCTCTTAACTAAAAAAAATTTTCATAAAAGTCTGGAGATGGGTGGTGGCCCCCCCGGGTTGAACTGACATGGAATGACCATCAGAGTGACTGAGGACAGTATAGCGGTGTCCAAGGTGCATTGGCAATGAGATCATGGAGTTTTGAGTTACTGTAGTAAAATGGTCAGCATCACTGTGGGAGAAATAAAAGAAAAAAGAACCCCTCAAAGACTAGCAGCCTTAAGGCCCCTATACACTAGTCCGACTTGTCCTGAGGATAGTATATCAAGTGCTAAATCGTTAGTGAGCTCCCACAGCAGCTCCCCAAGGGGCAGGAGATTTGGAAGAAATTAAAAAAAAAAAAATTACCTGTGCAGCAGCGCTGTGCACCCAAGGGGTGTCTGACTGGCGTGCAGTCCACAGTTTCTGGGAAGTGCTGAGAGAACCTGTGGCCAGCAACGTTTTTTTATTTTTATTTCGCCACCGCTCTCCGCAGGTCCTCTCAGCACTTCCCGGGACACTGCGGACTGTCAGCCACACCGCAATGCTGCACGCGGGTCATGACACCCCTCGGGCGCTCAGTGCAGCGCAGACCCCGCCGCTGCCTGCCCATAGGTGTATGCCAGCGGTGTTTCACCATTGGTACAAACCTATGGACCGGGCCAACACATCGGTGCTAAAAAAAAAAAAAAACACACCCGCGATGTGCCGCTGATGTGTTCGATCCGATGGATTGAACTTGCAGCAGGTTCAATCTGTAAGGTCCGACCCGATGTGCAAGGGACCGCGCATCAGGTCGGAGGGGATGTCAAATACATCCGATTTGGACTGAGTTCTCAGCCCGATCTGGTGAAATCTAACAAAATTGGAAAAGTGTATGTACACCTTTACACTCAGCTCATTACAAGCAGTCAGTGAAGACTGTTTTAAATGCCTTTGATCATTGAGCAGCAAGCGTACTCTATGTGCACTTGGATTTTTTTATGAAAATGTATTTTGGACAGTGACAAAGCAAATTAATGCATATTTTTTCTAATTATTCAGAGGGCATACCGGTAAATTTAAAAGATTGTATATAGTAAGTACTGAGCATATGTGATCACTCTAAAGGGGTGTACACACGGCATGGGCGGATCTAGACTTCTCTTCCAGGGGGGTGGTTTACTATATAATCTTGACCCTCCCCTTCCCAGTCCTGACCCCTCCCCCTTCCCAGTCCTAACAGGGGGTATATACACAGTGGCTAGTAGGGAAGTAGTTATTGGGGCACAGGTTAAGTATGCTTTATCCGAAATGCTTGGGACCACAAGCATTTTGGATAAGGGATTGTTACGGATCTCAGGAATAGTTTTTTTTTTTTTTACATACTCACCTGAACCCCTGGTGATCCTCAGACGTCCATGGTGTCTATGGCGACGTTGGATTTGTCTTCAGTTGCTTCCCTCATCACACTGCACACGTCACCAGCACACCCATATATACACAGTGGGTAACAGGGAAGGTATTAGGGCAGTGGTAGCCAACCCTACCCCTCGAGAGCTACCAACAGTGCACATTTTCCAGACAACCTAGCTGCTGCACAGCTGCACTCAATCACTGACACATTTTAAAAGATACACAGATGTAGCTTATTAGCTCACTTGTGATTCTGTGAGGAGAGCTGCAAAACATGCACTGTTGGTAGCTCACGAGGACTAGGGTTGGCTACCCCAGCATTAGGGTATACATAGGAGGGGGGATAGGAGGTATATACACAGTGGCGAGATGCATGGAAGGTATTGAGGTATACATAGGAGGGTGATACTAGGGGGTATATACACAGTGTACATGCTGTAAATGTACATGTATTCACAAAGATAAACATGTATGTAATGAGAAACAGCATGGAGGGGGCACTGAGACCAGGGACAGCAGTCACCTGGTAATGGCCAGTGGTTCCATCAGATTATTTAGAAGGCAGCCTAGTGATGATAACACCACCGCATTATCCTGTGTCTCTTACTTTTGTATTTGGGGGAACGCTTACTTTAATTAAGGGACAGAGCTTTGTAGCTTCCTCCCCTCCTTCCCATCCCATCTGTGTGCACTCATCAGCGGCAATAACGGGGGTCAGCTGATGTGTGTGCACAAGTCAAAGGTTAAAGATAATACTTTACAGTACAGGAGGGAGACGCTGGCTGTCCGAGCTGGCAGGTGAGAAGTGTCAGACACGAGCTGCTTCCCCGGGACTGTGAGCCTCTGATCCTCTGTCTGCAGCCCCGGAGAACACAAGCAGCCTGCACCAGCGTCATGCCTGTGTCTGTGCTGTGCTCGGAGATTTTGACTAGACAGTCAAAATCTCCTAGAAGGTTAGCCAAAATCTCCCTATTTTTCTCCTGCTTAGTCAATATTGTCTAGCAGAAATTGCTTAGCATAGATTGACTGTGCAGGCAAGGCAATTTTGACTAGATCATAGACTATCATTGCTTAGACAAAATAGCTTAGTCAAAATCTCCGGTGCATCTAGCCAAAATCTCTCCTAAAATTGCTTAGTCAAAATTGCACATTAGTCAAAGTGCAGTATTCAATGCACATTTACGAAATGTGCAGCGAATTCTGTTTAGGATTCGCTGCACATTCACAGGGTTCCGGAGGGCTGAAGCATTCGCTGCCAGCCCTCCGTGTCACCCTATTCAACTCGTCAGGGGCAGCGAGCCCCTGGCGGTGAATTTGCTGGGTGAAGGCGACAGGCAGGAAGATGGAAGTCTCCCTGCCTGCGCCTGACACTGAGGAAGGCTGCCAGGACACTGGCAGAGCCGCCCCCCAGAGCTGGCAGGGGGCTGGGATCATCAGCCGCTGCACTCCCTGTCCCGATCATGCAAATGTAATGATCGGGACCAGAGTGCAGTGAATAAATGAATATTAATGAGCTGCTCTCGGCTCCCGGCCCCCTGCTGGCCAAAGTGTATTAAAAAAAAAAAAAAGTAAAATATTTTTTTAAATAAAATTAAATATATATTAATGTGCTTTAAGCACATTATTACAAATAGCATGCCCCTTCTTAGAAAAAAAAATCTGTTTTTTTTTACACCAAACTCCCCCCCCAAAACCCTTTATTTCAAAAGATCACTTTGCTGTTCACCTAAAAAAGATGTTAAATGCAAAATGGAGAATCATGGCGAAAATCAATGGTGAAAGCAGTTCTCCATCCTAGCATTGAATACACTCTCGGCGAATCCCAGTGAAAACCCCATTGAAATACTCCAGCGACTTGCAGCGAGCATGAAACAGAGAACTGGTCGGCATTCATTGTTTGCTTTCGGCGAACAGTGAACATTGAATAGGGTGAATAACATTTTCAGTGAAACAGATTCACCACAAGAGTGAAAACAGTCCGATTTGCCGAAAAGAAACGGAGAATTGGGAGCATTGAATACTGGCCAGAATCTCCCCTTGTGTACACCCCTTAAGTTCTCCACTGATCAGATACAGGATTTATTTCTGCATGCAATGGATAGTAACCTCTGGTCACTCCATAGATACAGCCCTATCATTTAAGTTGGGTTGCAAACATTGTAATTTAACTTACACAGTACATTATCCTTTCCTGTGTTGATCTTCCCCCTACTCTCATAATGTAAAGCACCATGCAATGCTCAGTTGTAGCACTAAAGCTGGATACACACACACACACGTACAATATCCCACTGACCGGGTTATCAGCAGCTCAGTGTGTCCCCGGCTTTACCTGCTCCTGATTCCTGTACACATCTATACAACACATAGGAATAGAGGGTGTGTGTGTGTGTGTGTGTGTGTGTGTGTGTGTGTGTGTGTGTGTGTGTGTGTGTGTTTCTATGGGATTGTGAAGCCACCCCATTAAAAATTAAACTGAACATAAGATTTAACCACCTGACCCTGGCTGTTGCATGAGCGTTATAAACAGTGTACATAGGCCAACACACCTGCACCAGCAATGCATACACACCTACTCAATATTCGGCCTGTACTTTCGATAGTGGGAGAACAGGCTGACCATTGTATAGGTGTGTACCCGCCTTTAGCTGTCTGTCATTGGCATTAACTTTGATGGTGCAGTTAGAGACCAGTAGAGATTGCTTCCAGGGCTAATGGGCAAATACACAATTATGCAAATACATAATGGGAAGAACACAAGGATGATTGGGTATAGTAAGAAAGTACAGAACATCTATAGCACCAATTATATATGGGGAAGGGATGTTATCCTACCGGTTTACTTCAGTAAACATGGCATGCTGCTGTGCACATCGCTCATCCTCACTGAGCTCAGGGAACATCTCCAACAGGTAAGATTGGAAAAAGTGAATCTAGCATGATACAGAAGAAAGAAACAAAGAGCATAACATCAGAAAACTAGAGAATAGATTGAGGGGCAGATGTATGAAGCAGTGATAAGGGAGAAGTGAGCCAGAGAAGAAATGGCCCATGGCAACCAATCAGCACTGATGTAACACCTATAATTTGCATTATAGAAGTTATACAGAGCAGCTGATTGGATTCCATGGGCCACTTCTCCCTTATCACTGCTTCATACATCTACCCCTACATCCTTGACAGGATCTACCTAAACCTTTATTTCTAAGGGAGTTTTACATTAAATGTCCAAAACCTGGATACATTTACAAGTCTACAGTAACCTGGAGATCCCTATCAATTATGTGCTACAGCATATTAAAGAGGATACCAAATAAAAAGCACCTCCTATTTTTGCCATAAACTATGCATAAATACAGCATGAAGGTGAACAGTATTTATTTTTGTTTATATGGTGCCACAGTGCAGACTACATAAATGAGCAAAAAGAAAACAATGGACTTACGGTACAAGTCAATTTAGGACATGTACATGGTAGATAAAAATTGTTTAAATCAACGGACAGGACACAAATTATTATGGTGGCAGAGACCTAGGGTTAGGAGATGTAAGGAGATATACAGTAGATTCTAGGGGCTAAATTTACTAAAATGGGTGTTCTATTGAAGATTGGTTTCTATGGGCAACATCCTATCAGATTCCATCTATTATCTTCTAGAAGGTACTACAAAAATAAGTAGAATTTGATTGGTTGCAGGGTTGGGGAAAAAAAAACAACAACCCACAACCTGCTTTTTTTTTGGGTTTAAACCATTTTTTTTAAATTTATGTTTTAATAAAATAAAAAAAATATTTAATCCTGTTCGTTATAATAATTATGTGAAACATTTCTTTATATTAGAAACCTTGATCAACCATGCTTAAATGCTTTTTAACATTAAGAGGAGAATTTACTAAGATAGACGGTCTATTGAAGATAGCAACCAATCAGATTCTATCCATTATCCTCTAGAGAGGCACTTAGGCCTGGTACACACCAGAACGATCCTGATTGTTAGTAGATCATTAGCAGGTTGTGTGATGGTCGCACGATCTGTTGGAGCACACGATCTGCTAACGATCTGATC
Source organism: Crinia signifera (assembly GCF_055691185.1). Taxonomy (NCBI): domain Eukaryota; kingdom Metazoa; phylum Chordata; class Amphibia; order Anura; family Myobatrachidae; genus Crinia; species Crinia signifera. The sequence goes on from NC_139220.1 coordinate 185,779,211, forward strand.
TGAGTCTGTATCCAGTTGAATGGATCTTTTACAGATCCTACCTGCAGCAGGCAGGATCTGTAAAACGAGCAAACGACAGCGGGGACGCGCATCGGATCGGAATTGGATCTAAACATGCCCAATCTACATACAATCTGCATCCAATCGGTCAGAATTGGATCCAGATTGATGGAATTGAACCCTAATCGTTATGGTGTGTACCCCGCCTAAGAAGTAGAACCTGAATGGTTGCTATGGGTAACATCACATCTGCAATAGAGCTCCCATCTTAGTAATTTGGTACTTGTGTAGTTTCACAGCATGGCGCCGTGCTACTTCCGGGTTCTACGCTCGCCACGAAATATGTCCAAAAAAGTAACTTAAACTCCATGCCAACATGGATAGTTCATACCTCCACTATCCATGTTGGCATGGAGTTGATTTTAAATAGCGTGGCGAGCGAAGCGAGCCCCACAAGGGGACTCAGACGTGGCGCCGTGAAACTACACAAGTACCAGTAAATTTACCCCTAACAATCCAAAGTTATTAGATTTTAATAGGATTTATTTAAAATCTTTCAATTAAACCAATTTTAGACTAAACATAATTAAAACATGCAAAAGTAATTGTCAAAGAAACGCACAAACAAAAAAATGGATGAAGCATTAGCACTGAATAGGTCACTGGCATTAAACATTTTAACTAAAAACACTAGTTTAGATACCTTTCCAATTCCCTGTCTGTTTCGAAGCTTCAAATGAACTGAACCAAAAGAAAAGTACTTCTACACTAGCGGAAGATGATGCAGCAGTCAGAAGTTGTTCAATAATGGGAAATACTTTAGGATTAAAGAATTTTGGGGGAGAAACTTGATGCTAGGTAGACTTAGCACCTCTCTCATCTAAATCACCTTCCTATATATCTGTTGTATTCACGAATTTACTGCATTGGTTCAGCTTACTTAGATAAAGACCACGCGCATCAGGAATGTGGAACAGGGATTTCCTTACAACATGCTTTTTTTTTTTAAGATGCCAAGGTGTTGTGCTTGTAGTCACAACATATTTAAAAAAAACCAGCCAACCAAATTTTGATTGCTACATCCAATCTTCAATACAACTCCCATTTTAGTAAGTTTACTACTTAGAGAGGAAAACCATAAAGCTGAGGGATTAGATGCCATCAAAAGGAAGTATGGTGATTAAGTAAAAGAAGGAAGGGCACAGAAGGAGAGAGGGTACTGCTCACGTGAGTCTACATAATAAAGGGAAAAATGGATTGCAATTAACTTTTTAGCCAGGTACCTGTTGGTCTTTTGTGGGGTAGTCCCCCAGTTGTGCTTTGAAGAACGGCCACTCATCATGATGATAATTATATACCCACTCACAAAAGTGATTCCCTATGTCAAATCCTCTGTGGAGAGAGAAAGGCGATGCAATGAAAGTTCAGCATACCGTGTATTGGCACATACATGAAATGTCACATGTTTTTAGAAACTGTGATGCTAAAATTAGATTAGCGAGAAAAAATATATATATAATCCAGCTCACTAGGTTACAAAAAAGACTTTAGTGAGAAGTTACTGACTTATATAACACTGCAAGCTAGATTTATAGGAAATAGCAAATCATAAAGCTGCACTTCTATAGTTTCCCAGAAGAAATTATTCTGAAAATCATTTTTATTCAGGTTACACGCATATACATGACCCTAGACTAATAATGCAACCACAATTCAGTATCACAATGGTTATTCAAGAGAATTGCCAATGTGAAAGCCAATTACTTAGTTGAATGAAAAGCTGGTAGAAATATTTTCTGCTATCACTGTTGATCACATGTATTCATATTATTAAGGTAATCCAGCATCATATCCAGTTATCTGTTACAGACTAGTCACACATATGCTTTTAAGGATTCAGAAGCATGTGGAAGCAGTGTGCTGGAAAAATATGTGCTTGGACAAATGTAACGGAAAAAAAAAAAACCTCAAGGACAAACAAAGAATGAACACCCATGCAAAACAGCAGCCCAGACACATGGTAAAGGATATGAGAAATGATCAGACAAGGAATGGATATTCTGCTACTCCACATAATGTAGGTTGGCCTGACCTGTAATTGTAGCTGCTGTACTCAAAGTCAATTAGCATGAGCTTGTCAGATGGGTGGGAGGAGCGCGATGACAGGAGAAGGATGTTTCCTGTAGGAGAAACGTGTCAGTAATACACAATGAGAGGCTTACTACAATCTGATGTGCACTGACCACAAACAAATAAATCATATACAAATATTTTTAGGCCAACTAATTGTTTCCTTGTTCTTATCCAAACGGACATAAAAACCTTGTTTTTCCCTAGCCAAAACCCATTGCTCAAAAGGTGCAAAAAAGGATAAGGTGCCTGCTTTCACTTATTACTGTATCAGATTTATGGTGTAGTGCATGATCTGCTTAATTATAATATTATTAGTGTCACTTGTTTTGTAGTTTCATATACAGACATGAGGCTACAGAACAAGGGATTCTGTTCACATCATGGTAACTGCACATAAAAAAAGGAAAGCATCAAAGAAAGTTTCAATATATGTATACACATACATAAATCTAGATATTCATTCTTTCAAGTATGTTGGGCCCATTGAAAGCCATAATGACAAAGGGCGGAATGCAGTAACATCCGCAGCCCCACTTCGCCCCCCTCTGTTGGCTACCACAGTGAAACTAAATCGCATATGCTCTAACCTAGGCAATTAGTATCACAAAGGGCAGCTCTTGTGGCAAGAGGTGCCCTTTGCGAAGCAGCCGGCAGAGGGTGAGCGGGTCCCCAGCATCTCCCCCCTACACCCAGCAGCTGCTGAGGGGTGTGCACCACCTCCTCCCTGCACATGGAAGGGGATGTACAGTGCAGGGAGGAGGAGCAGCACAGCACTGTGGTGCCCAGACACAGGTGGGGGTTCGTGTGGGGCGGGTTGAGGTAAGAAGCCCATAGGCTTCTATGAGGTATAGTCAGCTTTTACTGACGATACCCATCGCAGTGAAAACGCAGCGTGCAGGTTTTCCTGCATACCAAAATTCGGTAAAAACCCAGATAACTGGGTTTGTACCGCATTTTTCCTTTAGTGGATCCTGCCCACTATTTGCTTATATCATTATTATTACAATTTATTTCCTACAAATTCAACACAGCATAGGACAAGTACAGGGTAGATAAACATATCTGAATCAGCAGACAATACTGAAATAAGTATTAGGGTGGAGTAAAACCGAGGGATTAGATGCCATCAAAGGAAGTATGTATATGATTTAGGTAAAATGAGGAAGGGCACACGAGGAAAGAGGGTCCTGCTTGTGAGAACTTACATTCCAATTAGTGTAATTGTGAGGTACATGGGAATACTAAACAGCTTCCATGTATGTACACGTACCTTAGGGGCTACAAGAAAATATTTGGCTAGCAATAAGACAATGGTGATGAGTGTGCCCACATTATAGGGGTCATTAAGGAGCAGTCAAATTTCCATCACTGCAGGTTTCTTGGAAACAGCAGTGATAGCGCAGTATGTAAGTGCAGCAGGAGGTGTCTATTACATACAGATGCCTCCTGCTGCACTAGTGATCCAAGCTGCATCCTAGGAAGCAGCATTAGACCAAAACATCCACCACTGGGCAACACTCCTATGTTTCATACATATCATTAGTAGCAGGCTTTGGACTGCAGATGGTGCATCTCTACCTGGCATTGAGCAGCATGGCCCTCATTCCCACATAGTACAAATAGACTGTGCTGCAGTCTATTTCTACTTTTGATTCCGATGCTGCGGAGCCGCGCATAGAGGTCGAATCTGGATCAAACATGGTGCGATTTGCACTAACTTGCTATAAAATTGGACTGTATAGTGAAAATCAATAGCCCAATCCCCTAGGTGTGTACACACCATTAGTTTTTCTTTGAACTGTAGTATTAAATATACAAAACATGTTCATTAAAATGCTGATTTTTATACAAAAACTTGCTCTTTACATACCAGGTACTGCTAGCACACTATGAGAAATCATACTGCTACCACAGCTTGCTGAAAAGGCCAGGTTTACTACGTTTGGTAGAAAAAAAAAAAACAGATGGCAACACAAAGGGAGTTGGGGGTCATACCTTCCTGAACATCATTGTGGCAGAACACAACAGGAGATGGTGTGGATTCCAACAGGCATCTATAGGGATGAGTCAGAGCGAGAAATTACTAATATGACTATGGACATAAGTGATAAAACATACACTGTAGGTATTAAAGTAAATATGGGCTGGTATATGGTATTGAAGCACAAATGATTTATTATTTAAATAGTTATTCCTTGCTTAAGTATTCATTAGTCATGTACAAACAGTACTGTAATAGATGAAAGCTTCGAAAGCCATCTTCAAGAAAGGAATGTAAATACCAACCACAATGAGAGGAAAGTTTTCATACCTCAAACTTTGCATTTCTTCCTCCAAATGAAAACCCTTCAGCTTGTTGAACTGCTCTACAAGAGCAGCTTGTGTGAAAGAGAGAGAGGAAATCTGAGACATGTACCTATAAAAAGGTATAAAAGACAGAACAAATATATTAAAAAAAATATTATTTTTTTTTAAAAAGACTGCACAGCACAGAAGAGAAACAGAATGCAGGTGCTTTGGGAAATGGGAGCGGATCGAAGAGCATAACCTCCAATTCCCTCTGGCTGGGTGTCCCGCATATAACTTTTTTAAAGACAATGAGATAGAGTTTGGTCCGTTGAGTGGCCTCTAGTGGTCGGTGGCGGTACTTTACCTTATAGAGGTGAGTAGTGGTTTAATAATAATATTATATATAGGTACTTATAGAGGTGAGGTGTAGTGGTTTAATTATATAATTAAACGTCTACTCCTCACCTCTATAGGGTGAAGTACCGCCAACGACCACTAGAGACCACTCAACAGACCAAATTACTCCTTTGTGTGCTAAAAGATGTCAAAACAGAAAGTGAATGCAATATTTCTGTTTCAAACTTGCTAGATATGGAGAGAGGGAGCTGTGAGGATAGAGATTGGAGGTATGGCAGATCAGTGGTTCTCAACCTCGGTCCTAAAGTATTCCCACCAGTGCACGTTTTCCAGGTCACCTGGCAGGTGCACAGGTGCACTCATTATTCATTGACACATTTTGAAAGAACTACAGGTAGAGCTAATTATTTCACCTGTGATTCTGTGTGGAGACCTGACAAACGTGAACTATTGGGGGTACTTGAGGACAGATTTTGAGAACCACTGGGGTAGATAGTTTGTGGGCTGAAAGTGAAAGTACATTGCAGTAGCTGTCATTTTTATGGGCTTCTAACTACATTAAAAAAACATACAAATGTAGTATTAAATATAAATACAATTCCTGGGCATGGGCATATGGTATACATTATGTTAATGTAACTGCAACTATTATTAAATTCAGTGGGAAAATCAAACTTGCATTGCAAAATATTTGTTCCTTCTTAAAACTGTATCCAGCTTCTCAAAATGCCTGCTCTTTTGTGGCCAGTAATGATCCCGCTGATTTGACATGCATCTCCACATACTGGGAGTGCATTTTGCAAGAATTTGATAGTGAACATCAGGACAAATTGGTGATGCAATATTGATTCTAGATTACTATCACAAGGAGGGAAGAACAGAATGCATACATTTTGCAATGCTCAAAAACCTACTTCTGCATAGTCTTGAACAACCACACTGGTTCCTTGTTAAAAGGCATCTCCATCTTGTGGAATCTGGCCAACTTTACTGCAATCTCACTGGACACATCAGGGATACTAAGATCGGAAGTCACCAGTCGCCGACTCTGATACAAGGAAATTAATGGTTTACATTTATTTTTTATTAAGCAGAATAACATCAAGTATATCCAATTCCAGGATTCCAATATTTATTTGTGGTCAAAAAGATATACATTTATTATGGTCACGCATAGCACCCAATCTTGCTTATCACCATCTATATACTTCCATTTGAGCACTTCTAAATCCTTTTTTCTCTCATTCTTTATTTTGAATGGTCAGACAAAACAATAATAATGCAGAAAAAAAGTGTAACAAAAGCCCAATACAAATAATAAAAAAAAGCATACAAAAAGGAATGAACATATTTTAAATGTGCTACCATAGTACTGTAATCAAAAATAAAACAAAGGTTAGATGAATGATTAAGGGGAAAAGTACATAGGGTCCACTTATGAGGTTAGGGCTCTGGAGGGGATTGGTACTAAATCCCAATTGCCAAAATCCCGACAAAGACGGGGGGGGGAACACGTGGATCGCCCCCCTTGCAGGCTCGCTGCGCTCGCCACGCAGCGGGCCCAGTGCCTCGCTACGTTCGGCACACTAATTTATTTTCCCTCTATTGGTGTCGTGGACACCTATAGAGGGAGAGTCAGGATTTTGACCGCTGGGATTCTAACTGCATCCCCTCTGGAGAGAGAAGGGACAGGAGTTTACGCTCTACAAATAAACAGGAAGCCCAAACTTGGCTCAAAAATATCCCCGATAGTTAAGGTAATAGATTGTTTTTCTCCATGGCTGCAACAAACGAATCTGGGCCTTAAGTGCAGAGAAGTGCCACAAGACTTTTTTTTCATGTATGAGCGATCGGGGATGTTGCCTCTGTCAGAATATGTATGTTCTTGAAAACTTTTTTGTCTTATTTGATATTATTGTACTTTAAGTGTTTTTTTTTCTTCTTTATTATTCACTAAAATCCAGTTACCAGTTAACACGTCGTCATTACTGTCTCAGATGTATGATATGGGAGGTGTGAATGTGTTCCTGAAACACCCCCACTATCCACGCCAGCCCAAAGTTTGGCGAGCGCAGCGAGCTCCGCGTTACGTGTCCCCCGACCAGTTCATACTCCCACTATCCACGTCGGGGGATCTGGCGATTACTGGCGCTGTGTGAGAGGCGCTCACTAGGCTTGCCAGGGATGCCGGGGACAGTGTGGGACAGTACGGTGACTAGATGCCTGACGGGGACACTACGCAGGGCTGCCGCGGAGTCATTACACTAGGCAGCCATTGGGCTACACTGACAGCATAACTTAGCCTACGCTGAAAACGTAGCCTAGCCGGGCGCAGTGTTATTACACAAGTACCAAAAAAAATGTCAAAGAATTTCTATACCAACACCAGGTCTTAATGAGCCTTTCATCCCTACATTGAATAAGAAGCCTATGTACCTTTTACAGCAATAATACCCATTGACTATAATGCCAGCCTCTACTTTGTATACAACTGCAGCAGTAAATGTAGGAGAATTAGATTATTTTGTTTATGGAATTAATTGTATACGTAATTGTGATGTCATTTTGTCACTGTGGCCAGATCCAAACAAGAATCACACCACCAAATTTCTGCAGCATATCTAATAATTGGATAGGTTAAGGACCGTTCACTACAGATATATTTAATTAACTTTAATACATCCTGCTGTCAATACCAGTGCATACCAAATGTGACTGCCGTGTCACTGGCATTTCCTTAATATACCCCTACTGCTTGCATTGTTTTGGATGTCAAATAGGAAAATAAGAAATTCAGCACTATGTTTAGGACCCAGTAGAGGAAATTTTAATTTTTTCAGTGTGTTGGCCAACTTCTGGTATGTCTAGTGCAACAAAGTGACTGTACCAGAATGTACCGCAGGGATTGGTTCTGACTTAATTGCCCCTGTTGGTGAACTAATTGATCATGCTTGATCTGAAAGGATATTTACTTCAGATGCGAACTACCAGCGGTGCAAGCAGAAACATTGCACTGGAGCCTGCCACAGTAAAGGGGGCCCTGTAGCTGGTGGCATAATGAGTCACAGTAAAAGTGGATTTTGGTCCTACCTGTAAAATCCTTTTTTCTGAATCCATGGTGGACACTGGGACAGTGGGGTGTGGGTGGAGCTTCAGCTACAGGCACCAAGGAGATTATATTTCTTTGAGTGCAGCCCAGGCTCCTCCTCCTCCACGCCCCCTACAGGCTTCAGTTTGTTCAACAGCTAGCCATAAAGGAACAGGAAGAGAAAGAGAAAAAAGGAAACCATGCAACCAGAAGGAGGAAAAAAGGTTTCCGAAGGAACCCCCCTATTGCCAGCACTGTGCGTGAGGGAGGGCGCCCAGTGTCCACCATGGATTCAGAAAAAAGGATTTTACAGGTAGGACCAAAATCCACTTTTTTCTATCATACCAATGGTGGTCACTGGGACAGTGGGACGTCCCAAAGCTGTCCCTTTACGGGAGGGAACGCACCTGAGCTGCACTGAGGACACGGCACCCAAAAGCAGAAACTGCTGTGGTGAACGTGTCAAATTGGTAAAAACTAAGGAAAGTATGTGACCAAGAGGGCACATGACACAGCTGCTCTGCAGAGGTCTCCTGCCGAGCCACCCAACTGGGTTCTCCTGCACGAGTAGAATAGGCCTGAAGAGACCAAGGAACTGGCACATGCGAAGACAAATACGCCTGTTTGATAGAGAGGTGCCGCCAGCGGGCCCAAGTTTGCTATAACGTCAGGCCGCATCATACACCACAAAACAAAGCATTTGAATGCGCATGGCCGCATCAAACAACACAAGTATTTGAATTGCTGATGTCTGTAGTTCGACCAATGGAGCCATAGAGCTCTGACAACAGTTAAAGAACAAAGTTCCGGAGAGTCCTCTGAGGGAGAAAAGGCTGGGAGTACGATTTCCTGATACATATGAAATCGAGCAATAACTTAGGTAGGAACTCCATGCGGGTACAGAGAACCGCCCTATCAGGACAAAAACCCCGATAAGGAGAAACGTGTGATAAGACTTTTCCAAGAGAGCCACTTGAAAACCACAGGATCCAGGGGGTCCAATGGAGAGCTCTGGAAGGCCGACAATACTAATCGCAGGCCCCCAGGCTAGATAGGTGGCACAAAGGAAGTCTGTATATGACGCAATTCCTTGAAAAAAAGGTCTGGGTCGGAATCCTTTTGGCTCGCCCGCCTTGAAAGAGGACGGAAATTGATGAACCCTGTACCTTGAGGAAGGCTAATCTCAAGGCCAGATCCAGACCGAACCGTAAAAAGCCAATGCCCTAGACAAATAGAAGTCTTGTGGCTCAAATCCCGTAACTGAACACCAATGGTAAATGGATTGCCACATCCGATAATAAATTCGGGATGAGGATGGCGTTCTTGCCGCGATCACGATCGTGACCACCACAGGAGGAAGACCCTTAGTCCTCAGGAGTTCTATGTCAAGAGCCACGCCGGTAAAGCCAACCTGGGAATATCCGGGTGCGGGCACAGACTCTACAATAGCACCTCAAGGGAAGCCGCTGAGGAGGCTCCACGGAAATGGCGAGGTGGTCTACGAACCAAGCCCTATGGGGCCAGGAGAAAAACCACCGCTGATCTGTGATGCTGAAGCCTGCGATTAAATCATGAGGCCATCAGGTCTATCTGTGGGAGGCCCCAGTGATCTATTAACAACTGGATATAGTCCTTGTAGAGAGCCCACTTGCCTGACTGAATGTCGGCTGAGAAACTCAGCTAAACCATCTTCCACTTCTGGGATGTGTACCACAGACAGTGCAAGACGATGGTGGTCTGCCCAGTAAAGGATCAGAAGCACTGCTCTCATGGCGTGTTGAAGCCTGGCTTATTCTCTAAACACCCAAGCCTGCAAGGAGAAGCTACAGAGGAACGCTTCCTAACCTCTAAGACTCTCATTGGTCATTTCAAGTGTACAGTCTTGAATGGAGAACTGACTTCCCTTCCAAAGGATTGGAGGAATAAAACCACCAAAGAAGAAACTTTTGGGGTTTCGAGGTCTATTGGAGAATGGTTCCAATGGTGGAGCATTTCCAGTTGCAGAGTGTAGTGTAGCCTGGAAAATTCTGTAATTTCACAACAGAATACCAGCTTCCCCAGGACCGTTCTGTATCGGTAAATATATACTCTGCCATGCTTGAGGAATGCTCTCAGGAGGGCACAGAGGAAGAGCACCACCAGGTGAATCATAGTTTGTGGAGGGACCATGCTGGACTTCTTTATTAGCCAGCCATGGCATTGAAAACAGGTCTAAAGTCAGTTTGTCTGTGAAGAGTCTCTGGAGACCATGCTAAGATTAGTAGGTTGTCCAGATATGGCAATAGATGGACTGCCATAGCTCGCAAAAACCCTGCCACGATGGCTATGACCTTGTTAAAAACTCACGGGTCCGTTGACAGTGCCAAAGGCAAGGCCGTGAATAGATAATGGTGATCTTGGACCGCAAAGTGAAGGAACCGCTACAAACTACCACATCCTGAAAGCTGCTTCGGGTTGTGGATGGGCCGTAAGAACTGTCCAGCTTCTTCACGAGGAACAGGTCGCAATAAAAAACTGTGCCACGCTGAGGGGAAGGTACCAGTATAATGGTGTCCACTGATAGGAGTGACTGTATCTACTGAGTACGCATGCACTATGTGCATTGAACCAGGTACTCTGAGTATGAGTTGTGGCCCATTACCTGGCCACGACGCCTGGTAATCAGAACCAGTCTATTTGATAGACTGAAAACTAACACCGAAGTATATGCTCTAGAATAGGATATACTGTACTTCCACTAGGTGGAGAGATCAGCAATAAGGCACAGTTATTGTAAACGTTTCTCCCTCTAGGGAGGAATGTCCGAACCTTAGGTAGCAGGACCAATGTTCACAAAGCAGACTAGACACTATAGGGAGACCCAATCCCATCTTGAATTTTTCCGCTGCTCCCAGAGGAGGTGGGGAAAAGTGTATAGAGGCATCCCAAGCATTATAGCCAAAGGGGCCTTAAGTGCCTGCCCAAGTCCTAACCGCTGGGACTGAATCGCTGCATCCTGGCAAAGCATATATTAGTAATGCTCACCCAAAGGGGCCAACTGTCCCTTGTGAGTAACTACAGAATGGGCAGTTTATCGTCCAACTAAAAAGTAGCATACCACATGTGTGACATGTCCTTTTTATATATTACTATGTGCAACATAGGAACATATAATCCACAATGCAACACAAGTATTACTCTGTGTAGTCAACAGAGCAGACTAGCATAGCCATAGTACATCCCATACTCTGTGTACTCTAGGACAGCAGTATACCTCATCTGCAGTACACCATATATTACTTGTGCACTACAGGATAGCAGTGAACTTTTGACCCTTTGCTGCTGAATATGTTTATACAAATATTCAGTAGAATTCACAGCAGCACAGGCAGGGTAAGCAGACTGCCTTAATAAGCCCCTGTCCTATGCTATCCACCCCTATATGGGGGAGGAACAGAGGACTGTAAGACTGACAGGTATATACTCTGTATAAGAACAGTTTACCAGCCACTAAGATAAGCATGTGGCTTGCAGTCAGGCATGAACTGTGTATAACAGTATGCCAGTACACTTAGGTAAGCGTGTGGCTTGCAAACAGGCATGTGCTGTGTATAAGAACAGTATACCAGTACACTTAGGTAAGCATCTGGCTTGCAGACAGGCATGTACTGTGTATAAGAACAGTATACCCGTACACTTAGGTAAGCATGTGGCTTGCAGTCAGGCATGAACTGTGTATAACAGTATGCTAGTACCCTTAGGTAAGCATGTGGCTTGCGGACAGGTATATACTGTGTATAAGAACAGTATACCAGTACACTTAGGTAAGCATGTACATACGAGTAGGCGGGAGAACGTTTGCTGAGAAGCCTGTTCTCTAATATGCCGCCCCAGATTGGGAAGGAGACCTACAGGACCTGTATTCCTGTGGTCTCTCATCCAAGAACAAACCAGGCCCAACACTGCTTAGCTGTGAGGTTGGGCCAATCCTGGGATCTGAACCCAGTACTCTTTGATGATCTGTCTGCTTTGTGACTGCAAGTGCCCAGCAGAGATGCTTTTTTCTTTTACATTAGTTAAAAGCATCTAGGACCTGACACCAACACAAAGGAGTGAGGTGGGGAACAGTGTAACCTGACACCAGGTCAGCGTGACAGAGGGTGCAGAATCTTTCACTTCACTCCTCAGGCAAATACTGAGGTAAAAGTTTCACACATATATACACACACTGCTGAGAATACAGCAGGAAGTGTAAAGGCAACACACCAACCCTGTACACACACTGAGATAGTGTGGTAGCAGGGAATGCAAGCCTGGTCCCTGACTGTAAGGTCTGGGGGAGGCCGGGTGCCCTTCTCTCTACTTGCTCTGACTTGCACCTGAGCAGCATCTCTCATGCTGAGAGGGGGAGGGGGAGAGAAGGCTCCCCTGGCGGGAAAAACCGAGTAGGCAGCCGCCAGGGGGGTTGGGGCGGAGAAAATGGGGAAGCTCCGTCCCCTCCTGGAACCCCAGGGACTGCTGGATCCCCATTAAGCTGAAAATCCCTGGTGGTCTAGTGGGACGCGGAAACGACCGGGTGCCACTGCCAGGACCGCCGGGAGCGCACCAACTCCCGACGATATTGCCGCTTAAGTGTGCCACCTCGCCGGAAGAGTGACTCGCATGCTACAGCAAGCAGTTCCTCCCGGCGCCACGTTCCCTCAGCGCACCTTACTGAGGAGGTGAGGAGGCTCCACTTACCTGACCCCTGCACCGGGAAACCGGTTCCCGGCGCCGCGTGCTACCAGCGTGCTAGAGCCCGGAGGAGTCAGCTTACCTGATCCGGCCGCGGCATGTCCCGGTGTGTTGCCAAGAGGGACGGCTGGCAGGCCTGGCCATGAAGGTCAGCGAGCCGGCCCGGACCAGGAGAGCAGCCTGGTATATTGCACAGGCTTGCTCCAGTAAAAAAAAGAAGATAAAAATAAAATGAAATTGAAGTATAATCACAGGGCTGAACACAGCCCTTCCTTGGACATCCTGTGCCATGAGGCACCAAGAAAAAACTGAAGCCTGTAGGGGGCGTGGAGGAGGAGGAGCCTGGGCTGCACTCAAAGAAATATAATCTCCTTGGTGCCTGTAGCTGAAGCTCCACCCACACCCCACTGTCCCAGTGACCACCATTGGTATGATAGAAAAAATATTTTATGCTGTAACACCCACTGCCAGGGCCCCAGTAATGAGCATCTGTCTGGGCCCAGCTTTCCTTCTTATTTTTCAGATTGCTGCCTCTGGTGGCTGTCATCAACACCAAATGCAGCCCCTGATTAACAAATAGGCTGCAGCCTGGGGTGCTAGGAATGATTGGGGGGGGGGCGCTTTGGGGCCTTGTAGGTGTCCGCCGAATAATAATATTAGGGCCTGATTCAGAACATGCTTCTTCGCTATCACCCGTTACTGTTGGGTAATGTTCTTAGGGTGACTGCCAGATAGCTGTGCCAATTTAATTTACGGATGGAACCATTACTTTATGTACATTGTTACACAGTACAGTACAAGCCAGGTAGCTAGTGTAATTCATGTGCTGCTTAATATAATAGTTGGTACTGCGATCATGCAGTGCATGGACCTTCAGTATCAGAAACGCCTTAAGGGGCCTAAGGGCTTTCTATATCTTTGCAAATATATGTAACGAAGATTGCTGAATGAACTACTACCATGTGGCTTTTCAAATCTTATTGCCAATTCACCTTGATGTGCTGGAAGAAAACATGTTTGTGTGTCTTTGTAGCATAGAACAACCCCCTCCTTTTCAGCACCTGAGGGGCATTACAAAATTGATGGTGCAGCTTTCAGTTTGTTCTGCTTAATATAATATCAGGACAGTGCGTCCTCTCCTATGTGTAACTATCTATATCTGCTTGGACTCTCACCTCTTTCCCTGGGCTCTTTCAGCAGCTGATGTTTCATACACATGGCATAAATATTGTAAGCTCTCTACTTGTTCTAGAAGACACACTAGTATATGTTGGTATGGGGTTTGTAAGCTGTGACAGGGCAGAGAGCTATGGAAGGAAAGTGTGCTGCAAGGAGGTACAGGGAGCTACAGCTACCTCATACATCTAGCTGCAATACATCATACAGCTCAAGATATCAGGAGATTTTTTTCACTATGACCCTTATTCTGGTTCATTTACAAAGGCAAATTCCTTCTCAAATGGACAAAACCATGTGCACTGCAGGTGTGGCAGATGTAACTTGTGCAGAGAGAATAAGATTTGGGTGGGATTTTACTTTAAAGTGAGATATATACTGCAGTGTAAAAATAAAAGCAGTCAGTATTTTAACTGCACAGAAACAAATTATTATTTAAATATTAAAATTTGACTTGCATGAATTAACAAATATAGTACTATATTCATTTGCTCCCAGTTGCCTAAAGCCATCCTAGTAATATGGTATAAAACCCCCATCCTTCCATCCACTTGGCATGTGTTTGGTTTTTCGTCTACACGTTTAGCAACCAAACCCAAACGTATGTTTTTGTAAAAAAACCTGCCATTCTCAAGTCAACTAAATTTCAAACAGGTATATGGACGTTCATAGCCCTCCCTTTTCCTCCAGGTTTGGCTTCTCACCGGAATATACTCCTCTAGGCGTCCTTGTGGAAACACGCCATACAGCTGTGGGCCCAGTGAACGCTCAGCAAGAATTGCAAACATAACGCTCTCCAGAACAAGAGAGTCCACACCCTGAAAGAAGTACAGCAAAAAGGTCAATACAAAACAAGTGGATAACAAGTACCACCCTCCTAGCACATCAAGTCCACACTAAGCAACTAACATTTGCAGAAAAAAATAATAGTCTACTAGTAAATGCTTAATAAAATTACTACCCAAATATATATTTCAGCCCTTATTATAAAACAACCTACAGAACTGTACCTCTAGTAACATAACTGGCTAAAGTGACCACATTTCAAAAACAGAGTAACGCCTGTGGACAAAGGCGGTAGCACTAGTTTCCTCGGCATTAAACAAACCAATAAATCACCTGCAGGATGGCTCCATAGATGCGCAGGAGAACTTGCCGTGGCTCAGTAGATTGAGTTTGTACGGTATCCGTGAGGCTACACTTGTATAGCAGATTACTGAGCCCACCACTGAAAGACAATGTATACAAAACATGATAAATATTACAGCCAATGGAGCATAGACACTGTAAACACGAGGGGTAGGGGTCATAGGGTCGACTGTATGAAGGTCGACATACATTAACTTGACCACTGAAGGTCAACACCTGAATTAAGTCAACAAGGCTAAGGTTGACAATGGGAAGGTAGTCAAAAAGTTGACATGCCTTTTTTTTTTTTAATGGATTTTCTCCCGGATTTTAACATAGTGGATGTGGACTCGTCTTGTGAAAAACTCATGTTGACCTAATGGTTACGTCGACCTTCCGACCATGTAAACCTATTTCAGGTGTCGACCTTCAATGGTCAACCTAATATATATGTTGACCTAATGACCGTATCCCAACATGAGTGAGTGCTCCGATAGAAGATGTCCACTTTCAACAGGAAATTTACAGTTAAAATTGCTACTGCTTTGTAAATGGACATTTAAAAGAAATCTCAAAACTGCAATATCGAAGGAAAATAAAAAAATAAAAAAAATTAAGGTGCACAGGACTGTTGACAGTTGTAATAACCCCTCTTGAGTTCACTTGTAGGGATGGCCATCGACAATTCAAATTCATTGATGGTTTATGGCCGATGTCAAATAATTTTGCCAGCTATGGAGCAGTGTTGTTCCTGAAAGGGGTAGGGGGTACTCACCCGGGTTGCCGGTCTTCGGTGTGCTGTCAGGCCGGGGATCCACACAGGCAGCGGACGCAGATGACTGGACAGGCGGCGTATATAGATGACGCAGCTCTCCGGCACCCTCACTGCAGCTGGACAGCTGCTCCCACTGTCTGACCTGCCATCTGCACCCACCTGTGTGGATCCCTGGTCTGCACAGAGGACCAACAACCCGGGGTGAGTACTCTGCACCTTCTGCCCGCCTTCTTCTCACACCAGAAAATGCAGGGACTTTTCTGGTTTGAAAGGGGCCAGCCCCAGCCATATTCCAGGGTGGGACCCTGCATTTTCTGTTGTGAAAGGGGTATAAGATAGGAGTTCTATTTCAGACGGGATGTTCCATTGGGCAACCAATCAGATACTATCTAATACATGGGTCCTCAAACTGCGGCCCTCCAGATGTTGTGAAACTACAAATCCCGCCATGCCTTGCCACAGTTTTAACACTTCCTTATAGCAAAACTGTGGCAAGGCATGCTGGGATTTGTAGTTTCACAACATCTGGAGGGCCGCAGTTTGAGGACCCATGATCTAATATCTTTTAGAAGGTTCTAAATAAATAAGTAGATTATGATTGGTTGCCTATAGCTATATTTCATGAGAAATACAACTCCCATCTTAGTAAATTTCGGTTATGTATTAGCCGGGCGCCCAATTAACATACGGACGGCACCGTAGGGAAATCGCATGCGATATTCCTATGTAATTTATTCACTGCTCTCTGGCCTCGGGCAGTGCAATGAGATCGCATCACATGCGATCGCACCGCACATAAAATCGCATGCGATTTTATAGGGAGCGATGCCATTTAATGTACTATATACTTGTATGATATACATTGGGATTTATGCATCCCCCCACGCCACCCCGAAGCGTGGCGAGCGCAGTGAGCCCGGGGGAACGCGTCCTCCCGACCTTTTCATACCCCCACTATCCACGTCGGTGTGGAGCTGATTTTATATAGTGTGGTGAGCCCGAAGCGTGGCGAGTGCAGCAAGCCCCGCAAGGGGATGCGGAATACATGTAACGTAATTTGCGTCCCCTCACGGGGATCGCTGCGCTGGACAGACTATATAAATCAACTCCACGCCTACGTGGATAGTGAGGGTATGAAAAGGTCGGGAGGACATGTTCCGACGCCCCTTGCGGGGCTGGCTGCGCTTGCCACACTTGGGGGTGCCTAAATCCCATTGTATGTCATACAAGTGTATAATACAGTAAATGGCATCGCACCCTATATAATCGCATGTGATGCGATTTCATTGCACCACCCAGGGCCAGAGAGCAGTGAATAAATTACATCGGAAAATCGCATCGCATGCAATGCGATTTTTTTACGCAGAATCGCCCACTAAGCTATTTGCTTAGTGGGCGCCCCGCAAATACATAAGGACCTTAATTTCCCCCATTGGGTCATAGGTAATAAAGTAGGTTTTCTGCTACCATTAGGTAGCTTATATTAGTAAAACATATCAAAGAAATAAAGATGTGTGTCAGGTTAATTATACTAGGTAACAGCATGGATTGTTGGACATTGGATGCTGATCATGCATGACCTATGAAAACACCTGAGCAACAATCTGTAATCTTTGTACCTGCCTTGTAAACAAAAGACAGAGCCAAAGGCAGGATGTGCAAAATGGAAAAGCTGTAGCTACAGTATAGCAGTGAGCCACGTAGCAGGTACTAGAATGACTGGTAAAGCCCCCCATGGTTAGGACAAGTCAGACCCAATTCTCCTGAGAGTGTCTGTGGAGATGGAGTGGATCTTACACTTAATCCAGATAAAACATATGGGTAAAAAGTATTTCATGCAGAATGGTCACTGTACCATACATATTTTCTTTACTAAGTTTTACTGCACCAGCAGTACAGCACCGCCGAAGGGGATAGACTGAGTTTTATTTGTCAGTGACCTACTAAATCGCCCATAAGGCTTGTGCTGACACATGGTGGTAACCAGACAATGGGTGGTATTCAATGCCGCCGGCGAAGGTGTTTGTGTGGCAAGGATGGCTGGTTTTCTGCGAGGATCGCCAAAAACAAGCCTCCTCTGCGTCAAACCCCTTTGCCGGCCACTCACTGTATTCAGTGTTCTGGGGAAATCCTCGCCGTCCTCTTACTTTAAACTATGAGGTTTGCCACAAATGCTACATTTGATGCTGCCGTGTTGATGGCCGACCTGGCCATTTCCACCTTGTTGAAAAGAACCAGCGCGGTGGAAACGGCAAGTGAAGGGGATGGGGGGGGGGGGTCAGTTGTGTACTGATGGCGAGCTATGACAGCATGCTATCAGCACTGGTAAATACACCCCTAAATATTAACATAGAAAGGATTTTACTGATATGCAGGGATGGTCACCGGAAACAACCACTGATAGTCTTGTTTCAACTTAAATGTCCCTTCCATTCAATGCAGGGATTGCAATGGCAGCCACAAACTATTACATGCTGATGTTCAATGACTCACAACCTATATTGCATCGGGACATGGTGTCCACAGCTCAGCTCATTAGCACATACCTCTGCTCATGCATACTAAATGGTTTAACCATTAAAATGGCTACATATCACTGCAAGATATAATATGATGGCAATGCAACCACTATTCCATTGCCATACCTACTGACAGGTGGTTTTATTTAAAGTGAATAGTGAGTGCTCTTATAAGGGGGCCTGTACCTGTACACCCTGGAGTGCCTTCAGACACCTACAGGTTGCCTTGGTTTGGAGGTCCAAGACCAACTAAAATTATTGATGGTCAATGTACGCTAATAGGAAATGCCAGTGCTTGTGGATTCCAATCATAAAATACAGGTCGAGTATCCCGTATCCGAATATCCGTTATCCGAATTATTCCGAAATACGGACATTCCAGAAAGTGAAAAAAAAAATATTTTTTTTGCTAAAAACTCACTGGGGACATTTGTAACAGCATCACTGAGGACATGATATGTAACTGGCACTATATATGTGCAAGACAATGATTGCTTGGCATTCAAATTCAATGCTGAGATAGTACACACATTTTGTTTCACGTTTTGAAACCTTATTTTTTGAACAATTAAAATATATTTGTGTGTATTTTATGTGGTAATAAAATATATTTGTGTGTATATTATGTGTTTATACAGCATAAATGCAAGATACTTCAAAATACATCATTGAAATATTAAAATATTCCGAAATACGGAATAATCCGTTATCCAAAATTCTCCTGGTCCCGAGCATTTTGGATAAGGGATACTCAACCTGTATGTGGACAAATCCCGCAGAAAAGGGTTTTGTTTGTAAGATCCAGCAAGACAGAAGTTCTTTTGCACTTTTCGAGTACTCAGTATTCTGTTCTTGGGAGCACCACCAGTTAATAGGGAAATCACCCAGAAATAAACTATAAGCTGGTTCAAAGCTGATCACATATTGATTTACTTTCTTGTTCAGGGTAAACACAGAGTTTAAAGGTGCCCATACACGGTGCAATGAACTCTGTGCTTTTAGTACTAGATTGCATAGCATCTAGTTAGTACAAAAGTATACAATGTGATACAGCACTGTGCTTTTTGTACTCGATACGATGCAATCTAGTACTAAAAGCATGGGCTGCACAGACTTTCTGTGCTGGGCGATGTGATGTGCGCGCATCTCATCACACTGCCTGTCACACAGTGTATGAGCACCTTAAGGATGACATACAGCTATAGCCCCACCCAGTCTCTCTCAGCGCTCCCCAGAACCTCCCCGTTGGCAGAGAGGGACTTCATCAGACTGGAACGCGCGTGCGTCTCACACTGGTCTCAGTCACTTGGCAGCTGGGCGGTGTGACCCTGCCCATCTCCACTTCAGGGAGACAGGCAGGGTTAGTGGAAGGTTCAGGGCAGCGGTGAGGACCGGCGATGGCAGGGAGCTCTGTCGGAACGGGGTGCGCGAGCGTCTCGTGCGCCCCCTTCCAACGGCTGGCGATGGTGACAGACAGATGTAGCACCCATTTTCCTTGCAGGGGCTGGCAATGGAATCGCCAGCCCCTGCAAGGAAGAGGGGCGCTACATCTGTACAGATGGAGTCAGGCTCATCTAGCCTGCTCTCGGCGAACCATTAGCCAAGCCGGCAATTGTGACTTGCCCGTCCCATTTCCAGCAATGGGCATGCGAGCGTATCCATGTGCGCCAGCAACCAGAAATGCCTCGCTGGCCGACACAGAGCTTCTTATCAGTAAGTGTGTACTTATACCTTGCTGGGCTGGTGCAGCAGTGGGTCCAGGTGTGTAGCCAGTCTAACGTAAGCCACACTTACACGATTTGGGCACTTTTGATGGACCAGAACAAGAAACCTGGTGGAAAGTGTCAAATTGTATGTGTTTTGTTTCCAAATCCGATGTGTGGTCACCTGTGCATCGGATCGGAGAGCTCACCTGCAGGGATCACATACGATACATTGTATGCAAAAGGACAATGCAGAGTTATCAAACCAGGGCTGACACTGACAGTTAGGGGGTACAGTATACTACAGTATATGCAGAATATCTTGTGGAGTGCTGTGGATGATTACAGGGGAATGGAATCCCTGTCTACACAAGATTAAAATAGGAGAAGCGACTGCACTGCCAGCTCTAGCACTATACGGCATTAGCCAATTATCTGCACCGTGACATGCAGGACCTCCTGAGCAGTATTATAGTGTGTGGTGTGTCATGCATACAGTGTGTAATACAGAACTGTAATGTATGAAGAACATATCTGCAGTTTTCCATCTGACCCTGAGATGCCCCTCACACCGACCCCAATGGTATCACAAAAAGGGCGATGCCACATGCCTGCTGCCAGCGCCCCTCCAGGGAACACATTTACCTGACCACAGACACCCTCATCTGGTGCGGCTCGATGCTCCTCCACACCCCCCGCAGGTACTCTCTGCACAAGGTGAACGCTCTCATCTGCAGCTCTTTGCTCGGCTCCAGCCGTCGTTTCTCCGGGGACTCCGACTGTTCTGCTAAGGACCGAGGAGGCTCCGTATTCGGAGGAAGCATGGTACCAGCAGACTGTGGGGGGCTGGATGTAAGACGCCTCGGTGGACAGCAGGCAGACCCAGCCTCTGTATTACAGGACACACTGGCGGCACTAATGGGCCCTTCCATAGAATCTCTTATGTCAAGTGCCCCCAGCTTCTGCGGCTGATGCAGCCCGGCTTCTGGGCGGGTGTCGGTGCGTGGCGTGCTGCTAATACCCTCCCATCACACTGCCCCGGCACTCTCCGGGCCCGCCCCCGGGGATCTGCACATGGATTGGCCGGAACCGGCTAGACGGGTGTAAGTGGTGATATTGCTGGGCTGTCAGGGCGTCTAGCACCGCTACAAGCATCGCGCGCCGGTCCCAGCTGCAGCCACCTCCCACAAGACGAGCCGGATTAGCTGACTGACACTTCGTTCGCCCAATCAGGCTGAGCTGTACACAGTTGTCCTCCTCCAGCTCACAGTCAGTAGCTAGAGGTCCAGCGTTAGGTACGTCAGCAGCAAAAGACTGCTTTCTGTACTACTGGCAGGATGGCCATAACTCACCCGCCTGACTACTGCAGCCAAATAGCGATTACTGCAGCGCCTGCCATTTTTATGAAGACCTAGTCTATAACCGACGTAATAGAATTTCTCGGTTGTGGAGACATCACACTTAAACGCATCGTCGCCATCATTGACATGGGCAGGTGCAGTAACGTGATGTGAATGTGGCAGGCGTGTGAGTCACTGACGTGACGAGATTTTTGTGTTTGTTTGGCGGGAGAGTTGTATACGGAGTCACACTACGGAGAGGTGAGCGGCAGACTTCTGTGTGGTTGCTTACACTTCGGTTCCTTGCCATGGTGTGTCTGCAGATACATGTTATGGTACATGGAAAAGAGCAAACGCTTCCTATGCCTTGTACATTTCTGCTCTGCAGATTAACTCTTATGTAGCTATAAACTCCAGGAGGGACACTGCTCTGTTCTTGGACTTCTATCTTAATGTATGACTGCCATCACCTGTTTTAAACAGGTTAATTGATAAGAAAGGTGTTTCACCACAGAGTATTTTGTCCCTCCTGGAGAATGTCATGTTGGGAGGTATGGAATTAACCCAAAGTG